>NC_056758.1:0-1348125 GCF_018687715.1 Carya illinoinensis | reverse complement strand
TGTGGAGTTACATTCTATCCTCCAATGTGAATTTGGTCAGAATACTTGGTGGCCCTCAACTCCAGCACCCTGTTTACCAGTGCTTTTCTTTTAGATAGATTGGGGCATTTGATGTCGGCATTCAACTTCAATGGCCACTTCTCATCTATCACTCAGCCCACGTTCTACCTGCCCCCATCTCTTCCAACAAATAATGCTATGCATGCTTGCTTAAAATGTGTAAGCTCCCTACAGAAATTTTTGAAAGAAAATAGAATCTAAAAGTCACTTTATGGCATGTCCTATTTTTTTCAAAAGATTTTTACAACATTGCATACCTTAGTATGTAGGGGTGAGTATCGGCCGGTCCAGACCGGCAAAACCGATCGGACCGGCATTGTTTGGACCGGACCGGATCCAATTCGGTCCGGTCCGATCCGATCCCATTTTTAAGGGACCGAAAAGATTCGGTCCGGTCCCGGTCCGGGAGTTTTTCACCCCGGACCGGACCGAATAGAAAAAAAAAATTATTTATATATATTATTTATATAATAGTTGTATATAATTAATTATATAATTATATATGGTATAAAAAAATATTAATAGTCTAATATAGACTATAGTTATACTAATATAGTTATACTAAATCACTATAACTAATACTTCAACAATAGCTATAGTGACCTATACTAATAGTCTACTATTAATACTAATATACTATTATATAATTTATATAGTTATACTAATCACTATAATTAATACTATGTATAGTTATACTAACTAATTGATTCAACATAACTAATATTACTAATATAATATAGCCAAATTGAATTATTAATAGTCTAATACTAATACAATTATATAGTTATACTAATCATAAATTCATAATAACTAAATCATTATAAGTCTATAACTTTATATATTTAGTATCAATGTGTTACTATATTCTTTAATGTATAACTATTAACTATAATATATAGTACTAGTATAACCGATCAAAAAAAAAATATATATATATATATAATACTAGTATATATATTAATGTATTAACATATTATAAAAGTTATAGAATAAATTATAATATATCATATATTTGTAAATTTATAATAATATTAGTATAGTTAGCTTAATATATAATATGTTAGTATTAAATCACTATAACTACATAGAGTATTAGTAATAAGAGTATTACTATTATTTAATATAGTATTACATATAGTATTACTATCATTACATATAGTTATTAGTTATAGTATTAGTACTAGTATAGTTATTAATACTAGTATAGTTATTAGTACTAATAGACTAATAGTATTAGTTATTAGTATTACATATAGTTACATATATAGTTATCACTATTACTATTATTACATATAGTTATTAGTTATAGTATAGTTATTATTACATATATTTATTAGTTATAGTATTATTACTAATAGACTAATAGTATTAGCATATTACTAATATATATATAATAGTATACTATATGTATATATATTAAATATATTACAATATAATTACATAAATATTAAAAAAAATGTCATTAAATATTAGCATATTACATAAATATATAGTTATCACTATTACTATTATTACATATAGTTATTAGTTATAGTATAGTTATTATTACATATATTTATTAGTTATAGTATTATTACTAATAGACTAATAGTATTAGCATATTACTAATATATATAATACTATATGTATATATATTAAATATATTACAATATAATTACATAAATATTAAAAAAAATGTCAATAGATAAAAAAAAAAAAAAAAAAAAAAAAAAAAAAAAAAAAGAGTCAACCTTGGACCGAATGGACCGGACCGGTCCTGATGGAGTTCGGTCCGGTCCAGGGTGGGAAAACCTTGGACCGAATAGGTCCAGTCCGGTCCACAAAACCTCCCCGGACCGGACCGGACCGGACCGAACTCACCCCTATTAGTATGTACAAATCATTTTCCGTTAAACATGTCTCGTCAACAAAGATGACAACATTGATAAAATTTAAGATGAGAAACAACATTAGTCTTAATCATAATACCATCATGCATAAATAGTTAAAAAAAGCCTGAAAACTTCAAAGATCGAAGGGAAAAACATTGCAAAATAAGCATTTTGCTGCAAATTATAATTGTAAGATCTGCAGCCGAGCACCTTCCACTCCAACAAGGTGGTTGAACCATCTTTGCTAGTTAGATGATCAGTGATCGCAACGCATTTGAAACCATAAGATTCAACAACATTGCTGTAAACATGACTAACCAAATAAATCATGGAAAGAGCCCCCTCTGCTCTTGTCAGAGTCTCAGAGAACACTTTGGAAAACCACCAAACATACGCATACTACAGCAAACAAAAACATGCACAATCATACCTCCATCATGCATAAATAGTATAACGAGTGGCATGCGTATCTGTCATTCTATCGCACAATTGATTATCATGGTAGAAATAAAGTCACTAGAAGTGGTATTAAACAAGTTTCCAAAAGATTTGTGTTACCATACTCATGTCTAGGCTCTCTTTGTATGAAAAATTTGAGAGTATGATAGTGCTGGCAATCACTGTACACTGGCCCGTCATAATTACAACATCAGACATTGGCCCGTCAAAAGGAACATTGCTAGGTGAAATTAAGGCTGAGTTTAGGTCAGGAACGATACAAGTAATGATTTCCAGCAAAACCCTGCCTTGTACGCAAATTATTTCTGGACCTGTTGCCTGATGAAGCAAACTGCCGAGGTCCTCCATTAGAAAGATAACTTGTTTCATACTGCCCAGATGGAGTGAAAACTGGAATGTCAAAGGGTTCAACAGTGGATACCTCAGTTCGAAGACGTTTATTTTTATTCTGGTGCCACACTTGCTTCTTGGGGCCTGGTACAGAACTTCTCCTTTCTGCCCTTAGCTTCTCAAGCTCAACAATGCGTTTTTCAATGTCCTCGGGTGGGAACTGGGATTCAAGGTTGAAATCGATAACGCATTTCATTGCGGTTCTTAGAGCATCTATTTCACCATCTGTGGCCTCATCCTGTGAGCAAGTCAATATTGGAAGAAGCAAAATTTTACTACCATTAAAATGGCAGCTGAGACTAGGAAGCTGCCATTGACATAAAAAGGCGGGAGAAAACATACCTTTGCTTGAAATGATTTCTTTTTCTGGCATAATTTCCGGGCAGATATCCTTGCATTCTCCAGGTATTCTTTCAGAAGAAGTGCTGGTGGAAAGTTGTCAACCAACTTGAAGGCACACACAAATCTAACAGCCTTAATATACAGCTTCCTCTCAATCAATTTCTCAATAAAATCTGTAAAATGCAAACAAATTGCAGACTTTTTCAAACTCCAGAGAATTTCTGAAATGCAAATTATTGAAAAAAAAACACCAAACAAGATTGACAGTAGCAAAGTATAGATAAATGCACCATGTGGGTTCACTTAGAGAATGATGAACTAATTCAGTTTAAGCAAATTCAAACAAGACCCAGTTCAATAAGCAATCTCAGAAAATAAAAGCACAGAATCTATATGCTATAAAATTCTCGAAACACAGAGCTTGCTCTCATGAAACCACATCATAAGCTATTACACCATGTAATAACAACTAGTGCTATAAAATCACATCACCCACTCCTCATTTTTGTTATTATAAGTAATATATAGTATTAAAATAAGCTTATAAATCATCAAATTATTTATATAATTAAAAAATATGTCAAACGAAATTTAATTTCATTTAAAGTAAGATTATTAAATATTAACGGCATATTTAATTAAATTGCAAAATTTATATATAAAAATGAACAGTCAGTTTTCCAAATGCATTCTTTTTTTTCTCAGCGTATGTTTTTTTTTTTTTTTTTCCTTTTATTACTTTGGGACATTTTATAAATAGCTTTTGGTTTCTATTGTCACTCAAGCAAAACTTCTGAGGTTTAAAAATCAAGTTGTTCGATCAAAATTTTAAAGATCAAAACGCTAGGATTGAAACTTTTTTAAAAATTTCTGTTTATCGCATAATGTGTCAATGCATGCTAACTTAGTTCAATTGAGTATTTTCATTTAATAAATTTAATCATTTCTACGGATTGTGCAGGTTTTATGACTAGTTAATCATAAAAGAGGGAAGAATGTGGTTACAAGAAACTCTCACCTCAAGAAAGCTTCTTTAGCTTTTTTTCTTTTCTTTTTTTTTTTTTTTTGGCAAAACTTTCTAGAAGAAAAATTCTATAAGTGGCATAAAAACTGAAAACTAAGAAGTTAAAATCATGGGAACACACAAAACACAGATCAAGGAGTAAGCAGAATCACCAATTAAAAAACTTACCAGGAATCTCATCTGCAAAACCAAGGGTCTGACATAATTCTACAGCCTGTTTATATTGTGAAACAACTTCAAAAAGCTTTATAATCTCATATCCATCAAATGAAGATGCCAAACCATAAGAGGCTAACAGCTGCAGAAAAGCCAAAACCTCCAAAGAATTCCTAGTATTGGCAGTCAATCTTTCTTTCCAGTCAACCGCCAGCTTAGTTGCTTCTTCTTTAACTTGTGGATCAATCTGTGGTGACATTCTCATTAGCTGCTCTAGCATAAAAAAGTAACTATTCATGGAACTTGCTTGAAAACCGGTCTCTCTCTTCTCCCAAATTCGAGGGAAAGACCCCTGAATCACGTCCAAAACAAGCTTTGCCGGGTCCAATGACATTTGAAGAGCATGAAAAATTGCATCGCACATTTCATCAGGACTGTTCCATTGCTCATTCAAGAGCAACTGAAAATTCTTGCATGTAGTGGCAGTTAGTTGAAGATCTGCAGAAGAAGAATTGGCCGCATTTTCTGGGGGTAAATATTCAGGTTGCTCTTGGGAGTGAAGGATGCTAGTCACTGGACAGGTATTAAGGGCAATCAGTAATCATATTTGTAAGAGTTTTCCATATTAAATGTAAAGCATACATGAGGAACAAATTTTCATTAACACAAAACAAATCATCAGAAACTCAAGGTGGAATCTATATTTGAGGAAGCCAAATGTTTAAATGATTAAATTAGAGCTTGAGCTCACTAGAAGTGATGGTGGAAAAAAGGAACAGCATCCCAAATTTGTTACATGCCATCATTATTACAATAATACCAAAATTAAACCACTAGATCAGTTAGAGATCAAATGAGAGGGAGGAAAGACATTTTAATTGTTCCAACAAGCTGTTTTACAATAACACTGTCACCAGCCATATTGAATGGATTATCTATGTGCAAACAATAAAGTATCAAGATCGGTCCCAGGGCAACAGCATGCTGCTCCACAAAGAATGAAATTTGACACCACTAAAATAACAGAGCAGGACCTGATGATGCTAAATTATTTGCCAGATGAAGAATAGCTCCAATTGAACTATGTATCAGTCTCTATTTCCAATCAATCAAATGTATTGCAAAATTTCATAAGATTGATTGTCAAGTGTGTGATATAATCTCTAGCAATAACGTGCACCTATTACAACTACAATATGATTATGAATAAATGAAATCAACAATCAATCACAGCATATAATACCAACTGCATCACATACATACACAATATCTACTACATAAAAAACCGAAAATAAAATGAAACCAAGTCCAGCTTAAATGATATCACTATTTAAAAGAAACAACTACAAGGCTCATGGAACTCGCATATAGCTTAGTAACTGACTTGATCCTCCACAAATTCATATTATACCGTTCCTGATTGTTCACCAACTGATATCCCCACAACCCTTGCTCCTTTATTTGTTGACCTCACACATCGCCACCTCAACGCACCCTCCATTCCACTCAGCATCATCAAACTCCATTCTTGGAACTTCACACTACAGTGTAGAATAATTGATCTCAAGATTAAGAATGGCTTGTGGGGACACCTCTAAAGGCCATCTATTACTTGCAGCATCACAAGAATTTCATTATAGAAAATTCTCTCTTTCTGTCGAGAGCATTCTTGTTTTTCTTTCAACGAGGCTCTTACTGCTCTCAACAATCACAAAAGAAGTGGTTTTAGTCAAAGTAAAAGATCTTGAAAACCCTAGCCCTAGAGAATGAGGGCTAATTTTCAACATTGCACGGCATCCCTCAAAGAGGTAAGTATCGGCTTGAACAGGCCATTAGCAAAAACAGAATTTGCATTCAAATGGTCTTTGAATGAGTTTCGAACAGAACAAATTTGAGTTATACCTTTTTGGTATTGTTGGAAATGTTCATCAAATACACTTTGAATGAAAAAATTTGAAATCTATATTCAACCATTCCGTTCAAACATGATTTCATATGCTTCCAAGGATGCTTTTGGCTTTAGAAATTTCATTTTCTTGTTTGAAGAAGACCTTGAACATGCTTCTAACAAAGCAATTGGTGTGATAGCCCAAGTGGAAATGAATTCTTTTTTTAATCAAAACTTAAAATGTTCATAGATAAACACAACACTCTAACTCTAAGTTACAAATACTTAAATATTCCTAAGGTTAAATCCTTAAGACTTCTAAGTCACTTACTGCCCAAAATCACAAAGATCAACGTGTTTATAATTTTATAATGACTATGACTTCAGGAGTACACACAATAGGTCTTTAAACATTCAGCACAACACACCTAGACCCAAATGTATTTAGCGTTGTCATGTTGAAATGTGCCAACACAACATATGGGCCTAATTGGTCTCAGTCAGGATCATTAACCATTTATACGCTTCTTTAGTGAGGCCTGAAGGGCATCAGTATGAAACAAAATTGGTTTGGTCCACAAGCCTCCCACCCAAAACACCACATTTCACTTTCGGATTCTCACATATAAGCTAAAATGAAAAGGAGTTATTAAGACTACCAATGTTATCGTTGATATGATATCTCGAAAAAATAATGTGTGTGCATGAGAGAGAGAGAGAGAGAGAGAGAGAGAGAGAGAGAGAGAGAGAGAGAGAGAGAGAGAGAGAGAGAGAGTACCAGGTGTTTTACATGCGATACCAAGGGTTTGCCGTAATTCAAGTGCCTGTGCATGCTGATCAACCATATCAAGAAGACTCTGGAGCTCATATCCATCAAAACAAGAGCCCAATCTGTATGCGGCCAAAAGTTGCAGAAAACCCAAAACCTCGAAACAATTATCATGGGCCATTCTCATCTTTTGCTTCCATTCAACTGCCAACTTTATTGCTGCTTCCCTCACTTGAGGGTTAACCACAGGTGAGGCCTTCATTAACTGCTCTAACAAAAGAATGCAACTCCTCCGAATAATATTCACATCAAACTCCATAAATCCCTCCCTTGAATGTGGAGGATAGAACCCATGCATTGCATCTAGCACCAACTTCGAAGGGTCCGATGATGTTTGAAGAATTGTAGAGACCTGACCACACACTAGCTTGTGCCTATGCAAACTCTCAATCATTAGCAATTGCAAACTTCGTCCATGGACACAGGGTCTGAAAGGTGCAGGGTAATGAACAGTAGCATTGTTGGCAATGGTGTATTCAAGCTGTTCAGTCTTCACTTGTAAAGGAAGGTTACACTTCTTCCCCTTCAATTCCTTCTCTTTTATAGCCTCATTGATTGAATTTTGTAATGTATCGAGTTGTTTTTCTTTTAATTCAAGCTCCCTAACTCGGTTTTCAAACTGCCTTTCTCTCATTTCAAGATCATGTGAACATTCTTCTACGGAGTTCTTGAATGAGACAATATTTTTCTCTTCAAATTCAAGTTCTTTGAGGCGTTCTTTTGCTATGTCTTGTACATAATTGAGTTGCTTCTCCTTTGATACAAGACCATCAGAGCACTTTTTGATAGATTCTTCTAGGAAATCAAGCTGCTTCTCCTTCAATTCTTTTTCCCTAGAGCAATCCACAATTTTTTTTTGGATTAAATTAAGCATTTCCTCTTTTGATTTGAGCTTCTTGTCAGACTCTTCAATAAAATTTTGGGTCAATTTTAGTTGATTTTCTTTCAATTCAAGCTCCTGCTTGCATTCTTCAATGGACCTTCCAATTGCATTATATTCTCTCTCTTTCAATTCAGCATCGTCACAATATCTTTTGTACACTTGGATTGAATCATGTTTCTTTCCCTCAGACTCAACTTCATCAGTTGAGTCTTTAATTTTCTTTTCTCTCAAATCCATTATCTTTTCTCTTGATTTAACTTCTTCCAACTGCTCTTTGATGGATTTATCAACAGATTCAACTTCCTTCTCTTTAAGTTCCATTTTCTGACCCTTGATTGACTTAAGCTCTTCACTGTTTTCTTGAATCAATATTTTGATACTGTCAATTTGCCTCTCCTTGAACTCAAGCTCGACACATCGCTCTCTAATCAACTTTTGAACCTCACATAGTTCCTTCTCTTTCAGTTCAAGCTTCCCAAGACAATCTTCTAATCTTTTTTCCACGGACTCAAGTTCCTTTCCCTTCAGCATAACTTCATCAAAACATTTATGAATCGACTTCTCAACCACCTCCAGCCGCTGCTCTTTCCATCTCAGTTTCTTGGAACATTGCACTAACGACTGCTCCAATGACCCTAGTTGATTATTTTTAGACTCAATCTCTGAAAAGCACTTCTTCACTGATATTTGCATAGACCGCAATTCCTGTTTTTTCAACTCGAGGTCACCGGAGCACTCCTCCACTGACTTTCGTATTGAATCCAGGTGTTCCTCTTTCAACCGAAGCTTCTCTAGCACCGAACCCAGTTCGCTCTCCTTTGCAGCAAGTTCTCTCTCACACTCTCTCAGATGCTCCTGCATTGTATCCAACTGCTGATCCTTCAAACCCACCTCTTTTGCACGCCGCTCAAGCTCTACAAACTGGGATTCGATGGATTTCCGAGTTAAGTCGAAGTGTTCCTCCAAATCTCTCCATTGGGCATGCATGTTTTCATAGGCTCTGTTCAGACTGTTCTGCTTGCACTCAGAGAGCTTCAAATCCGACGAAATTTTCTCCATTTAAAGAGAAAACTTATTCCCCAAGAAACCCTTGAGAAAATTTAAAACCCTGCCCAAGGAACTGTACGGAAAGAAAAAGCCCTACTCAAGGTCTATGTAACAATGTATATATATGTGTGTGTACACATATAGACACACCCGCAAACCCTAATCTAGAAACTTTCTTGCAAGTGAAGCTTTTGGTCCAAACGCAAGAATAGAATCGAAACTGAAGAAGTAAAAGGTGATATCTTAGATTGAATAAAAGAACGTATAACATTGAATAAGAAAAGCACGTTTTGCATTTGAGGATTTATAAACAATCATTGAAAAATAAAAGTGGGAAAAGTTTTGCTTACGGAAAAAGAAGGGAGTGATAGGGTTGAAAGCCGTGTGAAAGTGAAGAAATGATCGATCTTTTTTCCTATTCCTGCCTTTTGCTGTCGCTGGGTTTTTGATGAAGGGTTTACGTGGGTGAGAAAAAAATGGAAGGAGAAAGGAAGTGCAGGAGTCACCAACGTGCTCAAGAAAGAACGTGCAGCGATTATTCAACGGCTAAAAACAGATTTGATCAGCGGCAAACTATAGTCTATAATCACGGAAGCAAATACTTCTGCAACGGTAAAGCACTCTTATCCCAATAGTTTGAATAACATATTTTCTCAAACATTTTAAAAAATATGTAAATATATAAAATTTAATATACAGTCAATATTTTTTTTTATGTAATTCAATAATATGATTCATTACGTCATTTTTTTAATATAAAATAATTATTTTGATCATTTATACAAGTAAAATATATAAAAAAGACTGAACGTGACATAACTCTATATATATATATATATATTCTCAAAAACTATATTTCTGTGTAATAGGAAATTTGAAGGGTTTTTTCTTCATTGGTAGAAGAAATTGATGGATTGAATATTAATAAAGTTCTATACTTGTCAGTTTGATTCATATCGACTCGAGCAGAAGAGGTCTTTTGAAGCTTAGGACTCGAGAGGATTAAAAATAAACTCACACACACACACACACAAAAGTTGATATTGGATTTGGATTTTTATGGAATGTAACGAAAAAGAGAGAGAAATAAAAATGAACTAAAGAGCATAATTACGTTGATATGGGCAAATCTTTAATATACATATGTACTTTTTTATGTTTGAGAAAACAACCTATTTCAAAATGTCTGTTTCTAACTCTCTTTTGAGATTTTTTTTAAAAAATGGTTTGACCCTCAAGGCTATCCTATTTCGAAAGGTCTTTTTTCTAAAAAGGGATGATTAGTTACCAAAATTTGAAAAAACAAATGGCTGCTGATCGGTCCGAAATACACTAAAATTATGGAAGGGCATTGATAAGCCACATGGACATATGCCATGCAAAAGTATTTAGCCATTGAAAGAATTTAAAAATAATTAATTAAAAAAAATAATAAAAAAAATAAAAACTATTTACAACTTACAATTCAATATTTTGGTGAGTTATGTCTAATACAATCATTTTTTTATATTCCGTACACACTTCATTGATGTGATTGGCCAAAAACAATTATTTTATATTAAAAAAATAATACAATCAATCACATTAATAAAATATACAAACAATACATAAAAATAACTACATATAAAATTTTTATATTTTGGCACACCAAAATTTATCAATGATGTACAGGTTATAGAGGCTTGCCACATCAGCTAATCAATATTATTTTTGACTTTTTCTACAAATATAATAAGTTTCAAAACAAGTGTTGTATCATCATATATAGACATAACCCATGAAGAGATTGTCAGAATGAGCAAACCACGATCATGTATATGCAACCTGTGGAGATTCTTGCAATGGGCAGTTGATAACAGTTGATGGCAGTTTTTTTTTTTTTTTTTTTCTTTTTGATAAATAAATAAAATAAATTGATCAAAGAATGGCAAGGTCAGTAGACAACTCTAATGCCCTAACTAGGTAGGCAGATTAGAGACAAGAAAATCATGAAAAGTCATGCCTTTAAAATCTACAGCAATAGTCCAACTACATAGAGTTCTAAAAAATAAAATTTCAAACTCTCCCAACGATCTCTCTTATTGTTTGGCCACAAAGAATTCTCATCTCAAATACAAAATTCTCATCTCATCATTACAACTTTTCCAAATCCTCATACAAAATATAATAAACAATTCAACTTTTATCCTACTTTTTTAAATTCCAAAATAATAATAATATTAAAATATAATATTTTAATATTTAATCTTAAAACTCAAAATTCTCATATGAGAAATCTTAATGGCCAAGCAGAACAGTCTTCAAAAGTTCGCTCATTACACTTTTGCCACAGGCACCACATAATGCATAGAGAGATCATCTTCTAAATTTCTTTAATTGGTTGCTGCCTCTTATGCTAATAGCCGTAGTTGTTGGTAGTTATGGCTTACTTGTATTAGTAGTTCCTATATGAATAGTTACCTTTGTCTTACGGTTTCCCTCACACCCTAGTGAATAACTATCCTAACATATATATTCAAACACTCCAAATCAATGGTACACTGGCAGAATAATTCACAGTTAATGTCAATCCACAAAATATGCATGGTAAAAGACTAGGAATTAGCATGTTCCTTTCATATGTTTTTATTTGTTAAAAGTCCTTTTATATGTTAATATCATATACATGTATTACAGTGAGTGATTGGAACACATATGATATTCCTTCTACATCATGTTTCCATGTATAAAAATCTATATGTATGGATCATGATTGGAACATTTCATAATATATTCGGTTCAGGTGATTTTATAAGATCATTGACCTGATTGGCATAATCCCCAAAGTTCGAAACCCCCCTCCCCCAAATGTATCAAAAAAAAGATCATATCAACAATCCAGTTTCTGAGACCCTTGAGGCTACTTTCCTTCTGAAGTATGAAGATTGCCTTATATTACAGTGAACTTCCAGAATTTCAAGACATACAAACAAACGGAGTGTCCTCCTAAATAATCCCGAGTTGAATGCGACACAGAAGTCTTATATGTCATGCAACTGTGCAACAAAAGGGAAAGGGGGACATCACATTTCCTAATTTACTTCAAACTGCGCTCTTCAGGCCTTTATGCGAACTACAAATGAACCTGTTCATAATACATGTCGTAGGTTAAAAACAGCTTGAGCTACAAATGAACCAGAGCATTTTCTGAATTGAGCAACAAAGTCAATCTGAAAACCATGAGAACTGGACTTTATGGCAATTACAAACATTTAATGTCCATCCCATCGGAAATATATACATTGCACTTAGTGTTTAAGATTGTGAGACATCATCAACAAAATGGGACAAAGGTGTTATTTGTCAGTTTTTAGTAGTTTGGAGATCAAAGTGTAAAACATGTTGTACATAAAAGATGCAAAATATATTTTTCCCATACTCTAGTGCTTACCTATCATTTATGTTAAAAAGACAAATACCTATCATTTATGTTAAAAAGATATTTGTCACCTTGAATGGAAAAATATCAAGAAATATGTGAGATTTATGGTAGATTCAGCGGTCAGAACAACATGTCAGATTCAATGAACATTGAATATTGCCACGCTTTTGAGAAAGCGTGGCAACTAAACTATGGCTGTACTCATAAACTAATATTGAAGGATCAGTGGCAATTCATAACTGAAGTGAGATCAAAGGGACTACCTATAACTAAAATATTAGAATTCATAATCGAAAGAAGCTTAAGAAAAGAGAAAGACATGTAAAGCATCGGTAATTAGCATCACTAGATGTTCAAAAATAGGCAGGAGGACTCCAAAAAAAGTCTCCAATTGGTAATTAGAAACAAGGCCTAACATGACAGATAGGTTATGGAAAAACATGTACAGGTAAAAAAGAAACTATGAAATTGTTGAAATCATGCTGAGAACCAGTAATCAATTAACCAACTTTACCACAAAAAAAAAAAAAGTAATAAAAGCTTCCATCACAATCAACGGAATCGTAAAGCACGTTCACTGATGCATGGATGAAAAATAACGATTATCATGCAAGATGACCTTGATTGGCTGAAGAAAGAGTATCGTGCAGTGCTTATAAAGGCAATGCAATGTGCATAAGAAAGCAAATAGAGTCTAATGCACTCCATAACCAGTAACTCACATGCAGGAAGGCTAGATATATCCGCAGAAACTGCACAAGGAATTCCCAAATTTGAAAGAGCCCCCCTTATAATTCCACATGGGAAATACAGATGCATGCTTGTAGCCTGTGCTGCCTTGTTTTCAGTCACAGGTGCAGAATTATCTTGAGATAAATCTCCATCTTCAGAAGATGGGTCAATTGACATGCGTGCAAGCCAACGAAACCGATTATCTTGCAACACAAAGGTACCCTGTAAGACAAACAAAATCCATTTTGTTTTCATCAAATTCTCCTTTTTTGGCATAGTGTTTTTTTTTTTCCTATCCAAATTCTTACGCAGATATATAATCTTATTCACTTTGAATCTTTGAACTTACTTTATGATTGGTCTTTAAGTTGTCTATTTGCTTCTTGAAAAGCTCTGACCAGAAGTCCTTGCAGATAAACTTGATTGCCTCGAGATTATCACTGAATCGAGGTCGCTCCATGGTATATCTAAAAGAAGTATAACTTAACTGGTTATTAAGCTGCATAAGAATCTCATACGCAAGCATTTTCTTTGTTCCCCCATGTTTCTATCGAGAAACCCATATAAGAGTTCAACTTGAATAAGCAGAAAGAAATACACCAATGAACTCTAGATCAAAAAGACTTCCGATAAAAACAGATGGACAGTGAGATCAGTCACAAGAGCGATGAATTCGGAGTAGTAGATATCAAAAAATAACACACTGCACAAATTCATACTACAAGAGCATTTGTGCACTAGAATTGATCTTTTCTTTTAGTTGCGTTTTCTTTTAATTTAAACGGATTTTATTCCTAAATTCTATTTACTTATGTGGAATCTAAGGGAAAGGGAAATGGAGTCAAAAGCCAACCTTTGTTTTCCTATGCTCTCTAATTTCCTTTAAAAAAAAAATAAGCTACTTCGTTCTAATAGACAAAGTGGAGCGAGGACTTCAACTCTCACTAAGGTCCCAAACAAAAAAAGACACAAGATTCACATTTATAATTCCTTCACGCTTCTTACACTTTCTCAGCAGCTGCACAGATATTTACCATTTTAAGAGGGGAAAAAAGAGAGAAGCAATCCGTTACATTCCTAACCCCCATAATTCAGAGGAACTCTTTCAGATCTAAGCTCAAACTTCAATTACTAGAAAACCCTAACTATATATCCAAAAAACATCACCTACACCCATGAATGAAACAAATAAATCATAGAAGAAAGTCTTTAATAGGTTCAGGATGATGTGCAGAGAGGTGTACCGTTCGGAGAGCTGGTGGCCGACCTGGAAGCCAATGGCCTCGATCCGACGGGCGGCGAGTTCAGGCTTATTAGCGTAGAACCGATCGCAGTACGATGACACCATTTCGGTGAGTAGACTATCAACGCAGCTCTCTGAGACCTCCCTCCCCATCTCCCCTCTCTAATCTCTCTTTTTCTGTAGATTTCCTCTTCGGGTTTTGCTATGTACGTTCTCTAAAATAGAGAGCCGATTTGATCACTATGGGCCATGGCCAATACATATAGGCCCAAATAATGTGGGCCTCAATATAATAAAGGAAATTCATTGGCGAACGGGCCCAAAAACCTTGTCCAGGAGCACGGATTAGGCCTAATATTAGCTTGGCTTGTCACAACTTTTTCGGCTAACTACAAATTCAGTACGTGTAACTGTGTTTTCATATTTTTATGAATTAAATTCGAGACTTAAAGTTTTAATTTTTTACAAAATTGATATCTTAATTTTAAAAAGTTTGCAATTGGATAAATTTGAATCTTTCATTAAAAATCTAACAAAAAATGGTTACGTGGCATACTAATGACACGTTTCGATATTTGATTAATTAGAGTGTCATACAAATGCAATATGTCAATCAATCGAAGACTAAGACGTGGTATTAGTAATTCTTCTAAGAAGAAATTGACAGAATTAACTAATTATAAGATTCTTCAAACTCATATCAATTTTGTAAAGTTGAAAATCCAGGTCTAGATTTTCGGAGATCTTGTTCTGCAGCATGTTATCTTTGAAGGAAATTCATCTCAAGTTGTTACTGCTATTTCAGTCAAGGAGGCTCCTGCTGATTGCTTTAGCTGTCTAACTATGGAAATAAGGTCTTTGTTTTCTGATTTTGAGTGGAAAATTAGATATGTAAAAAGAGATGTAAATGGGGTAGCTCATATTCTTGCTAGAGAGGTTGTTTCTTTTACAACAGAATTGATTGACATTGATTCTACTCCTACATGTATTTCTGCTAATGTAAAGGCTAAATACCAACATTGTAACTGATTGTATGAATGTCATTCTGTCTTGACAGAAAGAAAAAAGAAAAAAACTCTAAATTCTTACTTAGTATTAAATACTAAAATATCAGTTTTCTTTTATTGCAAACCGAAAAATATAGGTAAGATTGTGGTATAGATCAAACCTTCAGATGGTTTGGGGTGAAAAAGAAAAATTATGTGAGAGTTCATAGGTGAAAAGTGCAATTTCTTTTTAAAGAAACGGGACTTTATTCACTTATAGATTTTATTTATTTATTTTTTATAATTTGTAATTGGCTAGTCGCGCTGTTATATTTAATATTAGAGTTACCATATTCTCAAGCCAGTGTATAGAGCACATTATGCCATATAAGCAAAAATCAAATTATCTTATAGATCAAATTATGCCATGTAAGCATTTCATTAAGCATGTTCTACACACTGCTCGAAGATAAAAATTTTCTTAACAATAGTTCTAAAACTAAGAAATTGTCAAGGCAAACACAATCAATTCTAAGAGGCTCGATATAACTATGAAGATGTAGTTTGGTACACTGCCTTGGGAATGCACTAGAATTTTGGAATCAAATGCTGCCTATAACAAAAATATTAAGAGGTTTCTCAGCCAAAGTCTTCTTGTTCTCGTTCCCTAAACAGAAAACCCCAGACTTTGTCCCAAACAAGTGTGCTAACATAAGAGTACTCAATTTCCCTATTGGCTGTTGATCAAAGCAAGGAGTTCATTCACACACATTTACCAACCAAAGAAAATGTATACAGGAGGCATGTTTATAATCCATTCTGATTTCTGAGTAAAACCGACTAGCTAGATTGAACATGACTAAAATACCTCCCCAGAACATTTATTATGGGGGAAGGGAAGGGATTCGTGTACATTATACCTCTAACTATCAAATATATTGTTAAAGCTTTGTGCAGTGCTTAAGGATGTAAAAGGTATCCAACCAAAACACTGATAAGTGCCACCATACAAACAAATAGAAGAGGAAACCCGACTTGAATTCTTTTTATTCCTATTCTGCTCAACTCTGCCTGCAAAACAAAGAGTACACAGAGAATATTAAATAATGCCAATGCTGCTAACAAGAAAGAAGCATGAAATGACTGAGACAAGTTCAGGAATAAGATAGCCCCCCCCCCCCAAAAAAAAAGAAGAAGCTGGAGGGGAGAGAGAAAAGATACACAAGGAGTTCAGCATTGCATATTACAAAAAATGCTGCAATCAGTGAAAAAGTTCTAGTATAAGAAAGTTCACCCCAATCAAGTTCTCAAGAAAACACCCATTACAAATTAGCATGTGACTGTTAGTGTGAGCACACCAATACATTATCAATTCTCACTTTAGTTATTTACAGTGATTCCTTCAATTACAGGTAACACTTTCTTTTTAAGATAACTTCACAAACCACTCCAGCGGTAGCAAAAGTAAATTTTAGGACCCCCCCACAAAAGAGAAAATGGAATGAGAAAAAAATAAATAGAAAACAGTTGCCTTATAAGTTCTAAGCATGTCCAAGAATAGGGATCTTCTCCCCACACAGAGTTGTCATAAGTTTCTCTGACTCCAAGACTTGGACACCGTAAGAGGAAAAAAAAAATCAAATTAAACTCAGATCCAGAAGAAATATTATCCAATTAGATCTTAAGAATTATTTATTTCCATTAAATTCATTCTTCCTTTGAGGTAAGGCATCTATAGCTATATCATTCCTTAAAGGAGGCATTTACAGGGGATGAAAAAAGGCATTTGGCAGAGATGAACCATTCGTCTCCTACAGTAAGGACCAGAACCTAAAACTTAGCCAATACAACACTAGCAGCTCTGCACATGAGTCATTTGCACTAAATAACAACCACAAGCACTTCCAGGCTTATGGCAGAACTCACCAACTTTAAGCATATCAAAAGAAACACTAGAGCAGAAAAGAATGTGGTTCAAGAAGTTACAAGTTTCTCCTTCAAGTCTTCTATATCTTGAATGCTTGATTTCCTCTCCTCTGTTAGCTTATAAATAGTATCTTCAGCCTGCAAAGAAAGCCCAAAAAATGATTACTACTGTCAAAATCAAAAGAACACAAATTATTTGATGTAATTGGGGTGCAAATTTACACAGTTCTCCCAATCATCTAAAAATTCGCAAGTTTCAAATATTAGATGAATATGTTCAAACTTCACAGAATGAAAAATAAGGGCCCCAAGCCAGTAACTGATGAGAATTACTAAAGAGCAACTTTCATTTTCATTACGGTCAATGTGTAGAATTCAGGGCTAACCTCTCTGATTGACAGGCAATTGGGACAATAGAACCTGCGGATGTATAATGATTCTAAAGAAAATAAACCTACCAATAACCAATCCATTGGGTTTTCTGACAAATGGACCTGGAACCAATGCATAAAGTCTCAGGGGTCATATTAGTCGCTATCCCTACAACTGAAACAGATATTGAATAGTAGGTATGCGTCCACAAATATATATTTTTTTTCATTGATTTCCGATTATCAGATTGATCAGATGAAATAGAAGACGGAAACTAAATCAGGGATTCAATGTAATAGACCATATTGTAGTAAAAAAACAGAGAGAGGGGATATGAGACAGATTTCAATGAGCATGCTATTGATATGATTCTAAGCACAGTATTCCCATAGTCGAATTTCAGCATACAAGTTGGAGGCCCCAGCACAGATATGTCACACTATGGTAATAAAATATTAAAACAGATCCTGGAAAGACTAACCTCCCTTAGCTTCAATCCAAGAAATTCTAATTTTGACTTCATCTCCTCAATATCTTTAACTATATTCAAATTCTCTACCATCTTTACAGAGTTTAACACCTCATCTTCTGCCAGACCAAACTCTGCATCCTTTTCTGGTTCATATTCTAGATCCTTTGCGGGCTTCAGTTCTGCAACTTTTGCTGGCTTCTGTCCTGCAACCTTCGCTGGCTTCTGTTCTGCATCCGTCACTGTTTTCAACTCCACATCATTTTCTTGCTTTTGCACCTTGTCATTAACCAATTCAGACTCGTCTACAGCCATAGCAACCTAGCATAATAAAATGAAAGGCAACATATTACATTTTTATAAGGTTCTGATCAGGAAAAAAATTTGGAAGATTCTCAAAATTGACAAATTTAAATTGAAGAGAACTTCAGCACAATCAATTTATATTTTCACTATCTGTATGAGTATATTTAGAGTAAAAAATCTTATCAATAAAATAGCTATAATGATGATAATTAGTGATCAGTGACTTGGTGATTATGAAGATATCTTTCTTGGTTTTGGTCTCAACAAGTAATTGTAAAATAAAAAATAAATTATCTGAAATATAAAGATGGCAGCAATCGTGGTGGTGGAGGTTACACATGACAGATGGTGTAGGTGGAGTCGAAACTAGTGGTAATAAGAGTGCTGTATGTGGTCGAGGATATCACCACTCAAGAGACATTAACTACATTTTCACTATACCCCAAAAGGTCTGTTCAAGTTACCATTTAAACTCCCTGAACTAATTTATAAAGCTTAATCACTCTGTCCTTTTAGGACAGATCTTTAGAATCACAATAATGGTCACAGTGACTGAGTGGTGGTGGAAAGAGCTTGAACAATATATCAAGGTTAAAATTGCAAATTCAAATCTCTCCTCAAAGTCCCTAAAATCCAAACACAGCATAAGAAAATTTGGTTCAATATGGTTATGGATGGAAATTCCACACATAGCTGAAAATATACCGGAAGAATCCTTCCCTACTGGAGTGAAAAAAAAAAAACAAAAAAAAAAGGAAGATAGAAAAGATATTTAACCCAACATTGTCAAATGGGAAGAGTTTCTCTAACCATTTTCAGTGTTTTGACTCTACCCAAAGCTTGATTTTCCAGCTGTGAATCTTCCTGATCCAGCCCCTGTTTTACCACTCTATTAATTGGTGATAGTGCCGGTGAATGGGGTGGGCTAACGAGCATCACTCTCAGCTTGTTCTCTTCAATGTGCTTCCCACCATCCTTAGTGAACTGCCAAAACAATCTATGAGAAGCCAAAATAGAGATCAAGAACAACAAACCTACAAAAACTTACCATGCTAGACATGATGTGCTCATCAGTTGTTCCCAAAGGAACTATTGTACTTTGGATCAAGAACTTGTCTTTGCACTCCATATCAGGTGGAGCTGTCCGTTGAGCTTGCATTGTAACTATATTTGACATAAAAGGCAATGAAGATATAAACAGTAAAAAAAAACCATAAAATCAGAAATCAAAGTGAAAAGTAATATCCTAAACCAACATTTGAAGTATCATCAGATTTTTCTTCTTCACATTGGACTTCGTGATATGTGATTAGCTTCTTTTATTATTTTTTTTACAAATACCTAATGAAACCCAAACAAAGCTTTATATACAGCTACCAAATTAATTCTCCAGAACTGCTCAAACTATGTGCATGCACCTGTGACTATGCTTCTGTATGTGTGTGAAATGACATCACAGATAGAAGAATAATAGAAAAACTACCAAAGAGCAACAAGCCCACTGGGGAAGAGAATCTTCGGTTTCCAGGCTCCAAAAATTGAAGTTACCTACAGCTTTTCAGTTCTCGCTTGATATTATTCTGTAATCTCTCTCTCTCTCTCTCTCTCTCTCTCTCTCTCTCTCTCTCTCTCTCTCTCTCTCTCTCTCTCTCTCTCTCTCTCTCTCTCTCTCTCTCTCTCTCTCTCTCTCTCTCTCAGATTGTATCTGATATTTTACAACATTCAACAACAACCTGAAGTTTCATTCAAATTATTTCAGGTGGCTACCCAAATATTTTTTGGCAAGCATGCTTACTAGCCTCTTAATTGCCAACCACATTTTCTAAAAGAATCCTGTTGGCTCAGTCGCTTTCCTTGGCTGTACAAAGTAAACCAGTAACTTCTCACCTCAACTGAATAAATTGTAAACATCAACTCCTGAATCTGGATTAATGGCCATACTTCATGATATGAAATATAACAGACATAACTACTGGCTCTCAATGTATTTGATGAGATAGGGGAAAGGCATACCTGTAAAATCATAGGTTGACTTTGGCAAAACAATGCCTACATTTGGACGCACACTATACTTCTTAGGTGACGTAGTTTTAACCTGCCAATATTATATAGCTATTGAGCATTCCATCTTACAACAAGATTTTATACTAAAAGTCTAAAACTCTTCAAAGCTGGGAAAAGAGAAACACAAGTTGAAGTGATTCACACCTTAAATGCAACAGAGTGTTCGGTGTTATTGACAAGTCGAACTGAGCATGAGCTATGCTTTTTCAATTCAACTATTAAAAACAAGTAACTGAGACATGTTAGTCCATCAATTCATATTTCAGATGTAAATGGGTGCGGAAAAAAAAAATCAAAGGAAAGAATTCAACTATCATTCTGCCAAGGAACAAGAAAAAAGATGAAAGAAGATAGAAGTCAACCTATCCTTCATATACAATTACAACCATATATGAGAAGGCTAGGAGAAGAAATCTATGCATCTAATACATCTAACTTGAGACCACCGACGTTAATCCAAATAACCCCATACTATGAACTAAGATGCAAAATGATGGAGTCAAGAGTTCACGACAAAATAATAGATTAAAAGCTCCCTTCGGGTAGGAGAAAATCGCAAATTTTTTATTCACTATTCTTCAACAAAACAGGGCTTACGTGCTCCTATTTAAATACAAGGACTCCTAATACCTTGCCCTTAACTTTACGGCTATGCCATCCTAAGGTGTTGCTAAATGGAAGGATCTTGTCGACGTCAATGAATGATAAAATCATAAACCAAACTACACTATTAAACAAATATAGTCAGTTTGCAGTAGTCCTAGTCTGCACATCCAAAATAAATCTAACTCTGCCATGCATAGTTGGACTCGTTATCATAATCTAACTCAACTTCTACATAGCTGTTGTTTTTTTTTTCCCTTCTTCTTAGCAACTCCAGATACAAACTCTGTCACTGATCATGCAGAGTGGAGCAGAGCTAGAGTTAACTCTGACGCAGAGTCAAAGTCCAAAAATGACTCCCAAATCCAACCGGAGTTGAAGTTTGGTTTTCTGGTTTCAATAGAGCTCAAGTAAGCCTTCATAATTCTTTCAGGTCTATTTTCTTTAATTCTTCAGTGTTCAAATAGGTTATACAGGAATTTTAACAATAACAATGATAGATAGACCAATATACCACATCAATAGAGCTCAAAAAAAAAAAAAAAAAAAAAGGAGAGAGAGAGAGAGAGAAAAGGCGGTTTATGACTTAAATGAGTCATCTTGTCATCATTGACTTACCCGTAAATTTGAGTTCCTTCGGTTGAATTTCCAAAAGTTTTGTACTCATTTCTCTTCTTCCAAATCCAAATCCAATCCTCTCAGTATGCAAAGCTGGCGGCCAATGCCCAAGTCTCTCCTATCCTATATAACCCACACAAAGAACAAAGAAGCCCACATGTCAAATACTTCAGAGAAATTAAACGAAATGCCCAGCCCGAATATACACATATGCATTTGTATATAAATGCCGGGTTACTCGGTTTGGTTCCTAAGAAAATGTATGAAAAGCAACTAAGCAAGAAAGTTAAATAAATAGAGGGGGGGGGGAAAAAAGTGCCCATTTATTTCGGGCCCTTTTTTTTTTTTGGGGGGGGGGGGGGGGGGGGGGGGGGGGCGGCGGTTTGCGGAAGTTTTGCACCTGTCTAAACTGAAAACAACTATTAGCTAAGGTTTAAAAGAAGGAAATTAGAAAATTTGAAAGAATGATTCTGTTCCATTGTCCTCTGTTTTCTCAGCAACCAAACGCATAACACAACACCAAATTTAATAGACTCATGCCAACTCAGATCAATCGTAACAGTGGAGTTCAAAGAGTTATGGTTGACGACAGCATGTTGAACCAGAAAATAACGAACAAATAAGGAAGAGCATTCAACGAAAAAGTCAAAGTCCGACTCGGTTTCCACCCCAGATAAGTTTGGAAACACAAAAACAAGTGCAATTTCAAGGCCCTTTTTTTTCTCTTCTTCAAATTCATTCCGAACAGAAACTCAGGAAGAACTCGAAAATTCAATCCTACTTTCGACTCACGTCGTTGAAAGAACCAGCAGACCAAAAACGAAGCATTGAGATTACGAGAGAGATTCAGAAAGCTTACCTCGCCGGTTTTGGCAATGAAACTTGTGGGTAGAAAGAAACAGAAACGAAGACGTTATAAAAATCAGCCGAGATTTTGATCGTTCAGGAAACCAGTCGGAGAAACGATAGCGTTTGGAACAGACAGAGAGAGAGAGAGAGAGAGAGAGAGAGAGGGAACTAAAAGATGGAAATGGAATATAGCGTAGAAATGCCGCTTTTCATAGTTTATATAAGAGCGAGCTTTGGGGGAATCGATAAATTCCTAATTTCCATGCACAGGCCTCGGAAAACAGAGAAATTTGTCATTTTTTTAAAAAATCGTTCACAGAGAGAGAGAGAGTCTGTCACTTCGTTTGGTGGTCTGATTCTGAAACACTGCTACTGCGAAGACTTGTTTGGAAGAAAAGAAAGTGAAACAGTTAGAAAGCGAGTCTTCTCGTCTCTCTATAGTAGCTGTTGGTGGTGGTGTTAGTTGTACCGACAATTTTAACCGAAACACGTTTGTCCGGACAGAATTTCGGGAGCTTCGAGTTTTCGGGTTTCACAAGCAACCCGACTCCGATCCAGTTTCACACTTTCACCGAGAAAACTGCATCGATATCTTCGATTCTCGAAAACGTCGCGTTAATATATGTTTTTCCAAAAGAAAGTCGCGGTAATATAGTCTGTCGTTTTTATCATGGACAGTCCTTAGAATTCATAAGATGTTTTATGGAATTAATTGCGTACATAAAATATTATTTAATACACTTTTTATAATTCTGTTTTAAATTTAGGGTAATCATATAATATTTTCAAAAAACATAATTAATATTTCCAATGAAGTGGCACTCTCACATTAGTTGGTTTTAAAAACAATTGTGAAAAATAAAGGTTATAAAATATAACCATTCATTCTATTGTTAAATTCTGATAAAATTATACCAATTTAAAGGATTTTTTTTTCAAGATTTTTTTATTTTTTTAATATATTAGGGGAGGGAGGTCGAACCTATGATCTCCATTTTAGAAATACGAGTCTTGTGCCATTAGATCACAGCGGTTGACGGGGTTGTAGGTATCATGTATTGTGTACAGCAGGACATAAGTATTGACAAGCTCCAGCATGTATCATAAAGACAATATGGTGGATTTTATAGAGAATGGCCATCCAAGAATATATCTATACGATTAGTACTATATACCATACCATTATTTTCATTGCATCCTACTGTATATAATGTGGCGTATTTATCACCGTTGAATGATAAAGAAGCATGCAATAAGTAATCATTTAATAGTATTAAATGGGCCACATCTTACTTAGTAGGATGCAAGTGAGATGATAGTATGATATATAAAATTTTCCTATATATATGTTGGAATTAATAAATATTACTTGGTTTTGGTTTGTCCTTATGCATAAAATGCAATGAACTTGCGTCCATTTTTCTTAATTTTAGGATCATTTCCATTTATCCTTCATACTTGGTATGTAATGCATGTATGTGTTTGGATATATGGCTGTCAAATTTAAAAAAGGATCTTTGTGCAGAGTTCTTTATCCTTTCACCTTTGTGTAAAGTGTAAATTACTTTTTCTTTCCTCTTTCCTTTATGGTTCTGCTGAGGAAGTAAATAACCTTTTGTACCAAAAGACAAATTGAGTTGGAATGTCTGTCTCATTTGTCATGATCAGTTTGTACTGCTACTATTTACCCAAAAGCATTCCAAAACTGTGAGCCTATTTGGCATGATAGCAGCACAAAGTATAGAAGGACTTAGGGCCTTTCTTGTTGTTTGACCAAAAAATATAGGATTTTTGTCTAATGTTTGACCAAAAATATAGGATTCTTGTTGCTTAAAGTATAGAAGGATTTAGGGCCTTTCTTGTTGTTTGACCAAAAAATATAGGATTTTTGTCTAATGTTTGGAGTGGAGAGGACATCTAGTTATATGCTTTAAGCCTTGCAACTGGAACATGCTTGCAACTACATGTAAGCAGTCCAAAGGGTGCACGTGAAATGGTCCCAAACCCAACTTTTGTGTTGACCAAAGATATCATGATGTTTTACTGGGTTGTTTTAAAAGATCATGTAGACCTTTTAGAGCAATGCATGAAGCTAATTCTAATCTCATGAAATCATTTCATGATTGATAGCCTTTTTTCCTTTTCTCTTTTCATAATGGGTCTGCACTTTTGATGCCTATTTATATCCATCTATCTATCTGTCTCCCTGTGATCTTTTTGCCAATCAATCAAGGAGGAAAGGAAAAATGGCACAAAGTATATATAAATTAGCCCTGGAATGTTGTATGAAATGGCCATAATTCAGCCTATGTGATAATTCATGCATGATGCATCTACCTATTCATTGCAATAATACAACAAGAAGAATGAAAACGATATACAACCAACTGGGTAGTTGAGAACTTGGAAAAGAGTATGAAGAAGTTAATAGCTGGGCCAGAGCAAACTGCATCAAACCCTTTTCTCTCTAGCACGTGTCTATACAACCGCGTACTGCCCATTTCGTGTACCCACACAAAGTTTCGATCAATCTGATAAACGAGGATACTAAGAAGAAGAAGAAAGATGTAACTATCTCCATAGAACATGCACAACAGTTGATTGTAGCTAGAGAACCTTAATTTAAACAATATGGCCTCAAACTTCATCTTCTTAATCCAGCTAGCAGTTGGACTGTTGCGAAACCATGCACTTCCTTTGATGATTCCCTCCTTAGAAAGCAAATGGGTGCAGAACTAGGGCCCATTACTATTTTTCTTCTTCTTCATCATGTTCTACTTTGGTTGGAACCGACACTTCTGTTGGGAATTCCCACGCACAGATCTTCTTGTATTTTTCATCTACTTTTGGTGCAAAGTTGCTTAAAAAAACTTGTGAAGAAATTCATAAACCTAATTCATCTCATAAAATGGGTTCAACAAAAGAGACTTGTACATTACTTATAAACATGTCTAAAATCTTATAAACCGAAAGATTTATCAAAGAAAGGCTAGATGGTAGACCTCTTAGCATTTTTCACGTTTGAAATATCCTGAATTACGGTAACTCTCTAAAATTTGTATGTGTAAGGTTCTTAATACGGTGGTAAGGCTCAAATCAAGTTTGTAGCTCATCAATGTAACAATACCCTGACGTGGGACATTAGAAATCTCAACATATTCGTACCCTACCCAAGTCGCGTTTCCCTGTAAATACTTGATAAATGGTTGGCTTGCCTCCCATTGTAGTAAATACTTTATATTTGTGCACATACAAAAACAGGAAACAAAAAACAAAAAAATTAATTTAATATGGTAGCCCACGTTTATTTTTTTTTTATTAAACCGAGTTATTGCTCTAATAAATACACAAGTTTCACGAGGAATAAAGAAAAAAGAGTTTTGTTACGTGTAAGTAAAGTTACGTATTAATCTGTGTATTAATATTGATTATTTTATATTTAAAATTTAAATTAATATTATTTTTAATAAAATTTATTTTTTAATTAATTATATTAAATTGATATACATATTAATATATAGTTATGTTTATAATTAGAATTTTTTAAAAAGAAATGAGATTTCAAGTACATCTCCCCTGTATTTTCAGGGTGACAAAAGTTTAACCCACTAACTAATATCCACTCCGTCTACGCCTACCACCCACTTCGGCCATTTGAAAGGACGTCAGGATGGTCTACAATCGGAGTTAAACCGTCACATCCACTCATCTGCTTCTTCTTCTTCTTTTAATTTAATTATATTGCTTGAAAAGAAAGAGTTCCAAAGCAGATGATATTGCACTCTCAGTTGCTATAGAGGCAAACCACCGAAGAACGCGTCCCCAAGATTTGGAGCATTATCGAAAGACCGACTTCAAAACAAGATAATTCCCCGAGTTCATACCGTCGAAGGCATGCTTTAATTCCCTGTCGGCACATGACACCTCAAATCAAATCACACTTCGGTGGGAGAGGAGCAATCTGACCCGATATTGATATGAGCTGGCATGAATTGAATGGTTTATAAATAATAATAAATTAAAATGATAGAATAAATTTTATAAAATTTATTTAAAATAAATTTAGATATATTTAAATATAAAAAATTAAAAAAATTATAAATTTCATATGTAAAGATATATTGAATTAAAAAGATTATAAGTCATATGTATAAAAAAATTTAAAATTAAGATAAACTTATTAATTTAAAAATTAAGTATTTAAATGTTAAATTCAGTTTAAAATAAAATTAAACTGATATCAATTCAATTTAAGTTCTAAACAAGTCTTAAGCTGTATTTAGATATTGAACTGAACTGAACTCAGTTTTTTATAAATATTAATGAGTTAAAATAACAGAATAAATTCTGCATTTAAATGTTCAGAGGAATTTAATACTATTTATGAGAAATTAAAAAAAATTATAAATCTTACATATAAATAGGGGTGGCAATATGTCACACGATCCGTTAACCCAACACGAACACGACACGATAATAGCGGGTTAGGGTTTAGCCTTAATGGGTTCGGGTCAAAACGGGTTGACCCGTTAAGACACGATTGCTTAACGGGTTGATAACGGGTTAACCCGTTATGACACGTTAAGAAAGTTAAAGTTACAATTATATCCTTATATCTAAAAATAAAATTGTTAGAATTTCAATTTCGATATTTTTATTATTTGAATTGTAGTTTTGGACTTATAATTAGTTTTATAATTTTTATAGATATTGTAATTTTAACATTTATATAAAATTATGTTAAATTTAATCAGGTTAAAAATGTTAATTTCAGACCTATTCAACCTATTTATATAAATAGTTTAAAATGAGTTGTATTGTGTCGTATTAATCTATTTCGTAATATTTTCTTAATTTATTTGTTTACTTATAAAAGAAAAAACATATTTCGTAATATTTATTAATGGGTCAAAACGGGTTGACACGATACGATCCCGTTATGTTAATGGGTCGTGTTAGAGTTTGAGATTTTGACACGATAAGCTTAAGGGGTCGGGTTAGGGTTGACCTATATGACCCGTTAACACGATTTGACACGACACGAACACGACCTGTTAACACGATTTGACACCCCTACATATAAAGAGGTGTTGAGTTAAAAAAAAATTATTATTCTCATATGTAAAAAAGTTTTAAATTGAGATTAGTTTATTAATTTGAGAGTTGTATTTAAATATTAAATTTAATTTAAAATTAAACTAATCTGAGCTAATCTCAATGCATTCCAACAACCAAACTAGCCTTAATTTCCCTCTTCCAAGCTAATTCCAAATCAGATTCCTTGGTAAGCAGTACATTTCAATTGAAATATGGGCATATTTCTGACAGGCGACAATATAGAAGACAACAGCAAAAGGTAAAGATATAAATTGCTCTCTATTTCGACTCTAAACCACCATGAATGTTATCATCACATCAAGAATTCCTAAGCAATTTATAATTTTACTAATTCATTGCTAGCATTCATTGCACCATTACGTCCGAAAACAATCAATGCAATGTACATTCAATGGAGAGAGTAACTGTAGAATATAAAAGATACAATTCATACTATTAGCTGTGTGAATAGAGAAACAGCATTTCTCTTGCATATTACAAAGAGAAAAGCATAGAAGATAGGAAAGCCATACAAACTAAGATAACACATCGCTCGCAACTCGACGTTCTCAGGTTCTAGTACATATTTACTTCAATATACAGAGTATGACAACTTGTCATATTGTGATGCAGAAGTCATCACATCACTCCCAATCAGCATCAAAGAAACCAGCATCTTTCATTTCCGAGTAGTATACATTTTCTAAATGCAAATCATCCTCCTGTGGTCATCAAGAAAACAATGATGAAAAAAAAAAAAAAAACCTATAAAAGAAGAAAGGAAGATTGAGGTCAAACAAGACAAAAATATTGGGGAAATAAAAAAATAAAAATAAAAGACGCAAAGTATGAATGATGATGATGACCTGGAAAAAGTCAGCCAGGAATGTTACATATAGAAGAGGAAGATAGAAGGCATGGTAACAGACAATCGTGGCGCCATACAACCTATTTCAGAGAATTAATTAGAAAATTATTGGAAAAAATGACACTAAACAGAAAGTTTCAAAGAGATTGATTAAACATTACCAGAACCCAAAACCAGCCCCATTTCCAGTGAGGCCACAAGCAAACAGTGCGAGAGCATTCATTGCACACATGATAACAATATAATTGTAGAAGGCAGGTCTTGCTGCAAATAATTCATTTTAAAAAAAATTAATGATAAATAAAGTAGGCAGATTAAACGCCCATGAAATTGATGTTTATAACCTTTCTGTATACATCAGAAACACTTACCAGGTAATCTTTCTCTCCACTTGGAATGGTACATAAACAGTATCAAGCCATAAACTGCAGTCAGCACCAGTCTATGAATAACCCACAGGTTCCACTTCGTCGGATGTGTATGATCATTGCTGTCAATGAACAACGGGATCCCAAATCCAAACATATAAATTGCCTGAAAGAGGTAGCGATGGAAGATCCATTATCAAATGCAAAATTGTGTCCATTAAGTTTTAACAACTTAACTTTAGAAGAAAAAAATAAAAAAGAACCTTCACAATACTTCATTACTAGCATTAGCAAGTCATTCAATATCATGTGCAAAAGCTTCTATATCATGACTTAAAATTTAGTAATGACATGTAATTTTGTTTGTCGATCAATCTACAAGCTGAGAACTAGAAATGCAGATTTGCTGTTAACACAGCTATAAGAAGAAAGGAAATTATGCTCCGTTGCCCATAAAATGTTTTATATCATTATCATCACTGGAAAAGCTGTCATTTCTTACAAGTAAAGGGATCTTATTCATGAAAAAAACAAAGAATTACCTTTAGAAGTAAATCCAAGCCAACGATAAGACCTGATACAACAAATGTCCGTGTCAAAGCTTCTAACCCGCTCACGTGATTTCCTTGGAATAAAAAGGCCACCAAGCTTACTTCTAAAAATAGCATTCCTGATGTTGTACATAAAGATAAGACATTCCATGCTAGTTCTTTTCCTGGAGTGCACTCCCAAGCCTGTGTCAACAAAGAGAATAGAGTTCTTAACCAAAACAACAGGAAATGTCAAGCAAAGAGGGATCCAGATGAAACCAACAAAATTTAGCAGCAGCCCCAAAGATGCGAGATAGAACTTATACACATTTTGATTGTTGGAAAGTCACTTCATTGCACACTAAAAATCAGATTAGGAAAATTGGACGGTGATTAACAAACACAACAAAATCTCACCTCACATATTAAAAGGAGAATAATATTAGTGCATGCTTACAAGATAAGAATATGCAGGTAGATCAAAGTCTACACACGTTGGAACCAGAATTGAATTATAAAATAAGGGGTTTAGAGAAAATAAGGGGCTTCGTAATTGAATTATAAAATAAGGGGATCCAGAACTGAGAATCTTTAATAGGGCGTTACTTGTTAAATGGTTGTGGAAATATCATAAGGAACCTGAAGCCCTCTGGAAGATGGTGATCGAGAGAAAATATGGGGGTCTATGGGGGAGTTGGTGTACAAAAGAAGTGAGAGGTGTGTATGGAGTAGGTCTGTGGAAACATATAAGAAGAGGGTGGGAGGTATTCTTTCAATATACTCGACTCTGTTTAGGAGAGGGAACCCGAATAAAGTTATGGTACGACATTTGGTGCAATCATGTTTCTCTAAAGCACTGCTTTCCTACATTATTCTGAATTGCAAGGGACATAGATGTTTCAATAGCAGATGTAATGGGGAGATCAGGGGAGCAAATTCAGTGGAACATCAACTTCAGTACGGCTGCACAAGATTGGGAGATGAGCAGTTTTGAAGCTTTCTATAGCCTTTTGTATGCTAGTAAACCGTGTAACTTACAGGATAGGCTAAGGTGGACACCTGCAGATAAAGGTACTTTTTCGGTGTGCTCTTTTTATAAGATCCTTACCCAAGAACCATCTATCCAATTTCTATGGAGAAAGCTGTGGAGACACAAGGCGCCACCCAAAGTAGCGTTTTTTGCATGGACTACTTCCTTGGGTAAGATTCTCACAACTGATAATTTGAGGAAACAGAGGATCATCGCAGATTGGTGTTGTATGTGTAGGAAGGGGGTGAATTTATGAATCATCTCTTAATACACTGTGAGATAGCGAAAGGATTATGGAATGAAGTCTTTGTCAGAGTTGACTTGGCCTAGGTTATGCCTGAGACTGTGGTAGCGGTTCTGGCTAGTTGGACAAATTTAAGAGGCATTCAACAAATTAAAGCAATGTGGAAGATGATTCCTATATGCATCATGTGGTGTTTATGGCAAGAGTGCAACGAAAGGACGTTCGAGGACAAAGAGAGATCGATGAAGGAATTGAAAACATTCTTTACTAGAAGCCTTTGTTCTTGGGCCATTGCGGCTGATTTCAATGGCTTAGACTTTCATGATTTTCTTATTTCCATTGCTCCTACATAGATAGGACAACTATACATTGTACCGGGTGTTATCCCTATTCTTTGATTAATATATTACACTTTACTTATAAAAAAAAGGGGGGGGAGGGGTTTAGAAATAATCAAGATTCAAGGGTATCAACACCATGTGGCCAACTGACCATGGAAGACAAGTGGACCTTAACTAAAATCATGAACTTATTTTATCTTCTAAACTGAACTTATTTTCCTGTGCTTAACTAGAAATTTTTAACTTTTTCATAATCCTCTTCTGAACTTATTTTCAAATGTAAATAGGATCTTCAAGTTTAAAATTATTTCTTCTTACATGCATTCTGAACTACTTTCGATTTCTTTCACTAATTGCACTACCAAAGGCAAACACAAAAATGTAGAATAAGCTTTTATCAACATTACATGTACCCCAAATCATCCTTGCATGCTTCGAAGTGCACAATCAGCAGCCAAAAACAGTTTCCAATGGCATTTGGAATGTCAACCACCCTGCAATCAGATGAACCCCCCCCCCCCCCCCTTTTTTTCTCTCTTTTCTTCTTCTTCTTCTTTTATGAGTAGCAATCAGATGAATCATGAAACCCTAAGCTCTGTGAATCATGAATCATGAAACCACCAGTCATGATCTATGATAAAAGCGAAAATTTACGGGTAAAACTAGGTTAGTTGCTATTAAATGAAGCCAATTTCCGATTCTCCAGCAGTTTATTTTCGCGCTCAGATGTATTCGTATCACCTAATAACTAGCCCAGATAGAGCATACCGAACACAAGTACTGTAAACCGAACAAAAATATCCCAAATACAGCCACCAATAGCTAAATGTAAATAATGCAAGAAAATCCATACAAAAACCAGCACAAATAAGCTTTTCAAACCCAGAGAGCATAGCAGGTTCAAGAACCAAGCAGAAATGACCACAAGTTCAGCCGCTAGTAACTAAATCTAAAAATACGAAGAAATCCCAAATAAAAACCAAGAAAATAAGCATTTAAACTCGGCTACCAAACCAAAAAGGCAATAAATTGAAGAGCCCAAAATGAAACGACAAGCAAAATTCATTCATCTATACATAATTCCAAAACCCGAAACCTGAACAGAGCACCAAATCAGATTGAGCAAGCTAACAAGCCACAGGCACGCATAGTACGCAATTATAACGTAAGACCGTCCATGCGATAGCTTGGAGAAGCTCTTCCTGGCTTGAAAGGACAGGTACAGGACGAAGAGAAGGGAAGCGAGCATGAGTGCCACATTGTGCCAGAAGCCGTGGCACCCGAAGAGCCATTCGTAGGACCTTGGAACCGAAGAGGGAGATGTCGGCGAAGTGGTCGAGTTTGAGAACGAAGAGAGTGAGAGTGATTCCTGGACTGCTCGCATTCTGGGAGAAAAAGGAAAAACGAAACCCTAATTTGATTGGGGAGGATACGAATTTGGACAACCCTAAGACAAGGTTCAATAGGTAGAGACAAACCTCGCTGGAATGCAGAGACTCGTGAAAGCTTCCGCTAAAATATAATAAATAATTTAATTTTTTAAAATAATAATAATATTAAAAATTAATATTAATATATTTTTTTTTCATACCTACCTAGCGATTTAATATCCTATTTAGATTTGAAAAACATCTCATTTCATCTCATCTTATTTTATCTTATCTTACATTATAATTTTTTTAAATTCTCACATAAAATATAATAAAAATTTTAATTTTTTTAAATTTTAAAAAATAATATTATAATAATATTTTATTTAATTTTTATTTTTCATCTAAAATCATCGTATGTCTTAATTCAAATCCACTCTAAGGGTTAATCAAATGAAAGCATTAGAAAGTAATTACCAAAGTTGACTCACAATTGATGGCTATGACCATCATAAATTCTCACTCGATTCTATTTTATTATACTCAAAATTTAATATAAAATCAAGTTCAACATCATAATATAATACTATTTTACTATAAGATCAAGATCATCGAGATAACGGTAAAGAAAATTCAATATAAGTTTAATATTTTCAAGACAATGGTGTAAAATAGAATAACACTAAATATAGTTTTAAGATATATAAATTTCACACATCTACTTTTAAAAAAAATGATTTATTATTAAAAAATAATTTTTTAAAGTGGATCCCAAATTTAAGATTTACAAAAAAAAATTACACAGAGCTTACACATTTTCAGACTAGAAATATTATTTTCAAAAATAAAAAAAAAAGATTTAGTCATAAATTTTATTTTTCACACACCTAATATATCATTGACTAATGTTTTCATTTTTTTTTTAAAGTTAGAATGCATTTGTTAATCCACGAGTTATGCGAGCAAATCTCCAAAAAAATAAAAACTCCAATGGAAGTTCTTTTTAACTTCTATTGATCATGATAAAAAGGCATAGTGGAGGCTGGACTTACCATAAGAAGAAAGAAAATCTTTGTCCAAATTGACCGTTACTCTTTCAAACCAAACGTGGCATTACATACGCCAAAACCTCCACTTTCACCTCCTTGCCTTAACGTTCTGATCCCATCATTTTCCAGCATTCTACACCAAAATCCTAGAAATGTAAGAAAGATTTGGAAATCTTTCGCATCGTTTTTTTTATTTTTTATTTCACTTTGATTGATAAATCTTTTGTTTTGTTTTTTTTTTTTAAAATAGTGGATTATCAACGATTTTTGCATGAAGGATCTGTTGTGATTAATTCATTTGCAGCCACTGTTTTTTTTCTTTTTCTTTTTCTTTTTCTTTTTATATATACTGTATCAACGATGTTGGGTTTGAGGCCTTTGGGCAAGAGATAATGATCAGATTATGTTTACTTGCACTCTAAGCAACCTCGTATCAGAAGATCAACTCATTCATCTTATCCCCTGAAGCCGTAATAATTACATTAGGTTTGTTTCAAAAAGGTTGTTTTTCTTGATGTCTATATATGTCAGGTAATGCATTTGTTTTTCATCAGAATTTGATTTATTTTTCTTTTGTTCCCCATTTGGATTCTTTTCTTTTTTCTTTTTAAATATTTTTTTTTCAGGCAATAGCGATGGACCGAATGAGACCGGTGTATATTAGACAGAAGAGCGCAACGGGGACGGGGACGCCGGGAGCACCATCATCGCCAATGATGTCGCCAAGGAATCGCCATGCACGGTCAGGGTCCATCACGGGGGCAAACTTGAAGAAGCAGAAAGCTGCAGCACAGAGGCTTGCGCAGGTGATGGCACATCAACAAGCCGATGAGAGTGATGAGGAGGATGATCTTTTTGATGATTATAGCACGACAGTGGGTGGTGTTGGGAGCATAGGGCTTGCAGGTGGACGGTCAGTGCGGTCTATCTCTCCAATGGTAATTGGCCTAATAACTATGTCTAACATTGAGTTTATCGAGTAATTTTGCAAAAAGAAACATGGTTTTTTGGTAGTTAAGAGTATTAGGATTCTATCTATGCATAGTTAATGACATTCACGAACTATTTTACTATGTTCATGGAACGGCAAGTACTATTATTGCTATGCAATTTTCAAGATAGCGCTAGTGGAATCAGAAAATGAAACTTGATATAGTACGGTGGAAATAATTATTAGAATTTTGAATAGCCACAATGTGATTATAAAAGAATGCATTATATTTATGAAAGAAGGTTTGTAGGGATTCAAACAATCAGTTTCCTTGGGCTATGCCTATTTACTTGGAATAAAATATCTCTTATTAATTATAAAAAAAGGGATTCAAACAATCTGTTTCCTTGAAGTCAAGAAGCATGTTGATATTTCTGTTTTAACTCGTATTTTGTACTATTGTAACACGTTGAAACTATCTCTACTGCTAATATTATGTAAGAAATTGTTAATGATATTGTCCTGATGAGTAGTTGTGGTGTAAGCAGCTGATCAAGCTTGTTCCTTTTTTCCTTTTCATCATTTGTCCTTTTGTATCCTTTCCTAAAGTGCATTGCATCATCATAAACTAACAGGAAATTATTCTGGTCAGACTAGAATAGACAATGTGGAAAACTTAACATGTTGGTCAGAATATCAAAATGAGTCTTGATGCATACTGTTTTCTCAGATCAGGACATTTTGAGGAACTTGTAAACTACTTATATCATGTTTAACCATTCTTATTTATGATCTTGTAATTTTTTTTTTTTTTAAATGGTGAGGAATATGGCACTTGGCATGTTAATAGATGTGGCTGATTTTATTTTATATTTTTTTTATGATTGCATTTGGGAAAGCAAGAAAAAATTATTCAAATTTCAATGTTGATAGTACTTATCTTATTTATATTTGATACTTCAATGTTGCTTTTATTAGACAGTTCGTTCAGTTCAAGAACAACCTCCATCTGCACGCTCTTCATCAGTTGGCCGATCTTCTCTATCTATCAACTCCGTCGAACAACCATCCTCAGCTCGTTCAACATCAGATAGCCGGCCATATCAATCCACAAACTCTGTGGAAAAACCTCTATCTGCTCGCTCTACAATAACTGGCCGATCCTCTCAGCCTACCAATTCCACTGAACAGCCTCCATCTGCTCATTCTACATCAGCTGCTCGTCCTCTTTTAGGAGTCAAGACAGTTCCCTTGGTACCATCTAGTGTACCAATATCACTAAGGCCTGCCACTTTTGCGATTCCATCAGAGTCTCCTATTGATAATAGGAGAGGCAAAAGGTATCTTGAAGCTCTAAGAATCATATCATCATCTTCTTCTTCATCTCTCTCCTTTGTGGGGTTAATAGTTGAAGCTAAGATATTTCATGTTTGTTTCCAATTTGTATATTCAATGTGGTTTTCTCCCATTAATCTGGCCTTTGAAGCTCGAAAAGACCAGATCAAATTCTATGAGGAATAATATTCGCCATTTGGACAATTTCACAACAGAAGTGAGGAATCCATGCCACCATTAAGCTTGTTTGGTGCCTGAGTTTGAAGAGCTTGGCTGTCATTCTGTTAGTAAATGTGTATGTACATGACTAGTGTTATGACGTGTACAGCACTACTTTTGTAAAACATCAGTTCCTACATGCTGTCACAAGGGCGTTTCAAAATACGTCTTCTATTTTTATACTTAGTTTATACTTATATAAAGAATACTTCTTCTAACAATTTGGATTCCAAATTTCCTTTAAACATTTGCTACTTGATAACTAATCCTTTGTAGTTTTGGACAATGAGCAGGCTGTCAATCGATTTGGGGAGTATGAACCTAAAAGAAACCTCTAATCAGAGTTCTTCTGCTCTACAAGATGAGGTATGGCTGCTTTTTAAGATGATATCATCTGTGCTTTTAAGGTCAATGGTTATTTATTGACTTGATTTGTAATGCCTGAAAGTTGCTTAATGCACTTCATTGCAATTAGCTTTTGCAATTGGGATACATTGCGAAAATTTTGTATCTTTATTGAGAATCTATTAATGAGGTATCAATTCCATTGCAGCTTGATATGCTACAGGAAGAAAATGGAAGTTTACTCGAAAAGGTGATGCCAACATTATTTTACACTTCGTTTTTGCCTGTATTGTAAAAATGTTTTACTCTAGCTTGTAGTGACAATGCTTTATTTTAAGGAGAATCATATTTTACTCATTCACATCAAACCAATTCTCTTTGGCTCTCGGTTGATGTTTGGGGAATGCAGCAATAGTAATCTCCAAAATTATCTTTATGATCAAACTGAGCACTTGTCATGTGAATATTGCTGTTGAGCAGAGAATTATAGTGTCCCCATGGTCTGATATAGATCATGTATCATATATTTATTTTGGTAACATATTCTGATATGTGCCAAAAAAATGTGCTTCTTCAGCTTCGACTTGCAGAGGAGAGGCTTGAGGAAGCAGAGGTGAGAGCTCGGCAACTTGAGAAACAGGTAATTGCTTATGAAAAGTAATATTTATAAGCCTTTTAACCATTATCCTTTCATCATCTCCTGATATAGCATCAAAGTTATTTGTAGGTAAGTGAAAAGTAACATAGTTTTCTAATCGTTTGCTGGCACATTAGGGAATGGATAAAATGCTTTGGAATAATATTTCTCATTGTTTGTAGTGAGTGGGACAACCAATTAGAGGATGTGTATAAGTAACAAAATGTCATTTTTTTTTTCTTTATGGTATTTAAGTGAGTAAGTGTTTTGGATTGATGCATTATTTTTACTTTTGTTGCATCCACCCATTTATTGTAATTATCTGAATAAATAAGAGACAACTGCATGGGCATAGATGATGCACTAGTCTATATATATGAATAGAGAGAAATAGACATATGATGGGGATAGCTTAATCCTTAAATAGATTTGGCCCTATTTTAGTAAGTGTTTTTTTGAAACTATATATCTTGAAAGCACGTAGAAACATGGTGTTTGTATGTTATTCATGTCTATAAGGAGTTATTTATTCTTGTACGAATTTCTGTACGAATTTCAGATGGACTTAATATTATGATTCTTAATTATTATCCTTCCAAGTCTTATGTTGCATTCTGGTGTGTTCAACTTGCTTATAGTTATGCAATTCTAGTCTCAATGGGATCTATCTTCCCTTTAATTGTTTATATGATTTTCTTTAGATTGCTACTCTTGGAGAAGGTGTAACTTTAGAAGCCCGCCTTTTAAGCAGGCAAGCTCAAGGTTCATTTGTAGTCGTGAATTTTGCTATGTTTTCTTTATACTAATTCTCTCTGTTTTTTACTCCTCAGAAAGGAGGCAGCCCTGCAGCAAAGGGAGGTTTGTGGTGCTAAGATCATTGTTATCTCTACACGACACAAAATTCTGCAAGCGTATAATCATATAATTTCTGACAATTCATTTACTTAAAAATATAGAAATATTTGGCACTTAAATGTTCTTGTATGCATTTTATGCTACCAAATCAATATGCATATATTCTGCACATCTTAATTCATATGGGATACTGAATCCAGACATGGACCCATGGCACACATATTCTTTAGTTCATGCTATTAGACTCTTTACACACCATACAACAGGCAGCCTGTTCATGTAAATATGGAGCACTCTTTACTTCTCAAATCAACACTTTATTTTCACCAGTATACCAGACTTGTTTTTTCATGGTCATTCAAGTTCTTTTTTCGAGGAAGTATTTTCTGTCCTTTCTGTGATGGCTCAAGCTTTGTTTTCAAAGGTATACTGACCTCGCCATTCATAAGCTTCTTTATTTGGGAGTTGCTGAATTATATCACTTTTGGTTGTTAGCATATTTAATTATTATTTTTTTGTTTGGGGAAAAAGACAGGAAACTATTGTTATCACAAGTCTTAAAGGTGTGCTTCGAAAATTTTGATTAAACAAACATAGATATAATAAAATGATCTTCACAATTTCACTTACAGCTGTTATATAAATCTTAAAAGAGATAATTGAAAGCCAAAAAATCAACAAGTTGATAATCCCTCCGTACAGTATGTGTATGCACCATGCTATTTGTATACATATTTAATTAATTAAAAAATCTAGTTGTGCAGGAGTCCACTACATGCTTGATAGATTATGAAGAACAAGTTGACTCTGCTGGTAAAATCCTTAGAACCATATCAATTATTAGGATACATTACAGAAGAAATCTGGCCAATAAAGAACAGAACAGACTGTAGGAACTTGGGCACAGACAAGATTTTGATATGGTGTACGAGTGTATCCTACTAATTGAACTATTTTTTTTTAAGTTTTAACATGGACAGAACATGACGTACAAATACTCTGTATCATATTGTATACTATTTCCAAGGATTTTGTCTCATTTTTGCTATATCACATGGTTGATGCTTGTTTGTTTAATTGATCGCCATGTTGTAGACAACAATCTCTTTGCTCTCTGTTTTGAAGTCTAACATCATACAGTTTGTCGATGAGATGATATATGACCACAATTTTCATTGCAGGCTGCTCTGAGAGTTGCTGCACAAACTCATGGTGTTAGTACTGAGACTGTTGCCCTCCGGACAGAAGCTGAGGTATCCCGAACTTCTAGCTTGTATGTTTGGTTCTTTCTTTTATTTTATACCTGTCATTATTTACTGGGGAAGAGAAATGTCTTGTGTATTTAAGTTTACACTTTCCCTGGAACTTTGACTTAGAATGCGAGGGATGAGGCAACATCTGCTCTGGAGCAGCTGCATGAAGCTGAATGTGAGCTAAAATCACTTCAAGTTATGACTCAGAGAATGATATTGACTCAGGAAGAGATGGTCTATTTTCAATTCTTACCCTATATTTGTAATATTGGTTTCCTTAAAACTCTATGAGTTAGAACGTGATTGGTGGTTTCTTTTATAGGAAGAAGTTGTTCTGAAGAGGTGTTGGCTTGCTCATTATTGGAGTTTATGTGTTCGACATGGTAAAGTTGTACATAACTTCAATTTTTCCATGTTTAATCTTTGTCTAAATGGAAACCTTTTTGCATTAGGCATACATACAGTTTGCAATCTTTTTATATTCTGGGCAAAATTTGAACATATGACTTACTCTTAACTGCCCCACCCTTTCTTTTCCGAACTAAGGGCCAAGGAACATATATTTTACTTAGTTGTTTGGTCATTCCAAATTCATGGCATGATGCATTTGATCTTACAGAAATATTATTTCCATGTTCGGTTGCATGAGGGAGGACTAAGGGCTTGTTTGGACACTTGGAGTGTCTCAGAATTATGTGAATAGTAGTGAAATTGGTTGTGAATAGTAGTAAAATGGTTTTAGTTAAAATGTTTTATTAGGTTTTGGGAAAGGAGAGAGAAAAAGTTGGGAAATGAGAGCTAAATTGTTTAATATTATTTTTGGGAACGGTGAGAGAAATGGTTTAATATTATTTTTGTTTTGAAGTTTGAAAAGCTTGTATTGATTTTTGTGTTTTATTTTTGTCACGATTAGGTAAATGATTAGATGAAAAAGTTGAAGATTTGAAATTGAAAAGTGTTTTGTATTTGAGTGATGTTTGGGAAGGAAATTGTGAGAAGTTTTGAGAATGTCTCATCTTATCTCATTTACCAAAAGTGCCTTTAAATAACAGTAGTGGAAAAGGATTTATGAATGAGGACATAACAGATAGTATGTTTTGATATAAAATAGAATTTTGGAAAGGAACAAACCCACCCAATTTAGTTGATTAGTATCAATCACAGATCCCAATAAATTGAGATTATGGGTTTGCTGAGTAGCTTAAGTTGACTGCACTTGTAAGCTTAAGGGCACTAAGTTTCGATCTTCTCTGTTCAGTTTTATCCTAGAATTGTGGGACGTACATATTCCCGTCTAAAATTTCCCAAGTTTAAAACTGCTTTAAAAAGTTAAATACACATTTCTTTGGAATTTAAGCTTTCTAGAAGTTGCTTCAGTAGATGCCCCCAAAGGTTAAATTAATAGCAATACTTGCTTGCTACTGACCAAAGTGAAGATCTGGATATTCGCAATAGATCATTTAGAAAGTGGGAGAATGCATTTAAGTCATGAGAAGTTAGGCTAATAGCTCCTCTAGTCTAATATATTGTACAAATCAACAAACCATGTTCTTTAACAGTTACTTGGTGTGACCCTGCAGCCCTTACAAAGGTTAAAAATGCAGTCTATGTTCTCTTCACTTGTGTAGTTTTATTGGTGAAACTTCTTTTTGTGCTTAGATGCTTTGGGTCCTACTCCAGTGGTAGCTTTCCTATTGATGTGATATTGTGGGGAAAATGTTTAAATAGAGAGAATTAATTCATGAAGTTACTGTTATGCCTTCTAACGTATTAATGAATTTGAGGACATTTAACATGAAAACTTCTTTGGTGACTCTTGGGCACTTGTAACTTTTGGCAGGTATTCACGCAGAGATTGCTGGAGCAAGATATGAGTACTGGTCGTCTTTAGTCTCTCAGCCTGTGGATGTCGTTTTAGCTGCTGGACAGAAAGCCAAGGAGGAGATCCGTAATAAGTTTTTCGAATGCCTTTCCATTTGTCTTTCATTTTTTTCTGCATGTTGTTGATGATAATGGATTTTCTATGTTGCTTTTTTATTTGTTGTACACATTCATTATACCTGAGTTTGACTCAATTGTCTTTTTTTGATCTCCATGCTAATCAGCAAATGATGATTTAGAGGAAAGAGAGAAATTTCCATGTGATTTGAATGAACTTTCTGGAGATGGGAATATTGAGAACATGCTTGTAGTTGAGAAAGGTCTGCGGGAACTGGCTTCACTAAAGGTTTCTGGTCATATCCTTGCTCTTCATAGTTTGGCAGACATCTATTTGTGAATATCATCTGTTTTCTCCTGAAAGTCTTCACAACCGATAAGTGCACATGAAAATCTGCAGTTTCCATGAATCTGCTATCTGTACTTCTGCTTGATGGGGAGTACCCAAAGAAAGATATGCATGTCCTAATAATGGACAGCTAAGCTTCATACACTGCCTCTTTTGCCTCTAGCTTTCTGCCTTCTTACTTGACACTTTAAAACAGTTGCATGTTTCACTCAAAAAAGTGATTCACGCTCCCAAAGTGGCATATTAAATTTATTCTTTCTACTGTTAACATTATCCTCTCTTTCTATTATCCAAGATAAATGCCTTATACAATCAATATCTGAACATTGCCATTTAATGTGTCACTTATTAAGTTGCTTGTGATTCTTTTGAAACAGCTTATACCAGCTCTCTAGTCATGACAAAAATTTAAGTTCTAACTTTTTAGAGATTGTTTATTAACTAATAGTAAACATTTGGACCTTCATTCTGTAATAGAATTCTTTTTAATTTGCATGCAATTAGTGCAGATATCTCTAAGGAGTTTGCCTAAGGAACCAAATGTTGGGACTTTTCGTTTTAGTGAATTGATGAAAATTTAACTTTGGTTTTTTTTCTCATCAGTTTATCTGTTAGCCAATTTAGGCAAAAAAGAACTGCCATTTTTGAACTACCATTTGTGTCAGATTCGTAGATTGTTTCTTATATTTATATTTAAAACAGTTTCTTATAACCAGATTTTTTTTATGAATTATTTGAAAGGTGGAGGAAGCAGTGGCTCTTGCAATGGCTCAAAACAGGCTACCAAGTTCACTGAGATATGGGGTCTCAGGTGTGAACTAATTATTGCTTTATAATTATCCCTTTTTTCTCTCCTTTTGGCCAGAAAATAATAGGACAATCGATTATGTGCAAAGAAATTGTAGCTTTTCATGTTCATTGCATTTTCAAATTCTTTTAAAGGAGATCTTCTCCAGTACTCCGGGTATTTTGGACAATGAACGGTTTGCATCCCATCAGTAAAAGGGTCAGCTAGATTTTGAACTACATGATCCAACTGCCGGTTGTCTATGCAAGCAAATGACTTTTATAAGAAGCGATCATTTAGTTTATATTTTATTCTTGTTCCCCGACTGCTGTCTTTGTGAATCTCACATGATTGTCTATGGTATGTGGACTTCACTAGAAACTTAAGGAATATTGTGTGAGATCAAGGAAAATTTGACAGGGACTGGGTAGCTGTTTGGCAGACTGACTTCTGGCACTGACTATTCCCATGACGTTATATAAATGATTTTTTTGTTTACTAAATAAAAACCATAGATGTAAGGCTTAACAGACAAAGAAAACGGGATCCCACCAATGGTCCTCCAAACAAAACAACCTGATCTGTATGGGCCAGAGAAAAGCATGATTGCTTGCTTAATCACACTGATCATTCCGCTTGTCTTTAAATATCATAAAAAGTGGCTTCTGGTTGTCTAACAAGTTTCTTTCCTACCTCTTGATTCGGGTGTAGAAGAGGTAAAGCTAGCATCTGAAGGACAGTTTGAAGCATTTGGTAAGTTTATATCACTCCACTATTTTAATTTTAGTTAAAGATTTTGCAAGATTGAGAATATATAAACTGATTTTATGCAAAAAGATTGAGATTTGGAACTTCATATCAGATAAATGCTTCATTTTGCACATTGCCTTCACCAGATAGAAAGGTGCTTAATGTGTTAATTATGCATACATAGAAAGCCCTGTACTTCTTGTTTAAAATTCACCACCTATTGGATTAATCTAAATTGGCCGTGTTTTTGTTCATGCTGATTGAAGACCCATACAATTAAAATAAGCTCATTGTGTGAATATACATTATTTTGTCATTTACTTGTTTTTTGTTTCAAGTCTATTTACAAGGTTCGTTTCTAGTCTTATTTAAAACAGTGTGTAGAACTTATTTTTTCCCCATATTAGTAGGAGAGTTGCCAATCTCCTCTGATTATGGTTGTCACTTGTAACCTTGTCTACGTGAACCTTACTGCTCATACAATGTCAGTGTTGGATTTTTCATCTCTTTGTTTTTATAAAGATGTTACAAGTATCTTCTAAAATAAATGTATTTTCTCTCAGAATTGAGCCCAGAGGAATGCGAAGAGGTGTTTTTTAAGCAGGTATGGAAACACCTTTATGGTTCAAAATTATTCTTTGGGTTGAAAAATGTGATGAGTTTGTTCACTGTATTGGCTTTATGTATCTTGGTTCTCATAGAGAGTTTCTTCGTTAGATTACAACAAAGTACCTTCAGCTCTTTTTTTTTTTTATCACTGCTTTGAACTCTTTTCTTTTTTCTACAATTCATCCATGGGAGGTTTGAAATGTCAGGTTGCATGTTGGGTAGCAGGGAAGGGCTAACTAACTAATAGCATGAAAGTAGGATAACTAGAAAAATTAGAGCATTGAACGTAAGGTTTAAATTTTACCTGTCAAATTTGACCGTTTCTTTCCTCTATGTACACGGCATTATCTTGAATGCTCTAAAAATGGTGCAAGTTGGAGGGCTACGTAGTTGCAGAAAATTAGAAATGTGCAGGAAAAAGGAAATATCAAAAGTGGGGGAAGGATCGGTTTGGTGCATGTTTATCCTATGGGCTGGATTAGATTATCTTGCTTGGATTTTGCTATACTGGGGGGGTAATAGTGATCTTGTGTTACTGAACACAATACCTTCTTATTATTCTTTTCCCCTGATAACTGTTCAAAGTTACTTAAAACCTGCCCTTTAAAATGATTATAATAAACATTTTGGATATTTAGTATGACCCTGAAAATTGATCCCTAACATATTTTAGATAGTTATTGTTAGGGATCAATTTTCCTGAGTGGAAGACTGTTGAGAATTTGAACCTCCCAAATTCACCCCCTAAAATCTACCCTTTGCAGGAATAATAAGAAAAAATAGAGAAATAATAATAACACAAGAAATTTACATGGAAACTCCAAAACAGGAGAAAAACCACCAGACCCAGATAAGAAAATTCACTATGTGAAAAATTGTTACAATCACACAATTTTTCTCCTCACCACACCCACAAAGCTACCCCACTAGTAAAACTTTAACTCTACACCTCTTCTCTTTTTACAAAAGGCTAATAGAGGAATTTAACTAAAGTCAAAAGTTATTAGATAAGTTTTCAACTGGTGCACTTAAACTAAAAGACTAAGCCTCTTATTTATAATACATGGCTTATGTCATTTTCATTAATCTCACCGATGTGGGACTAATTCAAGAAGCACAAGTCAACAATTTCCACCTTGCGACTTTAACTGGTCCCATAGCCAAGCTTCACCTCAATGAAGATCTTCATAACTTCCGCTATCATGCTTCACCATAAAAGCATACCCACGCAGAATAAATCAATTCCAAACATTTCACTTCGGCCCATGTCGAAAAACAACATTGTTGAAAATTATGGTGTAACTTCCACGTTTGGCTCTCCTGTAAGTTCATCAGCCATCGACATGAATTTTCACCACACACTCTGCATCAATGCCAAACCAATACCTGTGTGCAAATTTGTGGATCCGCTAACATTAACACATCCTTTATCATGGCAATTTTGGAAATTAGCGGCATGTCATGAGGATATACATGTCTCTTTTTTTATGGAGAGAGACACAACATTAGCATCAATACCAGTATCTTCATTTATTGACTTAGAGCCACTTGCCGAACCCGTTCCTTGTACTAGCCGTTTCACCAATCGCTAGTATCACTGCTGACTTCAGGGGTTGATCTGCCCTTTAACGCCTTGTGTAAACCAATTTCTCCACCTCAAATCTGACAAGATTTGAAGGCATACTTCCTGACATCGCTTTGATGAATTTACTGTAAAAATGAATAGTACCTCACTAAGTCAGTTCTCAGGAAAGATTGGAGGGTCACAATAGACACACTTAAAATTTCCAATCTCCTAGACAGAACCTCCTTAGACTGTACGTATTCACACTACCACACCAAATCTCCACCCCACAAAAAGAACTTAGTGGCTCTGATACCAATTGTTGAGAATTTGGACCTCCCAAATTCACCCCCCTAAAATCGACCATTTGCAGGAATAACAATAAAAATAGAGAAATAATAACAACAAAAGAAATTTACGTAAAAACTCCAAAACAGGAGAAAAACCACCAGATCCAGAGAAAAAAATTCACTATGTAAAAAATTGTTACAATCACACAATTTTTCTCCTCACCACACCCACAAAGCTACCCCACTAGTAAAATTTTAACTTTACACCTCTTCCCTTTTTACAAAAAGCTAATAGAGGAATTTAACTGAAGTCAAAAGTTACTAGATAAGCTTTCAACTGGTGCACTTAAACTAAGAAGCTAAGCCTCTTATTTATAATACATGGCTTATACCATTTTCATTAATCTCACCGATGTGGGACTAATTCAAGGAGCATAAGTCAACAAAGACAAAAAAGTTTTGCCTTTTATGTGGTCTCCCTGTGTTGGGAACTTACGACCAGAATCAAATGATTTTGAAGGGTGGTTAAATCAATTGGCATACATCAGGGATCCCCCTTTATCTTTTGAAGGTTGGTTAAGGAATAACTTGATAGGCATGATTAAGAGGAGGTCTTGCATATAATTCAAAGAGCTCGTGACGACAATTTTCTTTTGAAGTTGAATGGATTCTTGGATCACTGTCATGTTCTTGTAGGCTTGGCTTAAATATTTCTGGAGAAGAGCAAAAAACTATGGGCTGGAAAGAGACATAGCAGATGAGCGTTTGCAATTCTGGATCAACTATAACACGAAGTCACCACCTACCTCACACGATGCAGTTGATGGTATCCTCTTTTGCTCTCTTGTTCACAGGGTTGTTCAACAATGTTAATTTTCTTTTGGTACCTTAAATATTACAATCTTTGGACTGAACTTCAGAATCTTTCCCCACATAACATCTCCAATCTGAAAATTGTCAGGCTTTTTGTGAGACTTGGAAGGAGTCCCATTTATGTCTTGGTCCCCTAATTTCAAGTGTTTTATTAGTCTTTCCTATATATTTTGAATCTGGAATTTGATTCATCTATGATACATGCACAGTTGAGCGTGGCCTTCTGGAGCTCAGGAAGCTAGGTATTGAAACCCAACTATGGGAACAATCTCGCAAGTGGCTCGAGCAAGACTCCACCTCTAAGCCATATACTCAGTCTAACTTCTAATACACATTGTAACTTTACAGAAATTGATGTTTGAGAGAATCTATATTCCTCTGTGTTCACTTGTTAAACAAATGAGAGAGCATTCCCTAGGCTGCATATTGTGAAGCACATCTCATTCCATCATTGACTATTTATGTTAGATTATCCAAAGTGGTTACCTGGTAATTTCACTTATTATATCAGAGAGATGTTTGGTTTGCAAAGAAATCATTTAAAAGCAAATTTACACATTGATGTAAATATGTGTGGTACCTCAGGTTGTAAAGATCTTTTATTATAAAATAGATCTAACTTATCAAATTGAGACACATTAGTTTGTAAGTTTTCTCTTGTAGTAGGGGTGGCAATTCATGTTCACAGGTCATATTCGTGTCATGTCAAATTATGAATATTAGATTATATGGTATTAGAGACTAATGGTTACACGTCATTTCAATTATTGTATTAGAGAAATGTTTAGTCTACAAAACTAAACTCATAAATTGATGTAGATTAGCGTGCTATGTTAGATTTAAATATCTTTTATCATAAAATAGATCTGATGTCTCTTTTTGAACTACATCAGTTTGTAAGTTTGCTTTTATAAAACATATTTATAGATATAGCACCTCTCCTTGTATTATATATATAAATATATATAATATATATAAATGTGGAGCAACCCAGCTGTGCTGTGATGCTGGATCACAATGCAATGATTTAAATCCATCTCTTTACCGAGTCATGCCATCCTTGTCCAGGTCGAGAGATTTGACTTATTCCTATCTCAGCTTCATGGCTAAATTTAGATTAACAAGGGACGATTGCAGCACAACTGTGTTTTCTCAATCATAAATACCTTAATTTAAATCAATAATGGAAGAAAGGGCGAGGTGAGGTTCTCAACAAAAGCTCATTTTAGAACAGAAATTTTCTAAAACTGAAAAAGGGCAATGGACTAAATAAATTTGATTGGGCTCGTATTCCTTTACAAAGACAAGGAGGGAACTGCCTAAAAGGAAGATTGCTGGGATGTGGGCTGCAGTTTCAAAGTCACAACGCAGATGGAGCACTGCAATGGTTAGTATTGGTGATTTTGATTATTGAGTTTTTTCATGAATGATTAGTTAGGGAAAGAAAGAACATAGTTGAATAGGTGGAAAAAGATTGATTTTGGCTTTGCCGCAAATATTAAAGACATGCACAAGATCAAGATCACTCATGCATTCCTTGTGATGGGGGGAGTATGATGAGGCAAAGACACATGAAAGCTCACAAGGCATTTATCGGTTGGAGATGGGTATCAGGAGAGCGGTATCAGGAGAGCCATTTATGAGACCGATGGCCGTGTGGTGCTTGTATTTTATGGGGAAATACAACATAGTTGAATAGGTGGAAATAGATTGATTTTGGCTTTGCCTCAAATATTAAAGACATGCACAAGATCAAGATCACTCATGCATTCCTTGAGATGGGGGGAGTATGATGAGGCAAAGACACATGAAAGCTCACAAGGCATTTATCGGTTGGAGATGGGTATCAGGAGAGCCATTTATGAGACCGATGGCCGTGTGGTGCTTTTATTTCTTGGGTTCCCCATAAAAATGGTAAAATGAGGCTTGAAAGGGAAGAGTTCATCCCTCTTCTTCCTTAGTTTTAATATTGAAAGAACTAAATATATTGGAAAAAGTTGGTCATGAGTCTTGACCATGATATCAACTTTTATAGACATCATCTAATTATAAAACAACGGTTTATCTGATGATATTAGTTTCCATCCATTTATTAACAATTTTTTTTCTTTTAACGGTATAGGTCACTTTATAAAATAAATTCACAAACTGACGTGATTTTATAGAATTCATTAGATCTACTTTATAATAACAGTAACTTTACAATATAACGTATCACATTAAGCCACTTTAATTTGTGGATTTACTTTTATAATATTCTTTTGTGACTAAAATATTTTTTATATAGATATAATAATACAGAAGACATTTATTGCCTAAAATGGAAGAAATGAAATTTAGGTTTGTTTACCTAAACTTAAATTATCTCATCTTATTATTACAACTTTTTTAAATTTTCATACAAAATATAATAAATAATTTAACTTTTTTAAATATTAAAATAAAATTAATATTAAAAAATTATATTGTAATAATATTTTATTTAATTTTTAATAAAATATTTTATTTTATTTTATTTAAACTGTATAATTAAACGAGACTGTAAAAAAACTTTTGAGCGAAAGAAAAAAAAAAAAACAAAACAAAATGGAAACACTTTTTATATTTTTGTTCAATCTTTTAAGTGGGTAGCCCATAATAAATCTGAGACGACAAAGAAGTGAGCCCAGCCCATTTAAGATGCAGTCGAGGTAGATCACTCTCAGAAGTGCCACGTACCAACTGGTCAAACCCGTCCAAAAGTGGGCAGTTGGAGGAACAACCTAGAATAAACGCAACCGGCTCAGCGAGTCAGCGTGTCTACTCACTTGCCCATCTATTTTTCGACACTCACGCTGATCCCTATAATTATAAGCGGTCGAGGCAGCAGCTCCGCTTGATTTCAGATTCTCACTTCAATCTATCTCTCAGCTAAGCTCTCTTGAGGGGTGTTCTGGGGTGAGCACTGAAACTCTTCTCGCTCTCTGTCTTTTTTTAACTCCGGGTTTTTCCCTTCTTTGGTTTAGGTTGTTCTTTAACGATCTGGGTTTTGTTTATTTTAATCCGATTCTTTAAAATTTCTCCTTTCCGGAATTTAGCTGTATTTTCTTTTGATCTCGAAGATCTACTTCTTTCTCTTGTTTATATCACTGTTCTTGTTTCGTCAATTTGGCTTTTGAGGAAGTTTTATTGGAGTATGTGCTTAAGTTTGTGAATTTTGATCCTTTTTCATAGATATAGCATCGTCTCTTGATTAGGTGAGTTTTTTATACCTGTGAGTTGATTCATCCCTTCTATTCTCTCTAAGATTGCTGCTAATCATTCCAGACACTATACCTATTTTTATTTTATTTTAAATTTTAAATTTATTTATTTTTATTATTTTTGTTTTATTTTTTCTAAAATAATTGATTTATTTTCCTCCTCATCCTTATATCACATATTTGTTAAGGGGAAAAAAATAAATAGAAAAAAAAAATCATGTGTGATGTAGGGATGATGGCAGAATTTTTCATTCTCTTTATTCTTGCTTCGGTTTTGTATGGTTCTTTTGTTTTACTCTTTTGTTGGAATGTGGATGTAATTAAAAAAATTGGAGTGAAATAGTGAATAAAGCAACCCATATATAACATATATTTTGCGTTCTATTGCTGGAAAAAATAAATAAATAAATACTTACCTCAAATAGACCATATGTTCATATAAGCTAAGTTAAATGTTTTTGCTTAGGAATAGTCTAGCTATTTTTTATGCTTTTCCGCTCATTTCATATTTTTGGTTGTTATGCTTATCTTAAACCAAGAGGATTCTGTTTCTGGATATGTGCTAGAAACCTGTTTGCCAGCTTCAAACTAGAGACTGAAATTACTATTATATATTTCAATTTTCTGTTTTTCAGAATAGGTTTCCTGCCAAAAATAAATGAACATTCAAGATTTAGATTATCCCAAATTTGGAATCGAACCTTCTTTTTGGTTACCTGAATGTAATCGAATAGGGTTTATGAATCCAATTACCATAACCCAAGCATACTTTGAGCAATTCAGCTTTTTTATCGTTCTAGATTAACATTTTTATTAGTTGTATTTTCTTTCTAAATCTAGTTTTCCCTCTTATTTCCCTTTTAGGGTCGTCTTATGTTACATTACATTGCCCTGACAGTCTGTCTCATTTAGATCACATAGAACAATGGTGAAGGCTGTGGCTGTTCTTGGAAACAGTGAGGGTGTCAAGGGTACTATTCACTTCACGCAAGAAGCTGATGGTAACTTCAATATCCTGTCTGATCATTCAGGGTATGTAGATTGCTATTTTCCTATTTAAACTAATCATTTTTGTTCCGAAATTTTCAGGCTCTACTAAAGTAACTGGAAATGTTTCTGGCCTTAGGCCTGGTCTCCATGGCTTCCATGTTCATGCACTTGGGGACACGACAAATGGTTGCATGTCAACTGGTATAGCTCTAAGATATAATGCTGATTTCTTTGAATGTAAAGCATCCAGGGGAAATCCAAGTAAACCCCACTTTGTTCCACATACATTACCTTTTGTCTTTACATTTTTTTAATCTACCTGCTTGTAGGACCACATTTCAACCCTGCTGGCAAAGAGCATGGTGCTCCAGTGGATGAGAACCGTCATGCTGGTGATCTGGGAAATATCACTGCTGGTGCAGATGGTACGTGTTGCTTTGTTTCTACAGTCTTCAACCTGTTCACTATTTATGTTATACTATTTATGTTTTTGTTTCTGTTAGTTGACTTGTACAAAGGCTTGAGAGAGAATGTAATGACACTTGTTACTCACTAACACTCTCAACACGACTCTTGTCATACAGGCGCAGCCAAAATCGAAATAACTGACAAGCAGGTGTGTTTCATACTCTGCATACTGTTTATTTCTTTGGTTCCTATTTACTCATGCACTTTAGATATTTGCAGATTCCGCTTTCTGGACCAAATTCCATTATTGGAAGGGCCATTGTTGTCCATGCAGATCCAGATGATCTTGGCAAGGGTAACTTTTTGACAAATTCCTCTCTAGTCACGATTTGTGTCCATGGAATTTCATGAATTGTGTCGTCCTAGAGTGAACAAGAAGCAAGAGGTTATCGTGTTGTCCTCTAGTAAACAAGAAGTGAGAGTAAGGGCTTTTCCTTTCTTGTGGGGTAAAGGTCGGCCCTTAAAGCTAAAGCTCTAGATGTATAGTAAATTTAGAAATGTGGCATTTTGATATCTCCTTTTAAGTTTGTCATATTTGGCAATAACACTGGCGCTCTAATTCTTGACACTTATGTCAAAAAGAGCATTGTATTGGAAAGCATTGCTTGTTTCCAAAGCGGCAGCAGCTGGTCATAGCCACCCCTTAATGATCTATTTAAGGAACTGATTTTCCAATACTGAAATTATTGGTAATTGAAGTTTTCCGATTTTCCTTGATGCTTTTGACTGTGCTCCAAAAGGTGCAGTAGGTATCTTCCTAGCAGTACATGTAGACTGGGGCTGTATGTTTCACTGATTGATTATTATTTTTCGTGATTTTACTTGCTAGCACTCTATATTTATTGAATACTTATAAAAAATATTTTTTAAATACTTTTGTAAATGTTATCCGCTCTCAATGGTTGAAAACAATTTTCTTGTGCACATGGCAGACCTGCCATAACTGATAACCGTTATCATGTACTTAATCTTTTCAGTCATTGTTTCTATATCCAGGGGGACATGAACTTAGCAAAAGCACTGGAAATGCTGGTGGCCGATTAGCTTGTGGTATGTAAATTTGCCATATTAGCTTAGATTATACTCTTTAGTATTTCTAGAGACTAGGCCAATCACATAATTGATGATAATGGTACGCGAGTAGAATTTTATGGTTGATCGTTTCTAGGTGCGCCCTACCAGGTAGGTGGGAAATATCCTTTTGAAAAGAAAAAGATTTCGAGTTGTATCTGATGCTCTTTCTCCCTCCCTCTCCGTGGCTGAAAATATAGCGTTTTGTGTCTATTTTGATCTTTGAAAAAATGGACACTGGTTTTTCCTAGTTTCTTTAATTTGGTTTCACCTTCTGTTCATATGATGTTAATGTCATCTCTCGGTATTTTGTGAAGGTATTATTGGTCTCCAAGGATGAACTGCTCCTCCCAATCCCGCTCATGCAGAACATACGTACTGCTCGTATGCTTGTGAAGGACTCGAGCTAAACTCTTAAATAAACGACGAACCTTTTTCAACTTTGTTTTGGGTGTCTGCTTTTGTGATCATAAATTGGGTGCTACCTTGCTTCTCTCTCTCTCTCTCTCTCTCTCTCTCTCTCTCTCTCTCTCAAATGACTATGCCAAGGTTTTACCATTTTACCAATATCTTTTATTTAGCATGCCCAGACCCGCCGGTAGAATTTCTTCAAAAATTCGATATAATCAGGCATGTTGCAGTCCGATGTTCGAGACACAGGATTTCTACTTCATTATTGGGCCATACGCTATGGTCTCACATGCATGCCTATCAAAAGCTATCTTGATTTTGGCCTTTCGTTTTGGCCGTATGCTTTCGAGGCTGCAAAGGTTATCTAGATTGGCTAACTTATCTCAACGCCTCATGCGTTCAAATAATCATTTGGGGCTATACTCTAGTGAAAAGTTAGTGATTTAACCAATTTTGTATATGAAAATTTTTGAGAAGTTAGCAATTTAACCAGTTTTGTGAAAGAAACTTTTGAGGGTGTGGTCTAATCTATGGGTTCGGTGTTTACTTCTATGCCATGGAGAGGTTCACGACATTAAAAAAAAAAAAAAAAAAACAAGTTTGGCTAACCTATCAAAGGAGCAATTAGAACATCCAAAAGAATTAGGTGAACGAGTTGTGTTATGCTAGATATATGTTCTATCTTATCATTCTCCGTAGTCTTGTAGGGTGAATACATGCGAAACTATAACAGTGGAGATGAAAGGTGAAGTTGCCTGATCCGGTTGGTTCTGATTCTTAGTAGGTGGAACACGTCAAACGTCAATATGAAATCTGATTAACTTGTGTAGAAAAGGTTCTAGACCAAGATTATGGAGAACTTAAAGCTCAAACTAGGGACGACAATTGAGTAAAGCTCTCTCTATTGTCGAAAAGAAAGAAAACCAGATACATGAAGCACGAAATTTCCCTTCAAATGCTGAGGAAGTTTGGGAAATTGAATAATAAGCAGCAGTTGTAGCAGTAGCATCAATATTAGCCGGTCCATCAGTCAAACCATTCCCTTCCCTATAAACATGAGAACTCTCGTGAGACACTTGAGAACAATGCTCCAAAATGTCATCCCACAAAATGCTAAGATCTCTATGGCGCTTGAGTTCCATTTTCTTTTTCTTTCAATTTACAGCCAGTCCACCACCAGATCCTCCCCTTTTAGCTGATAACAAAGAGCAGTAGACCAAATTTCAATGCTATAAGCCTAAAACTCAGCATATGTATTTGTTCCTTCGCCCAAGAAACAACAAAACCCATAGAAGGGAAGAGCCAGAATGAGATTGAATCAGCCTTCCACAACTAGCAGAACCCAGATTCCCCTTAGATGCCCCATCCAAGATTATCTTAAGCTTGCCAATGGGTGGGAAAAACCATTTCATCAGAACCTTGTAACCTTCATCTTACCACCATTTTCGAAGCAAATTGAGAGCAATAATTGACTTGGAGCTAGAAATAAGTTTAACAAACTTCAACGGGTTATGGACAAGTTACACAGAGGCCATTTGTAAAAAAAAGTGGATCCAACTAAAAAATAATAGTTTTTTTACAGTTTTTTAAAGCAGGGTCTACCTTTTTATAAAGCTTTGCGCGTAATTTGTCTATTTGAAACTTATACAAATAATTTTTCTCTGCAATAACTTGCAAAATAATACAGATCCTTAATGGGCAGTGTAGAATTCAATATATGAGAAAAATAAAAAAATTATAACGATGAGAGTCATAGCAGATTTAGCGAAAACCTCTCATTTATGTGCTTCTAAGTTCAAGAATCCATTCCATTACTTGAGTCCTCAAGAGTATTTATTAATCTATCAAAACTCATATTATAGCCTTCAAATAGCTATATCCCAACTATCGCCAGTAGGCAAATAGCATATCGATTGATCCTGACACAATCTTGATGGATAAATGTTTTTAATATTTTAACTTTTTTTTTTTTTTTTTTGGGTAGTTTGAGGTTGTAATGCCTTAGTTTTGCTTGTTTATGGTGCACACTACAAAACACATGTTAATTATGGGGTAGAAAGTTTACTTTCCCCTTTTAATTAATAATGATATTGTGTTAATTAAAAAAATAAATCAATTAAGCAACTAATGAACTTATTCCAAATTAAATGAATTGATCATAGACATATAATAGCTCAAGATTCGAACAAAATTTGAGAGTAATGTTGAGTATAAATTTTAAATAGACAAGTCTCGCATATACTTTTGGTAAAAAAGTCCTAAAAAAATATATATTTTTTTTTTACACTTTTAAAGTGGAATCTACTTTTTTACAAAAGATTTGTGTGGATTTTATTTATTTAAAATTTATACAATTCATTTTTCATAATGAATTTTCTTTTAATTTGAATTATTTACGAGTTCTGTATAATCATAAAATAAGTTAAAATGTCAAGAATATACTTAAATCACCTGTAAAATATGTTGGAAAATAAGTTTACAATTAGTTTTTATCTTTTAATGTAATAGAAAATTTTATATTTTATAAAATAAAATATATAAATTAAAAAGATTTTAAATATTGGATTATAAATCAATATTTTTACTGTTAATAAAGATATAACGTATCAGTGTAGAACGCTTATGGTTCTTCTCCCGTCTTTGTATTCCTCGAAGGGCAAAATCGAAAGGTCGATCGAGAATTGATTTGAGATACGTACCTTTCCCATTCCGTTTCGAGGGCTTTCTGTCACCGAAATGTCATCGCCGTTGGGGGAAGTCTCTGCAGACGTTCAACCGGCAGATTTGAAGAAACCGAACCTCCGCAAAGCATTCAACCTCCTTAAAACCCACGCCGCTGCGGTTGCCAACTTCACCCTTCAATGGCAGGATCTGGAGGACCACTTCAACTCCATCCACGACTCAATCGAAGCCAAACTCCAACAACTCCAATCCAACCAGAACCAAACCGCTTCAGGCCTCCAATCTCAAGCCAAATCACTAGATGTCAAACTCGATTCTGCAGATACCCAATTCACTCCGACTCTTCAATCCCAGGACAAATGCAAAGAGATCCAATTTACTTCTAAAGAGACCCAATTGGTTCCACCCATTCTATCCCAATTCGATTCTAACGAAACCGAGTCGATTCCTGCCCTTAAATCAGAAACGAAGTCAAAAGAAACCCAAGTGACAACCCTTCAAAACCGAAAAAAAAAGGAAGAATCTTGGCCTGAAAATGCCTCTTTTAATGGCATTCCGATATATGATGGGAAAGAGTTGTTATTGTACGTGAATGAGCATTTAAAAGATCTCGCATCGTTGCGCAATGATATATGTAATGCGCTCAAGCTTTCGGTGGATTCTGGAAAGCTAGTGTTGGAGGCAATGAAATGGTTTTATTTACCAGAGTTAAAGAAGGGGGATATGAATATTGAGGTTTCTACCAGAAGGAAGAATTGTGTGCTATTGTTGGAGGAGTTGATGAGAGTGAGACCACTGATTAAAGCAGACGTGAGAGAAGAAGCTGTGAAACTAGCCCTTGAGTGGAAGGCAAATATAAGATTCGCAGCGAATAGTTCGTTGGAGGTTTATGGTTTTCTATTGCTTTTGGGTGCCTTTGGGCTAGTGAGTGAGTTTGATGGCGACGAGGTTTTGAAGCTTTTTGATAGTGTTAAACAGCGTAAGCAGGCTACTGAGTTGTTTCGGGCTCTTGGTTTTGCTGATGATGCCTCTGGTGAGTTTCAGAAAAATTCTTGTTTTTTTAACTAGAAATTATCATGACTATATACTTTAGAGTTTTTCGGTTGCTATTATTTCAATTTATTTGATATTCTAGTGCTTTTTGAAGAGGTAAATCAGTGGCCTTAGAACTGCCTGAAGCTTGACCATCTCTCAAGTCCGGTTGATTAGTTTGAATGCTTTTATTTGAACATGCATGTAATATTCTACCGAGTTGATGCTTTTACCTTAAGGAAGTTCTTCCATGACGGTGATTGGTGAGTCCCATATTTGATGAGACCCCGTGTACCGAAGCTTGCATTAATTCTTGGCAGTGAGCATGAGACATTCATCTTGTATCTTTTGGTGCTTAAGAATTGTTGCAGTGATAGTCTCTTACCTAAACGGCATCTTTCAATGCTGGATGACTTGCTGTGTCTTAGTGCTTGCGATTCGGATACTTATTCAATTTTTTTTTTTTTTTATTATGTACTTTTGGACATTGCGTTCTTTATCTAGATTTAGAAAAAGTAGTTGCGTGGCTCTTATATCATTTTTAATGTTTTTGTTTGACTGGCACCGGGTGTCCAGGATCAAAGTCCCGGGAGCACAGGCTCACTTTCAATGTTTCTCCTAGTTTATGAGGGACCTGGGTATCGCTTCAGGTTGTAATTGCCTCATGGTATCACTTGATTGTTTTATATGTACGTTACTTTTAGCAAGTGGGTTCTCTTTTCCAAAGAGAATACTGTGAGTTTGCTCTTGCTGCTGTGAATATCTGTACTTCTACATGTAGAAGCTATTGTTACAGTTTGCTTTATGGTTCAAATTTTTGTCTCTTACTAGTCTTTTCCCGCTGCTATTGTGGTCTCCAGATGCACCTATCAAGGTTTTGTTCCCAGATTTTTAATCAAGCAATTTTGATTATTTTGTTGCTTTTTCATATTCTGTTTCCTGATATCTAATGGAAAGCCTGCAATTCTGTCTACATGTCCCAGATTTTATTCAAAAACTCATTTCACAGAATAAGCGACTTGATGCTGTCAGATTTATTCATGCATTCGAACTGGTTGATGAATTCCCTCCTGTACCACTGCTTAAAGCCCATTTGAAGGATACCAAGAAGTTTGCAAGGATGGGCTGCAGGGGAAAAAAAACTCTTAAAGCGCAGGTACATTTGCCCCTTCTTTTTCTTTATCACAATTTCCTTTAATGACTGCGATCATAGTTGTTTTTCTCATACTATCTTTCATTAAACTTTTTTTTTGTAAGTATCTTTCATTAACCTACTCACAGGATGAGGCAACAGGTAAAGAAATAGCTGCAATAAAGGCTGTAATAAAATGTGTTAATGATTACAACCTTGGATCCCAATACTCTCCCGATAACCTCAGAAACCGCATCCAGCAGCTGAGAAAGAGTAGAAAAGAAAAAGCTTTGCAGCTGAGAAAGCCCAGCATTGAGAGAGAGGTTACCGCAACAGCCTCAGGCCCAAAGGACCAGGTGCAACAATGGGGTGCAAATAAACGTACTTCCCCTAAGTGGCAAGCTCAGTCGAATCAACAGAACAGAAAGAAGCATCCTCGGAGGGATGCATTGCATGCATCTGAAAATGAAGGTTTCTCAAACCATTTGGTACAGCCATCTTATCATCAGCCAGCAGGCTTCTTAGTGAGCCAAGGTGCTGAGTTCTATGGAACGGCTACAGCAGCACCTATCCCAAATGTTCCAGTTGGTGTCACTTCCACCATCCACACCAGGCAACCAGCTCATCATCATCATCATCCAGAAAGCTCAGTCACTGGTCAGGATGTGCACTACTTAGCACCATCAGCTGGAATGTATAGTTTGTCACGTTCCTCTCCTGAGCCCCCTATTGCAAGTGTATCAGCTAGTCGATATGGTTTTCTGCATTCTGGCTCCGTTATCGAACACCGGAGCTCACCAACTGGACGTTATGGATTGTTGGTGAACTCGACTGCTGAACACTATGGAATGGGCAGTGCAGGTATGACCTCATTTGCTGGGCAGTATGGAACAAGTGCTGCAAATGGTAGTAACACTGGACGGATTGGATCAGCTGGTTTCCATTCAAGCATGCGCATTGCTCCCGAATCAAGTCCTGACAGATCCATTTTGTATTTCACAGGAAACCCATCAAGGATCTCAAATTATTATGATAGGTATGGATCTTAGAGTAAATGGCTATGATACCCTGTCTCAGTGCCCCCTATCCATGTATCATATTTTGATATTGCACTTTACAAGAAGTTGTAATTCTGTCATTTCCATTTCGGTTTTATTTTTGATTCAGTTCGAACAACCTTTAGGGGAATTCTGTTTCCGCTCCCTGATATCCTCTTCTCTTTTAAATAAATTTAGCTTGTCTGGAAATTATTGTCTATGGCTTGATGGTAGAAAGCTAAATCTCATGACACTGTTCTTCTATTTCTTCTTCAAACTTTTTCTTCTCTTTTCCTTTCATGTGGCAAATTCTTGATACAGGATTGGATTTCGATTCGTGCTACATCTATATTTACCTTTTTTTCTTCTTTTTTTCTTTTTTAATTTTTTAATTTTTTTTTTTTTTTAATGTCGGGAACCTATCTAAAGCAAGACCCTTCGAACCATCTATATTTATCATTTTGGGGTCATGGAATTTATTTTTTTTAATGCTGGATAATTAAAGGTTTCACCTAAACTCATAAACCATACAATGGAGAGGAATGTAACTCGGCTCCCAAAACATAGAATAGCGGAAATGCTTCATCAAATATATGGCATTTCATTGTTTTATCATTACAAAAACACTCCTGAAAAGGCAGGGCATTAAAGCTCTCCTGAAATATTGTGCTCACAAAAATAATAACGTTGATCTAAAAAAAATTGATAAAAAGAGGCAAATCCTCTTCAAACGCTTGGGGGCAAACACGATCAGATCAGCTATACAAGACATAAAAGCAATTTCATATGGATTATGATACACGTCTTCTCGCTATCCCGAAAGTGCACGAAATATTTCACAAGCTGATCCAATGGCATCTGCGCTTTATTCTCGAGAAGATGTTATGTAATTTACAACACATTGTACAACTTTGCTTGGCCGCCCTCTCATTGCTCTTGTTGTTGGAAACTCCGTTCCGTTGGTGATCCAGGAACAAAGGGAACAAAACCCCGGCCACCAAATACTGGGCGCATGAAGGCATCATCAAACTTACGCCAGTAACGATGAACAGTGTGAGTAGGAGTACTCAGGAGTGCTCGAATGCTACTTGGCCTGACAACTTCGGGGAGGTCAAACTCAGAATCCTGCCCCTCTCCAAGAAGAGGCACGGTGATTGATTTTGGAGTCGATGGATCTGACGACAATAACATGCTGGTTGTGTTTTTCGGCTGTGGTAGCAAGAACCTTATAAGAGGTTTAGTCAACAAACCAAACACCTGACCAGAATCAAATGTGAATTGGTTATTATAATCATCAAGAACATTGAGGTCTTGCATTTGAAACTCATTCATATCAAATCACTAGCCATTCCTAACGCAAAAGAAAACCTTTAATATAAGAACCAAAAACTCATAGCCTGGGCTAATTTTTGGAAGCATGATAGAACCGATCTACCTTAATCGTTTGTAATTGAAAATTTGAAAGTTCATTCAATGAAAGCTCTTTCGCCAATGAAGAATGGGAAAAAATATATAAATATAGAGGAAGCAGCCATTGACACTAAATTATTATACACAGTAATAGTTGAAAAATATAACAGCAACAAGCCAACTACCATATTAGCAAGCATTACATTCCTCAACTTCTCTTTTCCTTGTAGTCCAGGAAATTATAAAACTTGTGCCATATCAAGAGGTAAAATTAGTATATATTAACAAGATGTAATAAAACTGTGACCAGAAAATAAGTTTTACCCTCAATGGACCAACTAGGTACAGAATAAAATATCAGTGAATAATAAATATTTGACAAGATGGTCTTTATTATTATATAACTAATCAAATCCAGCCACAAATTGAAGTCATAAAATCCAGAATAGTGGTAGATGTCTCACCACTGTGCTGAAAAGAACAACAGTAATGGTGCTGGTGATCATGATTGCATTCGGTCGCAATTGAGTATGCCCTGACCTTGTGAACTGCATTTAACAAAGTAGAGTTAACTGAACAATCTCTCTCTCTCTCTCTCTCTCTCTCTCTCTCTCTCTCTCTCTCTCTCTCTCTCTCGCACGCACGCACGCACGCACTAACTATTTCCTACTAAAATCTATACGTGTTCTTGTTTTAATTGGCAAAGAGCATATAAACAAGCCCAAAGGCCTCACAGGTCATCTTATTTAAAAAATTTCTCAGTAATTACTTTTTTTTTTTTTTTTGATCTGTAATTTCTCAGGAATTACTAGTTTAAATCCGTTGGTTTTTTGCCCCAAATAAAACAGCATGTACATATCTTACCTGATTATAAGCAAGGGCTATAGACACAGCACCTCTCATGAGACCAGCCCACCATACTACCACCTACAATAACAAAGATGTTTGTGTGATTTGGTAGATCAATGAAGTGCAAAAGAAATAGAATTGTCATTACAGAAACAGAAAGCATACTTGCTGCCTGTAGCTGATTTTTTCATTTGGAGATTTTTTTGCTAAGTTGATTAATAATGACAAGGGGAAAATAAAGGCTGCTCTTCCTGCCATAATCAAGGCCATTAATATTGAACTCACTGCAACTGATGTTCCAGGACTGTAAAAAGCAAAAGCAGGCATTACGTGTTTAAACAATAAAAAAAAAAAAAATGTCTCAGGCAGCTAAATCATATATGTTGTCTGAAAGATGTACATAGATTATCACTCCTAATACATATAAGGTTCAATACGTCAAGAACTTAGAACTGCAAGGACTAGTTAGTCGTGCTCTTGTACATAAAATACCTGTCACTGACAAATCTCCACTTTTCAATGTCCAAGGCATCCATTCCAACATAAAGGAAGATGAAAATCTCAGCAACAAATGAAAAGGTTGCAAAAGCATGCCTGTAATAATTTGAAGTCAAAAAAGAAAGCATTAGGTATATGAGAAAAATGCCTCTGTTCCACTTGTGAAAGGGGTTTACATATGACAGGTTAAAATGGTCTGACAAATTCTAAACAGACAAGACGTACTTGGTGGTGACCCTTGAACTCTCAGTTACATTGTGCCAGGTGTAATGGGACATTACAATCCCACAAAAGAATACAGTAAGAATGCCACTCAAATAGAATAACTGCAGAACAGATCAAATAGATAAGCACCTTAGCTATGTGGCAAATAATTAGCATTTTATCAAATATACATAAACCATTTAAAGCTTAAAAAGAGAAGTGTCATAAAACAATTAGATAACTTACTTCAGCCATCATATATGAAAGGTACGCCATGAGCATCATAAGAGCAACTTCACGATCTGTAGAGTGCCTGAAATTGAAACGTGTGAGAAATTATATCATCAGAATTTGATTTTAGTACATGATTCTAACAAGTTCCTTTCCCACATAGTTTTCAGGTTTTCTCAGACCCCTAATTAGAAGACCTTAAAGATTAGGTGTCAGCATAGCTTTTATTGCCAACCAAATTTCAACAAAGAAAAACCTACATTATGATATAAAGACCAAATAAGGCACCTTCTTATTATAAGATTGGGTCCATTTTCAATGCCATTATAACAATGGAATAATATTGTTAATACCAGTAAATGCAGCATGATTTGATCACTTCAATTCAGACAACATACCTGCCAAAATAAAGCTTTTTGATGATGTAAGCACTAAGCAGCCCAGTCTGCGGGGGTAAAGAAAGATGTTATACCACACTAGAATAGCACATAAAACTTACACACTTGTGCATTAAGGGAGACAAATATGAGAGAGAGAGAGAGAGAGAGAGAGAGAGAGAGAGAGACTTACCATCACCCCAAGCATTGTGCTTGTGAGAAACAAATAAAGGAAGTTTCCGATAAAATGCAAAGCAATCCTGGGGTCAATATGAGTGAGGTCAAAGCTCTGGATAGCATTGAAAAGAACCACTGATGTTGCATCATTTACGACACCCTCCCCAAATACAAGACTGTAGAGTAAAGGTGTCTCGTCCTGATTAAGCACCTGTATCGTTACATGAAATAAGTTTAGTTTTGAAGTATTGGTGCCTTAATTGTTTCAAATATGCTAAGAAGCTGATCGGCCATACCTGTAATGTACAGACAGAATCTGTTGCAGCAAATATTGCACCAATTGCTGAAATAGTAGACAAATACAGTAAGAAACAAACAGCAAAGTTATAAGAAAGAGAGAGAATTGACAAATGTAGTACCTAGATAATCCCCAATATCCAGTGAGCCAATATCCAATTTCTTGAAGAACTGAATAACACCTGAATCAAGCATCAGAATTTTACAGTCACGACAAGATACTAAAATAGAATCCAGTAACTCAAATGCTTTTTTTCCCCATTTTTTCTGGGCCCAATATACAATAATTCAATTCAAATGTGTATTTCACACAAAGATGGTGAAGAAAATAAGAATTTAATGAAAAAGCCTCATGCACATTATTTGGCCAATATCTTAAGTCACTGTCCTCAGCAGCAGACGTAGACAGAGTGAACTGTTGAACATGCATACATCACATTCATTCCATTCTCTAAGACCTAAGAAATGAGCAATACAATGCTTCCAAAGCCATCTCTGAATATAATAAGCCCCAACTCCATTCAATCACAAAGTCAAGTTCGATAATCGAGATAACTGAGATGCATTTACATTTACTACTTCCATATAAAGCAAAAGTACAGTTACCAAGAAGGAAAGTGTATGTTTGGTTAAGGAATTTATGATAATTTAATTGAAATATTTTGAGATGTGTTTGATATTGGTTTTTATTAAGGAAGATAGGAAAATTTGGATAAGATTTTTTCGAAATATATATATATTTTTATAAGTAATAAGATATTTCATTGATATAAAGATAGGCATAGCCTAAGATATTTTTTTGAAATATATATAATATTGGGATTTGTAGAAGTGAATGGATAGAGTTCAAAAGTCTTTTTAATATATATATATATTTATATTTATAGTTAATAAGAGAATTTTATTCCAAGTTAATAGTCATAGCTCAAGTACACAGGATGTATACAAGTGAATACACCTAAATACAAGCTAAAACAAAACACAACTAAAACAGAGCATTACAAATGTTCCCATCCCTTACAAGATTCTTCACCCAAAAACTTAAAAGTGCTAAAGAAGAACTCAGTAAGTTCCCCCATGGAATGCTCACAATCTTCAAAACATCTTCCATTCCTCTCCAACCGTAGGCACCAAAATAAACACAAGGGGATTCCACACTGCTGCACTGCCTCTACTCCCCTCCAAGACCTTGCCAGCAAGCCAAGAAATCCACCACATGCATAGGCATCACCCAAGCAATGCCTACCCTTGCAAAAATCTCATTCCACAACTTCGTCACCACCTCACAATGAAGAAAGAGATGGTTAACAGATTCAACATCCTTCTAACGCATATAACACCAATCAACCAGCAGTAAACCTCTCTTCCTCAAATCATCCGTGGTTAATATTTTCCCAAAAGACACCAGCAAACAAAAGAAAGCAACCTTGCTAGGCACCTTGGCCCTCCAAATACATTTCCAGGGATAGTCTTTAGCTCCGACTAATTAGCACCTTGTAAAAGGATTTCACAGAAAATGTGGAGTTATTATCTTGCACCCACAGCAGACTATCCACCCTATTCTGATCAATCTTCATATCATATAATCTTCCAAAAAATTCAGATACTTCACCCACTTCCCAGACCTGCACATCTCTGCTGAATTCCACAATCAAATGTAACATGCCATTAGAAAACTGATAAGAATCAGCCACTGCAGCCCCTTTATCTCTAGCAATCCTAAAAAGATCAGGATATGTATACTTAAGAGCTGAATCCCCGCACCAAGTATCATGCCAAAAATAAATTTTTGTCCCATCTCCCACTTTGAATTTTATGTTCTGACAAAATCCCCCCATTTCAACCTAATGGACTTCCACAAACCCACCCCATGCACCCCTTTTACTTCATTTGTACACCAACTCCCCCACATCCTCCCATATTTAACATCCACAATTTGTCTCCATAATGCATTACTCTCATTTTGGTATCTTCCATTTCCCAAATAAAGCTTTGTTGAAAAACTTTAAATTTCTCACACCCAAACCTACACATGAAACTGGTTGACAAACTTTATTCCAACTCACCAAGTGAGATTTTCTTTCCTCCCCATTGCCATCCCACAAGAAATTCCGAAAAATCTTCTCTAATCTTTTTGCCACCCCCACAGCTAAAGGAAAAAGGGAAAGGAAATAAGTAGGAAGATTAGACAATGTACTTTTAATCAAGGTAATTCTTCCCGCTTTTGATAAGTAGAGCTTTTTCCAACCAGCTAACCTCCTCCCAATCTTCTCAATAACCCCATCCCAAATAGAAATAGATTTGTGAGGAGCACCCAGAGATAGACCAAGGTATCTCAAAGGTAAAAAAGCTACCTTACATCCCAAAATATTAGCAAAATTAAAAATATTCCTGACCGTATCCACAGGAACAATTTCAGACTTGGATTAATTCCAAGTCCTGAAACAGCTTCTAAGCATAACAATAACGCTCTCAAAGCTCGGATATGATCCTGATTTGAATCACTAAAGATTAAAGTGTCATCTGCGAAAAGTAAGTGTGAAACTGTAATGCAGCCCTGTGAGCCATCTCCCACCATAGATCCTGACAAAAAACTCCCTTCAACAGCCGCACAACTCAAAAGTATCCATAACTATTACAAAAAGGTAAAAAGATAGAGGATCTCCTTGCCTTAGACCAAGGGAGCCATTAAAAAAACCGACCAGAGTGCCTTTCATCAATAAAGAAAATCTGGCCGTTGATATAACATGTTTTATCCACACCACTTCTCCTCAAAACCAAGTATACCAAGTAAGTAAAGGAGAAATTCTCAATTGCTATGATCAAAAGCCTTTTCCATGTCCAATTTAACTAAAATTCCAGATTCACCCATTCTTATTCTCTTTCCAAGCACCGAGTCGAGGATTTGTCTCTCTCTCACAAATGCATTCTGAGTCTTCGATAAAATCTTGTCCATAACCACACTTATGCGGTTAGCTAGCACCTTAGAAATAATCTTATACACCCCATTCACCAAGCTAATATGGCAAAAATCACTCATATCTATAGCACCCCGCCTTTTAGGAATGAGGGCAATGAAAGTAGTATTAATACTCTTTTCAAATTTCAAGAATAGAATTCTCCAAATACTTTCATAATATCTTCCTGCACAATATCCCAACGAGCTTGGAAAAACGACATGGAAAAGCCATCCAAAGCCAATGCCTTATCCTTAGACATACCTCTAATCACATCAAGTACTTCTTCTTCCTCAAAAATTCTCTTTAACCAATCTGAACTAAATTGATCAATGGACTCAAAAGCCACATCTAACTTAGGTCTCCATGAATATTCTTCCTGGAAAAGCTTCTCATAATAATTCACAAAATGATCTCCAATCTCCCCATTATCGGTTAAAACATTATCTCCTACATGAAGAAACTCAATAGCATTGAATCTACAGTGTGAATTAGCCATTTTGTGAAAGAATTTCGTACATTTGTCCCCTCCCTTCAACCAAAGAATTCGTATTTTTGCCTCCACAAAATTTCCTCCATAAGAGTAAATTTTTCAATTTCTGCCATAATCCCTTTCTTCATCTCCTTTTCCTCATTTGAAATTTCACCCTTCATCTCCTTATCCTCCAATGAATGCAGCTGTTCCATAAGCAGTTTCCTTTTATTATTAACATTGCCAAGAACCTCCACATTCCATCTTTTCAGATCTTGTTTTAATGCCTTAAGTTTACCAGCCAAAACAAAGCTGGGTGTACCAGAAAAATTATATGAAGCCCACCACCTAAAAAATCTATTTCCACTAAAAATACTCCCACAATCCATCATGATAGGAAAGTGATCAGAAACAATTCTCTGCAATCTTTTCTGACTCAACTCTGGAAATAATGCTTCCCAAGAAGCTGAAACCAAAAATCTGTCCAACCATGACAATGCTCTCCCATTTGACCACATAAAATCCCCTCCCACCATAGGTAAATCAACCAGCTGCAACTCTGAAATGAGATCAGAAGACATAGCTCTAGTAAGCAGAGAATCCCCTACTCGCTCACAAGGAAAGTGAGTAATTTTAAAATACCCTCCTATGCACCATGGAAGATCCCACCAGCTACAATTTCCCGCCATTTCATCCCACAAAATACTTCTACTAGAATCCGAATTTGGCCCATAAACACCAGCAAAAGCCCATTCTACTCCATCATCCACATTTTTAAAATGAAATGCCACCAAAAATTCTCCCACATAATAAACTGCTATTTCCACAGCCCTCTTATCCCACATTACAATAATACCTCCTGAAGCTCCTTTAAAAGCTAATTCTACCCCGCCCACGCAGTGACAATTCCATAAACTATTAACAACCGATTGATTGACTATCTTCAATTTAGTTTCTTGAAAACAAACAACATCAGCCTTCCATTGACGAACCATATTTTTCACTTGGAGATGTTTCCTAAAGTCGTTTAGTCCCCAAACATTCCACGAAATGATTTTGGGCTTCATGGGAAACCATTGATAGCCCGCTTCCAAGGCAAACACACCGTCGGATTACTACTGGGGGGGTCGCCATCACCCATCAACCTCTTCTATGAAGACACAGGCTGGGTCGAAGCAACCACCTGATTGGGCTGATCCATCGCAATATTTAGCATCTCATTCGTTGGGTTTACTGTAGTAGATCTCGTCGCCGGAACACACCCTTAGGATTCACCCGCTACCATCAACCCATTCTAAGAAGACAAACCAGTCATCAGGGCCACCGTAGGCTTGGGCTGAAGCAAAGCTCCTTGTGGCCCACTATGATGTATCTTCCATGAAATAGGCCTCTAGGATGGGCTTCTAGCAAGCCCAACTCCTTCATTGGCAATAGAAGCCTTAGGCCCAGGCAATCCTCCCTTCACCTCAGCTAAAGTCTCAGTTCTTTTATTTTCTATTAGAAATATAACCCAGGCCCTCATATGTAGTCTTCAACGATGAATTCAGCCTATCCTTCCATCCAAGAAGCTTTGCCCGAATGGGCCATAGTGACCCTTCAACTTCTCCAAATTTCTTCAACATTATGGGATGCCAATTGTTAACCTTATCATCCGAAATATTTTGTCGGTTCACTTCCTCCAAACCATCCTTCTTGTTCCTTAGAATCGACACTGGCAAATCTTTCCTAATAGTGTATTTCCCATGCATGTTACTAGGGCCAGGATTATCTTTTACAAGTTCCAACAAAGCTAATGTATAAGAAGCTTCATGAGAAAAGGAAACCCCTTTGTGCGATTTGGCGTTACTTACCTCTTTTGCAATGCCATTAATAGAAACACCTCTGTTTTCCCAGACAAAAACAGAGGAACTTGAACTGACAAGCTCTCACCTTCCTCAGAAAACTATTCCATCCACTTCCATTGCTTCCTTCAGGAATAACAATGATTCCCTTCCCCTTACTTGTGCCCAGCTCAACCAGTTTCACTTACCTACCATACCACTTTTGACAAAGCTTTCCCTCCCTTCTAGTCTGATACAGTTCCCTATTGCCTGAGAACTTCAAGCATACCTTGACTGCCTTAACCATCCAAACCACCACGTCTACACTGAGGTATAGGGCCTCTGTGAACTTTCTACATTCTCAACAATACAAAAAAGAATCCCCCCTTTTCTTCTAATTACAAAATGCTTAGCTTCTATCCAAAAACTACACTCCGTTATAACCTATCACCGTAACTAACAGAAGAAAGACGACAAGAAGATAGAATAAATGAAAAAAGGATTAGGAATTATTCCTGGCAAGAGGCATCATAAATAGAAGATGAAAAGTCATGAGAGAGAGAGAGAGAGAGAGAGGAATAATGTTTTTAAGAGTATTTTTGTTTTGTTTTTTGTAAAATTTATTTTTTGTTTTTGTGCTTTTGACTTTTAAATGGAATCTAGGCAAATGTATGGATGAAAGTAAATGGATTTTCTTCTCTCTCTTTTTTTCTAGATTGGAAGATGTTTTGGTTTGAAGTTGAATTTTTTATTTTTGAAAATTTTGCAAAATTGACTAAACCAAACATACTCGAAGGATTTAGAGTTTTAAAATGACCCTGGCCAACTCAACTCAATAAGACTAATTTAAAGTAACTAGACACATTGCTTCTGCAAATCTAATAGCAGCACAATCTCCAAAATCATAAGCAAGACAATGAAGTAGGATTATCCAAAGATTTTGATCCTCCTGGGATATCGAAGTAAGATTATGCAATTAGAGACATCGTAGCATATACCATCGAAATTGCTGGCATGCATTTACTTATTAAAAAGATGCATGCAACAAGGAAAAAGTTCTGAAAGAGAACCATCTTTTTTCAACTGTTGGTTTGAAAGGCCAGATTTTAATGAGAATTGCAAAATTGCTAGGAAAAAGGAAAATACTTCCAATGATAAGATTATCATCAAGACTTCTCGTTACTCTCTGTTCTGGTAACATTAGCCAATTAGAGACTTAAAAATCTGAAGAACCCATACTGCCACGGTTACCTTCTATGCGTGCAATGCTCAGGCAGAAGGCTCAAACCATCTGTCCCAACAATCCTACAAAGAACCACTATACGATTATCAACAAACTTTACTCTGTTGGATCCAGAACCACAGTAGGAGCTGCTTGTTCAAGTGTAGCAATCATCAAACTTGGGCTTGATTGAAATGTTTTCTTTAATTGGTAGGCTTAAGTGAAATGTTAAAGAGTCAAAGACAATCCAAAATTCAAATTACCAAAGAACCATAAGAATTTGACAATTCTCAAACAAATGATTGTTCGTCATCTATTCTCCAAAGAAACCTTAATCCTCCAGTTGCAGTGATTGAATCACATATATCTCGCTTCCCTTCTTCAGTAATCATATGAAAATTCAAAACAGAGAGTAATACTAATTACAAAGGGGTTTCCAATTCATTATCTGAAAATAATCCTAATTAGTTCCTTATATGTTTTCCACTCTTTTAACAAGCTGAACGTGTCATGCAAGGAAACCTTAATCTATTAACTCACCAATAGTCAAAATCAGGGAAATGAATATCATCATGATCTAACCATGATTCAAGATGCATTACGCATAGAACTGAATAGTACGAAAATTATATTGAAAGGTGAGTGTTCCAAAAATTGGAACAGAATGATGTAAAACTATTTGCTGAAATATGTACTTAGCAGTAAAATAATTGCCCAGTCAAGAATACTGTCCAACAGAAAAAGAGTGCAATTTAACATACTTGGTGTGATGGTTTTTCTTGATTTTGTGCAACTTTAAATTAAACAAATAATTTTTTCTTTTTTTTAAAAAAAAAAAAAAGTAAATAAGATCACTAGATTTACCTAGGGATATGATCCCACAGGATATTAATGTACCCACAGCACCAAACAGCACAATAGTAACAAAGTTACGGAAAAACTGCTTCTTTTTCACCTGAAAACTGGAGCAAATAATAAAGATTAAGATCGTATATCATAAGGTTGGGAGCAGGATCTTATAAAGAAAAATTAAAATTTCACCGTTAACATGAGATCAAGAAAGTAATGCAAAGATATAAATAAATGTCAACACTCAAAAAGAAATAAAATATAAGGTGCTCAACAAAATATGATTGTGAACTACTTTATCGCAACCATGCTTTATTTTCTCATCTTGTCAGGTCCATAGATAGGTTGTTTTTAGTAGCTACATTCATCAGATAAGAATAGAGTGGCAAACATAGTAGAAATTTGGGCTTGCAGATAAGAAACCATGAGGCTGGTAAAATAAGTTTAACTGATGAAGTTCCAGCTGATTGACCTAGAAACAGAAACTAGGTCTACATCTCAGATTCTAAAATCATGCCATCACTGGAATAAAATGTCCACACTCTTGAGCAAAATATCACATTTGGCATGTTTCAGATGCCAAAATTCCAGGGCTTCTAGCAAACCACAAAATTTCTTCCCACTAATTTTGCAGCATTAACTATGCCACTTCTGGAAGTATCAAATATATTTCTGCAATTTACGAAATTTTCACTAGCTTAATAAACTCATACCCATTAAAATTAGACATAGCTAGTTTAAGAAATCAATATGTTCTGAGAAATTGCTTAGGATAATGAAGATGTCAAAGCTGGAACCTGTTACATGTTACATTCTTAACAGTCATCAACTTAAATATTATTTTCTAAAATAACTTGTAATTATCAAAATACAAAAAATATTTCATAAGTCCACACATTCTGATTCTTACTTTCAATCTTTTACATCAAATGCTTCTGACTTTCTGATAGTATAAGCTACCTGTGGCATTGCAACCCTGAGACTCTCACTCTGCTGCAATTTGTTTAGTGGAAGTCCACAAATTGTAGCAGTGTGGAAGATGATCCACTTGCCTCAAATGGTTTATTTGGAGGGAAAAGAATTGCAGAAATTTTGAGGAATGTGAACAAAACATTGAAGGAACTCAAAACTCTCCTTCCCAATAACCTTTTTTTTACTTTGGACGGCAGTTATAGACTTTAATGTGCATAACTTTATCTTTTTCCCCTAGACAGGAGTATGTCTTGTAAATATCTCATGTACCTGACTAGCATCTTTTGTACTCTACAATGACATTTGTTACATACAAAAAAAAAAATGGTGACATTTGTTACATGCAAAAAAGTGGTGTATTTTACCCTTACTTTGCAAAATCAAAATTAAAGAGTCGATAAGCAAACCTGACTCCAAACTAAGACAGCGATGAATTGATGATGCTGAAACAGGCTTTTGGATTCTCAAATTCCACATTACCAAAAGGCAAAGCAAGATTCAAGATCATATGAGTTCTTTAAGGGAAAAGCACTGTGATTGCTAATGACATAATGAGCAATTTAAGGTACCTACCACAACTTGAGGTAATCATCAAATCCATAAAGAAAAAAACTCTTGTTGCTACCTAAATTTTTTTCATCATCCGTAAGCAACAATTGATGCATAACATAAGGCAAACCAATCATAACATCTAAACCAGAAATAAGTACTGAACGGAAAATTGCTCAATTTGTTACGTAACAAGACTAATGAGACCATAAACTTTTGATCAGTAAGAGACTGTAAATTACCCAGCATTAAATATTATTGGCGGCAGAAGGTATATAAAAAAAAGATCTTCACTAAAGACGAAAATATGAGAGCTTTTTCCCCCACTTGTAAGCAGAATAACAACTCCGGTACACACACCCTGCAACAAACCCACATAAAAATGGAAAATTAGCCACTAACATTTTAACAAACAAGATAATTAATTTTACCGATGGCTTAGCCAACGTAATAACCCAAGATTGGAAATTTCATCTCTTTTCCTCTTTCCCATAAGCAAGCAAATAAGCGGGTAAGAGCGAAACTCACAATCACAAGGGCAGTGATAGACTCGTTCATCCATCGGTTCTCCTCAAGAAGATGGCCAATCACAATACAAGCACAAAGGAGTGCCACGAAGAGGTTCATCGAAACCACCGAGGCATGATCGGAAGTAAATAGCATTTGCAATTTCGGGATGACAGAACTCAATCCGATAGCCATTATTTCCACCTCTAACTATAGAACCAATCTATGATAGTTGATCTATAAGATTTTAGATTTCCTTTAGAGCAAATAATCTACTGAATCTATGTCTCCGAACTGTCCATCCCAAAAATACCTTTGGATCTCAACAATCAAACCAATCCTGCAATCGAACATACCAAAAAGTAAGCGCATTCCTTTGAGTAATCAATCTCAGAACTACTAAATAATAAAACGCTTCAACACAGTAAAGACCAGCTAACACTTGCTCGTTATTCTGTTTCTGAACAGAAATGAAAAGGAAGAGTAGGAAAAAAAAGGAAACGAATACAGGAAACAAGTTTGGAGAAAAATAATGAACAAAGCAAAACGGGAAGAAGCTTTCAACCGTAAGAAATAAAAACCACGAGAAATCAATGTTTCCACTTTCCGGAAAACATGTGAGTCACCGATCGTTTCCACTTTTCAGAAAAAGAGACAATAGAAAGTTTACGAGTTCCAAGCATTGTTTTGTTTGTTTTTCTTTGCTTTTTCTCAACAGCCAAACGGATAATCGCTGTTGACCAACAATGCGCTTTGGTAGCTAGGAAACATCGTGGGAAAAAAAAAGAAAAGAAAAGAAAAAAGGGCTTACCAAAGCACTCCCAGGACACATGCACAGACAACACATCGAAAGCAAGAAGCTTGCGAATTGGGGCGTATAAAACAAAAAACGGAATCAGAGAATTCGAAGAACAGAGAAAGAGAGCTAGCAATCAATCTCAGCTTCGAATTCCTAGGGCAACGCAAGATCTAGAGCTCTACGTTTCTCGCAAGTCGCCACAATGCACGAACCTGAGGATAGCTACAAGCTCAGTTGCGCCAAATTTGCCTGGTGAAGACACAGAGAGAGAGAGAGAGAGAGAGAGAGAGAGAGGGCTCAGAACATTTTAGAAACGTTGAAGTTCTGGAAAGAGACGGAGAAAAATAGAGGAAAATCTACGAGAGGGAAAAGACAGAGATCGAGAGACGTGTGGTTTGGGAAGACAGACGGGGAGAAATTGGCGCACAGAGAAATAAGTGAAATGTTTATATGGTGTGGCGCACGCATAAGAAGACTACGATGGATCTTGCTTCCTTGCCGTTCGATCTCATTATCAATATTTATTAGTGTTTTTCCCGTAATTACGTTGTTATAAGAATTAATTCATAATTTTGTGACGAGATGATATAGTTTTACATAAAAATTAAAATTTAAATAAAATATTATAAAAATATTATTTTTTATTTAATATTTAAAAAAATTAAATTATTTATTATATTTTGTGTATAAATTTTAAAAATTTATAATGATGAAATGAGATAAAATGAAATGAAAAACTTCCACTATCCAAACAAGACTTAATACATGTACGAGATTGCACTAGAAAATATAATTTATAAATTTAAAACTTATAACTTATAACTTAAGTAATAAGTTCTATTATTAAAAATTATTTACTATTTGATAACCATATATTTAAAATACTTTTAAACATATTATGTTTGTTTATAAACAAATTAAAAAATTGTTTTCTAAGGTAAAAATAACGATTATTTGAATTTTTAAAAATTATGACCACATCTTTAAAAGTTTAAAGTTATAATTATTTTAAAGTTGTATAAATATTTTTATCTATTGACAATTTTTTTAAAATTTGAATTACGTTCCACATTATTTAAAAAATTATGTTTAAAGAAAAACATCAAAATACAATTTTTCTTAAACTTACTTTTTAGCTTATTTAACATTAAAAATATTTTAATATGTAACGTTCAAACAATCTAATTTTTTTTTATTAAAGAGTTTTTAAAATTATTTAATCACTTTTTAATACTAACTGTTAGAATATTATGAGTAGAGAAATACTATTATGTCACTTCATTTATATTACTCACTTGTGGTGCCAGGCAACTTATTAAGAAAATAAATAAATAAATATACATATTTAAAACAAAACAAAATAGCGTTGTAAAAATACAAAAAGAGTAAGATTGAAACTCTAAATTTTCTCTATTTCCTATATATAATTATTTTAATAAATCACAAGGTACCACACGTCAATAAGTATTCGGTACAACTAAAGTGACATTATTTATGAGAGATGTTAAATATCCTTTTGAAGCATATAAAATTTGCATATTTTTTTTTTAAAAAGTGAAGTCGTCTATTAAAAAGTATTTTTTTTCATATGACTCTTATAATTTTTTATTTTTATTTTTAAACAAAGTGTACGAAATTTACATATTTTTAAAAATATATAAATTATTTCTTTAATATTATTTATAATCAATCGTTTTAAATGACCATTTATAAAAAGAGATCTATTTAATTAATTAAACAAACATATAAAAATAGGTGTTATTTGCATTTTACTAATTTATTATTTCTCTCCATAAACAGAGAATGGGATGGTTAATCACATTCTAATCAAAGATCTCTAACGGTTAGTGGTTACAAACATTTGATGCCGACATGGAGACACGTGATTGGTCGGTAACGATTGAACCTATTGTATACGATGATTTTGTTCACAGAGAAGTTGGACCAGTCTCTTCTCGTGACTATTTAACCGATGCCCTCTGATGTTGATGGCAATTAAGTTTATCGACCTCTTCTCAGTTAAAACTACAGAATTGTCCCTACCTTTACAACTAATTCCTACCTGAAAAGAAGTAAAATTTTATTACTCTAATAATAAATTAAGGCAGCGTTTGGATTAAAAAACTCTTATCCCATTGATATAAATTTTTTTAAAATTTTTATATAAAATATAATAAATAATTTAATTTTTTAATATTAATTTAATTTTTTAAATTTAAAAATAAAAATAATATTCTAATAATATTTTATTCAAATTTTTATTTTTATTTAAAATTATTTTATCTCATCTCATTATCCAAATAATTCTTAAGTAAATATTTTATAATATTTTTTTGATCAATTTTAAAAATGTGTTCAATATTATAAATATGATGCTCCATTTGGAACTTCAACCAATTCAGTTGAGTTTAATTTTAAATTGAGTCTAACATTTAAATACATAACTCTTAAATTATTAAATTAATCTCAATTCAAAACTTCTTTCAACTTAAGACTTACAAATTTTTTTAACATCTCATAAATATATCTAAATTTATCTTATCGTTTAAATATATTTTAATTTATTTTAAGTGGAGTTCACATCCAAATGGGGCCCAATGTTTGTCGGCCATGACTATAATCAAACTAATAATTGGCTCATAGATTAGCAACTTTGTATTATATTTTACCATGTTTGGGAAACAGTCGCAAATAAAGAGACTTGAAATTTGATGATGACATGTATTTATTATAATACCGTATACAAGTCTAAATCGTCTCATGCAATATTTTTCTTTTTTTACGACAAAAATAATTTTTTATTATGAGAATTATTGTTTTTCCAATGGACCGTGCAAATCCTACGCCAGCACAAATCATTTTCATTTTTCTTAGTTCTACAATCAAATTTGAAATAAAACTCTTATCTATTTAAAGAATTCATTATAATATAAACACATTTGTTCATGATAACATTACCAAGTTGAGTTTCTATTTGAAACATCTTAATTAGAACCGTGTGGATATGTTTCACGTATTATTATTCTACACGTGTAACAATGTTCGAGACAGTATAGACATATGGTTCATAATATTGTCCAACTATCTAAACAAACGATTCTTGGAAAACAAGAATCTCCTTGTTATATGAATAGATAAGCCATCGTTTTATTCATATAATATATTGAAATCAATTAAATTCAGTTTAATTTTATATTGATTCTAACATTTAAATACATAACTTTCAAATTACTAAACTCATCTCAATTCAAAATCTTCTTACACGTGAGATTCTTGATATTTTTCAATTCAACACCTCTTTACATGTAGGATCTATAAATTATTTAATTTTTTATATACAAATATAAATTCATATTAGCATCAAAATATATTTAAATTCATCTTAATTGGGTTCCACAAAAAATATTTCATCATTTCGACTCATTACTGTTTATAAAGAACTCAATTTATCTCAATTCAATTCAACATCTAAATGCAACCTAAAAGCATCTTTTTAAGGGAGAGATAGACGAAAAAAGGTTGAAGTTGAAGAAAAGTTGGCCACGTTTGAGAACAACACATAATTAAGAAGAAATTATCCACAACACTCGAGTTGCAGGGCAAGATGGGTAAGAGTGTGCAAAATGATCTTTTGCAACTTGAAATGAATTAAGTATAGATATATGAGAACTAAAAACATGATTAAGATTCACTACAAAATAAAAACAAGTTGGGACATGCAATCATTATTGGGGTTTGCTTTGGATTATTATCGACTACTAGCATTGATTGGAATTTATTGTATAGTAGTAAGGGCCATCAGAGATTCTTTAGCATGTTCTATAATTGGTACGTTCCAATAATTCTAGTTATGCTCCTTCCATATATTTTCCAAAACATTATTTTACCATGATAGGTTGTTCCATATATTACACACACTTTCTCTCTAACTTGGTCCTTATCGGCCATTGCTACGGGTGTAAGGTTTTTCATTCGAATCCGAATGTTAAGAAATTGGTCAGTCTCGATTCATGAAAATAAGGAAATTTGAGTTAAATTTAATCCTAGGATCTTTTCATCTTGAACCGGACAACTTCACCCAAAACTGAGCTAGACCAACCTAATTTAATGTATAAATTTTTAAATAATTTTTTATATGATATTTTATAATTATTAAATAGTTATATAAATTGAAAACAAGTAATTATGTGATTTTCTTCTAATTAATTATAGGTAATTATGTGATTTTTTTTCTAACTTAATTATTTGTACTTAGATTTTATAAAATATTAAAGGCTAAGAATTTTAAAACAATATATTAACTATTAATTATCGATAATACACATACTATTAACATTATCAATTTATTATAATCAATTAAAATACTTAATTAGTTAAGTATATGTATACACTTAGTTAGACAATTTCGATTAAATCATTTACTTAATTTTTTTTTTATCATTTCATAAAACTTTTTATCAAAAATTTGAAAACTTGAAAAACAAAAGACCCTGACTCAAACCCCCCGATAAGACTGACTAGACCAGTCCAATCCAAAGGCCTTATCAGTTCGGACTTTTGGTATATTAAGAAAAGAGAAATCATATTTGCAGTCGTGGTTGTGCAAGCGGCGTGCAGTCACTTTAAAAAAAAATGAATTAATATAAGATCCACATGAAAAAAAATTAACTTTTTAATCGTGAACTCCACTTTTTTTCAAAGCGATTGCACAGCATTTACAATTCTACGACTGTATGTAGCATTACTCCCAAAAAAAATTGATTTGTTCATGAACCTTCTCTAAGTTTGACTAATCGGACCAGACCAATTACAAGCTTAGCTGCTGTGGACAGCCATGCATTCTTGATCCTCACTTCATGTTGACAATGTTTGCTGCATCTGCTCTTTCATTTTTGCATCCATATATTTTGGAATGTGAGGGCCATGTACGTGTTGTCATGGCACACATGGGACTCACGCAGCAGCACCTCAATCGGCAGCTTCTCTTTTGTAAATCCATCTTCACGCCATTCTTTCTAGTTTTTCTTAGATCCTGATCAACGACAATGTTCATAACAAATATTGAGATGACACAGATTGTAGTTTCCAAATCATCCTACATTGTCCTTGCTCTTTATGGCTGTATTACTTTACGTTCTTTGCACTCTTGTTCACTGTAGTATGGTTTATAGCCTTTATACTGAGCTTCGGGCTAGTATTAAAAATTGCATTTGAATATTGAGCTGAATTGAGTCGAAATAAAAATTAAAAGTTAAATAAATATTATTAAAATATTATTTTTTAATATTATTTTTATTTTAAAATTTAAAAAAATTAAATTGTTTATTATATTTTGTGTTAAAATTTAAGAAAATTATAATGATTAGACGAGATGAGTTATAATGGGTTTGAAAACCAAACTGGGCCTGCACTCACTTGGTTACATACATCATCTGATTTTATATAATTATTATAATTGTTTTAAATTTTTATATAAAATATAATAAATAATTTAATTTTTTTAAAATTTTAAAATAAAAATAATATTAAAAGATATTTTAATAGGGATAATATGTTTGATCTAAACAGATAAGATGATAGCTATAGATCAGTAGTGCTGTTCTGATAAGTAGTGTTGAAACACGCAAGACTCAATAGCGAAAGCTGCACTACACTCCACAGCCTTAATTCCAATGCTCAATCAATCAACCCACGACCGATAAAATAAGCTTATGTGGTTATGTTTGTATTCGTGTAAATGAATAATAATTTGATACGATAATGCTGTAATTTTTAATTTTTTACGTATTCTTTTAAAAAAAAAAGGAGTGGAAATTATTATTAAAAAAATAATTTTTTATGTAGATTTTAAAATTATTTATTTGCTTAAAAAGACATGCAAAACCTGTAAGCTTTAAGATTATAAATATCATTTTTGTAATTTTATATTCATCATGATTGTATTTTGGTTACATATCATCATGACATGGGATGGAATGTAGTTTCAGCTGGCATAGCATGAGTCGCAGCCAGTTAAGGTAATTGCTGCGAAGATGTTGTATGGTTTAAGGAAACCCTATGTAAAGGTCGATGTTTACCCAACCCACCATAGGACCCTTCCTAATATTTATGTACTGGGATGCCTTTGCTTTCTCGTCAAGTCATCCGCAGAAGAAAGTTACCCACGACGTGCTCATCAAAACTGCTCTCCAACTGTTCCATTGCCCAAACTCATAAATTTATATATTGAGGTGATTTGATCCGATAAAAAAAAAAAAAATGTAGTTAAGCTATTTTTCATCAAAATATGTTAATTTATACGTTTATTTTTATAAAAATTTTATATATAAACATGTTGGAAATGATATTTAGGGTTTCGAAGAAATAAGCCCATGTATTAAAGGTGTTCAAGTTTGAGATGTGAGGAGCTGATCTACAAGTCTAATGATTGGTCTTATTGATATGTACGAGTGCTATAGATAATAGATAACATATCTAACTCATCGGGAAGATGATCACTTCACTTTTTACAGAGAGTTTTTAAGATAAATTTTGGAGATTAGTTGTTATCATTCTCATCGCGCTAATATAAATAACACATAAATGTAACACATTTACATATTCATTCATATATTTCTATTGAGACTATTTCTCTCTAATTTAGGCATTCGAGTTCTACTGAACACCCCGTGCCGCCTTTTCATTTCATTGCAGGTCATCTGTGCAGTTGGTGGTATGGAACATGTTTTTAACATGTGATAGAGACTAGTACTGTAAGTTTACATTCTAAGATCTTGTTTGGTTTCACAAATGGTTTCAACTCATATTATCTGAATATCCAAACAACATTCAATTATAAATACTTTTCAATTTTAAATTTTTCGTTTGTTTTTTTATCTAATCATCTAATCATTATAATTTTCTCAAAAGTTTGAATAAAACAAAAAAATAATTCAATTTTTTTAATTCTAAAATAAACGTAATATTAAAAAAATATATTCTAATAATCTTTTAATTTTATAATATTTTTATCCAACTATGACTCTTTCCTTTTCTAAAACTCCATAAATATCTTAAGTTCTTAATTTAAATTATTTCTTTATTATTCATAAATTATCTTATTACTATTCATCAAATTTTCCTTTTATTTCAACCAAATGATTCCTAAGTTCTAGTTGTTTGTTAATCACATTCTTTATATTTTGGGCGGGGATGCTTTTACTCGTGATCTAACTTTTGAGGTGAAGTCGATGAGTCACAGTCTATTAATATTTTATTGGTCTGAATCAAAGTGATTGTTAGATATTTTTCTTGGACCGATTCCATAGCATCTGCATGACAAAGATATTTTAAAAGCAGATGCTATTTTAATATCCTAATTACAGCGGGATCATGAGTCATGACGGGTAAAATGACGCAATTCCTCTTTACAAAAAGAAAGAGGTATGAAAAATGACATTATCATGCTGCACGCTTTGCGTTTTCAAGCTGCTTCTTCTTCTCATTCTTCTTCTTCTTCTTCTTCTTCTTTTTTATTATTATTATTATTTTTTTTTAAGGAATATAATAAACTCAAGATGGAGGAATCATGCTTCTCTTTAACTTTCAACTTCTAGTCTCTTGACACGTTTTAATGAAGGTCAAAGGTTTCAACTTTCAGAAAGTATAAAATCCACAAAATCTGTGCGTTACTTGTCTTGTCTGAATTATGCTACTTTTGCACAATCTTCGAATTGGCTCGGTTTTTACCTCTCTCTGAAAATAGTTTTCTGTAATTTGCTGGTGTTTAATACATGATCAACAGTATTATTTTTGAGCTTAGATGATTTCTCACGGACATCAAAGTGAATCGAATCTTTTAAAGATTTTTATAAATTTTAAATTGGCCAACTATAAGGTCAAAAGTTAAGAAGATTAATGAAATAATATAAAGATCGGTATAATCTACTTTAGATGAAACTAACAAGATTCCAACTCTTCAAGATTGATTATTTTCAAATTAATTGTGAATTTAAAGAATTTCAATCCTACGTATCCATATCAACTCTTCAACGTTCATGATCCTTACAATGTGTATTCATTTATATAATCTACAGTCACTTAACACTGTATATGACATTGTCTGACAGCAATGAACTGTTGTGTTTGGCCATAAGAAATTCTCATCTCATCATTACAATTTTCTCAAATTTTCATAAAAAATATAATAAATAATTTAAATTTTTCTTAACTTTTTTAAATTTCAATATAATAATAATATTTTAATATTTAATCTTAAAACTTAAAATTCTCATTTAAAAAATCTCAGTGGCCAAGCAGAACCAGTTAGATCTTCTTGGGAACACCAGCATGACATATTTTTAACAAGCCCATCTTTTTTTTTCCTTGAATTATAAGGATATTAGGAGGTAATTGGAGGTAATTTCTTTATCTAGATGTGACCATTGTAACATTTTATTTCTCGATAATTTGATAGAAGGAGCTTATTAGACTAAACTGCGTGAAGTCGCAAACACTCCTTCAATAGAGAGAAGGCCACCTTGTTAAGTTCAAGAGTCTATTATCACCATTTCTAAGAGCATTGATTTTGGTTTTATCAAAATTATCTCTAAAATTTAGTTAAAAGTAAGTATTTGTCATAAATTCAAAACCATTCAAGTTATAAATCTACATTAGATTAGTCAAAATAATAATTTTTTTAATTTTTGTTTCAATATTTTACAACTAAACTAACAATATGTTAATTAATAATTTAATTTTTACTTAAATTATTGTTTCCCAACGTATTTTTTTCCTCAACCTAATTTTCTAACAAACACATTTTGTCAACTCTTATTCTACCCAACAATCAGATATACAATTTATGAAACCGACAATCCTAATAACCAATCACATATAGCAAGAACAAGGCTTCACTTAATAACTATATTTAAAATAAATGCATGTGTTTAAGATGAAGTTGTAATAAGGATCACAACACATATGCAACCAATTGAATTTTTATCCCAAACTGATGATGCAGGTGAAGCATCCAACCCAAAAAGAAATTGTACAAAAGACTAGCATGAGTGTTAATTTTAATTTCTCGAGCCCATGATTAGCAGTTGAAGCAAAAGTCCAGCCCACGAAAATCTACCATCGATGTTCAACCACAATTCCACAAATTAACAACCAGCCCACAAAAATCTATTATCAATGTTCAACCAAAAATCAATTCCAGCTGCCATACATTGAAACATCTACTAGCAATGTTCAACTAAAAATCAATTCCAGCTACCAAACATTGAAAGATCTACTACCCAAAATCAATTCCAGCTGCCGGCAATTTGAGTTGAGTAGTCAATGGCTGGAAGGTTATCTTGTGGCCACAATGAATAGAAGCAACCCAATACAGTGAAAAAAAATCCCAACAGCAATCAATCTTAGAACATCAACAACAAAACTCACAAACAAAAACCTTTCAAGCCGATTTAGGGCTTCTTTCTTCTATCCAATAAGCACATCTACAATTTTTGAAGTCAACAAATACATTTGTAATGACTTTAGTGACACCAAGTTGGTGCCACAAAGTGTAAGAGTACGTCTGGACAAACATACCAAATTAAAAACGTCAAAAATATTTAACGACAAGAACGTCAACAATTTCCAAATCACAAGTCATTTTATAATCATTGATGTTCAAAGAATATACTAAATTCTAAAACAAAAACAAAGAACTTTAAATCTTCAATTGAAATGGGTTACCAGAGATCATAAATGGGGCATATATATTTTCGATTGACAGAACCCAAACTCAACTTGTGGCTAAAACTACAAATATTAGAACAAAATGGAAAATTTTCCGATCTCCAGATCAGAAAGGATTTCTTTGATAACCGAATCTTGAGGAAATTTTCCTATGGATTTTGAAGAGCTGATCACCTAATCAAGCAGAGAAGCTAAACAAGACAGATTAAGAGGCTGTGTAACTAAAAGACTCTACTTTAAGGACATCAAACAAGTGACTTGTTAACTCAATGCACAATTAGAGCACGAAGCCATAAAAATAAAAATACCAAAACAAAAAAAGAGATAACATGGGGGAAAGAAATAGGGGTATTGTAAAAATAAATATAAAAACTAAAAAACTGACCCAGATTGACTGGTTGGTTTGGGCCGGTTTTCGATCGATTTGGTCTGAAATCGGTTTCTTTATTTTAAAAACTAGTTAAATCTGGTCCAGAATCAATTTTATATTTTCCAACACCTGATGAGACTGGTTCACATATTATATATTTTTTATTAATTTTTAATAATATATAATATATTTTATATATAATATATATAATTATGCACGTAATAATATATTATAATTTATAACATAATATTTTAATCTTAAACACGAATATTTATTTGATTATATGTTGTAAATATAAAATATATATATTAAATACATTTTATTACCTAATAAATTCTCAATATCTTTCTTTTGATAAATACATTAGTAATATTAATGTACTTAATATATTAAAACCGGTAAAATCGGATGTACTGGTTTATAAGGATAACTGGTGCGTAATTGATTTTTAAAAATGTAAAATCAGTACATACCAGTTTGGTTCTAAATTTTGTCCAAAATCAAATTGAACTAGACTAATTACACCCCTAGAAAAAAAATACCCTGTTGCAAATTAAATATGGGGTCATCAGCGTTTAGAAAGGGCTTTGGTTTCAATGGAGGAGGAATTAGCGACAGTGAAGGATAGAGAAATCTAGGGCAAAACCCCATAATGTGTGTTGTCCAGATGACTAACACAAGAGGGGGGGTGAATTGAGTTGTATTAAAAAAATAACAATTATAAATCAAATATATAATATAAAATATAAACAAAATATGAAATAACAATAAATATAAAGAGTAAGGGTAAGAGAGAAGCAAACTCAGTATGTTAACGAGGTTCGGCCCCACTGCCTACGTCCTCGCCTCAAGCTACCCCTTGATGATTCCCAAATTCACTATTCAACCTCATTCTGGTGGAGATAGAAACCTATTACACATTTGAACAACACCGCTACAAAGGATCCTTGTAGAACACTCTCTACACTTGCAATCACCTTACACGTGGTGATTCAACTATTCCCCGTGTAGAATACTTTCTACATGCACAAGGGTTATACACACCATTTTTCTGATACAAAAGCTGATAATGGGTAGGTTATCAGAAAACACTTCTCAATGAGTGAAATAAGAACAATACAGCGCAAACTATATCTCTCAAAATGAATAAGGATTAATGTTCAATGCTTAGAGAAGAGAGAATGAAAGTTTTGAATGAATGTTGTATGCTCTTAGTGTTGTAAATGTGAAGCTCTCAAATGATCTATTTATAGGCATATGAGACTTCATATTCAAATTTAAAAAGATTCACATGTCAAAGACAACATCATTCACTTTTTCAAAAAATTCAAATAAAAGGTTCTTCTTTTTCAATTGTCAAAGACAACATCATTCACTTTTTCAAAAAAATCAAACCTAATTTTTTACTTTTGACATATGACAAAATGAGCACACTTTCCTTTTCAAAAAATTCAAACCTAATTTTTTACTTTTTGTATATGACAAAATGAGTACTCTTTACTTTTCAAATTTTTCAAATAAAATCATCTACTTTTTGTATAAGTCTAAAAAAGTATCAATCACTTTTGAAAATATTCAAATAAAACATGCACATGTAAAAGATGACAATCAATCATCTTAAATATTTTCAAATTTCAACCCTTTAATCAAGGCATGCACATGCAAAAGATGACAATCAATCATCTTTCAAAATTTTCAAATTTAATTTTCAAAAATATTCATGCACATGTGGAAAATGTATTTTAATGCTTTATGATAAAATATTAATTTTGAGCATTAATCCTAATTTCAAATTTTAAGAGATTTACAACATTACTCTATGACTTTAATGTGAATTTGTTTCCTTCTTACTCATGCTTGGTTCTTTGATGTGCTTGATTCCATTGTGTGAACAACTTGAGTTTGAAACTCCTTTATTCTTTGAATTCATTTGTTATCATCAAAATCCATGTGTAGATTTATAATCATATGAAACTTAAAACCTTGGATTCAACAATGTGATTTATAGTTTCAATGTATTAGAGCATCCTCAATGGATTATCTAAAGTTAAAAGACAATTTTGATGAATTTAAGATGAATTTAAATTTTAATTATTTTAGAATAGTTATTTTTTATTATATAACAATAAAATAATATAAGATGAATTTGACTTTGACTATTCACATTAAATCTCCATATTGGATTATCCATTTATTCATTATATAGCAATGAGTAATTAATAATTAAAAAAATATTTAATTTTTTAAAAAACTATTAATTTATTTTAATTTATCATATTTTACTATTTTACCTATTATATATTAATTAGTAATCATACTTTAATTAAATTAGTAATCATAAGTAATATAAGTAATATAAAATAATAAAATAATATTTACTTCTTAAACAGTAGCAACTAAATTTGAGTTTATATTTATTAATACTGTAGTTGAAAGCCAAATAATTTGATTTTAACTAATCCATTACAAGCCTCTTTTTATTTTTATTAGTTAAAAATTACTTTATTTTTACATATGAATAATGCAAAGCGATACTAACATTTCCCTTTCAAAATGGGAAGACAGAGTACTGACTTAATGGCTAAGGAGTCTTGCATTTTTAGCACACCACAACGTAAGTATTCACATTGTTTTGAAGAAGCATATTCTGCATGCCATCTACTCTAATTCCCTTAACCAAAATATTCAAAAAATTCAGGATTTGCACATGGTTTTAGATGGGCTTTAACGATTGGTTGTGATCCCAAGACAGATATATGCTGCTGCTTACACCATAAATTATTAAAGAGACTGGTTGAGGGTTGGTATGCAGTTGTCTCATTATCTTTGCCACCAGTGGTTGCTGAACTGCATTTATGACATTATAATGTAATAGGCAATTATTTTCTTGCAATCTGAGAATATATGGTACCCATGCAAAACAGTGAACAAAACACAAATTGTTGCCCAGATGACTAACACAAGAGGGGGGGTGAATTGAGTTGTATTAAAAAAATTAACAATTATAAATCAAATATATAATATAAAATATAAACAAAATATGAAATAACAATAAATATAAGGAGTAAGGGTAAGAGAGAAGCAAACTCAGTATGTTAACGAGGTTCGGCCCCACTGTCTACGTCCTCGCCTCAAGCTACCCCTTGAGGATTCCCAAATTCACTATTCAACCTCCTTCAGGTGGAGATAGAAACCTATTACACCTTTGAACAACACCGCTACAAAGGATCCGTGTAGAACACCCTCTACACTTGCAATCACCTTACACGTGGTGATTCAACTATTCCCTGTGTAGAATACTTTCTACACACACAAGGGTTATACACACCCTTTTTCTGATACAAAAGCTGATAGTGGGTAGGTTATCAGAAAACACTCCTCAACGAGTGAAATAAAAACAATACAGCGCAAGCTATATCTCTCAAAATGAACAAGGATTAAGGCTCAATGTTTAGAGAAGAGAGAATGAAAGCTTTGAATGAATGTTGTATGCTCTTGGTGTTGTGAATGTGAAGCTCTCAAATGATCTATTTATAGGCATATGAGACTTCATATTCAAATTTAAAAAGATTCACATGTCAAAGACAACATCATTCACTTTTTCAAAAAATTCAAATAAAAGGTTCTTCTTTTTCAATTGTCAAAGACAACATCATTCACTTTTTCAAAGAATTCAAATAAAAGGTTCTTCTTTCTCAATTGTCAAAGACAACATCATTCACTTTTTCAAAAAAATCAAACCTAATCTTTTACTTTTGGCATATGACAAAATGAGCACACTTTCATTTTCAAAAAATTCAAACCTAATCTTTTACTTTTTGTATAAGTCTAAAAAAGCATCAATCACTTTTGAAAATATTCAAATAAAACATACACATGTGAAAGATGACAATCAATCATCTTTAATATTTTCAAAGTTCAACCCTTTAATCAAGGCATGCACATGCAAAAGATGACAATCAATCATCTTTCAAAATTTTCAAATTTAATTTTCAAAAATATTCATGCACATGTGGAAAATGTATTTTAATGCTTTATGATAAAATATTAATTTTGAGCATTAATCCTAATTTCGAATTTTGAAGAGATTTACAACATTACTCTATAATTTTAATGTGAACTTGTTCCCTTCTTGCTCATGCTTGTTTCCTTGATGTGCTTGACTCCATTGTGTAGACAACTTGAGCTTGAGACTTCTTTATTCTTTGAATTCATTTGTTATCATCAAAATCCATGTGTAGATTTATAATCACATGAAACTTGAAATCTTGAGTTCAACAATCTCCCCCTTTTTGATGATGACAAATATTTGATAGAACTTGAAACCTATATTAATACTTAAGCTCCCCCTGAAAATATGCGTTAGTTTTTCAAGCAAAAGTATAAATATAATTCCAAGCATATATAACAAGTTTAGCAATTTAAATAATGTTAATGTTCTAGTCTAACACTTCTCCCCCTTTTGGCATCATTAAAAAGGATCCGCAACAAGAAAATGGACTGAAGAAAACGATGCGTTTAATAGTCACTGTAGATAGTTGAAAAATGGAGTCGTCCGTGACCCGACAAGTGCTGCAAAGCCTCGAGGCCTAACTCTATGAATTTAATACGGCTGAAGATTTAAACAATCGCCTGATGTTGTTGACAAACGGGATTGAAGGCTCCGAGTTTCTATAAAAAAATGATCATTTTCATCTATCGGATGCCAAAAAAATAATCACTTCTTGACCTGAGTTCTGTTTTTCCACAACGATAGAATGGCTGAGCAATTCTCTTCCACTAATGTTCCAGACTTGAATCAGGAACCCTTGACGCATCAATCATCAATCTTCTCTCCTGAGGCCGTCAATACCATGATAGGAGCAGTGAACCGTTTTTCTAGTAAGGCTGATTCTGAGATTATTGCAGAATCAAGAATGCTCAGTAATCAATATGCTGCCTCTGTTACGATCATGTCTCGAAGGTTAATGGCGAGGGTGAGTGAGATTGATCATCTTAACATGCAAATATCTGAGTTACGACAGAAGCTTGCTAATAAGGATAGTGAGAATAAAAGGCTAAAGCAAGAAAACCAAGAGTTGAAAAAATTTGCAGATTGGTATGCTCATGATCTGCAACCACGAATAGAAGAGCTGGAACGAGAAAGGGTTCAGATACAAGGTCAACATCGGCAGATAACAGCAGAGGTTCATCGTTTACTAGAAAAATAGGGACAATCTACTGTTAATCTCGCTGGCTTAGTAAGAAAACTTTTGACAATGTGTGTCCAGCATATCTTGTATTTCTTTTGACTAAATAAGATTTAAAGAGAAAATAGTTTGTCTTATTCTTTATGCTATCTCTATAAAATCAGTCCTGAAGTTCATCTAATCCGCATCAAGTTTTCATCTCATCTCTATAACTCATCTGCATTCCTTCAGCATTCTCGTTTTAAGCCTTCTATTCTTTTCTCAATGGCTCATTCTTCTAACATTTCTCTAGATCCATCCATGAGGCATTCTGCATCTCAACCTCCTGTTCTTTCTGCAGCTACCATTGGTGCCATGTTGCAGCAAGAAAATAATAATCTGACTAATAAGTCAGATTCTGATGCTATTTATGACTTGGTGAGTCTTGGGACTCGCTACTCTTCCTCTATTGTGGCTTTTTCTCAGCGGCTACAAGCCAAAAATCACGAAGTTGAAAAGCTCAAAGAACAAATTGTTGTACTTCAACAAATTGTTCAAGAGTCTCACACAAGGGAAGGAATCATTCGGCAGAAGAATAAACAGTTGAAATCTTTATTAGATTCTTCATTCCGCTTGCCGGTTCCCATGAATAAGAATGACATGATATTGTATGAAGAGAATGAGCGTCTCAAACATGAGGCTAAGAATCTCAAATTTATGTAAAAGTATTAAAAAAGATCTATCTCTATTTTTATTGACTCTGGTCTATCTTTTAAGAGATATTCATAGCATGCATCATACCTATTTCTCTTCTGATCATACATAATCTATCTTCTGGTAAAGGTTTTGTGAAAATATCTGCTAACTGATCGTGTGTGTTTGTGAACTCTAATATTATATCACCTTTTTGCACATGATCTCGAAGAAAATGATACCTTATTTCAATATGCTTAGTTCTAGAATGTTGTATTGGGTTCTTTGAAAGATTTATAGCACTTGTATTATCACATTTGATTGGAATGTGATTATACATGAGTTTAAAATCTTCAAGTTGTTGCTTCATGTAGAGAACTTGAGCACAACAACTACCCGCAGCAACATATTCTGCCTCAGCAGTAGATAGTGCAACAGAATTTTGTTTTTTACTAAACCAGGAAACTAATGCATGACCTAAGAAATGGCATGCTCCACTAGTGCTTTTTCGATCTATTTTACAGCCAGCATAATCTGCATCTGTGTAGCTGATTAAATCGAAAGATGTGTGCTTAGGGTACCATAACCCTAGGTTAATTGTACCACTAAGATATCTAAGAATGCGCTTAACTGCAATTAAATGTGATTCTTTTGGAGATGATTGAAAACGTGCACATAAGCACATACTAAACATAATATCTGGTCTACTGGCTGTTAAATATAATAAGCTACCAATCATACCTCGATATATCTTCGAGTCAACTGGCTTACCGGATTCATCTTTATCAAGTTTAGTTGATGGGCTCATTGGTGTTCCAATTTCCTTAGCATTTTCCATCCCAAACTTCTTCAGTAATTCCTTAATATATTTTGATTGATTGATGAATGTCCCACTTTTTGCTTGCTTAATTTGCAATCCGAGAAAGAATGTAAGTTCACCCATCATGCTCATCTCAAATTCTTCCTGCATAGTCTTAGCAAAAACTTGACACATATTTTCATTAGTAGCACCGAATATTATATCATCAACATAAATCTGAATCAAAAGAATATCATCATTTTCATATTTAATGAAAAGAGTTGTGTCGATTTTTCCTCTTGAAAAACCTTTTTCAATCAAGAAACCACTGAGTCTCTCGTACCAAGCTCTAGGAGCTTGTTTAAGTCCATATAGTGCTTTTGTGAGTTTGAAAACATGATTTGGGGAAATATGATTTTCAAAACCTGGAGGTTGCTCAACATATACCTCTTCATTTATAAAACCATTTAAGAAAGCACTTTTAACATCCATTTGAAAAAGTTTGAAATCTTTATAACAAGCATATGCAAGTAGCATTCGAATAGCTTCTAATCTTGCGACAGGTGCATATGTCTCATCATAATCGATTCCTTCTTCTTGATTAAAACCTTGGGCTACAAGTCGAGCCTTATTTCTAGTAATGACTCCAGACTCATCTTTCTTGTTTCTAAAAACCCATTTTGTTCCAATAATAGTATAATTTTTGGGTCTAGGAACAAGTGTCCAAACATCATTTCTTTCAAATTGATTCAACTCTTCTTGCATAGCTAGAATCCAAGATTCATCAAGAAGTGCGTCATCAATATTTTTGGGTTCAATTTGAGATAGAAAAGCAGTATGATTACAAATATTTCTAAGAGATGATCGAGTACTTACACCTTGTGAAGGTTCTCCCAAAATTTGTTCCACTGGATGATCTTTCACAAATTTCCACTGTTTGGTTGCATCTTGTATTAAATTTTGATGATCTTTCCTGATGGCTCCATGTTGAACTTCCTCTATTGCTTTCTCTTTATTGAGATTGAGACTTTCTGTGTTATTTATACCTTCTATTTCTTCATCAATAGATTTCTTGGAGAGTGGAGAATTAGATTCATCAAATACTACATGCATAGATTCTTGTACAGTTAAAGTCTTTTTGTTGAATACTCTATAAGCTTTACTATTAGTAGAATACCCGAGAAAAATACCTTCATCAGATTTTGCATCAAACTTGCCTAAATTATCTCTGTCATTCAAAATAAAACATTTGCATCCAAATACATGAAAGTAACCAATGTTGGGCTTTTTCTCATTCCAAAGCTCATAGGGGGTTTTATCTAATTTAGACCTTAACATAACTCTATTTATAACATAACATGCAGTACTTACCGCTTCGGCCCAAAAATAACTAGGCAAGTTGTTCTCATTGAGCATTGTTCTTGCCATCTCTTGAAGAGATCTATTTTTCCTCTCTACTACCCCATTTTGTTGAGGAGTTCGAGGAGCAGAAAAATTATGAATAAAACCGTTTTCATCACAAAATGTTTCAATATTTTTATTAACAAATTCTTTTCCCCTATCACTTCGGATACTTGAAATAGTATAGCCCTTTTCATTTTGAATTCTCTTGCATAACTTGGTAAAGGCATTATGTGCCTCATCTTTATGAGCAAGAAAGATGACCCAAGTATATCTAGAGAAATCATCAACAATAACAAATGCATAATATTTTCCTCCTAGACTTGCAACTCTATTTGGTCCAAAAAGATCCATGTGTATCAGTTGCAATGGTCTAGTAGTGGAAATATGTTTCTTAGTTTTAAAAGAAGTTTTTGTTTGTTTACCAAATTGACATGCATCACAAATTTTGTCTTTAAGAAAATATGTTTTTGGTAAACCTCTCACAAGATCATTTTTTGAAAGTTTGGAAATAAGTTCCATGTTGGCATGACCTAATCTTCTATGCCATAACCAACTAGTTTCATTTTGAGCTGACAAGCAAATAGCATCTTGTGAGGTAATTTCTTCAAAATCAATTGTATAAACATTATTGTTTCTAAAAGCAATAAAACAAATATTACAATCATGATCATTCAAAATAATGCATTTATCCATTTTAAAAGTAACTGTAAATCCTTTATCACATAATTGACTTATGCTCAAAAGATTATGTTTTAAACCTTCAACAAGTAGAACATCTTCAATTATGAGAGAAGATTCATTACCAATTTTACCTATTCCCACGATCTTCCCTTTCGAGTTGTCTCCAAATGTCACGTGTCCTTCTTCTTTAGATCTAAGATCAAAGAACTTAGTCTTGTCTCCCGTCATGTGTCTTGAACATCCACTATCTAAAAACCACTTATTTTTGCTTGTGGATGACTTCATGCATACCTATAAAAACAATTAAAATGATTTTTCTTGGTACCCAAGTTCTTTGGGTCCTTTATTTATTAGTATTAGAAGAAACAAGATTTTTAGGTACCCATATGGCCCTAATAGTCATTGTATGATTTCTTCTAATAGGACAAGTATGATAATTATGACCATTTCTATTACAAAAATTACAAATAGCATGTGACATATATGAAAAACTTGAATGATTATAATAATATCCTTTTTTGACAAAATTATTTTTATGAAAAGAATTTTGAATATTAGTCTTTGAGGTAGAATGATTATCAAAGAAATTTTTATAAGGTTTGTATTTTTGTTTTGGCATATATCCCAAACCTGCCTTGTCAAAAACACATCTTTGACTACCAAGAAGTTTTTCAAAATTTCTTTTTCCATTCGTAAAGTTTTCAACAATATTTTCTAAATCGGTTTTCTTCTTATTCAATTCAAGATTTTCATCTTTCAAAATGATACTTTCTTTTCTTAAAATTTCAATTTCGTTTGTTAAAGAAGAATTTTTCTTTTTCAAAGCAGTATACTTGATACCCAATTTTTCAAATTCCTCATAAATCTCTTCTAAAACATTTTGCAATTCTTCATATGAAGGATTTTCAATATTATCAAGATTTGTTACCTCAATGTCATCTTTAGCCATAAGACAAAGATTTGCTGATTCTTCATTGCTTGCTTCACTATCTGAGCTACTTGAATCATCATCCCATGTAGCTTTCATTGCTTTCTTGCCCTTGTTTCGATCTTTCTTTAGCAGAGGACAATCTGGCTTGATATGACCAGGTTTATTGCATTTATAACAAATTAAAGTGTCGTTTTTACCTGAATCTTTCTTGGAAAACTTTTTGAAAGATTTCCTCGGAGGAGTTCTATTTTTCTTCAAGAACCTCTGAATTCTTCTTGTTATCATCGCAACTTCTTCATCTTTATCGTCATTTTCCTCATCTTCATCACTTTCACTTTCATGAGGAACAGCTTTAAGTGCTAAACTCTTCTTTGGCTTTCCTTCTTCTTCTCCTCTTTTCAATGTGTACTCATGGGTGATAAGTGACCCGATGAGTTCATTGACTTCGAGCTTCTTGAGGTCTCTAGCTTCAAGAATCGCTGTAACTTTTGATTCCCAACGTTTTGGTAAAGAGTTGAGAATTTTTCTTACTATCTCTACCTTGGAATAAACTTTGCCAAGAGCTGTCAAGCTGTTTATGATGTTAGTAAAACGAGTGTGCATACTAGAAATAGATTCATCATCATTCATCTTAAACATTTCATATTCATGAGTAAGAATATAAATTTTTGATTCCTTGACTTGCGAAGTTCCTTCATAAGTTACTTCCAAGTTATCCCAAATTTCCTTTGCCGTAGCGCAATTCATTATTCTATTAAACTCATTTCCATTAAGAGCATTATATAATAAATTCATAGCAGTTAAATTTAAAGTATAAAGTCTATCGTCTTCACGATCAAACTCTTCTTCTTCCTTTTTGACCTTTACTCCACCAACCACTTTTGTTGGAATATAAGGTCCATTTACAATACATTTCCATATTTCTCTACCTTGAGCTTGAAGAAATATTCTCATTCTAACTTTCCAGAATGAGTAATTATCTCCACAAAAGAGTGGAGGCCGACTACTAGATTGACCTTCACCAAATGAAGCTGCAATGTTAGCCATAAGATCTTAACTCAAAAGATAGTTAATCTTATAATAGAGCTCTTAGCTCTGATACCAATTGTTGCCCAGATGACTAACACAAGAGGGGGGGTGAATTGAGTTGTATTAAAAAAATTAACAATTATAAATCAAATATATAATATAAAATATAAACAAAATATGAAATAACAATAAATATAAGGAGTAAGGGTAAGAGAGAAGCAAACTCAGTATGTTAACGAGGTTCGGCCCCACTGTCTACGTCCTCGCCTCAAGCTACCCCTTGAGGATTCCCAAATTCACTATTCAACCTCCTTCAGGTGGAGATAGAAACCTATTACACCTTTGAACAACACCGCTACAAAGGATCCGTGTAGAACACCCTCTACACTTGCAATCACCTTACACGTGGTGATTCAACTATTCCCTGTGTAGAATACTTTCTACACACACAAGGGTTATACACACCCTTTTTCTGATACAAAAGCTGATAGTGGGTAGGTTATCAGAAAACACTCCTCAACGAGTGAAATAAAAACAATACAGCGCAAGCTATATCTCTCAAAATGAACAAGGATTAAGGCTCAATGTTTAGAGAAGAGAGAATGAAAGCTTTGAATGAATGTTGTATGCTCTTGGTGTTGTGAATGTGAAGCTCTCAAATGATCTATTTATAGGCATATGAGACTTCATATTCAAATTTAAAAAGATTCACATGTCAAAGACAACATCATTCACTTTTTCAAAAAATTCAAATAAAAGGTTCTTCTTTTTCAATTGTCAAAGACAACATCATTCACTTTTTCAAAGAATTCAAATAAAAGGTTCTTCTTTCTCAATTGTCAAAGACAACATCATTCACTTTTTCAAAAAAATCAAACCTAATCTTTTACTTTTGGCATATGACAAAATGAGCACACTTTCATTTTCAAAAAATTCAAACCTAATCTTTTACTTTTTGTATAAGTCTAAAAAAGCATCAATCACTTTTGAAAATATTCAAATAAAACATACACATGTGAAAGATGACAATCAATCATCTTTAATATTTTCAAAGTTCAACCCTTTAATCAAGGCATGCACATGCAAAAGATGACAATCAATCATCTTTCAAAATTTTCAAATTTAATTTTCAAAAATATTCATGCACATGTGGAAAATGTATTTTAATGCTTTATGATAAAATATTAATTTTGAGCATTAATCCTAATTTCGAATTTTGAAGAGATTTACAACATTACTCTATAATTTTAATGTGAACTTGTTCCCTTCTTGCTCATGCTTGTTTCCTTGATGTGCTTGACTCCATTGTGTAGACAACTTGAGCTTGAGACTTCTTTATTCTTTGAATTCATTTGTTATCATCAAAATCCATGTGTAGATTTATAATCACATGAAACTTGAAATCTTGAGTTCAACACAAATCTTTCTATGTTTTTGTTTTTGTTTTTTTTTTTTTCCTTTTTGCCAAGAATTAAATTACTACAAAAATAGGGAAAATGCAAATGATTTCCAAGCAATATGGTCATTGCCTTGGACATGTATACTTCTCCAAATAATTGCCAATAAACAGAGTGCATGTACTGAGTTTAGTCTCAAACCAAAGCCCAAAACTAACTGGTATTGGCACTGTTATTATCACATTCCCAACCACCAACCAGAGATGAATACATTGATTAAAAAAAAAAAAAAAAAACTAGAACAACCACGTAAGATCAGCTCAGCTCAATTTTTTATTCTCTCCTCGTGATATTACAACAAGGGTATGGGAATTAGCTGATCATCAGAACCTTGGGGGTCCACCAGGGCCAGGTGGGCCACCAAATACGGGTCCACAGCAGCTCTCAAAGATGCAGCAGCAGCACAGCAGATAAAAGCTGTCAAAAAACAAAAAAATGAGAAAAAACGAGATAGAATTATTTGTGTTCTTGATCAAAGTTCTAGTCTCCTGTCTATTTCTGCTGTTTTTTTAAGGTAAGTAGATGGATTGAGAAATTAAGAAGAGAAAAAAAAAAGGAAGAAAAACTCAACAGAGATGAAAACTAATTACCAGGATGATACAAGGCGGCATATACCACCGCAGAGAAAATCAAAGCAACCACAGCCCGGGCCTCCTGGCCCTCCTGGCGGCGGTCCCCAAGGTGGAGGCATCTCTCTCGCTCCCTCTCTCTCTCCTGAGTTTGTTCTAAGGTGCCAACTTCTTTCAGTACCGAGCTGCTTGCAATGCGCTTAAAATGAGCTAAACCTGTAGTCCTCTTTATATAGATTACTTTCAAGACAGAGACATGCAGTAAATGTATATAATGTTTTTTAGTTTTTTTTTTTTGGTTTATCTCCTCCTTGGGAGGAGAAAGAAAGCTTATCGGCTAAGGAATAAGGATCCATGATTCCAGCTGGAAGCTTTTAATGAGCATGCATGGATAGTATCGATCGTTGGACTGGTAAGTAGAAGAAAGTCTGGTTTGGTCGTTGAGGATGCCTAGACTTTCAAAAGAAACTAACCTAACATTCAAAGTCGATCGTTTCCATTTTTTTTTTGGGGCCTGTTAAAGAAACTTCGTGGGCTTCAATGGACAGTTTTCAGTTCTATTTTAACAGAATTGTGAAAGCTTTGTTGATTTCTCACATAGTTAAATATTTTTCTCTTTATATCTGCATCAATTAATCATTAATGTCTCTAATATCACTGAAATAGAAGTTTAGGTTATGTTGGATATCAAGATCACCTTAACTTCTATTTAATTAGTGATGGAATTAGTTAGTTTTTCATTTTTCATAAAAAGTAAATTTGATCTCAACCTATTTCATTATTTTTACATATATCACATATTTACATTTAAATATATCTTAATATAAATTACAAATTACTAGTTATTACTTATAAATCAATTCATATTATCTAAAATCATTTTTATTAAGAGTAAATTTCATATTATCGGTAGATAAAGTCTTAGATATATTTATAAGATTAGTACAAATATTTCTTTTTGAATCGGTTTTAAAAAATAAATTAAATTTATAAATTTTTTTATAATATCATTCTATTCCGTAATAAGGATCAGAAAAATATTAACCTATATTTAAAGAAGGGGATTGAAGAATAAATTTGATATTATTTATAAATAAAATCTTAAACATATTTATAAGATTAGAAAAACCTCTTTATGCTTTAATTTTATAACTAAAATTATTTAATTCTCTTAAATAAATATGGGTGTTATGTACGTACGATTTGATATTTTATGATTTTGAAATTAAGAATTAAAATTAAAATTATTTATAATAGTAAAATTTGACCTTTAGACTCTAGGATAAGTTAAAAGATTAGTTGGATATTTTGAAGATTGGTGACGAATTCGGCCCAAAACAGTAACTATGATTTGAGATTTTTATACTGACGTCCAGGAGACTTCACTGCATTAGTCTCTCCTCATCTTTTCTTCAGTTAAAAAACATGTCGCTTTGCATGAATAATATCTTCAAGTGGAATAAAAAAATGACGCGTGTATCACGATATGCAACTTGCTCTTACGTGTCGGTGCTTAGTCATAAATGTCGTATTTTATTTAAAGGTGTCTACGACTCTGCCGACATGGATCCATCCATTTCGTCCTGCAGTCAATGCAAATAAACTCCTCCGACAAGACACGTGGATCATTTGAGGTGTCGTGTTAGTTTACAATTTAGTATCAATTAAGTTAATATAAAAAATTCTATTCGGACGATACATTTTGTAAAATATTTACGGTGTATAATTTAATTTTAGAGATCATGATCAAACAAGGAAGCCAATCCCAACAAGAATCGAAGGTGGTAGAAGTCATCTACCTCTATCCTGTTATAAACTATTTTGAATTGTATGATCACATTTATCTAGTTGTCAAGTACATAGTACTAACATAGTGCCAGCATAATACCATTATAGTACTGCATAGTAACTAGCATAATAAATGGCTGACATAGCACAGTGTATAGTGCTAGCATAGTATTGCATAGTAACTGGCATAGTGAATGGCCGACATAGCACAGTGCATAGTACCAGCATAGTACTTTATAGTAACGAGCATAGTGAATGGTCGACATATGCACAGTGCCAGCATAGTACTGCATAGTAAGCTAGCATAGTTCCCTTTGTACGCCTATATATATCGTTGAATTCTTTAAGAAATTCATAAGTTTCATAACTTCTCTGAGTTCTATCTCTCTCTCTCTCTCCTTTTAGAAAGTTTTATAATAAATCTATCTCTCTCTTTATTTTTCGATAGTTTCATAACACGTTATCAGCACGAAAGTTCTGACGATTTTGAAGCTAGTAGTCCTCTACTTCAAGTAAGTTTTTCAATATATTTTTATATTCCTGATTTATATATGTAAAAAATGTCAAATCTTACAAAATTAGAATTCGTTGCTCTTGACATTTCTGGAAAAAATTATTTATCTTGGATCCTTGATGCTGAGATCTATCTGGAAGCGATGAACCTGAGAAATACAATTAAAGAAGGAAATCAAGGGTCCCTGCAGGACCGTACTAAGACAATGATTTTCCTTCGGCACTATCTTCATGAAGAATTAAAATCTGAGTATCTAACGGTGAAAGATCCACTTATTTTGTGGAATGATTTAAGGGAGAGATATGAACACCGGAAAACTGTAATCCTCCCAAAAGCTCATCATGATTGGATGCACCTGAGGTTGCAAGACTTCAAGAGTGTTAGTGAGTATAACTCTGCACTCTTTAAAATTAGCTCACTATTGAAATTATGTGGTGAAAAAGTCACTGATGATGACTTGTTAGAGAAGACATATACTACTTTTCATGTCTCGAATGTGCTCCTGCAGCAGCAGTATCGAGAGCGAAAGTTCAAAAAATATTCTGAACTTATATCTTGTCTTCTATTAGCTGAGCAAAATAATGAGCTTTTGTTAAGAAATCACTAGTTACGTCCTACTGGTTCTATATCATTCCCTGAAGTGAATGGTACTAGATTTACATCATTTCCAGAAGCGAATGGTGCATCTTTTCAAAGAAAACGAGGGCGTGGACGTGGTAGGAAAAACTATGGAAGTGGAGGTCCTAGAAGTGACCACACTAAAAGGGACAATAATAGATATACACCGTACCACCAGAAGTGGTTCAACTCAGAGAAGGGCAAAGATCCCTAAAACAAATTTTTAAAGAAAGATGAAGATGGATGCCATAGATGTGGTATGACTGGACATTAGGCTCGTATCTGTCGTACAGATAAGCACTTAGTTGACTTATACAAATCTTCTATAAAAGAAAAAACAAAGAAATTTGAAACAAATTTTACTGAACCATCATATGCTTTAGATTCTATAGATGGAGAAGATATTACAAGTCTTGATGTTTCTGATTTCTTTGAAGATTCTAGTGGTAGAGTTAATCATGAAAGTGTTACTTTTTAATTAATGTATTTCCTTTATCTTATTATAAAATATTTTTATATTCTACAATATTTTGTAGTAATGAAAGTTTTATTTATTTATACTTGTTATAAATTATTGATGATATGATTTATCTGAGAATGGAAATGGAGCATCCCTGAAGGATCGCCCTAAATCAATAATTTTATTGAGTATCTCATATGAGTGATACTTGTACCAAAAGCTCATTATGATTTATGCACCTGAAGTTGCATAATTGAAATTGTGGAAAGAATATATATTTGAATGAACGTCTCGAATGTGCTCCTGAAGTAGCAATATCGAGTATGCTCCTGAAGTAACAATATAAAATGTAAACGTTCACAATATATTATAAATTTGTATCAAGTCTTTCAGTGACTGAACAAAATAATGAGCTTTTAATAAGAATCATTATTCACGTCTTACTAGATCTACATCATTCCCTGAAGTGAATAATAATGAATTTATATCATTCTATTCCCTGAAGTGAAAAGAATAATGCGTTTCATTCAAAGAAACTAAGAGATTGGACTAGATAATGAATATCTTTTCGGGCCAGAAGCTCGTATTGGAAAAGCTGTAAGCTTTCTCTTTGAAATGATATTATACAAATTATTGAATCAAATATTATGATGCATCAAAAGGTGATATGATTCAAAATATTTATATCTTTTCATGGTTATCTTGATCATCCAAAATCAATTACGATAAGTCGAATGATTTTCATATGGACGTCCATAAAAGAACCAGAAGATTCTTCTACTATAAAGTTTTACCACTAGAAATGAAAAAAAAAAATTGCTTGAAGCAAATAAGATGAAATTATTCGACGTTATCTTGATTATCATATGTGAACCAGAAGTTCAGATGATAATTAAATTTTGGATATAATAAGATAAAAATGTCTCATATTCTAGCTGCTAAAATCCCAGCAAGGATTGAAGTCCCTGTAGGACAATTAAGAAATTTAGCAGTCTAAAGATATGTATAAAGGCATGTGAGACTTATCGATACAAAAGATAGAGTATCTCAAAAGAGAAAGGCACAAATAATTTGGTGCTCCTGAAGAGGCCATACCCACAAAACAAGCAATAAAGTTCATCCAAATTCTCTGTATAAAATTCTCCTATATAAACTCTTGAAGAGTACCTCCTAAAGAGGTTTTTCATGAAAATGTCTTCCCTTGAAGAGGGATAGGTACCTGAAAATAACGAGATCTCGTTACATTTCATGAATAATGGAGAAATTATGGATAGAAATAAAATTTTTGTCGACAATGTATTTCCATATGAGATGGCAATTGACATTACCAGAAGTAATGATGAAAGTGAATCAAGAATCGTCGAAGAGTACGACGTAAAATATTGGCCAAATTTGAAAGAAACAATTCCTGCAGAATTGATTCACTAGTAAAATATGATGCATCGGGACTTATAGTCCAAACACCTAAAGAGGTGATGCTTGTTGAATGTCAGTGGGTATTTATGGAAAGGAAATAAAAATGTGATATATAAATCACGAGTCAGTTTCTCAATTCCTGCAGAATTGATATCACTAAGTAAAATGTGATAAATATGGACTTGAAGTCCAAACACCTAAAGAGGTGATTTTTGTTAAATATTAGTGGATATTTATATATATGATATAAAAAGCATGAAACTTTTAATATGAAAATGTGATATAGAAATCCCAAGTTAGTTTAATATTGATATGATTTTAAAGTGGTTGAAATCATATTGAGATTTTTATTAGCTTGAAAGTTACCGAGAGTTTGGATATGCATGTTTAACTGCATATTTATATGGATCATTGGATCATGATATATATATGAAAATCCCTGAAGGATAGAAGATGTCTGAAACTTCTAATATGAATACATCTGGAAATATGTATTCTATCAAGTTTCAAAGATCCTTATATGACCTAAAGCAATCCAAACGCAAATGGAAACAAGCTATTATTGCAGTTTATATATATGATTTAAATGTCATTGAGGCTCCAGAAGAGCTCATGAAAACTGCACATATTTGAAATATAGATCTGAAACCCTTGCGGCTTCAAGGGGAAGATGGATGATGTTATTAGTCATGAAATACCATCTTTTAATACAATTAATATTTCAGATTCATATTATGGGTTTGATATAAAGTGTGCATTATTAAAGAAGAAATGAAAGGGAGCACACAGAACATCTACCAAAAGATAGAAACACAAATATGAATATTTGTGAAATATTATTTTATTATCTTGAAGCAATAATTACAGAAATTTAAGGCACTTTGCCTCATTCTTCAAATGCTCTTGTTCTTCAAGAATCTGCATGACATCCCTATCTAAAGGGGTGGACAATCGAAAAGAAGATTTAAGCAATGATTTTAAATTCCTATTTTCTTTCTTTATTGATTCTATTTTCATGTTGGACTCCAGAAGAAGTCGCTGAAGTATAGCAATATTCTCGTGGAGATTGTCAACTCCACAAGTTCTGGATTGCAGTCGCTAAGAAAATGCGACAATGGATGATGAATATCGGGTGCCGAGACTCACAAGCTCATAGATAGCTTCATTATCTGACCTACGAGTCAGATCATTATATTGCATGATAGCACCTGTGGTAGAAGCAGGAACAGCTGATGAATGAGGTGCAGAATACCTCATATATTGACCCTGAGAAGATTACTGAGCCATTACAGAGAGAGATTGCAGGATAAGAATGCAGAAAGAAATTGTAGAGTAAAAATGCAGTATGATTACAGAAAAGTGAAGAAGATGAGATGCGAATGAAGATGAGCTGAATATCTCTTTTATAGAGAAAATTATGATACAGCATCTCTCGTGAAGCAAGAGAAAAGAGATGGAATATAGCTTCATAGCTCTGCGGCGTCTGACAGCACGCCTGACAGCTGCGGTGCCTGACAGCACGCCTGACACCTACAGAGGAGTTGAAAATCCGCGGTGCTTGTCTGATCTTAAAAGGCTGGCCACCGTTTTTATTAAAAAATAAGGTTAGCGGTTTAATATTGATGAATTCTCCACTAACTGTATTATTTACAAGAACTCCAGAAGAGTACAACTCCAGAAGAGTAGTGATGAGCAGAAAGATCCATTGTGATTATTTTATCAACATGGATCAAGTCCACAGTTAGTTGGATATACAGATGCAAGTTATCTTTCAGATACACATAAGAAGATCATTGCAATTCATGAGAATAAAGTTGAAATTGATATCAAGAAGGTACGGTCAAGTAAAAATCTGACAGATTTATTCACTAAAGCATTACCAACTGCAACATTTAAGAAAATTATGCAGAACATTGGAATGCGGAGGTTTGAAGACCTGTTATCATGCACTACCAACTGCAACATTTAAGAAGATTATGCAGAACATTGGAATGCGGAAGTTTGAAGACCTGTTATCATACACTTTTCAGGGCAAGTAATGTCTTAAAGACTTGTGCTGATTGTACTCTTTTTCCTTTGCTAAGGTTTTATCCCACTGGATTTTCCTTTACAAGGTTTTAATGAGGCAATCCTAAAGCACTCGGCGTTACACATGAATACTATACTCTTTTTCCTTCGCCATTGGTTTTTTTTCAGAGGGTTTTTCCTTGGCAAGGTTTTAACGAGGCATATTCTTTAAATATAGTCATCCAAAGGGGAAGTGTTATAAACTATCTTGAATTGTATGACCATATTTATCTAGTCGTCAAGTGCATAGTGCTAGCATAGTGCCAGCATAGTACTGTATAGTAACTGGCATAGTAAATGGCCGACATAGCACAGTGCATAGTGCCAGCATAGTACTGCATAGTAACTGGCATAGTGAATGGCCGACATAGCACAATGCATAGTACTAGCATAGTACTGCATAGTAACTAGCATAGTGAATGGTCGACATATGCATAGTACCAGCATAGTACTGCATAGTAAGCTAGCATAGTTCCCTTTGTACGCCTATATATATCGTTGAATTCTTTAAGAAATTCATAAGTTTCATAACTTCTTTGAGTTCTATCTCTCTCTCATTTTAGAAAGTTTTATAATAAATCTATCCCTTTCTTTACTTTTCGATAGTTTCATAACATATCCATAATTTTCACTCAATTATATAAATACTCATTTTTTCTTATGAGTGAGATGAGATTTCAATAATAAGTTAAGGTGAGGTGATTTATAAAATCAAACGATTACAAATTACGTAAATAATTATATATCTTATATTTTAATATTTATTTATATCAAAGCTGATTTGCAGCGGTCCATCTTAAGGTGAGACATTAACGAACTTCACTTAGATTACATTTAGTTATTAGATTCAACTTAGATCAACTCAATTCAATTTAATTTTAAGTTAAATCTAACATTTAAATATCTAATTCTCAAATTACTATATTTATTTTGATTTAAAATCTTTTTACAAGTGGAACCCACAATCTTTTTTTAAATTTTCATAAATATCTCTAAACTCATTTTAATATTTAACCATATCTAAATTCATCTTAGATAATAGATAGACCTCACAAAACTTATATCACCATCGTAACTCATTACTATTCATAAAGAACTCAATTCAGTTTAACATCTAAAGTAGTAGGCTTAATACTCTGCCATGTCAGTAGTTTCACATAAATTATAATACTCATTACATTAGATAATAAAACACTATCTTCCCCTCACCCCCATTCGGAAATCAATTTGAGCTCTTTCATTCAGAAGTCCTTTCTACACTTTCTCCCCTTTACCCAGAACTACATGACACCATCACCAGTTTCGTTGCCCATCAGTTAGAAGATTTACTCAAAGTATTTCCTCTCTCTCTCGCACGCGCACACATATACACACCTTGAATCATTTCTGTCTGGGCCTTTTTGGCAAAGCACCGAACATGATGCTACTTCCCATAGCATGGCACCACTGGTGGCAGCTTGTGGTTCACCACTTTGCATGGAACTCTCAAACTCCGACGCATCGCCACGCACGGTTTGAACCTTCTCATCCTCCTCCTTCTTTTCCTTTATGGCCTTTTAACTTTTTTATTTTTTCAAGTGGATTCAAAAGGAAATAGAAGACTGGAGAGGTAAAAATAATTGATAGAAACCAATGCCCCAAATTTTTTAAAAAAAAAAGAGTATTATTTTTTGATAAATGAAAATAAAAAGAGAACTAATAGAGGATAATCACTTCGAAGAAATTGGAACTCTAATTGTGATTTAATATATGAAAAAAAGACTCCAATGGGCCGTATGGAATCTGCATGCTTGAACAAAAGAAAATCTGCATAATTGAGAGTAATTTTACAGGAAAGGGTCACAAAGAGAGAGTGCGCGAAATAAGTCTAGCAATTTTCTTACCACCATCATAAAGCAGAAATTCTTCTTTCTGTGCAAAAGGGGGGGAAGGGGATGAATTTCAAATAGCCTGATGTACAGCTGCATGAAATCTAACGTGTGATGTCTACAACGACTCTACGTGTCACTCACATATTGGAAAACTGTTATTTGAGAGATATTAGACTGACTGATGACTGGATAGAAGTGATTCTCTATGTATATTTACAAGCCATGAAATTATGAAGGAAAATTCAACCACGACCACGAATGCCACCTTAAAGAGAATATAGGATCATCCGATTATACTGTAGACCTCCTTATTAAAAAAAAAAAAAAAAATGCACCAACAATTTTATAGAATATTTAACTAATGTAATAAATTTAGTATTTCCGATTTAATAATTATTTAACTCACTTTATCACGTGCACGTAGACCTACGAGACTACGATTACTATTAAAAAAATTCAAATATGGTATTACTTAATTTTAAACTATGATTCATGAAAAACGCTGCATCCATAGATGATGTAGCACTATAAAAAGTCACCGATTTATTTTTTTTATTATATATTTTTTACTTAGTTGTTAAGAAAGTATTTATAAATAAATTTCAAAATCTTTTATTTCTTTCTAAAATATTTAAGAATTTAAAATATATATATAATTTTAACTTTATTGATAACCACTCGTACATTCACTCGATGGGTCTAACACAACTCATGATTTGGAAAATTGTATGTACAGTCATTTTTACGGACTTCTTTGTGCACTATAGTGATATGATTGGTTGTGTATTAAAAAAAAATTAATCCAGCCAATCATATCAGTGGAGTGCGCAGGAAGTGCATAAAAATGACTGTATGTAGCATTACTCGTTAAAATAAAAAGAAAAAATATCTATAATTATGAATTGTATAATTGCTTTCTAATCGTTTTGAAAAAATTGAATATAAAATAAAATTTATATGAAAAATTTATTTTTTAATAATAAATTTCACTCTTTTTAAGATGATTTCACGCCGTTTACGCACTTTACAATTATGTGTAGAATTACTCTAAAATAAAAGTATTAAATCAAAACCGAGTCCACATAATTATAAATTGTAAAAAAAATTCAAATATATATCTACCATCATACCTGTTTAAGATACATATAAATTTTCACCTCATCACCTATCAATTCCAAAAAATTTAAGTTAATGGAAAAATATAGTTTTTATTATTTTAACCAAATTTTCAAACTAATCTAAACAAATATTTTCTGAAATAAGAAATGAATAGATCTAAAAAGAATTTAATATTCGTGTATATATATATATACACACACAGAAATGATTGATATATTTAATTTGCAATATTATTCTAATTTACAAGTTTTCGATAGACAAATCTCGTAAAAAGTAAATTTTATTAATAAAAAATATTTTTTTTTTAGCGTTCGAGAATCCCAATCAAATATTATATACTTGGGAGTCGTATATTGAGAAGAGGTAGGTTTTTCCATGATTTGATGTTACAAATATATGTAAACGATTGAATAACAGTTTGATTGGATAATCAGTACAAATGTAGAACAGCAATTGAGAAAGAAAGACACGAACTGAAAAAACTAAAAAAAACAGGGATGTCCTTCAACGGTTACAATACAGTATCTTTGGCTCCAAATCAGTCATTATTTTCACATAACAGATGGACATGATGAACTATAAGGAACAACTTAAAACAGCAGCTGCACGCAGTGACTGTATGAATGGTATGATGAAGATGAGATGATTATGGTCCCGGAGGTCCCGGTGGGCCAGGTGGGCCTCCAGGCCCTGGTGGCCCACCAAAGCAATCTTGTAGCAACCAGCAACAACATATGAAACTCAGGCTGCATCCATAACATTAAATATAAACGAAACAAATTAAGACAAAAAATGCAATTTATACTGAACATTTCATCACTTTTTCCAGTTGAAGAAATTTTCCCAAGTAAATACTTCAGAAAATGACGAACAGTGAGAGAAGAAAATATTTAGATAATTGAAAAAAAATGGTAAAAAAGAAAAAAAAGAAAAAAAAAAAGAGAGGAAAGAACAAATAATTTTGAATTGAAATGTAGATGCATACCAGGAACCAATGACGTTAAAAAAGCCACCAAAGGGTCCTGGCCCACCAGGACCCGGGGGACCCCCCCAACCTGGCCCTCCAGGCCCTCCTGGTCCTCCTGGCCCTCCTGGACCCATTGCTAGACCTCTCTACGTTAACCACAACAATCTGCAGTAACCAAAACGAAGGTTGCTCTGTCCTTCTCTCCCTTGCAGCACTTGAGCAATGACCAAAGTTTCTGTCACTCTGTGGCAACTTTTATAGAAGGCTTTGGTTTAGGGGGTTCCTGGTGTTTTATAAAGGGAATTGCTTAGCATAGAAGCATCCATCTATCTACCTATTCACATTTGCAACTAAATCCCATCGTTTTTTACTAAATATCTAACAGTCTTCACCTACCGTTCTTCAAGCAGCCATTCAAACCTAGATCCTGTTGCACAAATGCTTTGTCAACTTTCATAAATGGGGAAATTTGTCAGTAATCTTGAACCTTTCCTTTCCCTTTTTGCACAAATGCTTTTTTCCTTGGTAGATTCTGTTGGCAATGCTTTAGCCGTTGTAAATGCTAGCAAGTATCGTTTTTCTTTTTTTATTTTATGGCCGAAAGTAGTTTTGCCATTTACTCTTATGAATGATGAGCATGTCTACTTAGACCTACCTACCTAGATTCTAAAATATCGACGACTTCGTTTTATATATTGTCATTCCCAATTATGCGTGTTGATATGACATATTTTAATTAATTTTATAAGTTAACCATTTAAATTAAATGACTACTTACTTGAAACGTGTCATATCAACAAACGTAAAATGTCAACCTTTGGCGTTATGGCTAAGCTTTGTAAATGTAAAATGCCAACCTTGCTAATCCCATTGGCCATCTTCCAGGCCGGTGGTAATTCCACAAAACAACTGCTAAATCCAGCTCTAACATCCATAGCTTCTTCATAATCCATTATTTAACATATTTGCCTTTGTTTGCTAATGCACGACTCATGCTTGTACTGAAAACTCTCTGCCTCGACTTCTTTGTCTTGTTTTTTTCTGCCTTGTATTATGTTGGCTTTTTCTACCCTTTTCAAACAATGTGTCATGCTAGGCCTACGACGCCGAGGACTGCGTTCTACTTTTGTTTTAAAAACACTTTCTAAATCAGTAAGTTAAAAAAGAAAAACAGTCGGGACAATGTGTTGGGACCCATAGCATTTTCTTTTCAAAATTTTAGAGGGTAAGATAACAATTGAAAGGGACAGTAAACATGGCATCTAAAGCAGATCGAGATGCTGCAAGCATTTGACAACCCTATATCTGCCTCGGAACAATGACAGTAATCCCACACTGAACAAGTGAAGTTACCACCATAATGAACAGCTTATTTCACAGGTTTTAGATGAGGCAATTTGGTAAAAGGATTTGATTGCAAAAAAGATGAAATCTAAATAATAAAGAGAATTAGATGAAAAAAGGGTCGAATTTATATGGTAAAATAAACCAGAGGAATAATGAAATGCCCTAAAACATTTATGCACAACAGGTCAAAACCTTCCATTTGGGGCAGACTGGCTGTGTCCGGGGGTGAACCTCTGTGGACCTTTGGCGTGAAAAAGATGCCTCATACCACGGTATATGTCAAGACAAGATATCCCCTCGTTCCGTTGAAACTTCAATTCTGTACAAGAAATCCACCATGATCTTAAAAATCCATCACAAAATGGCTGCCAACCCCACAACATCCCCATCATCAGATCTGGTTTCTGCAGTATTCACCAAATTGCGAGGCCTCGCTGAAAAGTAGGAGTGCAACCGGTAAGTAAATTGTGACACTAACAGGCTATCTAATAGCAGAATGTACCACCGAAAATAAATATTAAAAGCATCACTTATAATGGAAATGCTTTATTTGACTGGTAAATAAGATTCTTAAGCTAAAAATATAGGACATGGGAGATCAACTCGCAGAACGAACCAACCAAGGGCAAGAGAGTATTGAAGACAATTTTCCAACTTCTTAAAACACTGCATTTCAATTTATCATCTTCAAAACTTCTCAGGGTTGGCTTAAGTGGTAAAGGTCTTGATCTTGGGAGTATACTCCCCCCGCGGCTCTCTCTCTCATATCATAGAGGGAGCAACAGATTTCTATAACATCCCTTGGCCTCATACTAATGGACTTCCATTTCAACACTCATGGAAAGTCGAAGGATTAATACTTGCAGAATATAGAAAGAGTGGTGTCTCTGATTATATGATTGAGAGAGTAACAGATCTCTATAACACTTCTTGGCCTCATAGTTATGGAATTCCATTGGACAGATGGAAAACACCCAGACCAAAAATAAATATCGTGAAGTCGAGAAACATAGTAATTAGTATTTTGCAACTACGTCTGTATCCCACTATTTCATGATCCTTGAACCTTAAGGAACTAAATCTAAAACTAAAGCATATTATCAACAGTAGGGAAGATTCTCCAACATAACTGCATGTGAAAAAGAAACAAAACGCAATAAAGAAGTCTGAGTGCTTACTCGAAACATTTGTAATAACATTTACACTTTTCTGAGCAGCAAGGGCTTTTAACTTGTTTCCAGAAGCTAACAAAAGCAAGCTCCTCATATGCTGCTTCTGTTCCTTAGGACTTGATGTCTTTGTCAAAGCTTCTTCAAAAGCAACCAAATCATGTGGTTTGATACACGGCAGTGAGAGCAAAATCTGGGACAACAAAACGGGAAGATCCTAGCATTAATTACTTTGAAGATATTCCTTTTATCAAAGTTTACTTGCTCATAAACATCATATGCCAAGACAAAACAAAATGAGGCATCACTACCAACCTGCCTGGGAGCTGGATCCCTATCACAGAGATAAACAAATATTTCACGACAGAGAGCAACCAGATCTGCACTGATAATAGCATTTGACTCGAGTGCCAATCCTTGGATAATTGCAGAAAACAAATCTTTAGAAACAAATTGTAGAAGTTCTGCATTATTCGTTGATATGGTTAGGACAACCACAGCAGCACAGAAGGAAGAAACTTTTGTCACGGCTTCACCATCTGTCCAAGTGAAGGCTTCTAAACATATCTGCAAGGCCGGAATGGCTAGACCTTTGTGCATCAACAGGAAACTGCAAATAAATTACACTTTTTTCAGTCAAAATTAGATTTTGTTGGACTAAATATTTTTCAACAACTAGGTCCAAAAAAGGGGGAAAAGATCAAAGATAATTATAATTTCGCACAATCAAAGTTACTTATAGACCAAAAACAAATCATGGGGATGTAAAAGGACTCCCAGAAAACACAAGAAAAACTCTAGAAACAATGAAAATCCACATACCCAACCAAAGAGTTCGATGCAAATGCATCCAAATCTTTGAGAGAAGACGTATCCACACGACTAATATGCCCAGACTGTTCTAAAGAAGTAAGGGCAGTATTTAACGGTGGCCCAGCAATAGCAGAGAGGATTGAACATATTTCACGAGTTAGATCTCGGAGTAGCTTTTCTTCCATTACTTCCACTTGTAAGTCTGACCCAGCAAATATTTTGTGGATGTTTGGAACCTTTACCCTGCCTTCATGCAGAAGACTGGACCATGAGCAGCTGAGAGCTTGCTGAGAATAATGAAATAAAGGGTGCAGAAGTTTTTCTAGCCAGATCTCCCACATATCAGAAGGGCAATATTTAACCAAAGGAATAAAAAATGAATGAACAAGCTGCCTTATATGCCTGAACTCCATTGACTGTATATTCTCCACTAGGGCTAAAGCAACTGAATGTATATCCAAAGCTTGGAAAAATGAATCTCCGATGGTCGTTGACAGGCCCAATACATTATACCTAAAATTATAAAAGACGCATTAGCACCAGAAAGGAAACCGTTCACATCAACCAGTATAACAGGTAGTACATGACAAAACTACCTTAAAATATCAATTACCTCTTATCTTCCTAATATGTCATTAAAGTATAAGATTATAATTATAAAGATTATCATTGCACGAAAGATATTCTAACCAAGTACGACAAGCCATTTGCATCTCAAGTAAAACTTCAATCCATCAAAACTGTTTAGCAACAAATTCCACATGCAGTCAAGAGAGGAACACTGAATTGAACCATAAAATATTTTTAGATATAGTAAATTTAATTAGAAAAAAAAAACACTCAATATCTTCACTCTGTGGCTCTGCCAGTCACCAACAAAAAATTCCCAAGTCCTCAGCAAGTAATACCTTTATAGTTATAAAGATGCAGTGTTCTAAAGTATAAAAATTATGGAAACAAAGCCATCATTGCTACAATAAGGGCAACTAATGAGAAGGCATTCGAAGATGTTCACAGATACTTCACTTATGACTTCAAATTTTTTTCCTCAGATGAAGCTAAAAATTACCCCCAAACTAAAACTAATTTATGAAGAAAATACTTGGCTATGCGAAGTTTTTTATATTCGTTCACAGCACTTCACAAATATAGAACAGCCAAACCTGAAGCAGAATTTATATCTAAAAGATTAAAGAAACTTCTCAGGCATATCTTTCATTATTCATTAGAATTGTTTGGCGGAACTTCTATCATCATATCAAAGATCAGAGAAGAAGCAAAACATACTCTCTCTAATAAACATCTCATAAGCAGCTTGGAATATCTTGGGAAAATATTTCAGTAATTCAGATTTGAGTTATTCAAGGCCTCCATTGCCAAATTTGTGAAAAATATTCCTCTGCCTCATACATACTAAGGTATCTAATACCTCAGTGGAATGCAAATACTGTTGAGCATGATAGATTAAGCCATGTAATATTTCCATTTTTCTTCGCATCTGACACAGTGAAGCATATAAAAGTTCAACGCTAGAAATATGGTTTAAAGCAAGTCCCTCTCTCTCTCTCTGCCCCCTCCCCTGAAACCTAAACTTCCAGCACGGCAGTGTCTTCTGTACTGATTTGAGGCCTCTTTTCTCTATTTCTCTATCTTCGATGTAAATGCATTTAATGAGAAGGCCAAAAAGGGGTAGGGGAAGAAAACAGTATCAAAATACATTTAGAAAGGAAACGCCTTTAAGAATAAAAAGCACCCCAAAGGAAGACATACGTACCCACTATCTCTGATACCTTTCAGCCAGTTTCGTATATCAGACTCGTTTGGCTCTGCAGTTCCTTCCTTACCCATGTCAGCATAAGATCCATCTGTGAAAGTTAATACACCCTTTGATAATTTAGGAACCCCTTCCCCTAAGAGGCTGAATAGCTCAGAATCAGTCATGGTCATTGCAGCTTTTACTTCTCCAGGCAGAACTTGATATATAGATGGAGACCAAAGAGAATGTATAGCACGAAGCAGCTGCAAGGATATGCTGCAATCATTACTATCTTAAACTTACAAGAAAAAAAAAAATCATATGGCCATAAAAATAACACTTAAATAGCAAACCAATGAGAATATTGAACGGGGCCAGATTATTGGGAGTGGCGGGCATACTTTTAAAAGAGGAGGCAGCATCCAAGACAGATGAGAACCAATTGGGTGCAATAACGTAGAGCTAGATGTCGAGTTGTTTTGTAAATTTGCCTGGGCTCTCCTAAATCCACTCCTCTTAAGTGCCTTCTCAAAGAATGTAATAGTGTGGAAAATAGACCACATGGTTGGTGTCTCAGAGAACAAGCGAACCAGACCTAGTGGTTCAGACAAATAGCTATTTTGCCACTCAACCTGTGTCCATTGTTGGCTCAAGGGTTCTAATAACCATGCCAGAACTTCTTGCTGCTGTTGAATCCTGCACTAATCATAAAAGCTTTCAAATAATGATGAGTATAAACAAAATTAGACTTGTAAACACAGGAAACTAGCAGTAATTACCCCGCAGCAGAGGCCATTACGAGAAATGCTTCCCCAAGAAGATTATGCTCACCACGAAGCAAACAACCTTCTCTTTGCATATATGCCATGGTGTCAGCTATACCCTTCGTACAGAAAACATTGCAAAATGAACAAAAAAATTGAAATACCAGATATAATCTCTTAGGTTCTTTTATGCAAGCATATGGTTATATAAATCAACTTTCCTTTTTATGCTTTGTGAAATCTTAACTCTGAAAAATATACGTGTATGTATATACACAAACACTCAAGCATGCAAAGGCAGTGTGGACAGTAGTAATTGATTTTGGAATAAGTTTACTTTTTCACTGCTGTGTTCAGAGCTTCTCATGTTACTGAAGTGTCAGGCTCTCACAATATTTATCACATTGTGGAAGTATATTAGAGATCAGCTATTATATGAAGGAAAAATCCAGGACCAGAAGAACTGCAAAATAAATCAGTATAGCTACTACATTGTGCAATTAAGTGAGAGACACGACCAAGACAAAGTGAAACAGATTCCAGAGGAATGGTCCTGAAGAAAAAAAGCTTTACTCCCTTGATAAGAGACATCCAATTTCGACGGTCACTTTCCTACACATCATTGCCAATCATAACACTATCTAAATACTTCTCAGTGTTGCAAGCTATTCATTGCAATAAAATTAAATGGTCTACAGCATCCTCCCCATTGTTGTTATAAACTACCACTCGGAGACTAGCAATGAATGGTCCATAATGATTCCGTAAAAAAATTTTCATAATAAAAACAAAAAAAGCCCTAATTTATAGTACAATGTGCAGGAATCCTCTCTCTCTCTCTCTTCCCCCACCCTTTTCTTTTCCTATGAACAGAGGAACAAAGAAAGAAGTGGTGTCAACAAGGCTAGCTAAGCCTGTGCTAAGGTAGTCTTGCATGATTAATTCACTCTCACACACCAAAAAAGAACCTCCTGTAGCTCCCATTTAGACTAGCGAAGTAAATTATCTGAGTTGTTGAAAATTCTTCTTCTGAAAGGTTATAGTAAGGATCACTTTACTTTTTTTAGAGTCCATTAATGATCTCCTCACAAAATTGCCTGAAGAGGATGTGGCAACAGGGGGCTTTTTAGAGTTCTCCTGAGACTGCTATCAATGGTAATCCAAAGGTACCTTTACTTGGGGAAAAATCCTGTCGCAATTCCAGCAAATTTTTGTTTTTTATTTTTATTTTTATAATTACAATTCCAGCAAATTTACCAGAACAACTTCATTAATTTCAGTTTCAGAATTAACTAGGCCTTATCTGGATGATGATTCATCTCTTGGTTCCCAATGATTGATCAGATTTGCTTATAATGGGTCATTTGGCCCTGCATTATCCTATAATTTACATCTGGCTTCAAAAAAACCTTATATGGTCAAATATGCAACAAGAAATTCCAAATTTTAGTTTGAGCCCTTTGAGCCCCTAGAGTTAGTTCAATAAAATGTGGAAAAAAGGAGTCACCTTCATGTGAGGCAGAATGCTTTTGTCAGCAGCTTTGGCTATTCGAATAAATGATGTACAAATCTGCAGCCTTGCGTGTCGTGCACTACTTGTGGAAGGATCCTGCCAACCAAACATCGTTTTAAATTGCAAGGTTTGGTTCTCTTTGCGCGAATTGAACTGGAAATAAAAACTTAAATTGGACCTTAACAACAAGAGGTAGTGAGTTTAGGAGCTCGAATAGCTTATTGATGACACTACCAACTGCATCTGGGAAGTACTTCAAGAAGGGACCCAGTGCATCTAAATAGTGTCCAAGTACTTGCACAAGTGCTGGCTCAGTCCACTTCAAAGCAAGAAGTTGCTGGAGTAAACCTTAAGATCAAGTAACCAAAGTTTTTAAGGACTCAAAATTAAGATCAAGTAACCAAAGTTTTTAAGGACTCAAAAATAAATTTTAAATATTGAAATGAGATACAGAAGAAGTTGCTAAAAAACCTTCAAATATTCTACACAGTGCAAGTTGAACTTCAGAACTACCCCCGCCAAATTCATTTGTTCCATCAAAGACTGCATTCACAACATTATCTAGAGCCAATTGCATACTTTCCATCACAGCCAAGTCCTGAAATTCAGAAAGCATGTGCATAGCAGCAAACTGTCATTTCTAATATAAGCAAAGAGCATTGCTGGAGATCTGGCAACTCCAGAATGAATAAATCGTATAAACAAGTTCAAACCTGAGAAGGCATTTGAGAAAGTAACAGGTGTTTGATGATTGTAATAATTCTTTCAGAAACATTAGCACCAGCTATTAGAGGCTTGTAAGAAGCAATAAACCGGATCAACTCTGACTGCAATAAGAGATCATGAATCAGTAGAAGAAACCCCAGAAAGAACAGACAAGAAAAGAAGAATCCCAAAACCTTTACTGATACAAGCTACTACGGCCAAAGATATTAACTCCCTTAAGTTTTAACCTCTCTGATGAAAATTGCAAACTACTTAAAAAGATGCATTATCCCCACTCCAAGACCAACCCCCTGATGATTTAATCATAAAACCAAAGCATAGGAAGAAAAAGCCCATGTGATAATGCAAGACAGCATAAACTACTATTTTTTCTTTCTTTCATTAATTCCTTTTTTTTTTTCTGTTAATATAAACTATATAAATAGCTTTTCTAGAAAAAAAAATGCAACTGGATGAAAAATACCATATTTCTAGATTATGAGCTAAATGTGCCCTAAGAAAGACTCTTAACAATTTTTAAATCCCAACCCATAACATACTATGTTCATGACACAATAACTGTATTTTACAATAAGGAATACATTTTTTGTGGGTATACCATTGCAAATACAACCACAACTTCATGGCAACTTGATGATAATATTCATTCCCAACACTTTTTTGGATAAGTCAGTCAATTTTATTAAAAGCACAAAGGGGTGCAACCCAAGTACACGGTGTATACAAGAGAAGGCACTGGACTAGGAAACAGAGGAAAAACAAGAAGACATAAAACCAAGATAATTAGAAAAATCAGAACTACTATATGCTGACATCCAAAAAGAGCTCATAGTCATATGTTTATAGCTCATCCATGGTATTCTCCCCATCTTCGAAGTTCCAAGCACTGTTCATTCCACATGCACCGCATTACAAATAAAGGAACAACACATTAAGCTATCACGCTGCAATAACCTACATTGACTTCTTCAACAAGCTAGGAACTATACAATCCTTTGGGACATCACCCCAATTAACACCGAAAATCTGGATGATCGAAGCCCATTTTATTGTAACAACTTTACAGTACAAAATAAATTATCAATAGTTTTCCTGCTCTTCTTGCACAGGCAGCAACAATACTAAAATTCTCCTCCTCAGATTATCCATAGTTAAGATCTTCCCCAATGCAGCTGTACAAATGCAGAAATCCACCGGCAGCGGAGCTTTCTTCCACCAAATTCCTTTCTAGGGAGTAGTAGTACCAATGCACCAGAGGGATGCAATGCTTGATAAGAAGTTTTGGCCTCAAACTTCCTTCTTTTGGACAAAACCCATCCAATTTTATCTTCACAACCAACTCTCAGCCTACTGGAGTACAATAGGTTGAAGAATGAGGAAACCAACTCCAATTCACCTTCTTTTCCAGATTGAATAAAAGCGATGTTCCATCATCTAGTATTGCCAGGTAGTTGCCAAAAATCTGCCACCAAGGCCTTTTTAATGCAAAAATTCCTCACTCAGGAAAATGGCCATCGAGGGTTGATCCCCCACCATGCATAATGCAAAAATCTTATCTCAGGCCCATTTCACGTCTCAAATATGATAAAGCTAGAGAAAATCCCCCAACCCATCCTTATGTTTGGAAAACACCAAACCCATAATGCCACGAATTTTAATAGAAAACCACCCTCCCCACATGCTTCCTACTTAACTTCCACCATCGATCACCATAGTGCCTGTTTCGGTTGCAAAAGCACCATAGTCACTTACTTGAGAGATCATGATTGAAAGCCAACAAATTTCAAACTCCCATCCCTCCTAAGGAGACCAAAGTGCAAATACTGGGCTAGCAATGAAACTTGAACTCCTCACCAATTCCACCCCAAAAGAAGTCTATCTAAAGAGTTATTCTATTTCCAAGCCGGTGTGTAAAGCACATCATCCACATCACTTAAATGGTAAGATTTGCTTTGTAAAATTCAAAATTTAAAATTTACTTTTCAAATCAAGATATGCCATATAAGTACTTTACGAGGTGTGCTCTACACACCGGCTTGAGAATATAATTTTTCCATCTAAAATCTTTTTATGATTGACAATAGTAGTCAGTAAAGGGAATGGAGACATAGAAAGTGGGCAAATTAGCTGAAGTGCTTTTGTGAAACCCTTATTGAGTCAATATGGGTGGTAAATGGGATCCCACATTCCTTGGGAGGCAGAAGTTCTTGCTCTTTATTATGATTCTAAGAGGCTCCAATTGTACAATCGACTAGTCCTTTTAGAGTATGGCTCGGAAATGGCTTGAGCGTTCCTTGGGTCATTACAACATTTGATCATATGGTGCCCGCCTTCTTTCAATGGGCTTCCACCCTACCAAATGACAATCCATCTTCTCAATGATGTCATCCCGAAATAGCAAGTGAACATAGCTTCCTTAGTCCCAAAATAACTTCTAAACCTAAGAACAGCCACAGAAATAACAGAATGGTCCAGATGAGATTCACATAAGATCAAAGTATCCTTGCAGATAGATGGGACAAGGAACTCCTCAGAGCTGGTATGGCTAGCCGAAACACCTTTTAGGAGCCCTCTACCGTGGCCACAACCAGCAGTCTATTCAAAGCCTATGTGAGTCATGACAACTAGAAACAATAAGGGAAATAGAGTTTCCCCTAAACTCAAACCTTGTGTGCTGCTAAAAAAGCCATAGGGTGATCCATTAATCAAAACTTTTTTTTGATAGGTAACCAAGAAGTTTTATTCATAGAGAGGCAAAACCCAAGTACACATGGAGTATACATGAAAAGCACCTAGTTAGAGTTTACACTCGAAAGGAGAAAATCATGGACATTTAGTCCATTACAAACAATGGCCACCGCCCATAAGAACAATGATTTTAAAAAGAAAACTTTTAGCTTATCCATTGTTCTCTCGCGATCATCAAAGCTTCTAGCATCTCTCTTCTGCCTGTCACACCAACACATACATCTACGAACCATTCTTCAGATGGTTGCCACTTGTGAGTTACCGTGAAGGCCTCTCCAGCTTGCAAGGAAATACACTAGTCTAAGACGCATGACCCATGACAACCCTATTCTTGTGAAAAAATCATCCCACAAGGTCCTGGCCACCTCGCAATGTAAAAGCAAATGATCTACAATTTCACATTCTTCTTACACATACCACACCAGTCCAACACCATTACCCGTCATTCCCTTGAATCATTTGTGATAAGGATCTTGTCCAATGAATTTGTCCATACAAAAAAAAAGATGCTTTTAAAGGAGCTTTCGTCTGCCAAATACTCTTCCATGGGAACATGGTCATTCCAGGACTCGTTAGAACTTAGTAAAATGATCTAACAATGAATTGACCTTTCTTGGAGGAGCTCTAGCTCATCTTATCGTGGGTAACCTTTGTCATGCTTACGGAATACAATGCCGCATAGAACTTTGTAATAGTCTCCAACTCCCAATCTTGGGTTGCCCCAATGAAATCGATATTCCATTAATCAAAACTAAAACCACACCGAGGACATGCAGCAGGCAATCCACCCGCATCACTACTCTCCAAACTCACATCTTCGTAATAAATACAACAAAAATTCCCACCTAACATGATCGTAAGCTTTCTCTAAATCTAGCTTACATGATACTCCTAGTGTTCTCGAACAAAGTGTACTGTCAAGGCACACATTGGCAACAAGAACTGGATCTAGGATTTGTCTTTCCTTGATGAAGGATCCTACGTTCTGGGCATAACCTTTGCAAGCACAATTTCTGCCTGTTTGCATGAACTTTCGAAATAATCTTCAACACACCTCCAACCAGAGTGATGGGATGAAAATCATTAATATCTACAGACCCACTTCCATGGGTTATAACGGAACTGAAGATAGGGTTGAGACTCTTTTCAAACTTTTCCCAACTATGGAACTCATGAAAGACATTCTTCGAATCAGCTTTGAGTACCTCCCAACGAGTCTAAAAGAAAGCCAACAAGAACCCATTGGGTCGTGGAGCTTTATCACCATTCAAAGAATTTAGCACTTCCAAAGACTTCATTCTCCTCAAAATCGCTTTCCATCTACTAAGCCCACTAAGTGCCTATTGGATTCAAATGGGGCAGCACCCACTTTGTGCTGCCAACTGAATTGTTTGGAATAGAGTTGATTGTAGAATTGCACAATCCTCTCTCAAATTTCTGTATAACCTATATAAACCAAATCGTTCACCATTAGCAACTCTTATGGAAAAAATTTCTTATCACCTTCACACAACAACAATGCCTTGGATTTCTACCTCCAACTCACCTCCTCTAAAAGAGATTTTCTAAAACAAGAAAAAAGAAAAAGCATACGTTTGAAATCTTCTCCATTCCCCTTTTACCAACTACCATTTTGCACATCCATTGGCCATATAAGATATAGTTAAAAATAAAAAATAAAAAATCGTAATTGATGGCATCTTGACACCTCCCTTAGATGAAGTTACCAACAAAATGCAACGGAATGGACAAGAACATCTTTAAAATACACATCTATTATATGCTATATGACTCCCCCGCCGCTGTAATTTTTCTTAAACAAGTAACTGTGGCAGGTCATAAACAAGAAAAAGAATAGAAAAACTGCCATAATGATAATGCCAACTGTGAAAAACAAAGGCATCTTAGTTCCTAGCCATGTTACACATACCATCCTTGAACGATACTGGCCAAAGTCACCCCTGCCCTCAAAATCATCACTCCACAACTCCAATGCCCCCAGGGTATAAGTGGTTCCAGGAAGAACCTTCTCTCTCTTGAGCATGCGCTGGAAAGATATATCCAGAATTGCACTACAAATATCATCACTCACAAAACTCAAGATCTTTCTCTTCTCGCTATCAGCCTGTCCAGGAATGGTGCTTAGACTATTAACAGCTGAACTGTCTCCGGCTGAATGTGCAACCACCTTTGGCTTTGTCATCAAGTCTCTCATCAGTGCCTAAAAGGGAATCAAGTAAAAAAAAATATTCGAATATGGTTAGGTGCTACCTAGACTTTATTATGAACACCTTCAAATGAGAGGGTAAAGTACCACACATACCAGCCAAAAGAGCAGGGATTGATAATGAAGAGCTAGCTTAGAGTGTTGAAAAAATCCCAGCATCTGAAAAGAATAAAAAAATGGGTTATATTGTAATTGAATAACGCAGTTTCATATCGTATGTCCATCCCATCATCTGTAAATGAATCATACCCTTTTTATATATATATAAAAAAAAAAAAAAAAAAAAAAAAAAAAAAAAGGAAAATGGAAAGGAATAGCTTACGCGTGATGAGAAATCATTCTGAATCTAAAAAGAAACTAAAAATCTATGGCTCAACAATTTAGATTTAGACCTTGATCTTGGATATGAATAGCAAAGCAAGTCAAACACTCATCACATAGGCTATGTGAATCAAGAACACAAGATACATCTTTTTCTAATGACAAGCCCCATGCTTCAATAAGAATTACCAACTCGTTCAATGAATATCATGTGAAAGGGCCAAAATTGGCAGATTACCAGAAGATTGGTCAATCAAGCTGGGTAGAGGAGACCACAAGCACATAGTTATTGAGTAAACCCCATAGGAAAGCCCATAAGTACTTGCTTGAGCTCGGCCTGTTCAATCCAAGTTTGGACTTGTCTAAATGATACAGTTATATATATATACACACATTGTACTTATCAAAAAAAAAATATATACACACACACATTGTAAGGTGGCCAGGACCTTGTGGGATGATTTTTTCGTGGGAATAGAATTATCACGGGTCATCCCTCATAGGCTGGTGGATTTTCTAGCAAGCTAGAGAGGACGCCAAGGCAATCCACAAGTGGCAGCAATATGGAAGATGACCCCTATATGTATGTGTTGGTGCATTTGGCGGGAGAGAAATTGTAGGAGCTTCAAAAAATTGCGAAAGGACAATGGATGAGCTTAAAGTTTTCTTCTTTAAAACCTTGTTCTTATGGGAGGGGGTCATTGATTTTAATGGAGTTAATGTCCATGATATTCTACTTTCGGTTGTAAACCCTAGTTTGGTACTTCTCATGTATACATTCTGTGTGCTTGAGCTATGCCTCCTTTTCCAATGAATAAAATTTCTTGATTACCTATAAAAATATATATATATATATATTTTATGAGTAAAAAAAATATATATAATATAAATATCTTTTCTAGCACTGCAACTGTAGTAGCATAACATTGTTATACCTCAGACCCTTAAAATCAGAATTCAACACCCTGAGGATTTGGCCACTTCTAACTTTATGCTTAGAGAGGTAGACAAGTACATATATCACATGAAGCATGCATTTATCTAAATACTCCGGGCTGTGTTGAGCTTAGCTCAGCACAAACTTGGATTAAGACCCTTAAAGTTTGAACTAGCCAGAACTAAAAAACTCAATACCATTCAGACTACAACAACATGCAATGCAGCAATGTTTGAAGGGTCAAGATGTGGCATTTACATGTACATTGGACTTCGATGTCAAACTAGGCAGTATGAAACTTCCATTAATTGTTCCTTCATGGAATTACAACCCCTGAAAGAAAGGTTTTCTGAAAAGAGATACCAAATGAGGAAAAATGATGCGAATATAGTTCATGCGCTGTTAATGGCTATGCAAAAGTGGCAAATGATTAATTGAGCTACTTTGATGCTAAAGGACCATCTATATGATGTGACACTAACAGTAACGTTATATGGGCTAGGTCTGAAACCAATAAGAAAGAATAAAATGTTAATGCAAAGTTTCAGTGCAGACTCATACTCGACAAGTTAAATATAGGTCACTTGAAACTTTGTTAGGGATTAATCTTTATCTCTGAAATATGCTAATTGCAATACCATTTCATTAGAGGATGTACATTGCCCAAGATAAAATTATAGTCTAATTACCTGTTGTAAATAAAGAGGAAGAAGGGTGCTATCACCAGCAATACACTGCAAGTTGGAAGAACCCAAAGACACCATACTCTCACATATACATTCAGCAAACTCAAATTCATTTTCATCAATAACTACAGAACTAGAGCTTGATCGGCACAAAAATTCTCTACAGGCATTCATCAAGATCTGAAAGGTATTACTCATTGCAGAAACATATTCAGAAGCAGAGACATCGATAGGTCTCTTCCTGCAAGTCACAATTGAGAAAAACACGCTAGGTTATGAAAAAGCCTCACCATGGAATACTTTTGCATTCTCAACAATGAACAAACATGAAACTAAAATTGGAAACAAACATAACACATACCTTGGAGAGACAAGTTTGAAAAACTCACAAGCATGAAGACGAAAGTCGGGACAAGAAAGTAAGAAACCACACCTGTCGTGTTTGTTAGAGAGGGGAAAGGGAGAAAGGTTAACATACCACAACTATCTCAGATCAGTCAAAAGTGCAAAGAACGATATCATACCCCTGAATTATGCCATATTTAGCAAGATCAGGCAACGGAGCCCATTCTGCATATGCATTAACAGCATTTAAAGTAGTTGTTACAGTGGCTGCATGTTGTTTTGCAACATCCAGTTCTTGATTACGTGCTGCACTCAATGCAGCCACAAAGTGTCGTTCTAGTAACTACATCAAGAAAGAGGCATTAAAAAAATGAAAAAAGAAATAACTTCTATTGAAGATAAGGACCAAGGCATACGGTGTATAATAAAGGCAAAATTTCAGGCAAAGATTGGGTAAGCCCCCGCAACAATAGCCTACGCCGATCACCTGTATAATACATTCACCAGGGTAAGAGAGGCATACAGAAATACAACTCCACATGAGAAAGTGAAACACAGATGCAAATGCTTATGTGAACCATAATATCTTCAGGAACACTAAAGGCAATCCACAAAAACCTTCCAAATCTTCATTGTGAACCATAATATCTTCAGGAAGCCATCTCAGCATCATTGAGACCAACTCAGCCTAACATGAGAGAAAATTTCAACTTTATATCTCATGCATATTTTTGAATAAAATGTAATCAAGGAACACAATAGCTGCAGGCAGCAAAAGATGAATTTACTTGTGCAGGACCCTTGCTGGACAGGGTAGTTAGAGACGGGAACAGTTCTTGCCATAGAACTAAGCCTTCTCTTCTAACTATCTGTCACACATCACAGTATGAGCACTAAAACAAACTATCATCAGCAGCATTATAAAAAAAGTCAAGACCAGAGTGGGGTAAACCTCAGCAACAAGGGCAGCTGTTTGACTTTTCAAAGCCCATTCCTCACAAGGATTTGCAATCTCAGACATTAAATCAACAGCGACATTTGCAAAGCTGCTACGTTCTGTAGGGCTTAATTCTTCCCACCGCAGCCGAACCAGATGCTGCAGAAAGATACTTAATGTTACAGCCACAGTCATAACATTGAACTTTACATGGAAATCGACATAAAATTGGGGGATGTAGGTATGGAAAGGGCAGCCCACAATTACACTAGAGGGCTACAAGAAAGAGCACAGGCACAGAAAGAGAAAGTTTAGTAGATCTTATAATCTAAACACATTCTCATCAAGTAAAAACAAATCTTGATTCATGAGAATGTTTAGATTTTAACAGAAAATTGATTAAAATCAACATATCATTCTCATCAATCAAGATATAGGCAATTTAATAGAAAATTGATATATCCTTTCAAATTGCTCCTCTATGTGGTGCTATTGTGCTTGAAAAGTTAATAATTTACATAATAAAATAAAATAAAATAAATTTAAAAAAAAAAAAAAAGCTAATTCCTGTTCACAAGGTAATAAATAAAACTCTCACCTATCAGCTTGTGGAAATGAGCTAAACTATATATAAAAAAGAATATTCATTCCACATATTTAGAGATATCTTCCACTAAAACATTCCGAAGCCTCAGGCTTCAAGGCATTTGAATTCTTAATGAAATGTTAATCATTCAGCAGAACTCCGTAACCATTTGATAACAATGGTCATAACTGAAGTTACCCTCAGTACTTACCTCGGACATTTGGACTTTATCAGTTGATAACATAAAGTTCAATATAAAGCACCTCTAAATGCAAAGGGCATTGAAAGTTGAAATTCTATTTAAAGATCTGGGGATACACTTTAGACTCTTAGAGACTAGAAATGTAATGAGTAAAGGACTGTTTTTTCCCAACAGAACATTTTTCCATAAAGAAGCTAAAAATGCAGCATCTATCTACCCCACATCAATATCTTCAGACATTGAAGGATCAACCTTCTATAAAGTAAATACCAACTCATTTTTTTTTATAAGTAAACGATAGTATTAATGAGAAAAGACAGAGTCCAAGTACACAAGAAGGTATACAGGTGGAGCACCTATCTAGTTCGAGTTATTAGAAACAAAGAAATCATGAAAACTTAGGCCATTAAAGTCTATTGCTATGGCCCAAAGGCATAAAGGATGAAAAAATAAAGACCGAAGCTCCTCTAAAGACAGCTCCTTATCTTCAAACGTCCACTCATTACGTTCACGCCATAAGCACCACATAATGCAGATGGGGACCATCTTCCACACTGCTTTGATTTGAGGGACCCCACCCGGAATTGACCAGCTGGCCAGAAGCTCAACCACTGTAGCTGGCATTACCCAGTTTAACTCTAAGCGACTGAACACTTCGCTCCACAATGCTCTAGCTATCTCACAATCTAGCAAGAGATGATCCACTGATTCACCCTCTTTTTTGCACAAATAGCACCAATCTGAAATAATTATTCGACGCTTTCGCAGATTATCTGTTGTCAATATCTTCCCTAGAGCCGTTGTCCATGTGAAGAAGAGTGCTTTGGGGGGTGTCTTATTTCTCCACAGACTTCTCCCAGGGAAATGGGAATCCGGTCAAAAAGTAAAAGATTTATAGAAAGAGCGGACCGAGAAAATACCTCTACCTGCAGGTATCCACCACAACTTATCAGCACACGAAACCTGTAGTCTCGCTGAATATACACGGCTGAAAAAAGCCTCAAAACTGTTTATTTCCCAATCTTGGGCAGCTCTACTAAAAGTGACATCCCATTGGACTTGGTCCCCTGAAAGAACCATAAGGTCTGCCACTGAAGCATCTTGGTCACGGGCCACTCGAAAGACAGATGGAAATGAATCTTTTAAGGCCTCCTCCCCACACCATATGTCCCTCCAAAATTTTATATGAGTACCCTCCCCCGCCACAAATTTAGTGTGTCAAACAAATACCCCCCACCCTCTTTTTATGTGCTTCCAAAACCCCACTCTTTATGTCCCATTCCCCTCTCTAGTACACCATCCGCCCCATAAGCTACCACGTTTGTAATCCACCACCAATTTCCAAAGTGCTTCCGGTTCCATATTATATCTCCAAAGCCACTTCCCCAGAAGGGCCCGATTAAACATTCTCAAATTCTTAATCCCCAACCCACCTGACTGAATTGGCCTGCATACCTTTGCCCAACTAACTAGATGAAATTTGTGTTCCTCCCCCAACCCACTCCATAAGAAGTCTCGATAGAGTTTTTCAATCCAGGTCGCCACACACGCTGAAATTGGAAAAAGAGACAAGAAATAGGTTGGTAAGTTAGAGAGGGTACTCTTTATAAGTGCCACCCGGCCTCCTTTAGACAGGTACAGTCTCTTCCACCCTGCTAGTCTTCGTTCAATCTTTTCAATCACCGTATCCCAAGTAGATATGGCCCTTGAGGCGGCTCCCAATAGTAGTCCCAAATAAGTCATAGGGAGGGATGCTAAATACCAACTCATTGGGCAGTGCATATGCCGACATGCTTCTTTTGGTGCATTTGGATAAAGAGAAACCCAGAAGAATATTTCGTGAAGTTTAGGATATATTTGCCAAAAAAAAATTTCTTCAATTGCAGTCAAATGAAGGGAAAATGTTTTCATTTCCATCTGTAGGGCTTTAATCTCTAAGTCGCAACTCTCTCTCTTGTTTCTTGTTCATTATAGAATGTACTATATGAAAATGCAGCCTTTCTTCCTATTTTTAGGAGTTTCAATTATGCATACTAAGCAACCTCGCCCCCACCCCCTAAAAAAATTGTAGCACCTTGCCAAGTGCAAAAGGATTCAACTGCAATATTTCCTTTCTCATAAGAATTTTGATTATCATCACGAGTCCACTGCAGACCATAAACCATTTGATGTCCACTGCAGAGTTCCCACAAAGAAAAGGACAGGGCATGAAGGAAAGAAAAATAGCAACAAAAAGACCTTGCCAGATATTCAAAAGTAAGAAAATTCTGTTCATTCTCCAGATGATCTGCATAATTGTAGGTCAAACTACTAATTACTATAAATTTCTTTTTACCTATAAAAAAAAAAGACTAAAACCTCAGACATACCAAAATGACATATCTCAGATACAAGAGTCGATACAAGCTTAGAAAATTTGAAAAGAAAGAAATACTGTTTCTAATCACAAGAAACCCGTTGATCAAAGGATTCTTTTCAGAATTAAGGGCTATAATATGCTCTATGTGTATACTAGACTTAATACTCAAGCCAGATCTTCCAAAGCATATAACCCAGTGCATTCCCACAGATAAGCTATCAAACCACAATAATGTCATAAAAGATGTCATTCTCTGTAAACGATGGGCTGGATCAACATATCATGTCAATGAAACATTGAATAAAATAAAGAAACTTCTCCAGAAATCAATTCGTAATAAAATATTCACATGAACCTGCAACATCTTATATGCATGCAACCGAATTTCTGAAGACCAGTCCTTTCTGACTAGAAGGAAGGATGTGCTAGCTAGGATCCGTACGTCTCCAGCTTTGATCTGCACAAATTGAATTAAATGGATGTATAAACCAAGACCATATATAACAGGAAATTACAGCACCTATTACACGGACACAAAAAAACTAAATAAATTATATTGTCAGTGATCAGCTAATTTACTCTAAAGGGAAAAGGTACAAATACGGTCCCAAGTCTCATGGTAAACTCTTTCCAATAGCAGGGATTGATTGCAATCTTGGTAATTTGTAAAAACTTTTAAGACACCATAAATATCCTTTTGATGAAACTAGAGATAATTTAAAAATAACACTTACAAAATCAAAAATCAAAAAAACCAATTCAAAGAGTTCACCACCTCAAACGAAAACCATATAAACCCTTTTGTTAAAGCTAAACCAAATTACTAACATCTTCATTTAATTCAAAAGCCTTAAAATTAAAGTATAGAAATTTTAACGCTTTTAATACTAAAAGTCCTAGACGGAAATCAAAATTATCGAAACTCAAAAGTCCAGAACCAACAAAGTACCTCGTAAAGCCCAATTAAACATCCAAAATTATTTGACCCAACGAAGAACAAAAAACGATTCTTCAGTTTTATTTGATCCAAAATCAACACAGAACTATAGTGTCACAAATTTACTTCAAACCACTAGGACCATAACAGGCAATGAAATTTATCCAAATCCAAAAGCATAAAAACATAAAAAGATAAAAATTAAAAAAAAAATACAACTTTAAGCCCAAAGCAGTAATACCCGGTTTGTAAAAACCCAACCAAAATAAAAACTTCATTTAGTTTGTCTAAAACCCCAAAAAGCAAAAATTTTCCCAATATGCAACGGAATTTCAACAATTTAACTACTGAATTTAGAGGGAAGTGGCATGCATAAGACGAGAAAGTCTTATATGCAAACATATATAGAGTTCGCAGAGAGACAGAGAGAGAGAGAGAGTACGGATTCTAAGAAAGAAACGGCGGCTTTGCGAGCATCGGGAGTGGAAGCCCAGTCGAGGGCTGCGGCTATGGCTCGGGCCACATTATTGGCTGTGTTGGTGGCACTGTCCTCCATGGCTACTGTATTCTACGTATCCGGTCTGGGTTCTCTCCAAGGTTTATCTTGGACTTCAAGGGAGAACGGGGCATAGATTATAGATGCACTGTAGGGGAGACAGAAACAGAAAGACTTTCTTGTTTCTTGACGGGGTTTTAACTAACGTGGAAATAGCAACCCGAATCGGATTCTCCTGAACTTTCCTTTCTTTTTAAATTTTAAAATTTTCGATTAAAGGCTTTTTTTTTTTTTATCCTAATTATTTTATTAATAAATTTTAAAAATAAAAGAAATAATAGTAAGTTTGTATAAAATTTAATGATTTTTATTTTTTTTTATTTTTTTTAATAGAATGAGGGATTTCGAATTCTATTTAGCTTAACTTGAATACCTATTTACATTAAAGTTTTGGAAATTCTAACTTTTAAAAATATAATATATTCCTACATCTGTTTTGCAACACGTTTTTCCAACCAATTCAATGGATCCCTTCGTTAAGGTCTTGGATGAGTGAGTTGAGTTTTTTTATAAATATTAACGAGTTGAAATGTCAAAGTGAGTTTTATGAAATTAGGTTAAGATAAGTTTATATGTGTTTAAATGTTAATATGAGTTTAAGGCCCAATTTAAATTCAGAAAGTATTTTATCTTATCTTATCTCATCTCATTTCATTTTATCATTATAATTTTTCTAAATTTTCACATAAAATATAATAAATAATTTAATTTTTTCAAAATTTAAAATAATAATAATATTATTAAAAAATAATATTCTAATAATATTTTATTCAATTTTCATCTTTTATCTAAAACCATTTTATCTCATCTCGCTTGAAATATTGACTCATTTCATTTTTGAATCTGAATATATTTACGAGAAGTTAAAACAGGTTGTGAATTCTGCATGTAAAAAGATATTAAGTTGAAAAAAAAATTATGAATCTCACGCGTAAAGAGGTATTGAATTAAATAATGTTTAATGATTTGTGAGTTGTGTGTTTAGATATTAGATTAGAATTAATTTGACAACTCATGAGTTTAGATGAGTTCATGTTCCAAACTAGGCCTAAGAATAAGATAAAGCCGACAATTTTTTTACAACTTATTTTAAATCAATGAAGTAATTGTGCCACTTCACTGAAAAACAATTACAATTTTATATGACTACCGAATTGTAAAATAACTTAGACTAACTGTAAATCAATCATTCTCCTAAAAGTAATTTTAGTTTTACCAAACTACCTTCTATTAGAAATAGCTACATAATTATAGCTCATTTTCCTACCATGTAAATGAGAACACATTGAAGGCTAGACATAGAGCTGCAGCCTTGGGCATGTGGAAGTCTTGGGCATTTGGAAGCGGATGTACTTATTCAAAGGGAGCCGAGTGATGCTCATCAAGAGCACTTTTTCTAATTTACCAATGTACTTCCTCTCATTATTCCTGCTCCCCGCCAAGGTGGCTCATTACATGGAGAAACTTCAATGTGATTTCCTATGGAGAGGGTTAGAGGACAAGTTTAAATTCCATTTGGTGAAATAGACCACAATTTATTGTCCCATTAAAGAATGAGGCTTGGGAATCCAGAATCTGAAATCTTTTAATAATGCTTTGTTGGGCAAATGGTTATAAAGATATCATCATGAACGAGAGGCCTTGTAGTGAATTGTTATTGCTTTGAAGCAAGGAGAATCATGGAGAGGTTGGTGTTCCAATGAGATGTGTGGGCCTCATGGATTTGAGCTTTGGAAAAATATTAAAAGAGGTTGGGACATGTATGCTACACATACTTGCTTCAAAGTTGGAAATTGAGTAAAGGTAAAATTTTGACAAGATTTTTATGATGTGGTGATCGAGCACTCAAGAACATTTTTCCTCAAGTCTATGGCGTATCTAGAAGAAAAGAGGCATCAATAGCGGATCTAGTTATCATCTCCAATGACATTTCTCAATGGAACATTTCCTTCCTTAGAGATGCACAAAACTAGGAAATGAATGAATTTTCAATGTTTTTTGACCAGGCGTACTCCACTCAAGTGTCTGGGATAGGTGAAGACAAGATTCATTGGCGCCCTCGGGCACTCAAGGACGTTTTTCTTCAAGTCTATGGCGTATCTAGAAGAAAAGAGGCATCAATAGCTAATTTAGTTATCATCTCCAATGGCATTTCTCAATGGAACATTTCCTTCCTTAGAGATGCACAAGACTGGAAAATGGATGAATTTTCAGTATTTTTTGACCAGGTGTACTCCACTCAAGTGTTCGGGATAGGTGAAGACAATATTCATTGGCGCCCTTCTAAGAATGGAGTCTCCATAGCCCATTTTTTCTATTATTCTTTGACCACGTAGAACTCATATTTTTTTTGCATGGAAGAGCATCTATAGGACAAAGGCACCTCCAAAGGTAGCCTTTTTTGTTTGGACAGTCTCTTTGGGGAAGATTCTGACTATAGACAACTTGAGGAAACGTGGCATCATAGTTATAGACTAGTGTTATATGTGCAAGAAGAGTGGTGAGTCCACTGACTATCTATTACTACATTGTGAGGTTGTTATGACTTTGTGGAATGAAGTTTTTGCTCGATTAGGTTTAGCTTAGGTGATGCCGGAAAGGGTATGTGACTTTCTAGCCTCTTGGAAAGGTATTCGAGACAATTCTCAAATTATATCCATATGAAAGATGATACCTATATGTCTATGGTGGTGCATTTAGATGGAGCGGAATGCAAGAAACTTTTAAGATCGAGAGCGATCGATGTAAAAGTTTAGAAATTTGTTTTGCTTTATTGGTCGATTGTAATTGATTTCCATGACATATCTTTTCACGAATTCCTTGTATCCCTAAATTAGCATGCTTAGACGTTATTCTTGTATATGTCCCATATACTTGGACATTTGCCTCCTTCTGATCAATATAATTTCTTTTACCGATCAAAAAAAAAAAAAAAATCAATCATTCTCCTAAAAGTAATTTTACTTTTACCAAACTACCTTCCATTAGAAATAGAATAGTTATATAATTATAGCTCATTTTCCTACCATGCAAATGAGAACACATTGAAGGCTAGACACAGAGCTGCAGCTTTGGTCATTTGGAAGCCTGGGCAGGCCGGATTCCTGAACAACTTCCAAGTACAAACACAAGAATGTGACTGGTGCTGCGTTTATAGATATAGAAGTTAGAAAAAAAGAAAAAATAGAATTGGATTCGTTTTACAGCGCAAGGAACTTGGAACCAGAAAATTAAATCAAAATATACAAAGCAGGCCAGTTTTCTAGTGATTTAACAAATTAAACAGATACTCTGTTTATTTTTTCATCTCATTGGGGAGAAAAAGTAAGGGACTATAGAAGGAAAAAATGATTATACCCCCTGCACCTTTAACCAATCGATTGCATCCTCTTTCGATGCAAAAAGAAGAAGCTAGTCTGAGTTTAATAGACCTGCATTACATTGCAGTTGCCCTTCTTCTTCTTCTCCGTTTTTTTTGGCTGAATATTGCACTAGGACTTCATCTAAACTGTATGAGCAATGAGCATAGGCAATCCAGCTTAACAGATCTGAATCTTGATGTGTAAACACAAATTCAAGCTATGACTTTCTTTCCTTTACTATGAGCATCGATACTTCTATCTTTGAGGATTCCTGACTGTGATTTTGAAGTTTCTCGTGCATCACCTGCGGCATGCTTTTTCCGCCTCGGAGCGGGAATGCCACCAGCATCACCAAGCGGACCTGACCAAGTTTGGAATGGCTCTTTTGAATAAGTGAATGTGGTTGAACTAAACGGGACATCTCGTGGAACAATTGCAGGATCAATATGCTGAGAAGCACCCAAGGGAAAGCCAAGTTGTCCATCTTGGTGTGGTGGAGGAAACTTCTCACTCTTGCTCTTTGCATTTGCATGGGAAATAAGACGCCTTCTCTGTTTCAGGAGAAAGCCAACAAACAGTCAAGAAACACAAACTTAAACTCAAACCTAAATCAGCTCGGCAGTGGCTTCAAATTTTGGTCAGATTGATATGCAAATTGTATGCTTGTAGATGTTCCATACAGATGGTGAAAAAGGAGCCTAAGCTGCGTTGTCAAATAAATGGAAGCGGCTAAAACCCAAACTCAAGCTCACTTGAAAGGGAACAAACTTCAATCTTGTTGTCTGTTCATTTAGAGCAGCTATTTATTAGCAATGTCAAGAATTCAAAAGTAATAAATGGCAATCGGTTGGAAACAACCAAGTTGACCAAACATAAGCACTAGCCTAGAAAGAAAAAAAGACAGAAACATATTATCAGGAATCTCTCACTGCCGTTTATTCTTGTAATGAAGGGCACGATACTTAAATCATAGATTGCCAAATTTTGTTTCCGAATGAAACGAGCAGACAACTTTAGAAAATCATTGACACAAGAATATTGACTATTGAGTCAACTACAAGACCTAAATGGCAGTAAGAAAAGTGGGAGGGACACACAAAGCTAATCTTATAATATAATTCCTACGTATCTGGTTATCAAATAAAGGGTACTAATAGAGGTTACTACCATTTGAACTGATTCTTATGCAGTATTTTAAAAGTTGGTTAACAGGATAAAATTATTAAACATACATCAAGATTAGATTGAAGCTCAGCATTAGCTTCTGGAGCTGGAAATGCCCTAACAGCACGATCACGGGTGCGCGTTTTCTTTACACCCTCAGCCTGGACTTTACTGGCAGCTCTTAATCTGCACAGAGATACAGTTAATATTCTTCACAGTTCATACTTACATGTAAGAAAGACATTTTTTTATAGGTAAAATAAGATTTTGTTTGATCAACTAAATAGGCAAAGCTGAAATACACAGGAAGTATGTGTGGAGAACACCTAGTTACATGTTAGGATCTAGAAATGGATACAAGGCATGTCCATGCAAACCATTAACACCAACGATAAGCAAAACTTTGACATGGAGTATTTCGTAAACTGATAAAGAATCAACACATGAAAAATAGAAGATATGAAGAATTTGGAGACAAAGTGCAACAAAATCACCAAATTGACGCCCAATACCCATTTAACTCCAAATTATATGGCAGTGAGGGCTTAACCTAGCATAATCATAGAAATATATATAATAAACACAGCAATACACATTTTACGTACCAAGATGAGGAGCAATTCCAAATTTTAAAACAAGTTACTAACATTCGTTGGGGATGGATAGAGAAAGTGAAGGTTTTTAAACGGGAAAACAGAAGCAAAATTGGAAGATGAGTAAGCTAAGACAAAAGCTCTGGCTGCTTACCCCCTTTGACATTATTAACCAAAGAGCCAAAGATATATACTAAATAAGGATAGCCCCTACCAAGGACATGACCCCAAAGGTTGATATCATTCAGACCTTTACAACCATGCACAGTATCCAAATGAATTGTCATAAGGAACCAAAACTTAGTAGCACAAAACAGGGTGTAAAGCATCCACACCTTCGAGCTTCATCATCCCGTCGTTTAGCATCCATTTCCTTGCTTGGGGGATATTTTGGGAGGCTAGACGGTTCACATGCATAAGGTTCTGTAGTGAAGAACTGCCAAAAAGTTGGGAGAAGAAGAAAATTGGGAGTACAAAGGCTTAATTTCAGAAAGATATCAGACAACTTACAAATTCAAAGAAAATAAATAAGTAAATTAAGCATCTAACATGCACACATGATCAATGTTTAGAATTTCAATATCATCACAATTTTTTTTTTTTTTTTTTTTTTCTGCAAGTAATATCATCACAGCTTGATATCAGCCTTGTGATGCCTACCATTTTACACAGTGACTTCAGGGGGTTCTTTATCTGCTACTTTAAGGCTCTTTATTACACAGTGACTTCATTTTCATTTAAAATTCTAGGTGAATAACATTGACCTAGAATTGTTATTCACAATTACATTGAGATTTTGATTACCATTGGTGCGAGAAAGACCCAAGTTTTATACCACAAGCAACACCGGCACTCAAAGTCCCAGCACCACAAGGCATATCTTTTTACGACCAGGAATATACCAAAAGAGAGCAAAAGGTGAAAATAATATAGAACAAGGTAGTTTAGCCCAAAAACTACACCCAAGATTTGAAGAACAATCATCAGTATGCTAACTTTCTCAAAAGCAGATCCCTTTTTACGGTGACAATATCAACTTCAAGGTAAAGGTCACATATAGAGGTACAGGTTTTGACCTAATTAGGCTGAATAGGTTATGGCTTAGTAGAGTTGAGTAGAGTTAAGTTGAGTGGCATAAATGAAAATACAGTCAGCAAAACTGATAGTTCGAGTTTCCACAGAAAGAGAAATCCAAATCCAAAACCCAGATTACCAGACTCCCAGATCAATGATCAAGCACTGAAAAGTCTGTGTCACAAGGGAAACAGTATAGCTAAGAGGAAAAGACGAAGAATTTGACCTTAACATATTTATAATTCTCAAAACTGCAATGAATCGACAAATCAATTAGCATTCTTGCACAATAACAACTTTTAGTGACCAAACTGCTACATTAGTAGCCAGTAAGTGAGCTGTTTAAAGGATTACAGCACTTACTCTCATAAACTATTAAGCAAAGCAGACACCTAGCATAAATAAAGAATTCAAAGTCAATCCAATTGTCAAAGCTCAGAGAAATAAAGACGGTACTTATCAAGAAGCAATAGCATGACAATCAAGGGATAAACAAAGTAGGATAAAATTATGCATGTTAATTGGAAAAATTGATCATAAATACGTCAAGACTCACCTCACTTCTTAATGCAGCAGTGGCCGTCAGCCTTTCTGCTGGATCAATTGCAAGAAGAGTATCAATAAGGGGCAATGATGATGGAGGGAAATCTTTAAATGTCTCTTTAATGCATCGTTTGTAAGGTTCTCGGGGCCTGAATAAGGTTGCATTAGGCAGTTTTGCTTTTTTGAAGTATTCATCAGTAGGTGAGCCACATAGCTTGTATATCTTATGCAGTTGCTCTACCTAAGTGAGCAGTAAAGATATCAGATTCTCTGAGACAAATCATTACATGTTTAAATCCAATACGCAGTAAATGACAGGGAATGCCAAAACCTATCCATGATATGCCACGTAACAATATTCTTACCTTTACTAAGCAACCAGCAAAAAGAAGGGAAGGATGAGAGATGCTTAAACCCACAGATATAATTTAAGTGGTGCCCATATCTTAAGAAAATTGATCAATATTTAAACTGTAAAAACCAACTAGTGAGATGCAAAATCTCACCTATTCATCATGTTCAAATCATCCAAAATAGGAATATGGTCCTGATGCTAAACAAAAGGTGTGTTAATGCAATGTCACCTAGCAAGATAATAACCACAATCATATCCAATTTCTTATACGTTCAGTTTCTCAAGAAGAGAAGACCAGGGACTGTAAAATTTACAGCATAACAATAACAACAACAATTGCTATTTTTATTTTGTTAAAAAGAGGTGCTCAAGCTATAAACAGAACCTCAATTCATACGACATTTTCAGGCTTCCTACAATTACATGTATCCAAGAAGAGAAAAAGATAAGAAAAGAAAAGCATGTTGCATTGCCTTCTGTTGACCATTTTCTGTGGAGTATATAAGACAAAATATATAGATATTTGAAAATGAACTAGATAACATAACATAACAAACACAAGGAGAGTTTAGCAAAACTGAAGTAGAGAATTGACTTATGATACTGCAAATGAAACAAAGAGAGATGAGAGAGTAAGTAGTGACCTCTGTACGGCCTGGCATAATTGGTTTTCCAGCCAATAACTCGGCTAAAATGCAACCTGCACTCCAAAGGTCTATGCCCACTCCATAATCAGTAGCCCCAAGAAGCAGTTCAGGAGGTCGATACCAAAGAGTGACCACCCGACTAGTCATGGTGCGTTTTTGGTTTGGATCGAAGGTAGAAGCCAACCCAAAGTCAGCAATCTTTAGTGTTCCACCATTGTCAATAAGAACATTTGATCCTTTAATGTCACGGTGAAGCACTCCATGGTTGTGACAGTGCTCAAGTCCAGATAGCAATTGATGCATGTAACACTTGACCTGCAATAATAACAGGAACATTTATTTTAGTATTATTAGTAATGACATTATAAAAGATGCTCGTTAACTTCATATTTCAAGGCAAACATGGGCAAACCTGAGCCTCTGTAAATCTAATTCCCGGACTAGCAGCAAGGCCAGCTAAATCGTGCTCCATGTACTGCAAGACCAGGTACAAACTACAGTGCATCCTTGACGTAGCCAAACCCTCTAACTTCACAACATTGGGATGATCCAAACGCCGCAAAATGAGTATCTCTCTAGCCATAAATCTCACACTCTCAGGTTCCAAATTATCAAAACGAACCTTTTTCAGCGCAACAAGTTTACCCGTCAATATATCTCTAGCTTTGTACACGTTACTATATGTTCCCTGCCCAATCTAACACCAGAAGAAGTTCCAAGGAGGGAAAAAATCAAAAGCATGAATATGATAAACCATCATTAACCCTATACATCATGAATTGCCCATCTCTGATGTAACCATCATGTTTACCCTTCATTTTCATTTATATACAGGTAACATGTTGCATTGATTTCGAGCCTGTCATTGCCACATTATTTGTGATAGGTAATTGATGTAAAAATCTCTATATAAATTCATCTCAAATGACATGGGCCATTATCACATTTCTCCCATTTCAAACAAAAATAAGCATCATATTGCTATTAAGTGCAGAATTTCCATGCCTACATCATTTGAGACAAGCAATAAAAAATACACCAAATTAAAGCTTTTTCCAAAAAATAAATGGTACCCACCTTGTCAATCTTCTCAAAAGAGTCTGCCCTCCGTGGAATCAACCCAGTGAGTGCCGCCCCACACACATCTGTGAGCCAGGGTGGCCACCCAGCTACAAGCTGCTCTCCTCGTGAATGCTGTGGTAGATTACTTTGCCTCGGGTTTGCCCTAGACCTTCTTCTCTCCCCTGGTGGCCGCTGAACCCCTTCACCACCATCCTTCTCCCCTTCCTTTATCCCACCATTATGAGCCTCAACAACATTCGTATCTATTTTCCTAGCTGAGACATCATCTACCTTCCTTTTAGACTGAGCACTCGGATTCTCCTCCTCCTTCACCTCAGATACTATACCAGATGAGACATCTCGACTGATTAGACACCCCATTTCTTTAATCTAAGCCTCATTGTTCAACATGTTCTACACACATACACATACATGAGACCTTCAGTTATACTGAATCATCGCTAAAAACTACCTATTGACCTACATACAAAACTTCAAGAGGCAACGAAATCAACTCTATCTCTTACAATACGATCCAAAAACATCGCGTAATAAGAACTTCAATTGATCGATATCATTTGCACGTAAAGAAGCATATCTATGATTGAAAAAAAAAAAGGCGTATGACTAAAAGGAAATCAAATCATTCGAACATACAAGAACGACAAATACAATCACTTTAAATTAAAATTTCAAGGGTTCGGAGCCTCCACGATTCATTTGGAGGCAAGAGTTGATCTGGGCATCCAAAAACAGCGGGACAGAGGACATTAAAAGTGATACATGAAAGGGAAAGGAGTGGTTGGGGCATCAAAGATCAACTAACAGTGGTAGCAAGAGAGAGACTTACAGTGATCAAATCTTAGTTATACAAACAGTGATCCCGAGTCTGTTTAGTTTTGGTATCTTGTGCCGTCTTTTCTATCACCCCAGACAAGAAAGAGGAATAAAAAGAGTAGCAGAGATCGTCCTATTTCAGAAAAGTCAAACCCTCATGTATCCTCTCTCTCTCTCTCTCTCTCTCTTCTCGCATACGGCATGGAATCATGGATCTTAGTTCCTTGATAGACGGGCGAAAATTGACCTATTTTTATTTTTCTTTTCCTCTTTTTAAAAAAAAACAAAGATTTTATTTATTTATTTAAAACAAAAAAAGGAAAGAAAAACATCTACTTCAAATATTTTATATTCTTTAATTAATAATTCGCTATTTTTGAAGCACCAAACAGATAAAGACAAAATCCAGCAGTTTTTCTGGGACTTTAACTACCACGATGTGTTGTGTAACACGCATATTCATTTAATAATTCATATCATTTATTTCCATATATTGCTATTATTATTGAGTTTTATTGCCTCAACATTTGTAATTTTCCCTTTTTTTTATATAATATAATATGACAATAATCATGTTTTAAAGTTGGGTCTTTTTCTTTATAATACAATTTTCCTTCTCGTGCTATTTTTCTATAAAAAAATATTACGTATAATTTTAAAATATATAAATCTCGTACACTCTTTTTAAAATAATTAATAAATCTAAAATGTGTATTAAAAAATTTACTTTCTATTTAAAAAATAATTATAAACTTCCCTAATAATTTTATAATTACCCGTTTCTTTCTAACCATTTATCTAAATTTGTTGGTAAAGATTTTCTTACAAATTATTATTATTAATTTTTTTGTTGGCTTACCAATTTGTTCACCGATAATTGGAGATTTACAAATTACACAATTTTCAAACCTTCACAACCAAAACTAATTCCTAGTCAAATACAATCTTAAAACTCGTTCCAATAACCAATAATCTTTTCCCATAAATATAAGAGAGAGTAGGGATATGGAAATCAATTTTTCTTTTCCTTTCTTTTTGGGTGAAGTCTGACCAAGTAGTAGTCCATGAGCTAATTACCAAGCAAATAGAAACGAAAAGAAAAAGAAATTACATTGTGATAACATGGAATTACAGGTTTGCAGCCTTCTTAGAAATTTAAAGCTCCATTTACTTTGGATTAGTCAGGAATGAAGTCTATGTCTAACTACAGTGTGTGCAGAATTCTTGTGAAGGACACGAAACCATTGTGTTATAGGAAATGGACAGAGAGAAATAAACCAGAAATATTCTGGATTCATTCAAGTAATATATCGCCAAATATTAATTCTGTCATCCTCTCCCAAATCAAATTCGTGCATTCATGTCCACGGATGTTAGAGAATGCACTACAAAAAAGCTTAAAAACCCAACAATAGAAACAGGAAAAAGCAATGAAAATGTTTTTTTTTTTTTTGATAAATAAAAGCAATGAAAATGTTATTTTACATATAAAAAGTACTCATTTGCCGCCTAATTTTAACCAAAATTGTTTGGTTGCCATCCAGACCTATTCAATCCTCGCTTTTCTTCTTTTTCTTTTTAATCTTGCTAGGCAATTCAGATGATTCTTCTTGTTCAGCATGTTTTCTCTTCTTCTCCTTCTTCTTCTTCTTCTCACTGGAATCAACATTCTCATCCCCGTTCTGTGCCACAGCATCCTCGTCCAAATGTTTCTTCTTCTTCTTCTTTTCTTTTTTCCCCGCCTCTTTTTCTTCAGCATGCTCATTTCCAACAATTGGCATAGCCGTTTCTGCCTCATCAACTTTCTTCTTCTCTTTCTTTTCCTTTTTCTTCTTCTCCTTCTTACTAGTAGCAGGAGCCTCTACTGCTTTCTCAGTTGGAGTTGGCTCCTCTGCTTTCCTCTTCTTTGGGACCTCACCATTGCCAGCAGTGGTATTTGCCATTTGCCCGAGAACAGAATCCGCAGAAGGATTATAGGTCTACATTAAAAAAAAAAAAAAAGAGCTAATGAACACCAGACAACAACAGGCAAAAACTATGTATCATACGCTAAAAGATAATTTTAGACCTTGGCAGCAGTTATCAATCCCCCAGCTCCCTTCTTTCGATCCTTGTCATAGACTTCTATCTTAGGTTTGCCTTTAGCTGACCCAGAAAAGCGACCCAATTCTCTACCTTCAAGATTCCTTAAACGTGCCTCAACCTGTCAAAAATGGTTTCATTAAAGAAAATGTTTCAATAAAAAAGATCATGCAAGTGCCAGACAAATTTGTGTGGAGTGAGTACCTTTGCTCGGTTCTCCAGGCCCAAGGAATTATCTTGATTATCTCCAAGAGCATCATATCTAATTGCTAATGCAGTTTTCGCAGCAAGTGACCGAGAAATCTTCCCCTTAAACTTTGGTGGTGCCTGACCAACCAATGACGCATGGTAGATAAGCCCATATTTGGGAGTAGCATGCTTAGTTTTCAATGCTCTGAAGAGAGCCTTTTCAGCTCCAAGAATCTGAATCGTGCTACCAGGCTGCTTCGAAAGATTCAGTAAACTGCCGCCATGGGCAATGAGGCGAGCACCAACAAGCTCTCCAACAAGGGCAGTCAAATTTGGTGCGATCATGTTCATCCTGTTTTTTAAATATTCATAGAGCTGAGCTCTGTACTCAGAAAGAGAGAGAACCTGGTCACAGAGTTCTTTGATATTAACCAAATCAAGGTCACTAATTTCAGTTCCCATTGATATCATAGCAGCTTCCTTTAATTCTGTCTCAACCTCATCTGACAATATCTGCAATATATATATATTTATCAGTAAATTAGATTTTATTGACCATAAAGATAGGCAAAAGCCCAAGTACACATGACATATCTGCAATATTCCAAGGAATCAAAACAAAAGAAACTTCTAAGAGTATTTATCTTCATTTTTTTTTTTTTTTTTTTATAGATAAGCATCATCTTCATTCTTTATCAGAATAAAAACATATTGCAATTATTGCCCACGATATCATGTTTTTTCACAGTTGTATAAGAATTTTAATAGTGAGCTCTGTTTGTTAAACCGTGATACTATATGCTCTAAAGTAACTCTTTGACAGTATGATTGCTCATCTGAATCCACTTACCAATATGTTCAGCTTCTGGGATAGGATTAAATTAAAAAAAAGGGAAATGGATTGGACTTGGCTTCAGACTTCTACTAGGTTAAGTGGTACAAAAGGGACAAACTATAGGAATCTTTATATACTTCAAAAAGAAAGTAAGCAATTCCACCTCAGAAAAATCAAGCTTTGCAGCATTAACCCGGTCACCCATGAGCTTCACTGTCTTGGCATAATGGATGTTATCTGCGACAATCTTAGTCAGCTCAGGAAAATGCCAACCATACCATTCTCGAACCCTCATTGCATATGTATTCAGCTCTTTATCAAGGTCATCAAGCAACCCAATGGCCTGAATGATCATCGTATCCACCTAGAAAACAAGCAATATATAGATGTGTTAAAAATACAACATACCTGCAAAATTTCAAGAAAATGCTGATTCTCACTGGCCATTAAGGGATGAAATTTATCTTAGAAACATGGCACTGTAATGACCCTACGAAAGGCCAAGCCACATTTGGGTTTCTACACCCATACCACTCATGTTACAATTCAAGTGCCTGGGAATCACCATGAACCACAACAACTTCTCTCTCTCAAGTAGTGTGGCTGAAGAATGACTCTGATAAACAACTCAAGGAAATATAAAGCCACATCTAGGCTTATATTCCATAGGAAGTAGTCAAGTTACAATTGGAGCCCCCTCTCATGACAAATCTAGGGTGTTGCCACTCAATTGAAACTAGTACAGACTGAAATTGAAATGGTCATTATCATAGATTGATCTAACCCATTTTCTCAAGAATTAACAACTCATTAAAGAAATCAATCAACTAAGACACAAGTTCACAAACTATAATTAAGGTTTCAAGCTGTAAATAGACAACAGGTTCGCAATTGGTACACCAAAAACTTGTATACCCAACGTTCAGAACCACCAAATTTTCAACACAAGCATACTAAACTATACATTCAAAGAAGTTCACATTCTTTATTGTTGTCTATAAAGACCACTTATTGAACACATAAAAAAAACACACCTTATCGGCACTGAACTTCAGCTTGTATCTAGATAAGCTATGAGATAAACCCAAACTCATTGGTGCCAAATCTTGAACGCCGAGGCCTGATATGAGCTCAGTCATCTGATGTCTGACACCTCTCATCAACTCCATAACAGCCTGGCTGTGGACACATTCTATTTTCTGCAATACAATAATCACTCTGACTTAAAAAAAAAAAAAAAACAAAAACAAAAACTAAATTCTATTACACGTTAGGCTATCATTAACAAGTTCGCAACATACTAGTTTGTCCTTAATGATGTTCCCAAGCTTTGAATCAGCCACAGCCAATGTTTCACCACTGCAGTGTGCACGCAAGAACTTCCGCAATCCCTTGCTGGGTTTGCTATCAATCAATAGGGTCGCTGCTTCCAAAGCTTCTGCCGTATTCTCAAACTTGGAAAATGCCTTCAGCTTCACCACCTAAAGTTTAATGCCCAAAACCAAAAAACAGATTCATCACTAAGATAGATTACGAATATGAAATCAAGATGCCCAATTTAAAACAAAGTTTATAATGGGTATTATTTTCACGCCAAAGGATCATTTTTAAGGGAAGTATGGGCTATTCTTTTGAATCAAAAGAGAAAACAAGAAATAGGCAGAGAGATGTTATCTCTGTTACCTGTCTAGCTGTCTCTGCACTGGAAAACTCCTTCCAAAGGTCCTGCATCGCAATTAAATAAGTCAGCCTCAAATAATAAAGTGATGAACTTTGCGCAACAGAAAAGAAAAAGACTTGTTCTCTCGAGGTAAACGTTCCATTATTTGAAAACCAAATATAAGTCCTAAATCCAAACATTGGACACAATTTTCCTTCACTTTTCTCAGCAACCGATCAAAGCGCGCATAAGAATTTTGAATGTATTTATACCTCAACTTTGTTGAGCTTCTCTTCATCCAAAACCTTGAAGAGCGCGAAACCTGCCGGAGTTTCAAACAACAGAATCATTCTTCAACTTCCTGAAAAACCCCAACACACAAAAAGTCAGCTCCTTGTTCACTCAAACTAGCTGAATGCAGAAACGGAACACAAACCAACTCGAGCTTGGAAAAAATCTTGCATAATATAATACGTAAATAAGCCAAATACCCCCTACACATATTCATCTAAGAAAATGTATAAGGGAAATGACGAGGAAGAGAAGGGGCGGGAGAGCCTAAGGTTTGGCTAACAAAAGAGGTCCCAATTTCATACCTCTGTTTCTGCCTGCGTTTGTGCGAGAAGAGGAGGCGGAGAAGAAAAAGGAGGGCGAAGAACAGGGAAAGGGAGGGTCTGGGTAGGGTTTAAGCCTTTAAGGTGAGCTTGTGTTATTTAATAGTTATAGATGAAAAGCTGAGCCGGGCTGGAGGTCCAATTCTCAAACCCATTCTAGCCCAGCGGGCCAACAGGGCCCAATATTAGGATCCAAGTTTTTTTTCCAATGTCAATACATTATATAAAATAGTAATATTATGTATATTCGTGTGCAAGTGTCATACAGTCATTTTGAAAAAAGTAAAATTTATTTTTCTTTTCATATAGATCTCTTATTTCTTTATTTTTTTAAAATGATTGTACGGCACTTATACACTCACGATTGCAAGTATCATTACTTGACTTCTTTTTAATTGAGTTTATTTATTTATTTGCAATCTAATGCATAGAACATATTATCCACATAATTTATACACTAAATATTGATTTTTAATATTTAAATTTTAAATTTTTTTCTTTTAAATCAAATTATATCATGCAAGTGATATCTATAATGTATTTTATACATTAGGGTAAAATATGATGTTGGACAAAACTTGTAACCACTTTAACTATAGGCCAATCATAAATCTATAATTATATTTGTATTCATTGTCAAAGATATTCTACTAGTGGATTATTTAAATTAGAAAATTGATTCTTACAGTTATGAAACCCACATGAAAAGAAATAAATAAATATGAAACTCACATGAAAAGAAAATTATTTTTTTAATTGTAGATCTTATTATTTTTCAAAATGATTGCACTGTACTTACACACTTCACGACTGTAGCATTACTTAAAATTAAGTTAAGATAACAAATGTTTGGATTTAAAAGTTATAAATATTCCTTTTGTTGTTGCATTTCCTATACTTTAGCTGAATGCTTCTATTTACAAGCCGGTGCGTAGATTTATAATAAAATAACAAACAAATCTTGATTTTTTTTTTAATCTAATATGTCAACAATGTAGAGATGACATCATCGAGATAAACCTAATAATATAACTTTCCAATTGGTTAGGAATTTGATATTGCCTATTCATAGGTTGATTGAGTGATTGTAGTTGTTAGAATCATAATATTTTAATGAGTAATGTTACGTACAGTTACTTTTGCGTACTTTATGTATATTCTATTGATGTGATTGGCTGTATCAATTTTTTTTAATACACAACCAATCATATCAGTAGAGTGTACAAAAGAGTTCGTAAAAATGACTGTACATAGAATTTTTGTACTTTAATAAAACAAAGATAAATGATTTTTTCATCCTAAGTTTTAGCTTAAGAGAAATACTTTTTGCAGTCGGGAGATGCAGTCGGCGTGCAGTCGGTTGTAAAAAAAAATTTAATACGGGACCTACATGAAAAAAAAAAAATTATTTTTATAACTTTTTATAATTCATGTAGGTCCCCTTGAATATAAAAATTTTTTTTTATAATTTTTTTTTATTCATTCTGTACAGCCGACTGCATGCCGACTGCATGTGGCGACTGTATGTAGCAAAGCCCTTAGCTTAAATATTGATTGTCTGTTTAAATGATTGTCTGATGTGATGAAATCTAGAACTTAAAAACAACAGTTGGGATTCTCATGCATTTCGATCTCGGCTTATCAGTTTTAAGTCGAAAGGCCACACACTGATTAATCGTCTGTATGTAGAGGATCTGTTGTTGATGACAAATCTTCTATCAACTTGTACGCATCAGTTCAACATAGTGAAACTTCTACGATGTGTTCTGTATGAGGGAATCTGATGCCATAACGATACTGAATTCAAGCTTTTCTGCCTTTGGAGATGGAAATGGTACGTAGGATTTCAATTTATTGCTGCGGTCGGTTTTTTGACTTTTTGTTCTTTTAATAGCATTTCTTACAGATTTTTGATACGCTAAAAAGGCAAGCTTGGAGAATACGGACAGAGAACACAGCAACTTTAGGTAATGACAATACAGATCTTGTAAACCAATACATACTCAGTTCTGCTAGAGACAAGCGGCAAGCACAAAACGGGGGTAACCGGCTGTACGTGGGAGCTTACATGGAAGAAAAAAACCAGAAAAAAGAAGAAGAAGAAGCTAAGATAGAAAAATGCTGGAAGCAAAGCTAAAGCCGAGATTTTTCTACTTTTGGACGAGTAGCACAGACCAGATAAGAGAGAGACCACGTTTCGAATGTAAAGCAAAGTAGATTTGGTTGAAGCATTTCTTGTGAGGCCACAGTCCAGATTTCGTAAGACTTTGAAGCATTTCTCCACCGAGGAAAACTGGCCAACTAGAGCACAACCGAGGAAATTGGTACAGTGAAAAACATACCGTTTTATTAAATAACGTGGGCACGTCGGTTGCGCCAGGCGCTTGCAACCAGCATTTTTCATACACAATTGTTATTAAGTACACATAGAAAATGGGTCGTTACTGATAAGGCTCGAGCAATATAAAACTCACATGTACACAGGCTATGGACAAAGTACCATTTATTCTTGTTACTATGTAGAAGCATTAATGGCTTCTCAAAAACCACCATATTGCATAACGAAAATATAATAGAATAGAATCTTGTAGTGTATCTATACTCCATTCATAACCTAACTTTCCGAACTCTGAACCCCCTCTTGACCCATCTGAAAGTCCTAAATCTTTCTTTCTGTGTTTGGAGACACTGCATCATTACCGGAATTTGGCATCTTTCTCAATGGTGGAGCTGAACAAACGGGCACAACTGATCTAATTCGAACAGCTGGTGCCATGAAAGCAGGAGATACTCCGCCAAGGTTAAATCTTTCAGATGGTCTGGTTGAACATGAAGGACCTGCAGTTCTCATTCTTGGTGGAGCAGCTCCTAGTGATGCCATATTTTGAGGTCTGACCTCCATTGATGCAGTGGGGTGCATGGTTCGGATCTTTATGGGAGCAGCTGCAGATGAAATTGGTCTGAAATTTCTGTGGGAACTTGCTCTTGGGGGATATTGGGGCCTGAGATTTGGCCGAGAAGAGTCAATACATGGGTTCCGTAATTGTAACTCAACTGGCTTAAATATGGAATCTATGCTCCTATGAGAAGCCCGCTCAAATTGTCCTCTCTGGTTCCCTTCTAACTGAAGACTTCTAATTTTCCCGTCGATTCCATTAAGGTTCTGCTTGTCATCCTCCTGGACTATTTCCAGGATTTGTGGTTCAGCATTGTTATTGTTGCTAAAACTCGGGGGTTTGGAAACTCCAGATGAAGAGTACTTGGATGATTCTTCCAGTTTCTCCTCCTGTATCTCTTGAATAGTCACTGTAGACCTGCCCCTGATTGAACTAGGAACCAAATGGTTTGAGAAGCAGAATGGTGGGCTTGAGGCAGCAATTGTAATCCTGGGTCTCATCTGGATTGACTCCGGTTCCCTTCCCGGAAAATACAGACACTGGTCTGGCTGGAAAAAAGATTGCATCAATGGATAAATCTGAGGAACTGATGTAGTAGCTGCTGGAACTGTAAGTGCCAACAGGCGGCTTTGCTGCTGTAACAATTGTTCTTGCTGCCAGATTTGGTACATGGCCATTTCAGGGAAGTATGCCCAGTTCTGGCATTGCATATGGTATAAGCTTGGGGTTTGCTGGGTTGATTCCCATAAGATGGGAGTGGATCGTTGGTGAACATGCCCCTGATAATTTTCTGCAGGTCTGTTTGACTCCGATGGTTGTAAACTTGCAAGCACACGAGCAATGGTCACTTGTTCCTGTTCTTCATTGGCTTTAGACTCCAGTGAAGGAGAAGTACGAGATGATGAGTGACTTTGAGACACTACATGATGAAATTAGACATTCACTCAGAAAAAGAAGAAGCTAGATATTTGTGCAATTTCATAAAGAATCGCCAAGATGCCTTTAAAATCAAGGAAGATTTAACCAAAAGCACATGTATGGAGAGCACAGCCAAACAGTGCTTGTATGATTATAACAAAAGTCAAGCACAATGATTAAAAGATCAAACATAAAAGATAAGATACTCACATTTTCTCAAGGCAGACCAAGCAGCCATGGCAGCATTTTTTTGAGCTTGTTTCTTGGTCCTAGCTGGTTCACCTGTAAAGCTCATTCCTGCAAGCTCGACTGTACATGAGAAAGTGGGAACATGGCCCGGTCCGGATCTAACAGTGGTATAAACGGGAAGTTTTAACCCAGCTCGGTGAGCAGTCTCCTGAAGCAAATTCTTATAAACTCCTGTTTCATCCTTCACAAGCAACCCGAAAAAATCACATGATCTTCAATTATAAAATCGTAGATCGTGTATAGCGCTAGGGAGTTATGAAAAACATATATTGGAGGAGTCGAGAACACATAATGAAAAGGCAAATGAAAAGCTGGGTCTTTGGTATAGCATTTGTTATAAGAAGAAAGAACCAAAAATATCAAATAGATTTGGTTCTCTCGTATAACTTTTCCAGCTATTACATACACATGAGGTTTAGTAAACCATTTTAATAAGTAAGATAAATTTTATCAATGATTCAAAGAGGCAGTATCCAAGTACACAAGGAATATCCAAAGAAACACCTAATTTGAGAAAGAACATAGATCAAGAAAATCCTAGAAATTAGAGCTAAGGAAATATAAGTGGGCAGCCATCCAATAGTAAAGTGTATTAGAAAAGAAAGCTGAGTTGCTCTATTTTCCTCATTAAATCATTGAGTTTTACAGATCGGAATCATTCTTCACAAGAGCTGTTGTAATCGCTATCAAATCTTCAATTCTTTCTAACATGATATAGAATTGCCACCAATCCAGGCATTGCCCATAACTCAAAGACACCAAAAGCTGCTTACCATGAAGTGCTTCCTATCTCACAATGGAGTAAGAGGTGATCCATGGTTCCACCATCACTCTTACACATGCAGCATCGCTTGATTACAATGGCACGTCTCTTCCTCAAGTTTTCAAAGGTAAGGATCTTCCCTAGTGCAGCCATCCAAACAAAGAATGCTGCTCTGGGGGTGGCTTACTACTCTAGGTGGACAGACTTCTATGGAAAGCTAGCTAGCATTATTGTGAGGGATCAATGCATTATAAAAACTTAACTTCAAACATGCCTTTCTTGGACATGTCCTAGCTCATTTTATATTCCCCATCCCATCTCAACCAATAGAATACAAGCAAGCATAGAATAGATTAAAGAGATCCATCTCCCAATCCTGTGCCGATCTAACAAAATCCAGCTTCCATTCACCAATAATTGCATTACTCTTCGAGAGACAAACATCTTCAGAAGTCCAGAAAGTAGGATAAGAGTGTATGCTTCCCCGGTTGGTGATCCTCTATCATGTTGGATCGGAAAATTTGGAATCCATTAGTGCACACCTTTGTGCAAGATGATCCCAGTGTGCGTATTTTGGTGCCTATGGAGAGAAATAAATCAGCACATTTTTTAGGATTGTGAGATACCAGTATCGGCTCTTTAAGTTTTTTATAACACTTTATAGTTTGTATTATTTTACAATAGCATAACAAGATGTCACCATCTCTAGCTCTAACTTTCCGGGTTTCCTAGCCCTATTTCCTTTTGATAGTTAAGTGGATTCTATGTAGACGTCCTGTGTACTGATGTATTAACCCTGTTAATGATCAATAAAATCCGTATCATACCTATAAAAAAGAAAGAAAAGAAAAGGAATCCGTATCATACCTATAAAAAAGAAAGAAAAGAAAAGAATGACTGGAAATTCTTGAAATTGCATTCTAGTTATGATGAGGCTACCAGCTGCAAAGCCAGGGCGGAAAGAGGGGTGTTGGAGTCAGTATTCGGTTGATATTTAGCTAGGATTTTTTCTAGGAGAGAGAGAAAAAATTTTCAAGGGCAACTATTAAATCCAACCAGAGAACAGTTTCATTTTAGGCAGCATAACAAATAGTCTCAATGAGTACATTTAATGATAAACATAGGAATACTCTCTCTAACCCAGATATTTGGTGTTGAAATTTTGCGTAGTCATTCTTTGGAAATTTGAAGCAGCCAAATTTTGTTTTACGGGAGCTCCTTCCTTTTTATTTATTTATTTATTTTTTATTTTTTATGTCGGGGAACCTCTCCAAGGTAGGGCCCCTCGGATCCACCCCTGCAGAGTAAACCCCAGCTAGAAATGGTCTAAAAGTTGTGCTTCACTTTCTTGTGCCTTTTATTTTTGTTTTCTTGTATTCACGCTTTTCTTTGGCAAATACATGTACAAAAACTATATGACACCATCAAAATGACGTTTAATTTCAGACAAGAACTGAAGCTTTTATTTAACAATTTCCATATAATTAGCTAATTATATTATGATTAGCTTGCATATAACAAGCTTTTATTTATATGTAATTATGATTAGCTAATTATATGCAAGTTTTTTTTTACCTATAAAAAAAACTTGCATATAATCAGCTAATCATAATTACATTTAAATCTTCCACTTCACTTCCATGCCATTTCTCCTAAAGGTAATTCATAGGTCCAAGACATTCCCCTGAATTCCTAGCATCCACACTTCAAAAGTACTTTCTAAGCACTTGTCCTAGAGTTCTACAAAATGCAAAGCATTACACTTGCCTCCTTGTACCTTCCTCGCCTTGGAGTTAAACACCCACGATTTATGCTTATATTCCTCCATTCCACATTAGCTCAGTTAATATCCTTTTTTTAAACTTTGTCCTATCTCTTATTTCCTCTATGTCCCATCCTGAAGTTCACAGACTTAGGGATATATTTTTGTATTTTTCAAAAACGAAATTGATGGAAGTCTTATATGAAAAAAATTTCTTCTCACCCAAAAGTTCAAATGTATGATCCCTATCCACCTAAAACTAATAAATTGAAAATCAAGGTACAATCATGGACCCAATGAGGGAAAAACATATATTCAGAACATAAATATTTTTTTGAGAAGTATATTAATAAAAGAATAGGCAAAAGCCACGTTCAGTACAAAGAATGTCCTAGCTACGTAGGAGCAATAGAAACAAGTTTGCTCAAATGCTCACCAGAACTCTTGCAGCCAATGCTCTAGAAGGGCCTCTGTTTGCAAGTGTGTTCAGAGCTACCTCAGCCGCAGCATGTTCTGCCTGCCTTAGAGTAGAACAGAAGGTAGGGCTCTCAAAAGTGTCTCCATTAAAGTTGACAGTAGCTTTAAATCGAGGAGCATGATCCGGTCCTTCCCGGATGCATGAATAAGATGGCAGGTTAAAGCAGCTTCTCTGAGCCAACTCTTGCAATTGGTTCTTATACATGTCTGCACACGTATAAAAGTAATACAGGGACTGAAAACTTCTCCAATTATAATTCTAAAGAGTTTCATATTGAGTTTTGTAAAAGTGTGTAGGTAGAAAAAAAATTGCTTTGGTGTTATAAAAACCAATTATAATGAAAATATTTTGAGAGTTGAATTTTATAGTTCAGAAGATGTTTGGGTTGAAAGATCTGAAAGAACAGTCGTCAAGTAAATCAAACAATTCAATCAACAGCATTGAAACCTTATTGTTGCTAAGAACACTAATGAAAAGCAAAAACTTTCATCACGTAATACGGATAAAGGATTTTGTTTTCTTAATTTCACCTGACCATGAATCTGAGATTAAAAACAAAACCAATTTCATTTCTCCTGCTATATTTTCTTTCCCTTGTCTTTTTACGTTTCTTCAGCAATCAAACAGAGCTACTCAATAACAAACAAACCCATCTACAATATCCAATACTCACTTCTATCAGACCTAATTAATCAATGAAAAGAAGAGAAAATCAGCCAAAAACGTTGAAAAGGAAGCAAGACAAATGAGATACGATCTGAGTTCGAGCCAATAAAAGAGTGAATGACGTCTACGGTCAGTCAGGAGGGACACAAGTCTAATTGCCTTTCTCTCTTCACCTCATTTTATCAGCAACCTTACAGAACCCCGACGCACCAATATCATCTAAAACTGACTTTGATCATACCCAAATAATAAACAAATTCACGATAAAAAAATATCAAAACCATTGGAAATAAAAGTAAAAGCCAGGCAAGAAGAAATCAGAGTGGCTCAGCAACTCTAAGGTGCAACTTCAGAAACTCCCAAAAAATGAATGGGCAACGATCTGGGTATGAGCTATAAGAAAGCCACTGACCTTGGCAGCCAAATTTGATCTCGGAAACCGTTCAGACTCTAGGTTGAGAGAATTCCCGAGTAAGAAATGGACAAAAGTTTGCCGGAAAGTGAGAGACAGTAATATGGAAGTAAAAATATTTCACGCCATTGTATATTCTCTCCCTCTGTGATGCTGACGGAAGCGAAATGTACAAGGAATGAACGTGTTGACAGTGTATAGTGAGGAGGTCTGTCATTTTTGTACGTTGCAGTGGTTTTTGGGGGAAAAAACACATGAAGGAGCGTGGGTTGCGGACCAAAAGGTAAATTCCCGAACGTTGTCGTTGCATCCCTATCAGAAATAGTAGGTCTGATGGTCTGTTCAAGCCGCAAAGTCTATGTCATCGACTCATCGACAAAATGAAATATTTTGTTCAAAATTAGATTAATTATTATTATAATATAATTTTTTAATATTAATTTTATTTTAAAATTAAAAGAATTAAATTATTTATTATATTTTATATAAAAATTTATAAAAATTATAATAATTATACGAAATGAGATGATATAATTTAATTTTAAGTGTCAAAATAGTAAATTATTTTTATAATTTTTTATACAATTTTATTTTAAATGAGGGGTATTTTTTTAAAAATAATTTATAAAAATAATATCACTTTACATAATAAATGCTCTTATTTTAATACATAATTATATAAAGAGTTTAAAAAATATTGTGCATGTATTATTATTCTTGATGTAATACAATTTGGTGCACGAGAAAACGATCGGTTGGAGTTTTAATTGATACTATAAAAAGGTGATGAGACATGTATATGTAATTACTGTTTATGAGATGTCATTATGATAAAAATATGAATAATGTTACATACAGTCGTAGAATGTGTAAACGTTATGCAATCGCTTTAAAAAAGAGTGGTTTACGATTAAAAAGTTAGTTTTTTTTATGTGAATTTCGTATTAATTCACTTTTTTCAAAAAAACTGCGCGTCATTTGTATAACTACGATTGTAAATATCATTTCTATAAAAATATTATTGTTATAAAAAAATCTCACAAAAATAAATTTATAAATTGACATAACTTCATACATTAGACTTACTTTATAATAAGAAAAATTCTTTTATCAAGTGTCTCGAAAAATAATACACTTACAATTCTATTTTACAACCATGTGTTAAATTGAGGGTATTTCATTACCTTTTTTAACTTACCGGCCACACCTCCACGCTTGCAGGAAAGAAAGTGACCAAAAAGATCAAAACTCGAAATTAATGTTTCTTGCCTTCTCGTGCTTTGGCCTTCTTTAAACCCAGTTCTCTTCAAACATGGCAAAGGGAAGGGATCTGGCTTTTGTTCTGAGTTTCGGTCTTCCTCAAATTGTGGCCTCCGCTCTTCTGATTGAGAATATTTGGTCTTCCAATTCGAACATCCCCCTTTTTTTTTTCTTTTTTTCTTTTTTTTTTATGATGGAAAATTACCCCATACTCATCTATAGAACTTAAATCTCCGAGATACTAACATGGCAACCCACCGTCATGGCCTCCCAAATTTTCAAGTCTTATATTCACTTTTTTTATATAATAGAAAACTGAATGCCAAAAGTTTACTCATATTTATACTATTTACGATAAAAATACTTTTATCTTTTGTACATATTTTACGAATCATGCAAAACAAATAATAGAGGCTATTTCAATTTTCTTTTCATAACAAAATATACATATTTTTTTAAAATTTATCTCAATTCATTTCTTTTAGGTAAAATCTAGCATTGAAATTTCACTTACCGGACTCTGATAATGTATTATCTTGGTTTTGGGACCCTGGTCTAGTATAACCTAAATCAGAAATACTTGTATACAAGTTATTAACTCATACCGGCACTAACCTTAGCTAACTAAATTCCATCATCCTAAGAATAGAGCAAAACAAGTTTATAAGCAATTAAATTTATAAACAGCCCAAAATATATCATCTCACAAGCAGCCAAGAACAACCTCGGACAGCTACCTAATTCCACCTCGTACAGCCACCAATAAACTCTATCCACCACACATCAACCCAAGTCACTACACTTCAACAATTTGAAAACCAACATCTCCAACTTTATTAATTATTAGTTTCATCATGTAAGTAATGACAGAATTGTCTTCCAAAACTCATTAACGTACAGATTTCCTAATAAAAGCATAATTACAAAACTAAAGTTTGAATTTCCTTACCCAAATTCCATTACTGTGATACAATGAACTTGATATAGGGATGAGGTTATCTATGACTAATTTCAATGTTCTGTGACACCAAGTAGTGGTGTTAAAAATGAGATTTACAATTGTGTTTAAATGTAACATCTCGATCCCAAAAGTATGATTATTTATTTATTTATTTATTTTCATTATTTTGATTTATTTCATTTTTTATTTATTTGTATTTTTATACTTTCGTAATTTAACAATGGATCAGATTTATTTGTTTTTTATAAATTGTTTCATCTCATCTTATAATTTTACTATTATTCAAAATATCTTATCTTATTTAATTTGAACTGTGTATCCGAACGAGGAAGAATAAAAATGGAAGGAGAAGGGAAAACCGTCTGGAGTGAGAGAAGGAAGGAAGAAGAGAGTGTAGGTAAGGGTGACAATATGTTACACGACCCGTTAACCTAACACGAACACGACACGATAATAGCGAATTAGGATTTAGTCTTAACGGGTTCGGGTCAAAACGAGTTGACCCGTTAAGACACGATTGCTTAACGGGTTGATATGGTCAACCCATTTTGACCCATTGTGACACATTAAGAAAGTTAAAGTTACAATTATACCCTTAAACCTAAAATAAAATTGTTAAAATTTTAATTTCAATATTTTTATTGTTTGGATTGTAATTTTAGACTTGTAGTTAGTTTTATAATTTTTATAGATATTATAAATTTAATATTTATATAAAATTATGCTAAATTTAATCAGGTCAAACTAGTTAATTTCGACCCTATTCAACCAATTTACATAAATAATTGAAACGGATTATATTGTATCGTGTTAACCTATTTTGTAATATTCACTAATGGGTCAAAATGGGTTGACACGATACGACCTGTTATGTTAATGGGTCGTGTTAGGATTTGAGATTTTGACACAATAAGCTTAACGGGTCAGGTTAAGGTTAACCTATATAGTATAATATATATGTTTTGACACGACATGAGCACGACCCATTAACACAATTTGACACTCTTAAATGTAGGGTGCTTACCTAAACGGCGTTGTTCTGTGGTGTGGGCTGCCATTCTTGCAGGCCTGGGCCACGGCGTGGGCTTGCTGCTGGGCCTAGGTATTACAATGCAAATATCCTCAAGCGTGGCCAAGTCGAAATCACTTGAATGTGTAACGCATGGATTCTGTGCTGTTGAAACATTGGCAAACCGGAGCCTCTGTAAATCTAATTCCCGGACTATCAGCAAGGCCAGCTAAATCATGCTCCATGTACTGAAAGACAAGGTACAAACTACAGTGCATTCTTGATGTAGCCAAACCTTCTTAACTTCACAACATTGGGATGATCAAAACGCCGCAAAATGAGTCTCTCTCTAGCCATAATCTCACACTCTCAGGTTCCAAATTATCAAAACGAACCTTTTTCAGCGCAACAAGTTTACCTGTCAATATATATCTCTAGCTCTGTACATGTTACTATATGTTCCCTGCCCAATCTAACAGCAGAAGAAAATTCCAAGGAGGGAAAAAATCAAAAGCATGAATATCATAAACCATCATTAACCCTATACATCATGAATTGCCCATCTCAAATGACGTAACCATCATGTTTACTCTTCATTTTCATATATACAGGTAACATTGTGCATTGATTTCTAGCCTGTCGTCGCTACATTATTTGTGATAGGTAACTGATGTAAAAATCTCTAGATGAATGCATCTCAAATGACATGGGCTATTATCACATTCCTCCCATTTCTAACAAAATAAGCATCATATTGCTACCAAGTGCAGAATTTCCATGCCTACATCATATTGCTATTAAGGACACGACACCATTTTGTGTTATAGGAAATGGACCGAGATAAATAAACCAGAAATATTATAGATTCAAGTGACATTGCCAAATATTAGTTCTGTCCTCTCCCAGAGCAACTTCTTGCATTCATGTCCACAGATGTGAGAGGATGCACTACAAAAACTTTCCAACCAAAGAAACAGGAAAAAGCAATGAAAATTTTATTTTACAAATGAAAGTACCGACTTACCACCTAATTTCAACCAAAATTGTTTGGTTGCCATCCAGACCTATTCAATCCTTGCTTTTCTTCTTTTTCTTTTTATTCTTGCTCGGCAATTCAGACGATTCTTCTTGTTCGGCATGTTTTCTCTTCTTCTTCTTCTTCTTCTCACTGGAATCAACATTCTCATCCCTGTTCTGTGTCCCAGCATCCTCGTCCGAATGTTTCTTTTTCTTCTTCTTCTTTTCTTTTGTCCCCGCCTCTTTTTCTTCTGCATGCTCATTTCCATCAATTGGCATAGCTGTTTCTGCCTCATCAACTTTCTTCTTCTCTTTCTTTTCCTTTTTCTTCTTCTCCTTCTTACTAGTAGCAGGAGCCTCTGCACCTTCCCCAGTCAGAGTTGGCTCCTCTGCTTTCCTCTTCTTTGGGACAGTTTCCTCCCCATTGCCAGCAGCAGTATTCGCCATTTTCCCGAGAAGAGAATCCGCAGAAGGATTATACGTCTACATTAAAAGAAAAAAGAAGAGCTAATGAACACCAGACAACAAGGGGCAAAAATTATGACGCCAAAAAATAATTTTAGACCTTGGCAGCAGTTATCAATCCCCCAGCTCCCTTCTTTCGATCCTTGTCATAGACTTCTATCTTAGGTTTGCCTTTAGCTGACCCAGAAAAGCGACCCAATTCTCTACCTTCAAGATTCCTTAAACGTGCCTCAACCTGTCAAAAATCGTTTCATTAAAGAAAATGTTTCAATAAAAAGATCATGCAAGTGCCAGTCAAATTTGTGTGGAGTGAGTACCTTTGCTCGGTTCTCCAGGCCCAAGGAATTATCTTGATCATCTCCAAGAGCATCATATCTAATTGCTAATGCAGTTTTCGCAGCAAGTGACCGAGAAATCTTCCCCTTAAACTTTGGTGGTGCCTGACCAACCAATGACGCATGGTAGATAAGCCCATATTTAGGAGTAGCATGCTTAGTTTTCAATGCTCTGAAGAGAGCCTTTTCAGCTCCAAGAATCTGAATCGTGCTACCAGGCTGCTTTGAAAGATTCAGTAAACTGCCGCCATGGGCAATGAGGCGAGCACCAACAAGCTCCCCAACAAGGACAGTCAAATTTGGTGCGATCATGTTCATCCTGTTTTTTAAATATTCATAGAGCTGAGCTCTGTACTCAGAAAGAGACAGAACCTGGTCACAGAGTTCTTTGATATTAACCAAATCAAGGTCACTAATTTCAGTTCCCATTGATATCATAGCAGCTTCCTTTAATTCTGTCTCAACCTCATCTGACAATATCTGCAATATATATATATTTTTATCGGCAAATTAGATTTTATTGATCATAAAGATAGGCAAAAGCCCAAGTACACATGACATATCTGCAATATTTTGAGGAATCAAAACAACAGAAACTTCTAAGAGTATCATCTTCATTCCTTTTTTAAGAGGTAGTTGAGGGTCACCGAAAAAAGCAAAAGCCAGTAGTGGAGCGGTGATCTGTAACATCACCAGCATTAATACCTTACTTCAGCTTTCATTTAAGAGGTAGGGGTTGCTAAGCCTAACTAATAAAATAGGGGTAGGTAGTAATGGCAAGGTGTCCAGAATGGTCAAGCTTTTTAGATATCTCAAAATACATTTAGCAGCTACTAATGAGGGACCGAGGAGAGTGCATAAACTTTTCTACAAGTTCAACAGCATATGAAATTTCTGGGTGAGTCAGAGTGAAGTACTGGAGACCACCCACCATAACATACTCCTATTGGCCGATGGATCTGATAGCAGCTCACCATCATGAGAATACAGCTTGGCAGTAAGCTGGTTTCATTCTTTTATCAGAATAAAAACATATTGCAATTATTGCCCTTGATATCATGTTTTTTCATAGTGGAGAGTATAAGAATTTTAATAGTGAGCTCTATTTGCTAAACTGTGATACCATATGCTCTAAAGTAACTCTTTGACAGTATGACTGCTCATCTGAATCCACTAACCAATATGTGCAGCTTCTGGGATAGGATTGAATTTAAAAAAATGTAAATGGATTGGACTTGGATCCAGACATTACTAGGTTGAGTGGTACAAAAAGGGACAACCTATAGAAACATCTTTATATACTTCAAAAAGAAAGTAAGCCATTCCACCTCAGAAAAATCAAGCTTTGCAGCATTAGTACGGTCACCCATGAGCTTCACTGTCTTGGCATAATGGATGTTATCCGCGATAATCTTAGTCAGCTCAGGAAAATGCCAACCATACCATTCTCGAACCCTCATTGCATATGTATTCAGCTCTTTATCAAGGTCATCAAGCAATCCAATGGCCTGAATGATCATCGTATCCACCTAGAAAACGAGCAATAAATAAATGAGTTAAAAATAAAACATAGCTGCAAAATTTCAGTTCTCCCTTATTCAAGATTTTTTTATTGGCACTGGATATTCGAGAACAACGTTCCAACTAATCCCGGGGGTACACAGGCCCTTGGCAATAAGTTTCCTGCAAGTGCGCCTCGGGTAATTCAAGGGAAAAATCCCCCAGTCCAATGGCCCCTAGAGATTGCTTGCATCCAAAAGGATTCGAACCTTAGACCTTGAAGGGAGCATACCACCAAGACTAAGGTCTTTACCACTTGAGCCAACCTCTAGTTATTCTTGAATACCAATTCCCATCAGTTATTCAAGAAAATGCAGATTCCCACAGGCCATTAAAGGATGAAAATTTCCCTTAGAAACAAGGCACTGTAATGACCCTATGAAAGGCCAAGCCACATATGGGGGTTTCTACACCAATACTAAGCAAGCTACAATTCAAGTACCTTCGTATCATTATAAACCACAATAACCTCTCTCACTCAAGCAGTGTGCTGGAGACTGACTTTGATACAATTTTTAACAACTCAAAGGAAAAACCAAGCCACATCTAGGCTTATATGCCAAAGGGAGCAGTCAAGTTACAATTGGAGCCCTTTCTCATGATAAATCTAGGGTGTTGCCACTCAATGGAGACTAGTACAAACTGAAATTGAACTGATCAATATCATACATTGGTCTAACCCATTTTCCCAAGAATTAACAACTCATTAAAGAAATAAATCAACAAAGACACAGGTTCACAAACTATAATTAAGGTTTCCAGTTATAAATGACAACAGGTACGCAATCGATTCCCCAAAAATTAATATACCAAGCTTTCAGAAGAACCAAATTTCCTGCTTAACCATTTTTTTGATCGGTAATCAAGGTATTTTATTCATAAGAGTAGACATAGCCCAAATACAAATTTTCTGCTTCATAAGAAACCATATATTCAACGAAGTTCACATTCTTTATTGTCGTCTTTAAAGACCACTTATTAAACGCATAAAGAAACACACCTTATCAGCACTGAACTTCAGCTTGTATCTAGATAAGCTATGAGATAAACCCAAACTCATTGGTGCCAAATCTTGAACACCGAGGCCAGATATGAGCTCAGTCATCTGATGTCTGACACCTCTCATCAACTCCATAACAGCCTGGTTGTGGACGCATTCTATTTTCTGCAATACAATTATCACTCTGACTTAAAAAAAAAAAAAAAAAAAGAAGCTAAAACAAAAACTAAATTCTATTACACTTTAGGCTATCATTAGTAAGTTCCCAACATACTAGTTTGTCCTTAATGATGTTCCCAAGCTTTGAATCAGCCACAGCCAATGTTTCACCACTGCAGTGTGCACGCAAGAACTTCCGCAATCCCTTGCTGGGTTTGCTATCAATCAACAGGGTCGCTGCTTCCAAAGCTTCTGACGTATTCTCAAACTTGGAAAATGCTTTCAGCTTCACCACCTAAAGTTTAATACCCAAAACCAAAAAAGAGATTCATCACTAAGACAGATTACGAATACGAAATCAAGACGCCCAATTTAAAACAAAAGTTTGTAATCGGCATTTTTTGCACGCCATAGGATCATTTTTTTTAGGGAAGTGTGAGTGATTTTTCTTAACCAACAGAGAGGAACAAGAAATTGACAGAGCAGATTACCTGTCTAGCTGTCTCTGCACTGGAAAACTCCTTCCACAGGTCCTGCATCACAATTATATAAGTCAAATAGTAAAGTAGAGAAGTTGACCCAACAGAAAAGGAAAAGACTTGTTCTCTCGACTCTCCAGGTAAACGTTCCATTATTTGAAAACCAAATATATGTCGTAAATCCAAACATTGGACACAATTTTCCTTCACGTTTCTCAGCAACCAATCAAAATGCGCATAAGAAGTTTGAATATATATATATATATAGACATACATACATACCTCAACTTTGTTGAGCTTCCCTTCATCCAAAACCTTGAAGAGGGCGAAACCCGCCGGAGTTTCAAACAACAGAATCATTCTTCAACTTCCTGAAAATCCCTAACACACAAAAATCCAGCTCCTTGTTCACTCAAACTAACTACATGCAGAAACGGAACATAACCCAACTTGAGCTCGCAAAAAAAAGCCAAATATCCCTAACACATATTCATCAAAGAAAATGTATAAGAGAAGGAAGAGGAAGAGAAGGAGCAGGAGATCCTAGGGTTTGGCTAACAAAAGAGAGGCCCCAATTTCATACCTCTGTTTCTGCCTGCGTTTGTGCGAGAAGAGGAAGGGGGGAAGGAAAAGAAGAGTGCGGAGCGGGCGTCAAGGGAGGGTCTATGCTAGGGTTTAAGGCTTTAAGCCTTTAAGTGAACCGTGAACTTATGTTATTAAATAATGGGTTTTGCTACGTACAGTCGGTAAATGCAGTCGACGTGCAGTCGGTTGTATGGAATAAATAAAAAAAAATTATAAAAAAATTATTTTATATTCAGGGAAGTCTACATGAATAAAAAAAAGTTATTTTTTTTTCATGTAGATTCCGTATTAATTCACTTTTTTTTCCACAACTGCATGCCGACTGCAAAAAACATTTCTCTTAAATAATTATAGATAAAAAGCTGGGCCGGGCTGGAAGTTTCCAATTCTCAAACCCATTCTACACTGAGTTAAGATCTAAGGTTTTTTTTTTTTTTTGAAAAATGCTACGGTCATAAAGAAATTATATAAAAATAATTATACAAATTAATGTGACTTCATATAATTTATCATATTTACTTTATAATAAAAGTAACTTTACAATCCTACAAATCATATCAAATTATATCAGTTTGTAGAATTATTTTTGTGTAATTCCCTTGTGGTTTGAATATTTTTTTTGTTTAGGTCTGAAAACATAATGTATATGTCACTTTTTAATTTATAAGATTTAATTTGTAAGATTTAAGATTTCTCTTTTAAATCAATAATGTTATATAAGTGATGTGAATAATTTATTTTACACATCGACTTGCAAATAAAAAAAAAAACTTTTTAATTAAGATAAAATATGATGTTGTACCAAACTTGCAACCACCTGAACTATAGGCTAATCATAAATCTATAATTATATTTGTATTCAGTCCAGGATCTCTACAAACTTTTAGGATATTCTACAAGTGGATTCTTTAAATTATTAACCACTATTTTCAGTTTTGATAATAAGGATTTTGCCACATCAACATTTTTTTTTTCAATTTAGTAGTAAAAATTATGTTAATATATTAAATATTTGGATTTAAAAGTGATAAATATTATTTTTGTTGTTGAATTTCCTATACTTTAGCTAAATCCTTTTATTTGGGTAGATTTACAATAAAATAAATAAATAATTTTTTTTTTTTTCAATCTAATATGTCAACAATGTTTTAAGGTGTATAAGCCTTGCGTATTCTTGTTAAAAAAAAATGAATAATCTAGGACCAACAGGCAGACTCCACATTTAAAAAAAAAAATGCACGAGACTTGCACACTCTAAGATTATATCTAGCATTAATTTAAACTTAATAATATAATTTTTCCACTTGTTGAGGAAAGTGTTAGGAGAGAGTAAGTTTTGATATTACCTCTTAACAGGTTGATGGAGTTATTGTAGTTGTTGTTGCTTTGTTTAGAACTACAATAATTTAATAGAATGAATATAATTGTTTTTCTTTGTCTGAAGTTTTATTGTCTATTGTTGTTGTTTATTGCTGCGGCTCGGTTTTTTGTTCTTTTAACAGCATTTCATCCTCATCGGCTTGGCCAAATGAGAAAGATGGCCAAAATTTAGATAATCTATGCCAAAAAGACCCCACATTATATTGGACATATCTAAAATAGTTTGGATTTCAGCTATAATGCTTGGCCAAATATACAAGACAACTGTTGGTTCATCAAATATTAAAATACTAGTTTCTCACTCCAAGCAAAACTACTATTTGGTTAGTAATTAAGAAATTTAGATGAGTTTAATCAAATATTTTTTGTTATTAGCATTAAATAACATTTGAAAATATGATTTTTTTAATATTAATTTAATTAGAATATAATTGTTATTAACATTTAATTGGTAGAACTATAAAATGTGATAAAAATAAATTAAATAACAAATTATGAAATTAATAATATTTTATTATTATATAGAGATTGAATGAAGAATTCAATATGGGGATTGAATTTTAAGATTGAATTTTAATAGAATAGGCAAATGCTAAAAAATGTAATATTGACTAAATTTTAAAGATGCATTTGGCTAAATCAATGAGGATGCTCAAAAGGCAAGCTTAGCCAAATGCAAGCTTGGAGAATGAGGACACAGAACTCAGCAACTTTAGGTAATGACAATACAGATCTTGTAAACCAATATATAATCGCTATTAAGTATACATAGAGATAATGCTCGAGCAATATAAAACTCACATGTACATAGACTATGGGCAAAGTACCATTTGTGCTTGTTACAATGAAGAAGCATTAATGGCTTCTCAAAAACCACCATATTGCATAACGAAAATATAATAGAAGAGAATCTTGTAGTGTATCTATAATCCATTCATAACCTAACTTTCTGAACTCTGAACCCACTCTTGACCCATCTAAAAGTCCTAAATCTTTCTTTCTGTGTTTGGCGACACTGCATCATTGCCGGAATTTGGTATCTTTCTCAATGGTGGAGCTGAACAAACGGGCACAACTGATCTAATTCGAACAGCTGGTGCCATGAAAGCAGGAGGTACTTCTCCAAGGTTAAATCATTCAGATGGTCTGGTTGAACATGAAGGAGCCGCAATTCTGATCCTTGGTGGAGCAGCTCCAAGTGATGCCATATTTTGAGGTCTGACCTCCTCCATTGATGCAGTGGGGTGCATAGTTCTGATCTTTACGGGAGCAGTTGCAGATGAAGGTGGTCTGAAATTTCTGTGGGAACTTGCTCTTGGAGGATATTGGGGTCTGAGATTTGGCTGAGAAGAGTCAATACACGGTTCCGTAATTGTAAATCAACTGGCTTAAATATGGAATCTACGCCAGTATAAGAAGCCCGCTCAAATTGTCCTCTGGTTCCCTTCTAACTGAAGACTTCAATTTTTCCCGTCTATTCCACTAATGCTCTGCTTGTCATCCTCTGGGAATATTTCCAGGATTTGCGGTTCAGCATTATTATTGTTGCTAAAACTAGGGGGTTTGGAAACTCCAGATGAAGAGTACTTGGATGATTCTTCTGGTTTCTCCTGCTGTATCTCTTGAATAGTCACTGTATACCTGCCCTTGATTGAACTAGGAACCAAATGGTTTGAGAAGCAGAATGTTGGGCCTGAGGCAGCAATTGTAATCCTGGGCCTCATCTAGATTGACTCTAGTTCCCTTCCTGGAAAATACAGACACTAGTCTGGCTGGAAAAAAGATTGCATCAATGGATAAATCTGAGGAACTGATGTAGTAGCTGCTGGAACTGTAAGTGCCAACAGGCGGTTTTGCTGCTGTAACAATTGTTCTTGCTGCCAGATTTGGTACATGGCCATTCAGGGAAGTATGCCCAGTTCTGGCATTGCATATGGTATAAGCTTGGGGTTTGCTGGGTTGATTCCCATAAGATGGGAGTGGATCTTTGGTGAACACGCCTCTGATAATTTTCGGCAGGTCTGTTTGACTCCGATGGTTGTAAACTTGCAAGGACACATTGTTGAATCTAAGATTTCAAGTTTTGTGTAATTATATATTTACACATGGATTTTGATGATAACAAATGAATTCAAAGAATAAAAAAGTCTCAAGTTCAAGTTGTCTACACAATAGAGTCAAGCACATCAAAGAAACAAGCATGAACAAGAAGGGAACAAGTTCACATTAAAATTATAGAGTAATGTTGTAAATCTCTTAAAAATTCGAAATTAGGATTAAAGCTAAAAATTAATATTTTATCATAAAACATTAAAATACATTTTTCTACATGTGCATGAATATTTTGAAAATTAAATTTGAAAATTTTGAAAGATGACTGATTGTCATCTTTCACATGTGCACATGTTTTATCTGAATATTTTCAAAAGTGATTGATGCTTTTTTAGACTTATACAAAAGGTAGATGATTTTGTTTGAAAAATTTGAAAAGTAAAGTGTGCTCCTTTTGTCATATACAAAAAGTAAAAGATTAGGTTTGAATTTTTTGAAAAAGAAAGTGTGCTCCTTTGGTCATATGCAAAAAGTAAAAAATTAAGTTTGAATTTTTTTGAAAAAGAAAGTGTGCTCCTTTTGTCATATGCCAAAAGTAAAAGATTATGTTTGAATTTTTTAAAAAAGTGAATGATATTGTCTTTGACATGTGAATCTTTTTAAATTTGAATATTAAGTTTCATATGCCTATAAATAGATCATTTGAGAGTTTCACATTCACAACACCAAGAACATACAATATTCATTCAAAGCTTTCACTCTCTATTTTCTAAGCATTGAGCCTTAATCCTTGTTCATTTTGAGAGATATAGTTTGTGCTGTATTGTTCTTATTTTACTCATTGAGGAGTGTTTTTTGATAACCTACCCACTATCAGCTCTTATATCAGTAAAAAGGTGTGTATAACCCTTATGCGTGTAGAAAGTGTTCTATACAGAGAATAGTTAAATCACCACGTGTAAGGTGATTGCAAGTGTAGAGGGTGTTCTACACGGATCCTTTGTAGCAGTGTTGTTCAAAGGTGTAATAGGTTTCTATCTCCACCTGAAAGAGGTTGAATAGTGAATTTGGGGATCCTTAAGGGGTAGCTTGAGGCGAGGACGTAGGCAGTGGGGCCAAACCTCGTTAACATACTGAGTTTGCTTCTTTCTTACCCTTACTCTTTATATTTATTACTGTTTTGTATTTTGTTTATATTTTATATTGTATATTTGATTTATAATTGTTATTTTTTTTAAATACAACTCAATTCATCCCCCCTCTTGTGTTAGTCAAGCAATGGTCACTTGTTCCTTATTAAAATGGTTTACTAAAGCTTGTGGTTTAATAAGGAAGACAAGTTTTATCAATGATTCAAAAAGGCAGTATCAAAGTACACACGGGATATCCAAAGATACAGCTAATTTGAGAAAGAAACTAGATCAAGAAAATCCTAGAAATTAGAGCTGAGGAAACATAAGTGGGCAGCCATCCAATACTAAAGTGTCCTAAAAAAGAAAGCTGAGTTCCTCTATTTTCCTCATAAAATCATTGAATTTTACAGATCAGAATCATTTTTCACAAGGGCTCTTGTAATCACTATCAAATCTTCCCATCTAACATGTTATAGAATTGCCACCCATCCAGGCAACGCCCAATTTAACCAGAAGACAACATAAACTGCTTACCACTAAGTGCTTCCTATCTCACAATGAAGTAAGAGGTGATCCATGGTTCCACCATCTCTCCTACATATGCAGCATCACTTAATTACAATGGCATGTCTCTTCCAAGTAATATGGGGATGGATACCATTCAAAAGAAAGAAAAAAAAGAATGGCAGTGAGGAGTGAGGACCCACCTCAGACCAGGAATCAGGATAGTCGGAGAAGGAAGCTAGACAGTGGGCATTCAGATTGGGTCAGCTTGAGGTTTCATCAAAACCACTAGATTGACTTTGATTTGGTCAGTGTAGGAGCTAGCACTGAGATGAGAGAGGGCCTCTTTTTAGAGTTGGATGGTGTGCTTGTGTTGTTTTTGAGCAAATTAACGTTACCACCAAATGAAGTGTAGAATCTAACATCTCATACTGCCCACTACTACTTCACATGGTCTGGTCTTCATTGTTGGTGCGGACTTCTGTGCCTCCAGAATTAAGCTCGCTGGATCTTAAACGTATGGGTTTCTTCTCCTTGTTTTTCCCCTCTTTTTGTATTTTTCTTTTCATCTGAGATAAATATCACAGCACAGATATACTTACAAAATATATATAAATATATCACAGCACAGATATGGTTATTTGTTGACTTTGTGGTTCATACATGAATTAATATTTAGGACATGGGATGGAGACCGTGTTTGTTTGTCTTTTTAATATGTGGAGAGCAGATTTAGTGATAATTTACTGTAAGCATATACCAAAAAGGTGCAAAAGGTGAAAATAATATAGAACAAGTTGGCTTACAAAAAACAAAATATAGAACAAGTTGGACAACATTTTTTAGCCCAAAAACTACATCCAAGATTTGAAGAAAAATCATCAGTAGGCTAACTTTCTCAAAAAGCAGATCCTTTTTTACGGTGACAATATCAACTTCAAGGAAAATGTCACATATAGAGGTACAGGTTTTGACCTAATTAGGCTGAATTGGTTAAGGCTTTGTAGAGTTGAGTTGAGTTGCATAAATGAAAATACAGTCAGCAAAACCAATAGTTTGAGTTTACACAGAAAAACCAAATCCAAATCCAAATCCAAAACCCAGATTACCAGACTCCCAGATCAATGATCAAGCACTCAAAAGTCTGTGTCACAAGGGAAACAGTATAGCTAAGAGGAAAAGACGAAGAATTTGACCTTCAAGGAGATGCTTTTTGAGGATGCTTCCATTAATGAAGTTAGATGCGGCAGTTTCCTCAGCACTTTTGTGGATCTTGTTAGGTTTCCAGCTTGTTGCTTTTCCCATACGTATGTGGATAACACTGTTCATTGGAGCTATCCGCTAGTTGAAAGAGAATCTCTATCTTGTTTGCATAAATGGTGACAATCTCCCTCTAAAATTAGGTTCTTCAATCCAAATGAGGTGTTGCAGCTTCCGAAATGTCCAGTGAGGCTGCGTTTGCCATTTGCTTGCCATTTCCTCTAAAGAATATCTCATTTTACCCATCACCAGTAGCCATTGCAGGAGCATTTCCCATCAAAAAAGTGATGGAAACGATTGGCATCTCTTACAATGATTTCCCTCTCGACAATCTTAGATATATATTTGGTCACAACATGACAGTCGGTGCAAATGCGCAGATTCTTGGTGATCCTAATCAAGCTCCCAGCTGGCGTGCTTAAAAGACCAAAAGCAATGGCTAATCTCTCACTATGGCCCCAGAGCAACTTAACCTTCATTGGCTCCTCTATATCACGCAGAACACAACTGGTATCTGGCACATAACCAGAAGCCTCAACCTCCAGCCTCAAACTTTCCAAAAACTGATAAATATATGCCCACCTTGGATGACTATAATCTCCTGCAAAAAATGTGTAGACCTGGTTTCCTACTTCAATGGAACTATAGCCAGGTGTTTTTTTCAGACCCCGTGATCTCATGAGGCCTCGAATGTAATTTACTGCATCCCATCTCCTTGCTTCAGCATATATGTTTGATAGCACAACGTAAATTCCAGGATTCATAGAATCTAAATGAAGTAATCTATCTGCTGTTTGAATTCCGATATCAATGTTTCTGTGAGTTCGACATCCACTCAGTAAAGCTTCAAGCACGGCACTGCCCGGTTGAAAAGGCATTTTTCTGACTAATGCCTCGGCTTCCTCAATACGGCCAGCCCGGCTAAGAAGATCCACAAAACAAGCGTAGTGCTTCTCAGTAGGCCTAATGTTATGGGCTCCCTCCATTTTGTGAAACAAAATAATGCCATCTTCCACAAGCCCCGAGTGACTACAAGCAGTGAGAAGAGCAACAAAGGTGGTTTGATTTGGCTTCAGCCCCTGCTCTATCATTTTTTGATAGACACCAACAGCTTGATGCCCTTGGCCATGCATCCCATATCCTGTTATCATCGAGTTCCATAGAATAACATCTCTAGAGAGGAGCCCACTGCCAAATACTCTCTCAGCAGAGTTTATCTTTCCACACTTGGCATACATATCAATCAGGGCTGTCACATTAACTACATCAAATGCAAAACCATTGCGAATTAAATGAGAATGGACGCTTCTTCCTTTCTTCAAAGAGCCTAGGTGGGCACACGAATGGATCAAACTGACAAGGGTGACAGAATTGGCTGCAACTCCCTCTTCTTGCATCTGACTAAATAAATTCAGGGTATCTTCGGCATGCCCATTCTGTGCTAGCCCTACTAGCATGGCAGTCCAAGTAACCACATTCCTGTGTTTCATTCTATCAAAGACATTGGATGCCTGCTTCAAGGCGCCGCATTTAGAATACAGATCAACAATTGCAGTAGACAAAATGAGATCCGAACTAAGACCCTTCCTATACATACAACCATGGAGGACTTTTCCACCGCCCAAATCAGCCGTTTGAGCACAACCCTGAAGGAGGCAAACCATGGTTCCTGAATCAAACCCACCACCACTATATACCAACCTGCGAAAGAGGTCAACAGCTTCTCGCACCAAACCATTTTGAACAAATCCTGACATCATAGCATTCCACGATACCAAATTTCTTGTGGGCATGCTATCAAAAACCCAACGAGCAATTTCAACATAACCCATCTTACTATACATATCAACCAATGAGGTAAGCACCAAAACATCACCGCCCATTCCTAATCCAAGTACACACCCATGAACACATTCGCCAAGTTTCAAATATCTTGCTTCTACACAAGCTTGGATCAAACTTACCATAGTTACGGGACTTGGCCTAATCCCCAAACGACGCATATCAAAAAACAAATCAAAAGCCTCATTAGAGTGGCATGCCTGCACACACCCACCGATCATAGAGTTCCAACAAACAACATCCCTCTCAGGCATTGCGTCAAAGACCCTTCGTGCTTCATCAATACTACCAAATTTCACCAAGAAATTAATAATCGAACTCCCCAAAAAAGGGTCACTTTCAAGTCCTTTTTCGGCCGCCCTTCTAATTACTTCCCTGCCCATTTTATAATCAAATAAGCCCATGCATGCCCTGAGCGCAAAATTGCATGTATAACTATCAATCTCCATATTGCCAGACCCCATCAATTTAAACAACTCAAGGGTCTCATGGTACCTCTCATTTCTCACATACCCACCAACCATGGCATTGCATAGAATAGTTCTCGGATGAGAAAATTGAACAAACACGTGACGAGCATCGCCCACGTGTCCCAGATCACAATACGTCCTGACAAGTTTTGTAGCCAAAAACTGATCTTCGAGAACGGGATTGGTGATAGTCTGAGCATGGATGGACTTGACCAGGATGAGGCTATTTGAGAATTCTTGTAAAAGCGACAAGAATCTGTAAACAAATGGACGGCAATCGATTGCATAGGGCATCACTGAATGAAGAGGTAGAGGCAACGAAGGTCGGGGAGTAAATAAGTCTGAAAGCCATAAGCTACTGTGTGCTGTGCAAAAAGCGTGCTGATCTCGTTTGCATATTGAAAGTTCACACAGTGCCTTGGGGAGGGAAAAATATTCTTCTACAGGTAGTCCGTAACAGCGATATTCTTACACTTTATTTACTAATTACTATCGTTTATTAGTCAACTATTTTTTTTTTCTTTTGTTTTTTAAATCTCGAATAAAAATCTCAAAACATCACATCCTTACATAATTTAAAATAAAATAAATTTAATTAACAAATATAATTATATAATTTAATTAAAAATAAATTTAATCTTAAAAAAATAGACTCAAAGCAAGGAGATCATGTTCGAGAATTTTTAATCCATAATCAAATAGTAAAAAGTAAACAAAACAGATAAGTAGTAAAGTAATTGTAAAGAAAGTGTAAGGATATCGTTATCCAAATATTCAATGCTTCTTATAATATTATTAGTTCTATTTTATGAATTTTTAGAATAATTCATTATATATTACTGTGGAGAGGACGATGAAACTTCCAATTATATTAACAATCTTAAATTAGAATTAATATTCTCTAAATACGACTCACTCCAATAAAGTTGGAGTTTGAATCCAAACTCTGTTGACTCTGACTTATCGGAACGAAGTTGATATGGAGTCATACATAATAACATACATATACATTTTTGGCACACACCGCATATATAACACTCAAATTAAAACCAATAAATTAAATCCAACAAATTGATAGAGATTGAGCATCAGAGACACTATAATTAAAATAAATAACACTCAAATTAATCAAGAGCCGAAAGAGAGACAAAGAACAAGAGAGAAAGAGATTAAATTAAACAATTTATATTTTGATTAGAGAAGAGACAGATGACGGCCGACTGAGAGCAACTAAATAAGGAGTATCTAGCTAAGGGTAGTGGCAACCAGTGAGTGAAGGAGAGAGGGTTTTGGGAAGAAAAGAAATTCAAATTGGAGAGAGAGAGAGAGAGAGAGAGAGAGAGGTGAAATGGAAGGTTTCAAGTGAGAAATGGAAGGTCTCAAGTGATGGGGTTAGGATTAGTGCAAAACGACCCCGTTTGGATGGGGTAAAACGACGCCATTTTAATTAATGGACTAAGGCTCTACAATCGACTTACAACATAAATGGTGCCCTTTTGGTTGAAATGGGCTGGGCTCTTTAGGCTTGGTTCCATGCAGTTTTGGACTTTTGTTTTTTAAACCTTGTTTTTTCCCCCAACCTTCAAATGAAATTTCAAATTTAGTTTTTGCTTAATTCCTATTTTTTTTAAATTTTAAAAAGTATTTTTTTAGTTCTTTTAAATACTAAATTTAATTGTTTATATTGAATCATTAAAAATTAAAAATGACTAATTTACTAGTATTAAGTTATGAGTAGTTTATAGGTTATAAACTAATTAATAGTCATACATATTTTATCACCTAGCAGTTATCACATTGGTTATTAGTCTATTATTTGAATTTAATTATATAAATTCTATACTAATATATAACTTATTTTTATATTATAATTATACTATAGTGTCTAATTAAATGTTATTATACTATGATATTACATATTATTATATTATACTAATGTCTAACTTATTTCTATACTATATTTATTTTTAGTGTCTAATTACATGTTATTATACTTTAATAAATTAGTATTATGTGTTAGAAGTATTATACTAGACTTATTTCTATATTAGTGTCTAATTTATTTTTGTACTAAACTTATACTACAGTATCTAATTACATATTATACAATTTTTAACTTATTTCTAACTTATGTATGGTAGTAATACTATGATGTTTACATGTACTCAACTATTATTAGTCTATTTATATTATAGTATAAGTATATTATTTTATAATAATTAGTTCATACTAGTATATTATTGAATTTAACTATATAGATTCTAATTATATAGTTCTAGTACAAATGATCAATATATAGATAAATACATAATTTTATAATATATGTAAAATGCAAAGTCGAAGTCCCTGTTAGAGCATAAAGTTGGAGTTGGACCAGATTGGAGTTAGAGTCGGTCTAAAGATACCTTTGACTCCGACTCTGACTAAAATTTTTTTTAAAAAAAAAATCAGACTCAGGCTCCATTTTGTTTGTAGTCAAATTTTCGAATTTTTCCTTAGCTATAGAAATGAAGAATCTACTCTTGATGCTTTAACATCATATAAGAACCGATTGAATGCTGTTGAAATGTATGTAACTGGGCACACACACAGAAAGATTGTACTTTGTAGTATTAGCCTAGCTGAATGCCTCAACGTGCAATGAATGCTAGGCTTGGAGTAGCAAAGATCATATATTAGCTTCAATCACACACACATATATATATATATATATATATATACAGAAACGCTTTGGACCGGAGGGTTCTATAAACTGAGAATAACGGAGGTCAATCACAGTTTGCCATGCAAGAGGTACATTTTAAACTCTGTACTGCGTGACGTAGGGAATAAACCGACTCATTTTCGTAAATAATGCATAAATTAACAGCAACTGTAGTATAAGTTTAGTACAAAAATAAATTAGACACTAGTATAGAAATAAATCTAGTATAACACTTCTAACACATAATACTAATTTATTAAAATATAATAACATGTAATTAGACACTAAAAATAAATATAGTATAGAAATAAGTTCGACATTAGTATAATATAATAATATGTAATATCATAGTATAATAACATTTAATTAGACACTATAGTATAATTATAGTATAAAAATAAGTTATATATTAGTATAGAATTTATATAATTAAATTCAAATAATAGACTAATAACCAATGTGATAACTGCTAGGTGATAAAATATTTATGACTATTAATTAGTTTACTAATTAATAGACTACTAATAGACTAATAACCAATGTGACAACGCGATGTACTGCGCGTGTTGAGCTGAAACCAGATACCTCTCTCTCTTCTCTCTCTCTCTCTCCCTCTTAGAAACCCTAACATTAAATCTGAATCTGAAGCTCAATCGGAAGCAAGCAAATAGAAAAATCAGTTTATCCCAAGTTCATCAAGGTTTATGTTTTTACTATATATTCTAGGCGTGAAAGTCTAAAACAAAAAGAAAGAAAAATTCCCGAACATGTTGAAACAAAAATTGGGTGTAAAGCTACTATATGTATAAAAAAGGATGGTGAAAGGTAGGTAGTATGCAAGTTTGTGCCTGAACACAATCATGGTCTACTCACACCAAGAAGTACCAGCTTGCTCCGTGGGCATAGAGGAGTGACACGTGTGCAAAAAAAACTCATTCTCACTTTGAATGAGTCTGGAGTACCGACAAGGAAGATAATGTCAGTGTTGAGTAAAGAATCAGGTGGTGATTTTAACATTGGTTGTATTGGTAAGGATGTCGAGAATTATTTGGGAAATAAAAAAAGAAAATTATTTGAGGAAGGAGATGCACAAAGGTTGTATGCATACTTTCTTGATCAACAGTGTAAAGAACCTGGATTTGTGTACTCCATGCAGGTTGATGAAAATAGGTGTATGGGAAGCTGTTTTTGGGCAGATGCAAGATCAAGGTCTGCATATCAATATTTTGGTGATGTTGTGACGTTTGATGCGACGTGTCTCACAAATATTTATAAGATGCAATTTGTGCTGTTTTCAGGAGTTAATCATCATCACCAAACCATAATGTTTGGTTGTACATTGTTAATTAATGAAACAACTGAATCTTATATATGGTTATTGAGAACATGACAGGAAGCAATGCTTGGGTGTGCCCCTTCAACTATTATTACTGATGATGATAAAGCCATGGCCAAGGCCATTGCAGAAGTACTTCCAAATACAACTCACCAGTTGTGCTTGTGACATATTTTACAAAAATTTCCAGAACATTTGGCACATGTCTACAACAAGTTTCCTGAATTTTCAAAAGAATTCCGTCATTATATTTATGAGACAATAACATGTGATGAGTTCGAGGAGGAATGGAGTTCAATAATGGTGAAGTATGATCTAGTTGGTAATGATTAGTTGCAAAATCTGTATAACCGACGTGAGAAGTGGGTTCCAGCTTAGTTGCGAACCACGTTTTGTGCGGGTATGTCAACCACACAGCGGAGTGAAAGTATGAATAAATTTTTTAAGGATTATGTTCGTTCAAGCACGATGGTGAGTGACTTTGTGCATCAATACGGGAAAGCCTTAGATGCACGCTATTTTAAGGAGAGAGAGAAGGATGTGAGAACGAAGTCAACTAGAGCAGTTTTCAAAACATGTTGGACAATTGAAGAAGAGGTGGCAAAAGTGTATACTAGGAAGTCTTTCGAAATATTTCAAGATGAGTTATTTAATAGCCAACGATACAAAGCTACCAAAGTTCAGAAAGAGGGTGAAAGTAAGATGTATGAGGTGGCCTAATGGCAAAGATAAACGTGTTTATTATGTGAATTTGGAGAGTAGAGAACTCAAGGCAATATGTACATGTCATATGTTTGAGTTTATTGGTATTGTTTGTAGGCATATCCTATGTGTCATTGCAAAAAAATCAAAATTAGATGTGTTCCCTTCTCACTATGTGGTAGAGAGATGGACAATCAATGCTAAGAGTCGAGCAATACTTGAAATACCAGTTTTTGAGGGGCATGTAATGACACAAGAAGATCCGGTAATGCGAAAAAATAAGTTGATGATGCAGTTTTATGATATTGTAGAACTTGGCTCACAATCAAGTTTTAGAATGAACCACCTTTCTCTTGCCTTAGAGAAGGTACACAAGGAGTTGCTTTTGATGGAAGATGTTGGAGAAATAAATTTAGAAGCCGGAGAAATGTCATGTAATGATTCTCCTATGTTAAGATCACAAGTAATCTCAAATTTCTCACAAACTATGCAAGATCCTCAACGAGTGCCAACGAAAGGAAGACCGAAATCTTTGAGAGCAAAGAACCCAAAAGAAACTCAAGCAGTGAAGAAAAGGCGTTGTAGCATTTGCAAGATTGAGGGCCATACAAAGAACGGTTGCCCTTCGTTGGGGTATGGTACTTATCTCAAAATTTTGATTTTGTTTTAATTTTATAAGTAATGATTTTTATGTTTTTATTGTCTTCCATGTAGGAATCTTGGAAACATAAATGAAGAACTTGGCTCACAAAGGGTGGATCTTGAAGAACATGTGACATGAGGTTGGTGAATTAGTTGGGTGTTGTTGAATTTATGTGTTTATTACCATGTATACTTATTTGATATTTTTAATGCCACAGGACTTAAAGATCACAAGTGATGGTGCTGTTGAATTTTTGGGCTCAATGAGAATGGATCTATTTATTTGATAGTATGTATTTGGAGCTATGTATTTGGTACTTTCTATTTGGAGCTATGTATGTACTTGGTAATATATGGTGTTCACCTCTATGGATTTGGTACAAATTATTTGGTAGTATGTATGAAATTCTACTACTTGTGATTCAGCAAGCTTCCATGTAGCAAGTGTTTTTTTGTGATAATGTAATTAGATATGAACCATGAAGCAAGTGTTTTTTTGTGCCCAGTTTTTTTTTCTTAGCCCAGGTGCTCTGTTTTTATTATGTGAATTTGGTAAGGGAGTTCAATAATATTTGAGGAGTGAAACTTTCCAATATTCCTTTCTGTGCATCCAAGTATTGGTGGATATTTTTTATGTTTGTTGCTTTATGTTTGTTGCATCAGAGTTTTGGAAAGGCAATATATATCCTGATTGTGCTTGCCGACCCACTCAGTTGTAAACACTTCTTGTTTAATAGTTTATGGCTTGCAGAAATATTCAATTTTTTTGTTTGAGACAGTGAAAACAAACTAGATTGTGTCCAAGAATTGATTACTTTTAATCACATTGGTCTCCAAGAATTGATTACTTTTTCTTTGTTTCTGGTTTTACAAAAGCGATTTAGACGTGATGTCCCCCCTACACAATGAAACTGATTTTTTTTTTCATTTTCAAGAACCCCCTGTTTTGATCACAGCATATTCACAGCATCCACAACTTCATATTCAATATTCACACCCCCTGTTTTCATATTCACAACTTCAGTTCAATATTCACAGCATCCACGTTTGACAAACATCTCCAAGTTAACCAAAATACAGACCACAACCAACAAACCATCAACCAATATACATCAAGCTCATTTCCAAGTATTACATTAATTGAGCTATTTATCGTTCAAACTTCAACACAATTACAGAAAAAAGTACAACAATACAGAACCATAACAAGAATAATGTCCTCTTATACTTCTTTTCCATAGCTTTAAACTTTGCTTCTTCAGCTAGCCAACGTTCTTGATTGATCCTGTCATTTCTTCTTTGAGCTAACTCCAATGTCATTTTGCAACAAGTGTTTTGTTCCATTTCAAAATCAACCCATTGAAAAAATGAGTATTGTTTCTTCATCTTATAGTTCGGACAATTAAAAAATCGTCTGCCAAAACTAGTATGTTTGGCAGAAATTCTTAGCTTTGAAGGAATTCCACAATGGCAAAATGGTCTCTCCAAAATAGTAGTTTCATCTTTTGCTCTTGAAGTACAAGAACTTGAACTAACATTGCTGTCATAGTCATACTGCATTTGACAAGGACTGAATCAGTAAACGACAAGGACTGATTATGTATTTTAGTGGTAACTTAAGCTAATAATGCTAATATGTATTTTGAGAGGAAACTTGTTTATTGGTGTCATCATTTTAACCTTGTATGTTTCCTCTACTCAGAATTATAAGTTGTAACCTAGCTAGCGAGTGCTAACTCTCAATATCTTTACTATTTTAAAGTCTGCAAAATTGATAAGGGGCATGCAATGTTTTTTGGGTGAGATAGGAAGCTAGTCAAATGATAATTGTTTAAGATTGTGCATAGGCTAGTGTTTCTTAGTGTCAAACGAGACAAAATACTCTTCCAAATTTCTTGCCAATATTGATTTAAATGCAACATACAAGTCGTGCAATATAAGAATTTGTTTCGGATGGAGTACATTACTACGTACCGTTGTTCCCTACCATCATATGCCATCAATCATCCGCAATATTTAATCCTTTTAGTTGAGATTCAAAGAAGGAAGTATAATAATTACAAATAAAAATTAAAAATAAATTCCACGAGTAAATGAGTGTTGGACAGGAAGTTGGTATGCCCCTTATGTATTCATCCTTTCTTAAGTTAACCATATTCCAAAAGTAGTTAGAAAAAAATAATTCAATGACCAACTCCAACGCAAACAATCTAGGAAATAACTCACAAACAGCTGAAAAATAGTAAACTTACCTTCATAGTGTTTTTCGTGATTTCTTCTTCAGTTTTATTGAGATCGAGAGGGAGGGGGTTTTCGGGTTTCGAGTTCAAGCATGATCGGAAGGGAGTGCTTTTTTTGGGTTTCGTTTTTATACAGATCGTGAGGGAGGGGAAGGGTTAGGGGTTAGGGTAAAACTACTTTTATGGGAAATGATTTCATGGATGGGTTTCGTTCGGTGGCCAGAGAGACGTGTACTACAAAGTAGAAAAAGCAAAGAAAAATTGAAGTTGCATGCAAAGCTGAAACCGGAACTTGTCTTCGATCAAACATAGAAGCTCAATCGAAACAGAGAAGACTGGGTCGGAAGGGAAGCCTGGGTTCGGAAGAGAGAAGGAGGACTTGTTTCGGAAGTATGGGAAATGATTTCATGGATGGGTTTCATTCAGTGGCCAGAGAGATGTGTACTGCAAAGTAGAAAAAGCAAAGAAAAATCATAGTTGCATGCAAAGCTGAAACCGGAACTCGTCTTCGATCAAAAATAGAAGATAAATCAAAACAGAGAAGACTGGGTCGGAAGGGAAGCCTGGGTTCGGAAGAGAGAAGGGGGACTTGTTTCGGAAGAGAGAAGGGTCCAGAAGGGAAGCCTGATGGCAGCTGAAGACTGATGGCAGAGCAGACTGAGCAGACTGATGGGCAGCTGAATCACGTGAAGAGAGAAGGGGGACTTGTTTCCCTGCATCACGGCAGATAGAACCTGTTTCTGTCTCACTTACGTGTCTATCACCTATTGGCCTCCGTTAAATACGAGTTGTAGGATTGTCCAGTTTTAAGTTATTCCCATATATATACACACACACACATATATTCTATTATAATAAGTAGTTATATAATTGTTATAGTAACTTTTTTTTTTTTTTTCTGTTAACTTTTCTGGTTTTTTCATTAAACCCATTAAGTCCATTACTTTCTTGTTTTAGGGATACAATTGTCTTTTTATACCTCTCTCTCATTCCCAATTTCCTCTCTCCTCTTATCACGAACCTCTCTCCCAATCTCCGATGTCTGCCTCTCTACCTACCTCCTTCAAACCCATCCTCTCACACGTTTTTCTAAAACACTTAGATCTTAATCTAAGTATAAGTGTTCAGATATGTAAAAAAAAGGGCAATAAAGAATAATAAGTACAAAACGAAAAAACTCCACAAAGAAAAACACTTAGATCTGAACAAGATCTGTTCAAATATGTCGAGATTAAAAAAAATTATATCAAAATACATGATTTGGATTTATCGTCAAACATCCTAAAAAGTTCCAAATCTTATGCTTTCTTCGAGTGTGGCGGTAGAGTTTATTGTAGTGGTAATAATTCTATTTTTATTTGTCTATGTTATTCTAATGTATCTTGAGTTTAATTTTGAACTAACTTTTTTTGTTTTCTAATATATCTAACTATGTAGTTATTATATTTACCGACCTATACTTATCCAAAGATATTTGCTAAAGTTTGCTTCTTCTTCTTCTTCTTCTTCTTCTTCTTCTTTTTATTTTTTTATTTATTTTTTATTTTTTATTTATTTTTTTTAATTTTTTTTAATTTTATTTAATTTTTTTTTATCTCTATGCATTAAATTATTCTTTAATCAAGTTTTTTTTTTAAATCATATTATTTTTTTAAAAAACCTATTTAACCCAATTAGACAAACATATCTTGCACGTGCTTCTGACCTAGTGTATATATATATATATATATATATATATATATAATGACCAGAGGACTGAAGATAAATAAAATTAGTGATAAATGAAAAATAAAAGAAAGTGTAAGAGAAATAATAACATTTCTTCAAAATGAAAAAACTTACAAAATATTATATTGAAGGTGGGGGAAATAGGCTTCTTAACAAACTCAAAGGCATAAAGATTTTTTGGAAAAATACAGGTAGTATCAAGTAGAGATAGAAGAAGTAGCTACTGAAAAGAGATGCCCTATTCCTGATGCAAGGTTCCCCTTTTATAGATGAAGAATGAGTCTTTTAGGCCATAAGTATGAAAAAGCAAACAGTAAAAGCAAACAATACAACAATAAGCATCTTTCAGCAGGCTTTGAGTACTTTCTCTACACGAATCGCAGGAGAATCATATTTGTCTTTTTTGCTGAAAATAAAGTAACAAGAATCTTCTCAGAAAAGCATGCAACCAATTAGTCTTTTAGAGATGGTAGTCATTCAGTGCTATTAAATATTTGTCAGTTTGTGCTGGCGGATCAGTCATCAGAAAGCCTTGGAGTGTCTTCTGAATCATGTCCAAATATGTTACTATAAGAGTCAGTAATTGAAGGTTCAAAGGATATTTTTGACTCAGTATCAAAATTATTCTTATCAGTTTTATCATTATTCTGCAATTGCTTCTGTAGTAGATAAATCAAATCCTTAAATCAGATTCTTCTTTTCCTTGGATTTGGAAGATTTTCTAGATTTATTAGATTTAACAGAAGTAGTGCCAGAGTATTTGGATATTCAGGCAAAGTTATCTGTTTAACAGGCAGAAATTCCTCATTGCTCTTCATATCTGGAGCAGTCTGATGAAATTCTCGAGCAACATTATCAATACCATCTTGTGTGTGAGGAAATTGGTCTCACCACTTAACAAACCAATGTCGGACCAGTAAATCACCATTCTGATCGTATCTCCACTTTAATATCCAAGAGACTTTGTATCTCTTGCAAAAATGGAGGAAACAGGGGAATTTTTTATTATGTCAATTCATTTTGAATACAGTGGCAAAACATCAAATGACTTTATGATTCGGAAATAGGGCCAAATTGGTGCCATCATCCTATAAATCAGAAGGAAAATCCAGTTTGAGGGCATCTCCTGTAACTACTTCTCCCATCTCTACTTGATACTATGCCTTTGAGTTTGTTAAGAAACCTATTTTCCCACCTTCATTATAATATTTTGTAAGTTGTTTCACTTTGAATAAATGTTATTATTTCTTTTATTCTTTCTTTTCTTTTTCATTTATCACTATTTTTATTTATCTCTAGTCATCTGGACATTGCTTTCAATATTCATTAATACCATTTATTACTTTCACTACTTCCAGTTATCTGGTCCTCCAGTCATCTAGTCCTCACTTTACTACTACTCTCCTATTCAAATTTCTTTTGTTAATTCCGCTTCCTTGTTGGTATCAGAGCCATTTATGGTTTCTGGTAGGTGATTTATATTTGTTCATCTTGTTTATTGTGTTGTCTACCATCCTTTACTTTTTACTTTCTTAATCTTGTTCAATTCTTGTTTTTATTGGCGCCACCCCGGTTGTAAAGAATCCCTAGGATCATGTCTGTAAGGCTTGTTTTGCTAGAAAAAACGTTTAGGGCATGAGTGGGTAAATGGTTGACCTCAGGATATGTGTTACGAAATGCAATAGGTACATGAGTAAAGATAAGATTAGTGAGTATTAAGTTTAGTTTTGGTTGATTTCATGATAAATAAAATGTTTAAATCTAATTCGTCTATTAGTTATATATATATATGTGTGTGTGTGTGTGTTAATTACACTTTATTCCCTTGAACTTTCACTTAATTCATAATATACTTTTGAAACTAATAATTGCTTCAAAATGGACCCATTTACTTCCAAAACTTCGCAGTTCCCCCATTTCGTCTATTATCAGCGTTAATTCGAACGAAAATTGAGCACGTGCAACTTCTTCACCTGCAAAGACAAAAATAACCCCAAGGAAAAATTCACTTTGCCCCCTCGAACTTTCACGCAATTCTCAATTTTCCTCGAATGTCACATTCAATTAGATTTTTATAATAAATTAAATTAAATTGTTATAATAAATCTGAATTTACAAATTTGGGATAAAAAACTAACAAAAAGATAAATATTTGAACTCAGTAAAATACTAAGATATAATTTTTTTTATTTTTTTTTTAAATTTTTAAAAATGTATTTGAATAACTCTATATAAAACGCACTAAATATATAAATATATATAACTAACTATGTAATATTAATAAAAATAAAGGTTTATTTCTCTACCTCATGAATAGTTATTATCTCATTTTATTCTCAAGGGAGCAAAGTGTAATTAACCGACATATATACACACACACACATACACACACAATATAACATTATAGGTTCTCAACAACCTCACGTCTCACCCTTGTCTATGCCTTTTATATCCGCAACATTGATATGGTACCAAGTGTAAGCGATTTCTACCTCCACTAGGAACCATTTTCATTGTTTATTCTCTTCTTTGAGAAAAAAAAGAAAAAAAAAAGAGAGAAAACAAGGGAAAATGTCATTTTCTTTAGTTTCACGGGTAGTGCAGGTTGCTCTTTTTATAAAGAAGGTTAGTCAGAATTCGTTGAAGCATTTTTCATTTGTCCAATTAGATAAAGGTGGTGTTGAGCAAGTGATTGGGAGAGAGATGATTGAGTAGTTAGATAGGGATGTGGGGATTAGGATAAATGCTTAGGGGACTGTCAAGATTATTGAATCTGGGGTACCTTCCACTTAGTTTAATATTATGGATAAGCAGTTGGCTCTCTATGACTATGAAGAATAGGAGGAAAGTGATTTTTGGGAAGAGTTTGAATCATATGAGGATTTTGTTGCTGATCCTTTGTGTTCCATCCCTCCAGGGATTAATTGGAACATTAAATCTTCTAATTGGGTGTTGAGAAAGGTGGATGAAATCAAGGATTGTGTTGGCTGGTAAACTTAGAGAGCTTAAAAAAAATTTGAAGATTTGGAATAAAGAAGAGTTTGGGAATTTGGATAGTAAGAGGAAGATTCTATTGGATCAGTTGAGATGTTTGGAGAATAAGGAGCTTTTGGAAGAATTATTCGAGGAGGATTTGGAGAAAAAAAAGGGTTGTTGCTTGATTAGAGTCGATATCTTTAATGGAAGAAATATCATGGAGGCAAAAATCTCGAATGTTGTGGCTGAAAGAAGGTGATAAGTGTACAAAATATTTTCACCAAATGGTGAACTCTTATCGAAGAAATAATTCTATAGCAGTCCTCATAAAGGCGATAACATTCTTTTGGATCAAAAGGCTATCAAAGAATATATTATAAATTTTTATGAGAAGTTATTTAAAGAAGACTTTCTCTTAGAGGCCTAAGTTAGATGGGCTATTTTTTGACTCCATTGACCAAGTGCTGAATGGATGGAGTGGGTGTTTGACGAAAAAGAACAATGGCAGATCTACATAGTGGTTGAGGGGGGCCATGGGCCCCCAAAATTGTTTTAAAATTCAAAATAGCCCCTAAATTTCATGTATACAGAAATTGCACCCCCCCAAAAAAAAAAGACTTATAATTTTCTTATTCCTATATACTTTCTAAAATTTTGTAAAATTTCAATATACATAGAAATATCTCTCTCCAATTTTTTCCTATAACCCATAGATTTTGTATAATTTATATATATTATCTATTTTCAACGATGTGGCCCCACTAAAATTAAATTAAAACTAAGATTAGGAGAAATAATGAACTATTAACATTGACTCCAAAGTTTCTTATTATACAATATTAAATTTCTTAATATAGAATCTAAAGTAAAAATATAAGAAAAACCATTTAAAATTGATGATTTATATGAAAAATGGTGGAGATGATTTATCCTCTAAACTTCATTGAGCAATGAAAAGTTTATTTAAGCTTTCAATTGCAACATTCTACGCTTAATGTGACACCAAAATAGATATATTTTACATGAAATTTGATAAACTAGCTTAGATATTAGAATGAGAGATGACATTCGAAAAGATTACTTGATAGTTTCTATGAAAAAAATAATTTATAAATATCTCATATTTATAAAAATAATAATGAATGAATATTATTCTATGAAATATTATCATCAAAATCTAAAACAGATATTAATTTGTGTTTTTAAAATTTTATTTTTATGTTATTTGAAAAATTATCGAGATGTAATTTTATATACAGTTATGCCTTATGATTTTGTAATATTTTTTCATTTTATATGAACATCTCATGCGGTAGAAAAGTTGGCCCTCCTAAGAACAATTGCTGGTTCCACCACTGAAGAAGAAATCCTTAATGTGGTTAGAAGTATGGCTAGGGACAAGGCTCTGGGCTGGATGGTTATTCTATGGTGTTCTTTCAAGCTTATTGGGACATAGTGTTAACAATTTTCTTTTTGTTGAATCAATCTCCTCCTCTGTTTTCTCATCCATAAATAGCAAAAAATAGATTACAAAGATAGGAAATTCGAAATCTGACTTCCTATCTTAAAGGGATTCAAATTCTGAATAAGATATGTTTCCCAGACTTATCTACCCAATCTAAATATTCAAATTACAAATCTTATAAATCCTATATAGCTGTACAAATCTATTTATACCCAAAATACATAGATAAACATAGGAATTAATTAGATAAACACTTGAATTAATTTAAATAAATATAATCCACTAATACCCCCCTCAAATTGATGCTGGTGTATCTACTAGCATCAATTTGCTAACTAGGAATTGATGCTGCTGTCTAGTCATTGCATTCGTGAATATATCAGCTACTTGAAGATTCTTAGAGATATGAGGAAGAATAATAGACTTAGCCTTATAGGCTTGACGAATATAGTGACAATTCACTTCAATATGTTTGGTACGCTCGTGAAATACTGGATTGGCAGCAATTTGAATGGTACTAGTGCTGTCACCATGAACAAGAGTTGGCTTGTCTTGCGAAAAACCAATCTCTTGAAGAATGCCCCGCAACCACATCACCTCAGAGCAAGCTGCTGACATAGCTCTATTTTCAGCTTCAGTAGAGGATTTAGAAACACACTCTTGCTTCTTGCATTTCCAGGAGATGAGTGAATCTCCAAGAAAGATGCACCAACCAGTTGTAGAATGCCTAGAATCTGGGCAACCAGCCCAATCCGCATCACTATAAGCCATAAGTTGAAGAGAAGTGCCAGCAGGAAACAATAACCCACGATCAGGAGTCCCAATCAAATATCTAATAATACAATGAACAATCACTAAATGCAAGTATTGAGGTGTGTCCATAAATTTACTAACAATATGGACAACATATGAGATATTCGGACGTGTGATAGTGAGGTAGATTAGACTCCCAACAAGCTTCCTATATAATGTAGGATCAGAAATTAAATCACCCTCATCCTTCCAATATTTCACGTTGACTTCCATAGGAGTATCAACTGAAGTCATCTCCCCCAACCCAGCCAACTAAACAAGGTCCTGGGTGCATTTATATTGATTAATAAATAACCCATGTGGCTGATTATGAACTTTCACCCTCAAGAAATAAGTCAACAGTCCCAAATCTTTCATATGAAAGACCTTATGAAGATGCACCTGAAACCTTTGAATAAATTCAATACCGGATCCAGTAATAATGATATCGTCCACATAGACCAATAAGAAAACAAAACCATAATTACTTTTATGAAGGAACAAAGAAGCATCATACTCACTCTGAGTGAATTGAAAGTCAAGTAAGGTATTGTGGAACTTCTTAACCCAAGCTCTGGGAGCTTGTTTTAGACCATATAATGATCTTTTTAGCTTACAAACATCATTAGCTGAGGAAAGTGGCATACCAGAAGGAAGTTTTATATTCCTATTTTAAATCACCATGAAGGAAAGTATTCTTCACATCCATATGATGCAATGGCCAAGATTGAGAAGCGGCAATGGCAAGAAGGAGACGAACAGTCGTCATCTTAGCAACAGGAGCAAACGTCTCGTCATAATCAATCCCATATTCTTGTTTATTTTCCAAGGCTATCAAACGAGCTTTATATCTCTCAAGGGACCTATTTGATCTAAGCTTCACAGAATACACCCACTTGCTACCAATAGGTGTCATAAAAGAAGGACAAGACACAATGTCCCAAGTGTCATTGGCCGCTAGTGCATCCATTTCTACTTGCATGGCATTCCTCCAATACTCATGTTCCATAGCCTACTTATAAGAGGAGGGAATATCAATAGAAAAAAGTGTAGCAATCACATAAGAATGAGAGGAAGAACCATACCGATCCGGGGGTTTGGAGACTCTATAAGTATACCGATGAGATGGTGGATCATAAGATGTGTAAAGGGATTGATCAGGAGCCACGGGTAGATGCTCAGAGGGGGCAGAAAGAGCAGTTAGATCTGCTGGAGGTGATTTAAGCCTGGTGTAAACACAACCATGTTTAAATCGAGCGGAAGCCGGTATATAAGTTGTATCCTCATTTGAAAAATTTGGCAAAACGCAAAAACTAGGAGGAATAGGGTCTAGATGAGTACGAAAAAATTATTGTTTGTCAAAGAACACCACATTACGAGAAACTCGAATTCGTTTAGTCTGAGGATCATAACAAATAAAACCCTTTTGAAAAGAAGTATACCCTAAAAAAGCACATTTGATTGATTGAGCAGAAATTTTGTGTCTTCCGTGAGATGGAAGATGCATAAAATAAATACAACCAAATGAGTACAATTGAGAATAGTCTGGGGAGTGCCCAAAGAGCAAAGAATAAGAAGAAATATTTTCTAATACTGGAGTAAGTAATCTATTAATTAAATACACAGCCGTAGATAAAGTTTCACATCAAAAACGAGAGGGCACACCCGAATCAATTAGGAGAGCCCGGACCATATCAAGAAGATGATGATTCTTTCTTTCAGTTACTCCATTTTATTGTGGAGTATATGGACAAAAACGTTGAGAAATAATTCCTTGATCTTGAAGGAACATTTGAAACTCATTAGATATATATTCTCCTCCTAAATTGGAGCAAAGAACCTTAGGAGAGGCAGAAAATTGATTAGTGAGATGAGCCAAGAAACGCTTGAATACTGGAAATACTTCATTCTTAGTACGAAAAAAGTAAATCTATGTAAAATGAGTATAATCATCAATAAACGTCATAAAATATTTATGACGATCATGAGATTCGATCGGGGTAATACCCCATACATCACTATGAATAACATCAAAGGCACGAGTGGCATGAGATCCTTTTGAAGGAAAAGGCAAAACTTTACTTTTAGCTAACTTACATGTATCACATTCAAAATTTAATCGATCAAAATAATAAAGCTCTTTATTGCCAATTAAACATGAAGATAACAACTTATGAAGTATGTGAGAATTGGGATGGCCCAATCGCCTATGCCAATCCTTCACACTCAAAGTACCAACATTGCAAGAAAACAAAGATAAAGACTTTGACTCAACAGTTTTTGAATCTAAATATAAAGGAAACAACTGACCCTCTTTAGGATCCCTCGCGATCATCTTCTCGGTCACCTGATCCTGTACAAGACAACTAGAAGAAGTAAATGACACCCTACAATTACTGTCAACTAATTGGCCAATAGAAATCATATTGGTATTTAATGAAGGAGACACCAAAATATTTTTCAAGGAATGAGAAATATCACCTATGGCAGTGATAGGTAGGGCACTACCATCTGTCATGTGAATTTTTAGTAGACTAGCATATGGTGAGATATTAACAAGAGAGTGAGAGGCACTTGTCATATGGTTGGTAGCACTGGAATCAAAATATCAAGGTTTAGAGGCATATTTGGTTTTACCTGAAATACCAAAATCTGAAAGAGCTGAGATGATCATTTGTTGTACCATTTTTAGTGTAATAGAGGTGGGATTTTGAAAAGTGGAAGCTGGAACATGAGAGGAAGTGGCCAAGGTAGAACTAACAGCACTAGTAGCCTCAACAGCAGCTGAATAGGCAGTTTCTTGGCAACGTGGAGGACGTATCGGGTAATCCTTGATGATATGTCCTTACTTCTTGCAATAGTTGCAAGTTTTCTTAGAGCAATTTGTAGCGATATGCCCATAACCTTTACAACTATAGCATTGAGTAGTGCTCAAATCCCTCCCTTTGGTTTTTTTGTGAGCTGCATATGCCATAGGAGCTGGAGTAGCTTGTTCCATGGCTGTTTGGGTCATCAATCTTTGCTCCTCTCGAAATATTTCTCCCAAACACATATCAAGTGGAGGCACAGGATCTCGATTCATCGGATTAGCACGACTAAATTCAAATTCAGGCCTTAGTTTCATAAGAAACTGTGCCCGCATACTTGTTTCATGAACAGCTTGAATATTGGCCAAACTTGTTGCTAGAATTGATGTGTATACAATATCTATATACTCATCCCACAAGTTACAAAAACCAAAATAAAACCCCTCCACACAGAGAGCTCCTTGAGAGAAATTCGACATCTCTAGTTCGAGTTGAAATCTCCTAGCTGCATTATTCTGAGTATACAGCCGCTTGAAATGATTCCATATACCACGAGCATTCTTGAATGAGCGTAAATTCAAGATAATATGGGTATCAATAGATCTAAGAATCCAAGACATGACTCGGGCATCCTTGCTTTCCCAAGAAGCAAGCTAATCTTTGTCCTCTGGTGCCACACTACTCCCATTAATATGACCCCAAAGTTCCTTCCCTTTCACCAAAAGTTGAAATTGAAAAGACCACGTAGCATAATTCTTTCCATTGAATCGAACAAGAAGAGAATCTCTAATTTTAGAAGATATGATAGACAAGAAACTCTAGCCTTAAACCTTGAGACTAGAGAAAAAAATAGCCGCAACTTTGGAAACAGAAAAACCCTAGCCAAAAAAAAAAAATCTTAGAATCAGAAAAAAAAAAAAAATAGGACCTAGGATTCTGAACCTTACTGTGATACCATAACAATTTTCTTTTTGCTGAATCAATCTCCTCCTCTTTCTTCTCATCCATAAATAGCAAAAAATAGATTACAAAGATAGGAAATTCGAAATCTAACTTCCTATTTTAAAGGGATTCAAATATTGGATAAAATATGTTTTCCATACTTATCTACCCAATCTAAATATTCAAATTACAAATCCTATAAATCCTATACAGCTGTACAAATCTGTCTATACCCAAAATACATAGATAAACATAGGAATTAATTAGATAAACATTGGAATTAATTTAAATAAATATAATCCACTAATAAGTGTGAAAATATTTTGTAAAGGTTTTTCTTGAATTTCATACACTTATGAAAATTGAAAAAAGTTTCAATGCAACTTTTATTGCACTTATTCCTAAAAAGGTAGGGGCTGTGGAGATGAGAGACTTTCGGCCTATTAGTTTGTTAAATGGGATAAGATTATTTCTAAGGTGTTAGCCAATCATATGAGTGTGGTAATGGAGAGGATTATTTTGAAGTCTCAAAATGCATTTGCGAAGTAGAGACAAATCCTTGATTCAGTTTTAATGGCTAATGAATGTTTGGAGAGTATAATCAAACTTGGTAAATCTGGAATTTTAATTAAATAAGACATGGAAAAGGCTTATGACCATGTTAGTTGGGATTTCCTCTTGTATTTATTTGGGAGATATGGTTTTGGTGAGAAATGGTGTTGATTAAATATTGCATTTCGATGTCGAGTTTTTCTATTTTAGTGAACAATTCTCTGGTTGGGTTTTTTAATAGTTCTTGTGGTTTAAGACAAGGAGATCTTCTATCTCATTTTCTTTTTGTTCTTGTTATGGATGCATTGAGTATAATGATTGAAATGGCGCTGGAATGAAGATTTTTGTTGGCTTTTGGTGATGAGACTTGGAGATGCTTAAAAGTCTCACATTTGCTCTTTGATGATGATACGTTGATGTTTAGTGAGCCAAATCAAATCTTTGTGCTATGAGAGCACTATTGTTATGTTTTGAAGTTGTTTCATGACTTAGAGTTAACTTATCCAAATCTAAAATTGTTCCTGTGGGTGCTATTTCAAATCTGGCCAATATTATGGGATGCAAGGTATCTTCGCTGCCTATGAGATATCTCGGTCTTCCCTTGGGGGCTCATCATAAATTTGTCACTATTTAGGATGGGGTGATTGAGAAGACTAAAAGGAGATTAGCTGGATGGAAAAAGTTATATTTGTCTAGGGAGGGGCTAGCAACTAGATGGGTGTAAAATGAAGTTTTAAACCCACTAATAATACTATGACACATAGAAGCTCCACCAAGATGAAGAATAGAAGTCATTGTAGTGTATACCCCTTCTTCTCCCTTAACACCTCGCCCCCCCCCCCCCCCCCCCCCCCCCCCCCCCCCGGCCGGGCGGCGGGGCCAACTAATGAATTACTGTTCCCCTTGATCTCCCCCCTCCCTCATCGCTTGTTGTATCCCTTTCTTGATATAACAAAAAAGTGAAGTTACTGGGGAAAAAAAAAAGAGAGAAGTGAGAAGCACAAGCATAAACATCAAGTTGGATGAAAAATATCACTAAGAACCAAGGAACAACTTAATTTATTACTCTTTTTTTCTTCTTGAACACATCTGGGCCCTTGCAGAGATCCTTCAATGGAGTTTTTCTTATTTTGATCCAGTGTAAATTTATAATGAATTATTAGGGGGGTAAAAAATTCCAAATGCAAATGATTTGGATCCATTTGTGCAAGATCGACCAACATAGACCAACAAAAAAAAAGTCATAACCAAAACCTACTCACTCTCCAAGATAACCAGACTAATCTTACCTAGACAACCAACTCACAAGATAAATAACAGAATAATCTCAAAATGCAATAGGAAAAAACATATGGATCAAGTGGTTTAGTGGGTTCGTAGTACTCCAGTGAGTGGGGATGGAATGGGTTCGATGGAGGGGGGAGAAGGAGACGAATCACGATATTGGGTTTTTGACGAAGAGAGATCTTCAACGGGAGAAGAAAAAGAGGAAGTGAGAGTCTGAGAATGAGAAAAGAGAGGTTGGATTGGCACCCACAATAATTCTTGTAAGACTACTATGTGTCAAAATTTTACTGGATGGTGTAAGAGGGAGAAGTGCACCCTAACCTGTTTGAAGCTTTTCTCATTTGTCTAAAGGGGGGAGAATAACCCTGATTAAAAGCACGTTTTCTAACCTTGTGACTTATTTTATTTCTCTTTTTCCTTTGTCAGCAAGGGTAGTAAGGAGGATTGAGAGGATTTTTTGGAACTTTTTGAGGGGAGATATAGGAGAGGAAAAGAAAGGTTTACTTGGTTAGTTGGAATAAGGTTTGTTAGCCGGTCTCTTGTGGAGGTTTGGGGGTGCAAAATTTAAGGCTCTTTAACAAAGTAGTCCTTGGAAAATGGCTTTGGAAATATCACATGAAGAGAGATGCTTTATGGAAAAATGTTGTTGAAGTTAAATATGAGAGAATGTGGAGGGATTGGTGTTCAAATAAAGTTAGAGGAGTGTATAGGGTGAGTTTGTGGAAGTCCATTTGGAAGGGTTGGGGGGATTTTTCTAAACATATTAAGTTTAAGGTGAGAGATGAGAAAATGATTTTGTTTTGGCATGATATTTGGTGTGGGGATTCAGCTCTCAAGATCGATTTTCCTTCTTTGGGTAGGATTGCTAGGGATCAAGAGGCTGTGGTAGCCGATTCTTTTTCTTCTTTGTATAATAACATTCAATGAAATGTTGATTTTGTTAGAGATGTTAATGATTGGGAGGTGGATGTTGTTATTGATTTTTTGGAATGACTTTATAATTCAAGGTTGTACAGGGAAAGGAGGATAGATTATTGTGGATGCAGGTAGGAAATTTCAGGTTTTCGGTTAGTTCATATTATAAGGTGCTAACTTGTCATTGTGGTTTTGAGTTTCCTTGTTAAAGCATTTGAAGAGTGAAGATACCTACAAAGGTGGCGTTCTTATGTTGGTTGGTATTGCTTGTGAAAATTCTGACCATGGATAATCTAAGAAAGCGTGGTATGTGTATGGTTGATTGATGCTTTATATGTAAGAAAAACGGTAAATCTATAAATAATCTCTTTATTCATTTTGAGGTGGTGAATTAAGTCTTTGAGGAAAAAGATTTTTGCTCGAACAATAATTGTTTAGGTGATGCTGAAGGAAGAGGTTGATATTCTTGCATGTTGGAATGATTTTGAGGGGAGAATTCGTGTGGCAGCCATTTGGAAGATGAATCCATTGTGCTTGATGTGGTGTCTTTGGTTGAAAATAAATGAGAGATGTTTTGAAGACGAAGAACGTTCTTTAGTGTCTTGGGTTTGTGGGCCAAGGCTCTTGTATTGAATGATGTTAATTTTCAGGATTTGTTTTAGGCACTTTTAATTTGTTTCAATGGTGATGTAGGTATTTCTTTTATATACGTCATGTATTCTTGGGTTTTGCCTATTGATAGTAATAACATTTTCTTATTAACCATAAAAAAGAGAGAGAGAGAAAAAAAATATCCCAAGAAAGATTTCATAGACACTAAAGTAAATCAATACCACTGAAGTTTATTGCATATATGATTTCTATAAAACCTTAGTACAATATCAGATAAATGACGTTAAGATAAGTAGCCGATCAAACTTCCCAGGAAGCACTGAACTGAGAAGATTCAAGCTGTAGATTCGTGGATATAAATCCTCTTTAATTAATTTCAGGTAACCCCGTAGACCTAAAGTAAAAGTGTGCAGGGAAGCATTGACTTGAGGCTTTCAAGCAATACTTGCACCGCCATACCTCTTAGCAGCCTCTCTACTGTCGTAAGTGTCACCAGTGGTTCGCGGCCGAGATGATATATTCAAGTTGCCATACCGCCTTACACTGCTGTCAATGGTGTCTGAATAGGTATCTCTTTTTGGCCCTGTTGAGAGTGGTATATTGTACCGGGACTGTGGAGGCACATTGGTGACAGATAAACCCCTTGCCCCTTCCTTCAAATTCTCCATGGCTGTGGCAATATCAGATGTAGGTGTGTCGAGTTTGGTATCATTTCTTGGTGTTGCAGGCGCCCATGCTGAACGACTTGGCCTACGCATAGTTGGTTCCGTGACAAGGCCATTCTTGTCGTAGCTATAACCACTATTGCCAACATATCCAGTTTGCTCATTTGACACAGGGGTTTGGCCGCAGGGGGAGGCACCTAAAGAGCCAACCCTGTTGGGTTGGCTAGCTTCAGTCTGGACTTTGTTGAGGAAGACCTCAACTTCTCGAGGGCGATCACGAGCAGGACTCGAATGCCTCCGCTGGTTGTCATCATCACGTACGTAATCTTCCACTGGCTCTGCCTTTGTTGGGGGGCTATATCCGTTCCCATAGTTTTTCACCGGATCAGCCTTTGGTGGTGAGCCATGTGTATATTCTGAGACCAAAGGTGTGCGGATAGGCTCTATTGTTTCAACCAGATAGCTCTGCTCACTTTGGTTGGAAGTGCACACGATGACTGGCATTTTCCTTCCCTCAGCATCAATCATGACAGGCCGGCTCACTTGATTAGATTCCGAGGCGTAGCTTGCTTTGCTCAGTTCCTTGGCATTGGCAACTGATGCAACTCCACCAGCGGTGCGGCTGCCGCCTCCAAACAGAGAACGTCCATACCAAGACATGATCACTAAAGCTGTGTGGTGAAAACTAGGATTTGTTTTCTCAAAGAACAAAGTACACCAGGACAACTTGCTCAGTTTATAAAATGTCTCGTACTTGATCCTTAAATAGGAAAATAATATTCTTTTTTGGGTTTCATGACATGATAGACGATCCAAAACTATACTGCGCATGGTATTTTTTTTTTCTTTCTCATGTACTTTGAGATTCCCACTAAGTTCTTCCATTCACAAGACAGTTTTGAAAAATCATGTTCTGACTGCCAGCCTGTCTATCCATGGATTGTGACCCCCGGTACCTTAGCTTCCGCTCATTCATTCCACCATGAGAGAACAAATAAAAAGTGAGTGAATCACTTTAACTATGTGAAAACCAACGGCAAGCTTCTCTCTTAACTATTGCTGGCGTAAGGCAAGAATCAGAAAAGAGAGAATAACTAAAAAGCGGGATCCAGCAGGCATGAAACCACTTTTGTCTCACCCGAGACAACAAAAGGTAAGAGATGATGTCGCAAACTTCTACGTTAGAAATGCGTTTAGGGTGTCAATAAAAAGTTTGCAAGTAAACTTTCCTTTAATTGGATTCGCATTCTTTTCTCTAAGAGAGTCATCATGGATCATTTCTACACTTATCTGAGGAATCATATTCTCCTAATTATTTATGCTGCCAAACACCAAGCTAGCACACGGCTTTCACCCACTATGACACCTGATTACAGTGATCAAAAGCTAGCAAAGTCAATTGTTTCATTTTCCATTGCCCCGTGCATCCATGATACTATAGCAGTGTTAAGGCACAACCTGACACCACCGTAAATCATGAGAAGATTTCATCTACTGTCAAAGAGAAGATTTTCTCTGCCGAAGATCAAGTCCCACATACAAGACAAAAATCAATTTCCCCCCATTATGCATGACAGCTAGCTTGCTGGAATTTTGTCAAACATATCCCTATACTTTTGGTCATCATTTATTGGCTGCCGTGAATATATATTGTACTTCTTTATAAAGTTAAAGTATGGAATAAAACAATATTCTTTCCATATCTTATTTTATCTTGTCAAGCAGAAATTAATAGAAACTACTGATGATAATAATATTCTTCCTCAAGTGTTCTTTTTTTTCCCTGCGAAATCTGTATTAGAAAATAAATTTATAGGCCATCTATGCTTGAGCAAAGCCTCTCTCCAAAGAAGGAAAATAAAAATAAGACTAATTTATTAATTGAATAATAATAATAATAATAATAATTAAAAAAAAAAAAAAAAAAAAAGCCCTCCGAAGAGCCCTATCCTCTATATAATGTATATGCTTGTAGTTTAACGAAAGCAACGTCGTGTTGGATGTGGCATGACCACGAGGCATGCGCAATTGGTCATGCATGTCTTGGAAGTGTTGGCAACATCGGGGGCTAATGAGGTGAAGTTTAACTTGTTAAGGCGAGAACTTGGCGCCGTGAAAAGTCATTCATTTTACTTTAGATCGTTCCTCTGTGATGATTTTCTTTCATTAGTATGATCTTTATCTACAAGTAAGAAAAATCGAAAATACTTAAATCAGAAAAGAGCAAGAGAAAAAGGGGTGAGCAAATGCATCAAAACATTAGAAATTAACATGGTACGATGGGACTGAGATAGAGATATAGTAGATAATATAATTCTTGGTTGGATTGATTTAGAATCAACTTGATTAGAAATTAGAGTATCTAGGAGATTGATTGCCCTTGTGATTGTTCTTGGACGTGGCAGAGAATTCTCATCCTGAGAAGAATTGCCTGTCACAACATCAGTGTTACTGAGGAAGGAACGGCAAAAGATAGTCCTAGCACAAGATTGTCTGGTATGATTCCCTGGAACGCTTTCATTCTTTGGATTACAGCTTGGGGAACACAAGAATGCAGCTTGGGGAACACTTCAAGACATACCATGATAAGATGAAAAACCAGAACAAACCAATCAATGAATATTAAGCTATATGGCCTTCTAAAGCAGACAATGAATTCCATGAGATGACAACTTTATTTTACATATGATCATATATATATATATATACACAGATATATAGATCGATAGATAGATATTTAAATTTGACCCAGAGTGTGGTTCCTTTTGAAAGAAAAAATATAACAGTCTCCAATTAAGCAAATTTCTTTTCTGTACAGAAACATCCCCTTTTATTGAATAACAAACAAAAAATAACTTCTGTACATAAGCCTCTTTCCATGGAAAGAGAGAATGATAGGAGTTCAAGACAAGAACAATGTCTCTCTCAAAACTAATTTTAAGGCTCACATGCTGGAACTTCATTTGAAGTAGCATATATTGCCTTGTATAATGTTCTATCAACAACACTCCTATAGGTATCCTCCTCCCGCTTTTTAACCAAGAATGCCATATTGCGTTCAACCTCAGATTTTATCTGCAATTACAATTGGTTTGCAACTTTTTTGTCCTTCAGGATCTCATTCCTTCCCTTTGTTTCAATGGGCTTCCCAAAGAGATAGTAGGAGCGGCCAGGTATCTTGGGCAAAAGCCCTGGTATAAATAGTTCTTGGCTGCCAACCTCCCCACTTGTCTCATCCCTATAAATCCAGTCAATAGAAGTTGAATCTGACTATGATAAAAAAGTGGCTAGCACTCTAGCTTTTGGAACTTTACATTAGAGCACTCAGAAAAACAATATTACAGTATAGAATAGTAATTACCTCACTCTTATCATGTTGCTATTAACATCTCTGATAAAATCCTGACATCTTAGCATTCTACGATACCAAATTTCTTGTGGGCATGCTATAAAAAACCGAGCCAGTAATTTCAACATAACCCATCTTACCATACATATCAACCAATGAGGTAAGCACCAAAACATCACCGCCCATTCCAAGTACACACCCATGAACACATTCGCCAAGTTTCAAATACCTTGCTTCTACACAAGCTTGGATCAAGCTTACCATAGTTACGGGACTCGGCCTAATCCCAAACGACGCATATCAAAAAACAAATCAAAAGCCTCATTAGATTGGCATGCCTGCACAACCCACCGATCATAGAGCTCCTAACAAACAACAAACTTCTCGGGCATTGTGTCAAAGACCCTTCTTGCTTCATCAATACTACCAAATTTCACCAAGAAACTAATAATCGAACTCTCCAAAAAAGGGTCACTTTCAAGTCCTTTTTCGGCCGCCCTCCTAATTACTTCCCTACCCATTTTATAATCAAATAAGCCCATGCATGCCCTGAGAGCAAAATTGCATGTATAATTATCAATCTCCATATTGCCAGACCCCATCAATTTAAACAACTCAAGGGTCTCGTGGTACCTCTCATTTCTCACATACCCACCAGCCATGGCATTGCATAGAATAGTTCTCGTATGAGAAAATTTAACAAACACGAGACGGGCATCGCCCACATGTCCCAGATCACAATACGTCCTGACAAGTTTTGTAGCCAAAAGCTGATCTTCGAGAACGGGATTGGTGATAGTCTGAGCATGGATGGACTTGACCAGGATGAGGCTATTTGAGAATTCCTGTAAAAGCGACAAGAATCTGTAAACAAATGGACGGCAATCGATTGCATAGGGCATCACTGAATGAAGAGGTAGAGGCAACGAAGGTCGTGGAGTAAATAAGTCTGAAAACCATAAGCTACTCTGTGCTGAGCCAAAAGCGGGCTGATCTCGTTTGCACATTGAAAGTTCACACGGTGTGCCTAGGGAGGGAAAAATATTCCCTAACATATAATCCGGAGCAATATACGCTTACACTTAATTTAATACTGTTTTATTATTTAACTATTTTTTTTCTTTTTCTTCTTTGAATTTGAATTAAAAATTTCAGAACATGACATTTTTTGCATAATTTAAAAGAAAATAAATTAAATCAACCAACATAATCATGTAATTTAATTAAAAATAAATTCAATTTTTTTTGCTCTTTGAGTCAATTTTTATAAAATTAAATTTATTTTTATTTAAATTACAGGATTACGTTGGTTGCAGTGACGAAACAAGCAATTTTTCTTAAGGGGGCCGGTCAACTTTTCTACCGCACAAGATGTTTATGTAAAATGAAAAAATATTACTAAATCATAAAGTATAACTATATATAAAATTAAACTAGAATCTACTTCAATCTAGTTTAATTACATATTACTATATTAGAATCTAGATAAATAAATTAATAGTCATAAAATATATATATTATACATAATACATGATTCACTATTAGTTATATATATATTCACTAGTTAATATGCATGATAGTAATGCTATGATGTGTAGCGTGTACATATAATTGATTATTGATATATTAATTTATCATTTAGCAGTTATCACATTGGTTATTAGTCTCTAATTATCCTTGAATTTAATTATATAAATTATATACAAATATCTAACTTATTTTTATACTAGAATTATACTATAGTATCTAATTACATATTATTATAATATAGTATTATATATTATTATATTATACTAGTGTCTAACTTATTTCTATACTATATTTATTTTTAGTATCTAATTACATATTATACTAAATTCTAACTTATTTCTAACTTAATTCTATAGTACTACACTTATTTATAGTGTCTATGGTAGTAATACTAGGATGTTTACATGTACTCAACTATTATTAGTCTATTTTTTTTTTTTTTTCTCTCAAGCAAGAAAATTCATAAATAAACTAAGTGGTTACAAGATACTAGATTCAATGGGGGAAAATCCCCAATAATCATCCCAAAACAAGCAAATGCAACACAAGAGAAATATATATATATATATATATAAAAAAAAAAAGATGGTTGAAACGATTTTTAGCTAAAGGGAAGCTGCTTGAAACGATTTTTGTATAATCTGGAAAAACAGACTATAAGACTAGAACTAAAAGTCACAATGAATTGATGTGTGTTGTATCTTGTTTGTCTGGATTGGTTATATGAGACTTTCACGACCACTTTATCTTGATTATTGGTTAGGGAAAGAGGAAATATAGGAAAGTAACAACTGGAAGATAAGTCGATATGCAGGCATAGGACTGTCATTGGTCGTGGAGTCACGTGTGGTTCACGAGCCACTCTTGGAAATAGGGTAATGGTCAAATCTAAGAGATCTGAAATTGTTGATCCCAGTGGTGCCACCTGTGACTGCAGAAGACTCTCCCTGACGTGGTTGCGTGTGAATTTCCCACATCATATAAGCCGCACGTGAGACTCATGTGTTGCTCTTTTGATCAATTTTCTTCAACCTTCCAACTAATTAGCGGCTGGAGAGTTTACTGGTGAGGCACATGGCGGTTGTAGGAGGCCGATAGGCAATAAATAGGTGCATCTTGGTGTTGCGAATGAAAAAATATGAAAAAATTGGGAAAAAAAAAAAACTATAGACAATTCCAGCATTGGCCAAACAGGAGGAGGGAGGGAGGAGCCAATCCTCCCTCTGGGCAGAAGAAATGGGAAGATGGCCGGAAGTTTGGTGGAGAGAAAATGCCAATGGAGAGAGAAATGCGAGGAATTTGTTTTGGGGTGGAAATATTAGTCCATTTATATTATAATATAAGTATATTATTTTATAATAATTAACTCATATTAATATATTAATAAATTTAACTATATAAGTTCTAATTATATAGTTCTTGTACATATGATCAATACGTAGATAAATATATAATTTTATAATATATGTACAAGATTGGAGTCCGATTAGACGAAGTTAGAGTCAATCTGGAGACACGTCTGAGTATAAATCCTACTCCGACTGAAAAAAAAAATTCTAACTCTATTTTGTTGTAGTTGAATTTTTAAATTTTTTCTCATAGAAATGGAGAATCACTCTTGACGCTTTAACATCGTATAAGAACCACTGAATGCTGTTGAAATGTATGTAACCCAGAGATTTGTACTTTGCAGCGGTAGCCTAGCTGAATCAACGTGCAATGAATGCTAGGCGTGGAGTAGCAAAGATCATGTATCAGTTTCAATCTCATATATATACACACACACACACAATATAACATTGTGAAGGTTCTCAACAATCTCACCTCTCACCCTTGTTTATGCCCTTTACATCCGCAACACTGATATGGTATCAAGTGTCAGCGATTTCTACCTCCGCCAGAAGCCATTTCATTGTTTATTACTTTATTTTATTGTCTTCTTAGAGAAAAAAAACAAGTAAAAAGAGAGAAAAATATCCCAAGAAAGATTTCATAGTAAATCAATACCCCTGAAGTTTATTGTATATATGCTTTCCATAAAAGCTTATTACAATATCAGATAAACGCCATTCAGACAAGTAGCCTATCAAACTTCCCAGGAAGCACTGAACTGAAAAGATAGCTGTAGATTCGTGGATATAAATCCTTTTTAATTAATTTCAGGTAACCCCGCAGGCCTAAACTAGTAAAAGTATGCAGGGAAGCATTGACTTGAGGCTTTCAAGCAATACTTGCACCGCCATACCTCTTAGCAGCCTCTCTACTGTCGATTGTTGCAGTGTAAGTGTCACCAGTGGTTCGCGGCCGAGATGATATACTCAAGTTGCCATACCGCCTTGCAGCTTCCCTGCTGTCAATGGTGTCTGGATAGATATCTCTTTTTGGCCCTGTTGAGAGTGGTATAGTGTACCGATACTGTGGAGGAACATTGGTGACAGATAAACCCCTTGCCGCTTCCTTCAAATTCTCCATGGCTGTGGCAATATCAGATGTAGGTGTGCCGAGTTTGGTATCATTTCTTGGTGTTGCAGGCGCCCATGCTGAACGACTTGGCCTACCCATAGCTTCAGTCTGGACTTTGTTGAGGAAGACCTCAACTTCTCGAGGGCGATCACGAGCAGGACTGGAATGCCTCCTCCAGTCATCATCATCGTATACATAATCTTTCACTGGATCTGCCTTTGTTGGAGGGCTATCTCTGTTCCCATAATTTTTCATTGGATCAGCCTTTGGTGGTGAGCCATGTGTATATCCTGAGGCCAAAGGTGTGCGGACACGCTCTATTGTGTCAACCAGATAGCTCTGCTTATTTTGGTTGGAAGTGCACACAATGACTGGCATTGTTCTTCCCTCAGCATCAATCAAGACAGGCCGGCACACTTGATCAGCTTCCGAGGCGTAGCTTGCTTTGCTCAGTTCATTGGCATTGGCAACTGATGCAACTCCACCAGAGGTGCGGCTACCGCCTCTATACGGATAACCATACCAAGACATGATCACTAAAGCAGTGTGGTGAAAACTAGGATTTGTTTTCTCAAAGAACAGAGTACACCAGGACAACTTGCTCAGTTTGTAAAATGTCTCGTACTTGATCCTTAAATAGGAAAATAATATTCTTTTTTGGGTTTCATGACAGGATAGAAGATCCAAAACTATATTGCGCATGGTATTTTTTTTTTCTTTCTCATGCACTTTGAGATTCCCACTAAGTTATTCCATTCACAAGATAGTTTTGAAGAATCATGTTCTGCCTTCATGCCTGCCTATCCATGGATTGTGACCTCCGGTACCTTAGCTTCCGCTCATTCACTCCACCGTGAGAGAACAAATAAAAGTGAGAGAATCAGAAAAGAGAGAATAACTAAAAAGCGGGATCCAGCATGCATGAAACCACTTTTGTCTTACCCGAGACAATAAAAAGTAAGAGATGATGTCGCAAACTTCTACGTTAGAAATGTGTTCAGTTTGTCAAATAAATTTTTCCTTTAATTGGCTTCATATTCTTTTTTCTAAGAGAGTCATCATGGATCATTTCTACACTTACCTGAAGAATCATTTCACCCACTATGACACCTGATTACAGTGATCAAAAGCTAGCAAAAATCAATCGTTTCATTTTCAATTGCCCCGTGCATGCATGATACTATAGCAGAAAGAAACATTACTGATGATAATAATATTCTTCCTCAAGTGTTCCTTTATTTTTTTTCTGCGAAATCTGTATTGGAAAATAAATTTACAGGCCATCTATGCTTGAGCAAAGCCTCTCTCCAAAGAAGGAAAATAAAAATAAGACTAATAATAAGAATTACATCATCTATGCTTGTAGTTTAACGAAAGCAACATCGTGTTGGATGTGGCATCATGACCACGAGGCATGCGCAATTGGTCATGCATGTCTGGGAAGTGTTGGTAACATGGGGACTAATGAGGGGAAGTTTAGCTTGTTACGGCGAGAACTTGGCGCCGTGAAAAGTCATTCACTTTACTTTAGGTCGTTCCTCTGTGATGATTTTCTTTCATTAGCGTGATCTTTATCTACAAGTAAGAAAAATCGGAAATACTTAAATCAGAAAAGAACAAGAGAAAAAGGGATGAGTGAATGCACATATTAAAACATTAAATTTGAGCCAATAGTAGTTGAAAGTACGATGGGAATGAGATAGAGTATATAATATAATTCTTGTTGGATTGATTTAGAATCAACTTTATTAGAAATTAGAGCGTCTAGGAGATTGATTGCCCTTGTGATTGTTCTTGGACGTGGCAGAGAATTCTCATGCTGAGAAGAATTGCCTGTCCCAACATCAGTGTCACTGAGGAAGGTACGGCAAAAGATAGTCCTTGCACAAGATTGTCTGGTATGATTCCCTGGAACACTTTCATTCTTTGGATTACAGCTTGGGGAACACTTCAAGACATACTATGATAAGATGAAAAACCAGAACAAACCAATCAATGAATATTAAGCTATATGGCCTCTTCTAAAGATGAATTCCACGAGATGACGACTTTATTTTACATAAGATCGCGCGCGCGCTCATATACAGATATATAGATTTGACCCAGAGCGCGGTTCCTTTCGAAAGAAAATTTTTTCTGTATAACAGTCTCCAATTAAGTAAATTTCTTTTCTGTACAGAAACATCCCCTTTTATTGAATAACAAACAAGAAATAACTTCTGTACATAAGCCTCTTTCCATGGAAAGAGAGAATGATAGGAGTTCAAGACAAGAACAATGTCTCTCTCAAAACTAATTTTAAGGCTCAAATGCTGGAACTTCATTTGAAGTAGCATATATTGCCTTGTATAATGTTCTGTCAACAACACTCCTATAGGGATCCTCCTCCCGCTTTTTAACCAAGAATGCCATATTGCGTTCAACCTCAGATTTTATCTGCAAGTACAATTGGTTTGCAACTTTTTTGTCCTTCAGGATCTCATTCCTTCCCTTTGTTTCAATGGGCTTCCCAAAGAGATAGTAGAAGCGGCCAGGTATCTTGGGCAAAAGCCCTGGAATAAATAGTTCTTGGCTGCCAACCTCCCCACTTGTCTCATCCCTATAAATACGAGCATATGCAGTCAATAGAAGTTGAAACTGACTCTCTATGATAAAAAAGTGGCTAGCACTCTAGCTTTTGGAACTTTACATTAGAGCACTCAGAAAAACATTACAGTATAGAAGAGTAATTACCTCACTCTTATCATGTTGCTATTAGCATCTCTGATATAATCCTTAATGACGGGGATTTTAATTAGGTCGTTGTAATCAAGGACCATCTGCCATGCAAAATAACAACACAATTCAATTCCAAAGAAAATGGGACATTAATGGAAAAATCACGCTCAAGAAAAGATAAATGAAATCCAGAGTACTCTCCAATATATATTTTGTTAATGACTTGTTGATAGATTTATGAATTTGTGAATTAACATCTGATTACTTTTTCCGTACGAATTATACTATTCGATGTGGTCTCTTCCACGTAAAATGACAGGTTTATGATTTGGGTTTGACTATCTTTGCAAGCTCATCCATGACTATCCATCAATGTGATCTTGCTTCTACACCAAAGTTATTAAAACTTTTCTGCTCTGTAATAATTCTATGAACACAATCCCACTCCTAATATTGATCCAGAAACAAGTCCATTGACTATGCTCTAGAATTTGGACTCTTCCAACCTGCACTAAGCAGCACTATAACTGACATAATCAGCGAAAGGAGCATTTAATTAAGATTGTCTCTCCAAACTTTCAAAGAATTAAGAAGGGAAAGTTAGAGAAAAAAATGGATGATAAAAAAAACTGAAGTAAAACGCAACCTTACCTCTGCTATATCATCTTCTCCCACAACTCCAAATGGTACAATTGTGGCCCCAAACCGTGCTGCCATTCTCACAAATTCTGGCTGATCAGGCCAAAATAACTTGTATTCTTCTCCCTGGAAATATAATATCACCATTAACTGTGGGAAAACAAAGTTTGGACAGATATAGAAAGTTCAAGTAAAAACAAAGATTAATTGCAACAAGCACCTCTAGTCACCTCTTAATCCTCTCTAAATAACAGAAACAATAAACAAAAAATCAACGTATTTCCTCTATTGAAATGCTCAAGCTCAATTATTGTTTAAAAACTTGTTCACCATGATCATTCCGGAGACCATGAACACACATTTCCTGCATTAATCCTTACATTTAGTTTTATATAATTTTAAGTGTAGTAGTGATGCTCAACCTACAGATATTTTTAATCATACCACCAGATTTTGTTTGATAGAAGTCAGTTCACACAATAGTTCCAACGTGCACGAGGTGGTTACTACCAAATTATAATCAACACACAAGTTATGGCTTGTCATGCATATCGACATCCAGAATTAACAAGACCTGCATTATTAAAGACAATGTTGTTCATTGTTGTGGAAGGAACCTTTACATTATTTTACCTGTGCGGGTTAGAAAGTAAATAATGACTGAACAGATTCAGTTCCATGAAAGTTCATCACTACAAAATGTAGGGTTTTTTAGGTACAGGCAAACAGAAAAAAGAAAGTTGAAATGAACGCAAGGAACTTGACACACCTTGTAATGTAAGGCCTCACGTGCACCGCCAGGATAAAGAAGCACATGCGATTTTGTTGAAAGCAATTTGAAAAGATTGCTGGCTGTGACAGGTAGTCCTCCAAACACTTTGATCCAGTCATTGAAAGAAAACTCAGGGGATGAACTCTCAAACGCCCTTGAAAACAAAGTTGGATGAGCCAAACCACGAACCATAATATTCTTCTCGACCAAAAATCGTTCAACAAGTGGAGAAAGTTCAAGTCCCATCAACATGTGATAACCAACTAATAACACAGGACCATCACTTGGAACACCAGCAAGACCTTTCACTATCTTTCCGTCCTCCAAAGTCGAGAACATTATGGAACCAGAAGCAAAGCGCAATAAACTGCCATTGTGCAACTGTAATGTCAAGCTTCAAGCTCACATGGCACAGATGTCTGATTGCATATAACTTAAAAAGCTGATTCGTGCAGGGAGTTAACCAAGGCCTAGACAAGAGTAGGACTAGGAGAGGTAGATGCAGGCCAGTCAATTAGGGTCTTAAACCAAGATTCTTATTGTTCAAATCTAACAACATGGTTCATTAAAAAGGTTGGGTGAAAACATGGTTTTGCCATCAAACAACCTGCTGAGATTTCTACTGACTATGTGTGAAATCATATCATCGAATTGAGCATTGATAAAACTTTCTATAAAACAAACGATGGGTGTGGGGCTAATGATACAGAAAATGCAGGGAACACAAACAAATACTTGATATTGCATGAGCAACATTCTGTTTCAAACTGCAGTTTCTCTTTCAACATGATAAATCACTCAAGATCAGAACAAGAGATTTCAAAGCAACATGAAATAGGTTGTTTAGACAGGACTAAAAAAAAAAATAGATCAAATTTGCTTTCTTTTTGTGAGGTAGAATTATCAAAACTAAATACATGAGCACATTGGAATCTAATTTCTGTGGTTTCCATATGAACCACCCCCCCCCCCGGCGGGGGCACAATAAAAGGACCCAAAGCCAAAGGGCTTCACCTGCTGGTGTCACCCAATAGGCATGTTAATGCCAACACGAACCAAGACAAGTTTCTTTGGAAGTATAGAACAAATGTGAAAAAGTGCCCATAGAACTTATTTTTGATCACATTCGCCAGATATGATATTAAAAGCATTAAATCAGCAAAATGATGACTTGTTTTGGACAGTTCTGCATAATCTGACAATTTGGAGGTCACTTGTCCATGATATATAAAGCCAAATAATTCATAATAACATACTAAAGGAGAAGAAATATTTTGGTCAAAGTGAGAAATTTACGGCTTGGATAGTGAGATGAGATAAGATGGTTTTAGATGAAAGTTGAATAAAATATTGTTAGGATATTATTTTTTAATATTATTATTGTTTTGGGATTTGAAAATGTTGAATTGTTTATTATATTTTGTGTTGAAATTTGGAAAAGTTGTAATGATGAGGTGAGATGAGATAAAAAGAAACACTTTCACTATCCAAACAGATGGGTCACAATGTTAACAAACATTTGATAGGCCACATCATAAGTCCAGGAAAGGCAGACATCAAAACTCAAGAAATAATTTCAGATTAATCCCTGAAAACCCAACTTGAAAGAGATTGTATGGTGTCCAAAATTTGAAAACATTTCGTGCCATATCTTGGTGGGGGTGGAGTTGATATGTTAGTGGCAGAATTTTAATGAGTATAATGATGTGGAGAAATCTTAATGATATCGATTGTTTTCCATCTAACTCTACCACAGTTTGATCTTAACAGTCACCAATTGTATCACACAACAGTTCCACTTATAATGATGCAATGTTCTTGTAAAAGTCACCCTTGAACAGGATCATATTTCTAGTACCCTCGGCCCAAGATTAATATTGAGATTTAAGGCTCAAAACTTGCATCACATTGAGCTTCATTCAGTTGCATGCCCACCATCAGATTAAGGTAAGCTGAAAAAGAGAAAAAAATGAAGCACCACTGTATTACCCAAGCACTTGATCACAGGCGTATTGGAGTTCTTTCCTACTAGGAGGTAGAAAATCGGATACATAATCATGTCTCCTTGAACGACGGTATTTGCAAGTACCCTTAATAACCGTCATCAAACCAATTCCATCTTCCTGCACCATGACAGCTAAGATTGAAGTCAGTTTGTTATCCCAAAATCAACTACCAAAAAAGTGCAAGTATTCTTGAGAGAAAGAAGAAGAAACTAGGTGAATTACAATTCAAAAGGCACAAAATGAGGGCCCACAAGTGGAGTGGCCTGATGTAAGCAGAAAATTCCAAGACAAGTTAGTTCATAAAGTTGTTTATCACGATAAAGCACATAATTACACACAATTAAAAGAGCAGATAAAGTGTTAAGTCTGTGCTTGACATCCAAAGTCGACCCACTTCCTTATTGCTTGAAGTTTGGTACTGATGATTTTCCAGTATAAGCTCAGGGCCATTAAGTTCATGCTAAGCATGGGAGAAATCAGTGTTCACCTAAGAGCAGGTGCATGGAGCTTCCCTTGTAAATTTTAGAGGTTTACTCTGAATTTGGGTCCCTTGGAAAAAGTGAAGCAAGATCAAAACGAAAAAAAAAAAAAAATTACATACCTATTGGGCACATGACAAATTGTAATTCTACCATCCCCAAATATTTCAAAAGTTATATTTATGTAATCTGAAAATTAAAGAATCTTGAAATACACTGATTAATCAATAAATTTAAAGAGATTTAAAAAAAGAGATTGAGCCAAACCCAAGAAATTTTGAATCATGTGTGGCAATTCAGAGCAGAAATCAAATCGAAAAGGTGCAATGGAGTTGCGTTATTTCAACAGACAACCTGAATCTGGTCGTTTAGGTGATCACACATGAATGCAACTGAAGTGAATAACTGACCAATAGAACTGAGATTATCTAAAAAGATCAAAAGTCATGCAAAATCTTGATGTCATCAGAAGCTTCACTGACTCCAGCAATAATTGGAAATAACAGAGATGTAAGGAGCAGCATCATGACATCATACTATGGATGTGCATGTTATCACCTACCAATAAAAGGGTATGACCACTATCCTTGAAGTGACGAACTACACAGTTTTGTAACAATTCCTTGAGTCGTTGAGCTTCATCTCCACTAGGAACCATGTTATCCTTGCCACTAAAATACAATTATATCAACAATTGTAACTATCTATTGAGATTTACCAAATCATAAGTAACTAATACCATGTCTTAAACATGTACAAACCTAGATGGTAAATTAGTAATTAGTCAAAATCTAGAGAGAGGAGCAACCTCGAGAGGATGAGCACTTCAGCTTTAACAGCATGTAGACGGGAATTAGTATATGCAGCAGCCGATTTAAGCAGCTTCAGCTTCCATAGAAGTGTGCTCTTTGGTATAATATCATCAAAGCCCTGCCAACAAATATGCAGAAAAGTAAAACCCATTTGACATCCATAGAATATAGATTAATGATTAAATTCGCCTATTTCCATCAGCTTAAATTTTGGGACAATTGTTGATTTAACTTAGTATCAGATTGTTATCTTAAGTTTAGACCCTGACTCATACTCTATCTCCATTATAACTAAATATTCCTAGTTGTTGGGCTCACTTATTAAAGAAGAACTTGGCCCACACGTGAGCGAAGGTGTTAGAACATAACTTAAAAGATTTAAGTTCACCTCTTCTCAGCAACTTAAGTTTTTGGTATAACTGGAATTTAACAACACTGGAGGACAGTCCTGACACCAAACAAACATTAATTGGACTTCTTAATCAATTTTATTTAAAGCAAAAGAGAGGCAAAAGATATTAGGAATCAACTTACACTACACAAAACAAAACCCACTGTGACTCACTATGATTGGGCTTACTCTTGCTAAACTAAGGAATTGCTAGTATTATTATATTTGTAAGCCCATTAATGATATCAAATAGATAGACTAGATAGTTTAAAGAAGCGACAGATTATTGTGGTAAATCAGTGTTGATGTGCAAGAATAACAAGACAACAGTGATCACTTGTTATGACATTGTTATGCAGTCCGGCAAGCTGCTTTAGCCTTTATAATTATGGGTTCGATTGGGTCATGCCTAAATGGTTGGTGGATCTTTTCGAGTATTGGAGAGGTAGGTTTGGCAGTCCGCATAATGAAAACTTATGAAAGATGATCCCGATTTGCCTTATATGGTGAATTTGGAGGAAGTGGAATGATTGAAACTTCTCGGAATGTGACAAGGCAGTGGAGCATCTCAAGGATTTCTTTTTCGGATCCCTTTATCATTGGATGACAACATACATTTGTTTTTCAAGCTAGTTGTGTCTGATGGAAACATGTACCTTGATAGCACTTTTGTGCTCATTAATAAATTCTACTATCAAACAAAAAAATGACATCAAATAGAATGGGTCTTCTTTGATTAGTTATTGGGTTTGGATGTCAACAAAAATCCAGCCCTCTGTTAACATAAAAAATAAATAAATAAATAAAACTTCAGATTCTAGGCATGTCCACCTCCCTTTTTGGCCAATTACCCTTCATGCAAAAGTAGTGCCTATCAGATTAATGATTAATGCCATAACCTAAGGAAATAGCTACTGACAGAGAATAAACCATCGTTTATGCATTGCAATGGTATAAACAAAGGCCTTCATCCCTTTTCATTCACCCACGCACACAAATATGAGAGGAAGCGAGAATGAAGGAAAAAGAGAAAAGAAGAAGAAGAGAGAACAAAGGGTACGAATTTGCAAAAGGGAAGTGTTAGCCTAGTGATTTTGGTTCAAAGTTAAGTGTAAGCATCAGACACTCCCTTAGTTGGAAACTTTGAATTTTGGTTTTCAAATGATGATTAACATGCTCCGGTGACTGTGTACTCAAGTGATGATTAACTAGCACTAGAAATACAACATTGTGGCCTTAAGTTGGATAACCATCGGAAACTTCTCTGAATGGCAACTAAAGAGAGCACGACCAAACCAAAAACAGCAAAAATGCATAACAACCAAAAATAATGGAAATTTAAAGCACAAGAAAAGAAAATAACCAATAACCCACAAGAAAAGCAAGATCAATGTAACCATTCCTTACAGAAAGATATGGTAGCAATGAAGTGAGGCTGAGAAACAGCTGTTCCAATTTTTTTCCAGGGGGAAGCCTACTTTCAATGTTGACCATTGCCATTTTCACTGGATCACCTGAGGTAAACAAAATAGAAGAGGGTAATATCAGAAGCTTTTTCTCCTGATATCCAAAAAAAGGGACCAAAAAAAGTTGCTGTTGATAAACATATGAAGAAGCTTTATAGGAATACAATTAACAATGAAAAAATTATTGATGGAACTGATTCAAACCAAATGAAATTTGTTTACACAGACATGGCATCAACTGTAGAAGATGAGGTAGGTTAAACTACAATAAAAAGGCTAGTAGAAGACTGCACGAGTGCTAGTAGAGAAATGAAGGCCACAGATAAAAACTTTTCATAGAATGCAGACATAAGATTATAATCTCTCTTAAAATAGTTGCAAGTTCACTAGTTAAACATGCATTTGTCACCCATTAAATGCATTAGGCCAGCAAGGATCAAACGGCAGTCTGAATCGTTGACCTTAATTGTTCCGCTGGTTCCATCAACTGTGAATATTCATAATAGCAGCACAAATATTACTGTTATAACATGACTATCTTTGAGGTTTTTGTTAAAATAAATTTGAAGTCGACAATTAGACCACTTTCAAGACTTGGCTCGAGGTTCCTGAAATAAGTAAAGTAGACTGAGTTTTCATCAACGCTACATCAAGAGGACAACAAAATGATCAAATCATGCATCTTTGCTCATGGTAGCAGCACTAGGGATCACATCATAGACCATAGTAACAGATGGCATAGTTTGTGGTACTCCTAGGATCATAGGCATGGAAAATGTTAAATTATCAAGGATATATTCAATTATTCAACACTTCACAATTAGACTTGAAGGCAACAGATCAAGTACCCATGATTGAGCTAAGAAGATAGGGAACTGCACTATGTAGTCCAGCAGGCATAGCCTCCAAGATAGGAAGCAATGGTTGCAACTGAGACCTGCCAAATGATGTGGCTAAAATGAAATGCCAAAAGGTTAGGCTTTCTCCAGGGGTCAACATCAATCATCAATCAGAAACAAGATTATAGTACAAAACAAAAACTACATATGAGGAATCTAACCTGGATTGGCCAATATGATGACTAGGTCAATGGTAGGATTACGAGAAGCAACAGCAAGTGCTAGGCATCCTCCAAGGGAATCCCCCACCAAATAAATTGGCTTATTTGGAGATGAAGCATGCTCCTGCTTGACAGTTTCCTCAACATGTTTCACCAGTCCTTCATGCATGAAATTTCACCAAATTACGCATTATGGTACACTTATAGATCAGAGGATGATACAAAACCATTCTCACAAGTATGAGGAACAAAAAATGCATTTGTGAGGGAGAATACATAAATCAGCTTAAAAGGAGCTTGTAAAAGATCTATTAAATGCAATAATCTCAAATATCTATAGGAAAAAATAATTGAGTCTGACTTATAACCGAATCAACATAAAATAGGATGATATATTTTCTTTTAATAAGTAACTTTCTATACTTTTATGAAATTCTTCCAAAACTGAATCAAACAAGTAACATTTAAAGCATAAAAGTGCTATGCAAACCCTAATGTTGGCCAGAAGATATCCTAAGGAATACTTCATCCAATGTCCCTTTCTTTCTCGTTAGCTTACCATAACATACGAGTCTATACAATCTCTTAAACCTGGCTTCAATACCATTGCTTGGACATTCCCTACCTGCTAGGGCCAGGAAAGCAGCTTTACAATTTCCATAGCACTGGGTATAAGAGTTCTACAAACAATCTGAACTTCAAACGCTACTGATCACATTATTTAAACCTCACGATAACAACTAAATAAAACTCAACATATTCTTTTCCCTTTTATTGGCACCGGTGTCTGGAATAAAGTCCTAACTAATCTCGGGGGTGCACAGTCCCTTGGCAAGGAGTTACCCAAAAGTGCACCTCAGGTACTTCAAGGTAAAATCCGCCAATCTGGTGGCCCCTAAAAATTGTTTGCACCCAAGGATTCGAACCTTAGATCTGGAAGGAGCATACCACTAAGACCTAGGCTCTTGCCAGTAGAGCCAACCCTAGGGGTTATAACTCAACATATTCAAACTTGGGAAGACCATAATATCATATTATAATCCTAAACAAAAAATCCTAACAACCTACGTTAGCTTCACTAAGTCATTGTCTCCTTGACTGATTTTGATTGGCCAAGAGGTATCCTTATACAACAAGGATTCCTAATTTTTCTTGGATTCTATTAACTGTTCACGGATTGGGACTTGTTACACCTTAATTTAAGGCACTAATTAACTTTCCTGATACTTCTTCAAAGCCCATAAAAATGGACCTGCAGGAGTAATAATAAAAATAATAATAATCACAAAAAAAAAAAAAAAAAAAAACAGCAAGAGAAAAAAAACATGATTACGTAATTCCCATTTTAACCTTTAATAAAGTCTCAGGTGTGACACTACCACGCCAACTTTCTCAAAATAGATGATAAGATTTTCCTTGGGTCGTCTTGAAAATTATATAAAATGTTTCTAAAATGAAAGTTCATACTTATTTAGATTCTTGTAGATCATGCCACTCTAATATAAAGTAAAGGGTATTTGAGAACGTTGCTATATTTTACCTTCTACTGACCAAGAATTTTATCAAAATCCTTTTTGGATTATATATATTACTCATACATGTCAAGCTCCTTAGATACAAGATGACTGGAAGTTAAGAACCATCTCATCTATAAGTTGTTCAAATTGTTAGTTATTATGTTTTCAACGTGTATTAAATACATGAATATAAGGATTACATGCTAAATAAAATCCAATCAATTTGAACTTAGCATGGAAAACAAGTGTGCCCCAACAGTTGAATCGGGAAATTTGTACTTTAAAATTATTTGTTTGTGGAGCTTTTGTTGAAGCTATAGCAGGTGTAATTTGAATCTAACCAATAAAGAAAGTATATATGCATATATTAGCCAGGATAGAATTGGGACCTTCAAATGGTGTTCGATCTTGAACAGGAATATGCAGGCACCAAACTTCAAATGCCCTGCAATGAAGTAGAAGAAATTGTTTCTAATAACTCTTCCAAAAATACAAACTAAACACATCTTTCAAGCAATCTACTAATATCCTAGCCACTCCTAAGACTGAATATCATACACTACCATGAGCAAAAGGAAAATTTTCCACAATGATCACTGCAAATAATATGCGTGCACAGGAAAAACACATAAATAACCAAAAAGAAAATGAAAGAAATGCAATACATATGGATAACTTTCTTTTATTCTTATTCTGTTTTATCAAATATGCATACAATTTATGACCACCTTTTCTAAGCAGGCCATGTAGCTTCACCTTGCATCTAAGCTATACAGTTATAATATCCCTAAAGAGTCCCAACATTAAGTAAAGTTAGAGCAACAAAATCCATAAAAGCCATTTTGAAGTCAAAGCCATCATAACTTGTTTTATTGGAGAACCTAACACTAAACATACAGAATCAATTAAAGCATCATAGTTCCCTAGCCAAGATGTTCAACATAAGATTGACAGTTTTCTTATGTGTTCCTTTCTCGGCCTTGATAATTTAACGTAGAGATACTTGGAATTTGAGTTTGAAAACTCTCACCCACACCTCATACTCAAGGGGTGGTGACATTGACATTTGGGCTACAGCTTATTGGCATAGGTTTAATGGCCATTGTAATAATTAAATTCTAGAAGAAATTATACTTTTCACCCACAAACTACCACATATTTTTCAATTGCACCTTAAATTACAAAAAGTTCCAATTTGCATACTGACTACCAATAAGTTTCAATTCACACCCTCTATTTAAACTTGAACCTAACAATTAAAATTATTCTATGAGGCCAATTCAAATTTGAACCTGACCATCAAGATTATGCCACATTGTCAATTTTTATTTATCTTAGCAGTCATATCTTAACTGAAGATGAAAACGAAACCTATTAGAAATTTGGATGTAAATTTGAAACCTTTTGTAATTTCAAGTGCAAAATGAAAAGTAGGTGGTAGGGGTGAGAAGTGCAACTACCCCTAAATTCTTTACTTTTTTTAATCTGAAGCAAGAGGAACATAATCAGCACAAAACAGGAACAATGGTAAATTTAAGTGAGGCTACTTAGCATGGCATAGAGGTCGCATTGAGCTGTCTGCCATGGCTGAACATGGTCCAGTCCATTATCTCCATTCAAGCTTTATAATGAATCTTGTAAACATTGTAAAGTAAAGGAGTTATAGATAGGGTCGTAGTTAAATAAGACTACTTGACAAGCTGCTCAGGATTGCCTTGGCCAACTTAGCAGAAAAATACCCTATAAGCTACATAATGGGCGTAGGTTATTCTAATACAATAGAATCCTCATCGCAAACAAGACCTATAAATTTCCCAGTTTTGCATGCAAAGGCATTTGTTTCAAATTCCTGGCTAATGAATTTATAAAATTTTCCATCACCATTTAATTTGATCAAATCTATAGAAACATTCATGATTATGATAGAAATAATGCGGCATGACCTACTTCCCAAGAGACTTATGGTGCAAAACAAGCCCCATTCCAGTACCATCCATCCCTGCATAAATGAATACCAAAAGATTTTCAGCGGCCTGCAGCATGAAAAATCGAAGTTTGAAAAGGAAAAAAAAAAAAAAAAGGGTCCCTGTAAGTTTCAATCAACCAAACTACACGTCAAACATCAAGAAATATTCATTTGTTCAGGAAAAATATTCCCCAAAGTCAAGTCTTCTCTGTCTCTTTAGAACGAAGAACAAACCCAAATTAAAAGGAAAAAAAAAAAAAAATCTGTAAATTAATCAACCACGGGGAGACATCCATTACCGGGCAAAAACAGAAGAACTGGAGAATCCTTTAAAGGGCATCCGCAAGAAACAGGGCAAAACCACCGTGGTGGCCCACCATCAGACTTAACAATGTCCTTGGCCATATCAAAGTAATCCCTCACGGTGTAAGTCCCATACCCATCATCCCACAACGGTTCCAGAGTTTCCAAAACATTATCCGTTACCCTTTTCTTCTCCTCAACTTTAGACCTTAACCGTCCATTTCCTTGATAAACTGAAGTCGCATTACTCTCGCCCCTCCCCCCACCTGTAGAAGTTCCATTCACCACAACTGAGTCTGAGGACAACACCGTCGAATCGGCACTACCTGAACTCCTAACTTGCCTTCGACTCCGATCCTTATTCTCCGAACTTGATGCAAAAAAAGACAGTGCCCGGAAACCTATAACAGATGCCATGGCCTCTACAAGCAATGGCAGCCTCTTTCAGGATCACCAACTGGAAAATTTTCAATCTTCTCGATGACAAGCACGTGAATACAGCTTAAATAAACTTCCAAGTTCTCAGTTAAGGAGTTCCCGCGGGCACTCTTAAACACTGGCCTAGCCACGTGGATTCAAAGCTTCAAAACTTGAAGCGAACCCAGAAAGCAAAACTGGTAAGTGACCTGTATTACCAGAATTAATGATTTAACATTTGACGTGAAAAGACTGAATGTATAACGTTAAATATGAGAATCATCTCAGGCAACTATTTACAAAGTAAGCTAAACGTGAGTAGAGGGAAACACACCCACACACACAAAAAAAAAAATCTAGTTCTAAAAGAGAGGGGTCTTGGAATTTAGCTACATGGTAATTGATAAATTTACCTCATGTGGGCCTGAGTGGTTCTGGGAAAGACACAGAAATGGGTTCTGCCGTCCATTGGCTTTTGCTTTCTCTGGCTGTGGAGTGGCCACACATGTGACAACGTTTCTCGGCATTGGTAGTTTCGAACCGAGAGACTCCGAGTGGAGTTTGGACTTCAAACAAAAGGTAGGCCTACGGATGTGGTGCAGTGCGGGACTGCTCGTATCTGTCTCTATCAGTTTGCAAAGTTGAACAATTTTTCAAAAAGTAGAAAAAGACCGAAAGGCTGCTGAAGGCAAACTATTTGGCACACCGCAACGAGGAAAGGAAAGCAAATGAAGAAAGAAAGATTTTTTCGAAACAGCTTTGCTACGTACAGTCGCTACACACAGTCGGTGTGCAGTCGATTGTACGGAATAAATAAAAAAATTATAAAAAAATTTTTTTATATTCAAAGGGACCTACATGAATTATAAAAAGTTATAAAAATAATTTTTTTTTTTTATGTAGGTCCCGCATTAATTTTTTTTTACAGCCGACTGCACGCCGATTGCATCTCCCGACTGCAAAAAGTATTTCTCTTTTCGAAATAAAAAGAACCTCCACGATTCAGCGTTACAAGCTGTGCGCTTTCGCTTACAATTGTGTGGAAAGTTCGTATTTTTAACATATCTGAATTGAAAGCCTGACACTGGTTCTCAACATTGCAGTTTTGAGTTGAGTTTGGATACTCTCTTCGATTCATTCTTTTTAACTCATCTTATATAATTATTATAATTTTTTTAAAATTTAATATAAAATATAATAAATAATTTAATTTTTTAAATTTTAAAATAATAATAATATTAAAAAATAATATTTTATTCATCTTTTAACTTTTATCTCAAATCAATTCAATATCTAAATACAGCTATCTAACTAAGTTGTTTATGAATAATAATAAATTGAATAAATGGAATAAATTATATGAAATCTATCTAAAATAAATTTAAATATATTTAAAGATTAAAATGAATTTAATATTATTTATAAAAAAATTATAAAAAATTATAAAATTTACGGATAAAAATATATTAGATTCAATTTAAAAATAAATTAAATTGATTTAAACTGAATTTTTAAGATGGGGGGTTTTAGGCCCTCGACTGTGCGCACTAGGGGTGTAAACCGACGCGTCGGCGTCGGTTTCGACGCCAAACCGAAACCCCACCGACGTGGGAGAACACCCCTTACAACCGGCCGAAACCGATCGACTGGAGGAGAGAGAACTGATTCCATCGGTCTCGACTAGCGTCGGCGCGGTCTTCGGTCTGCCGTCGGCGTCGTCTGGGACGGAGGAGTCGCGTCTGCGACTCTGCCATGCGTGTGCGACGAAGGTCTAAAACAGAGAAACCGGAGCTTGAAGAAGACGACGGAGAAGAAGGAAGGGGGGGCGAGGTCGTATAATGCAATTTTGGAACGGCGCAAACGGCGCCGTTCCACTAAAATTTTTTCTCATTCAAGAGTTTTAAACGACGCCGTTTCACTCATTAAAGTGAAACGGCGTCGTTTCTTTACAGGTAAAAACAAAAAAAAAAAGGTTATAACAGATGTCAGCCGGTTCAACGGTTTTTCCTGAGTCGAACTGCGAACCGAACCGGCCGACGTCGGTTCCAATACATTTATCTCGACCGCCGATCGGTTCTTCGCCGGTTCCGGCCGGTTCCGGCCTCCGGCGGTCGGTCTCCGTCGATGTAGGGCGATTTTTCAGTTTAATGTACAGCCCTAGTGCGCACTGCTGCCGTTCATCTTTATCTGCAAAGTTTGACAACTTTTTCAAAAGTAGTGTTGCAAGACTGCCGTCGGTCCGGATGTATGTATATATTGATCCGGCACTTTCTACGGAGATCGATAAAAACTGACCAATCACTTTAAAATATTTTTGAACAGTTAAGAAAAAAATTTAAAAAAAATAATTTAATACATTTCTTAACAATTAAGGGAAAAATGAAAAAAAAAAAAAAAAAAAAAAAGGAGCACCTATAGTTGCAAATGCCTCTACTTTGTTCTTTCTTTATATAATATATTATTTTATATTTAATATATATTATTAACAAAACAGACCAAATAGTCATATATATTTAAATATGTATATATAATATATAATTTTATATAATAATAGTATCAGTTAATTATGTAATTTTCATTCAAGAGATTACCATTAACCATATATATAATGAAATTATTTAATATTTATTAATCATATATAAAAAGTTGAAGATATCATTTAATTTTAAATTTACTAATTCAATTAGTTTTTTGTATTAGTTTTTCTATCAAAAAAAAGAAAAAGTTAACGGTCCAGTTCGGCAAAAATGATGGATCGAAATTTTCGGTCCGTGACCCCCCAAAATCGGATCAATTACACCCTAAGGCATAAAAAGATTGAAAAACTGCTGAAAGTTGGCTTATCATGATTTGATACACCAAGCACAAAGGAAATGAAAGAAAATAAGAGACCGTAAACTCCACGATTCGGTACAGTTGTAACTGTAGTAGAAAAAGCAATAGTCATCGCTTGTTTTAAACCATATAAAGCTTTGTTTAATTTGTAAACATGTGAGGAAAAAGTAGGGTGGACAAAACCTGGAGTTTGATCCATAAGAACATCTTCCTGTAGATCATCATGGAGAAAAACATTCTTGACGTCAAGCTGGCGAATGTCCCAACAATGAAAAAGAGCTAAGGTAGGCACAATGCAAATGGTGCCAGGTTTGATGACAGAAGAAAAAGTCTTTGTATAGTTGACCCCATCCATTTGATGGAACCCTTTCACAACAAGACGGGCTTTGAGTTAGTCAAGAGATCTGTCAGCATTGATTTTGGTCTTGGAGACCCATTTGCAGCCAATGACATCCATGGACAGGGTATAAGGCACGAGAGTCCATGTGTTGTTGTCATGGAGGGCTTTGGATTTTGTCTTTCTTAGCCTTGTACCAACCAAGATGTTTGAGAGCGGAGCGAATAGTCTTGGGTTCCTATGGAAGATCAACAAGAGTATGGAGATTAGCATATTTAGGGTTATGTTTGTTAATCCCAACCTTGGAGCATGTTACCATGTGGTGGCGAGGAAAAGAATGGGGGGAGTCAATCACTGGTGACAAAGGTGGAGTCACAAAGCATTTGTCTCATAGAGAGCATCACTCCACATGGCATGACTAGAAGTTGAAGTAGGTGTAGTGGGTAAGGCGGGCACAACAATCGTAGGAAGGAGAATATCAACATCAAGAGGAGGGACCTACAAGGAAGAAGAACTAGCAGCACTTATATTGTTAGTGTTTGATATAGGATAGCGTTATTCATGAAACATAGATAATACTTGAGCAGTAGAGGATGGGACATGAAGGTTACCAGGTTGTTTAAATAGGAAGGTGGGTTCGTCAAAGACGACATGTCGAGAAATCAAGGTTTGTCGAGAGGGAGGGTGATAGCATTTGTAATCTTGATGGTGATTAATATAGCCCATGAAGATACATGGTAGAGTTTTGGGATCAAACTTGTTATGTTTGGTGTCTGATGTATAAGGATAGCATTTTGAGGCAAAGACAAGGAGTAAGGTGTAATCAAGAAAATGACCATACAGGATAGATAAAAGAGATTGAAGGTCAATGGCGGTAGAAGGGAGGTGATTAATTAAAAAGATAGTAGTAGTAAATGCTTTTACCTAGAAGCGTTTAGGGACACCACTATGGAAAAGCATGCTCGTGCCTAATTCCTGAATGATGGGGTGTTGGCGTTCGACTGAGCCGTTTTGTTATGATGTATGGGGATAGAAGTATTGATGCAAGATTCCTTGTTGTTGGAGGTGTGAGTTGAATTGGTGGTCAGCGAATTCGCCACCACCATCAAATTGAAAATTTTTTATTTTTTGGTTAAATTGATGGTCAACATATTTTTCAAATAACTAAACATGCATAATATTGAAAATTTTCAATTGATAAAATAGGGATAGGGCCCCACAAGTTACAATAGATTTTATTAAAGACATGGAGATTAGTATGAGATGAGGGCAAAAAGGGTAATTTTCTATGTCGATGATTTGAATAAGACCTTTGGAGCAAAGAACTAGAAGAGTGGATGCTTGGGATGACCCAACCGTTGATGCCACATTTTTTCAATGACCAATCTAAATCAGGTGGAGAAATGAGTTTCAATAGGAGGGGATAAGACATATAGGTTACCCCTTCGTCGCTCGTTCAAGATTGTGCAATTGGTCACTATGTCCTTAACAAAGAAACCAATACCATAAAATTCATAAAAGGTAAGGATAATTAGATGTTAATTAACCAAGAAATAAAAGATTTAATAAAGCATCATTTTCATTTAATTTGAGAGGCCCCAGACCAGATAATAGTATCACCAATATGGGTGATTTCATGTAAAGTACCATCGCCAACAATAACAACGTCAATACCAAAATAACATCAACGATTTTCAAGCATACCTAAATTACATGTTATGTGGGTAGTAGCCTCTGTGTCAACAGTCCATTCAAAGTTGGAGACAAAATTATTAAGAGTGAGTGTAGCCAAGGCTTGTGGGACATCATCAAGTTGAAGAGCATGATCAAAACGATGCCAACATTATAAGTGTCACGTATCCCCTTTTGCCACAAATTTGACAAATCTCAAATTTGTGAGGATCACGTGTAGGAGCCGAGCCAGCAGATGCATAACTTTGAGACGCACCAAATTTGCAGAGTGATGAAAGGGGCGAGTGGGTTGGCTGAACTAAGTGATGCAGCGCCCCTTGGAGGAGAAATTTCAGTCACCTTGTCGCTGACCATTATGCCCTGTCTTTTTTCCATAAAAGGCCATAGAAGGGTTAGAGAAAGAGTCATGGAGATGGGAACGAAGTTCATACCCTTGGAGGAGCAGCACTAATTCAGTGTACATCAACATTGTTGGTTTGAGCATAGAGGTGATGAACGTCTCGTACTTTAGTCCAAGGCTATTCAACAGAGAAAAAAGCTTCATTTTATCCTCCATGGGCCATTCAATTGCTGCAAGGTTATCACAAAGGGACCTAAACTGTCGTAGGTGTTCTGCAAGAGAGGGGTTTGGCTCCTTCCTCAAGTAAAAAATCTGTTGGGTGAGATGAAACTTGTAACAGCCCGTTAGAAATTTAATTGTGAAATTTCTATTAGCTTTAGGAACCTTGTGAAGACCCCATAAGTTTTCACGAATCCATTAATCGTATCGGTTTTAGTCTAAGTATATAGTTAGTGTTATTATTTACTATGGTATCCGAAGTGTGTTTTTGATTATTGGAGATAGTTAGAAGTGTCAAAATGTATTATGGTTTGTGCCATTAGACTCGGAGGGTTATTTAAGGTCTTATGGCGCAATAACACTTTTTCATATTTTCGGACGAAACGTCTGCTCAAAACTGTAGATATTATTGGATAAAAATATCTTGAGCTAATTTTTTTAGATATTATTGGATAAAAATATTTTAAACTAATTTTGTGGATATTATTGGATAAAAATATTTTAAGCTAATTTCATGGATATTATTGGGTAAGAGAGTTATACACTTAACTCTCACTTCGGGTAAGAGAGTCTCACACTTAACTCCCACTCCAGCCTCATCTCTTCCATATCTCATCCATAAGTATCTCCAGCCACCCCTCCCCACGAAATTATCTTCATTTACACTTTCCATTAAAAGAATATCAAACACTCTCTCTCGAACAGCTTTTAGGAGTTGTTTTGCACGCCCATTTCGAAACTTTTTTCCTCGTGATCGCGCTTAAGGTTTTATAAGAAACGCGGAGATCGAGGTAAGTTAGCTTTTAACTTACTAGCAGTCTACTGTGTATGTGTGCTAAGTAAAGGAAGTATAGTGTATGTATGTATGTTATCATATATGTCATGCCATGCCAAGTTATCACGTAATTGTCTATTATACAGAATTTATTCTGTCATCAATTTTTATCTATTGCATAATATATTCTGTCATGTGTTACTGTACGTTACAAGTATGTCATATTAAATATGTTGTGATCTATTATATGTTATGCTATGTTACGAAATGTTTCTATCTCAAGTTGGTCATGTATTTCAAGTTATGGTCAAATCACATTATGTTATATCAGGGCTTCAATCCTTTCGTATTCCAGTCACGTTTCATCTTGAGTACATTTAGTTTGCGTAGAATACATGGGGCCACAACAACTGTGGAGTATGTATTTAACTGCATTGTGATGTGTAGAATACATGGGGCCACAACAACTGTGGAGTATGTATTTACACGTAGAATACATGGAGCCACAACAACTGTGGAGTATATATTTTTCATGTTAAGTCAAGTTTGAGTAGAATACATGGGGCCACAACAACTGTGGAGTATGTATTTACACGTAGAATATATGGGGCCACAACAACTGTGGAGTATGTATTTAACTGCATTGTGATGTGTAGAATATATGGGGCCACAACAACTGTAGAGTATGTATTTACACGTAGAATACATGGGGCCACAACAACTGTGGAGTATGTATTTTTCATGTTAAGTCAAGTTTGTATAGAATACATGGGGCCACAACAACTGTGGAGTATGTATTTACACGTAGAATACATGGGGCCACAACAACTGTGGAGTATGTATTTTTCATGTTAAGTCAAATCTCAGAACAAATTCATAATAAGTCAAGTTTCATATCATATTCATGTTAAGTCAAGTTTCAGAACAAGTTCATGATAAGTTAAGTTTCATATCATGTTCATGTTAATTCAAGTTTCAGAGCAAGTTCATGCTAAGTCAAGTTTCAGATTAAGTTCATGTCAAGTCAAGTTCAGTTCATGTTTCCATTTAAGTTATGTCAATTATGCTATGTTGTACGCCAAGTTATGCTTTAATTACTTATGAATTTGATTATGCATTTATGCTTTTACTGTCATCCATGCATCATTAGCTTGTGTGGAAGTTTTTTGTTAACTTACTGAGATTTGTAATCAAATCTCACTTTGGTAGTCCCAACTACCATTCCCCCCTAATGGTAGATCTTGTTACAGGACCTGAAGGAGAATCAGGAGCTGATAAACTAGACACAGTTGACTAAGCGACGGTGCGACGTCAATGTTAATATAGTAGTTAACGTAAATTACTACTGGTACGATGGAGTTGCATCTCTAGTACTTTTTGGATCATAACCATTTTGGACTAGTGTTGTGATCTTAGTTGTTCAGTGGGTCTTTATGTATGAAATATGTTTTAAGCATTTGAGATATTTTCAATTTGGTGCATAGTATTGCTAAAAAAAAAAAATTATCCGCTGCGAATATTGCATAATGTTAAATTCATATTAGGAATATTGCATCTTATATGTCATGAACGGGGGCAGGTAACCTTGTGTTGCATGTCTCGACGCTTCAAATATCCGTCTGATCCCAAACAGAATTTGGGGGCGTCATAGGGTGGTATCAGAGCAATAAGTCTCTGGGCAGTAAATCCACATGTCCTTAGGAAATGCACCAAATATTAAGCTTGAAATTTTTAGTCGTTAGTAGGCTTGAATTTCTTAAGGTATGAAAAGTAGTATGTAGTTTTAATACATATACTCGTGTGTTTCAAGAAGGGACACATGACTCATGGTAGAATACTTCGGAATCCTAAGGGAGATAACAATCAAGAGGATCAGAATTTCCCGATGGATGAAAGATTAGTTGACGTGGTAAGTTTGCTAATCAACGTGTTTAGACATCCACTACTACGGCAAGTGCACATACCCATTAGAGTATATGTTGTCACTCAGAAAGATGTAGATGCTGGCACCCAAGGAACCGCAGGAGCTGGTATCGTCACTGGTATTTTACTAAGACCTATATGTGGTTAAACATAGTTAACGTTGATCTGATTGCAATTGATGGTAGTATTTCATTATTATTATTTTGGAGTAGGTCAAGTCATTGGGGTTGGTAAATTGTACATTGTTTGATTCAAACGAGTCATTGTTTCTATTAATTGTGGTAGTGCTTGAGAATTCAGCTTGGAAGCTGAATTGTTACCCTAGTGGTAAGAGTAACAATTTTCATTAGAAGTATTATTGTTCATACCAATGTAGATATAGAATACCTTTTAGTAATATGAGAAAGGATATTTAGAATTGATGAATGGTATTCCATATATTTGGAGAATTGTTTTGATTCTGAGAATACGATAGAAATTGTGTTTGGAAGAGTAATTTGATTAGGAGAAACTTTAGCCTTAGTATGATTCATTTATGATAATAGTATTACCACGCCGCCAGTAAATGATTTCTGGCAAAGCACTATCTTTATAGATACATAGATCGATCTTCTTTTGAAGACTATTATATGGGGAGTAAAATCTTGGTTTTGAGGATTTATGTGAACATTAGGAACAAATCATTTAGAGTTAAAATAATTGATAACTCATGATGGATAGAAGAGTTATGACAATTATAAGAGAGAAAGTCTCAAGTTTAAGTTATTAATTGGTCAGTTATCGAAGTACCACCTAGGAAGAGGACTGATTGTTGCGATTATAAAGAAGTAAGTTAGTCCTAGACCAGTAGAACTCCTTGAGGTTTTTATTAACTTGAAGATTACTGAGAGTTTGGATATGCATGATTAAATGCATATTTATATGAGTCATTGGATCATGTCAAATATATGAAAATCCCTGAAAGAAATAAAATGGAGCACATAAAACATCTATCAGAAGATAGAAATACAAATATGAATATTTGTGAAGTATTATTTTATTATCATAAAGCAAAATTACAGAAATTTGAGGCTCTTTGCCTCAATCTTTAAACGCTCTTGCTCTTCAAAAATCTGTATGTCTTTCCTATCTAAAGGAGTAGCCACTCGAAAAGAAGAGTTAAGCAAAGATTTTAAATCTCCATTCTCTCGCTTTAGTGCTTCTATCTTCATGTTGGATTCCATAAGAAGTCTCTGAAGGATAGAAATATTCTCGTGCAGTTTGTCAACCCCACCAGTCCTGGATTGCAGTCGCTGAGAATATGCAATAATGGCTAATGAGTATCGGGTACTAAGACTCACAAGCTCGTAGATAAGTTCATTATCTGACATATTAGTCAAATCATTATTAGATTACATTATAGCACCTACAGAAGAAGCATAAACAACTGGTGAACGAGGTGCAGAATACCTCATGTTTTGGTAATGAGAAGATTGCTGAGTCATTGCAAAGTGAGTAAGCAGAAAGAGATTGCAGAGTAAGAATGCAAACTAATTTCAGAAAAGTGAAGAAGATGAGATGCGAAAGAAGATGAACTGAATAATTCTTTTATAGAGAAAATTATGACAAATCATCTCTCGTGAAACATTTCTATACAAGAGACAAGAGTAATGTAGTATCATAGCTGCGGTGCCTGACAACTATAAAAGAACAAAGTAGTGTCATAGCTATGCGGTGCCTGACAACTACAGAAAAGCAATGTAGTATCATAGCTGCGGCGCCTGACAACTACAGAAGAGCAAAGTAGTGTCATAGCTATGCGGCGCCTGACAGCTACAGAAGAGCTATAAAAATCATGCGGATCAGAGTTGTCTGGTCTAAAACAAAGGGCCACCGATTTTTAAAGAGAGAGAGAGAGAGAGAGGATAACGGCTTAATTTTGATAAATTCTCTACTAACTTTGGTATTTACAAGAACATTTAAAGTATATCACCTATGTTTTTATAAAGAAGAGTTTCGGAAGATTATTTACTTGAAGTTTTAGGTTTGGAGTGTGTGTCGATACAACTTGGCCAACCTTGTGGAAAGAAGTATAATATAATTGTTGATTAAAGTAAATGAGTTAAGAAATGACATAATCTCAAAGGCAAATATATACGGAATAGACACCAGGTTGGTAAGCAACACTTATTTCTTAACTTGTTATTTCTTATTTATTTCGATTTCAAGGACGAAATCTTTTTTTTAGGAGGGGAGATTGTAACAGCCCGCTAGAAATTTAATTGTAAAATTTCTATTAGTTTTAGGAACCTCGTGAAGACCCCATAAGTTTTCACGAATCCATTAATCGTAAGGTTTTAGTCTAAGTACATAGTTAGTGTTATTATTTACTATGGTATCCGAAGTGTGTTTTTGATTATTGGAGATAGTTAGAAGTGTCAAAATGTATTATGGTTTGTGACATTAGACTCGGAGGGTTATTTAAGATCTTATGGCGCAATAACACTTTTTCATATTTTCAAACGAAACGTCTGCTCAAAACTGTAGATATTATTGGATAAAAATATCTTGAGCTAATTTTTGTAGATATTATTAAATAAAAATATTTTAAACTAATTTTGTGGATATTATTGGATAAAAATATTTTAAGCTAATTTCGTGGATATTATTGGGTAAGAGAGTCCTACACTTAACTCTCACTTCGGGTAAGAGAGTCATACACTTAACTCTCACTTAGGTAAAAGAGTCTTACACTTAACTCTCACTCCAGCCTCATCTATTCCATATCTCATCCATAAGTATCTCCAGCCACCCCTCCCCATGAAATTATCTTCATTTACACTTTCCTTTAAAAGAATATCGAACACTCTCTCTCGGACAGCTTTTAGGAGTTGTTTTGCACGCCTATTTCGAAACTTTTTTCCTCGTGATCGCGCTTAAAGTTTTATAAGAAACGCAGAGATCGAGGTAAGTTAGCTTTTAACTTACTAGCAGTCTACTGTGTATGTGTGCTAAGTAAAAGAAGTATAGTGTATGTATGTATGTTATCATATATGTCATGCCATGCTAAGTTATCACGTAATTGTCTATTATACATAATTTATTCTGTCATCAATTTTTATCTGTTACATAATATATTCTGTCATGTATTACTGTACGTTACAAGTATGTCATGTTAAATATGTTGTCTATTATATGTTATGTCATGTTACGAAATGTTTCTATCTCAAGTTGGTCATGTATTTCAAATTATGTTCAAATCACGTTATGTTACGTCAGGGTTTCAGCCCTTTCGTATTCCAGTCACGTTTCATCTTGAGTACATTCAGTTTGCGTAGAATACATAGGGCCACAACAACTGTGGAGTATGTATTTACATGTAGAATACATGGGGCCACAACAACTGTGGAGTATGTATTTAACTGCATTGTGATGTGTAGAATACATGGAGCCACAACAACTGTGGAGTATATATTTACACGTAGAATACATGGAGCCACAACAACTGTGGAGTATGTATTTTTCATGTTAAGTCAAGTTTGCGTAGAATACATGGGGCCACAACAACTGTGGAGTATGTATTTACACATAGAATACATGGGGCCACAACAACTATGGAGTATGTATTTACATGTAGAATACATGAGACCACAACAACTGTGGAGTATATATTTTTCATGTTAAGTCAAGTTTGTGTAGAATATATGGGGCCACAACAACTGTGGAGTATGCATTTACACGTAGAATACATGGGGCCACAACAACTGTGAAGTATGTATTTTTCATGTTAAGTCAAGTTTGTTTAGAATACATGGGACCACAACAACTGTGAAGTATGTATTTACACGTAGAATACATGGGGTCACAACAACTGTGGAGTATGTATTTTTCATGTTAAGTCAAGTCTCAGAACAAGTTCAGGATAAGTCAAGTTTCATATCATGCTCATGTTAAGTCAAGTTTCAGAACAAGTTTATGATAAGTTAAGTTTCATATCATATTCATGTTAATTTAAGTTTCAGAGCAAGTTCATGCTAAGTCAAGTTTCAGATTAAGTTCATGTCAAGTCAAGTTCAGTTCATGTTTTAATTTAAGTTATGTCAATTATGCTATGTTGTATGCCAGGTTATGCTTTAATTACTTATGAATTTGATTATGCATTTATACTTTACTGTCATCCATGCATCATTAGCTTGTGTGGAAGTTTTTTGTTAACTTACTGAGATTTGTAATCAAATCTCACTTTGGTAGTCTCAACTACCATTCTCCCCGAATGGTAGATCTTGTTACAGGACCTGAAGGAGAATCAGGAGCTGATCAACTAGACACAGTTGACTAAGCGATGGTGCGACGTCAATGTTAATATAGTAGTTAACGTAAATTACTACTGGTACGATGGAGTTGCATCTCTAGTACTTTTTGGATCATAACCATTTTGGACTAGTGTTGTGATCTTAGTTGTTCAGTGGGTCTTTATGTATGAAATATGTTTTAAGCATTTGGGAGATTTTCAATTTAGTACATAGTATTGCTAAAGAAAAAAATTATCCACTGCGAATATTGCATAATGTTAGATGCATGTTAGGAACATTGCATCTTATATGTCATGAACGGGGGCAGGTAACCTTGTGTTGCATGTCTCGACGTTTCAAATGTCCGTCCGATCCCAAACGGAATTTGGGGGCATCACAAAACTCTATCCTGAGAGACTTGGGTGTATGCAGCTTTGAGAGCTTCCCACACTTGATTGGAGGTGTAAAGACCAACCACCCAAGGGCTTCTTTAGAGAGGGTCCCTATGATCCACCCACGAAGGAGACGATCGGCCTTGCACCATTGAAGGTATGGCTGGCTTAATTCTTTTATGGGTTTGAGGGAGTCATCATCAGAGTGTTTGGATGGTGGGGGTGAGTCACTAATGAGGTGGTCGACTAGGTCTGCTAAGGCCAAAAGTTGCTCCCTCCATAATGGGGTAATTTCCTTGATTGAGTTTGAGAGTAACAAAATTGTTAACACTCACTGAAATGAAGGCCATGATAAGAGGAAGACTCTCTTGCACTCTCACATAGCTCTTGATATAATAAAGACAATTGGATTCCAATTGTTTGTATAAATATCTCACATCTCGTGAGAACATGCATGAGAGCCTTCCATTATATATAGTGTATGTACAAATATGTAAAAGGAAAACACAAGAGAACATGGAAAATAAAGAGATGTTATAGAGGAAATTAGAGCAGAGGATTTTTATTAAGTTTCCATATATATAGTTTGTAGTTGTTGGGTCTGTGGTGATGATATGTGTCTCAGTTTCCATAAGAGGATTTGTAGCCGTTGGGTCTATGGTAGTGTTGGGTGGCACAGTTTCCATATGTGGATTTGGAGTTGTTGGTTGCTTGTAGGTATCTTCAATAGTAAGAACCTTAGAGCTTTCACTTGCAATTATGTTGGAAGTTCGTACTTTCAACATAACTGAGTTGAAAGCCACACATGTTACACCGGTTCTGAACATTCACAGTTTTGAATTAAGAGACTTTGAGGTGGGGTTTGAAGTTCAAACAAAAGTTAAGCTACAACTATGGTGCAGTGTGGGACTATTGTTGTCTGTCTCTATTAGCTTGCAAAGTTGGACAACTTTCCCAAAAGGAAAAAAAAAAAAGGACTGAAAGATTGCTAAAAGCCAGCACATTGTGATTTAACACACTGACCACAAAGGAAATGAAAGAAAAGAAGAGACCGTAAATTCCACGATTCAGTATAAGAACCTCTGGGCTCTTGCTTGCAATTATGTGGGAAGTTCATAATTTCTACATAACTGAGTTGAAATCCACACGTGACTCCATTTCTCAACATTCGTAGTTTTGAATTGAAAGACTTTGAGGTGGGGTTTGGAGTTCAAATAAAAGTAAAGCCTACGACTGTGGTGTAGTGTGGGACTGTTGTTGTTTGTGACTCTGTATCGATCAGCTTGTGAAGTTGGACAACTTTCCCAAAATGCAAAAAAAAAGACTAAAGATTATTGAAAACTGGCACATTGTGGTTTGACACACTGAGCACAAAGGAAATGAAAGGAAAAAAAAAAAAAACCGTAAACTCCATGATTCAGTATAAGAATCTCTTAGCTTTTGATTGCAATTATGTAGGAAGTTTGTACTTTCAACATAACTAAGTTGAAATCCACACATGTGACACTGGTTCTCAACATTCTCAGTTTTCAACTAAGAGACTTTGAGTTAGGGTTTGAAGTTTAAACAAAAGTTAAGCCTACGACTATGGTGTAGTGTGGGATTGTTGTTGTCTGTCTCTATTAGTTTACAAAGTTGGACAACTTTCTCAAAAAAAAAAAAAAAAAGGCTTCTGAAAGCCAGCTCATCATGATTTGACACAACGAATATAAATGAAAGGAAAGAAAACAAAAAGACCATAAACTCAACGATTCAGCATAAGAACCTTTAAGCTTTTGCTCGCAATTATGTGGAAAGTTCGTACTTTCAACATAATTGAGTTGAAAACTCACTCTCAATACATGTAAGAGCAAAACCAATACATTCGGTGAAGAATGACTAACGTGCTACGTTGCATTATCATAATAATTTACCAACCCAATTATATTAATTTGAGTAAAATCAGGTAAATATCCTATGGTCCATATTCTATATCTATCATTTTCTCCAATTTCATCTAATTCTTTGCAGCCTATTCTTGCCCTTTTGTCAAGTGCATTTTCTAATTTTTTTTTTTATTTTTTTGGGGGATAAGTTTAGACATTAATTAGTTTTAATGTATAAGTTTTATACACTCATTTTTTTTAAAAAATAATTTTTTATATATATATTAAATTTATTTATTTATTTAATGAGAATGCAAGACTTACAGGATTGCACATATCCTTTTATATATATATATATATATTATTGGTTAGAAAAGTATAGTTGCAAGCACAATTGTATACTAATCTGTGCACCAATATGATATGGTTGATTAAAAGGTAGATTTTATTAAAAACAGTGTTAATTTAAATTTTAAATATAAATAAATTAATATTAATATACAAATTAGAACACGACTATACTTATATATAACAAAACTCTTATTGATTTCGCTTTTGTATCTTTAGGTTTCAAAAACTAGGAAAAGTTGGAAATGATGACCAGTAAATAATGATGGTCTTGTCATTCATTCTTGATTTTTGAATAGAGAAATACTTTTTGCAGTCGGGAAATGCAGTCGGTGTGACTCCTCCAAATTCCATTTGGGATCAAACGGAAATTTGAAGCATCGAGACATGCAACACAAGGTTACCTGCTCCCGTTCATGACATATAAGATGTAATGTTCCTAACATGCATCTAACAATATGCAATATTCGCAGCGGATAATTTTTTTTTTTTTTTAGCAATACTATGCACCAAATTGAAAATATCTCAAATGCTTAAAACATACTCCATACATAAAAACCTATTGAACAACTAAAATCACAACACTAGTCTAAAATAGTTATGATCCAAAAGTACTGGAGATGCAACTCCATCGTACAAGTAGTAATTTAACTACTATATTAACATTAACGACGCACCGTCGTTCAATCGACTGTGTCTAGTTGGTCAGCTCCTGATCCTCCTTTAGGTCCTGTAACAAGATCTACCATTCGAGGGGAATGGTAGTTGGGACTACCACAGTGAGATTTGATTTCAAATCTCAGCAAGTTAACAAAAAACTTCCACACATGCTAATGATGCATGGATGACAGTAAAAGCATAAATGTATAATCAAATTCATAAATAATTAAAACATAACTTAGCGTACAACATAGCATAATTGACATAACTTAAATTGAAACATGAACTGAACTTGACTTGACATGAACTTGATCTGAAACTTGACTTAGTATGAACTTACTCTGAAACTTGAATTAACATGAAAAATACATACTCCACAGTTGTTGTGGCCCCATGTATTCTGCGTGTAAATACATACTCCACAGTTGTTGTGGCCCCATGTATTCTGCGTGTAAATACATACTCCACAGTTGTTGTGGCCCCATGTATTCTACGCAAACTTGACTTAACATGAAAAATACATACTCCACAGTTGTTGTGGCCCCATGTATTCTACACATCACAATGCTGTTAAATACATACTCCACAGTTGTTGTGGCCCCATGTATTCTATACAAACTGAATGTACTCAAGATGAAACGTGACTAGAAAACTAAAGGACTGGAGTCCTGACGTAACATAACGTGATTTGAACATAACTTGAAATACATGACCAACTTGAGATAGAAACATTTCGTAACATGGCATAACATATAATAGACAACATATTTAACATGACATACTTGTAATGTACAGTAATACATGACAGAATATATTATGTAACAGATAAAAATTGATGACAGAATAAATTCTGTATAATAGATAATTACGTGATAACTTGGCATGGCATGACATATATGATAACATACATACATACACTATAGTTCCTTTACTTAGCACACATACACAGTAGACTACTAGTAAGTTAAAAGCTAACTTACCTCGATCTCCGCATTTCTTATGAAACTTCAAGTGCGATCACGAGGAACTGTAATTAGTGATTCTAAAAGTTAGAATTAAATCACTAATAATTTGAAATATGGAAAATACTAACTTAAAGAGTAAAATTTTCATTTACTCTCTACATGTGAAAAAATGATCGTTTTACCCATAATTTAAGGATTTTGCATACTAACTCCAAAAGTTTCCAAAATTTACATTCCTCATGTAAATTTTGTCCTAAACTTAAATATCAACTCAGAAAAATTTAAAACAAAACACAACTATAGAAAACACACTATGGCCGAAACATCCATAGGCCATTTCCCTTGATTTTTTTTTTTTTTTGTTGCAATTCTTTTCAACTTCAAAACTCATGCTTAAACCAAAATTTTACAACAAACATCTTCCAATCCTAAGTTCAAAACCATACTTAAAACATCCATTTAGAAAAAGTTAATAATCAACACCAAACTTTTTAGTAAAAAGATCCAACCACTTGAATCACAAGTTTTGACCTTAAATCAAAACATCTCCAAGAGTTTCAAAAAATCAAATCTTACTTCTAACATATTCATAATATCATCCTAATATCAACCATGTTTTAAATCATCAAACCAAAGTCACCAAAATCACAAAATAACATTTGGAGTTTTTGGTTTTACACTTAGTCCAAAAACAGAAACTTTTTCCTCAACTAGTTTTGATAAATCTCTTGATCTATGACTTATAAACATATGATCTTCAAACCAAACCATCACATGGTTTAAAAAGATGTCCTAAAACATATATAAGCTTCTAATTCAAGATCACATGGTTAGAAATTAACCAAAACATAAATTTAGCCAAGAATATCCACACTTTGGCTTATTTGAATATCTCTTTGCATAAAATTTCATATCTTTGAAACTAACATCAAATATCTTCAAGATAATAATATAACATGTATATAAGATACTTAGGATCTTCCAATAAAATTATTAAAGTCATTAGAATAGGTTTAGACCACCAAAGAGTTAAACTTTCTCAAAACAGAAACTGTTTTTCTTCTTCCAATTTCTAAGTTTCTAAATCTAAGAAAATCTTTCATCAAAACCTTTAATCATGCAAAAATACTCAACTAATAGTCACATATACATGTTAACAATACTCCATAAAAATTTCGGACCAATATCTATCCATTAGCTTGGTCAAAAACTCCAAACTATAACATATTCTCCAGTTTATCTCCCAGAATGACCTTTTTATAGTTTACACAATATTTGACTGACCAAATGATCTTCAAATGGGGCAAATAAGATATCCATGTAAACTAGACTCAAAAAGGAACAACTTATATGAAGGAGACTTTATGATAAAACACTTACAACAGCTTCGAAATGGGCGTGTAAAAGATCTCCTAAAAGCTATCCGAGAGAGAGTGTTTGATAATCTTTTATTGGAAGGTGTAATTGAAGATAAGTTCATGGGTGCTGGCTGGACATATTTATGGACGAGATAAGGGAGGTGATAAGGCTGGAGTTGAGAGTTGAGTGCGGTTTTCTCCTACCCAAAATATCTATAAAAGATTATCTCATAATATTCTATCCAATAATATCTACAAAAAATCAACTTAATATATTTTTATCTAATAATATCTATAAAAATCAACTCAAAATATTTTTACCCAATAATATTCACGAAAATTACCTCAAGATATTTCTTTTTATCCAGTAATATCTACAGTTTTGAACAGACGTTTTGTCCGAAAATATGAAAAAATGTTATTGCGCCATAAGACTTTAAATAACCCTCCGAGTCTAATGGCACAAATCATAATACATTTTGACACTTCTAACTATCTCCAATAATAAAAAATACACTTCTGATACCATAGTAAATAATAATACTAACTATGTAGTTAGACAAAAACCTATACGATTAATGGATTCGTGAAAACTTATGGGTTTTCACGAGGTTCCTAAAATTAATAGAAATTTCACAATTGAATTTCTAGCGTGTTGTTACAGTCGGTATGCAGTCGTAGAGAAAAAAGTGAATTAATACGGGACCTACATAAAAAAAAATTATTTTTATAACTTTTTTTTATTCATGTAGGTCCCCCTGAATATAAAATAATTTTTTTATAATTTTTTTTTATTCATTCAGTACAGCTGACAGTACGCTAACCGCATTTTCTGACTGAATGTAGCAAAGCCTTTTTAAATAATATTCTGCAAAGTTCTCAGTGCAAATCAAATCTAAAAAGACTTTTACGTCTTAATCATTTTAATTATCAATTATTAGAAGCCACATGTCTTTGGCCTTTTCGTCTTATTAAGTGCTTTCTATTTTATAAACCAGCAAAAAGTTCAAAACCGAGAAGGATCCTTGGCTACTCCCAAAGTAGTCACGTAATATTTTCATTTTATTACAATATATTATCTAATTAAAAAATTTATTGAAACATCAATTTTAATTAACACGATTTTTATAAAAAAAAAATTAAAAAAAATCTAATAATTACTTGGAAAGCAAACCCGCAACAGCCGGTAAATGTCACCAAAATTCTACAAGACGGAGGAGAAAGCAGATAGAAAGTCATATGAACACGACGCTTTTCTTTTGGTTTCTTTTGTTTTTTTCTGTCTGTTTTTCTCCACCCCATTATAAAATTAAGAAATGCTACCCCAACAATGATTGGTGGGTGGGGACAATGTTGAGTGCACGTATTTCAGTGAGATTTGGAGTTGTTCTACTCCACATTGTTCGTCTCTGTTAAGAATTAACAAAATTTGATAGCTCTCGCTACTTATTTAGATGTGTTTTTTTTTTTTTTTTACAAGTAATACTATAAAGTATAAACTATACTATCATTTCATTAAATATGATAAAACATATTTATCATAATTTGATGATAAAAAAATATGAAATAAATGATCATTCAATAGTAATAAATATACCTCTTATTTCGTGAGATAAAAATGAGATGATAGTATAGTATATATAATTTTTTTTTAAAAAGTCTCCAACTGTAGCTCCCAGCGGTAGGACTAGTATTATTCTAATGAAAAATTCTACTCATCATTCACATACACCACATATAATTTTTTTTTTTATTAAATATGTAGTGTATGGATGATGAATAGACAAATTTAATTAATTTAGGAATAATAAAACTAAAAAAAATTAAAAAAGTTAACAAAATTTATAGTGTATAGTGATGATGAGAACATTGGACACATCCCATGTGGTTGGATTTCTTCGGGGCCCACTGCCGGAAAATTTAATGAAGAAATAAATAAGCAAGTTGAGTTTGGCAGCATTCATTAAAGCCTGTATATGCCATCCATCAATTTCTGAACTTCAACAGGAAAGAAAACAGATATTTTATTTAGTTGCCATTCAACAATAAAATCACTGATAAGGGTATATTATTGTTCAGTCGTATACAATTTGCTTCAGATTCTCCAACTTCTCACGTCCTTCTAATTGATTTTGCTGGGAAAAATCAACTCTGTTACCTCTATCTTGCCTGTATTCAGCTTGAAAGCAAAGTGCAAGCACAAAACATAGCCCACCCGGCTCAATACATACCATAACACGACGACGACGAAGACGAAGTAACCGGTTTTAAGAAGTGATGAAATGTCATTTTTGGGAAAACAAAGAGGAACACCACGCGGAAGAATATCTACGAATATAGATCGAATGAAGTAAAAATGAGATATGGGAAATGTAACTTTTATTTCCAAAAAGAAACAAATTCAAGAAATAACTTTCACAACAGAGTTTCTATGACTAGGCATGTAACAGCAATATCAATCTACAGAGACATCATAATATCCGTAAATTTGGCTCCTCTGGAAAGTTCCTACAATACTTCTCTCTACTCTGCCTGCTCCAGACTCAAAAACCCTTCAATTCCTGCATGCAAGACTCATCTCCATAACAACTTTGGATTGACCAATTAAAGCTTGCATGCTGGGTAGGTAACTGCTAACTGGAAACCTCATGGCACGGTTGGAGAATGTAGCCATTTCCAGCAATCAATTGATTTTTCAAATTTACAAACTTGACAAGTACCTCCATCACTATTAAGCATGGCGTGACGAATTCATATTCCCCAGCATTTGACACAAGCACAAGATAACCTGAAAGTATTAGTAATCACACTTAAAATTTCCAGACATGATTAGATATATTGATTTTTTTTTTCTAAGAACTGTTTGGTTCACAAAAAGATCTCACAAAAGGAAGGGTTGAAACTAATGTGGTTTGTTATGGCATATCAGACAGTAGAGTTCTCTTTATTGTAAGGTAGATCTAATGTATCATATTTAGCCACATCAATTGGTGAGCTTTACTTTTGTGAGATCTTGAACCTAGCATTTGCCTCTTTTTTTTTTGGAGAGAGAGAGAGAGAGAGAGAGACAACAAAATGCAACATAAAAATGAACTCAAAACACACCTCCGGGGATGCCATACGAGTCACCCACCCTGGATGAGTCTATAATTGAGAACAAGGTCCTCAGATTTCTTCCACACATAAGCCCGCACAGTGGCTAAGCTCACGTCTGGGGACAAGACCTGTAAAAAGGCAAAATAATTTTTCCAAATCAGAACAATGTTGGAAGTAATTCCATTCACCAAATCAGAACAATCGATCAAATCAAACTCTTTAGAATGCATTAAGCTCTTTCTTTAGCTTAGAGCCAAAATATATTGGCTCTCAAAGGAGTATGAAAATATGTGGATGTCATGTAGCTTGAGTATTGAGTTTCAAATTCTTAGACTTGATAATATAAAAATAAAAGTTAATAATACTAAAAAGAAAAATTTGAGAATGCGCATTGGAGACTGACGTGTTGACAAATATCAGATTGATACGTTGAGAGTATAGTTGGAAAATTGAAATTCACGAAGTGAATGCATTCACATTACTTGTAATGAAATTCCAACTTCAAAGAGAACATCTTAGTTAGGGGTACAATACTTCCATAAAAAAAAAGTGTATCCTGTTCTTTCTTTCTTTGCTTTGTCTATTATTACTCTTTCACGTATTCAAAATTTATTCAACATTTCCATCCCCGTAAAATCCTAGTTAATAAGCCAGAATCTCATTGAAAAGCTATCTTCTACTGAACTATACATACAAAGTGTAAATCGACTAACCTGATTGTTGCACAATATCTCTATAGAAGGTTTGAGCTTTTGCCAAGGCTTCACTCCAGACCGATAAGATCCATCCCCAATCACTGAATGAGTTAACTGCCCTCCAACAAGTCCAGGAGTAAATGTTCCCTCGGGATTTACACTCTCCGAGGGTTTGTCAAGAACCATCTTTTCTACAACATAATTAATTACCTGCATTAACAAAGCAGAACTCCCCATTAATCATGATTCTTCCAAACCATGTAGGAGGTGCACATCAACGTAACGCAAAAATTTACATCGAAAAAGGTTGTACTCTATAATGAATATAAGTTATTTGCATTCTGACAATACATGTCAATTTTAGCACATCATATGTAGAACCATACCCACCCAGGTACAAGAAATTTTAACTTCCTGAGAGGTTTGCCATAAAAACATCCTATTACAGAATTCTTATATTTTTTATTTGATCTAGGGAAAGCTATCACTTAATTCTACTACTCTTTGTTGATAAGGGAGTATTATAATGTATAATAAGATGTCAACTAATAAATAATACAGTGAAAACTGAAAACTATTTATCTTGTTTTACTTTTACCTTTTGTTTCTACAAACACATTCAAAATGGGAATAAGGGGCCAAAGCAAAACAAGACACTATCTTAAATTGAGGAAGTCCAGACCTATTAACCTTAGAAAATACATCAGCTAATTTTCTGGTTTCAGTGAATGAAATGTCATAAGTACTAACTTATAATTCTTCTCTACCTTAAGTTTTAGGGAAATCTCATCTTGCACCCTAAATTACCACCATTTTTTCAAATTTAAAGAAACTGATAGTTTGAGATATCAAAATGTTGGCACCTATTTCTATAAATATAACTTCTCGATTACCTATATAAAAAAAAAAAAAAGGAGAGATATCAAAATGTTGGTTTGGGTGCAATTTGAAATAGTAGAAATTTTGGATGAAAAATGAAAATTTTCCTAAGATTTTTGTTTGAAAACCTGAGAGCCAAACTTTTTTTTTTATAAGTAAACCTGAGAGCCAACCTATTGCTACTACTAAGCCCCAACTGCCAAAAGATATGGAAGGAAAATAACAAACAGCAAGCCTCCAATGAAAGCTGAAATTACAGTGAGTAGGATTTCTTTTCAATGTACAATGTAGTAAGTCTTCTTTAAGCTACCGCGTTGAGGAACTACTAATGTGTAATGTAATTTTAAGTGCACTAAAGGAGACATCGTTACATCCAAAATCAAACCAAAATAGTCCAAAAAATTATTAGTCAATTAATAGTAGAAGAACTCTTTAAGACAATTAGAAAATAAGTAGATTCCTTAGACAAACATTACAATAAAGAGTATTTCTATGGAAGATTAATAATAAAGTGCTACTATAGTTGCCTCTTATATACAAAATAACAAGGAAACAGTTATAATTCACAGATGCAAGTGTATTCCCTATTTCTTGCATATAGGCCTTTATAGTGTGTAGTCTAAAAAAGGAAATTAAGAATGATTCACAAGTCATATATGGATCTTCAAATGCTTGGACTGAAGTTGAGATGTTGCCAATAATTCAAGCACTTAATCCAATCCAAATAGATCATTCTCTTCAAACAAACAGTGATTTATAACACAAATAACGTTTAAACCCTTCTATGTCCACTTTTAAGTAGGTATTTTTAACGTATACTTCCTGTGTACTTCAGCATTGCCATATATTGTTAATAAAATTATTTGCTTACAAAAAAAATGTTTGTACGTTCGCTGAAAAGAAAACCCAAAAACTTACTTTTTGAATCCTCAGTATACGAGGTGCACTTAGTTTTCCTTGGGTCAGAATCTGAACAGCTGAACCTTCACATGGATGTAAATAAAAGCTGCACCTGCAGAATTAGTAAAAATCTTGCTAGGTGAAAAAAAAAAAAAATAGATTCAGTTGGCCAATGATTCTCTAAATATAAGTAATCATTGCACTCTTTGAGCACAATGAGATTCTACATACAAAAATCAAATGCATGCCATTTTTATCTGTTCTTTAAATCCAGAAAAACCAAAGAATAGGAACAAATTAGAGACACAAGTAGAGAAGCAGCAGAATCTTTTTTGATGAATAAACAAGTTTTATTAATCAAAAACGGATGGCAAAAGCCAGTATTACAAAGAGGCAAGATGCCTAACTAAGTAGGCACAAAGACAAGCAGCAGAATCTTCAAGACAGCAAGTCAACGAATCTTTTATCAATTTCTCAAGAATATGCAAGTATCCTAATTTTATAATAGTTTTATTAGGTTCTTCCTATATATGACCCGTGTACTTGGGCCATGGTTATTGATATCATCAATAAAATTTATGATTATCTAAAAAGAAATAATTTTATTAGGTTGTAGCAGAACAGCATGCTAGATCCCAGTGCTTCGTGAATAAAACTTGGAGATGAGCAAACAAATACACTTGAATGTTGAAACATGTCCATAACATGTAGTGACTAATTTCCAGATAATAAAAATCAGCAGAAAGAAGAAGGCAACATTCGAACACTCAACATCAATGATAAAAGGAAAAAAAAAGCTCCATATTTGCAAAATTTCTTGCAAGTAACGTATAAAACTTCAACGGACCAAAAGAAAATGCATGGGAAGTTAGAAGTTTACTTAGTATTTTCTCTGGGAGGTAGGCGGTTATTTAACACACAGTCCAGACACCAATAAGGAAAATCTTTCTCATCTTCAGTTCCATTTAAATCAGTAATTTTCTTTCTCCATGGACCTCCATGAGAACCCTCAGTAATGATGGAAGGAGGGGAAACAGTTGAAAATTCAAATGGAGGATACACCATCGCGTCATTCTCAGCATTACAATCAACTTCAATTCTTGAATGAGCAATACTTCTGTGGCTAACATCCTTCCCAGATAACACATCCCCATTAGCAGAAGGCTGGGATCCAACTCTTTGCTTTCTTTTGGCCAACCAGTGAGCCAAAAGTCCTTTAAGGGTTTCTCGAGCTAGATTAACCTGCAAAAAGAATCGCACATAAGCTTCAAGAGAACATCCAGAAAAGACTAGCTTTCAACTTTTCATATCAACAGATAATTGTACTCGTAACCGAAAGAAGAAGTTGTAAAACTGCATTCTTAATTTCTTATTATTGCATACTATTGGTGAATAATCAGAATTCTAGCACAAGCAGAAGAACTAGAATGGTTTAAGAAACCAGAGAATCATAACACTTGGCAACTTATACACAGCATCACGATGTTGTGAACAAACAGAAGACCTCTATAAAGTTTTAAGGCCACGTTCTGATCTTCCTGGTTTATACGTTCTTTTCAAGAAAAGCAATATAGTGACAAAGATATAAGCTAAAAAATTGCATTTTCTCAAAAGAAACAGTGTTAAAAAAACTTAATAGAAGACCAACAAAAATCGAGACAAAAGAGGGTGTTACCCAAGTACACCTGAAATATACAAGAGATCCACATAAGGTCCTAACTAGCAACCCAAAAACAAATAAGTAGAAAGACATTTTTCATTGAGAAAAAAAAAAAAAAATACTATAATCACTATTTTACTGTAAAAGCAGGCATCTCCTTGAAGAAAAAAGAGGGAAAAAAAAGAGCGGCAAAGGACGACAAATCAATGCAAAAAAATATCCCATACTGGAAAAAAACAATAGCAGAAAGACCTTGTGATTCTAAAAGTAGATACCTTATCATCCTCGGGTTTACCAACAATGCCAAGGTCAGCTGAGTACATCTCAGCTGAGAAGCATTGTGGGGTGTCCAAATGGATAGATAAACTTCCAAGCCTGGTATCCACAGTGAACCACGTAGGAATGCTTACCTAAAGCAGTACAGAGTTTATAAGGTAAGTCACCAGATATTTCAGAGTGAAACTACAATATATATCCAAGACAGGCTATGTTAGAAAAAATTTTTTTTTTTTTTATAGGTAATCAAGAGGCTGTATAAACAAGGTAATAGGCATAGCCAGAGAGAAATTATACCATCTCAAAGAGCTCTTCCCTTTTCTTCTCAAATGACACCTGGAACATTAACAAGGAAAGTTTGAATGATTATGGTGTTTTCCTAAAGTGAGATTTATGGATTATTAGTATAGAAAAAAACATTGCAACTAATAATCTGCACAATACCTTTCCATAATCCTCAACCACAATGCCCCTGGTGACCTCCCACAGCTTCACCGAACCAGAGGTATCCTGTTAATGAGAGAAATTATTTTACAAGGTCTCAATAGAGAGGATAACATAAATATCGTCAAAAATGAAGATTAAAGGCAAAAAATGACTTTTTATCATGGTAAATATGAGGGTGGCAGCATGATTACCTTAGTCAACACATTCCTTCTATTATTCAAAATTTCATGCTGCACTATTCCAGGAGTTCCAGGAATGCTAAGTGTTGGTTCTTTGTAAACAGGAACCTATGCGAAAATGCCAAAGCATTAGAATCTCAATGAGACATAACACTAAGATCAGTTCCTAAGATGCAAATATCCAAAAGAAACAAATTTAAGAATTAAAAAGCTAAAATAGAACTCAAGAATACTGATCTACAAGGATTCAACAACAAGGTAAGACATGCAATAATGTCAACAAAAAGAAGCATTACTCACAGGGGTAGATCCCTCTAAGGAAACCCTTGCCCGCGAAAAGGATAGGTTTCCGGCTAAGAAAGAACCACCTCTTTCAAAGACCTTTTGAGGATTACATCCCTCAGCAGGCCATCTATTGATGGAAGAATCTGTTGTTGCAACCCAGATACTATCGTCGTGTAAAGCCAATTGCAGAATGGGGTGCTCCCCTGTGCAGAGCAAAAGACTCTCTCTTGTTGCCAAGTCTGTCAAGTACAACTGAGGGTATAAACAGAATCAGGCATCAAAAAGATGAGCATCAAATATAAATACCAAAAGACATTCAAGAATAGAAAGAAAATGCAGTATAATTATAATTAGTTAATTTACACAAGAAAACTATACTCACAGAAAGGTCTCTCCCACCGCTATAAACATGACTAAATGTTGGAGTACTGGCAAGTGCCCAAACAGAATCTGTATGCACAGCATAGGAATGCACACATCGCTGCTGACCAAGATCCCAAAGTCTATAAAGAGTGGTGGTATAGTTAATTGACTACAACCAAAGCACAGGTGCTGATACTCATACACATACATGTTTGTATAATTACATACATGTTTGTATGCTTACATGCAATGCATGATTATTTTACAGTAGAAGATAGGTGCCAGAAATCTACCTGATCATAGAGTCAGAAGATCCCGATAAACACAGCCTGCAACAATTAAGTTTACCAAAACAATCACTAATTTGCAAGAAGAAAATAGTAGGAAATACAGTTTGCATACATGCTGTATAGATGAAACATCCAATCAGGATGTATTAACATAGAAAAATTAGTCTAAGCATCATTGAATACTCGTGTTTGTGAGTTCTATAAAAGAGAATTTGCGTGGAAGTATTGTTGCAGTTTGGCTAATTGAAAAGTGTATATATAGGTTTACGCTGAAAACTTGGCAACTGATATGAGCCCCAACTAAAATATTTTAGCCTAAACCTGCACAAGCATAGTATCTAAAACTTTATCAAAACCATTTTTTGATAAGTGAACTCTTACCAAAACAATTTTACTATATAATTCACAATAAAACTGCCTACCCATCAAACATACCTTCCAGTAGAATCCATAAGCAAAACCCTAATGTTATCCGTATGACCTCGTAATTTCATAGTCTTTGAACCAGTTCTTGGGTCCCAAACACGAACAACCTAGAGAAAATAAGAAAGTTCGATAAACCACATTTAAAGAATGATAAAAGTTATGAGTCAATTCAACATGTGCACATAGATTTTTTATTTTTATTTTTTTGGTAAGTAAAAGTAATAACCAATAGGCGTGGCCCAAGTACACTGGATATATACAAGAGAAAACACCTAGCTAGGAAGAAGTGCACATAGATCATGCAGAAATGTAAAAAAGTCAGAAGTCCAATATAACAGTTACAATAAATATCAGAATATACCTTCTCAGTTCCACCGGAGACAAGAAGTGTGCCGCTATCATTCATTGCCAAAGCATAAACAGACTCCTTATGGCCTTTGGCAGCAAGTGGAACATATCCTTGGGACTGATTTGTATGCATAGAAATGCTATTGCTTGAGCTTATAGTACGCAAACTAGTAATCGGGAGCAAATTCCCTGAACCATTGACACCATTTGGACAGTCATCTTCCATTGCATCACCGGACTTTGAGAGTGGAACAAGCGCAGCCTCAAGATCCCATACAAAAACCTCCCCTCCAAGGCCACCAGAGGCAACAATATTGCTCTAAAAAGCATGACACTATAAAAGGATCAGAAAATGAATTTTATATTACAAGATGCTAATCCTCAAGCGCAATTTATGCAGTCACATTAATGTGAAATTTTTTTGATAGGTCACGTTAATGTGAAACTCATATGTATACCAGGATGTGTTGGGAGGAACCTATCATCCATGCAGTTAATAAGGTCTACAAAAAATTAGAAAAAGGAATTACATTTTTATCTGCAGCAGCGAGACAAGTCACATAGTCTGAGTGTTGCCGGAGAGTCCTTGTACATGTTCCACCAGACAAACAGTTCCATGCCTGGAGTACCATAACAAGTATTACCACTAACAACCATGTCAGTCAACAAAACAACAGCCAAAGATAATGCCGAAACTGCAAAAGTGACAACTATGATCAAATTCACGAACCTTAAGGGTGGTATCTGAGGAACAGGAAACAAGTGTATTGTCACCTGCAAGAACAGCATCATTAACCTGCACGACCGAAGACTTTCCCATTAAATTCAATTGTAAAGTATATACCCGATAGAGATCAAGAGATAATATCTTATAAAGGAAGAAAAGCTATAAATATGAAAATTAGAACATGTTACAAAAGGCAGAAGACATTGATGTCAACACTTTTTCCCTTGTCCCACATCAGATTGACTTCATGAATAAATCTAAAGCCCAACGTGGTCAAATATCACAATACAAAAATATCTTACACATAAGCCGTTCATGTGTCTAATAGTATTCTACTCTTTTGTTATCTGCAACAAGATGGCCATTCAAGTCTTATGGCCAATTATGGAACTGGATTTTTCTGGGAGATTTTTTTTTTTTTTATAAGTAATTTTTCTGGGAGAAAAATAATTTAAATTGGATCCTTTTCACCCCAACCTAAAAATAAGCTCAAAGAATTCGCAGTAACAATTCAAACATGAATACGGGAAAAGGACAGAAGATAGGTAAACAGTACCCAGTCCACATGAGACTCAAAAGTAGTAGAGCAGGTGGCTGAATCTTCCATCAAATCCCATCTTTTAAGTGTCCCATCACGGCTCCCAGTGAAGAGGTAATCACACCCATCGGTTCCTACCGACTTTAATACAGCCAAACAATTCACACCTGCAGAATGCTGCAGATGGAAAAAGATTGCAAACGTGGCAATATTAGATTCTACAACTCAATTCACAGTAGTAAAATTATCACACTACCCTCAGAAGATTCAGAAAGAATGTCTTCTCACTTCCCCCACACAGGGAGAAGAGGGGGTGCACGCACAAGGATGAACTCGTATTGGGGGATGCATGAGTAATGGGTCAGACACTTTCGTGGTTTTTTAATTTTCAAATGACCTTCCATCATGACAAGGAGGTAGGTAAGTTCTTTCTAGTGAAACCATAAAGTAGTGACTGACAACTATTTAAGATACATTCAAGTTTATTTTACAATCCTTATCACACGAAGCAAATTGCAAAATTTGAAAAGGTTAAGGCAACAGGCATGCAGATAATGGTATAAGATGTTGGTGCCCAAGCTATGCACACAAATTGTTTATATTGTCCACCAGAATACGAAAACACTACGACGCCTTGGACAACCAAACTCAGTGGTCCTATGTTTTTATTCTAGGCTTAAGAAATTTATTCAATATTTTCCGAAGTTTCTAAATTATTCTAGTATGGTTTATATTTTCAATTTTCTTTTAGGGTTAAAAACTTAAATAGTCCACGTGGTTTGCCTTTTGAACAGATTGATTTCCATTCTCTAATTTGGAACCTTTTGCTTGTTGTAGTTTCAACTATGTTTAAATGAATTCTTTCATCAACCTTCAGCAAATAAACTGTTAGAAATGTTGACGTGGCATCCCACTTCAGATCATGCATAATGAAAGAAAAAATTACAAATTAAAAAGGGCATAAAAACCAAAAACTATTTAAAAAGCCAAAAAATTTAGAAAACATAACACAAAATAAAATATAAAACCTCAAAATATATAGTTTAAAACGGCAAAAATTACTATCAGAAAGCAAAAAAGACAAAGCTAAAAAAATTTATACCTCAAGAGATGTAACCAAGAAAAATTAAAAATAAAAAATTAATAAAAAAAGAAGTTAAATAACAAATCAAGGGGGGACAAGCTGTCCCACCCACTAACCTGGGGGTGGTCATGCAGACGCACGTTTATTTCCAGCGACCACCCCTAGGAGATCAAGGTTTGGCCTCCCAAGCAAAGGAGAGGGGTAGTCCCTCTCAAAATTTTTATTTATTTTTAATTATATTTAATACTTGGGGGTTTTTTGAATTTGTTATTTTCAGAAAGTTTTCATTTTTAATCTTTTTTAAAGTTGATTGTTTTAGCGTTTCTTTTTAGTTTACTTCTTTTCTTAATGTACTTTTGGTGTTTTAAACTACTTATAATTATTTTTTCATATTTTTATACATTTTCAGGTTTTAATTTTTATTTTGTGTTGTGATTTGTCTTTTAGTTTTGGATTTCCTTAATTGTTTTATCTTTCTGAATGATTTTTCGTTTTATATTATTTTAACTTTTTTGCCATGCCATGTCAGCATTTTTAACGATTTTCTAATGGAAGGCTGATTTCCTCCACACCTCAGTGCCAACCGCTTACAACTCATCAAAATTAAAACCATCCAATGAAAAAAGTTCAAAATCAGAGTATAAAGATCAATCTATTCAAAAAGAAAAACCACATGGACCATTTGGTATTCAACCCTTTCTTTTATTACCGTTTTTAAGCTGCTTGGTTGGAAGCAAGAAATCCTTCCAGCAGCAGTAAAACAGCATAACAAGTTTGAGTTGGATAACTGGGATGAAACAAGGATAATGAGGAACACCTTCAATGCATTTGCTAGGCATGCAATAAGGGGGTATTCTTCCTTATTTGAATCACATAGAAGTAAGTTAAAATCAGAAGAAGCAAAACATTGCCACAAAGCAAATAAAATCATACCAACAGAAAATCGTACTGTAATATACTGTAATATTAATAATGACATATTTCTTTAAAAGGACACAATTTCATAATCTCAATATATTAAAAGGGGAAAAACCTCTAGTATTTAACTTCCTTTTCTATGACCGAAACAAAAGAATGAAGGTGGCGCTTTGACCAAAGAAACTTTAAGAAAATAGAACTTAGAAATTGGAGTATATTATAAAGGGAAAAGATCTATCACCTTTGTGTCATCAGCATCATTTAACACGTATGTTAATCTCTTCTCCTTACGAGGGCGACTAGAATTGTTTGTGTTCCCCGCACTACCCACACGGTGCATTTCAGAAACCACTGGAGTGTAAATAAACAAATCGATTAGAGATAATGAAAACATAAATACCTTAAAGAAAAGCATCTATTGTTTCATTAGTACAGGTAAGCCAATAATCTCGCGTGCTCTTAGTTCTCATAGTATAACAGCATAATTGCCATTCTGGTTTCTTTTTTTTTTGGGTCGGTAAACAAGAGTTTTTTTGGGGACATATGCAAGAGCATCACCTAAGCATGATTATCTAGTGATACAGGAAAGTCATCAATGTTTATGCCATTAAACTCAATTACAATAGACCAATGGAATAAAGTGTTAGAAAAAAGGCATTCAAAGCTTAACCATTGACCGCTCATGATCTTCAAAACTTCTTATATTCCTTTCCCTCCAAAGACACTACCATAGGCATATCGGTACCATCTTCCAAATTGCTGCAATTTGTTGATTACCATGAAGTATTCAATTTGCTAGAAAATCAACCACCCTTCTTGGCATCACCCAAGCTAACCCCACTCTAGCTAAGAAGTCATTCCATAGGGTCATGACATCTCACAAGGGAGTGGTAAATGATTAACGGACTCCCCATTCTTTTCATACATGCAACACCTGTGCATGATTTTCTCAACTTTCCATCTAAGACTCAGTGGTTTTTTTTTTAAGTAATAATTTTATTGAAGAAATAGGCATAAGCCCAAGTACACAGGAAGTATACAAAGGATAAACCTACAACTTCCTGAAAACAAAAAGAAAAAAACCCAAAACAGTGGTTTAATCTTATTCCAAATAACATGCAATCATACTATACCATGCAAAACAGCTAATAGCTTTTCAAAAAGACTTGTGCTAACAATATAACACCCCCAATAGCTGAATTCAATATTGTCCCACTTAGGGTTGTAAATCGGTCCAGTTTCATCTAGGGAAAATGATGGACCGAACATCCATAGGAACCGGACTGGACCAGTAGCTATCGGTCTGTTCAGTCCGGTCCAATTATTTTTTTATTTTTATTTTTCCCAAATAAATTAATAAAAAAAATTATTTAAATTATTAAATTAAAATTAAATGAATTATTAATGTAGATTACGTCACTAACTCATTAAAAAAATATTTTATATGGTCAATGATAATAAATTAAATGAAAATTACATCATTAACTTATATAATTACTATATAAAAATAATATATTAAATTATTAAAAATATTTTTAAAATATCTATAGAAGTTCGGTCTGGTCCAGTCCAAAATTTATAGACCCCGAGACCGGACCGAATGGTTTCAGTCCACAAGTTATGGGACGAGACTGACCGGTCTAGAGTTCGATCCGGTCTGTACCGGACCGGCTTGCACCCCCAGTCCTAATTTTCTTTTTCTTTTTCTTGTGTTGATAAGCCACTTTTATTACTTTTTTTTATAGGTAATAAGCCACTTTTATTTTTTTTTTTGATAAGTAAACGGTAGTATTAATAATAAAAGGCATAGCCCAAGTACACAAGAAGGTATACAAGAGGCTAAGCCACTTTTATTATAAGTTCAAAGAGGTGCACAAGCCATTCAAAACAACTAAAATTAATAATTTTAGAATGTTGGTTGGGAGAATACAATTCCAAGATCCACATATTCAAAACTGACATTTCATTACGAATACATTCATAAATTGACATTACATTTTTTTCTCTCTCATATGCAAAATCAAATAAAACTTTTTTGAGCCTCCTTCTGAAGATGCTGATGGAGTTACAATCAATGCAAGAAAGCTCACCTCCATTTGAAGTGTAGAAACAAAGCCTAATTATAATTCAGGCATCCCAAAAGTAACAGAACCAGAAATTTAATTCTTTTGTTTCAAGTAAAAATTATATTCAAGCTGAAGTGAATACTTGCCAATTTTTCAGTTATTTACAACAAATTTTATTTTTAGAAGATATGAGGGTGTGTCATGCACCTAAACAAAGAAAGAATAAGGAGCAAGAAAGTTCTGAAAACTAGATATAGATAAAAAACAGCAAGCACAAAATATATCGTCCTTTAAAAAAAAGCCTGTAAATATGGGCAAGACCAAACTATGTCAGTGCCCAGCAAAGGCCCCAGTTGCAGTGTTACTTGTCAAAATTTTAAAAAATATTTGCACGGTAAATTTAATTATTAACATCCTAAATTAGTTATTTCTCTCATATAATGTACTTTTTCCCTAGAATGAAATGAAGGAATAATCTTTTATGGTATAACTTCCTTTTCAGATATCATCATTAAAAGCTACTGTTTACTACAAACAGTCAGATAAAAGCACAATCATAAGAAAATGAGGAAAGAAACTTTGAAATCAAATACCAATTCATAAAAAAGCTACATCGTAACCCATTTGTATTATACAGAAGCATCAACCACACAACTTCTTAATCCACTCCCATGTTACCACGAGAAGGCTTCATGAGGATGATACTAATAAAACTATACAAATAAACAGACTTTGTCATCATTATTATTAATATAGGCATATACAGAAAACAATAGACATTACAAAACATTTTTTTTTATAAGAGGTAAATTTTATTGATACGAATGGAATAGGCATAGCCCGTGTAAACAGGAGCAATAGACGTTACAAAACATAAGGGTTGGCTCAAATATTCCAATAGCACCTAATTTCTCAACTCTATCTCCATATATGCATAACCAAGAATGGGTAATGCGGGCCATATTTTCTAGTGACAGAAGTCTCTTAACATTATATGCATAGAGTACTAACATTCTGATAGGGAAAAAGGCTATGCGCTGCAATTAGAATAACACATAAATTTCCAACTTCAGAAATAAGGCTTGTTTGAGCTGAACAATACAGTCTAACTTGCCTATCTCAAATTCCTTCATTAGATACATTTCCAGCACCAAAAAATACAAACAAGATAAAAAATAAAAAATAAAAAAATAAAAAAAAAAATTCAGTCCCATCCTCCCAACTTTATCTCAGCAACCACAAAGTCAAAGTCGCTCACCTCAACAACTCTCAGAAAGCGCATCAAACTATTCCAACTCAAATCCTCTGAATTACTCAACAATCAAATAATCTCACCTCACAAAAAAAATATTGACACTAAACCGAGTTCGAGATTTCAAATACACACGACGATCCCCCCCCCCCCATCCCCCCCCAAAAACAAACCCATTGATCCTCGCCTAATATGCAATCAGATCATAAAAATCAGGGTTTCAAAGACTAATGGACCAACCGAAAAATTCCAAAATCAAAACAATATTCATACAAATATACAAATTAAAAATGGAAAACACATAATCTAAAAGAAAAAAGAAACTGGATATATAAGGAGTTGAATTGTTTTGAAAAGATACAGAAACCCTAACCTTGAATCAGTGATTCGATTGAAGCTCTCTGTTTTCTCAGCTTGTTTTTTTCTTCTACTGCCGAAGTTCCAAAATGAGAGAGAGAGAGAGAGCGTGTGTGTGAGAAATGGCTATGGGTTTCGATCAATTCATATTGTTGCGGTCCTTTGACTCGGTTTTTGGGATTTTGATGGAGGGCAAGAATGTCATTTAAATGAACATATAGAAGTGTACTCGATAGTGTGACCGTGTGGGATACATTTTGAGTACTCGCTTCGCTGGCCGTCTCTTTGTCTGGTGGGACCGGGTGGGGAACGTAGAGGACGACATGTAATCAATGAGTTGGACTTTGAATTACGGAATTATCCTTATGCGAGTGCATTTTTTTTTTTTTGAGTGAGCCGAGTGCGGTTGGGTTCTCTATATTTTATTTAAAAAATAATAAAATTTATTATTAAAAAATTACTTTTTATAAATTTTCAAATTTTAATCACATAAATTAAATCTTACTATTTAAATATGTGAATAATACACTATATATACCAATTTAAGAATAGAATAACTCATATATATAATAATTTGTACCATATGGTATATTTTAGTTTTTACCTTTGAGTTTTTGCCTTTAAGATGTATAGCTACAATTTTTAGAAATTAATAAAAAAGGAGAGAAATAGGGTTTTATAAATTTAAAAAATATAAGATATTACATTTTTCATCTTATTCTCATTTTACTAGGGTAATACGATCACCACGGTTTGGATAGTGGGTTGAGTTGAGATAAAAGTTTAAAATATTATTTTTTAATATTATTATTATTTTAAAATTTGAAAAAATTAAATTAAAATTTGAAAAAATTAAATTATTTATTATATTTTGTGTTGAAAGTTGGAAAAGTTGTAACGATTAGATAAGATGAGTTAAGTGAGTTGGACTAGGCTCGATAACCAAACACTGCCTAAAGTTGTTAAGCTAATTCTTGATAGTCAATGCTTGTAAAAGCATCGATTGGAGGTATTACATTTCCAACAATTTCACAGCAAAATGAGGTTTTGTTTTTGTTTGTCTTTTCTTCCCATTTACTCATTTGCAATCTTGACAATTTTCTTTCCAACGTTGTCACCATGAAAGAGTCCAATAAAAGCAGAGGGGATGCTCTCTACACCAGGTGTGATATCTTCAAGGGCCTTGATTTTAGCCGTACGAAGATAATCACAGGTTGTAGACATGAAATCTGCATGAGTATTCATGTAATCAGCTGCTAAAAATCCTCGGATTGTAATCCTCTTGTACACAACATCTAACATATCTGGAACAGCTCGCTTTTCATCTGTGTATTCTGAGATTATCCCACAAACTGCAACTCTACCAAAAGTATTCATGTTAGAAACTGCAACTTCCAGCATCTCCCCCCTATATTGTCGAAGTATATGTCAATTCCATCTGGGAATAGCCTGTAGAATCATATTCCAAGCACATATGTTCAATCAACTGAAATAATTCATAATTTTCCTGAATTTCTGAGTACATCATTGAAGTTTAGTAAAAGGTAATTATTGCCTTTTCAAAGTAGACTTCAAATCCTTTTCTTCCTTGTAGTTGAAGGCCTCATCAAATCCAAGCTGTTCTTTGAGTAACTCTACCTGTAATAGGTTTGATAGTCAAGAACTAGAATTTTCAATGAGGCATTGAAACCAAGTTTTCCTCATGTATATATACTTCAGGGGTTCAATTATGCATGTAATATGACCTTTTTCTTGCTCCCTGCACAGCCAACAACATAGCAACCAAACAGTTTGGCATACTGTCCAACCAAATTTCCAACTGATCCAGAAGCTGCAGATACAAAGACTTTCTCCCCCTTCTTGGGCTTGCATACTTCAAAAAATCCACCATAGGCTGTCAATCCACTAAACCCTGTAGGAACAAAGAAAAAAAATGAGTTGTTAAGGAAAGTCTGCATACTGTCAAATACATCGGCAGCGATATATTTGACACGTCAATAAACAAGCTTGCAAAAATTCCTATCTACTTACCTAGAATTCCAACATGGTAAGTTAGTGGGAAACCCAAGGGATCCAATTTGTTTAACATGTTTCCATCTTTTATCATGCTATACTCCCCCCAAGTGATCAAACCAGCAACCAAGTCATCCTTCTCAAACTTGGGATTTCCAGAAGCCGCAATTCTGCCCACACCATATGCATCAATCTGTCCACGCACACGCGCGCGCGCACACACGCACACATATAACAGCTCAGACATATATACATAGCATTTTCAGGCTAAAAAATGAACCAATCTCTAACTAAATTGGCATACAAAGTATTACATAATGGCTTATACCTCTTGGCTTATACCTCTCCAAGGGCTATGCCCTCTGCAAAATTTATGGCTTTCTGAGAGGGGCTGTAACTCTTCATGCGGTTAATCTGGTATGGATCTATCGATTCATATAGATTCTTCACAATGACATCATTGGACCCAAGCTCCACTGATAGACCAAAAGCTGCAGTCTTGAGCTCAAAGTGGGACTCGTTTGGCTCGCCATGATTAATGTGAGTCCTTATCGTTATGTACCTGTTGGTCACTTCCATTGCAAACTGCCACTTTGTGTCTTTGAAGATGAAGCAGCAGAGAAGAATAAGGAACTACTGGTATAAGTAGAACAATACAAACGAGAAAAAGAAATGAGGACGATAATTCGGGCTTGATGATGTATCTGCTCATGTTTTATTTGTCTTTGTCCTACTTGACTCTAAAAAATGAGGAGATCTCGACCAACTCTCTATCAAAACAGAATCACGACTTGAACAAAAGAATGCCGTTTTTTTAAGAACATTGAAAAAGACAAAGGTGGAATCATTGTGTACAACCCTCCTCTCTAAAAGAGGAGATGCTTTCGACAACTCCTAGGTCGTTGGAATCAAGTCTTATGTGAATAGTACAAAACAGTATAAAAACTTTTGCCTGACTTTGTGAATTTCTCTTGTAATTTTCCCGTGAATTTATCAAGTCTCATTTTAAAATACCGACCGGCCATAAATTACTACCCAGTACCAACCCTCCCCACGGAAGAGGAGATGCTTTCGACAATTCCTAGATCATTAAAACAGTCTTCTTGCATGCATAGCCCTATTTTTAGTTTCACATTTGCCCCTTAATCTATCAAGTATCTACTCCTAAGACTTCACAGTTCGGTTTTAGATCTGGATCGACCAACCAAAAACATTATTACATTAAAGTAACTTTTTTTTTTTCTTGATCTCTGTGTACATTAACTGCACAACTGGTGTCCCCTTCAAATCTGGGTTAAGTGTGTTCAATCATTAAAGAAAAACTCAAACCCACATGGCCACATGCTCTTTATTTCCCTTAAGAATTTGGGAGTGCTTGTTTTCATGGTATTGTAAACCGTATCAAACTCATTGCCCTTTGCATCTTATTGAGAGATTCCTTGTTTGCTTGTAGGGTTTCTTTACTTAACCTACATGCACTTTTACCCCGTTTGTTTATGTGACCGAACTGAAATCAATTGAGTTCAGTTTAATTTAAGTTGAGTCTAACATTTAAACACTAAATTTTTAAATTGTTAACTCATCTTAACTCAAAACCTTCTAATATGTGAAATTTACAACATTTTTCAAGTCAACACATATTTATACGTGAAACACACAACTTTTTTCAATTTCTTATAAATAGTACTAAACTCATATTAATATCCAAATACATATAAACTCAATTTAGATAAATTTTACATAACTCATTTTATCTACTCAACTAACTATTATTCATAAAAAATTCAATTAAACTCAACATCCAAAGACAATGTTAATGATACAGTCTTCGCTTGTTTATTTTATTTTTGTCTTCTTGTTGAACCTTTAGAGTTGGGCCAATTTTTGGTTGAATGCCATAGACTGAGCCCAACAACTTAGCAAATAGCAAGGCCGAGCCACCTAAAAAGCTAATGAAGTTTTATTTTATTTTTTAAAATTATAATGACTATCACAAAAATTTTTATATTTAAATATATAATTATATTTTTACAGAAATTAATTATGCTGAGCAATTGCTTAAAAAAATAGGAACAGATTAAAAAAAACTAGAATAGTTTATAGAAATACAAGTATACAAGGCCCAGATGCACCCTTCCCCAGTCTCACATCACTTGCTTATTTCTATAGAAATAGAAAGCCCAGGCCCCTTATGCACTTAGCAAAACGAAAGCCCAGATGTAGCCTTCCATCACGAGCGGCGCATCCCTCTAAAGGACTGTAGTCAAAACGACAGTCTCCACAACATTCGTCTTCAAATTAATTTTAAAAATAAAAAAAACACACGCACACACACACAACATCTAATCTACTCCCCATGCTGTCGAATCTAATTTACGAGACGCCGTCGTTTCAAAAAGCAAAAATCTTCCTCGATCTGAGATTCCGAGTTCGGCTACAATCACACCTAGAGCGAACAAAGGCACGCAGAGAGACCGACAAAACACATGGCTCCCTCATCGTCCTTTTCATCGTCGAAGGGCATAGTGATAACGATGCCAGTGCTCGTACTGGCCGCCTCCGTGGCCGCTATATTCTTGTTCTTTCTCTTGTCGTCTCTCTCTACCTGTAATTGCCCTACGGGGGTGCCCAGTGCCGGCGGCGGTGTCCCCGTTTCCGGCGGCGGTCGCGATGGTGGTGGTCGTGTTGCGGTGTCCACGACGAAGGAGGATGTGGAGTGGGTCAAGGACCAGATCCTAAGTAACGGCCTCCATATGCAAGACAATGTCCTCCGCAAGGGCATCAACCCCCGAACTAGAGCCCAGCAGCTCCAAGATCTCTTACAGTCAGTACTCTCTCTCTCTCTCTCTCTCTCTCTCTCTCTCTCTCTCTCTCTCTCTCTCTCTCTCTCTCTCTCTCTGTGTATGTGGAAGCTGTAAGTGTGAACACATTCCAATCTTGTGTGGTGATGAGGAGTAGGTGTGTTGTTTATGCCTAAATGAGCTCGTATCAGGCTTGTTTATTGATTTACATATTCATTCTTTGCCTTTTCAATTCAGTTTTTGGGTTCTTTAGTATGTTCATTATACGTATTGTCTCTATTGCTGTCTTTTAAATTGCCTCAGTTTGTTTCTTCTCCGTAAGCTTGTTGCGCAGTTGGGAAATTGGCCCTGCGATTACTGATTTGGGTTTGAGCAGGAAATTGTAGAAAAAAGGGTGGCTTGGGGAGAAATAATTTGAAAGACTTGATAATGGGTTCAAAGAAAATGAAGGCTGCGAAGAATAGTAGGGAAAAATGATTGGAGTATATGCAACATGGGTATATTCGAAGAGGGCGGAAGGGAAAATGTTAAAAACAATGTGAAATTGGGTGGACATGCAGGGAAATTTGTGTGGAAACCTTTCTGGCGTATCCTGTATCCTCTCTGAAGTTCTGAACACCCCCCCTTTCCCCCCACAAAAAAATCTCTCTCTCTCTCTCTCTCTCACACACACACACACACACACACACACACACCTACAAATTATCAGTGTGTTTTTGGAAGTTTTAAATTATTCCTTCCCCCTTATCACTCTGAAACCATGGTGAGGTTTTTCTGAAATCAGCTTTATGTTTGCACCTGTTTATGCGCATGTGTATCTTTGGATATTGATTTTGGAATCGTGATATTATTTGCCATAATCTCAGTTTACATTGCTCTTGTATTTCGACAAGGTTAACTTATGCTTTGTCTGTTTTTATGGTTCTATTGGGGTAGGGCAAATGCTTTGGCCTTTGTCTTAGATGGTTATGTAAGGTTGCATTCGATGGTCTAGGATTCAATTATTTTAAAAAAGATCCTTTGGTTTCTCTGAAGTTCATAATCAAAGAGGAGATAATTTTTTTTAAAAAACACTTGGATCCGTGGGAACCTGATAAAACAAATACAAACTAAAGAATATGATTAAGCTTCTTCTTTTTTTCCTTCCATTTAGTTATGTATGAACCACAGTGGTTATATATATATGTATATATTATCTGTCATATACATATTGATTTCATGTGCATGAGCGTGGTGTTTGTGTTTGTGGTGCAACGTTAGGTGTATGTGTTATTGTCACTTCTTTTCCTGTGTACACGGGCTATGCCTATTTCATTCGTATAAATAAAATCTACTTATTACTTATTAAAAAAAAAAAAGAAAAGTTAGGTGTATGCGGTTGACATGCATACTAGAGTTTTTACATCTCCCTTTTTGTGAGTTTCTATAACTAGCCTTGCTAAAATTAAATCAAATTGCCTTTTCCAGGTTCAAAGGTATATCACATTATGAAGGACCTGAGGCAAACAACCACACTGGCCTCCCCTGCCCTGGAGAGCTTCTTGTTGAAGAGCACCACAGCAACTATGGTGAACCCTGGGCAGGAGGGCGAGATGTATTTGAGTTCCTCGCTCAATCCACCCACCTCACACCTGACTCACGGGTTCTTGAAATTGGCTGTGGCACCCTCCGAGTTGGCCAGCATTTCATTCGCTATCTCAATTCTGAGCATTACAATTGTCTTGAAAGAGACGAGCTCTCTCTGATGGCTGCATTTAGATACGAGCTTCCTTCACAAGGGCTCCTATACAAGCGCCCTTTAATTGTGAAAGGCGAGGATATGGATTTAACTAGATTTTCAGGAGTTGTGTATGATTTGATCTATGCTAGTGCTGTCTTTCTTCATATGCCTGATAACCTTGTATGGACTGGATTGGAACGCTTAGCTAGGCAACTGAAACCTTATGATGGGCGAATTTTTGTGTCCCACAACATAAAGTTCTGTTCCCGTCTGGGAGGAGACGAGTGTACGAAGCGGCTCACAACTATGGGGCTCGAGTATGTAGGGAAGCATACACATGATAGCTTGCTTTTTAATCACTACGAGATCTGGTACGAGTTCAGGCGGTCAAAGGCATAGGAGTTGGGACTTTATGAATTCAATTTCTCTTGAATGTTGTTGTTCTAGTTTGGGAGCAGATTTCAATGACTGGCCTCTAACTACTGCAACCGGAAAGTTCAAGGTCTAGTCTTCAACTTCCTGTTGATAAAATGTATGAGGAAGAGCGAGGAGTAACAAATCAATGGGCTTCACCTTAGTAGTTCATGAGCTATGGTGCAAAATTGTACCAGTTTTGTATTTAATTAATTTTCCTTGCATTCAGTCTGTTTTGTATTTTGAAGTAGTCGAAGTATTCATTGCAATTTGTAACTTAGGTGTGTGGAACTGTCATGTAATCTAATGTCTGAAAAATGTGTTGGTTTCTGTTCCATAAAGTATTCAACTTATATGCTTACAGAACATTCAAAGGATTCTACTAGTTACTGGTAAAGATAAACATGGTTCTGTTCATAGAGCAGAAAAGTGGATTTGTGCCATGAAAACGGCGTCGTTTCTATCGTTTTAAATCCACTAAGCTGAACACTCTGAACCCCGACCCTGAGCCACAGAGAGGGAGAGCGAGAATGCCTCGTTTGCGAATCCTTACCAGCACTCGCAACACATTCTCTACCTTCTCATTCTTCCTTTTCCCCTCTTGTTCCGCATACCGTCGCCTAACTCTGTCACAGCACCGCTCGATCTTCTTCACGCCGCAGCTCCAGAGTTCATGGATGGATAGGATCAAAGGGGTCTTCACCGGGCAGAAGACCAGCCCTGGAGAAGCCCAGCTCAGCTCCGAATCGTTCACGCTTCTCCGTGAGTCCCATATCATCCCCTGTCCTTCCGGCTATTGTTGCTTTCTTGTTGTTTGCTATTGATGTTCTTCACATTTTGGTTATTCGTGATCCCTTTATTTTTCTTGTTGTCTGGTGAGCATTTTGGGTTTCATTTCCTTTAACTTTTCATATTTTCCACCAATTTCTTTTTCTTGTAATTCAGAAATTCTGATTATGGGTTTCATTATTGGTGTTATCTTCAAATTTGCGAATTTAGTCATCAAGTTCCCTTCCCTTTTCCCTGGAATTAGCGTACTTAGTAACTAGTATTAAGTTTTCGATGTCATCCTAATCAATATGATTGTTACTGTTATTTGATTGCAGGGTTTGCGGATGAATTGAAGAATGCAAGAAGGGTAAGTGCATTCAAGCAATATATGGTGGGCCGAAGTAGTGAGGTGACATTTTCTGATGCCTTCGAGAAACAGCAAGCTATAGTTCGATATCTTGGAAGCTTCGATCCTACTGGAGAGGTTGGTTTATAAAATATATATGCCTGCATGTATGTATGCATACATACATATAGTGTTTACAGAAACATAGGGAAGATACCACATCAATAATTACCGCCCCCATACATATAGTGTTTACAGAAACATAGGGAAGATACCACATCAATGATTATCGCCCCCATTCCCCCATGTTTCTAACTAATTTAATTTAGGAAATGGGTGTCTGCTACTTTAGCTGGTGAATCAATTTTCTTTTTCCCGTACTTGCAAGAGGCTTGGAATGCAGCTGAAGTATTTGCATCTAGGAATGTCCTACACTGGTTTCACTTCTTTAGTAAGATTTTGTTTGGGTGAATCTTCTCATTTTGTTTTAGGTCCATGTAGAATATCCAAAGCAGTCAAAAACAAGAAGCGGCAAAGCATTGTAATTGCACTATAGCGGACGTAGAGAATACACTCGCGAAGTTTACATGGGCTAAAGAAGCACAAAAGAAGATAGAGAAGTTAAAAGAAGAAGGGAAACCAATGCCAAAGAGCATTGCTGAGGTCTACTTCTCTCATTTTTGTCTTTTTTTCTTACTGTCAAATTGTTTACAAACCTCATTAACTGTGTACCATATGTAAACATTACTCTGTCTTAGTTGGTTCTAAACCGGTAAACTTGGAAAATATGAGTTGAGAATATGCAGGCCCGACAATTTGTGAATCTGTATTTTAGTCTTTGGAGGGATGCCTCACAACCTGGGGTCTGTTTGCTGGCTAAGTACCATCTCCTGAGTGATGCCTAGATTTTTTTTGTGCCAGTACGGGAAGTACTAGGCCCATACGATGAATAGTAATATGATTGCCTCTATTAAAAAGAATAGAGTACCGATTGGCAGTATAAACTATAAACTATTGGATACAAGATGAAAGAAAATAGGGAGCCCAAATTGGAGGAACTTCGAAATCTTTTTGTGCACACCTTGTTGCTTTGGTGTTCTACCACTCTGCTCAATGGAACTAGTGTTGATGATATTTTCTGTTTTCTTTTTCAGGTTCCTAGAATGTATTTAGGTGTTTTCTTTTGTACTCTCCTTGTGTACATGGGCATCGCCTATTTCATTTGTATTAACATATTAACAAAATTTTCTTACTCATTAAAAAAAACAAAGAGTGAGGAAAAAAATGGGGGTGGATGGTTGAAGTTCATTAAATCCCTGATGGGAAAATCTATAGAAGACTGTTAGGTCTTTCTGCCTTCTCCTTCTGCCCAACCTCCATGGTATTTCATCATTGCCTTTCTGTTTGCTGGTTAAGAGCTGGTTCAATTTTGCATAATGCTTAGAAACGGAAGGTGAAAATATACTTACAATTACTTGTACGTTATGATCTGTAGGTGCAAAAGCTTGTGGGTTCCACCCCATTGGATATTGCCAGGTCCAATTTGGCTAAGAGCGGGCAAATAAGTAGGAATGCTCTATGCCCTTGTGGTTCCAAGAAGAGATACAAACGGTACTGCTTCTGTGGTTAATCCTTTTGAGTAATCTTTTCTGCTCTCTTCAGAATGTCATATGGCTTACTAGATTAAGTGACAGACAATGTCTTAAATTTCAGTGGATACTATTCTATTCATTCCATATGTGATAGACTATCATTTAGACTTTTTCTTTCATGGCTTACCATGCATCTCATTGCTTGAAAGTTTCACTCTCTTTCAATTATATTGAGATTGGCGTTGGTATTTTAACATTCTTTCATTAAGAGGGGGAAAAAAAAAAAAACGAAAACTTGATTGACCTGCAGCTCTAAAAGTGGTGTGACATTTATGCCTCCTGATAATCAAGTGAGCAAAATGATTGCATGTATATATATATGCATACATGTAATCACTAATCAGCTTATTTTCTTCCCATGTTTTTGTTATGAAGGTGCTGCGGAAAGGATTAAAGATGGAAAGGATTGAAGGACTTTGAAAACTAAAATGTTACAGCAAAAGGAACCGTGCTTCAAGTGTTGGATATGAGAGCTGCCACAGAGAAGCAAAATACATTTGCTGTCTTAAATAATTTCTCGTTGGAGCTCTTTGATTCCATTCACTTTGTTGTACAAACCTGCAGACGAGGCCCTCATATTTGCTGTCAGGGAACCGATGATTGGATGGATTTTTTTAAACCGAATTAGTTGCTTTTGTTAATACATTTTTGTAAGGGAATTGGAAATATATGTTTCGTGGATAAAAACCTTATTCTTCTCCTTTCTTTCTTTATGTGCCTCGTGTCTATCATTGATCGTCTTGGAACGTTCTATATCCGCTGAAGTGACAGTGAGCTCAACTTGATTATCCTCAGTCTCGTTTCTTTTTTTTTTTTTTTATTTTTTATTTATTTATTTATTTATTTTTTCTCTTTCTGTGGGGGTGGGGGTTGCCAGTTGCATCCCAGAAAAGAAATGTTATGTATCCATAAAACTAATAAAAGAGTGGGTTTTAGGTATGGGATTATCCAGGTGGTGGCTTATTTTGCAAGCTAGTCACGGCAGTATTGAGTCTATTGACATTCCTGGCTGTACACCTTCTCAGCATGCCAAAGCTTGAAGCAGGAAAGACGTCCTGTAATGTTCAATATTTAGGTCATGTTTCAGTAGGCTGGCCGAGAGTCCAGGAATGGTTATTTGATTTCTCATGCAATAAAGCATGCATGCATGGAGAATGGTTGTTCTATAATGACCTGTCGCTTGTGCAGTATATGACCAACTACACATAAACAGAGAAGGAAACAGAGCTTGATGAGAACAGAGTAATGGTCATTTTCATATAATTTGAAGAGGAGTGCTATAGCCACAAAAGAATGACATAAAAGTGAATTTACAAACTGACTGTCTGCATATGATTTGTCAAATCTGCTTTTTAATAAAAGTAGTTTTAAATCTGACAAAATATATCAAGTCATATTAATTTGTCGGATAAATTTTGTGTAATCACTTTATGGTTAGAGTATTTATTGAATTTGTAAAATTTTTATTTTATGCTTCCCTGAAGTGGATGTTGAATCCTCAAGAAGTCAGTGGTTGGTGCTGTCCACTGTACCCCCACCAAACAGCATACTCATCGTGCGGTATATAAATACCCGAGTATTTAATGTAAAAGTCCACCCATTTGCAGCTTTGCCAGTGATCCTAGTAATAAAAATATCCAAAGACAACATACATGGTACTTGATAATGTTTTCTTATTAGACAACAACCAAAGAAAAACAAGGTTATCCTCGAAAGAAAGTGAAAATTAGGCACAATGGCACATTTGAGGTCTACTTAAATTAATCTAGTCTTTGTGAAGCTACTTTAATTTAGATATGGTCCTCCTCCACTTTCTTATGGATCACATGCCTACGTGCATTCCAAAGCAAAACGTATAAGTGGCAAATTCTCCTTGCATTGGAATATGGAAGTTGAGAAGCTAAAATAGACCCAAAATGACACATTGGCAATTGCGACCCGACTAGAAACAAGCCTAAAAAGAGTTAAAAGGGCTTTATATTTTTTCCTTCAACCTTTCCATACAAGAAAATATGTCCCCACAAAACATATCACACTCTTATTAAATGATTCTTAAATTATCAATCTTTTTTGACAAAGAGCTATATCGTGTGATTACCATACATTAGAATAATTTTAACTAATTCTTGCAACATGCCACGACTTTTATACACACATATCTCCTCATTGGTGGATAGACAAGATATAAGGTTCCCCAACTGCCTATACTGAGAGCATAGAGGCACCACATTTATCATCAAAGATGGCAAAACTCTTCACCTTCTACATTCTGCTTGTCATCCTCGTCATCATCTGTGGTAAATGTTTCAAACTTATTCATTTCTCCATTTTAATTTATATGATTCATTTGATTTTCCTTTGCAAATCAAACTTAATGTCTTGGACTTCCTTTACATATAAAGATACAGGAGGTTAATCGTGGAGATTGGGCATATCTAATCATGTCATGTATGACAGAATGATATTCATGTCACATCTCATCATCCAATCTTGTGCATATGCTCTCTTCAAGACTAGAAGTGTGGAAAAACCGAATTAATAAACCTTTAATGATAATGGGATCATGATGCTATAGATGCAATTGTGTAGTTCCATTATTGTTTTTGCAAGATCCTTGCTTGGTCTTGAATTCTTTCCAAGCTTAATGATATTTATGTTGCTAAAATATTTTTTCTCTCAATTTCGCGTTAGATTTTTTTATGAGTGACAATAAGTTCTGGGTCATCAAAACGTTTTTCGACAGGTTTAAGGCTTTGCTACTCATGTGCTTAAAACATAAAATATGAAGTCCTTATATATAGGTGGAGCCCTTATATTTGACATTTGAGACCTTGCATTTTCATCAGATATTGCAGCTCTAAATTGAGACCAAAAAAGAGAACTTTTTAAAGGGTTTTCTCACTGAAAGCATGCAAATAGCATGCTGATATTAATGTCCGATGGTGATAATAAAACAAACTAGAGTTTCTCTACTTCCAATGTCCAGTGAAAAACCCTTTCTCAGCTCCACTAAGATAGTTCTAAAAGAAAATGCAAGACCAACCAAATCATCCCACTTTACATAAGATCTATCCAATATAGGCATAAGTTGCTTCGAAGATTAATTAATTAATGAGTATTCCAAAACTTTTGGACTTGCAGATAAGAGAATGGTACCCATGGCAGAAGCAAAAGATTGCCATAAAGTTTGGAACTGCAAGGGAGAAAACCATTGCTGGGAAGACTGTAGAAATCGACACAGTGGAAAGGGAATGTGCGACTTATACACTGCACCGGGTGTTCCTAAACAGTGCTTTTGTGCATTCAAGTGTTGAATAAACTCCACCAACCAAACCTCTTGTCGAGTTTAAGTTCAATGAATAAACATTAATTATATACTTAAGTAGTACATGCTATGTTATTCTCTATGGAAGCATGCACCTCATCTCAATTCCCCCTTGTCTTTTAAATTTTTGTAGTGGTAAAGACCCACCTGTTATGCTGTAATTTTAACTGTACTGGATGGTTGTGACTGCTTGTAATTTACTGTCATGAATGAAGCTTTGTTTGCTTAGAAAAGAAAGGTACATGCTATGTTAGAAAGAAGGTATAGTTTATGAGTGATTTCTTTTATAATTTTCGTCACACAGTTATCTATTCTGTATTTCATGGTTAAATGAGAAAAACCACTTTCTCGTGTTTAGATGCTGCAATAATCTTCAGATGATCTGAGTTAATATGTGAATAGTAGTGTTTAGTGGATCCTATTGAGATATGTTTGAATGTAAATAGGTTGATATATATGTTTGAATATATTTAGTAGATTGAGATGAGTTTTAATTTTTTTTATGAGAAGTTAAAAAAATAGTGAATCCCATCAATAATTAGTTTGAGATGAATTGAAATCACTTTAACAACCAAACATAATCTTAGTCTCTTGGATTTAGGGTGTGACAGTTATGCCCATACAAAACCATGCACACAAAAATTTACTAATGGCCTATCTGTAGTCCCACATGGGAAAAGTAATAATGTAGAGAGATTAGTTTGGGTCTATAAAACTAAAGCAAGTAGGCAAGAGCTACATACTTACCTGGACGGGGTCAATGGGTGATCAAGAAGACCCATGGCCTAGGCTAGTGACTTCCATTGCACTTGGGAGGGGTGCTCGCCTAAGGTCTGTCCAAGTGGCAGAGCCTACGTCATAATTTGTGGCAGTGGGGGCCTGCGTTCGCGCTTCCCCTGCCTATTTCCATTTCAAAGATCTTCAGAAACTTCTTACTTTGTTAGTAGTCAACAAGCCGAAGGGAAGAAGAATGTTCGCTAGTATTATACTGATCACATGCTCCTGCATCGCCATATCGCTACATAAGACCAACAAGCATTAGTTCTCCAACAAAACGCGAGTGTTCTGAAAACATAATAAAGAAGGTCCAAGTCTTCTGCAACAGATTATTTTACATCCTGATAAAACCTGAAATCCTTGTGGCTACAACATCTCTAACTGCTATCTGATCTCATCATAACCAGGAATAGAAACAGAACTCAAGCCTTTATCCACAGTCTCAAGGTTGCTTTCCCCATCCAATCTTAGATTGTCTGTTTTCATGGCCATGGTTTACCATATGACTTAAGTAAAGCTTTCACATAGCACTTTATGCAGATTGTCCCACATTGGATAGATAAATATGAATGATGACGTGTATCATGAACAAGCAAGAAATGAAAGTGAGGAGCCACTTCATATATATAGCTAACTTACCTGATGGGGTCAATGTGATAAGGAAAGGCACATGGCCTAGTTTGGTGACCTCCATTCCACTGCACTTAGGAGGGGTGCCCACCTAAAGACAGTCATAATTTTTGGTAGTAGGGAGCCAACATTCACACTCCCGGCATAATTTAATATCTTGAGCAATTTACTTTATGATGAAAGACTAATTAAAACAGGATTTTTGGCCAAGGGCCCAAGGGGTGTGTGTAAAGTATATTTCAACATGTTTTCCATACTCTGGAATAATGCCGAACCCAACAAGCTTATAACCTAGTTTTAGTTCCCAGAAACCAAAATTTTTGTAACATAGGCTTTGTCACCCGCCATTAGCGTTGTCTTTGTTGTAAATTTTTTTTATACATTGAGAAAGGGGGGGTTCGAACCCAAGACTTCCATCAGGCCACATGCCTTAAGTGTTGTCTTTGTTGTAATGGAGATTGATTCATCGATGATTTCTATTTGTCCATTCACGCTAACGAACGTGGATGATTTCATGTTATGGGCAGTTGATGATCAAAGTATCATCAACACATGCATATCACATACCATACTATTCAATGCATATGTAATTATTCATTTCTTCCACGAGATGAAAGAGTGAATAAAAAGCTCTTAAGAATGGTTTGGATGATGAGATGAGTTGAGAATTATGTAAATAGTAATGAAATGGTTTGTGAATAGAAATAAAATAATTGAGTTAAGATGTTTTATTGGGTTTTGAGAAAGGAGAAAAAAACTATAAAAATTAAAATATTGTTAGAATATAATTTTTTAATATAATTTTTTTTTCATATTTGAAAAAATTAAATTATTTGTTGTGCTTTATTTGAAAGTTTGAAAAAATTGTAATAATTAGATAAAAAAGTTAATATTTATATATGCATTTGTAATGATTAGGTAATAATTAAATAAAAAGGTTGAAAATTTGAAATTGAAAAGTGTTTGTATTTTTGTGATATTTAAAAAAGAAATTATAAAAAATTTTGAGATAAGATAAGATCAGATTATCTCACTTCTCAATCGTAAAGTTTCATTATTTTCTTCCATGAGAAGAAATAGTGAAAAAAGCTCTATTCCAAGAATCTTTTAGTGCTTTGGTTATAAATCCGAAAGTATTAATTAAAAATTTTCTAAATGTTTGGAGTTTTATTCGTATAGTACTTTACGTGTCCTCTTCGAATATTATATATATATATATATATATATATATATATATATATCATGATTTATTTGAATCATTACCAACCTTTATTTTACAAATCATATAAAGCTCATAAAGTGGTTATGATGAATTGGGAATTAGCTTTCATTTGCTTGTGTGAGTATTGATGGTTATTTCGTGCTTTGTATTTATATGCTTCTTTTGATCTAAATAATTTTTTGTAATTACTCCCCAACAACTTAATTACTCTTTTTATAATTACAACTTGTAATTTTTTTGTAGCATTTATGGTCATTTGAGAATTTATTTATTGCAAACAATATAATTAATCAGATATTGGCTTATGCTTTAGTGGTACAGCTCAATGTACAACTTGGGCACGCCAAGTATCATCAACATTAATATGTGCATAACATATTCTTTCAATATTCCTAATTGTACATATAGTTCCATTCTTTTCTTTTTTGAGGTGAAAGTGTGACAAAATTTTTTGATAATATTCTTCACTAAATTATGTTGTAAGCTCATGACCAGAGACAACTATATTCTATTTTGGATAAAAAGAATTACCGCAACCATCCTTGATACTTGTCCAAACTTCGAAATAATTGATTCTTCCTCCATCCGGCCATCCTTTGCAAAAGTCATAGGTGGAAAATGTAGATGTGACATTCTTCATCTGATAATTGGGTAGAGCATTTGTGTAAATGCATAATCAACTTTAAATTAAAACTAAAAAAAAAAAAAAAAACTCTATCAACATGCTAGGCTAGAAAATATTTTCTAAAAAAAACATAATAAATAAAAATTGAAACTAGGAAAATGAGAGAACGACTAATCTGCAAAGGGAGAGAAAGAAGAGAGAAGAGGAGAATGATAAAATATAATGTGGGTGGGCAGGGGGTGGGCCGGGGTATAATGGGGGTGGGCGTGGTATAATGTAGTTGGGGCGCTGGGCTTGTGGGGCAAGGTAGCCCGCGCCGCTCAGGAGGAGCCGGGGCATTGGAGGATTGGTTGTCGAGGGGCGATGCCCCACCGCCCAACCCTATCATTTTGGAGTATAACTCAAATGTAGTTAGACCTTATATTGCGGCGTTACAAATAGTATCAGAGCTTATCCTGACTATATGTATTGTGGAACTAGAGCCATGTTACCTATAATCGAATGGCCCGACAAGGACGTTGAGAATTTAAGGGAAGAAAATTGTAACATCTCATATTGACTGATAAGTGCAGGGGATATTTAGAAACTCACAATATTACTTGGGATGGAATAGTTCTTGCTCTTTATAATAATTTTAATGCAGCTCCAATTGTAGAGTTTGGCCCAGAGGTAGCTTAGCCCTTCCTTGAGAATTACATTTTGACTATCAATATCAATTAAAATAAGATACAAGACAAAATCTAAACTGTCAAATATTGATAGACTTTATAAATTATTACTATATAATAACTTTGATGTATTACAACAAGTCAGGTAAATTTGTAAAATTTTAATAATGACTTTTTTAAGTATCTAGCATTTTTCCTTTGAGAATTTAATTATTTATAGCGAGAGGCCGGTAATGTCTAGATGTTGGCTACCAACATTTTATATTTTAAGGCCTCCACATTACAATTTGTGCACGCAAAATATCATCAACACATGCATATCACATACAATCGTACAATTCTATTCTTTTCTTCCACGAGATGAAAGAGTGAACAAAAAGCTCTAAGAATAGTTTGGGTAATGAGATGAGTTGAGAATTATGTAAATAGTAATAAAATAGTTTGTGAATAGTAATAAATTAGTTTGCGTTAAGGTGTTTTATTGAGTTTTGAGAAATGAAAAAAAAATTGAATAAAAATATTATAAAATTAAAATATTATTAGATTATAAATTTTTAATATAAATTTTTTTTTTCGAATTTGAAAATGTTGTATTATTTTTTGTATTTTGTTTGAAAGTTTGAAAAAATTGTAATGATTAAATGAAAAAGTTAAGATTTGAAATTAAAAAGTGTTTATGTATGCATTTGTAATAATTAGGTAATAATTAAATGAAAAAGTTGAAAATTTGAAATTGAAAAGTGTTTATAGTTGTGTGATATTTGGAAAAGAAATTATAAATATTTTTTACATAAGATAAGATAAGATCATCTCACTTCTCAATTGTACAGTTTCATTATTTTCTTCCATGAGAAGAGAGAGTGAAAAAAGCTTTACTCTAAGAATCTTTTAGTGCTTTGGTTATAAACCCCATCGAAAGGAAAGTATTAACACATTTTCTAAATATCTAGAGTTTTATTCGTATAATACTTTACGTGGCCAATGAGACCACAAATGATGCTCGTCGAGTATTATATATATATATATATATATATATATCATGATTTATTTGAATCGTTACGAACCTTAATTTTACAAATCATATCATGAATTGGGAATTAGCTTTCATTTGTTGGTGTGAGTATTGATGGTTATTACGTGCTTTGTAGTTATATGCTTCTTTTCTAAATAATTTTTTGTAATTACTCCCCCGTAACTTAATTCCTCTTTTTATAATTACAACTTGTAATTTGTCCCTTTGTTTTTTGTTAGGATTGGATTTTAGCACAAGGGAAGACAACAAGATCTGCTAGATCAGAATACGACTACTAGATCGAGAACAAGCTAACTAGCCATCCATCATTGATCAAAGGTTCAAACCACATCCATCCGATCTGAAAATTTGATCCCATTTTTCAGGTAATTAAGAATAATTTAAAAGGAAAAAATAATACATGGGCATATATACCAACATCGAGCATGTAGGTCTGCACTCATGACTAATTTAAAATATTTTTCTCTAACTCATTTCAATATTTATTATTAGTTGGGTGTGTAATATAGACTATAGAGAGGCCAGGGAGCAATGGAGATTCAACATTTCAGCCATCATCATCCCTTGCATACGTTAGTCCTCCTCAACAAAGTTGGTGTTGATCGCTGTAAAATATGCTTTCTAATATTAGCAACCGATTCTGATGATTATTACGGATGTAAAGAGTGCAGTTTCTACGTACATAAATCATGTGCTGAATATCCCCATGAGTTGCAACACCACTCACATCCCAAACATCTTCTTCTCCTCAAACTACATCGGTACGAACGATGCGCTAACTGCAACTTCAAACAATTCAACTTTAAATATAAGTGTCCTCATTGTCATGAGTTTTATCTTTGTCCTAAATGTGCATTTCTACCACTCACCGAAAAATCTGAAACTCACGACCACCCATTGACCCTTATGCAGAAATTATTGCCATTCAAGTGTGATGGATGTGAGGCCGAAGACAATGGCATGTTTTATTTTTGTTCCACTTGTTTGTTAGTGGTCCATCCAAAATGTACATCTTTACCATTGATTGTACGGCCATCCACTATAGAAGTTGCAATTCACAGCCATCCATTAACCCTTGAGAGGAAATGGTTCTCAGTCGCTTGCAATGCTTGTGGGAATAAAATCGAGAACGCATTTTACTTTTGTGCCACTTGTTCATTTGTGGCCCACCTAGATTGTGCATTTTTACCATCAACTGTCAAAGTCATAAGGCACAAGCATCCTCTCAATCTCATCTACTCTCTTCCAGCCGACCAATCCAAACGTAGAGTCTGCCAACTATGTGCTAAGACGGTAGATATGAACTACTGGGTTTATTGTTGCTCAAGTCAAGATTTTGTTGCTCACCTTCATTGTGCTACAAGCAACAAAGAGAAAGATGAAACATTTGTGCCGAAACATGAAGAAGATGACTTATTTCCATACATTGTTAATAAGACCAAACGAGGAGGAGACGGAACTGAAATTCATACAGAAATCAAGCATTTCAGTCACGAGCATGACTTAAAACTCACCGACGGGCTTGGGATCGACAAAAAGTGCGACGGGTGCATTCGGCCTATATTTCCTCCATTTTATTCATGTGTTCAATGTGGATTCTTTCTTCACAAATCTTGTGTTGAATTAAAAAGTGAATTGCAACACTCACTTCATCGACACCCCCTCAAGCTCCTCTTGAGAGAAAAAAGTCTGAATTTTCAGTGTGATGCTTGTCGGCTTCAGTGTAACGGCTTCACTTATTGTTGTCACAAATGCAATTTTGACCTCGATATCCAATGCAGTTTAATCCCTGATATCCTTACACATCCTAGTCACGAACAACACCAACTAATTCTTGCTAGTTTATCAAAAGATAGAATTTGTAGTGTTTGTGGATCAAGTGGAAGATGCAATTTTAGTTGTGTTGATTGTGATTTCACTTTGGACTTCAAGTGTTTGACACAACCGCATATGATGAACTATGAGAAACATGATCATCCATTCCCACTTTGTTATACTTCAGAAGATGACTCTGGTGAATATTACTGTGATATTTGTGAAGAAAAGCGAGATCCAAAGTGTTGGTTCTATTATTGTGCTGATTGCAGTTATCCTGCTCATCTTGAATGCATTCGCGGAAAACATCCAAATCTCAAGTTTGGAAGAACTTTCAAATATGATATTCATCAGCATCCTCTTGCTTTGGTTCAGAAAACTTTTGCTCAATGCTCGGAATGCGGTGGTGTTGGTGAAGAAGATTTAGCTTATGAATGTGCCGAGTGTAATTTCATTGTTCACCCATTCTGCACAGAATGAAATTGAGAGAAAGACATGGTTGGCATTTACATGTAATAGAAATTACATGAAGAACAGTTGTAAAGATCACTTCATGTGTATCCACTTACTTTCTTGTTAAACAGAAATTAAAGTTTTTTTTTTAAAATATAAATCTTTAGTTGTTTTGTTTAATAAATATTAAGTGGTTATTAAAAGAAGAAAAGAAATATACGTAGTTTAGGTGGTTGAATTTAAGTTAATTATATATTTGTGATCATGAGTGAAGAGGTAATTATTACATGCAATTAACATGATCGATCAGGCCATATATATATATATATATATATACACTCTTTAACTAAGTACATATGTCAATAATCTTATAATTTGTATGTATATGGATATTAATTGATCATATTGGTAGGTAGGTACTATTTCATGGATTACTACAAAATACTTAGCAGCATGCTAGCAACCCCTATTCTAGATAAATGATAAATAGATATTTATGCAAAAACATTGAGTCTGAAGTTAATTGGAGATCCATAATCAACCAATAACATATATAGAATTAATTAAGGAAATAACCACCACATGATTTAACATGAAAATTAACTTTCACAGAGCAATTTTGCTAAGATTATCCAGGAAAGGCACATGGCCCACTTTTTAATAAAGACTAATTAAAACTGGATTTTTTTTTTCAAGGTATTTGTGTGTAAGTTTCTAGTAATAAATAATACTTAATCATCCTCCAAAGTCCAAATCACAACAATTTAATTTGTTCTGGAGAGGGTGGAAGGATTGGTCTATGCAGAAAATAAAGCATCACAGAGGGTTTTGGAGAAGGCTGGATTTATCAAAGAGGGTCTTCTGAAAAAATATTTCTTTGTCAAGGGGAAGAGTAGAGATATTGTTGTGTATAGCATTGTTGACAAGTATAGTGTTGCTTGGTAATTGTGTCTGTCAAGGAATGTGTAGGGATATCATTTGGTGCTAAAACTGTAACCAACTATTCATTCTATCAGTGAAGTTTAAGGTAATTTAGCGTCCAAATATTTTGTTACTTTATTTTTAGTACCTAGCCATCTTGGCATCTTTTCTATGACTTGATGTCTCCTTGAATGAATCTGACATAAGTTGATTGCCACATCTCAAAAAGCATCTACAAAAATTTCTTATTGTAAGTAGAGAGAGATAGGGTCAACAAAACGAAGAGGAGAATTTGCGGGCAAAAGGCATAGCCAAAAAGCTGTGAAGTTGACCATTGCATGTGTGTTCATGGAAATGAAGTTATTGCATTGATAAAGTCACAGACTCACATGATTGGTCCTAGCATAAAACAAAGAATCACATAAATTATTGGAGAAGATAGGTTTAGGTCTTTTTTTTTTTAAATATATCAACATCAAGAGGGAAGAGTAGGAATATTGTTGCATGGAGTTAAAAATATAATATAAATAATTAAATCTACTTCTTTTCATTTATTTAAAATTTTAAAATAAATAGTATTTTTTTCCTAAGGGAGGATTAATATATCCCATATATAAGAAAAAAATTCCATGGTAAGGGATATATAAACGTATTAGTAACATATTTCAAATGAAAAAAATATATATTTACAAGATTGTTTATTAACATGCCATACACATTGCTGGTACGAGACTAGTAACATCAAATACTACTAAAAATAAACAGTACTGGATGGAATGATGTTGACGAAGTAATAACTAGGGACCAAATGGATACAACCAACTCATGGAGAGGAGACCAAAATAATTTGTGATATGACAATGAGCTAGAAAAGATTGCAAGTTGTTTTCTGCAATTCAAATAAGCTAGATCTAGAAACTTGTCTCTCTGAAAGATCAAAGGCTACAAAAAACATCACACTCTTACAAAAATGATTATTGATTACCAATCTTATTTGACAAAAGAGCAATGTGAATAGTAGTGTTATGTGGGTCATATTGAGATGTGTTTGAATGTAAATAGATTGAGATATGTGTTTGAATATTTGAAGTAGATGGAGATGAGTTTTAATTTTTTTATGAGAAGTTAAAAAAATAGTAAGTTTTATCAATAATATTTGGTTTGAGATAGATTGAAATCACTTTAACAACTAAACATAACCTTAGTCTCTTGATTTAGGGTGTGATAGTTACTAATGGCCGATCTGTAGTCCCATATGGGAAAAGTAATAATGTAGAGAGATTAGTTTGGGTCTATAAAACTAAAGCAAGCAGGAACGAGCAACATACTTACCTGGACGGGGTCAATGGGTGATCAAGAAGGCCCATGGCCTAGGTTAGTGACTTCCATTGCACTTGGGAGGGGTGCTCGCCTAAGGTCTGTCCAAGTGGCAGATCCTATGTCATAATTTGTGGCAGTGGGGGCCTGCGTTCGCGCGGCCCCTGCCTATTTCCATTTCAAAGATCTTCAGAAACTTCTTACTTTGTTAGTAGTCTTCATGAAGAAGCCGAATGGAAGAAAAATATTCGCTAATATTATGCCTGATCACATGCTCCTGCATCGCCATATCGCTACATAGACCAACAAACATCAATTCTCCAACAAAACGCGAGTGTTCTGAAAACATAATAAAGAGGTCCAAGTCTTTTGCAACAGATTATTTTACATCCTGATAAAACCTCAAATCCCACTGGCTACAACATCTCTAACTGCTATCTGATCTCATCATAACCAGGGATAGAAACAGAACACAGTCTCAAGGTTGCTTTCCCCATCCAATCTTAGATTGTCTGTTTTCATGGCCATGGTTTACCATATGACTAAGTAAAGCTTTCACATAGCACTTTATGCAGATCGTCCCACATTGGATAGATAAATATGAATGAAGACATGTATCATGAACAAGCAAGAAATGAAAGTGAGGAGCCACTTCATGTGTGTATATATATGTATATGTAGCTAACTTACCTGATGGGGTCAATGTAATAAGGAAAGGCACATGGCCTAGTTTGGTGACCTCCATTCCACTGCACTTAGGAGGGGTGCCCACCTAAAGACAGTCATAATTTTTTGTAGTAGGGGGCCAACATTCACACTCCTGGCATAATTTAATATCTTGAGCAATTTACTTTATAATGAAAGACTAATTAAAACAGGATTTTTTTGCCAAGGGCCCAAGGGGTGTAATAACTAGTTAATCATCCTCCAAAGCACAGAAATTTTGGTGGTGTTTCAGGTCTTTTGGGTTGCATAATGTTTCTAGTACAACTTACCTTACCTACCTTAAGTGGATTCCTTTGGAAAATGAATATAATGCTCACCTTGGCAGGCTGGTAGTTGGCCCAAAAAAAAAAAAATGTTGAGGACTCCAATAATATATTGTGGGCAGGGATACTTGGAGTCGTCAGGGCCTCTAGGTGGTAGAAGTTTAGATGATAGGCTATAAACAATTCAATATTTCAACATGTTTTCCGTACTTTGGAATAATGCCGAACCCAACAAGCTTATAACCTAGTTTTCATTTTCAGAAACCAACATTTTTGTAACATAGGCTTCGTCACCGACCCCATTAGTGTTGTCTTTGTTGTAATGGAGATTGATTCATCGAGGATTTCCATTCGTCTATTCAAGCTAACGAACGTGGATGATTTCATGTTATGGGCAGGTGATAATCACTTAATAGCATATATTGTTTTCATGTAATAAATCTCGCTTAATAGCATGTATTATTTTTTATTAGATTGTCTGTGTTCATGGCCATGCATGGTTTCCATTGAGCACCATATTGAACTGTATCTTGTGCACTTTATGCAAATTGTCCCACATTGGATGAGTAGAAGACAATATATATCTTCATCAAGAAGTGAGAAGTGATCAGGATCCACTTCGTAGCCAACTTACCTGGTTGAGGTGGGTCAGTGGGTGACCAGGAAAGGCACGTGGCCCATTTTATAATGAAAGACTAAAAACTGGATTTTTTTTTCAAGGTATTTGTATGTAAGTTTCTAGTAATAAATAATACTTAATCATCCTCCAAAGTCCAAATCACAACAATTTAATTTGCTCAGCTTCTGCGGAGATCCGTGACATAGTTTCCAAGTGTGAAATATGGAATATACTTTTAAGAGAAATGACAAGGTTGGGGGACTCCAATAATATATTCTAGGCAGGAAGACTTGGAGTTTTCGGGGCCCTGATCAAGGTGGTAGAATTCTAGATAGGCTATAAACAAGCTAACATTTGATATAACATAAACAAGCTAGCCTTAATTTTCGGAAAACCAACATTTTTGTGACATAGGCTTTGGTACCAGCCATTGGTGTTGTCTTGGCGTTATGGAGATTGATTCATCGAGGATTTCCATTCGTCCGTTCAAGCTAATGGACGCGGATGATTTCATGTTATGGGCTGGTGATGATCAAGTCACCTGGTCCCTTCAACAGCAGACTTTTACCTTTAAGGAAGAGGCTCTGAATTTCATAAAGGATGTTTGCATACCCCACCCTTGGCGTTGTCTATCCATATGCCTTGATGAACGTTCGATAGACTTCATCTCCATTATTCAGGGGTCAGACGATGATGATAGGTGTAAGGCTGATATGGGGTACGGTGTTGCCAGAGAGTACTGGGGCCAGGGGATAGCTACCAAGGCAATGAAGATCATCCTCTCGCAAGTTTGCAACCTTATGCTGATGTGGATAATAAGGCCTCCCAAAGGGAATTAGAGGAAGTTGGGTTCCAAGAGGAGGGGCTACTAAGGAAGTTTAGCTTTCTTAAGGGGAAAATAAGAGATTTACTTGTCTATACTATTTTATCAACAGACTCACTCCCAATAGATCCTCCCTACATGTTGAAGCCCCACAAGATCACTCTCCGGCCTTTCAAAATCTCCAATGTGGATGACTTTATGGGATGGGCCGGCGATGATAACGTGACACGCAATTGTAGATGGGATGCCTACGCCTCTTGGGATGATGTGACATTGAGGTGAGTTTTAGTAAGTAAGATGTGAGAATTTTGAATGGAAGTGAAAGTTTAAAATATTATTTTTGAGTATTATTATTGTTTTAAGATTTGAAAAAGTTAAATTATTTATTATATTTTATATGAGATTTCGGAAAAATTATAATAATAAAATAAAAACTTTTAATTGAGATGAAAATTTTAAATTGAGATATTTTTACCCAAATCTGTACTAAATAATAGGTCCATAAAAATATACAATAAATAGTCTCGGATCGCTGGTCAGCCATTTTCTTGCTCTGGCTGCTTTAGTAATATTCATTGAACTTCAGAACAATCCAAGTGTTTAAAAAGGCTTTGAAGGCGTCTGTGTCCTTCTACCAACTAAAAAACTTCCTACCCAATCGAACCGCAGACCCGCTTATAACATGGTTGGGATACATCAAAATTTCAGCAAAAATGAACAAATCATATCACCCAAACTATAAATCTTTAGATCAACACTTTTCCTTAATTAGGAAAAGATAAACAGCACTAAAATATAGGGTCATCGACAGTCAAATTCCAACAAAAGATAAGAGAAAGAGTAACACCATGTAAAGGTACCACTTTGCCATGTAGTCAAGACTTGACACTCATAAATAGGATGTTCATCCACTTTAGCCTTTTACAAGAGGTCTCTGTCTGCTCTCTCGATAGTTCCATCTTCCAGCTAAGTACAAAGCATATGCCTGTGAGCCGACATCATTGAAAGTCTTATACCTTGTGCTACTTGTTGCTAAAAGCGACTAAGTAATCATGCAGCCTAGTTGTGCAACTTGCTGAAAACCATTGTCCTGTACACACCCAAACAGCCGGCTTCGCTACTGCTGGCTTCTCTATTCCATCAAACGCAAAGCAGCATGATGAAGTAGTAATTTTGAATTGAATGATCACGACTTCTTAATTGTTGCTCTATAAATACGAGCCTCATCCTTACATTAAATCATAGCAAGCATCTATCGCACACTACCAAGTCCAAAGTTCTATCTCATATTTTTCAGCTGTGATAAAATGGGGATGCCCATCGATATCACTCTCCGGCCATTCAAAATCTCCGATGTGGATGATTTTATGGGTTGGGCTGGTGATGATAATGTGACGCGCTATTGTAGATGGGATACCTACACCTCTAGGGATGATGCTTTGGACTTCTTAGAGGAGGTCATTAGTTCTCACCCTTGGTATAGAGCCATTTGCACTAATGACCGTCCGATTGGGTCGATTTACGTGATGCCTGGGGTTGGAAAGGATCAACGGAGGGGAGAGATTGGATATGCTATAAGTGCAAAGTATTGGGGGAAAGGTATTGCAACAAAGGCTGTGAAGTTGGCCATTTCATGTGTGTTCAAAGAAATGAAGTTTCTGGAGAGGGTGGAAGGATTGGTCTATGCAGAAAATAAAGCATCACAGAGGGTTTTGGAGAAGGCTGGATTTATCAAAGAGGGTCTTCTGAAAAAATATTTCTTTGTCAAGGGGAAGAGTAGGGATATTGTTGTGTACAGCATTGTTGATAAGTATAGTGTTGCTTGGTAATTGTGTCTGTCAAGGAAAGTGTAGGGATACCATTTGGTGCTAAAACTGTAACCAACTATTCATTCTATCAGTGAAGTTTAAGGTAATTTAGCCTCCAAATATTTTGTTAATATATTTTAAGTACCAAGCCATCTTTGCATCTTTTTTATGACTTGATGTCTCCTTGAATGAATCTGGCATAAGTTGATTGCCACATCTCAAAAAGCATCCACCAAAATTTCTTATTGTAAGTAGAGAGAGATAGGGTCAACAAAATGAAGAGGCAAAAGGCATTGTCAAAAAGCTGTGAAAGTGACCATTGCATGTGTGTTCATCGAAATGAAGTTATTGCATTGATAAAGGCACATGATTGGTTCTAACATAAAACAAAGAATCACATAAATTATGGAGAAGGTAGGTTTACTAAGGAGGGTCTTTTTAAAAAAATATATATCAATGTCAAGAGGGAAGAGTAAGGATATTGTTGCTTAAAAATATAATATAAATAATTAAATCTGTTTATCTCACCTGTTTAAATTTTTAAAATAAATGGCATTTTTTTTTCTCATGGAGTATGAATATATCCCATATATAAGAAAACAATTCCACGGTAAGGGATATATAAACTTATTAGTAAGATAAAAACTAGACTAAATATATTTCAAATGTAAAGCTACCGACCCTTGACACAGCTACACCCAAAGACCAAAACGCTCTCATTTAAACGGACACAAAAGAAGAAAACATGACAGAAAAGACACAACACGCCAAACACAGGCTACGCACACGGAATACGCCAAAAATATTATTCACAGCTATCCGCACTTACTATTATAGTATAGAAAAATACTAGACTAACATATTTCAGATGAAAATATATATATATTTACAAGATTATTTATTAACTTTTTTTTTTTTAATGATATTGAGGGATTTGGAGATGGGGATCGAACCCAATACCTCTCTTATGGAGGCCGGGTCTCGTGCCATCTAAACCCCAGACTTTGGTTAAGATTATTTATTAACATGCCAAACACATTGCTGGTATGATACTGGGAACTTCAAATACTATTACAAATAGTTTTTGACTCTTTTCTTTTAAATCAACGTATTAGGCCTTACAGTAAACAGCGGGTTTACAAACATAACTTATTTTGATCATTGGCAGGCATGGAATGACGTTGACAAATTAATAAACAGGGACCAAATGGATACAACCACCTCATGGAGGGGAGACCAAAATAAATTGTGATATGACAATGAGCTAGGAAAGATGTTTCAGTCCTAGCTATTTTCTGTAATTCGAATACAGCTAGATCTAGAAACTTGCCTCTGAAAGATCAAAGGCGTACTACAAAACACATCACGCTCTTACAAAATGATATATTGATTACCAATCTGATTTGACAAAAGAGGTGGGTGAGATTACGTTCTCATTCAAAAGAAGAAAAAACATTAGACTTTGCCCACAACCGAAGTGGACCATCATTTCTAGTGAGTTTAAGTGGGTGCATTTGGGGTAAAATTTGGATCGCGTACTAAAATTTGGAATTGCATCAAATCCATGCCAGATCTTGACTTTATAAAATCATGGATTTCAAATTACAATCAAAAGAGTTACATATACACATTTTAACCATTGATGGAGGAACAAAACTTACAGGGCTTCCCAACTTCCTAAATGGGGCATATAGAGCCACCACATTATCATCAGAGATGGCAAAACTCTGCACTCTCTACATTCTGCTCGTAACCCTCCTCATCATAAGCTGTAAATGTTTCAAACTTGTTCATTTTGTCATTTTATTCCATTTGATTTATTGGATTTTCCTTTGCCAATCAAACCCTTGTTACGTCTTGGACTTGATCTTCCTTCGGCATCCAAGATAAAGGAGCTTAATTGTGGTGATTGGACCTATCAAATGTCATATATGACATAGTCATGTCCTCTTTTCAAGCTCGGATCTCCGGAGAAACCGAATTAACCAAGTTTTAATAACAATGGGATCGTGATCCTACAAAACTCCCAACACAGCGCATTTGTATGATTCCATTTCTTTTTTCTTTTTGCAGCATCCTCGCTTGGACAACCAACTGTACAAAAGGTGCTTCTGCAGTCATTTGGCTGCTACAACCCCCCTGGCTCTTCCCTTTTTGTCCCTTTTTTTTTTCTGCTCTCTTTTTGAAGTTTCATATACTACAAAGAAACAAAATGTCTACTTATTCACACTTGAGAGAAAGATTGAGACCTTTCAAGGCATAGAATTCACCGAGCTTTCTAGTGGCAAAGCAGAACTTGGCTCATCCAAATGTGACGGGATAACAAGCCGCTGCAGAGGCTTGAGAGCTACTGTTAGCTGTGCAAATGAGGGACGCAAGTTCGGCTCACTGGGAATTAACGAGAAGGAAAATCAATCATTTGAACTGTATTTAACCTAGTAAAGGATAATTGAAGGTGTATGCTACAGTTCAGATTTCTTCAAACTTACGTCTGCCAACATTCCCAAATTATCCTAGCAACCACAGGATCCATTTCCTTAGGAATGTCCAGGCACCGCTTCTGGAAACCAACTGCACCCACCACTTGCATTGGGTTCATCCCACTCCAAGGTAATTTTAGAGTAGCAAGCTCCCATAGAATGACTCCAAAGCTATAAACATCACACCTGGATATTTAACAGAAGATATAGTAAGGTGGTCCTGTAGGTTCAGCAAGACTGTAAACAATGACAAAACTAAGTTACTGCAATAAGCTGAAAGCAGGTCGGTGAAAGCACTAGACGCACTTGAGTGCAGAACCCATCTGGAGCCTAGGCACAAATGCAAGCGAATGCCAAATTGAAGCGCACACATTTCTAAAGATAATGTAAAATTTATAAAATACATTGTAGAAAGTTTTAAAAAGCAAGATGACAATATATTTAGCCTATTTACATATTTAAGATATTTGATAGCCATAGTTGGATTAAAGTACATTGTTGAATCAAAATATACCACCAAGCTCAAGAATTTTAGGTATTGACTTCTATCCTAACATAAGCAATCATATACCAATTCATCTAGAAAGGGAAATTGGACCATTAGTTGAGTTTAAAGTACACATCACATATGTTATCGTGGTGCCATGGAACATAAATGATCTTCAATATCCACCAAATACTTCAAGAATATTTGTTTACATCATTTTCTCGATCTTGAACCAAGATTTTATACTTTTATTTATTTTTATTTTTTTGGAAAAATTACAAAATCGTGCTTTTCTACGGTTTACGCTCACAACAAAAGCATCAAAAAGTGTGTTTTTGTAAATGTATTTTGCTTTTGGTAAGCTATTCTTTAAAGACCAGTAAGAAAAAGCATGTTTCTAATATTTCCCACTGATAGTCTCCCCACCCCCAACCCTAATGTCTTTGATGGGTAAGATAACCGTGGAGTTATGGCATTAGTATCTTTTCTGCCATTAATCCTTAGGACCAACACAAACCCAAACATCAAAACCCATATCCATCCCAGATTAAAACAGTTGGCCAAAACAGACAATTCACACAAAAATTTCCTCAAGCACAACCAAGATGTGCCAAAGCTTGTAAACCATAAGACAACTGGACCAGCCAGTCAGTATGAAAAATTAATGGACCAGGGCTACCTAACTAGTATAATAAGATGAAAGAACATACACCAAGTAAAGCTGAAGATACAAAATAGAAATATACTCATAAAATAAACAACTCACTTCTCATTTGAGGGCTCATTGCGGAGAACTTCAGGTGCCATCCACTCAGGCTTGACAGATAGACAAAGACACAATCAAAGATGAAGGAAGAAAGGGTGTCGTTTCATGATAATTGTGTCATCTCTATAGACAACCAGAAATAATAGTGAATAATAATCCAATTCTCACCGTTCCTGCAGTTGATTTGGATGACAAGAAAGTGTGATGCTTCAATCGAGACAACCCAAAATCAGAAACCTGCATGTAAGCAATATAGTCTGTTAGACCACAATTACATAGACTTATATATTTTCGGGAGTGCATCAATTCTCCAAAGTCTAATCCCAGTTTCGGCAAGTAAAGTTCTTTCAAGTGTAGGATTTAGGTAGATCTAGGGTTCTGAAGACCATCTTACCAGCATATGAGGGTTAATTGCTTTTCTAAAACAAAAAACCACACACAAATTTATATGTTTCCTAACTATGTCTATTATATGGTCCTCGAGCAGTTTTAAGAGTATGGTTTTCCTACATTTCATTAAATACGTGTTTCATTCTTACCAAATGGGAAAAGGTAATATTCAAGAGTTTACAAAGATGCTTCGTATTGTTATTCTTTTATGGGCAAAATGCTTCACTTTGCAAAAGATGTACTGCTTGAGTGCCAAGGCATCATTGCCTACTGTGTTTTCTCTTTTTTATTATTCTTTCTTCTTCAATTCTCTCTCTTTAAAACTAAAATTTCATAACTCAAATCCTTTCCTACCTTAAGCTACTATCCAAGCACCACCAAAATCCTAAGTACAGCAATTGGCCAGAGAAGTGCTGCAGATACTTCAATCTGGAGTAACACATAAGCAGGCAGGTTTCTAAGTTTGTCCCTAGGACTGTTCACATTTGGGCACAGGGCATGATATGATTTTATTTTTTTTAAGTGGGTCATGCCATGAAAATTGCCATGGTAAAAAACTATATTTGTATATCATGTTCACCATGGATGCTTCTCTTGTTTTTTTTTCCCCATACAAATGACGAAAACTTGTAGCAAACAAGACATAGTTCTTGGGTTTGCTGACCACATAGACTATACATATACTCATGTCATGCCCTGTGTAGTGTAGGACAATCACTACTTTAATGCCTCCAGCAAGTAGACATAGGTCCATCTAGGTCAAAAGTAAGGCACTCACTCCTATCCTCTTACACAAGCTCCTGGAACCAAGCTCAGGCAAGTTCAACTGACCAAACACAGAACAACATAGTATGGGATCTACTCACATTAATCACTAATTTCTCTCAAGTACAAGATACTTTTCATCAGTTGGCCACTGGGAGTCCGCACTTAATATGTATTCTGGGTACCAGCCTGGTTAGATGATACTTCATACAGCAGTTTATTAGTAACATAACTTGGCCAGGTCAAAATTGGCAGCAAAAAGAGTACGACAAAATGCATCAACTATAATCCACTTATGATTAGAAAGTTGTAACTATATTGGCATTAGATGTAATTTAGTAAAAAATGCCGCAAAACAACCAGAAATAGTCATAATTAACTCAAAATCGTGTCATATGCCAAACTCATACAAGGAAATCAATCCGTACTAATGGAATTAAATATACTAACCTTGACATTCCAATTCTTATCAACCAAAAGGTTTGGTGACTTCAAATCGAGGTGAACAATTGTAGGTGTACTGGTATGCAAGCAATTCATGCCCCTTGCCTGCAAGACAAAAAAGAGCTTTAAAAACGTGTACGGATTAAAATGCCGTTTAAATAGATAACAAGGATGACGATGTTACCACATCGAGGGCCATTTTTATTCTGCGCTTCTCATCAATTTGACAATGAGGACGATGAAGTATCCGATATAAGCTTCCCCTGAAATATCAAACTTTAGTAACACAATTTATGACATATAAAACCATGTATGCATTTACAAATCAATCAATACAGAACAAGGCACAGATTTATACCTTGGAAGAAACTCAGTAATTATAGACAGATTTGGGGGACGAGTAACTGCACCCATGAAAAGAACAACATTTGGATGCCGCAGTGTACGCATTATCTGTACCTTAGATTACAGACAAATAAAAAATGGAGGTCAATGAAATTGAATTGGTTACAAAGTAAAACCCATGTGTACAAAGCATGAATATTCTCTCTTAACTTCTGTAAGCATGTCAGGGGGATGATGTCATGGAAATTTATGCTAGGGAAAAAAAGTGATATCAACTTGATCCCATAATCTTAATCATGCCATCCCATTCTATCACCAAACTATAAACCTTTTTTTTAAAAAAAAAAAACCAGGGTAATGTAATATCCTTAAAAGGGCAGAGCACAACCCTACTACAAATAAGGTATACAAGATATTCAGAAAGAAAGAAGAGGGAGGGGCGGGGGGGACGACAATTCGGAAATTTTGAAAACCTATAAAAAAGCAAAGCATCACAAGCTGCCATCCATGTATAAAGGCATCATCACTCTCCAAGGAGAGAGGAACCCATATGCAAGGTTAAAACCTTACAGTATGACTTCCTTTCAAACTTGTGTCTCTTGCGTGGGATCCAGCATATACTATCCATACTTCCTTGTCATACCTCTGGAATTCTACAATTCCTCAAATATAAGAAGAAGCAAAAAAAAAAACAAAGAAAAAAAAAAAAGAGGAAACCAAATCCACATCCCAAACTTCCATACTTGGCATCTATCACAATCTTCATAAGAAATAGCCATTTACCCAATAATGGTCAATTAAACAGAATCAAATTTCTGACCCTAAACCACCTCAATTTATTGGGTTACATATACTCAACCACCTCACTAATTTAAATTTAAGATCATCACCAATTCTTCCTCTTTAAGAAGGATCTCTGAAGTTTTTCAAGCCAATTAACCACCCCTACAGGAACAGGAAACAAAGACATACATTGGAAAATTGGAAAGCGTGCTTTTTTTTATTGAACTCAAACAACAACCCTTGGACAAGAAAAGCCTGTTCTAATCAGCCAAACATTGTTATAGTTTTCAAGTACGTTATTCCAAATAGATACAGAATAAAAGCACCCAAAGACAAACTAAATATTTCATTGCTACAGAAGAAACTTTACAGCCAAGAATATGGTTCAAGCTACATTTTTTTATCACAACAGTATTTCACCATCTCAGGCAATTTTATGGGCAATAGTTGAGTTGAACCATTGAGAAGTCTTTAAAGTTTAAATGCAAGGCTCTGATTTTGTTTTATTTTTACTTTCTCCCTTAAATTGAAAGAGCACTATCACATGCATATACAGAATGCTAATTTATTACTTACTTCACTTCTGAACTCAGCCATAGCAACACCTGAGAAATCCTGGTCTAAGAACTTCTTCACAACAACCTCCTGCAATTCAAAATTTACCAGAAGAAAATTAGATAATCAGTTTTCTTAATTGCATCTACCAAAAAGCTTCTATTTCAATGTTGATATGTTAAATTACCATACCAGGCATTGGTAGTAAAAGCAAAACAACATTATGCAGAGATGACAACAAAGAAAGAGAATCGTCCACATTACACATAATACATAATTAAGATAATAAAAACTGTTTGATAGTGACAGTATATCGTGATTCATCATATAGTTTGTCAACCATGGTCCTGTGCAATGGCCCATCTAGTGTTTTCCAATTAATGATGGCAACAAACATGCAATATATATTATTTCCTGTATCATTTACTTTTTTAAATAAGACCTATCAAAAAAAAATTTACTTTTTTAAATAAGAACTCTGTCGTCAAATTAGTACAAGGGATCTATTGAAAGAAAAAAGGCATAAGTTAAACATTTGAATCCAAGTGGAGTGGTATTCATGAATAACAAAAGCCATCTTCAAGATAGAAGAAATTATACGGTGTGGACAACAAAAAGGTGACAAGATTTGATTCTTCTGATTTAAAGCAAAAGAGCAAATAGGTAAACATGATCAGTCTTAGCATAAGTATTTACTACAGGAAGGAATTGTAGAACTCACTGTGCCATTCAAATCAGCACGATAAACCTCTCCATATGAACCTATCCACAAGAAAAAATGAATAAAATGCCCCATACATCCTGCAAACAATATGCAAGTATTCATAAACAACCCCTCCTCCCAGTAGTTTCTTTGTTAAGCATAATATTAGTACAGAGCTACCACAGGAAGATGTACCATTCAAATCTCCAAAGGTATTTACCCTTCTATTATAGCAAAAAGAAAAAAGGGGAAAAGAGCGGTAGAGAGAGAGTGGGAAAGGTACTCGGCCTCTTGAAGGAAATTAATTCCCCACATATAATTAATATGCTATTACTTTTTTATTTCTTATTTTCGGATAGATACACACAACAAACCAAACTGCACCTCCATTCATTGTTTTGCAGGGGGTGCAAATGTCATTTGGTCCAAAGACCACAGGCAATACACTATTGTGAGTAATACATATACAAACATACACATACCATCATACATAGATGGAAAATGATTTGTAAAGTCCTAGAGCGTGCAAGCCCTGTGTAGCCCCTTTGGAAAAAGGTGGGGCACACCTAGGACCCACATGAAAAAGTCAACTTTTTCATAGTGGATCCCACTTTTTCTAAAGGGACTGCATAGCGTTTGCACACCCTAAGACTGTATCTAGCATTACTCTACATAGATATACACATGAATACTATTAATATATACAATTATAAAAACACGTGCTTGCACGCATGCACATATGCAAATGAAACAAAAAAAAAACGCCATATGCACCACCAAGATTGGCAAATCTAACAAAAACATCCAACAAGCCATATGCATTACCTAGTCCAATCCTTTCATAAATAACCAGATCTTCCCAAAGAATCTCACATTTTCCTACATTCACATCGTCCAATATTTCATCAACCCTACTTGCACTGGAATCAACAAACGACCTAACTCTTTCTGGATCCTTTAATTTCAAATCGTTGCCCCAAACCCTATCGTGCACCCACTTTCGATGATCATGGAAATTAACTTCTTTATCTTCATGCTGTTTAATCACATCCACTATGTCACTTTGAGATTCCTCCCTGCTCCTCAGGTGCTCTCCCTTTGAATTAGCATGCAGGCCCTTAACCGAAGGCAACCTGTTAAACTGACCCATGCTACCTTCCAACAATGAACTGGTGACACTGATGGAATTTGCTGTATCATTGCCTCCACTGGATATGTTTGAATTACCAGATGATTTGAAACCATCATAGATCTTTCCGGACGTAGAACTAGTGGAAGCTAAAGATGACAGATTATAGTCATTAGGTTCATGATTAATTCTTGGAAACAGGCCGTCTGTATAATCATACTCCTTTTGCCTAGGGACTTCATTGCAAGCATATTGATTTTTCCACATCAACGGTACAGGGGGTTGATCAGAGACATGGTTATTTCTTGGTCTCTGAGGCTCAGCAACTTTATTCTCTGCAGGTTTGTTAAGCAAAAAAGTTTTGCCAGTTCCTTTTATCAGGAATGGATTGCAATCAGAAAAAAGGTTTTTTGAGTCTTCAGGGCTAGTTTGATTACATGGAACTACACTGAGGTTCATCCTCGCACTATCACCAACTACTTGGTCAACACGACTTCCTTTATACAGAGAGGTGCCAATTGCTGACGAGGAAAGATGATCTGACTGATTGGGAGTCCACCAGTCGGATGTGCCAGATGAACCAACAGTTGTATCACCGCTTTTACCTGGGAATGGAGGCATGGACTCTGCATTTTCAGAACTGGACCTTATATCCAGAGGTGAGCTACTTTCCAATGCAGCATTTTGACTGCTGCCTTCACCAAGTAAAGGCTTTGGTCTTGAGTATGAAACTCCAATGTCATTAGAAGAATGCATAGATGGGATTCTGTTTATTTTCAGATTATAAGGCTTAAACGTAGTTTCCTTCACACTTAGAATATCAGCTGGTATAAGTGCTCCAGGAGCTCCCATTAGATCAACCAAAAACTCACTGAAAGCAGAAAAATATACATTAGATCCGTGTATAAGGAAAAATAAGTTATGAAAATTTAATAGCAAAATCTTGAAATGCGCACGCAATCCTTTTTAATCACCACACATTCCTAGGGGTGCACAGGCCCTCGGCAAAATGCACTCACATCCCTTGCATGCATCTCATGAAGAGATTGTGTAATGCATATAAGAGAGAACAAACCATGCAACATATATGAATTTTGAAATTTGGTCAGGTTATTGAGGTTTGGTTTCTTTGAGAAGACAAAATCGAAAACAAAATAAAAAAAAGAGCCACAGAGACAGAGGATGAACCATGAGACAGTATAATCATAACAGAGGAAATAAAAAGAACGATTTGAGCACTCAGATAAAAGTTGTACAAAAAGATTGATACACTGAAAAAAAAGTTATTTGATAATTCTCCAAATGTTGACTTCTACAAAGAGAGCAGAAGCGGGAGGTCAAGATCTGGAAAATTTCAGTATGAATTGGACATCTATCTCGCCACTGACATCTGATTAGCCAAGGACCGTAACCTGGTGAAGAAAAATATAGAGCACTAAAAAGAAGTTGAGATAAATTCTCCCCAAGCATGTCCCTCTCAGGACAAACTTTCCCAGAGTCAAATGAATTGTCTGGAGTGGGTTTCCTTTATAACACTGGTATGGTTAACCATGGAGAAGAGGTATTTATCATGTCCCTAACATACGCTCACTATACGTTTATTCAGTTTCAAGAGGAATTTCCAAAACAATCTCTTGATATAGATGGAGTTAAGAATATAAGCTAAATACTAATGGATTTGGATGAAAGTTGCCTTTCAAGGAATTTGCACTTTCAAGGTATAGTGAGGTGCTTGAGGGCCCACACGTTGGTGCCACATTCCGAAGTATTTGCAATACAGCCTCCCTATATCGACACAGATTATAATAAGCAAAGCAACTTACAGATGTGGAAAAAGCTTGGAATAATTACTTTGAACACTAAAGCAAAACTAACATACACAAACTCAAATAAGCTGATTCCCTCAGTTACAAAAACCACAACTCTAAAATAGAAGTCTACCATTAATAATGAACAGAAAACGAAGGCAGGAGTCATAACCTTTCATCTTCCAACTTTATTATGTTGACAGCATCATCCTCAACACCAGTGTAATGAGTACCTTTTACAAGTCTACATGGCATTCTCATATTGTCAGCAAATACCTAGATCAGCAGAAAAATGACAACAACAATTGTTGGAAAGTTTCCAAATTTATCCAGTCAACTCTCCCTGGATTATAGGAGAAATTTCTGTAATTATGTAAATATTCTTAGGAGATATTCTAGGATATATTCTAGGAGATATTCTAGGAGATTTGTTAGTAATTTTCATTCTGTCCCTTTGTTATTCTTTCCTTTTAGCTTATCCTTGTAGTCTATAAGACATATGGATTGTACCTTATTTTAAAATAATAAGAAGTACAATTCCAATTCCTCTTCACTTCTAGATGGTATCAAGAGCCTGGTTTGCTTTTCCTTTCGGCGGTCATAGCCTCTAAACCTAGGCCTTATTGCCTTAACCCTGTCCAGCCTCCATTATGTCTGAAATTTCCGAAACTTCCCCCATGGCCAGACCTGAACCTGTGGTCAACACCAAAACTGAAACCAAAGTAGCACATACCGAATCCCATTCAGTCCAAATCACAAATATCCGCCTCAATGAAGCCAACTTCTTGAGATGGTCTCAGTCAGTTCAAATGTATATCCGCAGAAGAGGTAAGATTGGGTACCTTACTGGTGAAACCAAGGCCACTGACAAAGCAGACCTGTCATATGCTATATGGGATGCTGAAAATTCTATGATTATGGCTTGGCTTGTGAATGCAATGGATGAAGATATAAGCGCTAATTACATGTGCTATCCTATTGCAAAAGAACTCTGGGATAATGTTAGTCAGATGTATTCTGACCTTGGAAATTATTCTCAGATTTATGAATTGCAGCAAAAAATTGGCAAGAACCAACAAGGGGAAGACAGTGTGACTAAGTATTTTAATGTCCTTAAGGGACAGTGGCAGGACTTGGATCTATTCAATGATTATGATTGGAAGAGCCTTGATGATTGCAACTACAACAAGAAGATGGTGGAAAATGCAAGAATTTTTCAATTCTTGGCTGGACTCAATGATGAGTTTGATGAAGTCAGGGGGAGGATTCTTGGTAGACAACATCTGCCTCCAATCAGAGAGGTATTTTCTGAAGTGAGACGTGAAGATTGTCGTCGGAATGTTATGCTAAAGAAAAAAGGGGCTGATGGAACAGTGGAGAACTCGGCTTTGGTTGCTGCTAATCCTACTATTTTGGCTGCTGCTAATGCCTCTGTACAGATGTCATATCCCAATCAACAATCTCGAGTATGGTGTGACTATTGTAATAAGTCACGCCATACATGAGAAACCTGCTGGAAACTACATGGAAAACCAGAAAATTGGAAGAGCAGCAAACCTGGACCTGGAAACAACCAAGCGATCCCTAAAGCAAATGAAGCCCAGATCAATGTTCTAAGTTCAGAGCAGATGGATCAACTTCTTCAATTGCTGAAATCCAATCCAATATCTGTACTTCTATAGGTTCCTTGGCCAGAGCAGCAAACCTGGACCTGGAAACAACCAAACGATTCCTAAAGAAAATGAAGCCCAGACCAATGTTCTAAGTTCAGAGCAGATGGATCAACTTCTTCAATTGCTGAAATCCAATCCAATATCTGGTACTTCTATAGGTTCCTTGGCACATACAGGTAATATGTCGAGTGCCTATTCTGGTTCTTTAGCCTTTGCACCATGGATTATTGATTCAGGTGCATCCGGCCATATGACCAGTATATCTCAATTGTTTCAATCTTATTAATCCTTGTCCAGGTAATAAAAAGGTTAGGATTGCAGCTGGGAGTTTTTCATCCATTGCAGGAACAGGTTCAATTAGAATTTTCAGGAAAATAGAATTAAAATGTCCTTCATGTTCCTAAACTTACTTGCAATCTTCTGTCTGATAGTAGATTATCCCGTGATTCCAACTGTCGTATCATATTCTTTGAGTCTCACTATGAATTTCAGGACCAGAGCTCGAGGGCGACGATTGGCAGTGCTAGGATGATCGATGGCCTTTATTATTTTGATGATACCCTATTCAGCAATAATCAAGCTCAGGATATGGACGTGAGGGAAGAGTTTCTCTACTCTGTTTTCCAGAAGGTTCAGCGGGACGGGGCTGGAAAAGTTTAAAGGAGATGGCAGAGGAGATGTCTCAGTTGAGGGAGCCGGTAGTTAAAGTTGATGGGAATAAGGCGTATAGAAATTCAAACTGTAATTACGTAGAGACTTTTATGGCGGCGAGACCAGTGGAGGGGGCGGGGGTGCGTTTCGAGCCACTCAAGCTGTACGGGGGTCAGGACATGGAGGGCCTAAGGTTGGGCAGGAGATGTGGGTGAGTAGTAGGCGTCTGTTGGATTTGCAGGGGCAGTTGAGAAAAGTGCAGAGGGAGATGGAAGAGCTGCGTGCTTTTGTCGGGATGAAAAAGGATTTTAAAGGGAAGGGGAAGTTGGTTCTGGCTGAAGGTGAAGTGGAATTGGGGCCGTGCGATAGGGATTCAGGACCTGGGCCTGGGCCGACCCAGCCCACTTGTGTCTTGAGCCCTGTTGGCTCACCCGGTGACCCGGTCCCCATTTACGCGAGTTCAACAACGCCCGAGATAGTGTTATGCTCGCCGGCGACTGATTTGCCAACAGTGACTCTACAGAAGGTGCCGACCGGGGAAGGGGGAGATTCCGACAAGGTGCCGATGGCCATGGGTGCACAGCACCCTAGGCCGATTTTGAGCGTCTCTTCTCCGGGGACTGGAGAATTTGTTTTCCCTCTCTGTGGTGGCCAGATGAAGCCGGATAATGCTGGAGTCAACGGGGTAGATGGGATGGAACTCTCAATCCTTCCAGAGAGTGATTCGGAGGGGGAGGAGTTGGAGGGGGAGAGGGTTTCTGAGGTTCCTAATGATTAGGGGGGAGATCGGTCCGGTCCGGTCCGGTTCCGGGGGGTTTGATGGACCGGACCGGACCTATTCGGTCCAGGGATTCCCTACCCTGGACCGGACCGAATCTCAATGGAACCGGGCGGTCCGGTCCCATTCGGGACGGTCCGGTCCGGTCGGTCCAATCGGTCCGACCGGACTCCAAATGGGCCAATGGCCCAATTTTTTTCTTACATCAATTTCGGCCCAACAGTTAAAATCCACTAATAATTTATCTAATTTGAAGCCCAAAATACCAAAAAAATACTTAGAAAGAAAAATAAAAATAACCATTAAAAAAAATTATCTATATACAATAAATTTGAATAAAATATTTTACTACCAAATGAAGAAAAATTTCTATATACGTTCTAAACAATTTAAAGATCAATCAATTATAGTATATACTATTTAATATTTATCATATATCTAAAAAAGGAAAGAAAGCTCTTCTAACAAGAGAAAAATATAGCAAAAATCGATTTTCATGTATCTTACTTTACATACATGATACATGGTACATCAAATTATTACAATCTGCATTCTAAAAGGCCAGAAAAATAAAAATCCATTCCCAAGCAATCTGCAAGCATATTTAAAAAATTCAAACCTGCAAGCATATTTAAAAACTAAAAATTAAAAAGTCTTAAAAAAAAGAACTATCAAAGATTAGAAGTTATATTTAATAATTTACATCAAAAGCACTGATGCACAGTGCACTATAACAGACTAACACTAGCATAAATTACGTAAAAAATAAAAAAAAGACCAACAGTAGCATCTAAAAGTTAACATAATTACATCAAAACAAAATACAAATTATACAATTAGGTAATTGTTTAATCAGTCCCTGACTATTAGCAAATTCCTCACGATCAATTTCTCCATCAAGGTTGAGATCACGATTCACAGATCTGCAGATAAAAAAGTAAAAAACCAAGGCGTTAACCTATTGGTGAACATAATAAAAATCAACCTTTAAACATTAGGTTAGTCTGTTATAAAATAAATCAACTCAGTTGGTGCAGCATTTGAGTTGGTACAAAACAAGATGATATTGGTGAACATAAAATAAATCAACCTTTAGTTAGCCTTTTACACAAGCTGTAACTGAGTCTTTTTACCATGCACTTCTTCAAAGTGCAGCAATTAATGACACAAGGCCTAGATAAGATGGTTTTAGGAGAGGATTAATGACACAAGGCCTTGATATGTACAGAATCACTATAAAACAAGATGTTTATTGAGTTTAACTTGTGAATTTTTCAAGTATTAAAGTCCAAATATAATAGAGAAGCAGATTTTACAAACAAATCACATCTAGAAAGAAATAAAATTGGGAAAAATAAATATAGATTTTAAACAGAATTCATGTCTTACATGATTACATCAACATTGGGTTAAGACTCGGTAGCCATTTCATTTGATCCTTCTGCAGAATAAGCCAATTCCCCAACAAGTTCTCCTTCAATCCATAAAAATTTAATACAAAACAAATGAAATAAAGTTAAAATAATATAGAAGATAAAACAAAATATACCACAAAATAAATCAAAGTTAATTGATTACATACCCATATCTATCTGCTTCTCAAATTCCTCCACTTCATCCATTAAAGTCCTAAGGCTTATTGGAGTAGAGGAAGAACGGAGCCAATTTTGTGCACATATGAGAGCCTCAACCATCATCGGATTTAAACTACTTCGGAAAGGGTCAAGTACACGACCTGCAGTGCTGAATGTAGATTCAGAGGCCACAGTAGATACCGGTATTGCAAGTACATCACGTGCAACCTTTGAAAGTATGCGATATCTAACTGAATTCACCTTCCACCAATTTAGTAGGTCAAAATTATCACCTTCATCCTCACATTTTTCAGCTAGATATCTATCAACCTCTGACCTGCTTTCCAAAGAGTCTTCTGACTGTAACTCTTGCTTAAATTGGGCCATCAATGCAGCATGTCTATTCGTAGACTGAGTTGTGGAAGGACTCGCATCTTCACGTGGGGAACTTGTGCGTTGAGGAGAACTCCCTTCTTCATTTTGGATGTATGCCTCATACATGCGGATAAATGCATTTTTCACCTTCCAACTCATATCAATGATTTTTGATTGATCATATGCATACATTTTTCTCAACCCAAAGTCAAGATATCGCATCTTGTAACGAGGATCAAGAACAATCCCAACGTACAACAGCATATTCTGATTATCCATATTCTCCCAATACTTTTCAAACTTTCTCTTCATATTTGAGGCCATTAATCCCACCACGGGACTTCCTTCTTCACACTCTATGTTAATGGCATTTTTAATATTCACCAACTCCGAAAAAAATGTATTGCAAGTTACATACTCACCCCCCGAGAAGCGTAAAGTTGCATCATGAAATAATGCAAGAAACTTCTCAAACAACCGTACCTTATCCCAATCGGATGCATTGGGAGGCCCTAACTTCTTTGACTTTCTTCTAGTTACCACATCACCTTCATCATCGTCATCATCATCATCTCCAATACTACTTAAAAAGCACATATCTTCTTCCTCCAACCGATCAAAAGCTTTTCTAAATTTCCCAGCCCTCTCCAACATAAGATAGGTGGAGTTCCACCTAGTTGGTACATCTAGGCAAACATGACTTTTGCATTTAATCTCTTCCAATGCCACACACTTCTTAAATGTATCCCACCTTTGAGGGGAGGATTTAACATACTTCACAACACCCCTCACCTTCGCAATAGACTCCTCATACTCTTTCAATCCCTCACGCACAATTAAATTTAGAATGTGTGCACAACATCGAACATGCAAGAATTCATGTTCCAAGACCGTATCCCTCCTATACTTGGTTTTTTTTTTCAAATAAGAAATGGCCCCATTATTGGAACTTGCATTATCAAGAGTGATAGCAAGTATTTTCGGTCGCCCCCAATCATGCAAACACAACTCTATGCCCTTACCAAGTGTATCACCCTTGTGATTTTCAACCAAAGAAAAGGAAAGAATCCTCTTATGTAGCTTCCAGTCATCATCAATAAAATGTGCTGTCAGACACATATAATTAAGATTTTGCACGGATGTCCATGTATCCGTGGTGAGGGAAATTCGTTGCCCTCGAAGAGCACTTTTTAATTTTATTTTTTCACTGATAAACAAATTAAAACAATCCTTCGCAATCGTCCAACGGGATGGAATCCCTACCCACTTAGGGCAAACCACAAGCATAAACTTTCTAAAACCCTCCCCTTCAACAAACCTAAATGGCAACTCATCAACAATAATCATCTCTGTCAAGGCTTGTCGGCAAGCCTCAACACTAAATGAAATGGGCACAAGTCCCCCACCACCACTACCTCCCTCCATTTTCCAACCTAGAGTCGTCTGGGACTTATCCGTATTCTTAAATGGACCTTTCTTACATTGCTTCTCAATGTGATGCTTCATAGACTTTGTACCATTGATCTTTGTATCACACGCATACGAAGCACCACAGTAATTACATGCAGCCCTAGGTTTAGTGGGATCCCCTTTTGATATTCTTGTAAAGTGATCCCAAACCATTGACCTAACTCTACCACTTTGTGACCCACCAATGTTAGATTTATCACTTACATTGGGTGGGGGTGGGGGTGGGGGCGGAGGCATACCAGGGCTTTGTATTGACTCTTGCACCTCATTGGTTGAAGTTGACGAATCCATCTAGAAAAATAAACAACCAACAATTAGTGTAATAAGTTTTTCTAGAACAATTGGCTGTTCGTAGCCTGGAAACAACCCTAATATCCACCACTATCCAACACACAAACAACCCTAATATCCATCCAGGCATCCACATTGGCTTCATCAAAGCCATCTTCAAAAATTGATGAAAAGTACAAGTTTTCCATAAATATAAGACCTTTCTATCCATAATCCCACATTGGATTAGCCATTTGATTCATCAAAATGATAATATAAATTTATTTTTATAATAATAATTTTATAAAAAAAATAAGATTTTTCAGTTCGCTCGAGCGGAATGTCGAGCGAGAGTCGAGCGCTCAACTCTGCCTGAGTTCGCTCGAGCGGAATGTCGAGCGAGAGTCGAGCGCTCAACTCTGCCTGAGTTCGCTCGAGCGGAATGTCGAGCGAGAGTCGAGCGCTCAACTCTGCCTGATTTCGCTCGAGCAGAATGTCGAGCGAGAGTCGAGCGCTCAACTCTGCCTGAGTTCGCTCGAGCTGAAAGTCGAGCGAGCGTCGAGCGCTCCACTCTGCCTGGGTTCGCTCGAGCGGCAAGTACGCGAGGCTCGAGCGAACCCATCTGTTTTCCAGAAATGGGCACAAGTCGCCAATGCTCTAAAATCCACAACTATCCAGCACACAAACAAGCCTAATATCCACAACTATCAAGCAAATTAACAAAAATAATAACTAATAGGTAAGATATAAAAATAATAGAGAGAGAGAGAGAGAGAGAGAGAGAGAGAGAGAGGCACCTCGTTTGAGATGCGACGGAGGGGCAAGTGGGCAACGGCACAGCGTCGGCAATGGGTTACGGCTTGGAGGGGATGCGCACGGCACGGGGCTAGGATCTGTAGAATCAAGTGAGCGTCGACTGAGAGTTGAGAGAGAAAGTGAAGAGTGAAGACTGAAGGAGGAGTGGAGGGAATCGGGGGGGAGGGGGGGGGAAAGGGAAATTATGTGCTGAAACGGCGCCGTTTCAGCACATAATTTCAGAAAAAAATATATGGGTTGCGTGAAACGGCGCCGTTTCACCCAACCCATATAACTTCTTCTAAAATCTAATTCTAAACAATAAAAAAAAATTAATAAGTTGGTAAAAATATATTTAAGTTAGTAAAAATAAAATTAGGTAAACTATTTAATGTGTATTATTTAATTAAATCATTAAAAAAATCACTAGTTAATTGTTAATTTAGTTAATTATTAGTTATTACTAACTTAGAGAGTTTTTTTTTGTTTTTGAAATTTACTAACTTAGTAATAGTAATTTACTATTATACTAATACTATTAGTCTATTAGTAATTTAGTATATAGTAAATTAGTAATATTTATTAACTTATTTACTATAGTCTAATAACTAGATAGTCTAGATGTAATAACTAGTAACTAATAATATTAATATGTAATAACACTAGTTAGTAGTTACACTAGTACTAATAGATAATAACTTAAATATATTAATTTAATATATAACTAATAGTATACTATAATTACTATTATATATATTAGTAATTTACTATATACTAAATTACTAATAGACTATTATACTAATATAGTAATACTATTAGTCTATTAATATATAGTAAATTAGTAATATTTATTAACTTATTTATTATAAGTTTATAAATTATAACTAATAACTAGATGTAAATATCATGTAATACTAATAACTAGTAGTCATTTATTAATATAGACGGTTAGTGATTTAGTCTTAGTCTTAGTAAGTTAGTATAAATATTATTATATTAGTATTATTGTATTAGTATAAAATTATATATATTAATAATTAGTATGATAAATATTAGCCTATTAGGTAAGATAAAAATTATAAATAATTATAGATTATATACAATTATAAATAATTATATACAATTATAAAAATTATAAATAATTATATATAATTATAATTATTATATAAATAATAAAATATATTAATATTCATTCGGTTCGGTTCGGTCCGGTCCGGGGCAAAACCCCCCTGAACCGGGACCGAACCGAAACCTGTCGGTCCAGAGAAAATAGGACCGAAACCGACCGGACATTCTACCGGTTCGGTTCGGTCCGGACCGAAACTGCCGGTCCGGTCGGTTTTGCCGGTCCGGACCGTCCGATACTCTCCCCTACTAATGATGGTGGTTATATGGGGTTGGAAGATTTCACTCTGGATGGAGAATTCCAAGGAAACCAGATAAACAGAATGGAGGAACCCACTCCGTTGAACTTCTGCCTCCCTTATCAACCGAATGTCTCGGATTGGGTTTTTCATAAGGTGAAAGAAATACAGAAAATAGTAGGGCTGGAATGTGATGGGTATGAGGAGCAGTTCATGGCCTTGTTCACAGCAATTGAGGAGGGGCATAAACAAAAAAATAAGGGAGATTCAAAGAAGCACCGGGAGCTCAAAAGACTATCGTGGTCAATGAATGTGGAGGGCAGCGCTAGTAGGAGTAGAGTAAAAGGGAAAGGGCAGACCGTTCCTCCATGAAACCAAAAACAGTGACTTGGAATGTCCGTGGGCTTAATGACGTAGATAAGCGCTTGCGGATAAGAAATATGATCAGGGAATGGAAAGTGGATATTGTTTGTCTACAAGAAACTAAATTGAATTATATTGATAGGGGTATTGTGCGGAGTCTATGGAGTGGGGTACATGTAGATTGGGCTTATCTGGCATCAAATGGGGCTTCAGGAGGTATTGTGGTTTTGTGGGATAGACGTGTTGTAGAAAGGGTGGAGGAGTTCATTGGAAATTATACGGTGGCTTGCTCTTTTAAGAGTATAGCCGATAACTATCTTTGGGCTTTTGCAGGTGTTTATGGAGCCAATTTAGACAAAGATAGAAGCTTGTTATGGGATGAACTGGTTGGGATTCACAACTGGTGGGATCTCCCTTGGTGTATAGGGGGAGATTTCAACGTTGTGAGATTCCCAAGCGAAGCGTCGGGAAGTAGAAGATTACGGCCAGCTATGGAAGCGTTCTCGGAATGCATCTTTGACTTGAACTTGATAGACTTGCCTTTAGCCGGTGGTACCGCTACGTGGTCTAATAACCAGTCATGGTCACGACTGGATCGGTTTTTAATTTCACCAGAATGGGAATGCCACTTTCCAGAGGTTTGGCTGAAGCGGTTGCCCCGTATTGGGTCAGATCATTGGCCGGTTTTGCTCGATTGTGGAGGTATTCGTAAGGGTCGTTGGCCGTTTAAATTTGAGAATATGTGGCTGAAATCGGAAGGCTTTGTGGATAGGGTAAAACAGTGGTGGTCTTCCTACCAGTTCCAAGGCACACCTAGCTTCATCTTTGCGTCAAAATTGAAAGCTCTCAAAAAAGATTTGCAAGTATGGAATGTAGAATCTTTTGGCAATGTAGGAGAAATGAAAAAAGCAAAGTTGTTAGAAATACAGGAGATTGAGAGACTGCAAGTGGTACAACACCTCACTCAGGCGGAATAAGAGCGGAAGGTTGAGTTGGTTGCAGAAGTTGAAAGGTTGATTCTATTAGAAGAGATGTCTTGGCGTCAGAAATCAAGGGCTCTATGGTTGAGGGAAGGGGATCGGAGCACGGGTTTCTTTCATAGAATTGCGAACTCACATAGGAGAAATAATAATATTGAGATGTTGAAGGTGGATGGAGAGGAATGCAGAGATGAACAGGTAATCCACAATCATGTTGTGGAATTCTATGAGAACCTTCTAAAGGAGCAGGTAGACTGGCGGCCTCCACTGAATGGACTGGATTTTAACACCATAGGTGTGAGTGATGCATCTCGCCTAGAAAGGGACTTCGAAGAAAGTGAGATTTATGAAGTTGTGAGGAAAATGGCAAAGGACAAGGCACCAGGACCGGATGGCTTTTCTATGGGTTTCTTTCAGGGTTGTTGGGAAGTGATTAAGGAAGACCTATTGAAGGTTTTTAAGGAGCTTTTCAGCAAAGGAAGGTTTGAAAAAAGCCTTAACACAACGTTTCTTGCTTTGATACCTAAGAAGGTGGGAGCGGCGGAGATTAAGGATTTCAGGCCTATTAGTTTAGTGAGTGGGGTGTATAAGATAATTTCCAAGGTTCTTGCGAATAGACTGAGCGAGGTGATGGGGAAGATTGTCTGTCAACCCCAAAATGCATTTGTAAAAGGAAGACAGATACTGGATGCGGTGTTAATTGCTAATGAATGTCTTGATAGCCGAATGAAAGCCCGGAAAACAGGATTGATGTGCAAGCTTGATATGGAAAAGGCGTATGATCATGTCAATTGGGATTTCCTTCTTCATTTACTTAGAAGATGTGGTTTTGGAGAGCGGTGGAGGACATGGATCCATTGGTGTATTTCCTCGGCAAAATTCTCTGTTTTGTTGAATGGAGTATCAATGGGTTTCTTTCAGAGCTCTCGTGGATTGAGACAAGGGGACCCTTTATCCCCCTTGTTATTTGTTATTGTCATGGAGGCACTAAGCAAGATGCTATCGGCTTTGGTTGTGAATGGTGTTTTAACAGGCTTCCCGATCGGAATCCCGAGTAGGGGCATCATTAATATTTCCCACTTATTATTTGCAGATGATACACTGGTTATGTGCGAAGCAGACCAAAGGCAGGTTCAAGCGTTGAAGGCTTTACTGTTCTGCTTTGAGGCGGTCTCTGGGTTGAAGGTAAATCTGGATAAATCGGAGCTGGTGCCAATTGGGAGTGTTCCTAATATCCGCCTCTTGGCAAGAACGTTGGGTTGCAAGATAGCATCTTTCCCTTTGACTTATTTGGGACTTCCGCTGGGAAGTGCTTCGAGGGCTTCTTCGATATGGGATACAGTGATTGAGAAAATAGAGAGGCGATTGGCGGGGTGGAAAAGATTGTACTTGTCCAAAGGCGGTAGAATCACTTTGATAAAAAGTACTTTATCTAACTTACCCACTTATTTCTTATCTCTTTTTCCGGTACCAGCAAGTGTGGCAACCCGTATTGAGAAGATCCAACGTGACTTTCTGTGGGGGGGTTTGGGGGATGAATTCAAGTTCCATTTGGTTAAATGGAAACAGGTGTGCCGCTCTATCCCGGGGGGAGGATTGGGAGTTAGGACCCTAAGGGTGTTTAATCGGGCATTATTAGGCAAATGGTTATGGAGATTTGCCACCGAACCAGACTCTCTTTGGAAATTGGTCATTGAAAAGAAATATGGAGGCTTATGGGGAGATTGGTGCACTAGGGAAGTTAATGGGGCTCATGGAGTTGGATTGTGGAAGCACATTCGAAGAGGTTGGGAGGTGTTTAATCGTTTTGTTAGGATCCAGGTGGGTACAGGAACCAGGATTAAATTCTGGAGCGATGTGTGGTGCAATAGCAGAGCTTTAAAAGATTTGTATCCCTCTTTATTTCAATTGGCAAGTGTAAAGGATTTATCAGTGGCGGATGCTATGGAGGTGTCGGGGGGGCGAAGTACTTGGAATATTAATTTTGGTAGAGCAGTTCAGGATTGGGAGGTAAACAGCATTGCAGATTTTTACAGTTTTATTTATTCCATAAGAGTAAACAGCCAGCAAGAAGATGTCATGTGGTGGATTCCAGCCAGAAAAGGTATCTTTTCGGTGAAGTCTTTCTATAAGGCTCTCACCCCAGAGTCCAACTCTCTCTTCCCTTGGAGAAAGATCTGGAACCACAAGGCACCTCCAAAAGCCTCTTTCTTTGTCTGGACAGCCTCCCTGGGAAAGATCCTTACCACGGATAATCTAAGGAAAAGAAGGATCATTATCGCAGACTGGTGTTGTATGTGTAAAGAAGGGGGAGAGTCGGTAAATCATCTTCTGTTACATTGTGATGTAGCGAGGACTCTATGGAACGACGTGTTTGCTCGATTGGCACTGGCTTGGGTGATGCCGAAAACTGTGGAGGCAGCGTTGGCCAGCTGGCCTAGCATAAGAGGTAGTCAACCGATTAAAACAATGTGGAAGATGATACCTATTTGCATCTTATGGAGTGTGTGGGGGGAGCGTAACGAGCGGACTTTCGAAGACAAGGAAAGATCTATAGAGGAGCTTAAGTTCTTGTTTTTTAGAACTCTTTGTAGTTGGGCCATTGCTGTAGATTTTAATGGCATGGCCCTTCGGGATTTCCTAGCCTCTAATGTGCTCACTTAGGTGGGACATTAGAGTTGTAATACAGGCTTTTGCCATTCTTTGATCAATAAAATTTATTTATTTATCAAAAAAAAATCAAGCTCAGGGCTTGAGTGGTAGTACTAGTTCAATCCTGTGCGTGATCAAATAATGCTTTGGCATCTTAGATTAGGGCATCCTAGTTTTTCTTATTTAAAATATTTGTTGCCTGGTCTGTTTAAAAATTTGGATTGTACTTCTCTTCATTGTGACGTTTTTCATTTATCAAAAAGTCATCAAGTTCCTTATAATTCAAAAGGCTACCATGCATCAAAACCATTTTATTTGATTCATAGTAATGTTTGGGGTTCCTCTAAGGTTACTACCTTATCTGGAAAAAAATGGTTTGTGACTTTTATAGGTTATCATACTCGGATTTGTTAGGTATTTGATGAATGGAAAATTTGAAGTTGAAATATTATTCAGGAATTTTAATAGTATGATCGAAAATCAATTTCATACAAAAATAAGCGTACTTAGTACAGATAATGGTATAGAATATTTCAACCAAGTTTTGGAAAATTTTTTGAAAGAAAGAGGGATTCAACATCAATCCACGTGTCGTGACACCCCACAACAAAATGGCATCGTTGAAAGAAAAAATCATTATTTACTTGAGGTTGCACGGGCTATAATGTTTTCTATGCATATTCCAAAATATTTGTTGGGGGATGCTATTCTAACTGCTTGTTACCTTATTAATAGAATGCCTACCCGTGTGCTGCAGTATATCACTCCTTTGGCATGCCTAAAAAAAATCATTTCCTGATAATAGGATAATTTATCTGCCACTAAAAGTATTTGGATGCACTGTGTTTGTTCATATTCCAGCTCATCTTAGATCTAAACTTGATCCTATGGCTAAAAAATGTGTTTCTTGGATATGGTCCCAATAAGAGAGGGTACAAATGTTTGAATCCAAAAACAAAAAAAAAAAAAATCACATCAGTATGGATGTCGAGTTTGTTGAAAATCAATCTTACTTTAACCAAACTTATCTTCAGGGGGAGAAAGAGAGAAGTGAAGATCAATTTTGGCAAACTTCTATACCAATGCCTAATGTTTTCCTTGACATTGACATTCCTCTACAAAACATTCAAGGAACTAAAATTTTAAATAGTGAAAAAAATGGAAATCCCAATCTGCCTGTACAAAGCAAAAGGGAATCACAAAAGGGGGAGAATTGCTACAGAATAATCCCTCTTCTGAGTTTCGTGTTTATACTAGAGGCAGGTATCGTTCTAATACTAAGGATCATCCCACAATTCCAGAGCAGAGTCATTCATCACCTCCAAAAACTGGTCATTTGGAAATCCCAGGTAATCCTTCTACTACATTTCCAGTTGATCAATCTACTGACCTTGATGTACCTATAGCCATTAGGAAAGGAGTTAGAACCTGTACCACACACCCCATTGCCAAGTATTTATCATATCACAGACTCTCATAATCATAAGGTCTTTACATCCAATATTTCTCACCTATTTGTTCCAAGGACCATTCAGGAAGCAATGGATCATCCAGATTGGAAGTTAGCAGTTCTTGAAGAGATGAATGCACTACGGAACAACGGTACTTGGGAAATTGTTGATTTACCAAAGGAAAAGAAAACTGTAGGTTGCAAGTGGGTGTTTACAGTTAAATGCAAGGCTGATGGCAGTACAGAGAGATATAAGGCGAGACTCGTTGCAAAAGGGTTTACACAAACATACATAATTGACTATCAAGAAACTTCTACTCCAGTGGCCAAGATAAACTCAATCCAAGTGTTACTCTCCTTAGCTGTACATTCTAACTTGCCCTTACACCAATTGGATGTAAAGAATGCTTTTTTAAATGGAGATCTAGAGGATGAAGTGTTTATGGAATTACCACCAAGTTTTGAAGGTAATCTTTTTTTTTTTTTATAAGTAATCAAAAGTGTATTAATCAAAAACAGGCCTAGCCCAGTATGTACATGGAACTGCCCCTTTAAGTGGGAACAAGAGAGAGAAGAAAATCATGAAGGACCATCCCATTGAAATCAACAGCAATGGCCCATTTACAAAGCGTACTAAAGAAAAAAGCCTGCAGCTCCTCTCGTGTTCGCTCCATGTCTTCAAAAGTCCTAGCGTTCCTCTCCTGCCATAAAGACCACATGATGCAAATAGGTATCATCCTCTAGACTACTGAAATCTGAGGCTGGCCTCCTATATTGGGCCAGCAAGCCAAAGTTGCCGCCACTGTCCCCGGCATAGCCCAGCCCATCTCAACTCTGTTTAGCACCTCATCCCACAAAACCCTTGCAATGAAGTAAAAGATGATCTACAGACTCACCCCCTTCCTTGCACATACAGCACCAATCTACCACAATAACCCTTCTTTTTCTCAAATTATCAGTTGTGAGGATCTTACCCAATGCCGTCGTCCATACAAAGAAGGCCGCCTTAGGAGGCGCCTTGTGTTTCCATATCCTCCTCCAAGGGATCTGACATTGGGTATTCTGCTCAAGAGCTACATAGAAGGAGCGAACTGAGAACTTGCCTTTCCTATGCGGGACCCACCACAACCAATCCTCATGGTGATTACTCGGCTTCACGGAGTAAATGAGACTATAAAAAGCCACAAAGTGATTCACTTCCCAATCTTGTGCCACCCTAATAAAGTTTATGTTCCAAAGAAGATGTCCTCGCGCTAAATCCATTACCTCCGCCACTGAAGCCTCTTTAAGGCTGGCAATTTGGTAAAGAGAGGGAAACAACTCCTGTAACGACACATCACCACACCAAGTATCTTCCCAGAATTTGAAGGTAATCTTGGCAGAGATAAGGTGTGTAATTTGAAAAAATCATTGTATGGGCTCAAGCAATCTATGAGGGCTTGGTTTGAACGCTTTGGGAAGGCTGTAAAGGGTCATGGTGACTACCAAGGTCAACCTGATCACACCATGTTCTATAAGCACTCAAGTGAAGGGAAGGTTGCTATTCTAATTCTCTGTTGACGATATTATTTTGACAGGTAATGGCAACAAGGAACTTGAGAAATTAAAAACAGATGCTTGCTAACAAATTTGAGATTAAAGACTTGGGTGGCTTAAAGTATTTTCTCGGTATGGAATTTGCAAGGTCAAGAAAAGGTATTTTTGTTTCACAAAGAAAATATGTGCTTGACTAGCTTGGAGAAACAGGTTTACTAGGGTGTAAAGCAGCTGAGACACCTATAGAGCCTAATCTTAAACTACAACCTACCAAGCCTGAAGAAGTAACCAATAGATACCAGTATCAAAGCTTGTTTGGAAGGCTACTTTATCTATCACATGCACGTCCTGACATAGCCTTTGCTATCAGTATGGTAAGCCAATTCATGCACTCACCAGGGCCTAACCACTTTGATGCAGTTTATAGAATCCTGAGTTATTTAAAGGGAACTTAAGGAAAAGGTCTATTGTTTGAAGACCATAGACATCTACAAGTTGAGGTATACACTGATGCAGATTGGGCTGGGAGTATAACCGATAGAAGATCAACTTCTGGTTATTGTGCCTATGTTGGTGGAAATTTGGTTACATGGCGCAGCAAAAAACAAAATGTGGTAGCTAGAAGTAGTGCAGAGTCCAAATTTAGAGCAGTTGCTCATGGAATCTGTGAAGTGTTGTGGATTAAAAAATTATTGGAAGAATTCAAAGTCACTAATCCACTACCTATGATATTGTATTTCAATAACAAATCTGCCATAGCCATTGGTCACAATCCAGTGCTTCATGATAGAACAAAACATGTTGAGGTCAACAAGCATTTTATAAAGGAGAAGCTGGAGAGTAGACTGATTTGTTTACCCTATATCTCTACTATTGAACAAGTAGCAGATATACTTACAAAAGGACTACCAAAGAAGCAATTTAATGCTTTGGTTCTCAGCTGTTGTACTTGATGTACACAATGTGCATGACTTTCTTTCCTTAATCTAAAATGTATTTAGGTGTTCTTTTGTATACTTCCTATGTACACGCCACACGGGCTATACCTTTTTTTTTTTTTTTAGGTAATAAGAATTTTCTTTTTATTTTTTATTTATTTATTTATTTATTTTTAGGTAATAAGAATTTCATTGATAAAAAGATAGGCGTAAGCCAGGTACATCAGAAGTATAATGTGTGTACTCCGCTTTAAGAATTAGAAACTATTACAAGGAAATCATGAAGACTGTGACCATTAAAATCTAAAGCAATGGCCCACATGAATAAAGTCTTCCAGAAAAAAATCCTAAACACTTCCACTGAGCGTTCCTTATCCTCAAAATATCTATCATTTCTCTCGCTCTAAATACACCAAAGAAGGCAAATGGGGGCCATCTACCACATAGCTGCAATCTGTGGAGTCCCTAAAATCCCTCTCCAGCTTGCTAGTAATTCTACAACCCTTCCCGGCATTACCCATATTAACCCCATCCTGCTAAAGAAATAATTCCATGTTTCCCGAGCAAAGTCACAGTGTAAGAGTAAGTGATCCACTATTTCCTCGCTGTTTTTGCACATGCAGCACCAATCCATAATTATCTGACCACACCTTCTTAGATTATCAATGGTCAAGATCTTCCCAAGAGCTGCTGTCCAAACAAAAAACGCAGCCTTAAGAGGTGCTTTGCTCCTCCAAATGCTCTTCCATGGAAAAATAGGGGGGTCCTTAGCTGTAAGTGTATCATAAAAAGAGCCTACCAAGAATTTCCCTTTCTTAGAAGGTCTCCATTCCATCTTATCTTCAGCTGTAACAGCAGCAGTTGAGTTATGAAGCAAGTTAAAAAATTCCACCAGCACACTCACTTCCCAATCATGTGCCTCCCTAGTGAGATTGATGTTCCATTCTTGAGAATTATTTATAAGAACCCGCAAATCAGCAACCATCGCTTCTGTCTCCTGTGCAAGTCCGAAAATAGTGGGGAACTTAACCTTAAGAGCAGTATCCCCCACCCACACATCATGCCAAAAACTGTACACGGGCTATACCTATTTCATTCGTATGAATAAAATTTATTTCTTATTAAAAAAAAAAAACAAAAAACCAATTTGAAAATTTGATCGGCAAGCTGGCCATGGAAGACATCTCCAAACCAGCTTGAGGGGGAGTTTGGAAAGTTTCCAAATTTATCCAATCAACTCTCCCTGGATTATAGGAGAAATTTATGTAATTATGTAAATATTCTTAGGAGATATTCTAGGAGATTTGTTAGCAATTTTCATTCTTTCCTTTTGTTATTCTTTCCTTCATTATTCTTTCCTTTTAGCTTATCCTTGTAGTCTATAAGACATACGGATTGTACCTTATTTTAAAATAATAAGAAATACTATTCCAATTCTTCTTCACCTCTAGAACAATACTTATTCCAATTAGACCCCTAATCAAAATATCAAAGGAACTTCAAATAGATCATCAGTTAGCCCTGAGGACAATTATATTTCAATAAAAAAATTGCAAGATATTTGTAATACTGGCTTTTGCCATCCATTTTTTTATCAATAAAATTTGTTTATTTATCAAAAAAAAAAACTTGCAAGATATTGACTTAAAAGAAATAGTTTTTCAGTTTTAATATAATACCCATATTTAAATGCCATGGATGCACACCAAGTGACTTATCCACCCGCCATAAGCAATGAAGATGAAACTGCTCATATTCACAATGTTCAAACACCATAAATATACAAAGATTGGCTTGAAAATTAAAAACGTATGGCCACAAGAAACCAGAACAATGAGATACTGCCTATAGAGCCTAAAGTCAATAATAAAAGTCTGATGGCTGACCTTGAAAAGCAAGGCACGATGCCGAGAAAGGCCAATGTCTATGGACCCAATAGGCAACACACTTGTGTGAAGAGATGTCCTCAACTCTTTTCTCCTTTCCATCCACTGCGCTAACATGACATTAGCATCCCTCACAGCGCCACCCATGTGTCCTGTAACTAACTCAGCAAGCCTTTGTGCCAACACACCAACCTTGGTGATAGGGCAGTCTAAAGCAATACAGTGTGCAATTTGAAGTAACTCTTCCAGAGCAGGATCGATTGTTCGATTAACCATTACAACTTCAAAGCCAGAATTCCCAACGTTTGTGTCAAGATCTGTGAGAGATTGCATCTTTCCTTGACTTGCCGAATCCGTGGAGAGCCTGTATACATCGTAAAAACCATCTACCACTTTATCCTCATAGTCAAGAACACTGTATTCCTTGTGAGACAAAGAACGCAACAGACGTCAAGCCAAATTAAATAAGCGTGGAAAACTTTTTTAAAACTGCAGGATATAAGCATGTAAAGCATACTTGAGCATAGTGAGATGTCAATTTATTGAAACCATGGAACTCTCTCTCTCTCTCTCTCTCTCTCTCTCTCTCTCTCTCTCTCTCTCTCTCTCTCTCTCTCTCTCTCTCTCAGAGTAAACTGACTAAACTGTCAGTAAAAATTACCAAAATTACCACTTCCATGGGTGGAATCCAGCCAGACAGAACTTGGAGACTTTTCTACTCATATGCAATATAGCTTGCCTAAACTAACGTCCATAGTGCAAAGTTTTTTTTAATATCTGTGGGTGTCTGGGCCAGCTTGCGTGCACCTCGACTAATCCCACGAGACCCTGAAGTTAACAACCAAGTAAACCTCTAGTGGCCCTGAGGGGACTCGAACTGGTGACCATTGGGGAGCAAACCCAAGAACTGACCAATTGAGCAACCCCTCAGGGTTGCAAAGTTATTGCATTTGCCCCAATCCATATATATATATATATATATATATATATATATATATATGTATAACCCCGTGTAAATCACAAACACCCATTTAACACCACCTGATCATTTTTTCATCAGTACACAATAATTATATTGATTAGATTAATGTCAATAGTCCAAGTACATAGGACATATACAACAGCAACACCTAGTCATGATTGTCTAGCAAACACCACCTAATCATTATACTCAAGAAACGTCCAATAAGACCAAATAAACCAACTTGAGTCACACATGGAGTTTTAAGTTTTTTGGACTTCAATCTTCATGAACCAAAGTTTTTACTTGCTCACGAAAGTAACATAGAATTTAGACACTTACACCTATTTAACACAACCAGATTATCACAATCCCTATGAAGAAGCAGACAGCAGTAGTAATTCACAAAAAAAAATTCCAAAAACCAAGTAAAAACTCCCAAATGGTAGAATAAATTATAATATCATAAGAAAATTCATGAAAATTTTTGAGAAATAAGACTATAAGACTAAGGAAACAAAACTTGGGAATGTACCACAGCATTTATTCTGGAGCCAATATGTAGTAAACAATTCCATCTAAATGTTGACTGATTTCATGAGAAGTAGTCAAAGATAACCACTTTATACATTAAGCTCATACAGTACAGCTCCCTATATGCAACCCGAAATTATATCTCTTTTAACCAAATTACCCCTTATTTTACAGTTAATCAAACAATTTCAAGGAGCAGGCAAAATTGGACAGCAATTGCCTAATCTACAACAATACAAAAGGTCATCTATAAATATCCCTAATTCAAGCTCATCCCAATCAAACCTCAAAAGACGGAGTTTCCACTAATTCGAAAGTAATTTAAGAAAGAATAATGAACGACCAATCCGAAACCCAAACTCAGAATTAGCTAGGGAGAACCAAGGAAAGACCCCCAATTAATTATCATTCACAACGAACCACTACAAGACAAGAACTTGATCGAACTTCAACTACAAGTGTTTCAACAAAACTCACCCAGTACCGCCTCGACAGCGCCTCCGCCGTGACCAAGTCCTTATCCTCCACCGAATCGATCTGCTGACCACCCAAGCTCAGCAGCGTCGCGGCGCGAATTTGATCCTTCTCTGGATCTTCGCGGGACTCCGAATTCGACGCGCTGATCGCCAGGGCCAGCTGAACCTGGAACTCCTCCTCGAACGAGATAAAGTCCTCGCGATTAGCCGCAGACGACTCGGCCGGTGGAACCGAACCCGTGGCTTCCGCAGCCGGAGACGGGAACAGCGAAGGGCTGGCCGGAGTGGCATCGGAGCTCTGACCGTTAACAGAAGCGGCTCGGTGATCGGAGGCACACGATACCGACGTGGCAGGGGTTGAGTTGGGGTTTTCATTGGATGGATTAGGGTCATGGTTGCTTCCTAAACGAAGTTTCTTGAAAATGTGCTTCATCTCTTTCTGAAACCCACTCTTAATAACTTTCTCGCTCTTTCTCTATCTCTATCCCTCTAAAGGTTTCCCAGGGCCCCGCCGTATTTTCCCACTCTCTCCCTTTACTTCTCAACTTTCCCAAACTTTCTCGCAGTTTCTCTGCCAGACTACCGCTTCTTGTTTGGTTTCTCGGGGCTCAAGAGAGAGGAAAGTGTTCGGAGGGAAAACTCAATTCAGTACCGTGTCGGTTCTATGGAGATATGTCGGGCCGTATAACAAACAAAATAGGCATGTGTTTCCTTATATTTACGAAACTGGCATTCACGCTCCCATACTTCTTTTTTTGAGAAACTCTTACTTCATTTCATTGAACTAAAAGAGAAATACACTGAAGAATATCCTCTATTGTTACATTAAAATTATTAGAAATGCTAAGAGAACCTTTTGCTAACAAATGGGCTATGTTGTTACCGTTCCTCCTAACATGAAAAACACGCCACATTGCAAAAGTTTTAAGCCAAGTTCTAGTCTCACAGATAAACATGCTGGTATTGCTCCACGCTTCATTTTCTTCTTGTAGTGCCTTTGTTACCAGGAGTAAATCACCCTCCAATTCAATCTGTGTCAGTCCCATACTTCTAAGTTGACCGAACGAAAATTATTTAAGAAATGAGAGCCGCTAGAGATAAACCAAAGTTTCACGTTCGGTTTTGAATTAGAGATGTTAAAAATGATGAATCAACGTCGACTATAACCCCACAATCTGTTCTACGTACAACAATGTGTTGAACTACTTCAACAAGTCTGCGTGTAAGATATCCAGCATCTGATGTTCGTACAGCAGTATCTACAACTCCTTTGCGGGCTCCGTAGCAAGAAATGATATATTCTGTCAAAGACAGTCCTTCACGTAAATTGCGGGTAATTATTCAAATTAAGAACAGAAACTCGTTGTTTTTTTTTGTTTCCCAAAAATTCGAAATTAGAAATATTTCAAGATAAAAAGAAATAGATTCTACAAAAGAATTTTATATATTGAAGTGGCAAACTAATAGTGTATTACTTTTTCTTTTTTTTTTTCCTCTTTCCATATACCTCTTTCTCTCCCTCTGTGTGCTCTCCCTTCCTCCCCTTCCCTACACCAGCCACCAATAGAGACCATGTGGTAGAACAAAGCACGACGGTGCTATGGATCAGCGTGTTAGGGATTCCGGTCTTGTCCTTAACACTAACGACCACGAGCTCGTCTTGGTGATGTTGGTAACCGAGTGATCTTGCCAACTTGCCTGGTCTTCAACAAAGAGTAGTGTTTGGGTGGAGGAATGATAGCGGATATGGTGGAATTGGATAGGCTAAGTGTTGATTCGGTGTGTTTAATGTAAGGTGGAATGACTTGATGGTTGCCCTTGATGTTGGGGTCACTTGGATAATGCTTAGGGTGTGTATGGTAAAGTGTAACTAGGATTTTGGGTGGTGGCTAAGGGGAATTACGAAATTGGGAAGTGATGAATTATGGTTGGAGTGTAAGATAAATTGATCATTGACTTTAGGGATTGGTTAAGGTAAGATAGGGAATGTAGGATTTGGATAAGGTAAAAGGGTGAGGATCTTTGGTAGGATTTGAAAAGATGGAGATGATTGAAGGAGAATTCCTAAACAGTAGGAATCTATAAAGGAAAGATAGAGTTTCGATTTTGGCAAGTGGAGAGGGTTTTGCTTGACTTGAGGAATTTTAAGAATGGAGTGATTTTAGGGATCGAGTAGTTTGAGGGATTGAGTGATTTGAGTGGATGGAGGATAGGGTTTTTGAAGGATTCTTAAATGGTAGGAATCCTTGAGGATTTGGTGGGGCTAGTTTGGTAAATCAAAGTGGATTTGAGAGATTTAAGAGATGAGAGATTTAAGAAATTGAAAATTATGGACAATACCTTAAATTAAGGGATGGAGGATTTAAGGGATTTGAGAGGATTATCAATTCCTTAAATTAAATAATTGAAATTTGAGGAAGTCAAGGCTCCTATAAGGAATGAGTTTCCTTATGTAGCATTGGGGATGGACTAGGGCAAACACTATAGTGGATGGCACTAAGTGTTTGGATGGATTAAATGAGGCCAATGAAGAATGAACACCAAGAACAAAATGATGAACACTCAAGAACAAAGTAAAATGCTTAAGAACTTAAATGAAAAAAATGTAACAAATCAACTAATGATTAACGGATTGCACAGTAGTTGAAATAAACCTCATGAATTGGTAAATTGATAAAACAAGGATAACAACAACTTGGATTCACGAATTGTACCAAGTTGCATGAATAAGGATAATGAATCACACCTATTCACGAATTGTAAAGTGTGATCCTCTCTTTGGGATTCACAAATTGCACCCAAAAAGCTCAAGTGCCTAGCACCGATTGTTGATCTCCTAAACAAAATAATCCTCGTCTAGGGAATTTGCCAAAAGATGTAAATGCAAAAGACTAAGGATCCTATTTATAAGGATTATAACTTGAAAATTCCCAATAGGTCCATTGGAAAATAAATAATTAAATTAAAATAAATAATAAACAATAACATAATTGGCATGGGCCAAGTTGACCCATGGCATGCATGAGCCCACGGTTGGCCCTTCTCTTCATGGGGTCCTACCACAGCGACGACAAGTGTGTGATAGCAGATCGCGGTGGCGTGACGACACTACCGCCAATCTGAATAGCTAAGTATGGTCTTGTTCTCGTCAGTGTACCACGTCAGTATGTGTGATCCCTTTATATCTAAAGTATTTTTCATAAAAAATTATATATCTATATTTTCTTTAGACTCGAGTGTCCTTATGCCCTGCCCACCCCACCAAACCACCAACCAGCTCTTGATGGCCTTAGCAGTACCCTGCATGCTGAAAGCGAAAGGAAGTATCCTTTTCGACAAAATAATTTTTTTTTTTTTTTAAATATCCTTAACATTCATGTTGGAAGCAAATCTGAAATTATCAAAATAGTATTTACATTAATATTGTCCAAGCACTAACTGTGTTTTTTTATTATTCTTTTGATATATTTGGGCAGAGAAATTTCGAACCTAAAACCTCCATTTTGGAGGCTTAGGAATTATATCAATAAGGCCACATAGCTTTGGTACCTTTGGTAGCACTAGCTATGTTTTGACTGTTCATTTATAATATATATATATTTTAATTCCTTTTAAATTAAGGAGAGTTTTGCTTATATTTTTGGCAGAGGAGTCCAAAGCATGCTAGCAGCTTAGCTGCACGTCTAAGCATTTTGATACTAAAACAAATTAAACTAAAGTCCAACCAAAATAATTTATATCAAACACCTTCCTCCGCCAGACTCTGCACCTTCACCCATGTACCAGAGCTTGGTATCCCAGCATGCACCACAAACAACATGTAGTAACCCGGTGGTGCAATCTCAGCCGTTGATGGCCCCATCACGGTCACATCGTACGTATCGGATGTCAAGCGACAAACTTCCATCAACTTCAGTACCACCATTCTCTGATTCATTGAGAATGAATGTGTTGTGAAGGATGGAGCAATAATCCTTACAGACAAAACCTTATCCGTCAAATAATCCGGCACCGTGAACTTCACCGAGAAATTGTCCCCGTAGCCTAAAACCTCGTTTAGGGAAGTCAGGATTGTCGGCCTCACCGGCGTGTACCCTGCCGCCAAGTATGGTGGCGAAAATGCTTCCAGGCTTAGATCAGTCGGGAACTCGACTCCAGTGAAGTTATAGTATACGTGTGGATTACTACCGCCGACTAGAACTCGTCCGTCGGGAAGAAGAACTGCCGAGGAATGGTACAGTCTTGGTCTCTGCGAAGAGTTCATCACTGAGAACCGCCAGTTGGAGGCCTCGGAAGGGCGGTAAACAATCGGCGCTTTCGCTGGGTCGGCGCCATTTTCCCATCCGGCAGTGCCAAGCTCTGCTCCGTTGATTATAAGGACGTCTCCGGTAGGAAGGAGCAGCATGTCATTCATCACTCGTGCCATTGGCATGTCCTCCATGACCCAGTTAGGGTCTTCCTGGCTGACATTAAGTCGGCCGCAGCTGGACAGAGCACGCGCGAAACTCCTACGCGATGCATGCGAGAACCCATCTCGCGGTGCACCCCCACAAAGCAGGATTTCAACTACATTGCCTTCGTTTTCGTCCAAAGGAAGCAAGACCGACGAGCCCGAGCTCGGATAGTTACGAGGATCACCGCCGGGGATTTGAGGGAACTCTTTCACCACACGGTTTTGTTTGTAGTCGAATAATACCGATCGTGTATTGGCGAAAATGAACAAGTTTCCGCTCGGCAAAAGGTTCAAAAATGGGTACAGATTGTTTTCATATTGGTCCGTTGTTTCAACTAGAAAATGAAACCGAAAAGTTCCCGGTGATGGAGAAGAATCTTCTTGGAGTCGAGGGTAAAATTCATAGTTGAATTGTCTTCTCCCTCCAACAATGATTATTCGACCATCCGGCAATATTTGATTAGTTGCATACCATCTCCTTTCAGTCAAGTAGTGTGGAAACTCGATCCAATCACAGTTTTCGTCCGTGCATGGGGTGAAAGAGCGAATAACATGGTCGCCATCGTTGTAGCCGCCTGTTTGGATGAGGGTACCGTCGGGAAGAACAGCCCCAGAAGAGCACCAAGTGTCAGTGTGCACCATGAGAGCTCGGAAAGTATTGGTATCAATATCGTACAGGATAGAGTGAGCGGTGCAGTCAACCTTGAGTGCAGTGTCGTTGGTGTCACGTCGGCAACGACCGTTGGGGAGTGAGAGGTTAGACGAGCCGAAATCGGTCCGATCGAACATGATGACTTTGTTGTTGTGTAGGAGTTGCATGTGCATGGCAGATATGCCAAGGGATGAATGCAAAAGCTCCCACTGGCCTTGACGGCCCGCGCATTTAGGCGGCGTTTGACAGAAAATCAAGGCGGAAGGTAAAATTATAGAAGAGAATAAGATTAGAACGAGAGTGATGATGATCACATTAATGGAGGGCATGATGGTGGTAAATTAGCAAAGAGCGAGGAGAAGTTTTGGAGGTCAGGCAATTAAGGTTGAAACTACGGGTTTGGGAAAAGGGGTTGGTGTAGATGAGGTTGATGGAGTGAAAGAAATGTGATTATTTATATATCAATTACTATTAGTAACCGATCATATCGATTGTATTATAACAATAGTAATGGAAATCAAGAGAGCTTCGTCGACTTTGCCGGGGCGCATGATTACTCCGCTGCTAACGGAGAGGACTCAAGAAGCAGATAATAAACTCAAGAATTATGTTACTTTTATTTATTTTGTTAACATAAAATGCAGGCACATCTGCGGCTGAAATAATGCTCTTTTCCTGGGCAAGTTCCGGGAGCGTTGGGTATGTTTAGAAGCCTGCAAAAGCTTTCAAAGTTCGGACAGCGAAATGAGATTATATGTTAAAAGTTTAATAAAATATTAGTAAAATATAATTTTTTTGATATTATTTTTATTTTAAAATTAAAAAAAATTATAATGATTAGATGAGATAAAATGAGATGAGTTGAGAATGTTTTAAGTATCCAAACCACCCTAAACCATCTAGTGATCTGAAAAACTAACTCGGACAAGATTTTACTGCCGTCAAGAGGTTTGCCCTTTTCTGATATACTTGATCTCTTTGCTTTATGGGTTCTCAAAAGTTCACACAAAACAACACACTCACTGTGGACAGAACTTAATAATAATAAAAAAATGGCAAACCAAAATTTTGAGGATAATTATCTCACGATCGATAATGATGCATACTCGTGCTATATGTGGGGGGGAAAAGCAAATAAGATACACAGAAAGGGAGCTGCGGCTAATTCATTGTTTCAACCTAATTTCTTTTTCCCCTATTTCTTCTGCTTGAAACTTGGACCCAACCATCTTCTCCTCCTTCAGTTGCCACCTTGGGTCTAGATTGGTCAACAGGAATGCCTACGGGATTCGAATTTGACTGGGAGTCTGGTGCATCCAGGATCATATTTGATAAATCATCATTCCCATTAGCATCATCTCCAACAACACTGTCATTATCGTCGTCGTCGTTCACAACCTGATATGGAGGAAGAAAGATGAAAGTCATTAGTCCAAATATTTTCAGTTCAAGCTCTGAAAGACAGAACCTTGTAAAATACGTCATCGTTGATTCAAGGCTTCAGGGTTCTCATTGGGCCAAAACGATCACTATTTCCACTAAACATGATTAAGCATCCAATGGACAGGCAAGGAAACATGTCAGTGGTGTTTCATTCCATTGGGAAAGATCCATACAAAAGATTCCATGTTGGTGGGTGTTTCATTCCATTGCCATAAAAAATTATGAAGCTTGAGCTTCTATCTACTCCGCTTGGGATTGACAGGAAAAACTACTAATATTTGATTGCTGTTCATTGAACCTAAGAACGGTTTTTGATGAAATATATACAGTTCAAGGGGAAAAGAGTGTCACACGGTCTCTAATAGGAATATCAAAGCGGAAAGATCATATCTTTAATTTGAGATATGCTTTTTCATCCAAGATTTTGTTATCTCTAATCAAATTTACTGATGTAACACATTTTAAGTGGCTGTCAATTCAAATGGTAGACATATAAAACCACTTAAAATGTGTCAAATCAGCACACATCAAATTCTCCACTTTCAGGGAATAGAAGCTGATTGATACATGTTGATCTAAGCTTCTAGAATATGTATTTATCATATGACAAATACATATGATACATTTTGGTACATGATCTAGTAGTGATGATGATTTAGGACGAGCTCTATTTATTGTTACCTGCATGACATGACGATCGGAAACATCCTGATTACTAGCTTCCCTCAGCCGTTCGATAGACTGAAGATTTCCTTCCAAACATTCTTCGTGCATGGTCATCAGTTTATACGCTATCTGTATAGTATGAGAAGACACCAAAATTAATAGTAATGGACATTAAAGCTACACAAATTGTGGCTGATTAATTAAAACTTAGCAAGCATGAATACGATCAGCAAGTATCTGTCTAATGAAGCAAACTCAATGATAAATTAGTAAATTACTAAACCAAGGTCTAAGTTTCTGACGATTGGTAAATTGATTTGAATCATTTTCAACTGTACTTGAACCTAAGAATTGAGTTTTCGAAAACTTGAGCGCAGAGGCATCGACACTCCATGCTTGTAAGAGTTTGAGAAAGGAAATTGTGATCAACTAATTATTAGGAAGGAATTCACAATTATCCAGGGGAGGAAGAGACATGATCAATGAACTAAAATGATTTGCCCAAATAAAAAAGAGAAGGCAAATGATTGAGTGGGTTCTGTACCAAAGTGCAAGGTCGTAAAAAACATAGTTTCTTCCCCCAGTTTAGAGATACCATCATAGGATCAATATCTGAAGTCAAATTCGATCACATGATTTGTTTACCAAAAGAAATGCGAAAAAAAACATAATAAATGGAGAAAATACTCACAGAGCCCCATTACCACATACAATTAAGGATGGCTACGATTACAGCTTCAATAAGTAAAACATACCTCCTCAATGCTGCCATCTTCAGCCTCGGTATTAAGGGACAGCATAGCTTCATCAAGAATATTTTCTAAATCATCTATGTAAAGCGGCTCTAGGGTAAACAAAAAAATAATAATTCAGTGAATAAAACAGAAATCGCAATATATGAGAACTCCATAACATTAAGAACTACATATTAAACAGACCAAACACCAAGGACGTCCAAAATACAGCACAGAGTCAGAAAAATAAAAAATAAAGTCACTTAGATCTCAAGCACCAAGTATGCTTATATCTTAGATATTTAAGGAAATCCACATCTAAAGCCCCAGTCGATACTTAGTTTGCTTTGTAAAGTCACACACAAGAAAACAGGTACATTTCAAACAAGAAAAAAATACCAATAATAATAAATAAAAAAAATCATAATTCCCAATCTAGTGAACACAACACAAGCAATCCTGAATTAATTCCAAATGACAGAAAATTACAACGTTGATAATTTATTAAAAAAAGAAAAAGAAAAGGTCATCCATTTAATTGGTAAAACTAAGGTAAAGCTCAATATTCGCTAATTTCTGTCCATATCTCGTACAACTCAATAATACGTTTCAAGAAACAAAATCAAAAGTCTAAATCAAAATTCATTTTATAACGTGGTTAACAGAACTACAATTATAACTCATTCAAAGTACTAATTGGCTTATTTATCTACAAAACCCAATCAAGTACCACTATCACAAAACCATGACATTTTGAACAAAATTTCATTTAAAAAACAACTCGTATATTTAGGCGACGAATCACTTTCCAGATTTAAATAAATAAATATATATATATATATATATATATATATATATATATATATCTGATTGAGCTCATGTAACCCCATTAAACCTTCTTCGAATTTACAGGGAAACATAAATAAGTTTGTTTTAAAAGAAGGTTTCGCAATTTAGCTAAGCGACCCCGAACTGAGATTCAGACCCGTAAGGAGTATAGAGGGAGTACCTCTGGCTTGAGTGAACCAAGAGATGATGTCGAGGGCGAGTTGATCGGCCTTGCGGTTCGAGTCACGACCGCCCCACTCGTTCTCGACAGCCAATCGGAGCGCCGACCACCTAGAGAGGACTAGATAAATACCCTCTCTGAATGCCGGTACAGCCTCTGCCGTTAACGCTCTCGGAGGACCACCATCCATTGGAATCAGCGACTCTCTCTCTCTCGCGCGGTTTAAACCCTAAAAACCTGAACTACGAAAAAGCTGCCAATTATAGAACGAGTAACGATGGTCTCGAATTAATAGTGAAATCTCTTTATAAAAAGTGGATTATACGAATAATATTTTTATAAATTTTAAAGATAAAATTTATTTCTTTCACAAGAATTGAATGAAATTTATTTATTTGGCTTGATTACTCAGTTCAGATAAATTTATTTCTTTTAAAAAAATTGAGTGAAATTTATTTATTTTGCTTGCAGTAAGATAAGATGAGATGTATTTTTAAAAGTTAAATAAAATATTATTATAATATAATTTTTTAATATTAATTTTATTTTAAAATTTAAAAAAATTATATTATTTATTATATTTTATATAAAAATTTAAAAAATTATCGTGATAAAATAATTTAGATTTGAATAAACAGACGATGCCTAGAATTAGAATTTGTACGGATTATTTTCTCTCAATGTTCTCAGGGTATAACGAGCTATTTGACTGTCAGTGTTGTTTTTATTGAGAATTGACTTAGCGGAACTGTTTGGACTAAGGGCATGTTTGGAGGTTATAATAATCTTTAAAACTTTTCATAATTTTATTTCTAAACATGATTCAAATATAGTATTTTTTAATTTTTAATTTTAGATTTTTTAATCTAATTATTACTTAATTATTATTTAAACACAAATAATACTAGATTTGGCAAACTTTTAAAAAAAATATTGTTAAAAAATTAACAAGTGCTGCATCTATAAAGAGTTTTTATAGAAATAAACTCACATTTTAACATAACTTCATATAATATGTTATATTTATTTTACAATAACAGTAGCTATATAATTTAATATACCATCAAGTTACGCCAGTTAATAGAATTACTTTTGTAAAACATTTTTGTAACTAAAATATTTTTCTAAAGAATTATATTCAAATAATTTTTTAATTTAATAATAATTTTTTTCAACATTTTCTCTCATTTTTCAAAACTCAATAAAATCTATTTAATCAAACCATTTCACTATTATTCACAAAATTATGAGATAATCCAAAAATCCAAACATGCCCTAAGTCTATTTTGAATCCCTTTAAGGAACGTTTTCAAAATCATAATTTTTTTTTTTCTTCTTGAATAAATATATATTATACCCATAAATATTTTGAATTTTCATTAGTTTTTTTTTTCTTATCAATTAAGAGTACGAAGTTTCACTTTTGATAGTTTTTAAGCAGAGTCTATAACTTCTAATTTGAATTCTCTTGCATTAAAAAAGAAATCTAAAATCAAACTTGTCGATGTTCTTGCGATAACTCACACATAGTTGTATTTAACTTGGATACCGTGCTAGTATTTTTGTAAACTTTTGGGTCTTTTTTTTGTGTCATTGGTCAAATAATAAAAAATAGTCATTCTATATTGAAAGTTAGGGTTTGAATATTGCAACCTTAAAAATTAGTATTTTTGTTTGCCACATTTACAGTATTTTATGATTGCTATTCTGCAAGTGTTACAACTGTATGTATAATCTCCCGTTTACTTTCTGGCATAACAATGGACAGTAAATTAATAAAAAATTTATGAGCCTAAAACCGCATTTCTATTATGCTTTTTGGGATTTTAATCAATGGACTACAAGACACGATATAGACCTAAAACCAAACCCAATTAGGTGATTTGGTTGACTCCTTCAATACAATGTGATATTATCGTTTCAAGAAATACAAAATGTACTCTAGAACAGTATACATCCCTTGCATGCAGTCCAAACCCAATACTCAAAATCCACAAAATGATCACCGACATATACAACAAAATTGACATTTTCCCCCTATATTGTACAAACTACTTTACAATCTGGACAATGGAGGACGAGAAGAATTTGTATAAATAAATAACATTATGATGTGGTTACTTCTTTTGCTAAGTACAACAATATGAGGAATGGCTCTGTCAAAAGTATAATCTTCCTCCACTCAACTGGTCAGGCTAACCTTTTCGAGTGCCAATTCTCGGGTGATAAGTCTAAGAAGTACTTGCACTAGCTCTCTTACTCTTGGCTCCCTGTTCACCAGATCATAGGGTAAGCTACTTTGTGTGGAAACATTGTTTATCTTAGATTTTATTTTATTCTATTTTTATCATTGAGCCTGAAATTTTTTAATACCACTGCACCTCACCAACATTATCCATTTTTATGTCATGTTAAAGGACTAAATCTCTCGCTCAAAAATATTCGCTCACCTTGATGTAACCAGCTCACAAAAGGACGGGAATAGAACTAGTAGATGTGGACGCTTGTCTTGATTTTCCTCTGCTAGACCAGTTTTCAAGTATGATTGCAAGGGAAGAACGACTGCGGTGTCTGAATGAATAATCAGACGGGCCAGTTCCTGAAGGACAAAGATGATTTCTTCGAGCCTTGCTCTTGGTAATGGACGATCACCTGCAGGAACAGTAGCTTTGTTTGATGGAGCATAATCTGGAAGGAGAAATGAACATAACATAAAAGGAACATTACCAACAATAGGTGATATTGATTAAGTCACAAACCTAACTCAACCTCATCTACGAGAAATCTGTTCAAGATGTATTGACATCGGTCCATAAGAGTCATGATTGAAATTTTGCTGACTTCAGATCTTGCCAAATTCCAATCATCGGTTTCTTTGCAGTAACTGAGGCATGCAAGATTTTTGAATTAAAAGTAGTTTGGAAAAATGGTTCAAAGATGACAAAATGGTAAAAGTACAGAATAAATGCAATGCCTGATGGAAGACAGTCAAATAGCCAGTAGCTACAAGAGGATGGCGAATGGTAGTTGATGGGGCCGATTTCAAATACTATTATTGTGCCAATTAAGTTCATGAGTCAACTGTTGTGTCAAGAGAAATGGCATTGGCATTCAGGTCCCTGTAAAGCAGCTGACCAAAAATATCACAGAAAGAATTTGGACAAGTTCTACCCATAGGATCAACCATTATGTTGTGATGATCATAGGACACTAGGTTGCGTTCGGATTCTGAAGTGATCTCAGATGATTTGAGTTGATATGTGAATAGTATTAGTATTCGGTGGGTCCCATTAAGATGTGTTTGAATGTAAATAGGTTGGGATATGTGTTTAAATGTATGAAGTAGGTTGAGATGAGTTTTAACTTTTTATGGAAAGTTGAAAAAGTAATGGGTCCCATTAATGATTAGTTTGAGATGAACTGAAGTGATTTCATCTTCCAAACACAACTAGATATGTTCATGTGGTCAGATGTTGAAAACTAACATGTTAATACACAATAACCCTACCCCATATTTTACCTGCTCAAGGTAAACAACTTCTGCAAGCAAGTCAAGGAAAATCTGCTACAGTGGGAAGGCATGAGTTCTACAGTCTCGATAGGCAAAGAGCATGTCCGTGATGCACAACGGTCCAATGTGAAAACTAATCGCTGTAGAATCTGTGGAATATTAGCAATGGTATTAGAGGGGAAAAAACAGAGGTAAAACAAAGAAGGGAACATGCTGCACCAAAGCATCAGACTTAAAGCAATGCTTCTCAGGTATCTATATTGGATATATGGAATATCAACACGATCTCAGTAATGAGATGCCTAATGTCGAAGATCATAACACAGCCTAATGATTTTCTATGCTATGATCTGAGATAACCACCTTCATTCTCGCATAATGCTTGCAAATAGGGAGGAAACAGTATTTCATTCTTTTGTAACGGGTCTAATATAAGATCCTTCCCCTTTAATTAGGTGTCCCAAGCCTTGTGTTAAGTACACTTAATGATAGATTTACTATGGAAGATTCAAAGTTTAGAACTATCAGGCCTGTGCCAAACCTATCCAAACTCCTTGACAGCCTTAGCAAAGGCATTAAACTTCATTACCATCATTGCTGTCTTTCGTATTACCTTCGTTTTAGTACAATTGGTTGATGTGTACTCGCTACTTAGTTCTTAACTTAAGTTCAGGATCCTAACTTAAGTGCAGGATAATTACTGCTGCACACTTACCACCAATGTCTGCTCCAGATCATTTGTGTGGAGTAATAAGACAGTAAGACGTAGCCAAAACACACCACACAGACTAGCTGGTCCTTCCCCCATCGAAGAGCCACATAGACGGGGTTGAGCACATCACCATTGTTTTATCCATCCTGAGACATCCCCTAATTCCAACCCATCAGAACCAATGCTGAGGGGCTTCACATTACTAGTCTATTACTACCTCACTGCATGCAAGTGTATACAGAGACTATACGTAATTACCATCTACTATAAGCTTTGATAGGAAAGGAAATTACATTTAACGGTGCGTCAATTGATGACTTAAGAATCTCATCACCAAGAACATTTAAGATGGTCATCTCAAGCGACTCATCAGCCCTTAGTGCTACAGATGAGAGAGAATTGGAAGGAAGAGCTCTCCCACAATAACCAATGAGGAATATTTCATAAACATCTGCAACTTCTTTCCAGATGCGTGTTCGAGCAGGTTTACCAATACTTTCAGTTGGTCCACCATTCACGGTTAATCTTTTGATATCATCAACTAGAATGTCATTGAATCTTTCAACAGCTAATCTCCAAAGTGCACCATCTGGATTGTCTCTCCTTGTCATCATACACCTAAAAAGAAGACCGATCTTGTTTAATTACTTGTGTAATAGTTTTGAATCCTAAAAAACAAAGGAATAAATACGAAACAAATTAATAAGGATGATAAGAATGGGCATGGACACCCAACTTTATGTATGTTATCGAAGATTTAGTTGCATAATTAGCTGTGGATATAGCATCATGATTCAACTGTAGTCATCATGAAGGAAACCTATTGTCTTAACTGACCCATCGTGCATCCATTACCCATCTAATTTATACATGTCATACAGAAAAATGCCTGACAGTGTTGTTAAAACAAGCCAAAATAGTGCCTAATCATCTTTGGTCACAATAAGACACTGCATGTAGAATGGCAGACTCTATATCCCACCCCCTATAAAAAAAGCCAACATAACCTATACTATTATGATTCATTAACCTACTATCGAAAAAGCCACAACTTCTTCTAACATAATCTAATTGGATACGACGAGTTTTTTTTTTTTTGATAGGTTGGATACGACAAGTTTAGCATCAAGGAGTACATTAATAGAGTAATGCTACATATAGTTGTAGAGTATGTAAGCACGGCGCAATTGTTTTGAAAAATAGTGAGGTTCACTATTAAAAAATTAGTTTTTTTTTTTTTTTCATGTGGGTCCCATATTTGTTCACTTTTTTCAAAGAGATTATGCAGCGCTTGCGCATTCCACGACTGCAAATATCATTTCTCACAATAAGAAGTACCTTCCAAGACTTTGAATCAACTCCGGAAATATGATATGCTTTTCAATTTCTGGCGCCTGTAGAAAAAGATCTACTAGCACAGGAACTAGCTTTTCAGCAAACAGATAACTCGGGATGCCTGCCGTTAAAGATGATGTTGATACAGAACTCAGAGATGGAGCTTCCACTTTGGTTGGAGATATGGAAGCTGTCCCGTTAGGCATATCATCTTTTACCTTCATATGGGCATCTGTGGAAAATGAGACATGACATTTAACCTTTTTATTATGTAACAGGTAAAATTAAAATCAAAGCTAAGATTCCACCCAGCCTTTTTTATACCTGGTAAATGATCACTACTGCTGGTGTGCTCTGACTCATCTTCCTCATTTTGTAAGGGAGAATTAGATCTTGGAAGATATAGCAAAAACTCCCGAAGAAGAATAAGCCACATTGAAGAAATTTGCTCAGTTGGACGTAAAAGTGGTAAGATTTCCAGGACAGTACGTAGTACAGGTGGAACATGTCCCTAGACAAAAGCAGTATAGCATTCAGGGGAAATTATTTCACATTTTGAGATAAATAGTTAGTTGTTTATATGTTCTATGAGAGATAGCTAATAGCGACATTGCTATTCTCATTCCTTCAGATTCTCAGAAGCACGGCAAGGTATAGGAAGATAGGCAGCATGTGAGAGGAACATAAAGACTAACTTTTGCGAGGCAAATTCAGGCTCTCTACCATGACTGGTATGCTAAATTTGTTTGCCAACTCAAATTTTACTGCAATGCGTAATACACCAATCTGTTTCATTCCCTTTTTTCCCTTCCCTTTGTTATAGAAACCAAATGATGAAAGTGATAGAAACTCCAATAGAAGCCTAGTACTAAACATACTACCATTAATCACGGTACAAGGCCCAATTTTTTAGTATAATTCGAACAATTAACCACCAAAACATGCAAGAATATTTCAAAGTGCAGAAAAAATGTAATGTGAAAAGACCAAAAGTGATTCCTACCCTGAATTTCTTGACACAGTTCACTCAGGGGGGTTTCAAAGAAACCAAGCACACCTTGAAATTTTGAACTTTTGGACTGTATCTCTTTGAAAGAACTATTGAAGTTGAAAACATAAGTAAACTAATTGTTTGAATCCTTGTTTCTGAGTCTATAAATTATATGCCCTTCGGTTGAATCATAACGACTTATTTATATTTTTACTCTATCTTTCAGTAGTATACGTATCAAACTATGCCGAATACTTCCTGTACCAATCCTCTCAAAATACATCTTAATTGAATCGATACTATATTCTTTCTAGATAGTGAGAGGAGAAAGCATGGAGGTATTTTGACTTATTTCAGGCTGCACGTTACTGTGCAGAACAAAATGAACAAGACACAGTGGCTACAAATGATTAAAATTCCATGGGTTAAAAAAAGGAGTGAGACGAGTACAAAACATATACTTACAAATTCAGTTTCAAAATTATCTGTAGTTATTATGGCTTGCTTAACAGCCAAATCTATGATTGCCAGCAACTGTGTGTACATGCTTTCATCAAACATCCTGTGTGCCTGAACATATAATTCTCCTGTTACACCAACCAAGAAAAACATAAGCTTGCTGAACAAGGACCCTGATAATTACTGTACCGAAGACAATATTAATGAAGTTCAACTATGTGAGATATCTGTTCTGAGTAGTGAGGGTAGATACTGATACACCATTTCCTCGCATTCAAGCATTTGTGACTTGTGTGTAAAATTCAGAGTCTAACCAAATAGACAATTGAATAAATGCATTACCAAGACCATGTACAACCTCCTGCTTGACCTTGCCAGCTGCATTACCAGTGTAGTTTGGTGACTTCTGAAGAACAAACTCAAAAACATCAAGTACTGAGTTCAGGTATGGCATCGGCAAGTTCCCCTGATTCACACAGTTTTTTCAGTGCTAAGACGAGAATACCTAGTTGATGATACTCTCTTGTACATAAATTAATTAAGAGTCAAAGAATGGCATAATAATAATGAATGGTATTTTGGGAGATAAAACAGCAATTACAGACCAGAAAATGTTGATGATCACCTTAGGAGAATGAGAAAGAACAGTTGTCTGTAAACAATTAATTGCTGCAAGAGCAACCTCTTTACTACCATTTAAAGTGCTCTTCTTTACAAAAAGAAGCAAAGATTCCCAACCTACAAAAATGAAACATGATCTGATATTTGCCGTACTCATAATAGAAAGAACTGATAAAAACTACCAGATACAAAGCATTCAATGGTGAACCTACATGACCAGAAATTGGTTAAGCATCTGAGAAAAGGAAAGAAAGAACGAAGTATGCGTGCTATTCCACCCAGGACCAGTACAAGCGTCTCATCCCACTGCTTCTGAACTGTGTTCCGACTGCAAATTCATTAAACATAAGAATATGTATAACTGAGGGAAAAAGAAAAGATTTTTCAAATCAAGATTAATTCGAAACTTCATATACCTGTGATGTATGAGCATGTGAACTGCTTTTCCATCACGAGTTCCCAGTTCTTTCCCTTGCCATTCATCTTTTGATGAAGTAGCAGCCTTGAAAAACAAATATAAACATTGACTAAGAAATACAGTAAAAAAAGCTCCGAACTTGGTATTTAAATACAAATTCAACATACCATGTGAGAAGCACGATCTAATGCAGGGAAAACATAATTTGAAAGACAATCCTCCCACATAATTTTTGATAGTTTTTGCCCATGACTTCCAAGACTTTGAAAAAGGGTCCTGACAGCTGAATTCCTGACCTGAAATGCAGTACAGGTTCAACCATGACTGGAAAAGCTATTATATTATACAATCACAATGGTGTAAATATTACTCAACCACCTTCCACTGAATAAATGTTATCCAACTTAGGAATGAAAGTGGAAAAACTGCAACAGATAATAGGTCAATTATGCAAGTAGAAGTGTAAAAAAAAGTCCTCTGTTATGTGGAAAAGCTCCAATTTATACTTTCTTTTCTGACGGGCCTTCAGCATAAGAAAAAAGTACTCTGCAAACTACTAAACAGACGGATAATTGCCAAAAGGTCTGGAATATATCCTGTGTACTTGGGCTATGCCTATTTTCATATTAATAAAAAACTGTTTTCCTTAAAAAAAATAAAAATGAGAAGTGCTGATGGCTCTCCCAACAAAGTTTTGAATTCCGTTTTGGTGACCGTTCTTGTTGAGGTATTGGAATGGAATATTTCGGTATCAGTACGTTTTGGTGTACCGTTTTGGGATAGTTTTTATATAGATAAATTAATAGAAAAATTATATTCCAAACTAACTGGAATATATATAACTATAAATATATTTATAGTCTTTACATAAATATATTAATTATAAAAATGTATTTTTGGTTCCTGTGTTATCATTTGTAAACGAGATATAGAGTAGCTGTACAAAAGTAGATGAACTTTAGGAAACAATTGGAAAACCTGGGGAAAAGTAGATGGAACTTTAGTAGATGTAAACAATAGCTATACAATATAGAGCCAGTGTCATCATTTCACTACTAGCAAATTGCACGGAAGGGGAAAAGGGGATGAGAGAAAAATATCAAGAAATGACAAGTGTGCCCTCACTATTTAAAACTATTCACCAAACTGCTACTAATGTTTATTTTGGACTGAAATGCCCTTTCCGGCCGGAATTGATCGAAACTAGCCGAAATGGCAGGAATTTGACCCGATACATAACAGTAACCTATACTGTGCCAGTTACTGTTCCGGCACGAAAAAATTCGGTCGTTTCAGCCAGAATGGAACGGATTTCAAAACCTTGCTCCCAACTGCAACACCAAACCGGGCCTAAACAGTCACATCTTAAAGAAACTAATTTATGATGATATAACAGTAAATAATCAAGGATGTTCTAGTATAAAAGATAGTAGAAGCACCAAAGAACAACATCAAGGACATAAGTTTAAGGCAAACAAGGGCAATAATTCAGTGTTTATGGGCCTTGCTTTGTAAATCAGTTACCAATACAAAAGTGTTTTAATAATGCATCAAAGTCCATTATCACAGATTATCCTACCTCTGGCCTATCATCAGCTCCAAGTTTTTGAAGTAACGAAAAAACAGAGAATAGCAACTTGTCATAGTCAACCATATTTGTCAAGGAAGCTTGGTCGTTCACATTATTTGAAATGCCAAGTGCCTGTTCTTCTGCCTTTTCTCCATCCTTTTGCTTTGGAATAGAATGCACACCTAAACAATATGAAATATTACAGCAGAGGAAAACCAAATACTTTTAAGACTTTACTGCAAAGACAATTGATGAGCTAAGAAGTTCTCAACAGAAATTTAACCTGCTTCCTTCTCCTCTGGCTCTTGGATAAGCCCCTTTGCAATGAAATCTGTTACAGTCCATAAAAGGCCTACTGCAGTCAAGCTTATATTCAACTCTGTCTTTTGAGCACTGTAGGCCCCAGTCACATCTATGCATCTGCAATATTCAGATAATTACTAGCATGACGGGCAGATGTTAACAGTGTAACTCAACGACAACCATATACAAATAAGTTCTTGTTGGAAATTGATCTGATCATTTTAAAGGCCAGGCTAGGTTTTGGGCAGGTCTCAGTCTAGATTAAGGCTCAAATAAGAAGGTCTGTGGCTGACCTGCCCAGGAGATTGGACCTAAATATGAAGCTCAGGCCATTTTTTGAAGGTTTAAGTGCAAACAAATGGTTAATTGCTCCCTTCATGCCAACAAAAGAGGCATAAAGAATAAAGAGAACAATCACGATTCATTTGGAAGGTAAAGTTATTTCAGGGTTTCATTTCTTGGGGTGGGTGAGTGGGGAGATTGCAACTTCCACAAGGCTTCAAGGGCATTATTTATGGGTGGGGGAGAGGGAAGAAAGGGAAGGAGCATCCATGCACTCAAAATTTTGTTCATATGTGCTTCCTGATGCCCCATTATTAGAACAGCCTTCTAAAATGTTCCGTAATCTAAATCAAATCTTTAGCCACACAATTTGAAGTAGGTATAGGTTACAGTTACACGCTTATCCTACAAGTCTATATTAATTTTCATTAGAATCACAAATAACATTTATGAAGACTTGAGCCATAACAAATAGCTATCACTCCCGAGAAAATCACTTTATGATGTACACCATGCTCGCCAAGCCACAAGTAACAAGTTCGTAACAAACAACTCATTTCAACTAAGCCATAATAATCCCTATCAATTTTCATATGAAATCAGTTTTATGCTAAAGGTTGAACTAACTGGGGTGAGAACATGAAATATACATTTTCAAAGGTTGAACTACTATGCCGTATTCAGTGGAATTTAAAAATTTAGCACCTTTAGTGCATGAAAGAGTAAAAGAATGCCAAGGAAATGGGACTCTTCACACTAAAAGTCTTAGGAATTTTTCGGATTTCAGTTCTGCAATTAATACAGAACTGTATGACTCAAAATTTAGAAAATTCACTAACATCAATTGAAGATGAAACATCAGATTTTGCACAAACATATCTAGAGAAAAAAAAAAAAAAAAAGTTGAGGCACTGTTGAGAAAACAAAAAACAAGTATTGAAATGTAGAAAAGAAAATGTTTAGGGGAAATGTTGACAAAATTGTAACGAAAATGCCAAATTTAGGATCATATGAATGTATGGCCAAAAAGAAAAGAAGGATCTTACACATGAAGGTAGTTTGCCGGTATCGTTGAAAGTCCATCATTCATAATCACCCGTAGGCTCTGCAGGGAAATAAACAAGGCATACTGGATTTACAGAACAGACTAAACCATCACATAAAGCAACTTCAAACTGTTTCATTCACATTTGAATCATCTAGCATCTAATATATATCTTTTTTATAAGTAAACGATTGTATTAATGAGAATAGGCATAGCCCAAGTAGTCATAATCACATTCAAACTTTGTGAGCTCTTTACTTTGCTTTGAAGCAGCATTAGGTTTGAAAGTGAATCTTATCAAGTTAGAATTAGTTCCGGTTGGAAATGTTCCAAGTGTTTTGAGTTTGGTCAATATTCTAGGGTGCAAAGTTTCCACTTTGCCAATGAAGTATCTCGGTCTTCCATTGGATGCCTCATTTAAGCCGCAGTCTATTTGGTATGGGCTGTTGGAAAAAATGTAGCACAAATCGGTGAGTTGGAAGAGGCTTTATTTGTCCAAAGGTAGTATAGTTACATTGATAAAAAAAAATATTTTATCCAAACTGCCTACTTCTTATCTTTATTTCCAAAACCATGCAAGGGGGCTCACCGGTTAGAGAAATTGCAAAGAGAGTTCCTTTGTGTGGGGGGGAGAGACAGACAAGGAATTTAAGTTTCATTTGGTGAATTGGGCTACGGTTTGTACCCTTATACGTGAAGACGGGTTGGGAATTCGGAATTTGTTGGTTTTCAACAAGGCTTTATTGGGTATATGGTTATGGACATATCACAAAGAGGGGATTTTAATGACGGGGGAACCACCCCATAGCAGAGACCTTAGGATTCACCCATGGAACCTAAACTCCCATGGAGACTAGCATAGCAACCCACCGCCACGGCCTCCCACTTATATTGCAGTTTGATCCCAGGGGGAATTGAACCTGTGACATGGGGCTTATGCACACAAGTTCTCCCTTTTACCACTTTGGCTACCCACGGGTGAGGCCTTGGAAACAAATAAAGAGGCTGGACCAATCTACATCGATTCACACGTTTTATTGCTGGAGATGGCTCCAGAATTAAATTCTAGAATGACCTATGGTGTGGAGATCAAATCCTCAAAGAAGCCTACACAATACTATACAGCATTGCACAAAGAAAGGAGGCTTCAGTAGTAGAGCTCATGGATCTCTCAAGTGGTTCTCTTTTCTTGACAAGTAATAAGAGATTTTATTCCCAAGAATAGGTATATGCCCAAGTACACAGGATGTATACAAAGGAAATACCTACTACTTTCTAAAAACAAAAGGAATAAAACAGATTCAGGAAATTATCTTCCATTACAAAAGTTTTAGCCCACAAACTCAAAAGTACTAAAGAAAAAATCCCTAAGGTCTCCCAATGAACGTTCTTTGTCTTTGAAGCATCTCTCATTCCTTTCAAGCCATAGGCACCACAGGAGACAAGAAGGAATCATCTTCCAAACATGAACAAGATTCTTGCTACACCTCAATCCCTTCCACCAATAAATCCACCACTTCCTTGGGCATTACCCAAAGGAAACCAGTCCGATTCAAAACCTCATTCCACAAGAACCTGGCCACTTCACAATGAAGAAAGAGGTGATTAAAAGATTCTCCATCCTTCTTGCACATGACACACCAATCGGCAATGTACATACCTTTCCTTCTAAGATTTTCTGTTGTCAACACTTTGCCCAGGGATACCACCCAACCAAAAAAAGCAACCATGAATGGAACTTTCACTTTCCATATGTTTTTCCAGGGAAATTCACAACTCCTGTGACTGGTTAATATTCTATAAAAAGAGGAGACTGAGAACTTAGAATTTCCTGCAGGATCCCACAGCATGCTGTCCTCCCTACCTAGCATCAACTTTGAATGGTAAAGTCTTACCAGAAAAACCTTAACATCATCCACTTCCCAGTCATTAACATCCTTGACATTCCACTTGAATATTATTGTCAATGCAAAAGAAAGAATTTCCCATAGCTGCATTTTGATCCTTTGCAATTTTGGAAAGAGAGGGAAAGTCCAACTTAAGTGCAGAATCGCCATACCACAAGTCATGCAGAAAAGTATCCTCTTCCCATCTCCCACCTTTAATCTAAAAATTCCCCCCATCATTTTCTAATGAACTACCACAAACTCACCCCATACGCACCTCTAGTATCTTTAGAACACCAACCTCCCCCCGCAAACTACCATATTGTACATCAATAACATTTTTCCATAAGGCATTACTTTCCAAGTGGTATCTCCACAGACATTTCCCAACTAATGCTCTATTAAACAATCTCAAACGTTTTATCCCCAACCCACCACAATCAATCGGTCAACAAACCTTCTTCCAACTAACCAAATGGAACTTTTTTTCATCTCCTTTACCACCCCATAATATATATATATATATATATATATATATATTGATGTTGGGGAACCTCTCCAAGGCAAGGTCCAAAGGGCCCTTCAACCCACCCCTGCAGAGTAAACTTCAGTCCTGTGCACCGCACTCTCGAAAGTTTCCCTACACGGAATTGGTTAAATCGCTGGCTTTTCACCAGGGGGTGTGGCCCCAAAGGATTGTTTACACTCATGAGGTGTTGGACCTTGAGGGGAGTGATACCCCAAGACCAAGACCTTCACCACTTGGGCCAAACCCTTGGGGTTACCCCATAAAAAATTCCAAAATAAACTCACAATTCTTCTTTCTACCCTTGCCGGCTACAAAAAAAAGAGATAAAAAATAAGGGGGAAGATTAGACAAAGTACTTTTTATTAATCTTCCCCCTTTAGACAAGTAATCATTTTCCATCCAACTAACCTCCTTTCAAATTTCTCAATCACACCATCCCGAATTTAACAGATTTATAAGAAACCCCCAAAGGAAGCCCAAGGTACCTCATAGGGAGTAAAGAAATTCTGCACACCAGAATATTTGCCAAGTCTGAAATATTCTGAACAGAACCCACATGAATGATTTCAGATTTCGATAAATTAACTTTTAACCCCAAAACGGCTTCAAAACACAGCAAAAATGCTCTTAAAGCACAAAGATTTTGAGGAAGTACAAGATTTTGAGGCTAGGGAATTGACGGGAGACCTCTCGGAGGAGGCCCTTGCTAGAAAAAGGGTGGTTGTAACTGATCTAGAGAAGGTGTTATTGATGGAAGAGATTTCGTGGCGACAAAAATCTAGGGCCCTTTGGCTAAAAAGAGGGTGATAAATGTACGAAGTTCTTCCATAAAGTGGCGAATTCACATCGACGCAGCAACACTATTGAGACACTCCACTCAGGTACTCAAGTGCTTTCATCCTCTGATGATTTGGAAAACCATATTGTGCAGCATTTTGAGAACCTTCTTTCGAAACCAGTATGCTTGAGGCCAAAACTTGATGGCTTGTCTTTCGAGTCTATTGATTCACAAAGTGCAAATGGTTTGGAAAGGGAGTTTGAGGAAGATGAGGTGTTTAAGGTTATTTGTAGCATGGCGAAGGACAAGGCACCGGGCCTAAATGGATTCTCAATGGGTTTCTCCCAGGTTTGTTGGGATATAATGAAATGCGATATTATGTAGGTCTTTGCAGAATTCCACTCTTTCCATAAATTTGAGAAAAGCCTTAATGCAACATTCATTGCTCTTATTCCAAAGAAACATGGGGCTAAGGTAGTTGAAGATTTTTGTCCTATAAGCCTTGTGAGTGGAGTCTACAAAATAACCTTCAAGGTCCTGGAAAATAGGCTTAGCTCGGTGATAGAACATAATATATCTAAGCCCCAAAACGCCTTCATTAGGGGGAGACCGATTCTGGATTCGGTGCTTATTGCCAATGAGTGCTTGGATCATAGGTTGCAGGAAGGCATTCCAGGTATTCTTTGCAAGCTTGATATGGAAAAAGCTTATGACCATATGGGGACTTCCTCCTTTACTTGCTCGGTAGGTATGGTTTTGGTAACAGGTGGATTTCATGGATCCGCTATTGTATATCTACCATTCGTTTTTCACTGTTAGTTAATGGCACTCCTGCTGGGTTCTTTAGCAGCGCATGTGGTTTGAGGCAGGGGGATTCCTTGTCACCTCTCTTGTTTGTCATTGTTATGGAGGCACTTGGTCGGTTGGTGAAGGTTGCTGTTGGCGGAGGTTATATATCAAGTTCTGGTTGGTAATGGCACAAATGGGCCTACTTCACTCTTTCATCTCTTATTTGTAGATGATACTTTCTTATTTTGTGATGCAGATTCTAGTCAGATTCAATCTTTGCGAGCTCTCTTGCTATGCTTTGAAGCAGTGTCGGGGCTCGAGGTTAAACTTAGCAAATCTGAGATGGTTGCGGTGGGTGCGGGGCCTAATATTAACAGCTTGGCGCGGTTGTTGGATTGCAAGGTGTCTTCCTTGCCTATGAAATATTTGGGTCATTCGCTGGGGGCCAATTTTAAGGCTCGAGCCAATTGGGATGGGGTGGTGGAGAAAGTTGAGAGGAAGCTTGCTGGGTGAAAATGGATGTATCTATCGAAAGCAACTTACTTTAATTAAGAGTTCTTTAACCAATCTTCTCACTTTTTTCCTGTCACTCTTTCATTTGCCTGTAGGGGTGGCGATTAGAATTAAGAGATTATTCCGGGCTTTTCTGTGGGGGTGAATGGGGGAGGAAAAAAAATTCCATCAAGTTAACTGGAACAAGGTTTGTTATCCTATTCCGAATGGAGGCTTGGGGATATGCAATTTGCGAACGTTCAATAAAGCTTTATTGGGTAAATGGTTATGGATGTACCACTTAGAGGGGTACACATTATGGAAGGAGATTATTGATTCTAGACATGGGAGCGCGTGGGGAGGCTGGTGCTTCAAGGAAGTAAGGGGGAGACGTGGTGTGGGCTTATGAAAATTTATTAGGAGGGTTTGGCAGGGTTTCAAAAGTCACTTACGATTCGTGGTGGGAGATGGTTCCAGAATCAGGTTTTGGCATGATGTTTGGTGTGGAGAGTGCATGCTATAAAGGGCATTTCCAGCACTCTATAGTATTGCAGCTAACAGAGAGGCCTTTGTTGTAGATATGCGGATATTCTCCCATGGATCTTATCAGTGGAATATTCTTTTTAATAGAAATATTCACGATTGGGAACTATAGGCTATGTTTGATTTCCTCAGGTTGCTCTATTCCATGGGAAATAATATGGCTCAAGAGGATAGGTTGCAATGGAAGCTAATGGTAGTAAAAAATGTACAATCAGGACCTACTACAAGATTTTGTCAACCCATGGCCATGTTTCATTTCCATGGAAGAGGATTTGGAGATCACGGGTGCCTACTATGGTAGCTTTTTTCGTATGGACTGCCTCTCTTGGGAAGATCTTGACTACAGGCAATCTAAGAAAGAGGGGAATCATAGTGATAGATTGGTGTTATCTGTGCAAAAAAAGAGGGAGAATCTGTAGATCACTTACTATTGCATTGTGAGGTCACGAGAGGGCTATGGAACAAGATTTTTAGAAGAATGGATATTGCTTGGGTAATGCCTCCGTGGGTAGTGGAATTATTGGCTTGTTGGAAGGAGCTTCAAGGCTGTCCCCAAGTGACGGCAGTGTGGAAGATGATCCCGTTGTGTATCATGTGGTGTACATGGTCGGACAAGAATGAGAGATGCTTTGAAGATAGGGAACGCACAATGGAGGAGCTTCAGAATTTTTTTATGCACACTTTAATGCTGTGATTTTCAGCCAGTGTACTTGATGGAAACAATGTCCATGGCTTTCTTCCTTAGCTAGAATGTAATTAGGTGTTCATTTGTATACTTCCTGTGTACACGGGCTATGCCTATTTCATTCGTATGAATAAAATTTTCTTATTACTTATTTAAAAAAAAACCCACGAAGATTGTCAAAATTGGGCTCACTAAAAATCAAAGTATCATTAGCAAACAATAAGAGTGAGACCTTTAAACTACTCTGGACCTCATCACTCACCACAAAGCTAGAAAGAAAATTACCATCCACTGCCTTCTCAATCATTCTACTCAAGGCATCCATGATCACAACAAAAAGAAAGGGAGAGATAGGATCACCTTGCCTCAAACCACGCGAGCTACTAAAGAAACCAACCGGTTTTCCATTCACCAAAATAGAAAATCTCGAAGTCGACACACAATGCTTCATCCACGAACACTATTTATCTCCAAAACCATATCTCCTTAGCAAATAATCAAGGAATTCCCAGCACACATGGTCATAAGCCTTTTCCATGCCCAATTTAAAATACCAGCTTTCTCCATTTTAATTCTACTCTCCAAGCATTCATTTGCAATTAAAACAGAGTCTAAAATCTGTCTTTCCCTCACAAAGGCATTTTGTGATTTTAAAATTATCCTCTCCATCACCCTGCTCAAACGGTTGATCAGCACCTTAAAAATGATTTTATACCACTCCATTCACCAAACTAGTAGGCCGAAAATCTCTCATCTCCACAGCCCCTACCTTTTTCAGAATAAGTGCAATGAAAGTCGCATTAAAACTCTTCTCAAACCTCATGTACGAATGAAACTCAGCAAATAAAAGATGCGAAATAATGGTAGAGCAATGGTTAGCATCCCAGATCGAGTAACCTAAGAAAAAACCACCCTCAACTGAAGCCGACAACATTATGCTAAGAGCCTCCATGACAATAACAAATAAGAGAGGTGATAATGGATCGCCTTGTCGCAACCCCCACAAACTGTTGAAGAATCCCACAGGGTGACCATTCACCAAAATCGAGAATCGAACCATTGACACACAATGCCTCATCCACAACCCCCATCTCTCCCCAAAACCACATCTCCTCACCAAGTGAAATAGGAATTCCCAATTAACATGATCATAAGACTTCTCCATGTTTAATTTACACAAAATACTAGGAGCTCCTAACTTAATCCTGCTGTCCAAGCATTCACTAGCGATAATGACCGAATCCAATATTTGTCTTGCCCTTATAAATGCATTTTGAGACTTAGAAACGATTCTATCCATGACTAAGCTCATCCTTCTCTCTCTAAAATTTCTCTCTCCGTACAAGTGCATTTTTTTGCTTTGCTTTTTCACGTTCTGTTGTCGGGGATGGTTTGTTTTTAATGTCGTCGGGAGGTAGGATGGGATTCAGGCGGGAGTTTGTGATTGACACTAAGCTATTCTATGTTGTGAGAGAGGGTGGCTTGATTCGCATCACTGAGAGAGGAAGGAGGTTTAAACAAGAATTATTGCTTGGACTGGGGACTGCGCAATGGCTAGGTGGAGCTCTGGAGGGCTGTGTGACAGATAAAAGAGAAGATTTCTTTTCATCTAGGAGAGAGGGTCACCGGAGTTTTATCATACAAAGGTCCTCAAATAGTCGTGGTCGTTTCGTTTAGGTGGCGGTGTATGGTGATGGGGGACGAAACTGTTGCATTATTATCCCTGAAGAGGAAGGTAGTGGTGGCTGGAGTAGACTGCGAGAAGCACTGAGGGAGAGTCTGCAGGTGGTTACAAACAGCCAGGGCAAACCTGGTGAAACTTTGAAGAGAGGGGGTGATAAGGTAATTTCTTGTAGAGAAGCTTTATTGATGGAGGGGACGCATGCAGGGTTAATTGGTGCAGGAGGGGGTACTGTGCATCGAGCCACTAGAGATCAGTCTAGGGAGAGAGAGAGTGGAAGAGACGTGAGGGAGATTTTGTCTCTGGTATGTGATATGCTAGAACAGTTTAGGATGGTGCAGGAGGTGTCCTTGGTAGGGAAGCTGGTCAAGGCTTTTAAGGAAGGTGTGGAAACGGTGAGTTTTAGGGGTAGTAACTCAAGGAGGGTAGGAGGGGGATCAGGATGGACTGAGGGATCGGGCCGGGCTGGTTGTGGGCCAAAGCCCATGGATCACAGGAGTGGCAACAGTCATATGGGGAAGGGCTGGAATGGGCCTCAGTTGGGCCAGCCCCGGGCTGGTCCTGGGCCCCAGTTGAAGACCTCGGCAAACAGGAATGGGCACGGGTCACGCGTAACCATACGGGTCACAGGTTAGGTGGTGTTCTTCCACCAGAAACTTCGTTGCGACGGCCATAGAATCGGCCGGCCGACCAACAGACAATGCCGACAATGCCGTCCAACCAACAGCCAACACCAGAAGCCGCATCCACCAAAAACCCCGTTGCTACGATGAGCAACCAGCAGCAGACCATTGTGTAAGATACCGAGACGACGCCGACAGTGGTTCCTTCTCCACCTCGGCGGCATCAGAACCTGCCGGTAGATCATCAAATGGCGACGAAGAGCCGGGAAGACTTTTTGGAGCCTCAGACCACGCCGTTAGAGCCTCTGGTCAGTCTCCCTCCATCACCGAGAGGCTGTTCGCCTAGGGGGTCTGTGCAGAACCTGCCGACGGGGCAAGGGAAAGAAGGTGGAGGTCTGGCGAGACCCTTAGGGGTGAACTGTGATATTGTAATGGTGGAACACAATGAAGGAGGAGAAGATGAGGATTCGGCCAGTGATCTCTTTCTATCCGATGAAGAGTGTTCTCAAAGGCTCTTACAGGGGATTAATGAGCATGGAGGGGAAGTGGGTTTAGAGATTGGAGAAGTGAACTTGAAGGGGCAGAAGGAATTTAGGGTGCAGAATCCAATTCCTCTGAACTGTATGTACCCGGATTCATCTAGCGTTTCAGATTGGGTGTTCCAAACAGTGAATGATATAAAGGACATGGTGGGACTAAAGTGTGAAGCTTATGAAGAGCAATTCATGGCATTACTCACCGCCATCAAAGTGGGTCACCAACAACAAAGGAAAATGGGGTCCAAGAAACAGCGAGAACTTAATAGGCTAACATGGTCCATAAATTCTGAAGGTAACTCAAGCAGGGAGAGGTCAAAAGAGAAGGGGCTGGCTTATTCCAATAAATGAAACCAAAAATCCTTTCGTGGAATGTCTGGGGTCTAAACGGGCAGCTTCAAGTAAGAAACTTATTGCGTGGGTGGAAGTCGGACATTGTTTGCTTACAGGAGACGAAATTGAAAATAGTCAATACAAAAATAATACGAAGTATATGGAGTTGCGTTCAAGTCGATTGGGTGTATTTGGCAGCTAAGAGAGCCTCGGGAGAAGTGTTGGTGATGTGGGACCAACTAGTGGTGGAGAAATTGGAGGAGGCAGTGGGGTTGTTCTCAGTAGCATGTTCTTTTAGGAGTGTGATCGACAGGTTTATGTGGGCCTTTGCAGGTGTTTATGGTCCTAAATAGTGACTGAAGACTTATATGGGATGAACTAGCTGGGTTACACAGCTGGTGGGATCTTCCTTGATGCATTGGCGGTGATTTCAATGTAACAAGATTCTCAAGCAAGTGTTTTGGAAATAGACGAATGCGTCCAGCAATGTCAGATTTCTCGGAATGCATTTCTGAGTTGAACCTAGTGGACTTACCACTAGCGGGAGGCATATACACGTGGACTAATAATCAGACGTGGTCTAGATTAGATAGATTTCTAATTTCCCCGGAATGGAAAATTCACTATCTAGAGGTATGGCAAAAGAGATTGCCTTGGCTGTGCTCGGACCATTGGCCCATCATGCTGGACTGTGGGGGGATTCAAAGAAGGCGGCAACATTTTAAGTTTGAAAACATGTGGTTGTAAATTGAAGGCTTTGTGGAGAGGGTCGGACAATGGTGGTCTTCTTACCAGATTCAGGGTACTCCTAGTTTTGTTTTTGCCGGAAAGCTAAAGGCTTTAAAACAAGATCTAAAGCGTTGGAACAAGCAATCCTTTGGTAATATTAGGGAACTCAAGAAGATAAAGCAGTGGGAGATACAAGAGCTAGAAAGGTTTCAAGAGTTAAGGCCTTTGAATCCGGAGGAACAAGCCCAAAAGTTAGCATTGGTTGTAGAGCTCGAGAGAATCATCCTACTGGAAGAGATCTCGTGGAGGCAGAAGTCTAGAGCTTTATGGCTAAAGGAAGGTGACCGTAGCACTAAGTTTTTCCACAGTGTTGCCAATTCTCACAGGCGATCCAACAACATCGAGATGCTGAAGATTGATGGGTCAGAGTGCAGGGATGTGCAAGTGATTAACAATCACGTGGTTAGTTTTTATGAACAGCATCTTATTGAGCAGGTTGGGTGGAGGCCTAAACTAGAGGGGTTGGCTTTTGAGTCCATTGGACCTTTGGACTCTAACCGTTTGAAGAGGCAGAGGTGCTAGATGTGGTAAGGAAAATGGCTAAAGACAAGGCTCCAGGTCCTGATGGGTTATCTATGGGCTTTTTCCAAACTTGTTGGGAGATCCTAAGGGATGACCTAATGGAGGTGTTTCAGGAGTTTTATTCGCTTGGAAAGTTTGAAAAAAGTTTAAATGCCACTTTTATTGCCTTAATACCAAAAAGGGCGGTAGCGGAGGATATACAAGAGTTTCGCCCCATTAGCCTAGTCAATGGGGTCTATAAGATTCTATCCAAGGAACTGGCAAATCTAGGAGTGTCAAATCGTGTTAACGGGTCGTGTTCGTGTCGTGTCAAATTGTGTTAACGGGTTATATAGGTCAACCCTAACCCGACCTGTTAAGCTTATCGTGTCAAAATCTCAAACCCTAACACGACCCATTAACATAACAGGTCGTGTCGTGTCAACCCGTTTTGACCCATTAATAAATATTACGAAATATGTTTTTTTTATAAGTAAACAAATAAATTAAGAAAATATTACGAAATAGGTTAATACGACACAATACAACTCATTTTAAACTATTTATATAAATGGGTTGAATAGGCCTGAAATTAACCTTTTCAACCTGATTAAATTTAGCATAATTTTATATAAATGTTAAAATTACAATATCTATAAAAATTATAAAACTAATAATAAGTCCAAAACTACAATCCAAATAATAAAAATATCGAAATTGAAATTCTAACAATTTTATTTTTAGATATAAGGGTATAATTGTAATTTTAAATTTTTTAACGTGTCATAACAGGTTATAAAGGGTCAAAACGGGTTAACCTGTTATCAACCCGTTAAGCAATCGTGTCTTAACGGGTCAACCCGTTTTGACCCAAACCCATTAAGGTTAAACCCTAACCCGCTATTATCGTGTCGTGTTCGTGTTGGGTTAATGGGTCGTGTGACATATTGCCACCCCTAGGCAAATCGCCTTAGTCAAACCGCTGGAAAGATTATTTCAAAGCCTCAAAATGCTTTTGTAAAGGACAAACAGATTCTAGATGCAGTGCTCATCGCCAATGAATGCTTGGACAGTAGATTGAAAGCGGGTCATCCAGGGATTATATGTAAGCTAGACATGGAGAAGGCGTATGATCATGTTAACTGGGATTTTCTGATTGACATTTTGGGGAAGTGTGGTTTTTGGGAGAGATAGCGTTCTTGGATCCGATGGTGCATATCTACGGTGAAATTCTCAGTCCTAATAAACAGAAGCCCTACTGGTTTTTTCAATAGCACACGAGGCCTAAGACAGGGAGATCTGTTGTCCCCATTACTATTTGTTATTGTAATGAAGGCTTTGAGCAGAATGATCTCAGTCCTGGTTGCAAATGGGCATATGACTGGTTACTTGATTGGAACCCCAGGAGGGGTAGTATTAACATTTCTCATTTGATGTTTGCAGATGACACCCTAATTTTCTCTGAGACGAATCAACTCCAAGTTAGAGTACTAAAGGCACTCCTACTTTGCTTTGAGATAATCTGGACAAATCAGAAATGGTGCCTATTGGTGGTGTTCAGAGTCTAAGACACTTGGCGAATACTTTAGGGTGTAAGACTGCTACAATCCCCTTGATGTATCTAGGCCTTCCGTTGGGGGCCCCCTCGAGAGCAGTTGCGTTATGGGATACAGTGATTGAGAGAGTAGAGCGACGTCTAGCAGGTTGGAAGAGAATGTACTTATCAAAAGGGGGTCGGATTACGCTTATAAAGAGTACTCTATCTAACCTTCCAACATATTTTCTATCCCTGTTCCCTATTCCAGCAAGGGTGGCACTTCGAATTGAGAAATTACAACGGGACTTCTTGTGGGGCGGAATAGGAGAGGAGTTCAAGTTTCATCTAATCAGGTGGGAATAGGTTTGTAAGCCCATCTCGAATGGGGGGGTTGGGCATTAGAAAGCTAAGAATTTTTAATTAGGCGCTACTTGGAAAGTGGTTATGGAGATACCATAGAGAACCAGAAGCTCTTTGGAAGTTGGTGATTGAAAGTAAGTATGAAGAATTATGGGGTGGTTGGTGTTCTAAGGAAGTGCGATGGGCTCATGGTGTGGGATTGTGGAAACATATTAGACAGGGATGGGAGGTTTTCTCTCACTATACGAGGCTTCGTTTAGGAGAGGGAAACATGATCAAATTCTGGTATGACACCTGGTGTGGTAATTGTGCGTTTAAGGATTTATTCCCGACATTATTCTTGGTTGCAAGCGATAAAGAGAAATCAGTGGCGGAAGTCATGGTGGTAATGGGGGAGCAAATCTAGTGGAATATCAGTTTTAGCAGGGCTGCTCAAGATTAGGAAATGGACACTTTTTCAGTCTTTTTCAGCCTCTTGTACTCAACCAAACCAAGTAATCAGCTTCTGGATTTGTTGTGGTGGGTACCGTCGGGAAAAGGCTTGTTTTCGGTCCGTGTTTTCTACAAGGCTCTAACACAAGGGCAACCCTCTCAGTTTCCTTGGAAAAAGCTTTGGAAACACAAGGTGCCTCTAAAAGCAGCTTTCTTTGTGTGGTCCGCTTCATTGGGCAAGATCCTCACAACGGATAATTTGAGAAAACAAAGGGTGATCATCGTAGATTGGTGTTGTATGTGCAGGAAGGGGGGAGAATCTGTTGACCATCTTTTATTACATTGTGAAGTAGCTCGAGGGTTATGGAACGAGGTTTTTTGTATACTAGACTTGGGTTGGGTTATGCCGGAAATAGTTGTGGCGGTTCTTGCTAGCTAGACAGGTTTGAGGGGCAACAACCAGATTAAGACAATTTGGAAGATGATCCCGATATGCATTATGTGGTGTGTGTGGCAAGAGCGCAATGAACGGACATTCAAGGATAAAGAGAGATCAATGAAGGAGCTGAAAGTCTTCTTTTTTAGAACTCTCTGTGCTTGGGCTATTGCTGTTAGTTTTAATGGCCAAAATTTACATGAGTTTCTTATTTCTTTTGATCCTACGTAGTGTAGGACATTCGTACTGAACGTGGCATTTTGCCTATTCTTTTGAATATACCTTCTTACTTTTCTCAAAAAAAAAAAAAAAAAAAAAAAAAAAAAAAAAAAAAAAAAAAAAAAAAGAAACTAAGCTCATCCTATTAGCAAGAACATTTGAAATTGTCTTGTACATACTGCTCACAAGACTAATAGGACAGAAAACCTTCACCTCCATTGCACCAACCTTTTTGGGAACAAGTGCAATGAATGTATCACTGTTTTCCATCTTTTTTCAGATGACACTACTATTTTGTGATACAGATTCGGATCAGATTTGAGCGATGAAGGCTCTTTTGATTTGTTTTGAAACTGTCTCTAGCCTAAAGGTGAACCTAGGGAAGTCTGAGAAGGTGCCGGTGGGCTAAGTGAGGAACATTAGAAGTTTGGCAAGTTTTAGAATTTTAACAGGACTGGAATTGCATGGGTGATGCCTAAGAGGGTGGTAGATTTGTTCGCTTGTTGGCAAAGGATTCAGCACAATTTCCATTTTGCGGATGTATGGAGAACGATTCTTTTATATATCATGTGGTGTCTTTGGATTGAAAGGAATGGTTGAAACTTTGAAGATAGGCAATATTCTCCGAATGAGCTTAGAAGTTTCTTCTTCCACACTTTATTTCTTAGGGCTTCTGCCAGTGTTTTTAATGGAGCCAGCTTACATGATTTTCTTGTATCACTTTCTAGCTCCTAACTTGTAATTAGGTGTTTGTTGTTTGTATAATTCCCATGTACTTGGGCTATGCCTATTTACTAGTTTTAATAAAATTTTATATTACTCATCAAAAAGAGAAGGGACCTAAAAAAGCAAGGATGGTAACAATATGTGTTTACTAATCCGCATGTCTACATGCACATTTCTATTTGTATTTGTGCATTCATGTTAAAATGTCTTTGCAAATCTTTAGGTAGAAATAGGTTATGAAATAAACCATGCATCTTGCCCTCTGATTAAACTCTCACTCAGACTATTTTCTAACCTGGAATCCCAGAGTGACAAGGTCCTTCTCAGAAACATCTGCTACAGACCTTCACAGAAAAGGAAAATTGAATGCATCAAGAGAACAAAGCCAGTAACTACAAGTATAAAGTGACTCAGAAGAAAACCTCAACATTTCTAGAATATTTGGCCAACTGTGGAGTAATTTTTCTCCATGCCTCTGAAAAAAGTTCGCGAGAAGAAATTATAAGAGTAGGCAGCAGCAAAGCAAAATAAATCTGTACCTTGTAGTGGCACATTACCTCTAATACGTGCAGAAGAATTTTCAAAGAACCAGCTCGAACGTCAATGTTTTGAGTAGAAAAGTAAAGTACTCTGAGTGGAGATATGACCGAACATTCAAGTGCTCTCAACTCTGCAAGCCTGGTTCCCATCTAAAAGACACAGAGCAAATAAAAAGCTATACCAATCCTTATTTTAAATATAATACCTAACTTCTTTCTTGTGGAAAAAAATACACAAACTCCCCTCAAACCACCCAAATTGCAATAATCCCCCAAACTATCAATTTTGGAAAAATTACCCTAATGAAAGTTATTTTTTAAAAATAAAAATAAAAATGTCGAAAAAATTAAAAATATTTCAAAAATCAAAAGTTACTTCCATCATTTTTTATGTATTTATTTCTAATTTTCGTTTGAAAATTTTATTCATGTTTATTTCAGTTTTTAAATAATTTTCAATTTATCTATTTTTTTGTGTTTTTTGTTTAATTCTTTTAAAGTTATTTTTATGTTTTTATTTTTTATTTTTTTGGATTTTTCGGTTTTTATCCAGGATATTCATGTCAAAATTGTTATGGAAAGGGTAAATAACAATTATTTTATTTTTTGGTAATATGAAGGGGCGATGACCAAAATTAATAAATTTTCTTATTCATAAAAAAAATTTGATAGTTTGAAAGTTGATTGCAAATGGGGGGGTAATTTGAGGGGAGTTTAAGTCCCTCGTTTTCATTTTTTTTTTGGTTGTGATCATTGATACAATACCTAACTTCAACGATAAAGGGGCAAAAACTCTCACCTCCTGAGATCTACCATGGGTTCCGGTTGGTATATTGTCCTGAAACCCATCCGAGCCTAAAACAGCACATATTGATTGATCCAATGCATCAAGTCCAATAGTTCGTAGATGCTGATTAGAACTATCAGCAAGCTGCAAAATGTTCTTGTGATGTCAAGAAGGATGTAGATGTGATACAGTGATATATCAAACAAACATCATTACCTCAAGAAAGTGGCCAACCACTTGGTCCCACAATGACTGCACTCCTGCAATACAGTAGACAAATCGAGAACGAATCAAATAACATTAACTCAAATCATACAACAAACATAACAACTCTCTTTATAAATAAGTCACCATAACTTTATTAAAATAACTTGCCTATACTTTTACAAGATCTGTTACTTTTTTTATAAGTTAAGATTTGTTACTTTATTTCATGGCAAAAAATATGGAAAGTGGTGAAAATTAGTAAATTACTTCTAATTTTTCAGTGAAGCCTCAAGAAGTTCTTTTTGTCTTGTCTTACGCAAATACACCCACCCACATGTGCATGTGCACCAAAAGAGTTTTACTTCTAAGGCTTTAAATATAATTAGGCCAGCAAGTTGCAGTGAACAAACATATGGAAATCATAAGCACGTGCAAACCCAGGACGTAAAACAAATGGCATCACGTACTGTGAAGATTATTAACAAGGATGGAAATCATTCTTTCCACAGAAAAACTGATGCTTCCCAATTTTTGACTTGATGCCGGTCCAAAAGCACTTGAAGCTGCAGCCAAGGATTGATCTGACAATTGATGTAGTGCAGAAAGAAGAGACTTAACGGCAGATAGGTGCATCAATGCCGAGCTCTCAAAAAGCTTTGCAAACGGAAAGGAGGGAAAAAGAAAATGTTAGAATATGTTGATTGTAACCATGTAGTACGATAGAACAATTCATTAAGGGTTATTTTCAATAATGAAGGGGAAAAAGAGAGATACAAAACAAAATGATGCTGAAATTGTCACATGGCAATTTCAAAACTGTATCAAGATAACCTCTGGACTCTGGTTGTTTTCAGGAAACATTAATTCCTCTATTTTTTAGGACAAAGGTCCATCAGAAAGGACAAGAAAACAAGAAATTCTTAAAACGATAAACAAATTTATTATATAAAAGGGATTCAAAGATATAGTCAACATTAAGGACATGTTTGGAAACTTAGATGTTCTCAGATATTCTCAAAACTTAATTTCCTTCCCAATCATCACTCAAACACAAAACACTTTTCAATTTCAAATATTCAACTTTTTCATCTAATCATTACCTAATCATTATTCAAACACAAAACTCAATACAACTTCCTCAAACTTCCAAACAAAATACAAAAAACAACACAACTTTTTCAAATTTCTAAACATAAATTATATTCAAACAATTGTTTAGGAAGGATGAATTTAAGAAGGATGAATCGGTGCTGGATGGTAACAATAGGAATGACATTTGTGGTGGAAGCGAATGGATGTAAGGAAGAATGGTTTGCCTACTGAGGTGTTGCAGAAAGTTGGAGAAGTTGAAGGGTCTCTGTGGCACGTAAGGGCAAAGTTATTTGGTTAGAAGGAGAGGTTGGAGTCAATGTTGAAGAAGGTAGATGAAAGGTTGGGTCTGTTTATGGGTTTGGGCCTAAATTTGGAGGATTAAGAAGAAGGAAAAAGGATGAGGGAGCAGCAGAATGGGCCTGTGGCTTTTAATGTTAAGTTAGCATATGGGCCGGATCGAGGCCCAGTAAATAGGCCTGGTTTCTGGAGGACAAAGCCTTCACATGAGATACAGGGCTCAAACAGCCCGAGAGGAGGTGTGGCCCAGCCCAAGGGCTCGGTGGCTCCGACAGACACTACGACATCACAAATAGGGTTGACAGCGACAGGCGAGTCCCCAAGAGGCTCTCCGACAAGGGTTCATCCACCGGTGACTGTTCAGTTATTTAGATCTGAGAATCGGAAATCTGAGGTGGTCCATTTTTTACCCTTGCCAACACAAGAGTTTGAGCTTTCATTTGGTTAGTTGGAATAACTTGTGTCAACTGGTTTCTTGTGGAGGATTGGGGGTGAGAAATTTGAGGTTGTTTAATAAAGCACTCCTTAGAAAATGGCTTTGGAGATATCATGAAGAGAGATTCTTTATGGAAGAATGTTGTTGATGTTAAATATGGGGAGTGGGTGGGGGGATTGGTGTTCTAATGAAGTTAGAGAAGCGTATAGGGTGAGTTTATAAAAGGGCATTAGGAAAGGTTGGGGGGAGTTTTCTACACATTAAATTTAAGGTGGGGGAAGGGAAAAAGGATTCTCTTTTGGCATGACATTTGGTGTGGGGAATCAGCTCTTAAATCAGATATTCCATCTCTTTACAAGATTGAAGGGATCAAAATGTTGCTGTGGCAGATTATCTTCAATGTTAGGATACTAATATTCTATGGAATGTTGACTTTATTAGAGATGTAAATGACTAGGAAGTGAATGTTCTTTCAGATTTTCTGGGAAGAATTTACAACTCTAATGTGATGCAGGGAAGAGAGGACAGGCTATTGTGGGATCATGCTGGAAATTTCAGGTTTTCAGTCAGTTTTTTTTATAAGGTGCTTAATTGTCATTCTGGCTGTGTTTCCCCTGGAAAAGTATTTAGAGGGTGAAGGTACCTACTAAGGTGGTGTTCTTTAGTTGGGTGGTTGCTCTAGGGAAAGTATTTTTTTTTTTTTTTGATAAGTAAACGATAGTATTAATAAAAGGCATAGCCCAAGTACACAAGAAGGTATACAAGTGGTAAAACCTATCTAGGTGGCTATAGTAGTCACCAGAAACTCGTGTACATTTAGGCCATTAAAGTCTATAGCTAGAGACCATAGAAGTAAAGTGCTGAACAAATAGATACAAAGCTCCTCAGTTGTCCTCTCCTTATCTTCAAATGTTCGTTCATTTCGCTCTTGCCAAATGCACCACATGATGCAGATAGGTACCATCTTCCACATAGCTTTGACATGTAAATCTCCTCCCGGCATCGCCCAACTGGCTAATAGTTCAAGAACTGACTTCGGCATCACCCAATTTAACCCTACTCGACGGAAAACTTCACACCACAAGGCTCTCGCTGTCTCACAATGTAGCAGGAGATGGTTCACTGACTCACCATCTTTCTTACACATACAGCACCAATCAATAATAATTACCCGCCTCTTCCGCAAATTATCGGTAGTCAGAATCTTGCCCAGAGCTGCTGTCCATACGAAGAAAAGTGTTTTGGGCGGCGCTTTATTCCTCCACAATCTTTTCCATGGAAACAAAACATTCGGTGTAGCTATAAGGGCCTTATAATAAGAACACATCGAGAAAATACCCTTACCCGTATGTTTCCACCACAGTTTGTCTTCATGCAATCCGTTCGGCTTCATAGAGTACACTCGGTTGAAAAAATCAGTGAAGCTGTTTACTTCCCAATCATGTGCTGCTCTACAAAAAGTGATGTTCCAGTGAACTTGATCCCCCGAGCGAACCAACAGGTCCGCAACCGAAGCTTCTTGATCACAGGCCACTAAATATACACATGGAAAAGTGTCCTTCAGTGCCTCTTCCCCACACCAAATGTCCCTCCAAAAACTTATTCATGTGCCCTCCCCCACCAAAAGTTTAGTATTATTGGCAAACATCCTCCACCCTCTTCTAATTTGTTTCCACATCCCCACTCCATACGATCCATTCCCCTCTCTAGTACACCATCCCCCCCAAAGGTTGCCATATTTACTATGAACTACTACTTTCCATAGTGCTTCCGGCTCCATATTATATCTCCAAAACCATTTCCCTAGGAGAGCCCGATTGAAAATTCTCAAATTCTTTATCCCCAACCCTCCTGAAGAAATTGGTCTGCAAACCGTATCCCAGTTGATTAGATGAAACTTGAATTCATCCCCCAACCCACTCCAAAGAAAATCACGGTACAATTTTTCAATCCATGCTGCCACAGAAGCTAGAATTGTAAAAAGAGACATAAAATAAGTGGGTAAGTGAGAAAGAGTACTCTTTATCAGGGTCACTCGGCCTCCGTTCGACAATTACAGTCTTTTCCATCCAGCCAATCTTCTCTCTATTTTCTCAATAACTTTATCCCAAATAGCTATGGCTCTTGAAGCCGCCCCCAAAGGTAAACCCAGATAAGTCATTGGAAGGGCGGTGACCTTACACCCCAATGTGTTAGCCAACTGTCGAGATCTACTAACATTCCCAATTGGAACTAATTCTGATTTATCAAAATTTACTCTCAAACCTGATGCTGCTTCAAAGCATAACAGTAGCGCTTTCAGAGTCCTAAGTTGTTCTTGTTCAGCCTCACAGAAAATCAGCGTGTCATCAGCAAAAAGTAAGTGAGATATCGAGATAAGGCCCCTATTCTGATCACCCACGGAAAACCCAGCCAGCAAACCATTGTTAACTAGAGTCATTATCATCTGACTCAGGGCCTCCATTATGATAGCAAAGAGAAGAGGGGACAATGGATCCCCTTGTCTTAAACCTCTCGAGCTGTTAAAGAAGCCTTCTGGACTGCCATTAATCAGAATTGAAAATCTTGCTATTGAAATGCACCATTTGATCCATCTACACCATTTTTCCCCAAAACCACACCTCCTCAAGAGATATATAAGAAAATCCCAATTTACATGGTCATATGCCTTTTCCATGTCTAATTTACAAATAATCCCTGTCATACCGGATTTTAATCTACTATCCAAACATTCATTGGCTATTAATACCGAGTCCAGAATCTGACAACCCCTAACAAAGGCATTTTGTGGCTTTGAGATTATTTTACCAATGGCCTCCCCCAACCTGTTTGCTAGAACCTTTGAAATAATTTTATAGACCCCATTAATGAGGCTAACGGGCCTAAAATCCTTCACTTCTACAGCCTCGGTCTTCTTTGGAATTAATGCAATAAAGGTCGTGTTCAAACTTTTCTGAAATTTCCCTGACGAGAATAGTTCCTGGAAAACATTCAGCAAATCCTCTTTTATCACCTCCCAACAAGTGTGGAAGAACCCCATCGAAAAACTGTCTGGTCCTGGTGCTTTGTCTTTCCCCATACGTCTGATCACTTCATATATCTCCTCTTCCTCGAACGCTCTTTCCAATCTTGTTGCAATCTGTGGCTCAATGGAATCAAATACAAGTCCATCCACTTTTGGCCTCCATCCCTCTCTTTCTGTAAATAGTTGTTCGAAAAAATTCAGCACATGTTCCCGTATCACAGGGGCCTCCGTACACTCTCTACCATTGATACTCAGCATCTCAATGGTATTATTCCTCCTATGCGAATTTGCCACTCTATGAAAGAATTTTGTACTCTTATCCCCTTCTTTCAGCCACAAAGCTCTTGATTTCTGTCGCCAAGATATTTCTTCAAAAGATAATACCCTTTCTATCTCTGTAGTCAATTCTGCCTTTCTTGTTCTTTCCTCTAGGGAGAGAGATCTGCCTTCGTTGATGCTTTCAAGACACTGTAACTCTCCCATCATAACTTTCCTTTGCTCCCCTAAGTCCCCAAAAGATTGGGAATTCCATAGCTTTAAGTCCTCCTTTAAAGCCTTTAATTTGCCTGCAAGTATATGAGATGGAGTACCATTAAACTGATAAGAGGACCACCAACTCCTAACCTTATCCACAAAACCCTCGCTTTTAAGCCACATGTTTTCGAACTTGAAGTAACGGCGCCCACTTTGAATGCCTCCGCCATCCAATAAAATTGGAAAATGATCTGAGCATAAACGCGGCAATCTCCTCTGGCAGACCTCTGGATACTGACATTCCCACTCTGGCGATATTAAGAATCTATCCAACCTCGACCACGTCTGATTATTGGACCAAGTAAAAGGGCCACCTATAAGTGGTAAATCCACCAGGTTCAACTCAAAGATGCATTCGGAGAACTCCGTCATAGCTGGACGTATACGACTATCACCTGATCTTTCACTAGGGAACCTTGTGACGTTAAAGTCCCCTCCTATACACCACGGGAAATCCCACCAACTGTGTACCCCCACAATTTCTTCCCAGAGTTGATGTCTAATGTTGTCAACATTCGGTCCATATATTCCTGCAAAAGCCCACAAAAAAGTTATCTTCCACCATCTTAAGAGAAACAGCCACCGTATATTCCCCTATGAACTCCTCCCGCTTCATCATCACCCTTTTGTCCCACATCACAAGAATACCCCCCGAAGCCCCATTCGAAGCCAAGTATACCCAATCTACATATGGGCAGTGCCATACACTTCTCACTATTTTTCGGGTTACCAGTTTCAGTTTGGTCTCTTGTAAACATACAATATCCGCCCGCCATTCCCGTAACAAGTATTTTATGCGAGAATGCTTATTATAGTCATTTAGTCCCCTAACATTCCACGACACTATTTTTGGCTTCATAAAGAAACAAAAGTACCCTTCCCTTTGACCCTATCCCTACTAGCACTACCCTCTTTCAATGACCAGTCCAATCTCTTAACCTCCCTACATTTCTTGACTCCTTTATTCTTAGAACGTGAGTGTCCCACCTCAATGGCCGTGAGAAGAGCCAAAAACTGTTCTTCATAGCCCACACACTCCATGCCCACTATCTTTTGAATGTCTTTAACCTTGTTGAAAACCCAATCCGACATCTCACACTCATTTGGTATAAGACAATCTAGAGGAAACGGGCTCTTGTCCCCCTGCCCTTCACACTGAAAATGACCTTCCCATTCCACCAAAGTATTATGTATCTCCACTCCTTCTGAGATGATTTCCGGTGAAACTACCAGCTCCTCCCTTAAGGTCATCGGCTGGTTTAGCTCTTGAGAGTCAGGGACCATAGATAAATCATTGCAATGAGAAGCAGAAGCCTCCCTTATGACATCTGAAATGTTCTGTCCACCACCCGCAAAAAGAAAAGCTCTCGGGAACTGGTTTTCTTCATTTTCCTCCATATTCCCCTTAAAACGTTCAGTCCCATGTTCTGAAAACAGCTCTAGATGTTCACCCTCTGAGCTCTGTACCTCCGTTTGAGGAAAAAACTCCCCCATTGTGCTTATCGGTTTAGTCTGTGCGTAAAACTCTGGAAAAAGAACCACCGGGGGCTGTATTTCCTCTTTTTCCTCTACACGATACGGCAAGATCTGTTCTATTCTCGTCGCCGGCGATGTCTGCGTTGCCGGCATGATTTTCGTCGTCGTTCTCTGTTCAATCTGAGCATGGGTCGTCGGTGTCAACTGTGTTGCCGATGTAGATGGGTCGGATCTCATGTTTCGGATCCTCCATCTCTTTTGTATTACCGGCCCGTGAACTGCTTCTGTAACATTGGACTCCCTGGTAAGGCCTTTACCCGCAGGCCCTCTTTTGTCCAATATTTGAGGCCTCGTGAAACCCTCTTTCCCTGCCTGGCCCAACTCCAGCCCATTATAGGCCTGTCCCATTTCCTTCTTTAATAATAATTCGATTTTCTTAAGCAGATCTGCTATCTGCGATTTTGCCTCCCATAGCAATGTCAACGTCTCCCCATCAATCACTCCCTCTAGCTGTCTGTTACAGCTCTGACACAATACTACGCACGTCTCCCTGTCAAGCTCCTGACCCCATGCCATACCTTTTTGTACGAGCATATCTTCCTTCCCAGTTCTCTGACCCTGCGGTTGTTCCACCATCAGAGCCTCCTTGTAGGACAAAGGCTGTGACTGCCCCAGCCATTGCTTGACCATCGTCCTCTTCCCAGTTTCCTCATTGTGCACATATCTCTTTTCATCGAAGAGATCCCACAGCGCCTCCCCCATCTTGTTCCACCCATTTCCTTCTTCCTTAGGTATGAAGATGAAGTTCCTCCTCCCACCCACTCCATATTCTACCACTGCTAGGTACCTACCTCTCGAGTTTGAACACCTTTGGGCAATGAAACTACTGCTGCCTTCCCTTTTAGAGGTATAGAATTCCTTATGATCTTCCTTTGAACAGACCTCCATGGCCTTTGCCAGCCACTGCACCGCTGCTGGGCCCAGAGCTATCTTTGCCACCATCCTACAAGATTTTTCTGTGATAACCACCCTGCCCCCCTCCTTTACTAGCGTGAAGCATTTTGAACCAATAACTACCTCCTTACACCACTGCATAGCGTATGGATAGAACCTAACTAAGCACCACCGTGAACACCGTCGTTAACTACCCCCACTAACATAACTGAATAAAGCTAAGCATCACAAAAGAGGAAGTGTACGGAGAGAAAATTCGTTGCTCTCAAAATTCTGTGAGGTGCCCCAATTCTAGCTTACCTAGGGAAAGTATTGACCATGGATAACATTAGGAAACGTGGTTTGTGTATAGCTGATTGGTGTATCATGTGCAAGAAGAATGGTGAATCTGTAAATCATCTTTTTTTACATTGTGAGGTGGCAAAGTCTTTGTGGAACGAGGTTATTGGTCGGACAGGTTTATATTGGGTGATGCCTAAGGAAGTTGTGGATTTCCTTGGCATGGTTTTGAGGCAAGGAAATGAGTTGCTGCCAAAAGGAGAATGATTCATTTGTGTTTAATGTGGTGTTTATGGCTGGAAAGGAATGAGAGATGTTTTTGAAGACCAAGCATTCTTTTGAAGATCTTCATTATTTTTTCTTTTCTACTTTGATTTTGTAGGCTAGGATCTTGTAAGGAATGATGATAATGCACTGAATCTGTTTCTATCGTAGTTTCCTACTTTCTAGGAGATCAATGTTAAAACCATGCCTGAATCTCTCAGTGGGACTTGTTCCCTCTTCAGTGGTGTTTAGCTCAGTTGTTACGTTGCTTTAGGAATAGATACATTGTTATGGGGTTGTTGAGGAATGTCAATGTTGATCAGAAGTGTTTTGAGTTTGAAAAATTAAATGAACTATGGTGGAGATGCACGGAGAGCAGTTGTCGTGCAGTGAACTGCATTTCCATTGCTCAAGATTCTATGGGTTGGTTGGCTGCCATGGTGAAGGAAGCTCTAGGCTACGAGGGTTTTGCAGAATTTATCAAATCGCGAAGAAGTGGGTCTCAGGTATTGGTGGTGTAGTGGCATCATAACTCTGATGGGAGATTCATCTCTGTTTCAGAGTTCGGCCAAGGGAAGCATCGTGGTCTGATAGTGATACCGGAAGGAAGGAAGGGGGTAGGGTGGAGGAACTTTGTTGATTTGTTGAATGAAAGCGCTGAAACTTCCTTTGCTTTTTTTTTGGGGGGGGGGGGGGGGGGGGAACAGAGGCAACCCGCAATGGGGGCCTCCTTCGTCGATTAAGCATGCTCCTCCATCGCAAGGGCACCAGCTTTCCCTTTCATACAAGAAGGCTCTGTCTCAAGCCCCAAAACTTGCAGTGAGGACAAACGAGAATTCTTCTTTGGTGAAAGATCAGTCGTGCATAGGGAATGGTAGGAGGGTGTCAGGACTAAATATGGAAAACTCGATGCATGCGTTGGCTGAAATGGAGAAGCAAGTGGCTACCTTGCAGATGAACATGGGATTACTGAAACGCTGCGTTGAGGTTGTGGGGCTGGATCAGGATATGGGTGCTCAGGTTGAACTGGGCTTTGGTAATGAGATTCTGATTGGGCCCAAGGATCCAGGAGACGTTGGTCTTCATGATAAGGGGAAGGGTCTGGCTTCAGTTGGACCTAACGGGCCCAAGGATTTGCACTTAGCAGCTCAGCAGTGCAGGCCTATCCTACAAGCCGATGGCCTCGACCCAATCTGCCTCTCGGCTCGACCCAATCTACCTCTCAGGCTCGAGAGTTGAAGTGCATAAGGTGCCTTGTAGTCAAGCCCAGCCTGTCCTTCAGACCCAAGCGACGGATTCCCAGTTTCATATGCAGCGTATGCTTGACGATATACCATCATCGTTGTGTGGGCCTTAACCCCCACCGCTGGCGATGGGTCAGGGGTGCCAGATTATGCTAGTGGCTTCGCTGGCGAGGTCTGGGGTGCCGGATTGTGCGCCGGAAGCCTTACATGATCAAGAGATGTGCTTGCACAGCGTCGAAAGGCCTCTAATGTCGACGAAGCTTACCCAAATAAGGTCGCCTGAGGTGGCCGGAGGTCTCGCCGCTTCATTGACACCGTCAGAAATGCTAGGATGTGGCTCTTTGTTTTCAGGGCCTCCGATAGGTAATTTTCCAAGGGAGAATGACAGATCTGAAGCCGTGGAGGATTCAAGAGGTACGGAAGTCTTAATTGGTGGGGAAGAATCAAACTTAGGTTCAAATTTGCAGTTGGCTTTGGTGGATAAAGACTGTATTGGTGGGGAGGGGGCCGTGCTAACCCCTTTATGCACACTCCCGCCCAGTTTCAATAATGAGAGAGTTCCTTCTAACTGGATTTTCAAAAAAGTGGAGGAGATACAAGCTGTTATTGGGATTTCGTATAGAGGTGATGAAGAAAAATTTAGGGCTCTTCTTAAGGCAATTGAAGATAGGTGTATGAAGTCAGCCACAAAGCTAGATAGGGAATTGAAAAGGCTAACTTGCTCCATTAACTATGATGCAAAGGAAGGAAGTGGTGGTAGGGATAGAGCGAAACGGAGGGGCAATCTAAGTTTATATGCAGCCTAAGATTATCTCTTGGAAAGTGTGGGGGCTTAATGATCGCAATAAACGCCTTCGTATCCGAACATTATTGCAGATGTGGAATGGTGATGTGGTTTGTTTTCAAAAAACTAAGCTACGGTTTATCGACAGAAGAATAGTGTGAAGTTTATGGAGATGCGCATATGTGAGTTGATCCTACTTGGCCTCCTTAGGAGCTTCAGGTGGAGTGTTATTAATGTGGGACAAAAGAGTGGTTGAGGTGATTGAGGAGTGTATCGGGGATTACTTAGTAGCGATGCGATTCAAGAACGTTATTGATGGATGGGATTGGGCATTTGTAGGAACATATAGGCCCAATGTGAACAGAATTAGGAGGAGGTTATGAGAAGAGTTGGCGGGTGTATACTCTCTTTGGGATGTACCATGGTGCATGGGAGGAGATTTCAACATTACTCGCTTTCCTAGCGAGAGGTCAGGACATTTTCGGAACTCAGCAGCCATGGAGGAGTTCTCCGAGTTCATTTTTTAGCTAGACCTTATGGACCCCCCCTTGGTAGAAGGCGAATACACTTGGTCTAACGGTCGAGTTTGGTCAAAATTGGACAAATTCCTTGTCTCTCCTTCATGGGAAGCCCACTATCCGGAGGTATGTCAGAAACGTCTACCGTGAGTCTATTCAAATCATTTTCCTATTATACTAGATTGTGGGGGCATTCATAGTGGTTGCCGGTATTTCAAGTTTGAAAACATGTGGCTTACCACGGATGGGTTTGTAGAGATGGTGCGTAATTGGTGGTCTGCATATCAGTTCACTGGTACCCCAAGTTTTATTCTTGCAGGTAAGCTGAAAGCTCTTAAACAAGACTTGAAGAAGTGGAACGTGGAAGTTTTTGGCCACATTGACAACCAGAAATCTACCCTTTTGGTGGAATTGCAGGAGTTAGAGGGAAGGGAATTATCGGGAGATTCCTTGGAGAAGATGATTGTGAGGAAGGGTACAGTCTTGGCAAGTTTGGAGAGGATTTTGTTGTCAGAAGAGACCTCTTGGCATCAAAAATCCAGGGCCCTTTGGTTGAAAGAAAGTGATAAGTGTACGAAGTACTTTCACAAAGTGGCAAATTCACATTGATGCAATAATGCTATAGAGTCACTACATTCAGGTTCTCAAGTGATATCTTCTCCCTTGGACCTAGAAAATCATATTGTGGATTATTATGAGACCCTTCTCTCATAACCGGCTGAGTGGAAGCCGAAGCTTGATGCTTTATCATTTGATGTTATTGACTCTCAGAACACGAGCGTTCTGGAGAAACCCTTCGATGAAGACGAGATCTACAAGGTCATTGTTGGTATGACTAAAGATAAAGCGCCAGGGCCGAATGGTTTTTCTATGGGGTTCTTTCAAAGTTGTTGGGACATTGTCAAAGGGGATGTTTTGCAGGTCTTTAGCGAATTTTATTCTTTTCAAAAGTTTGAAAAATCCCTTAATGCAACTTTCATTACTCTCATTCCTAAGAGACATGGGGCTTCGATTATTGAGGACTTCCGTCCTATAAGCTTGATTAGTGGAGTGTATAAGATTATCTCAAAGGTCCTTGCCAACCGGCTAAGCCCGGTGTTGGAACATATTATTTCCAAGCCTCAAAATGCATTTATTCACGGAAGAAAAATTCTTGACTCGGTGCTCATTGCAAATGAATGCTTGAACCATAGATTGAGGGAGGGGGGTTCAGGCATTTTATGCAAGCTTAACATGGAGAAGGCGTATGATCATGTGAATTGAGAATTTCTCTTATACCTACTCAAGAGGTGTGGTTTTGGTGATAGGTGGATTGCCTGTATGAGTCATTGCATTTTGACTGCTCGAATCTCAGTTCTAGTTAATGGTACACCTGCTGGATTTTTCGATAGTTTCGGGGTTTGAGACAAGGAGATCCCCTGTCTCCCCTTTTGTTTGTTATAGTTATGGAGGCTCTTAGCCGAATGGTGCAGGCCGCAATTGGTGGAGGTATCTTACCCGGTTTCCAGGTGGATAATGGTACTGGTGGCTTGATTACTATCTCTCATCTTTTATTTGCAGACGATACTTTACTTTTCTGTGAAGCAGATAGAAGCCAGATTCTAACTCTACGTGCACTGTTACTTTGCTTTGAAGCAATGTCAGGACTCAAGGTGAATCTTGGTAAGTCTGAGATGGTTCCGGTGGGTGTGGTTTCAAATATACGCAGTTTAGCAAGCTTATTGGATTGTTAGGTGTCCTCTTTACCTTTGAAATATCTGGGGCTTCCTTTGGTTGCAACTTTTAAGGATAGAACCATGGGATGGGGTGGTGGAGAAGATAGAGAAAAGGTTGGCTGGCTGGAAACGAGTTTATTTATCGAAAATGGGTCGTCTTACTCTTATTAAGAGCACCCTTTCAAATCTTCCCACATATTTCTTATCATTGTTTCCTTTACCGGCAGGGGTGGGGAACATGATTGCGAAAACCATCAAAGCATTCTTATGGGGGGCTTGGGGGAGGAGGAGAAATTCCATCTAGTTAGTTGGAAGACAGTTTGTGCTCCAGTTATACAAGCGGGGTTGGGAGCGCACGACTTGAGAACTTTTAATAAAGCCCTATTGGGGAATTGGTTATGGAAATATCATTCGAAGAGGGGGTCTTTGTGGAAAGAAATTATTGATGCAAGATATGGAGCTGCTTGGGGTGGTTGGTGCTCCAACGAAGTGAGAGGGGGTATGGTGTGGGTTTATGGAAATTTATAAGGAGTGGGTGGTCTTGTTTTGAGAGACATGTTTACTTTGAAGTTGGAGATGGCAATCGTATCAGCTTCTGGCGGGATGTGTGGTGTGGAGACAATGCATTGGAAAGAGTTTATCCAACTCTTTTTCGTATTGCTGCTAATAGGGAGGCTTCAATGGCGGATGTGCGGTTATTCCTTCTTGGTGTTCATCAGTGGAATGTTCTTTTTATCAGGGACTTTCATGATTGGGAATTATCTATTTTTTCAGATTTTCTCAACCTACTATACTCCATGGGGACTCCTATGGCACAGTGTAATCGCTTGAAGTGGAGGTCTAATAATCAGAAGAAATTAATTGTAAAGGCGTATTATAAACTATTATCATCACAAGACCATTCTCCTTTTCCCTGGAAGAGCATTTGGAAGTCTCATGTGCCTTCTAAAATAGCCTTTTTTGTATGGAATGCCACTCTTAGGAAGATCTTGACCACGGATAACCTGACGAAGAGGGGGTACGTAGTGATGGATTGGTGTTATTTGTGTAAAAAGAATGGAAAATCTGTTGATCACCTCCTACTACACTGTGAGGGAACAAGAGAGTTGTGGGATGATATTTTTCAAAGGGTTGATGTTGCTTGGGTTATGCCCTCGAGGGTGGTAGATTTCTTGGGTTGTTGGAGGAAGATGCAAGGATGTCATCAAGTGGCAGCAGTGTGGAAGATGATCCAGCTGTGTATTATGTGGTGTATTTGGTTGGAAAGAAATGCGCGCTACTTTGAAGACAATGAACGCTCTATGGCAGAGTTGGAAGAACTTTTTCCTACACACTTTATTGCTTTGGTTTTCTGCTATTGTACTAAACAGGGACAATGTTCATGATTTACTGTCTTTAATTCATCGCGCATAGAACGTTCCTAGGTGTCTTATGTATACTTCCTGTGTACATGGGCTTTGCCTATTTTGTGATTAATAATATTTTTCTCTTATCAAAAAAAAAAAAAAAGTTTTGCTACTTTCTAGTGTGTAGTAGGTATTTCCTTTGTATACTTCATGTGTACTTGGGCTGTGCCTATTCTTGGTAATAAAATTCTTATTAATTATCAAAAAAATATTTTTATTCAACTCTCTCTTTTCCAAAACCAAATAAAACATCTTAACTCAAACCGTTTCACTACTATTCATAAACAATTTCACTACTATTCACAAAACTCTAATATATTCTAAGGCAATGTTTGGGAAGTGAGATGAGCATCTCATCTCATCTCATCTCATCTCAAAACTCCTTATAATTTCCTTCTCAAACATCACTCGAATATAAAACACCTTTCAAGTTCAAATTTTCAACTATTTTGTCTAATCATTACAAATTTTTCAAACTTTCAAACAAAACCCAAAAAACGATACAACTTTTTCAAATTTCAAAACAAAAATAATATTAAAAAAATATATTCAAACAATTTTTTAACTTTATAATATTTTTATTCAACTTTTTTCTCTCATTTCCCAAAACCCAAACATCTTAACCTGTACTATTTCACTACTATTCACAAACCATTTCGTTACTATTCACAGAATTGTCATCGCATCTCATTACCCAAACATGCTCGTCCAAATGAGCCCTAAATAAAAAGGGTTTCAATGAGATAGTAAGCATCAAAAACAAATTTTATCTGCTTTCCTCACCTGAGAATTCAAAGAAGAGAGAATGTTGAAATCACTGTATTGGCCAGATGATTCTCGCATAAGCTTGGGGACGGCTGTGGAGACCTCCTATAGATACAATATTGAGATACTTGCACACTTTCAGAATAGAGTTAACAATCGTGGGATTAATACATCTTTGAACAAAAATAATCAACCATTAAGAGAAATTTACTCAGACTACAAAGAGCTATACATGCTTCTACATAATAGTAAACAAGTGCCTATCTATAAAATGAAACATTAGGGTCTCATTCCAAAAATCACATTTCAGATATTGCTTAATGAGAAACCTAACAATTTACGTTAAGTTCTGAAATGACATTTGTTGGTAGAGGTGGTGCAACCAACAATTTTAGTAGATGATGGAGACTGGTACTCCCCCAAAATTAAACGACACATGCATCCACATACAAATAAACAATATTTCGGGTCACGCAACTGACCATTCTGCTACACTATAATATTCAATGGATTCTTCCCATCCAGTTTCTAATTAGGACATAAAAGTTGGTGAATGCAATGCATAAATTCTTGCATGGCATGCACACCAGGAGAAAGATTGAAACAAGTTATTATATTTTGTTTCCACACCAAAGTAGTGCAGCTTTTTTCGATGATGACTTTAACACTTATGCTATCTGGTTTTAGAGAAACAGGGAAGTGGTAGGGGAACCAAGAAAAGACAGAATTGATACCCCTGTAATTTCTAAGAAATATTGCACCTATACTAATCTCCAGAGGTATACATTTTCACCAAATTGTAGGCCTTCAGGTCGCACCTTAAGTGGCTTCGGCTTATGCCCAAGCCCAAGATTTCACTTGAGTGGCAGGTTAGATCTGGTTTTGGGGCTTTTTCTTTGGGTACGAAATAAATAATGGGTCCAGGCATCTTAGCTTAGGTCGTAAGCTCACTGATAGAACCAGCACCACTTCCCATGGCCATCGACGATGAAATTTTTACTAGAGATCGAAAGGTGCCACTCTCGAGTGTCTACACAATCTCTGGCAATGGAGCTCCATTATATTCAAAGACCACAAAGGCTTGCCAGACTTCCAGAACTGCCAAAGCCCCAGGTTGAAGTCCAAGGTTCTGGCATAGATGTTGCCAATGGAGTGGCTGCTACCGGATTTTTGCTCTTGGGAGCAACTCCAACCAAGATTTCAACAGATGGTGTACCCTCTATATTAGGTGAAGGTCCTCAGAGTAGATTTTAGAGAAGAAGAAAGGATTTTATAACTTTTTTGGGTTTTCCCATAAGGATAATATCGCTTTTCACCGCTATCGAAGTATGAAGTCACCATTAGACTCTGATCAAATCCCCCATTTAATTTTCTAGACGTGTTTGGTTATCATGAAATATGTTAATTTCATGATTGGACCTCTCTATGATAGTAAAGTGGTGCTTCAAATGGGGAATATTAATTGGCTATATGGTAAAAGTCGAGGGGAAAAACATAGGGAAAAGTGATACCTAAATCAAATCAATTGTTGAAAAAGAGAAGAAAAGCAGCGCATAAATTGTACTCGAGTTTCAGATCAATTTTCCCAAAAAAAAGTATCCCAACATGTTTAAAAGACAACAGAAAAACCTAATCCAGCTCCACATAAGAGAGCCGATGCTAAGCAAGATAATAGAATTAATCACATTCCAGGTAAATGTCACAAATCACAGGAACATCCTATGGCATTATATAGTAGTTAGTGAAAGCATAACCAGTTGCCTAATTGTAGATTGTGTCATCATGCATGCTCAGACACAGATCCTTTAAAAAATATAGCTCCTACAGAAAGTAACTATTAACCCATTCTTGGTGGTAGGATTTCACATTAAAAAGATATTTATTGAGATTACCTGTGTGGTGGCATGCGGTGAATGGATTGCTCGGTCTAAAGCAGCTAGAGTTTCTAACACCTACAGTTAATTTTCACCAAACATTAACAGAGAGCAAAGGGGGGGGGGGGGGGGGGGGGGGGGAGGAATTTAGGTACAGGAACATATTTTTAGCCAACATACCAAAACCCAGGATGGCCCCAACATATTGTGTAATCGATGAGCAATATTGAAGAGAGTCCTTAAGGCCTAAATTGCAAGAGAAATTAACATCAACTTTGCACATTTGAAGTGAGAAATGAACCATGGGAAAAAGCTGTCATCCTATGTAAGAGGTACAAAAGATATGAGGTTGAATGAATTACCTGCACATTTTTAGGAGTAAGTACAATGTTTTCCCTTTGATCGACTAATGGCTCAGGACGTTTTGACCCAGGAGACTGTAAGGCACTGCTGCAATATCAATTGCAACCCAATTTTCAACATTCTCAGGTCACTTAAATCTTGAAACCAGACCAGATATATGTTGAAGTGAAGAGGCTGAATTAGAAACTTACACTGTAATTGAAAATAAAGGATTTAAAAGTAAAGCATTTGCAACATAATTACATTCAGATACTCCATTCAATAGTCAGCACCCAGCATGTCTTTTTTTTTTTTTGTTTTTCTTTTCCAATTGGCATCCAGCTTGTCTTGTAAAGCAACCTTAAAGATATCAAACAAAAAGTTGCTTCTAGCCATATGCATGTATTTTACGGATCAAAAACATCGCATGACCATTATGCTATATTAAGGAATTAAAACATCACAAGACCATGTCGGCACAAGTAACAATAAACTGAAAAAGATAAAAAAATAAAAAAATAAATATCGATGATGAAAAGAAAATGATAATCAATGAGAAAGGATTCTCATAATTGAGCAAACTGCATAAAACACAAACAAAACAAAATGAAGTGATGCAAACCTATAGCTGTTATAAAATTAAAAGAAAAAATCCCAGGGAAGTAGATAGTGAGTAAAATAACAATTAATCCAGCCAAAAAAAAAATCTACATATATTGTCTTCATGTTAAAAAAAAAATAGCGAAGCAGCAAATGTGGTGAGAGATGACATTATACGGTAATATTTGCAATTTCATACCTCCTTTTTTCCATTTCATTGGGGAAATTGATTGTGAATTTGCAAAGAGATGCTAAAAAAGAGTTTAAAGGCTCTACAGCACAAAGAACCCCGCATGCCTGTGAAGCAATCATATAAACCCTTGTCATCTATCATATATTGATGGAAACAGAAAATGCTTATAATAAATATTAAAGTTGATGCTTTTAATAAATATACTGATGGAAACAGAAAATGCTAAAACAGAACCATGACTGAAAATAATGCTGGACTTTACTCTTGAAATAAAATAAATCTAATCTGACAGCCATAAATATGTGGCGAGTCAATATGTTAAATTGTAGTTACTTGAGTGAATGCCTGGTATCCCTTTAAGATCTCCAACACAATGGCCTCTCCTTGTGACCTTCCAAAATCAATTTAGGTCAGATTCACAGAAATTCCACTTTTCATAAGACTAAAGATCCTTTAGGAGAAAAAAGTAACCAAACCTTGACAAAATAAGGGATAACGCATCAAGTATGGTCAACCACAAAGAATCAACCATTGAGATGCAGAGAGCAGCTGTTTTCCCAGTACACTTTGCTGGTGGATCATTTTCACATCTAGGAGATTCAAGCTGGTTGCACCAAGAGAGAAATGTAAGGTCAAGCACGCTAGCATTTGCATTGTTTCAAACAGAATATTAGAAAGGGAAAATTAAAGGAAATGACAGAACTACCTCCCCAACTTCCACAGCCTCATCGGTCAAGGTAGCCACGGTAAAGACCACACCCAACAGACCTTCAACTGCCAAAGTTATTGAATGGGCTTCACTAGCAACTAAGACTGCAGCATTGGAGGCATCATTATCAAGACTCCACTCAACCCCTGTAGAAATACATTTTTGTCATCTTCTATGTGCATAAAAAATAGTGATAATGATAACTGATGAAACCCATTAGAGAGAGAGAGAGAGAGAAGGTTTTAAGTGTAAATGCATTCATTATGTATTCCATATGACCAAAAGAGTTTCCCAACAAAAGCTTTACATCCCCAAATATAAAAGAAATTAACCGTCAATCCATGTTGACTCTACATATTGTCAGAAATCCTTGGAAGACCTTTTGGTTCATTACCTAACATATTAGCCACTGGATCACTGTGAACCTGTGATGTTAAGAAGTAATGCTAAAGCACCTCTTCGGGTAATACCTCAACGAGACCAAACAATGAATTTTATAAAGGGTGATCAGCAAATGAAGCAAATGATCATAAAAGGGCTAAATACTAAAATAATCCATGTGATTTAGCCTTTAGACAGCTTACGGGCTAACTTTTAAAATAAGCTTTTCCATCCTTGTAGTTTTCACTTCAGTCATTTTGAACCTTCGGTTATAGATTTGTCAGACCAACTAACGGAAGCCCAATAGAAAGGCACCACATGTCAACACAAAAAATCTAAAAAAAAAAAAACTTAAATATTTTTTTATCAAAAACAAACAATATTTAAAAATTAAAAAAAAGAAAAAATAATTAAACATATTAAATTAAAAAAATAAAAAATAACAAACTAACAAAAATATAAGTTTAAATTTAAAAGGTAAGAAAAAAAATTGTTACACATTCAGGGTAAAGGGGGTGGCTGCAGCCCCCCTAAAGTAGGTCTCATGGCCACCCTCTTATCTACTGTGCATTTTTCAATCTAAGTTTAGAATTTTTCTTAATTTTCTTTTGTATTTAACCCTTTTTTTTCAGATTCTTTATGTTGACAGGTGGCGCATTTCCATTGGTGATGACATGGCTTTCGTCGATGGGTCTGACGGATCAGTAATGGAAGGATCAAGATGACCAAAGTTGAAAGTACAAGGATGAAAAAAATTCATTTTTAAATGTTAGGGTGTAATATGTCTAAAGGCCAAACCACAAGGACTATTTTAGTAATTAGCCCCTCTATAAATTCTCATCTCAAGCAGATGGTTTAATCATATGATCAGTTTTGTGTCACGTGTCTGTCTTCTAAAGAATTTTAACTTTTCTAAGGAGCTTTAGGATGTCATATGATATTCATATTATATAATTATCTTATCTTTTCTTCTGAAAAGGTAAAGGTATCAAATTTCTATTCTAGCCATTCTTTTTTTTTCCTTGCCAGGGAAAAAAAAGTTAAAATGTCAAGACCTATTATAAGACTTTATGCAGGCCTGGTGATTACTCTAGCAAAAATGAAACAAGAAATCTGATATCTCATAATTCCAAACGTCAGAGATTTTCTGACCTTAAGCACACAGATGGATAATTTCCTTCTTTTAACAACATATTGTGTCCAAATAAAATCAAGATTTTTATAACAACAATGTTTCTCTCTGAATAAGAACAGCTGATTAGTTATTTAGAGCACTCCCAATGGGTAATGTAAAACCTCATTTTCTGTATAATTTGAAGAACTGGGGTCTAAAAGTGGCATCCAACGGATGTTCTATTCCATCTGTATTTTCCAATTATCTACAGTGTTACTGCTACATCTAGCTGTAACTGTTCAAAGTTGTAAAAAAAAAAAATTTAATTATTTCTCTCTCATCTGTGTACTTTCACCTCCCCTACCATGTAAAGATTAAGGTGAGGTCGGGATAGTGAGATTAGATGAGATGGTTTTAGATGAAAGTTGAATAAAATATTGTTAGAATATTATTTTTTAATATTATTATTGTTTTGGGATCTAAAAAAGTTAAATTGTTTATTATATTTTGCGTAGGAATTTGAAAAAATTGTAATGATAAGATGAGATGAGTTGAAACCATCTTTGTATCCAAACCTAACCTAAATCATTTCTCTCTCATCTGTGAATAAAAAAGATTAAAAAGTATAATATTAAATGATATAAAGAAAAAATAGATAAACTGATGTATGGTATATTGTAAAAACCAGTATGTAAAATAGAAAGAGTGGGTTTTGGTGATGTATTTTAAAGAATAGGATGAAGAATCCATTGGGAGTGCTCTTAGGTGTTAGGTTTTTCTCTCTTGATAAGATTTGCATCAAAGATTTGACCACTCATCACCTAGCCCTTCACCAATTGAGCCCATGGTCCTGGTGTATCACGTCACAAAAGGAAAAAAAAAAAAAAAACACAATTTCAACATGAACCAGATGTCTCATCAGTGAAACTAATTAATTCTAAAATTGCAGCTAAAAAGCATTATGGTAATTTCAACAAAATGACAACTTAACACCAGAAACAAATTAAGGAATATTATTGTTACAACAGATTGATTTTAGTAGCAGATCTTTGAGAAAGACATAGCTATATGTCAATGAAAGCTAATTGACTACCTTTAGCTTTGCTGCTGAACATCCCTGCAACAGCTGCCAGGCTCTCTTCACTTGCATCTAACACCTAAAGCATTATAAAGTATATGCTAGTTACAGGAATGAAACTATGACTAAAGTAGGAAAACCTAAATGGCATTTTCAGTTCTACCAGTTGAAAATATGCCTGTGGAAAAACACTAGCATACACCAAAATGAAAGATGCAACCAAATTAAAAGGTTGGAATATCTTCTCTCTTCTTTTTTTGGAAGAAATCCAGGCTGGAATATTTTCCAAGCAGTGGAAAAACCTTATAAGCTGGGGAAGACATTGCTGAAAGTAGATTACAAGTGGCCATGGAATATGATACTCAAAATTGAAGTTGACAAGTCAAGAACAACCCATGATTAATTCACAATAAGGTTTGGCAATGTAGAAAGAAAACAGGGTCCTATTCCCTATGATCTACTAAGAAAGTACAGAATTGCATAGGAACAACTTTCAATCATAGCACAAATTTTTTCCAGTCTTGAAAACAAGTAAAACATGGGAAAAAAATTGACCATGCTAGTTAGAATAGAGATTGTACTTGCAAACCCTAGAAAGCCCCTAATCAAGTCATCCATATTATACCACACTCATCTATGTTGATGCAGGATTACATTTATTTTATTGTTGTTGCTGTTGTTGTTGTTGTGATTGTCATTATTGGTAAGCTGGATTCACTCCAATGAGTTAAATGAATGAATATTCAAGATACAAAAGCATAGGCTACAGAAATTTAGTTAAGCATTTCCCAAGTCAAACAAAAAGACACCTGAACTGATGATGAAATGCAAACTAAAAAAATATGGATAAGGCTCGAAGATATTAGAATAAAGAATGCTCCAAACAGACACCTATCAAAAAAGGATGCTCCAATATCTTACCTGTACACTTGAAACAACTCTAGCAAGAGCTTTAACCATGCCCTCCACAACATTTGTATTCTTTGGATGCCTACAAGGCAAATGAAGAAAGCAGGGTATGACACATAATAATGCTTTCATAAATGACCAACTATAACTCTGGAGTCTGGTACGATTATAAGTTGTTGTGTAGACTTGATCAAGCCAAAGTGCCCAATGAATCAGCAATATTATCAACTCTTATCATAATGAGATATTACTTAACAAAAAAGGAAGAAGAAAATTTCATCGCCATCTCAATAACTTTTTCATAAGTCATTTTTATTCAACGTGCAAAAGGGCACCACCCAAGAACACAGAATGTATACAAGAGGAGCACCTAACGAGGGAGACAAAGGAAGATCTCAATATACAAATATAAACACACACCAATATGTATTGACATAGCAATTAAATCTTTTTTTTCTTCTAGCTTTTCCTTCCAATTGTCAAATTAGATACACAACAAAACGTTAAGAGTTAGATGCATGAACAAGTCAACTTGACTTGACAAATTCTCAATCAGTAATTAATCCTCTTTCCCATTCAGTTCCATCCAAAAGTCACACGCCATTGAATACTAGTCATAAGTGATTTTCCTAAGTAAATAGTCTGCCTATGTTTTTATTTTTTAGATAAGATAAATTCTATTAGAATATAACTTCAATCGGGACCTGGTTTATATCACGTTCTTTACACCCTCCAATAAAAAATTGACACATCAACTTTTTTCATTTGGAGAACAAGAAAAAACACATTGAATCAAATGTATTAAAAAATTAAAAAAAAGGTTAAAAAAATTTAGATAAAAACACACTTGGATAGGGGTTGTCAATCACTCCAATAACCCCATTTGGGGTCCCCCGGCCACCCAAAGGGTGGTTCTCCAGCCACTCTAAGGTGGCCGAACCACCCCAAGGGGTGGTGATGGATATTTTTAATTCTTTCAAAGTTCTAAAAACAGATTAGAAAATAATCCGATGTATCATAATTCATGGAAATCTAGGGCTAGCACGAGGGATCAATGCATTTTTAAATAATTTGACTTCAAACAACCTCTTAGACATGGCTCAGAGAATTTTGTCTTCCCATCCTGTCTCAACCGCACAGAATATAATCAAGCTCAGAATGAGTTACACATATTCATCTCTCATTCTGGGGTCACTCTCCTTAAATCTATCATCCATTAAGGAGATACATTTGAAAGCTGTTACTGATGCATCCTTAGCTCAAGCAATGTCGAATATATCTGAAGAAGCCCCTTTGAGAGGCTGTTCTCCACACCACGTATCATGCCAGAACTTCATCCTGTCTCCATTGCTTAGAGTTTTCATGGCTGATTATGCAATATTATGGTTGAAAAAAAAATCAAGAGGCATTTGAATATTTAAAGTGAAGCTGGAAAGAGCAGCAGGAATGAGCAAATCATGAGTGGCCGTCATCATTTATTACAACAAACAAGTCACTGCTTGTGCTATGTATGTCAAGCTGTTTCTCTGAGGGCAAACTCATCTTTCTTTCAAGCTTTCTGACTTCTCAATCTTCAAAACTTGAGTTTTCTTTCCATTTATACCTAATCTTTTGGTTTCTTGATATCATACAGGAGAATCCATTCAATTGTTTTTGTCTTAGTCTTTTCCTAGTTCAGATGAAACTATGATTTTGATCCGTTTTTAGGTATGCGTTGCAAGAAAATGCTAATGGTGATGGGAGCTCCATCACTATATATGGTAAAAATATTATCTTAGGTAAATATTCAACAGACCAACTATTGATCATTGCATCTCTTTCGATGTTTCTTCTTATCAACAAATCTATATGAGAGAAGTAGTAGGTGTAATTGACAAGTATGTGACTAATGGAGCACAGCCGGTGAGAGCTTACATATCAAAGTTCTGAAAAAGAACACGCAACGTCCGTGCCTCCACACAAAACCCCTGTCAAAATTCAGTAAACTTTATCATCAAAGGAAAGTCTGAAAGGTATCGATAATCTACTCAATATTTCAGACATAAGATATGCAACAAGTATTTGTTGCCCCATTGAAATTACCCTCAAGATCTCAAGAACAAGAATGCGATGCCATAATGGCAAATCAAGAAAGATAACCTTCACTAACATACTAAGAAAAACCTGCATAAAAATAAAAAATAAAAAAGAAGAAGAAGATATCAGTTTGATGATAGATGTAAATTTCAAGTAAATGGATGCACTTTCATTACTTTTTATAAGTAATCGATGATTTTATCAAAAAAAGCAAAAAGGCACGGCCCCAGGACACAACAAGTATACAAGAAGAATACATAATTGGAAATAGGAAAAGAGGCAAATGCATTATCATTAAATGAACAAACAAACAAATAAAAGGCATTCCAAAGTAATGATTTGTAACAGAATGTCCTAATTTAGATCAAGTAATCAGCCACTTTATATCTTTCAGCCAGAAAAAAAGGCAACTGCTCCATTATCTTCAGTAGAAGACCTATCTATGGGTTCCTCGTTTCCTTAGACGAGAACCTCTCTCTCTCTCTCTCTCTCTCTCTCTCTCTCTGAGTGGCCTTTTTAGTGTAGACAGCTGCTTTTGGGAAAATTTTCCTAAAGGATGCAGAATGTCATATTGTGGATTGGTGTTGCATAAGTAAGAAGAATGGAGAGTCCATTGATCATTTTTTGATAAGTAGAGTCCATTGATCATCTTCTTCATCAATGTGAAGTAACGTTATACTTGTGATGTTTATTGTTTAAAGGGGTTTCATGTCGAGTGTGTTGTGCCTAGAAGGGTGAGAGAGTTGGTGGTGAATTGGGGAGGACAACAGGAGCATGATATGAGTAACTTCATCAATAAGTCACAGCAAAGGTAGAATATCATTCACAAAAAGAACACACCTCGCATTCCGTGATGAGGGATGAACTGTAAAGCCTGATAATATGTGCAACGGACCGCAAAACCATGCGTCGAAAAGAAGGCTCTCCTGCCTCCCCTTCAGGCTGAATGAATATTGAATACATTTGAAGGAAAGAGAATTCCAACTGTAAAATTCTTCTTAAGATGCCAAAAAACCCCCGATGGATCAAAAGACTAACTACACGTTTCAGAAGATAAATTACCTCAGCATTGGTACGAATTGATGTCATTAAAACTGAACATATCTGGTACCGCAAAACCTGTTGTGTATCACATAATCTTTTCAACAATTAAAATCTCACTAATATGCTTAAACAAAACACCAGAAAAGAATGCTTTTAGTTAAGATGTTTTTATATTTACCTGCTCGTAGGGAACTAAGGTTCTGAAAACTGCCACGTAATTGGATAAAATGAATCTGAAGATCATGCATCAAGAACAAGTAAATAAAGCCACAAGGAACCATATATGGGTTGAGTAGCAGATGACAAAGACAAACTAGGAAGGTTCAACCGATGAATAAGTATGAGCATAGTGTGCAGTATTCTAACACTTGGGCATTAGAAAGACAAGCAACCCTGCCAGGTCAAGTGCCAAAGCAAACCATTAAGTAATAGAACAACTTATATGTGAATTCTTGAGGTACAAATGATAAAACAATTGAAGTTGGCTCAAGACATGCAACAACCTAGGACTCTAATGTGACCCAAAAGTTAATACCAAAATTCCTGATAAATGAACGAAGTCAAGCTATAATGGCCCTTTATAACGAAGATGCTGAACTATTGTCTTATTTAATTGATGTTAGGATCCACTCGACAGAATTTGACTATAGGACTTCATATTATAAACTTCAATATAATTGCAAGACTCCCTGTCCTAAAATGAGTGTCTATTTGAAAAAACACAAAGCTCAAGAAAAGACATTAAATGCAAGGACAGCGCACACCCTTGATAGATTTCCGCAATCAACCTTCTTAAATGCTTTGATCATTGGAGTGGACAATCAGTGTGTATTATTTTATCAAAATCAAACTTCAAAGTTTTTTTCATCGAACCTAAGCAATTATATCAATTACATTCCTTGCCTCAATGAGTTTTTAAATTTGGAAATGCAACATATCATCTGGATGGCACTCTACTTTGGATTCTCTCTTTTATTTATTTATTTATTGATAAGTTATTTATATCCAATAAGATACAATGACTATATACAAATAAATAAATAAATGGAACTTCAATGTATATATTTCTGACAATACCCAAAGGCATGAAAATAGTAGTGGACAAGTGATGAATAATCGTCGCAAAGGCTGCAAAGCAGTTAGGTCAAATATCTGTTCATGACTATGAGGCAACTCTGGTCACTACAAGTTACAGGAATATAAAATTTGAAAAGCAAAGGATTTCTTACTCAAGTATATCAAGCACAAATGTTCGTTGAAGAGAACTGACACGCAGCCAAATTGCCTGTAGGATAAAGTCAAAAACGTTATCCATTAGTTGAAATTCTGTCAAAACAATTCCTCTGACTGATAATTGCATTCATGTTTATGGAACATACAGAATAAATAATATACAAAATAGAAACTGTGTTTAGGAGTCATCGATTATGACACCAATAAAAAGTTCCGGAATACAGTTGACTAGTTCTAAACCAGCACATACAGATCCACCTGCAGCAAGAGCTGTCAGGTCTTCGAGCAAACAAAGCCCAAGCTTTCCAGCATTTGTCACAGTCTCCCTCATCAATGATGGCCCTCCTGCAACATATTCATTCTCCAATGACCTGTTAAGACAACCATATAGATATAATAGAGATCAGCTGTTGAATATCTAATTCAAAACTATGCATGAAAGCAGGCCAACACCAATTTATGCGCTACTCTTGTTTTATATAAGTCCACACATATCCAATACTGCTAACACTGAAATGAAGAAAAATACGGACTACATGCAGTATATTGTTTCTGTTGTACCAATATTTGACTAGATGGACACAAACAGAAATTGTTGGTGGAAGATGTTCATTAAAAATAACATACTCTGAACGGTTGATGCCGCGACTAACATCAGAAGTAACTGTACCCGTTCGAGAGATTTGACCTCCAGAACCAAACTTGCTAGTAGGAAGAGACTCAGCACAAACCACATGATCAAAAATCAGGGCTACCGCCTGTCTGAAGGTAGCTGCAGCAGTACTGGAAAACATGGAAATGAAAAAATGATTTCCAGATGGAAAAGGAGGGTAATAATTTCATAAATATACAGAAGCCAATGAAGGCAAAAAATTACAGAAAACAAAATAGCAACAAAGCCTCACAACAATATTCTTACAAAAAAATGGCTTACTTCCTCACACTATCAGAGGATCGGTTACTTTCGAGAAGCCGAAGACAGATACCAAGAGCTTGAGCTGTATTCTCCTGAATTGCAGATTCAAGGTGTGACTTCCATAAGCCCAGCATTAACTCAAATCTATGATATGATATAAAGCAAAGCTCACACTTCCTCTCTTGATATCTCTCTCCCCCTCTCTCTGTTCATTGCATGATATGGTTTCACTTATTTGTTTCCATCCCAGTAAAACCAGACACAAGCATTGCATGTGCCAAACAGCTAGTAAAAGATTATTAACCTTTTTTATAAGTAGTAAAACATTATAAAACTTAGTAAACATCAAGTTATAAATAGAACCAACTTCAATATTGAGTTAAATAGCCAGAAATATCCTTCACACACCATCACTGTTTATTGCATGTCACCAAGAGAGAACTAGATTTGTGCAACTAAATTGATCAACTTGAGTTGAATTACCTGTGACATACTCTCAGTACAAAATCCATGAAGTGGAATGTTGAGCAAAATTAGAGTGGCAGATACAAAACCAGTAACTTATCAACTACGGAGAATTGCTTCGGCATTCAAAAGCTTGTTAAGGAGTTTCGTTCACTAGCCTGTAGGACCTTTTCATCAGGCCTTACTACTATCTTAGATGATTTGAAATTATTAAAGATCCACTTGTAATACATGAAATAAAGATGTAATTAGTACATTTTAAAAAAATATAAAGATGTTGAAACATTGCCTTCTCCCTAATAAAAATATTAAAAAAAATCTACCTCATAGATCAAAATATAATATTTTCAGATTATTCACCTAATAATTTAGCCCCGTATAATCCATTATCAAATACAGAGCCTATTTCCATTTTTCGTATTGTCCACAGAAAATCCAACCATCAGTGAAAACATGTGGGATAAGCTGCTCATTAAATTGGAAAGGACACACAGCTACAGAGTTCATAAAATAGAGAACAATTTATAGAACACTTTTTGTGGCAAACCGGATAGAAAAGTTATTTAGAGCTTTCTTATGGGGTGGCATGAGGGAGGAATTCATATTTCACCTTGTGAGTTGGCAAAGGGTGAGCTGTCTGGTTGCGAATGGGGGGTTACGGGTGTGAAATTTGTGTTTTTACCAAGGCACTATTAGGGAAGTGGCTGTGGAGGTAACCTCGTTGTGGAGAGAGGTTATTGATCACAGGTATGGTTGTATGTGGGGGGGATGGTGTTCTAAAGAGGCTAGGGGGTCTTATGGAGTAAGCCTATGGAAATTCATAAGAAAGGGGTGGAACATTTTTGAAAAATATCTCTAGTTTGAGGTGGGTGATGGATCACGAACCTGCTTTTGGTTCGATGTATGGAGTGGGGAGAGCCCTCTTTGCACTATTTTTCCAGTTGTTTTTAACTTGGCTGGAAATCAACAGGTCCCAATTTCAGAAGTACTATGTCCTGCCAATGGGACCGTAACTTGGAATGTCAAAAAAAAGTTACCATTATTGCTACATTTTCTCTCTATACACTCAAATATTCTCTCCGAACGACCAAAACTCCGATGAAGAAAAGTTTTCTCTTTTCCTTCTGGTAGGTTTCTGGTGCTTGTAGTGGTGAGTTAGTGTTTGTTTTTAGTGAGATATGGGTACCGCAAACAAGGTACTTATTGAATCTAAGGTTTTTGAGGTAGTATGGGATGGAAGGTTTGTATTCTTAAATGAGAAAGGATGGAAGGTGGTGAAAGAGATTAGGCTGGAGCTAAGCACGGTAAGGTGGTTCATCAAAGCCTTGGAGGATTGCTTGAAGGCTGGGAGGAAGGAATTCTATTTTGCACATAAAGAAGGAGATAGGGGCTATGTTGCTCAACGAGGCCACAACTCATGAGGTAGCTTCATGGATTTGATGGAGTATGGTGGGGTGGGTATAGAAACTTCTTATTCATACCAGAGAATAGGGAGGGAAGGGGTTGGAGGAAGCTGGTGGAGGTTAAGAGAGGCTGGTAGTGCAGGTGGTTCAGTGTTCCAACCACCGCAACAACCACCATTTCGGTCGTACAGGGAGGCACTGCTTCCCAAAGGAAGTGTCAGGGGTGGCCATAACTCTAACACCTCGGCAATCTTGAGAGGAGGGGTAGGCCTGCAAAGGAGTGCCGCCGCTTCAGTAGGAGCCCAGACATGGGACGAAGGTGGCAGAGCGGATGTCAGTTTGTATAAGGAAAGAGAGTTGCGTGTTTTGCAAAAGATGAAATGTCCGATTGATATGCTGCAAGTGAATATCAATAGGATGAATGGTGAGTAGAGGAGAAACAAGGGATGGGCTTGGTTTTGGGTGTGGGTTGTGGCCCAAGTGAAGCTAAAAAGAAATGTGATGCTATGTTGGGTAAGGCTTAGTCAAGTGGGCCTTAGCAAGGGAAGAAGAGCTTCGTGGGTCTTGTAGGTGAGATGGATTTGAAGGGGAAGAAGGTAGCTTATGGGCCGTGCCGAGTCTGGTAGGAGAAAGGCCCGATATAGCGTGATGGAGGAGCCCGATATTACCGAATCGGGTCCGAGTCTGACACAGACAGGGGTGACGGCTTATGACGACCCTGGTGGTGGTCTGTCAGAGTTAGTACAACCGCCGGAAGTGGAGATGGGGGAAATCGTTGTTGAGGAAGGCCTAGAACTGTGTATCTCTGAACATGAAGACTCGAGTGTTGCTTGGGATGGCTATCATCTTGTGGGATGCCACAGACATCTCCGGCGAGCATTGGGACACCTATGGACTCGTCGATATCCTTGGGCCAGGCACAGTTAAGGTTGTGGGATGCAGATATGACTCACGGTGAGCCTTTGGAGGGAGCCCGAGAAAACCCTTTAGCTATTTGGAGAGTGGGGTCTCATTGGATAAGGGACAGTTAGATAGGGAAAGCCAGTTGATGCTTTATGATCCCTATAAGTATGATCCTACCCCTATAAGTATGATCCCTCCTAGTGTTTCCTCGGATTGGGTATTGAAAAAGGTAGAAGAATTGCATAGTTGCATGGGGATTTCATGTGAGGGCTATAAAGATCAGTTTAAGGTTTTGATTATAGCCATTGAGGCAGGACAACATGGCGCAAGGTCAAAAAGAAATAGGGAGTTGAAGATGTTGACGTAGTCCCGTGGAAGAAACAAGGGGAGGGCTGGAACAATTGTTAAATGAAGCCAAAAATTCTGAGTTGGAATATTCGGGGGCTGAACGAGATTAATAAACGCCTTCGAATAAGAGCCTTATTAAGGCAATGGAAGTTGGACATCATTTGTTTGCAGGAAACAAAGTTGAAGCTTATCAACAGAAGAATTATTCGGAGTATATGGAGTTGTCAATATGTAGATTGGGCATATTTACCCTCGAAAGATGTCTCAGGTGGAGTTTTGGTTATGTGAGATAAGAGGGTGGTGGGGAACATTGACGAATTTGTGGGAAAATACTCTATGGGGTGTCTTTTTAAAAATATTGATGATGGTTTCTTATGGGCTTTTGCTAGGGTATATGGCCCTAATTTGGATGGTGAGAGACTGTTGCTTTGGGATGAGCTTGCTAGCCTATATTCTTGGTGGGAGGCTCCTTGTTGTATTGGCGGGGATTTTAATGTGACAAAATTTTCTAGCGAAAGATCCGGGAAGAGATGACAGAATCAAGCTATAGTGGATTTCTCATATTTCATTTTCGAGTTAGGTTTGATGGACATACCTTTAATGGGATGCGAATATACTTGGTCTAATAACCAAACTCGGTCAAGACTGGATAGATTTCTCATTTCTCCCTCGTGGGAGCTACAATATCCAGATTTAAGTTAGAAGAGGCTCCCGAGGATATGCTCTGATCACTTTCCTGTAATGTTAGATTGTGGTGGTATTCAAGGGGGTAGAAGGCCGTTCAAGTTTGAGAATATGTGATTAAAAACGGATGGGTTTGTGGACTTGATTAGACAATTGTGGAATTCATACTTATTTGAGGGCAACCCGAGCAATGTATTGGCCTCCAAGTTGAAAGCTTTGAAAAAGGATTTGAAGTAGGGGTGATATTGGTCGGTTCGGACCGAAAAAACCGACCCTGTCCTAAAAAAATGTGGACCAAAGCCATTCGGTCTGGTCCCAAGGTCTATAAATTCGGGACCGGACCGAACTCCTATATATATTTTTAAAATATTTTTAATAATTTAATATATTATTTTTAAATAGTAATTATTTTTTTTGATAAGTTAAAAATGAGGGGTGCAACACGAGGACTTCCCATCGGTATAAAATTATATAATGATGTAATTTTCATCTAATTTATTATCATTGACCATATAAATTTTTTTTTATTGAGTTAGTTATATAATCTATATTAATAATTCACTTAATTTTAATTTAGTAATTTAAATAAAAAAAAAATTATTAATTTATTTGAGAAAAAAAGAAGAAGAAAAAATTTAAAAAAAAAATAATTGGATTGGGCTGAACGGACAGACCAAACCGGACCAACAGGTATCAGTCCAGTCCAGAGAAAATGATGGGCCGAAAATTCTATCACCGGATCGGACCAGACCAGACCAGACCGGACCACCAACACCCCTAATTTGAAGACATGGAATGAATAGATATTTGATGATGTAACTTCACAAAAGAAGAGTTTATTTCAAGAATTACAAAACTTGGAGGGTGTAGGGGATGAGAACAACCAAAAAGATCAAGTAGTTTCTGAACTTGAACGTTTGACCCTAATGGAGGAAATCCCATTGAGGCAAAAGTCAAGAGCTTTGTCGCTTCGGGAGAGGGATAAATGCACAAAGTTTTTTCACCAAGTTGCTAATGCTCATAGGTGGTTTAATTCGATTGAGTCCATGAACATAGATGGTGGTGCATCCTCAGATCAGGTTGTGATAAAGGAGCATGTGGCTGGCCATTTCGAACATTTGTTGTCGAAACCTCATACATGGAGGCCTACTGTTGATGGTCTAGTCTTTGAGGCTATTGACCAAAATAGTGCAGCTTGGTTGGAGAGACCATTTGAAGAGAAAGAGGTACATCAAGTAATCAGGAAAATGAATAAAAATAAAGCTCCAGGCCTGGATGGATTTACTATGGCTTTTTTTCCAGATTTGTTGGGAAGTGGTGAGGGAGGATGCGATGCTGGTTTTTCAAGAATTTTTCACTTATGGCAAATTTGAGAAAAGCTTAAATGCTACTTTTATTGCTTTGGTCCTTAAAAAGAAAGGTGCAATAGAGGTCCAAGATTACAGGCCGATTAGTCTTGTGAGCAGCGTGTATAAGATGCTTTCATAAGTTCTTGCCAAGAGGATAAGCACGGTCATGATGAAGATTATTTCTAAGTCACAAAATTCCTTTGTGAGAGGGAGACAAATTTTGGACTTGGTCCTTATAGCTAATGAATGCTTGGATAGAAAGATCAAGTCGGGAGCTCCAAGTATTATTTGCAAACTAGATATGGAGAAGGCATATGATCATGTTAATTGGGATTTTCTTATATATATGCTGAGGAGATGTGGTTTTGGGGAAAGTTGGTGGAAATGGATGAGGCATTGTGTGTCAACAGCTCGGTTCTCGGTTTTGGTAAATGGTGATTTAGTGGGTTTCTTTAATAGTTCAAGGGGACTATGTCAAGGAGATCCATTATTAGCCCTCTTGTTGGTTCTAGTAGTAATGGAGGCGCTAAGTAGAATGGTGTCGGCTGCAATAGAGGGAGGATTTTTCTCAAGCTTCTCAGTAGGAGATATCCACGGCTCTACCATTATTTCTCACCTTTTGTTTGCAAATGACACCTTGCTGTTTTGTGAGATAAATGCAGGGCATATCCAATCTTTGAAGGCCATCTTACTTTGTTTTGAAGCGATATCCGGGTCGAAGATTAATCTTGCTAAGATGGAGATGGTCACAGTCGGTGATGTAAACAATATTAGGGGGTTGGCTAACATCTTGGGTTGTGTGGTTTCTTCGTTGCCATTAAAGTACCTTGGTCTTCCATTGGAGGCTTCTTTCAAAGCTAAGACAATTTGGGAGGTGGTACTGGAAAAATTTGAGCGGAGGCTGGCCGGGTGAAAAAGGTTGTATTTATCTAAAGGGAAGTGGATCACACTTATCAAGTGTACTTTATCAAACCTTCCCACATACTACCTTCTTTATTTCCCCTCCCCGCTAGCATTGCAACTAGAATTGAGAAAATTCAGCTTGATTTTTTGTGGAGTGCAATAGGTGATGAGTTTAAATTCCACTTAATGGGGTGGGACAAGGTATGCTCTCCTTTGAGGGATGGTTGCTTGGGGATTCATAATGTGAGGGGTTTCAATAAAGCTCTATTAGGTAAATGGTTGGGGTGTTATAACTATGATAGGGGAGCCTTATGGAAATGGGTGATCGACACGTAGTATGGTAGTGAACGGGGGGGGTTGGTGTTCTAAAGAGGGTAAGAAGACTTATGGAGTGGCGCTATGGAAGTATATATGGAAAGGTTGGTGCTCCTTTGCTAGTAATACTGGGTTATGTGTGGGGGATGGTAATAGGATCAGCTTTTGGAAGGATGTGTGGGTGGAAGACACGGCCTTGAAGGATGTTTATCCCACAATTTTCAGTATTGCAAGGGAAAAAAGAAGCTATGGTGCTGATTTGCGGGTAATCAATCAAGGTTCTCAGGAGTGGAACATTAGTCTTACTCGGGATGCCCATGATTGGGAAGTGACTGTTTTGGTGGAGTTTTTGAACTTGCTATACAACACTCCTATTGCTGCTACAACTGAAGACTTGCTAGAATGGAGACCCTCCTGGAAAGGGAAGTTCTCGGTATGCTCCTTTTATGACTCTATTACTATGCAACAAAGGCACAACTTCCCTTGAAAGAACATATGGAGGAGTAAAGCACCAACCAAGGCTGCATTCTTTGTCTGGACAACAACCATTAAGGAAGATTATGACCATATATAATCTTAGACGGCATGGCCTTATAATCACGGATTGATGTTGTTTGTGCAAAAATAGTGGTGAAACAATGGACCACCTACTTTTACATTGTGTTTTTACTCGAGATATTTGGAACTACTTTTTCAGCAGAAGGGGAATAGTATGGGTAATGCTGGGCAGGGTGGTTGAACTGTTAGCGAGCTGGAGAGGGATCACTGGGACACCACAAATCGCAGCTGTATGGAAAATGGCTCCTATATGTATTTTTTGGTGTATATGGTGTGAAAGAAATGAGAAGCTTTTTTAGGATCACGAGCATTCCTTGGATGAGTTTAGGAGTTTTTTCTAGAAGACTTTGTTTTTGTGGGCCATTGCTTTAGATTTAAATGGTCTCAGTTTCCATGATTTCCTTGTAACTGTTTTTAGCTCTTAAATAGGTGTATTCACATGTATACTTCCAGTGTACCTGGGCTATGCCTATCTTTATATCAATGAAATAACTTATTACTTATAAAAAATTAAAAAAAAAAAAAAACTTGGAATGTCACTTTTACAAGAAACGCTTAGGACTGGGAACTTGAAGAGTTAACAGATTTTTACAGTTATGTGTATTCAGCACAGCTAGGAGACAATGGGGGTGACCATATGTTGTGGACTCACACAGGTAGAAAAAATTTTACTGTTAAATCTTTTTACAAGGTTTTGACAATCCAATAGCCCACTTTCTTTCCATGGAAGAGTATATGGAAGGTTTTAGTACCGTCTAAAGTTGCACATGAGAAGATCTTAACGGTTGATAATCTAAGAAAGCGAGTTATGATTGTCATAGAGTGATGCTACATGTGTAAAATGAGTGGGGAATCAATAGATCATTTGCTTTTACATTGTGAGGTGGCTAGGGAGTTATGGGCTGGCATCCTTAGTAAAGCCAGGCTGAGTTGGGTTATGCCTAAGAGTGTGGCGGATCTACTAGCATGCTGGAATAAGCCTCACAATAGCGCTCAACTGGCAGAAGTGTGGCGGATGAAACCTTTGTGCTTAATGTGGTGTCTATGGTCGGAAAGGAATGATGGGTGCTTTAACAGTCAAAAGGAGCATGTAGTGGGGGAAATCTGGAATTTTTTTGTATTCTCTCTTTTCCAATGGTTTTCTGCTAATGTATTGAAGGGTGGGAATGTTCATGAGTTTTTATCTTCTTTCCAGTTTACTAGAATGTAATTAGGTGTCTCACTTTATATACTTCCTGTGTATTTGAGCATTGCCTAGTTTCATTCTATTCAATAAAGACTATTACTTAACAAAAAAAATTTATAGAACACTCCTCGGACTGGGAGAGTAAAAGTAAATTCATTCAAATTTATTTTATGAAGCAGTAAAGGTTTCTTTTAAATAGGTATCTGCCACTCTGGTTTTTTCAACATTTTCCCCATAACTCACATATAAGTCTAGAGCCTCATTTGAATACTCACAATATCTCAATATACTTGTGAATAGTAGTGAAATAGTTTGAGTTAAGATGTTTTATTGGATTTTGGGAAAGCAAAGAGAAAAAGTTGAATAAAAATGTTATAAAGTTAAAAAATTATTTGAATATTATTTTTTAATATTATTTTTGTTTTGAAATTTGAAAATTTTGTATTGGTTTTTATGTTTTGTTTTGGAGTTTAGGAAAGTTGTAGTGATTAGATGAAAAGGTTGAAGATTTGAAATTGAAAAGTATTTTGTATTTGAGTGATGTTTAGGAATGAAATATCTAAGAATATCGTATAATACTTGAGAATAGTTCACTTGCCAAACTGACCCTAAGATTCATGTATCATACCTATAATCAATAACTCAACGTGAATAAATCATATATGCCATAATATTTTCAAAGAGCATGTTTTGTTTAGGTATAACTCTTCCTGTGGAACTGGGTCTCACCTTTTTTGAGTGTTGATGAAATTTTACTTATGTATCAAAAAATTCCAAATAAAATATTTATTAATTCATTTATTATTTTTTTCCAATCCAAATTACAATCTGCTTGAAGGCTTAATTCCAGATCTAATATATCCCGAGCCATGGCTGCTGCCTGGCAAGCACTGTGATTCATCCTAGAAAGATTAAACATGAAATAAGCGAATTACCTCATTTTCAGGATGTAGATGTGATTGAAATACTACTAATATAGTCTGAAGGGTCTTGAGCTGAACACTCTCATCTGTCATTTCAGCATGCTGTGTGAAGAAGAAAAAGTCTGTAAGATTTCAGCCACAGAACTAATTGCTCAACATTGCAGGAGTGGAATGTGGAATTTATACATATAATGCAACATATAAATATTGAAACAGAAAATAAGAAAAATCCCATTGAGACACACAACATAATTGTAGAAAATTCATTTTTTTATAATTAATCAAAAAGGTTTCATTTAAAGCAAAAGGTGTAGCCCAAATATACAGGGCATATAAAAGAGAAACACTTAATTAAAAATAGAAAAAAAAAAAATATATATATATATATATATAAGAAACCATAAAAACTCAACCCACTGAAATCTATAGCAGCTGCCCCAAAGGAAAAATATTGACAAAGAAAATTTTAAGTTCTTCCCTTTTCCACTCACAATCTTCAAAATTCCAATCGTTTCTTTCCCTCCAAATACATAACACTAGACAGATAAGAACCATCTTCCAAACCGCTGCAATTTGTGGGCTGCCATTTAAGTCCTATTGAGAAAGAGGTCTACTATTCTCCTGGGACACATCCAAATCAACCCAACTCTACCGAAAAGTTGTTCCACAAGGCTGGGCAGTTTCATAATAGAGTAAAAGGCGGTCTACAGATTCCCCACTCTTTCTGCACAGACAGCACCCAGCTATAACAGTGGTATGATGTTCCTTCCGGTCATCCATAGTGAAGATCTTTCCTAAAGAAGCTGTTCAAGTGAGAAAAGAAAATGCCCTTAGAGGCATCTTAGTCCACCAAATACTCCTTCAAATATGCCCGAAGGTAAATCTCTTGAAGTCTTAAATGGTTCTTGTGGGTGGTGTGAAAAATATTCAAGGCTTGGCGAATATCAGGGTTGTAAGGTTGCTTCGCTGCCCTTGAAATACTTCGGTCTTCCATTGGGGGCTGCTTTCAAGACAAAATCTATTTGGGATGGGTGTTAGAAAAAATTGAAAGAAGATTGGTTGGGTGGAAACGGATATATTTGTCCAAAGGTGGTAGATTAGGGTGGGTTTGGGTGTTGAGAAGAGTTGTAAATAGTAGTAAAAAGTATGTGAAAAGTAATAATAAAATAATGAATAATAATAATAAGTACGTAAAAAGTGATGAATAGTAGTAAAAATAGGTAAAAAGTAATCATAAAGTAATGAATAGTAGTGAAAAGTGTCTCAGGTACTCTCAGCATCCAAATGCAGCCTAACTCTCATCAAGAGCACTTTATCTAACCTCCCTACTTATTTTCTATCCTTATTTCCGCTACTTGCAAGCGTGGCCTCTCTTATTGAGAAAAAATTTCGTTAACTTTCTTTGGGGAGGCATTGGGGAGGAAACTAAGTTCCATCTTGCTGGTTGGGATAAAGTTTGCCCACCAATACCATGTGGTGGGTTGGGGGTGCGTAATGTAAGGGTTTTCAACAAAGCACTTTTGGGGAAATGGTTGTGGAAATATCATAGGGAAGGGGAGGGCTTCTAGAGAGAAGTCATAGATTCTAAGTATGGGAGTATACAGGGGGTTAGTGTTCTAATGAAGTTAGGGGGACACATGGCGTGGGATTGTGGAAAAACATAAGAGCTGAATGGGGAAGATTCTCACAATTTTTTTTTTTTTGATAAATAAACAAATTTTTTTTATTGATCAAACAATTTTTCATATTCGCAATTGGAAGAGGTAATGGTGTTTATTTTTGGCATGATGTCTGGTGCGGTGAAAGGGCTCTAAAGCAGGTGTTTCCTATGCTCCACCAAATTTCTTGTGACAAAGAGGCTGTTTTGGCTGATTTATTGGTACTATCTAATGGTGTTGTCCATTAAAATGTAAGTTTTTCAAGAGAGGCTCAAGATTGGGAGTTGGATATGTTTGATAATTTCTTTGACTCGTTATATGCAATGTCAATTAGCAATGAGATGAAGGATAGGATGATGTAGAATCTGAGTGGAAATAAAAAATTCTTAGTGCGCTCCTTCTATAAGGATCACTTGGGATTTCCTAATGACCATAACTTTCCCTGGAAGGCTATCTAGAAGTGCAAGGTACCTCCTAAAATTTCTTTCTTTGTATGGACTGCATCTCTTGATTCTCTTCGGCCATTATTTGTAATACAGACAATCTTCATGATTTGCTTATATCTCTCACTAGTGCTTAGATGTAATTAGGCATGTTTGTTGTATACTACCGGTGACTTCGGCGATGCCTCTTATATCAATAAACTTTATTTTTACTTGTAAAAAAAAAAATACTCCTTCAAAGGAACAAGCTGCTATCCTGCAGCATAAGGACCTAATAAAAAGATCAAACAATGAAGATCCACCACTAAAGCCTCTTGCAGATGCACTATGCTATACAACTTTAGGAAGGCTTTCTTCAGGGCCTTGTCTCCACATCATGAATCATACCATAATCTAATCCTAGAAAAACATTACCCACCTCAAGTCTACTATTACTAAAGGAAACATCCTCATGATATTTTTCTGTATGGAATTCATATTAAGCTATCATTCCTTACTTGATGCTCTCTAACAATAGAATATGTTTTAAGGCCTTTTTTTTTCATACATTGTTGCTTTGGGCTTCTTCTATTATATTGAATGGAACAAGTTTTAATGACTTTTATGCTACCTTCAGTAGCACGTAGTTTGTAATTAGGCTCTTTTTTGTATACTCCCTGTGTACTCAAGCTTTGCCTAATTACGTGGATCAATAAAATCTTTTTTACTTTAAAAAAAAATTACTTTTGTCTTTTTCTATTTTATGAATCATGAAGATAATTTTTCAAGCACCAAACTCATTAACTAATTGCAAAAAGCTCTACATACTTGTTCGGCACCATTAATTCAACCAAAACAGAGTATTGTGTTTTTTGTTTTCCCCCAAGACACAGGTTGGCGAGCATCTCCCCACTTCGGGCCATAGGTTGGCGATAGCTATCTAAATTTGTCCTTGAGATGATTATGAATTGCAGCTTCAATATGAAAGAACATCAAGATCTATATGGAGCAAATTAATTACATAACCTTTTGAGAATTTTGAGAAACAAGTTGCTGCTTACATCACCTTCACATTACTTTATCATTTTACATTAATCAAAATTGCAAATAACAACAAATTGTTCTCATTGCTAAGATTATAAAGCATCATTTTATTATATAGATGCCAAGTTTCTGGCAAATTTTCTGGCTTTGACCTATAATAAAATAAACTAATTTTGGGATAGAAGCATGCAATTGTATAGGCCATCTCAAAAGACAAAATGGCAAAGAATATGCTAGATCCTGTTTTTCTCAAAGCAGAAATAACCATCTTCAATGTGAAATATTCATAGTTACTTACATTTTTAAGTGTTGAAAGTATCTCTTTGAGAGCTGATGGAGCAACGGCGTCATGGGTTATGAGCTTTTGCAGACATGAAAGACCAATCACACTCAGCTTCACGGTTCTGACCTCACAAGCCATTAAAAAGATTCGTAGAATGTCATCATTATGCACTATTTCACTGGGACTTGATAATGAACGAAGCTGAAAAGAATAAAGAAGATAGCTTTCAAAGTCAGCCCCACACAACATTCGACTGAATGACAATGAACAGGGACATCTTTTATTTCATTGCTTCCACAGCATTGCATAGCATGAGTTACAAACCATAAATGTTTAAAATTCTTTTAAGTATATAAACATTTAACGTACAAAAGTAAGAAGGAAACATGGAGTCACCATAAAAAATTAAAAATTAAAAAAAAAAATCTAAGTTTTCGAGATCAAATATTGAAATTTTTAAATTATAGTTACTTATCAAAAAAAGAAATTGGTATTGTACATCTCCAGGAAGTACAAATTTAGGATAGATATTATTATTATTTTTTAGTTGGCATTGCGAACTGTAAAGGAAGATAAGGGATCATTGTTCTCAGGAAAAATAATGGAAAAAGGTGTACAAAAATGGCATAGAAATAGATAAACTACCTTTCTTTTTCTTCTAGTGTATTAAACATGTTTGAGGTATTGTCATTTGAATTCAACTTCGTAGCCAAGCTAAACTGGTATTTCCTCTATTCATAAATAGGACAGAGGGTGAATTCTTGGGTTCAGAAGGCATGTGCATAACTTACCAATAAAAAAATAATATTCTCTAGACAAGAACTTCAATCATTTCCATCAACAAGCTAACAATTACTTATCAAAAAAAAAAAATCAACAAGCTAACAATTAAAAAGGACAAAGAATAATTTCTTGCTTAAACAGCACAAACTCATTTCATCTCATTGTGCTTCTTTTATTTTTCCATCAGTTTCATAGCAACCAAATTTACCACTAACTAGTTCAAAAATCGAAAGGCGAAATTTGAAATCTCAACACAACAATAAAAGCAGCTACAATTTCCTATCCATGATACAAATATCAAGAATCAGTACTCAATGGATCTAGCTTTCATGACTTTCTTGTATCATTTTCTAGCTCCCAACTCGTAACTAGGTGTTCTCTTTTGTATACTATTTGTTTACTTGGGCAATGACTACTTACTTGATTCAATATAAAAATATATATATCAAGAATCAAAGTCTTGGTTCTTCTCTCCTCTCACGTTTTTTCTTCATTTCGAAGTCACAAAAACGCCACTGTAGAACCCTGTAGCTCCCAGAAATCAAAACTTCAAGATCACCTCCCGATTTATACGTCCCCCATCTCAAAATTCCAATGTCGTTTTCTAAGACTCTAATTCCAACAACATCAGTTTTTTTATAGATAAAACACCTATTCACTAATACAAAAAAATAAGAATAGTCTAATTACACAGGACTTGTACAAAAGAATTCCAACAACTCCAATATTTCAATCCGATTACTAAAAATCCAAATAAAAAGAATTTTCAGCAACTTGCATACGTCCGGATACAAATGCCAATATACAAAAACGCATTAAAGCATAAAGCATAACAATACATGAAAGAATAGATATAAGAATGAATGAATGACTGTGAAGAGAGCTGCGACCTTCAAGATGGCATGCTCGGCGCCGTCTTTGACAGCGGGGTATCGACGGCGAGCTTCAGCGGAGAGAGCACGGAGATCTGATTCCAAGACCGCCATGAAAGCCATCCCTGAAGCTCTCCGGTCTTATGTAAGTTAGTCGAATGACTGAATTCTAGGGTTAGGGATTAGTAGGCCGGTATGAGAAAAGGCATCGGATCATCCAGATCGGAGAGAGAGTTGAACCAAGATCTTGAGCGAGAGAGAGATCCGTTGTGAGAGAGTCACTGAGAATGTTTGACACGTGCGGTGCACACGAGTGGGGGTGTGATTGAGGATGGAGTCTTTGGGCCTGGTAATTAGGTGTAAGTTTGGACCGTTCGTCTCGTGAAATTATCATCTTAATTTATCAACACACTCTGATTAGATTTGTCCATTAAAATCAATTAAAAACATAGCATAATCTTGAAGGTTAATGAGTTCATGTTTGGATGATCTTTGACCGAAAAACTATCTAATTAAGACGAAATCACCAATGAACCAAACAAAGTTTTAACCAGTTAGAAAGTAATAAATTGGTATATAAAGTGTGATTTAGGTGCCGTTTGGATTGAAAAATAATTTAATATTATTTTATTATTATAATTTTTTTTAATTTTCACACAAAATATAATAAACAATTCGACTTTTTCAAATTTCAATTCAATTTTTTCAAATCTCAAAACAATAATAATTTTAAAAAATAATATCATAACAATATTTTATTCAAATTTTAACTTTCATCTAAAACCATCTTATCTCATCTCATTATCTAAACAATCCATTAGTGTTAATTTTATGCTAATAATTTTTCTTAGATAAAATTCGGGATAAATATTTTTTATTTTTTTCCCCTTACCAAATGTATATAGTGTATGGATGATGAGTAGAAAAATTCTTTTAGTTTAACAAGAATAAAACAAAAAAAATAAAAAATCAAATGTAATTTGTAGTATAGAAATGATGAGTAGAATGGCTATTTATCTAAAATAAGCATTATTGTTTTTAGTAATTATGCAAAAATAACATACTAACGAAATTAGGCTGAATGAAGAATGAAAGCATCATAACAGACCCAATAAACCATTGGCAATTGCCATCCCATTTGAGCTTTTCCATGTTGAAGGCCGAGTATCAAACAACCATTAAAACATCAAACTCTCTCTATTAGTTATAGTTAAAGGTTCTGCAAATACTGCAAACAAACTACATCTCTCATTATTTATGGCATCCACGGGATGCAAAGGACATGGGCAGTTTGTGATATTCATGAACACCTCAGTCAAAAGTCATATTTTCTGCTTTCTGCCTAATGGAATCAAAGAGCTCAGAAGACAGATAACGCTCTCCACAGCTGGGAAAAACCACCTGCATTACAAACAAAATGGATTAATGGGATTGGAATCAGCGCATGCAGACAAGTAAAATTCAGCCTTTAGTGTCAACATAACCTTCGTCTAGACATGGCACTGGCAAAGCAGAAAACGCACGCGTGAAAAGGAAAAAAAAAAAAAAATCAGGTTCGTTCCTGGCAAACAGATGACATACAGCTTTTCCTAGAGTCCACATGCACTCATGCTGGACCTTACTCCATGCACATTCAACCAGTGCACCACACCATGAACAGGAACTAAGACAAAACCAAGTTGGCTTAAGAAGTCTTTAACTATTTATGCCACTCCTAGGAACACCACTGAAGTATAAGGAGTCAAGTCAGCCAAATTCTTCTAAATTTTGTTAGAGATTATTCTGGTTATATTTCATATTGGACTTGAAGCTTTGGAATCCGTAGTTTTTACTTATTTTTCATTCAGATATTAATGACAAAAATGGAACTTCATTCCAAGATGAAACAACTTTGAGCTAGAGATCCATTTAGCACCGCCAATCTGGCACACAAGGCCATATCAAACATGACCCACTGAACCATTCATCAGAACTAATCACATTATCATAATGCATCAGTTATATGCCATATTGACTGCACTTAGCTCAACAATGTAACGAGAGAATTTATGAATCTTAAATGTTCAATCCATATGGAGTCCAAGTCATGTCTGAAAGATCTTCGGAGGGGTGCTGATACGAAGTCTGAATTAAATCAGCCTCAGCACACTATCATAATACAGACAAAATAGAGCAGCAGAGGTTCTATAGCAATTGGGACTAGGCAATTAGACTTACAACAAAGAGTTTTCCTGCATTTTCTGGCCTCCTTGCCAACTTTGTTGCAGCGGCCGCTGCAGCACCAGATGAAATCCCCACCTGCAGAAAACATGCCCCCAACATTAAGCACAGAAGTAGAGTATTATAAGAATCTGCACCAAATGACATCACATAAAATAGGAGTTTCTAACAGTGAGGGCCTGAGTTTCATAGCCCCTGATTAGACCATACAAAGTTTCTTTATCGTTGGATCAACAATGCAATCCTAACATTAGGAGTTTTCTTCTTTTTCTTATTTTTGATTAATTACTAAGATCTTTCAGCTTACCGCAAAATCTTGCATTTCTAAATCAAGATGTACTTGAACTTCAGCAAAGCATTATCCATTTTTGCCAATTAAAATTGCTAAGCTTTCCATGTGATCTGTTTAAAATGAATGAATATTCACATCAATGGATAAATGCAACAAAACTACGTGCTTCATATGTTCTTTAAAAAGTCAAAAGCTCCCACAATATAAAGGCTATGATCCCCAATTTCAATGGGTTGGATATTTTGAAAATTGAAGCAATCAAAACAATTTCCAAACTTCAATTAATTAAACTTTATTATTGTGAACAGTCACTGGATGCAATCATAAGAATATGGTTGTATCAAGTGCCAAATCCGATTCCATTGACCATTATGCTCGATTTTGTTCAGCATGCAAATATTATGGTCAGTAGCCTTGGCATGGGCCTTCCTGATCACCTATTGACACCATCCAGGTGAGTACTAATGAAAACAACTAACTTACCAGCAATCCTTCTTTCAAGGCAAGTAGCTTGGCAGTTTCGATTGCTTCCTCACTTGATACCTGAAAAAAGTTACCAAAAACATCATGAGCCATTGAAAGGAAATCCCTGCCTGAATTTGTAGCTAAAAGAGATATGAAATATTGCACGCAAACAGTACCACGCACTTGTCACTATGCTCCAACAAGATTCACAGAGAAAATACTACACCTGAAAATATTATTAAAAAAGGTCTCCATTCATGAAAAAGTACACAACACACATCATCAGTAACTATCACAAGGATTTGCAACTTTTGTCCACGCCTAGCATGGCATTTTGTCCAAGAAAATAGAACACTATTGTCTTCAAGATTCAGATAAAAATATACTCAAATGCAATTATGTTCATGAATACCAAAAATGCAAATGATGAATTTGGCAGTGAGAAAACAACAAAAACAACAATAGTAAAGATAAACAAGGCCTCACAAAGACTTTTCTGAACCTGAACCGAGCATGTTTGAATGTTTATTCAGATTTAAAGTGTACCAGAAACTAGCAAGAAAGAACCCGTTCTTTAGAAAGAACTGTGATCATTATTACATAAAGAAATAAGAAAAATGCAAGCCCCTAAAACTGACTCAAATCTAGATGATATCCCTTGGACTAAGTACAAACTGAAATGAACTTCCCTAATATATAATGTTAAAACAAATCTGATGTTAAAACAAACAAGTGCATAATAGACAATTAAACCAAACTGAAATGAACATTTGCATATCCCTTATTATGATGCAGTCTGGCCATGCTTATGCTGGATTTTTCACTCAAGAAGTGACAAGTATAACCATATCACAAGCAAATTAGTTCACAGGAGAATCGAAGTGGAGGCCAATAAAATAATTTCCAGACTCACTCGAATAACTTCATCAAGCAGGTTGACGTCCAGAAGAATAGGCAAGATACCAACACCAATTCCTTGGATCAGATGCTTGCCTATAAGGTGTGCATGCATGTAATATATATAGTTAGAGAACTTACTTGTGGAAATGAAAGAAGATGAAAGCAGCCATCTATATAGAACTAAATATAACACATAATTAGACAATTAAGGTAACATATATGCAACACAAATTTGGTTGCATATTTGACTGTCCAAGCATGGGCGACTTCTATCTCCATTAAAGAAAAAGAATCTCATATTAAAAGTGATTTATATTGAAACATACTAGAGAAATTGTCAAATTATTTTCAAAGCACAGGTAAATTCTGACTTTACTAGGATTTGTACTTAAATGGATCTGATTTACAAAAGCATGAATTACGAGTTTGTTTCTTTTGATAAGTAAAACAAGCTTTGTTAATTAGCAAAATGGCACCATCAAAGTATACATCAGAAACACCCAAGTAGAACAAGCTTTACTGACCAGGCTTTCCTCCATTCAAGACTGCGCTTTCAACTGGTTCTACCCCATAAACCTATCACATAAACAAAAGAAACATAAAAATTCACACCAAATAGGGACATGAGCTATCTCTCTTCCCTTCACATACACATACACAAGAGAACCTTGATCTTGCTGTTTTTCTCCTTGAGGAAACTCCCTGCACCAGCTATCGTACCCCCAGTCCCTATCCCTGCAACCAGGGCATCAACTTTCCCTCCCGAATCCCTCCATATCTCCGGGCCAGTGGTTTCATAATGGATCTAAAAAAGATTGACAGAACCATCGATTAAAGGTTTCAACAAGCTATCCACTTGACAAGATATCTAACAAGAAAGCACCTTTGGGTTAGCAGGATTTTCAAATTGATGAAGCAGATAACTATTGGGTATTTTACTGAGTAGCTCATTGGCCTTTTCAAAAACCCCATAAACACCCTTGGCAGGATCTGTAAGGTACAACTCTGCTCCAAAAGCTTGGGGCACAATTCTTCTCTCAAGACTCATTGAAGCCGGCATGGCAAGTTTAAGTTTGTAACCCCTGATTGCGGCGATGAATGCCAACCCAATGCCAGTGTTACCACCAGTAGCCTCAATGAGGACAGTCTTTTGCCATCATCCAAACATATCAATAATCATAGTATGTTAATCCCACCATTGTATAATAAGGGCAAGATATGTAGCAAAAGGACTAAGAAAAACAAAATTTACTCCAGTATGAGCATCACCAAACAATCAAACACATCCCTGAAAAATACTCACGGTCTAACTTGTTGAGTCATAATAGAGGGTTAACATAAGCACAGTTGTAATCAGATTGTAAATGGGATAATAAGTGGAACTTGCATGGTAGGAAAAAGCCACATTGCTGCCCTTGTAAAGAAATTTGAGGAGGGAGAAGGGTTGGGATCATTGTTTTAAATACCGTACCGTACCAGCCGGTATATTCTGTATTGGTCACTAGTCCGGTACAGGTACTACACTTGTTTCATACCGTCCCAAATATCGGCCAATATTTCGGCCCATACCGGCCGGTATTTCGGCCTTTACTCTTTTTTTTTTTATTTCTTCAAACTACAAGCTCATTTTCTGACCCTTAATTCAAACCAAGCTATTTATACTTTTTATATATAAGTATTTATATAGAATTTATTCATATATAGACTATTATTTTGGAATATAATTTATATATTTATTTATTTATATATATATCGACTATTCCGAAACGGTACTGGTACCGAAATATTTCGTTCTAGTGCCTTGATTGGTATCGCCTCCGATACGGTATTCAAAACTTTGGTTGGGATTCAATTTTTTTCTAGAATAAGACGGTCACAAACTGAAATCTGTATGACCAGTCTAAAAACACTCCAGATATAAGGGATTTTCAACACTAACCTTTCCCGGAGTAATCAGACCCTTATCCTCTGCATCTTGAATCATGCCATAAGCAATCCTACAAGCCAAAATGCACAAATGAGTTAGTATCCTTTAGTTGCTAGATCACTCCAGTATTATGCAAAAGACAATCAATACAAAACAATAACATGATATGCCTGTCTTTAATACTAGAACAGGGTTCCATCAACTCAAGTTTGGCGGCAATACGAGCTACACAGCCATCTACAATATGGTTGAGATATACCATTGGGGTATTTCCAATCAACTGCACAAGACAAATAATAACATTAGGAAGACTGAATTTGAGAAGAAGCGGAGTGAAAGAAAAATAGTTCTATGACAAGGTAATACTTCAGTAACATCCTTTTTTATTACACACGTGTCCTCCATGTTGTGTTTTGAACGAAACTTGAAACTGATTAAAGAAAAATGAAAAAGAGTCAGAAAAACTTCCAAGATACAAAGTTACGGTCTTAAAAAAATTACTGAGATGTCAAGGGCATATTTTAACAAAATCAAGACAAACTAAAATAAACAGAGCACAAAACAGAATCATAGCAAAGAATTTTAACCAGCCAACAGATACTCTTCAGAAATCTCCATCTAGTCCTGGAAACAGTCCAGTTATGTGCAGATTATTTACACAGATTGTTTAAAGCTCTACTCAAAGAGCACAAATTAATAACCAAAAAGGTTCACAAAACAGAAAGGAACAAAGGAAAGAAGACTGACAATATTAATGTCAAAGTACTCTATATTCGAAATGCCCTGATAATGTGGATCTTCAAATGAATAGCCTAAAACTAAAAAGCCTTAACTTTAAATAAGAGTAGTCTAAGAAGCAGTCCACAAAACAAGGCAGAAAACAGGGAAATAGCTAACACATTTTCAGTACTCAATACTTCTTCGTATAAGAAGTTCAAGTACTGGTGCAGAAGTGTACTTAGGTGGTGCCGTTTTGTTCAGGAATGTAATAAGCTTGCTGATCAATGAGTAATGGTGCAGAACTTAGCGAAAGTATCGCCAGAACATCAAAAGTTTAATATGAATTTCTATCACGAGCCAGTGTGCACGCCTGTTTTGGATTGAGAGGAGATGTCACGTCATCTCATATCAACTTATTTTATTTTATATCATCATTATAATTTTTTCAAATTTTTATATAAAATATAATAAATAATTTCCTTTTTTAGTCTTAATTTATTTTTTTTTAATTTTAAAATAATAATAATAATATTTTATTTAACTTTTACTTTTTATTTAAAATTATTTCTTCCCACCTCATCTTCATCTTTCAATCCAATCCGGACCATAAAGAACACAGATGGGAGTGATAACGGATAAAGGTCTAAGAACCCAATCTTCGGAAAGATTTCAATCATTGAGAATTTGAAGAAAAAACAAACCAAACCTACATTCCAATATACGTCGTCGATATTCAACATCCAACAAATAAAAACGATGTAAGTCCCAGTTTGGATATACGGTACATATACGGTACAGATGAGATAAACCGTAAAGTAGTTTTTTCTATTTAAACATATTATATTTTGTCTTTAAATTTTAAAAATTTCACTTAATTAAATAGAAATAAACAGTAAAAATTAACAATAAAAAGTATAAAATAATACATAAACAATGCACAACTGACATAAATAATACAGTATACAACTGACATAAACAGTGTGTAAAAAGTACATGAATAGTACACAATTTAGCTCTCTATAAAACAGTAAGACCCAAATCTTTTTTAAATCACAAAAATTTAAAACTATCTCGTATCATTTCATTATTTAAACATATATTTTTTACAAAATATTTTATCTCATCTTAACTTAAAAAATTTACTATTATTTAAAATATTTCATTTCATTTCATCTGAACTGTAATTTTTCTCTCATTTACTACTCGACAATATAAGTTGTAAGGCTACTTTTTTCCTATTGTTTAATATAGTGTTAAAGTCAATGAGTGATTCTCAGAATTGCTACTTGCTAGTAAAAGAGTAAAATATCCAGAAGGAGAATGGGAAAATGAAGTAGAAGTCCCCACCCTCTATGAGGGAGGGGGTATTTATACCTGGTCCTGGCTCTGCTGACTAAAAAAATTGTAGGGAGTTAGGCCGTAGTTAGGTCAGGTCTACTGGCAACCTCTTGGCCAAGTGATAGTGTGGCAGGGCATGGTAGACACCTCAGGGAGCACGTCATGAGGTACCTACCCTTAGGGGTAGGTTTGCAAACAAACAGAGCTGTTGATGAATAGTTTAAGCTCGACTCATATAAATTTGGTTCGGACTCAGTTCATTTGGTAAATGAATCGTGACCACCAATATTGATTCGAATATTAAACAAACTAAACTCATATAATCTCGACTCGATTTAATTTAGATTCGTGAACAAAATTCATATAAAGTCAACTTGAGTCATTTTAGGCTCGTCACAATATTCATAATATATATATACACTCTTACATATATTCTTTTATTGTATATATTTTTTTTGTGTTATATAATGCTAAGTATTACTATTAATTTATATTTCTTTATATTCGTTATTGGTATGAGAGCTATTGGCTATTATATATTAATTGTATTATATTGCTATTATATTGTTTTATCTTGATGTTAAACTTTATGATGAATTATTATTATGGTTCCTTATTTTTTAATCTCTTTTTTAAAAAACTCGCAATGATAGTTAGTTATCATTAATTAATAATCTTTTTTAATTAATTGTTGTTTTCTTTTAAGATCCTTTATATTATCCATCATATTTTTTAATTCAAGTCTTGAATTATAATCTAGACATTTTAAGTCATAAAATTCACAAAAACCAACACTATAAGTATAATAATAATTCATCATAAATTTTAATATAATGGCAATATATTATAATTTTATTATATAACAGCAATATAATACAATTAAATATATTATATAACAGCTATATATAATATTATATTATATATTAATTTTATAAAATATTATATAAAATACAATTAACATGTAATAGCCAATGGCTCTGATACCAATAATGTATACAAGGAAATATAAATTAGATATATATATAATAGTAATACTTAGTAATAATAGGCGATATAACCAGCCGTATGCAAGATGTCAAGATTATATAGGCGGTATATAACTGACTATATGGATGAATAAAGATAAAAGACAAATCATCTATGATAAAATTGAGTTCATTAAAAATATAATACTTACAAAGTGTTTAATTCTCGAAAGGATTGGAAGCAAAAGATATGAAATAAGTTTTACACAAGAGAGAGTATTTTAGAATTGGGTTGAGAGAGAAGGGAAGGGCTTCGGCTGAGAAATTCTGAATGCCTTCCTTTAATTACAGACTCCTTTATATAGATACTAACAAAGTGACTTTTATACAAAAAATTAATAATACATGCTTAACATTTTGTCTTCATGTGGCGGCTAATAACGAGTGAGGTTGAAAAGTAAATAGTAACAATAATCTGATAATAGACAAAGTTGCTTGTCTTTATTCTGAAAAGATAATGTTTCTAACAGTTTTCATCTGTCATAATTGCAAAAGCAATAATCTTCTAGAATCACATAATAATTTGAGGGTCATAATCTTGAAGTTCCAGATTAAATGGATCTTGAGAGTCTATCAGATGTACTGGATAATAAGATGAGTTGTCCTGAGAAAAAGAGGCTTGTTGAGTTTGAGAAGATGAAGCCTATTGATTTGGTGATGATGTAGGTTGTTGTAATGGAGATAATCTGATTTGATTCTATGGGTCTTCATCATCATCATTGTCTGAAATTCATGACATTGTCTCAGCTAATTTCTTCAAGTCATTTTTGCCAATAATGGATGTTAATTAAGCATGAAATCTACTCCATTAGACTAACACTTCAAAGGATTTGGTAATTTTTTAAAACATTTTTAAAACATGGTCATAATTATATTTTTTCCATCATTTGACAAAGACTTGGTGAGAAAAAAACATAACGGTTTTGAAAGAGAGATAAGGTCTGATGACATATTCTCACTTCATAATCTAATTTAATTTTGTTTTGAGGAAGAAAAGAATAATTGGTGAACAATGCTTTAATGTGGATGGATAATCATTTTGTGTCGAGAAAATCCTAAGACTTTCTTAGAGGGAGATAGGAAGAAGAAGAGACTACGGTCCATAATAATCCCACCATAGTAAAAACCATCTCATGAGTGTTTTAATCTCTTGTAATTTATCAAAATAGAAAAATCAGAAATGACGCAAATTTTTGTTTTATTTTAAAAATATTTTATCCACGCCTGCTGGTAATCATAATTATTATAATATGGTGAGGTTAATTTCCTTGTCAGATAAGGATTTTTTTTTTTTTTTCCGTTGTTCTAAAGTGAGAAATTATTTAATGGTAACCTTGTGAAAAGCAATAATTGGATATGCATGTGGAGAATGTTGAATTTGTAGGGAATAAGGGATTTCATAAATGATAATTGAATCAGTGTCTATTAATATGAATTCATAAAAATTATGGGTTTTCTTAATGTGTTGTGGAACATAATGCCAGTCTGGCAAGAAAAATGCATCAAGTAGTTTTTTGGGATCGGATAGATGCTAGATTTTAGACTCAATATGGAAAACTGGATGCCAATGAATTTTAATAATAATATAGGATGCAAAAAATTGAGATAATAGTGGAGGACTAATGATTTGAGAGAGGGAAGAAGAAAGAGAAACAGCTTTTAAGTATGTTGGTAATTTTAAAAAAGATAATGATGAAAATGGTTTGTAAGGTGGCCTAATATGTTGTGATGGTAATGACTCCAGTATCGTGTAAAGTTTTGGAGTTACATAAAGATAGGGTGAAAGATAGGGAGGAGATGGTGGCCTGGCATATGAAGATTTGGATTTTACTCTTGACTTTGAGGATGATATGATTTTCTCTATAAGAATTTTCAAGATAGAAAATCAGGAAGAGAATTAGATTTTCCTTTAATATGTTCAATATTAAAATAAAAAATACTTAATATAGCTTGCATCTAGTAAATATTTGTTTAGTAGCCAAATTTTTTACATCTTTAATTAAAATTTACTTGGTTGATTTGCAATTTATTCTAAGTAAAAACTTTTGATTTAATAAATCATCTTGAAATTTAGAAATACATAATACAATAGCTAAAATTTATTTTTTAATAGTATTGTAATTCTTTTGAGTAGGATTCCAACATCCTGAATGCAATCGAATAATCTGTTCTTAATTAGTTGATAATTTTTGCTTCATAATTCCTCCATAATCAATATCAGAGGCATCTGTTTCAATAATTGTAAAAATATGAGGGGATGGAAGCCCTAAGCATGATAATTTCTTAACATGAGACTTAATTTGTTTTCTAATATTTGTATGCTTTTCTATCTATGGGATGAATTCTTTTTTAATCTTTTGAATAATGGTTTACATAATGGCATGAGAGATTTATAAAAATCTGTAACATAATTAAGACTTCCTAAAAATTTTTGTAATTGTTACTTATCTTTTATTTTATCAAAAACTTTATTAGTAAATTTTATTGCTCTACTAATTGATGTAATAGTCCATTGATAGATATCATGCTCAAGAAATCTAATTTTCTTTTGGAATAGTTTTATTTTAGGTGATGAAAAAACTAATCCATTTTGTTTAATAACTTGGATAAAGGTATTTAAATGTTTCCAGCGTTGTTCAATAGATAAGAAAAAAATTAATCTATCATCTATATAAACTATTGAAAAGTGAGTGAAATGAGTAAATATTTCATTCATAATATTCTGAAATTCACTATAAATATTTTTTTTAATCCAAATGACATAACATTCCATTCATAATGTCCAAATGGTATTATGAATGTTGTTTTGTATCTATCCTTTTCATCAATTTGGATTTGCCAAAATCTACTTTTCATATCAAATTTTGAAAATACAGTGACATTATAAAGATGAGATAATAAATCTTTTTTATTAGGAATTAGATACCTAATTTATTGTAATACTCTATTAAATGGTTTATAGTTAATAACTAATCGAGAAACTCCTTTTTTTAATTTTGCCTATTTTTTAACGTAAAATGCAGCACAATTCCATGGTGGTTTATTCTTTTTAATTAATCATTTTGTTAATAAATCATTGATTTTTTTTTTTTTTTACAAAATTTTAATAGTTCATTATTCATGTGAATTGGTATAGTTTTAGTAAGAATATTCTTTTTAGAGAATTTTTTTTCATAAGGTAATTCAATTATATGTTTTTTTTTTAACTCTAGAAAGTATTAAGCAAATTAAAGCATACTTCTTTTTCAATTATAATTTTAAAGTTATTAATTTTTTGGATTAATAATAGATATTTTAATTATTCTTCAATTTTTTTATATTTTAATTCTTGTTTTAAGAAATCTATTTGTTTTTCTTTTCTTTTAATCTTATTTTTTGTTAAATTTTGATTTCTTTGGTTAATGATACTTCTTTTAAAGAATTAATTTCTTTTGAAACCGGATGAAATAAAAATTTAAATTGAATTTCTAGCCCAAGTATATTTATAAAAATTCATTATTTTATCACAAATGAAGGGCAAAGTAAGGTAAGAAATGAATTTTCCAATATTACTTTGGTGTTAATTTGTTTACTAAAATAAACGTTGTTTAAAGCAAATTTTTTTATTACAAATGTATGTATTAGATAATTTATAATTTATATTTAATTTTTTTCCATTGGTCTGGGATAATGTATCTTTTATTTTTTCAAAATATTTAGATGGTATTAATCCTTATTGTATGCAATTTAAATCTGCTCCTATGTTTAATAAGGCAATTGTTGTAAAATAGAATTGTGATTAATAGAGGCAGTTACTTCAATATACCATTTTTAAAAATTCATTTTATCAAAAATGTTAATAAAATTATCCGTCTCATCTTTAATAATTATTGCTGAATTTTCTCCTTATTCTTTTTTAGGAATCTTAATATTTTTATCTATTTTTAATAATATAATTTCTTGTAACAATTGTTTATTTGAAATTTCTAATTTAATATTAGAAGTTTTCAAATTTCAAATTTCTTGTTTTATTTCATTAATTTCTTGTTGTAAATCTTGTAATGTGACTTTTTGTGATTTTGTTTTAAACCTACTTATTATTTCTGAAAAATTGTATAGGGATGGTATTGAAGTATTGTGTTTGGTGAAGGTATTCTTCAATTTTTCTAAATAATCTTTTCTTTCTTGTGGCTCATTAATCTTATCAATTAATTCTAAGATAACAACCTCATGTTTTGAAAGAACATTAATATTTTTCTTACAAATACAATTATTTTTATCTAAATAATTACAAATATGAACTTTATCTTCTTCTAATTCATCATCAGAGTATTGCTATGAAGAGCTTAATTCTTTTAATTGATAATTTTTTTCTTTCAAAAAACTTTCTTCTTTGCTTTTAGGAATTATAAAAATATTTAATAATTTTTCCTTTAATATTTTTGATATATCTAATTCATTAATATGTTGTTTCACTTTACAATTTAATTTGTAACGTCTAATTTTTACACAATTATAACAAACAATTTATTTTTTCTATTTATTATACTTTTTTTGTATTCTTTATTGGTTTATTATATACTTTTTTTTTTTTATCTTTTATCTTTTTATAGGATGTTCAATATAGTTTTTTATATTTTCATCTCTTATTAGAATAATTCTTATAAATTCTTTTTCCTTTTTTATATCTTTTAGAAGGAGGTAATAATTGAGCATAACTAAACTGTTAACAAAAGGTATCTAATTCATTTCTAGTAAATTTCTTGTCGTTTTCTATTTGATTATTTAATCTTAAATCATTACATATAATTAAACAAGTTCTATTAATAGTGGTTATAATATCACCATATATCATATTAATAAAATCATAGTACTATCTAGTTTTACTAATAATTCTCGTACATTTTGGGTAAAGTAATATAAAAGTCCGGTTATAAACTTTTCCTTTCAATATGATTGTTAACAATCATTTTTAATCATAACTTTAATTAGAAAAATATTTTTATATTAACGAAAATCAGATAATTGATGACATTTTAAATTAATTAACAAATCACTAGTTCTTTCTTTAAATTGAATAGGATAACCAACAAAATGTTTATTTAATATGAATATTAAAATATTAACAGTATCTTCTATTGGTTGACCCTATTATGTTTTGATTATTTTCATTTTCTCATCATGTTCATATTGGGTTAATATTTTTTCTCTTTGTTCATTTGAAAGATAATGGTCCCACCAACCTTTTAGTTTACTAGTAAAATCTGTAACAATAATATGAGCTACTTGATGATCTGTTTTTCATTTCTTTTATAAACCTTTGCAACCATAATCATTTCTTGAAAATTATTTAATATTTAATATTCAGATAATACATCTATGTTCTATTCATATAATACATTTGGTGAAAAATTAAGTCTTACTATATGTTTTTTTTTCTCGAATTGCATATCCAGAGAGGTGGGCCTTAGATACCAATTTCGAGTAATCTAAATGATTGAGTTAAAATATTGCATACTTCATACATTTGGAACCAATATATTTAATTATTTAATGACATTATTATTAGTTTTAAATAGAAAATGATTAATAGGCATAAATCCAAGTTGTGATTTAAATTTGTTAATAGCATAGTTTATGCTTTATTTTGTAACTTGTGATTTAATTGGGTAATATTTCCTCTTATGCATAATATATTTTTGATATTCTATTATTACTTTTTATTTTTTTTATTTACTTTTGATTTCTATTTCTTTTTCAGTTTTTGAAAGTTAATCTTCCGAATAAATGGTGCACAACAATTCCTTTCAACTCCTTTCAACACGTTGGTCCCTTTGGTCTTTGCTCAAAACTCAAGATGAGAACTGAATGAAAAAAATGGGTGCAACACAACAAGCTTCACTTTGGACGTGGGACAACACACAGAATGGGAAGGACAACAACACAGTAGAGGAAAGAACGCCTGTAGGAGCTCTGAAACTTAGACATGCTATTGCCTGGTTTCAGGCCTTACTCTTGGAATGTAAAAAAAAAACAACAGGAGCTTTCTGAGTCAGGAGGCTTTGGCTTTCATAAGTAACTGCAAAGAAATAGGCTGGGAGGAAAAAGACACAAGGGGATACAATTCTAGAGCTTTTCGATGGTAGACTGATAGAGACGCAGCAGGGGTTGATTTTGGAAAAAGAAAGAGTGTGGTTTCTGTGAGCAAGCTTCAGGATATGAGTTTATGGAAGGGACTTTGGAGGATTTACGAAAAAAAGGTGGAGCTAAGAATAAGATGAAATGGATAGAGAGGGCTCGCTAGACTTCAACTGAAGGAAGCTCTGGTTTTTCTGGAGAGACTTACACAAGAGCAGGAAAAAAAATGATGGAGACTCATTTTTACGGAAGGCTTTGACTAAGATTTACAGAAAAGAAAAGAAAGGACTTACGAAAGAGAGAGAGGACGAAGCTTTTGGGTTTACTTTTTTCGCTAGGGGAGACTGACGCATAGAGAGGTCTGAAGTTTTGAAATGTTGGTTCATTGGACGTAGAGGGGAGAGAAACAGAGGCAAATGCTAGAGCTTTGGAGAGAAAGTTTTCGAAGTGAGCCGACTTATGGGAGATACCAAATATATGAGTGATTTACATAAAGGAGAGATTTTTAGAGGGAGTTTTCATGGAGAGACGCACACTGGGATTAAGGGAATGACTTTAGCTCAAAATGCTGGTGGACTGACAAACGGAAAGTAAAATGAATTTTTGGCTTGAAGTTCTACGGTTTCCATGAAGGGAATTCTTTTGGCTCAATCTCCTCTCCACTTTTGCTCTCTTGTCTAGATTATTTTCTAGTATTGGATTGTGTATTTTATTTTAGTTTTCTATGGAGAATGTTTTTTTAATATCTATAGCTCTTGTGATGAATATGGTTGGCTGAATTTTCGTACTAAGGTTAAAGGTGAAGTCTAATGGTTAGAGGTAAAGTCTAATGGCTCTTTTGACGCACGATGGGATTAAGGGAATTACTTTAGCTGAAAATGCTAGGGACTGACGGATGGAAAGCGAAAGGAATTTTTGGCTTGAAGTTCTACGGTTTCCGTGATGGGAGTTCTTTTGGCTGTATCTCCTCTCTATTTTTGCTTTATTTTCTAGATTGTTTTCTAGTGTTGGATTATGTATTTTATTTTAGTTTTCTATGGAGATTTTTTTTTAATATCCATGGCTCTTGTGATAAATTTGGTTGGCTAAATTTTCGTACTAAGGTTAGAGGTGAAGTCTAATGGCTCTCTTGACACACGCTGGGATTAAGGGAAGGACTTTAGCTGAAACCGTTGGGGGACTGATGGACAGAAAGTGAAAGAAATTTTTAACTTGAAGTTCTACGGTTTCCATGAGGAGAGTTCTTTTGGCTGTATCTCCTATCTACTTTTGCTCTCTTGTATAGATTGTTTTGTAGTGTTGGATTGAGTATTTTATTTTAGTTTTCTATAGAGAATGCTTTTTTAATATCTATAACTCTTGTGATGAACATGATTGACTAAATTTTCATAATAAGGTTAGAGGTGAAGTCTAATAGTTTAAATATTGTTTTCGGATCAACATTAAAATTTATATTGTGCGTTTGATTGATCGAATGGTTTTCTTATTGAATATTTTGATTATCTATATATTTATCTTGATTCATTGTGATTTTCGAATACATTGAATGCTTGAAAAAAATTTCTGTAATATTCAAATGAATTTGTGAATGTTATAATCATCAATTGTTCATACTTAATTATTAGTGACTATTTTTCTTTATCTTAACTGCTAAATTTTTCGATTAAACGGAATCATTATTCTATTTTAATTGAAGTGAATCGATCAGATACAATATTCTAAATTATTGGATGGATCTTCAAAATCTTAGTTGGTCTCCATATCAATTTATTTTATCATTTTAGTTTTATTCTGTTATTTTAAAAATATTTTTCTCAGTAATTTTCTCTTCTATTTGATTGCACGTTCCTTTTAATAATTTCTTTTCAATGTTTAAATTTATTTTCCTTATCATATAAGTCAATCCATATGGATTCGATCCTGTTAGGTACTACAACACATGTTCACGTGCAGGTAAAATTGTCGTGAATTTTTGGTTTACTAGTTTGAGTCAAATTTTAGGCACAACAAGTTTTTAGCGCCGTTGTCAGGGATTGCAATGTTTAATAAGAGTTTTCTTTCTTAAAAAAAAAAATTTAATAATCATTTTTGGCTAATTTTCTCTTATTTTTACAGGTACGATTTTTGTTTATTTTGTTGAAAAATGAATTGAGTAGCATTGCTTTCATATTCATATTATTTGGTAATTTCGTTCCATTCTCTTTTATTTTTATACTTATTTTATATTTAGTTTTTAAAATAGAAAACTTTAGGTGATACATGCATTAATTAATTTTTAAACATGACGATACCTTTTAGTTTTTTTTTAAATGTACTTGAACCTCTATGATAAATGATCTCATGGCAACGTGATCAAACTAGTAGATTGAGAAAAAAAGAAATTGCTTAATAAGAATTGTTTGATAGGTTGTCTGATGATTCTAAAAATCATTCTGACACCATGCTGACAATCATAGTATTCATGACGAACTCAAAAATGAGGAAACTTAAAATAATCAACCAATGAGAACTTTGAGTGAGTATTTGTAGCCAATAAGGACAAGTATTTCATTTTGCATGATTTTTCTTATGAATATGAAAAATTTTGATTTAAAACTAAGAGTAATTTAATTATTTTCCAAGTTTCATGATTTAGACTCAGAAAGTCCTTAATTGCATTTAAAAGAATTTGAAGAGATTTGTACAACTTTACAAAATCAAACTGTCAATGATGATATTGTTAGATTAAAGTTATTCCCATTCTCTTTACAGAAAAATTTAAAAATTGGCTTAATTTCTTAAGACTAAAATCTATTGGCAGATGGCTAGAAATGCAAAGAGAATTTTTGAAAAAAAATTCTCATAGGACAACACTCTTCGCAAAAATATTATGAATTTTTCTCAAAAAGAAAATGAGACATTTTTCAGTGTTGAGAGCGTTTTAAATAATTATTACTAACTTACTCACATCATAGCTATGAAATTTGGTGCATCATTAGTTTTTTCTATGAAAGTTTAACATCTCAAATGCGCCAGTTTGTAGAAATGATGTGCAATGGTAAATTTTTAAATAAAAATCTTGATAATGCTTGAGACTATTTTAACCAATTGCCTGAAAATGCCCAATCTTGGGACAACACAGATTGGTCAAATAAATCCAAGTCGAATGCCATGTTTCAAGACGGTATGTATGTCCTCAAAAGAAATAATGATTTGAATGCTAGAATAACAAATTTGACTAGAAAAGGTGAGGCCAGAGAACGTAGGAAGGTAAATTCAGCTAAGACCATCAAGCCCTCGATGTCTTCAAGGTCTAGAGAAGGCATTCACATTGGTGAACGTTTGGGGGTAGAAAGTGGGGTATCTTGAGGTTAGCTAACCACAGGCGAAGAGCCGATGCTTGTGCCCAAAGCCCCTTATTCGCCGCAGGAGAAGGTGTATCTATGTTGGTAGGGCGAGAGCACTTCCATGAAGCCTTTGGAATAGACTCAGAGGAAGGTTTTGGAGGGAAAGATGGTGGCACGGCCTTGGTTAGGAAGAGACGCCCTTTGACGAATGAACGGTTAGGCAATACCAAGAAACTGTCAAAATTGGCAGCTGTTAAAAGGATCCCGGTCCAAAGGGCATCCTCATGGTCAGCTGCCTAGGCATGGACTATTGACGTGGGAGAGCTCCAATTCAGAAAAAGGTTCAAAGGCAGCGGTGGCCTTTGTCGTCAAAAAGCTTGCTCTAGGAGACTCTAATTGGGAATTCCCGTTACATAACCTCCAAATTAGGAAATTCCCAACCCAAGCCAAAAACCACGAAAAACTTTCTCATCCATTGCTTATCATTTGATTGGTGACCCTCAAAATAGGCCAATCGTTGATTTTTTATATGAAAATTGAGAATATTGCTAGAAGAGCTCTTCAAAGAGTAAAATGCCAAGAAATCTTGGGCAGTTAAATTCAGGTATTCTTCCTTAGAAGGCTTCAAAACCATACAAAATACTATGCAAGAACAAAGAAGAACCTGTCACACATGAGAATAAAGTTGTGCAAGGACTAATCGAAGAAGATCAAGAACGTCGAGTATTAGGTGACAAAAAGGAAATCACCAACCATGGGTTAGGGCATAGACATGAATGGAAACTTTTTCGACGAACCATTCTTCATCAAAGCAACCACGACAGAGGAGTTCTAGAAGTATTGAATCTGAGATCCCGTAAGTGTTGCACAAAGTCGTCAAGTCCCTAGTCGTGAGAAAGAAACTTCACCCATAACCTTCGAAAGTGGAGACATCTTTAACAAAAAAAGACTATGGGGAAGTAGAGATTTGGGATGTGTTTCGTTGGGCCATGAGAGAGGGAAAAAGCAGAGAGAAAAGGGAAATGAGAGAGTGAATGAGCAAGAAGTCGAGATAGTAGGGTTCAAGAAAGTGAAGATAGCAGGAAGAAATCGTGAAGAAATGGGAAAATGAAAAGGAGTATGGAAATGAAGGGGTATGGGATAATGGCAGATCTCATCATTATCTGACTAAATGACGCAATTGAAAGAGAATGTGGCAACAGTTACTTGGTAACGTGCACACGTCCCTCGAAGTTTGAAATTCCTATATCTTGGTAAGTGGAAATGGCAAAATAAAATTGTTGCCCAGATGACTAACACAAGAGATGAGTGAATTGAGTTGTATTTAAAAAAAATAACAATTATAAATCAAATATACAATATAAAATATAAACAAAATACGAAACAACAATAAATATAAAGAGTAAGGGTAAGAGAAAAGCAAATTCAGTATGTTAACGAGGTTCGGCCCCACTGCCTACGTCCTTACCTCAAGCTACCCCTTAAGTATTTTTAAATTCACTATTCAACCTTTTTCAAGTGGAAATAGAAACCTATTACACATTTGAACAATACCGCTACAAAGGATCCATGTAGAACACCCTCTACACTTGCAATCACCTTAAATGTATTGATTCAACTATTTCTTGTGTAGAACACTTTCTATACGCACAAGGGTTATACACACCCTTTTATTGATACAAGAGTTAATAGTGGGTAGGTTATCAGAAAACACTCCTCAATAAGTGAAATAAGAATAATATAACGCAAACTATATATCTCTCAAAATGAACAAAGATTAAGGTTCAATATTTAGAGAAGAGAGAATGAAAGTTTTGAATGAATGTTGCATGCTCTTGATGTTGTAAATGTGAAGCTCTCAAATGATCGATTTATAGGCATATGAGACTTCATATTCAAATTTAAAAAGATTCACTTGTCAAAGATAACATCATTCACTTTTTCAAAAAATTTAAATAAAAGGTTTTTCTTTTTCAATTGTCAAAGATAACATCATTCTTTTTTCAAAAATTTCAAACCTAATCTTTTACTTTTGGCATATGGCAAAAGGAGCACACTTTATTTTTCAAAAATTTCAAATCTAATCTTTTTACTTTTTACATGTGACAAAATGATCACACTTTACTTTTCAAAAATTTCAAACATAATATTTTTATTTTTTGTATATGACAAAAGTGACACACTTTACTTTTCAAATTTTTCAAACAAATTATCTACTTTTTGCATAAGTAAAAAAAACATCAATCATTTTTGAAAATATTCAAATAAAACATGCACATGTGAAAGATGATAATCAATCATCTTTAATATTTTCAAAATTCAAACCTTTAATCATGTAATGCACATGTGAAATATGAAAATCAATCATCTTTCAAAATTTTCAAATTTAATTTTTAAAATATTCATGCATATGTGAAAATTGTATTTTAATGCTTTATGATAAAATATTAATTTTGAGCCTTAATCCTAATTTTGAATTTTTAAGAGATTTACAACATTAGTCTATGATTTTAATGTGAACTTGTTCCATTCTTGTTTATGTTTGGTTCCTTGATGTGCTTGACTCTATTGTGTAGACAATTTGAGCTTGAGATTTGAATTCTTTGTTATCATCAAAATCTATGTGTAGATATATAATTACACAAAATTTGAAAACTTGGATTCAACAAAAACAATAAATGGGCTAGCAGGGTAGCCTGGAGTTTCAAATGTCCTTAGTAATGTAAATCAAGATATTTATGGGTTCTGCATTGATAAATTCTCGATACTTACATGTGAGAGGAATTAGCAGGGTAATTGGAGGGGTTAATATTAGTTTGGCCCAAATCATAGCCCAATACCCATCATCTCTAAATGATAGCTACTCAAGGGAGCCGTGTAGTCTAATACAGGCCTAACCACCTTATTTATTAGGAGGAATGAACCTTCAGCCTATAAATATAAACGACGTGGCAATTAGATAATTTCGATACATAAGAAATAAGTCTCTTAATGGCTAAGCATTGTTTAAAGTTAATCTGTTTATAGTACTCATCCATTGAGTCTCTACGCCTATATATAAGGGCGACATGTAACTCTCGAATCATTTGATTAAATATTCTGGAATTATTATCCCTCACTTGTTACTGACTTGAACATCAGAGTTGTCACAGGTACACAGTGTCACATACATAACAACTTGCAAGTTAACAATCACGATCGGTAGTGAGAAACGTCTTTTACAATTACAATAAAATAAAACCACGTGAGCCACAATTAAATAAAATAATAAATGAAATTGGACTTTTCATGAAGCAGAGGAAAACCTTTGGGTGAGCATTGATTCGCTAAAAAATGAGTAGCACAAACGCTCTCCCAAGTGCAAGAGGGTGTTACGTAATAATTAAAAATAAAATTCATATATCGTCTTCTCAAGGAAAGTGTACTTAAATTCAAACTCATAAAAAATGGTGAAAAATTTCACAAACAAAAATAGTAGTATGTGCAATGAATGGAAAAATGCAATAGAAATGAAAATGTAATGGTCGCAAACCAGATTCATATTGTTGGATTTGTTTGAGTGTAAGGAAAAAAAGTAAATGATATCAAATTAAATAAGTAGAAATTTAAATGCAAGAAAAGTAAATGACATCAAATTAAACATGCAAGAATTTAAATGCGAGCTTAAATGTGTAAGAAAAATAAATGACATCAAATTAAATAAACTGGAATTAAAATAAACTGGATAGGAAGGTTACAGGCAGAGGAGGAAGGATGAACAGCAATAGTTGGGCCAAAGGCTCTACAACTACACTGTTGTCTCCCTCTACCTGCCTGAGCTATCTCTAAAAATGAAAAAAAAATAAAAAACTTGAGAGCAAAACTAAATTACACTACTTCTCCTACACTCCAACCCTCAAAAGACCTTGCTTACATTCTTTTTATAGCCATGCATCTCAACAAAAGTGTTGCAACCCATACATCCAACAGTCAAAGAAAAAGTAGAACTATTGCTTTTTACCCATGCGTCCCCAGTAAAACCAAAGAATACAATTAGTGTCCATGTTTCCATGTAGGAAAAAAAAAGCGTGCTTGCTCTGTATCTCAAACGTGACAAAGAGCATAGTTGCATAATGCTCATTGGTAATTCCCATATTGTGCATTGCAGGTTTTTCACCAACCAATATTTTGATTTTTTTTTAATTTAATTACATGGTCCAGCCGAAGCGCCGAACCGAGCCGAAAAGCTCCTCCGTATGGTACCTTTCATGCTTTCCGCATAAGGACCAAACTACTTTGTCGCCCAGTGGTAACTGGGGCTCAAGCTGGAAAAAAAAAATTTATTTTTTATTTTTTCTTTTCATATTTTTTAAATATATTTAAATATTTTCAAAAAATTAAAAAAATATATCAATGTATTTAAAATCATTTCGTTAATTATTAAATAATAAAAATTACTAATGGTACAAGTGAGTAAACTAGCTTTTTCCTTCTGCATAGATCATCTAATACTTTTATATTTTGTCCATATATGCTCCATTTCCCAAGAATTTTAAATAAAAAGAAATGTTTTCGTAGCGTAGCTAGGAACTTATCCATAATTTGCATGTCCTGTTGCCATTCCTTTGACTTGCTTTTATTTCTTTGCCAGCATAAAAAATGTCATTCCTTCGTGTGCCACGTACTTCCAGCTGTTGAAAAGAAAAGCAACGCGAGCATGCGGTTCCGCTTATCAATGTTTATACTTTATCCCACGGAAGCAGCTCGCCGCCAGAATCTCATTTATTTAAAAGCATGAAAATAACACACAGCAAAAGTAAACAAAATAAATATAAAAAAAAAATGAAATATCATAAATGTATCGAATATTTCAATGAAATATTATCTAATTAAATTATAAGTTATTTAATTATTATTTTAATATCTTTTAATGGTTTGTCTTTTTTTTTTTAAGTTATTTTCTTTAGAGCATCCACTTGATTTTTTTAATTATTTTTTTAGTTTATTATTTTTAAATTAAAAGACTTTTTTAACTCATCATCTATACACCATATATTTTATAAGAAAAAATAAAAATAAATCATGTGTATTGTATGATGTAGTGATGATCATTAGAAGAATTTTTCTTTTTTTTAAATCTAAATAAAAAATGATAGTATGACTTTTAAATATGTCTATCAAATATATTTACTTATATATTTTAATTGTTTTAATTTTTTTATTTTTATAAGTATATTTTAAAAATATTTTTTAAAAACATATTATTTATATTGGTCTGTATATTTGTATGCACGTTGCACCCTCGCATGGTCAAAGCCTGAATAGCTTTTCTATTTTACTAGAGTTCGAATCCAACCGTTCATGTAAAATTATGATAGAGAAGAGAGAGAGAGACTCGACAAGAGGGAGGGGAGATATTTGGAAGATGTTCGTGCAAAATTGCGATAGTGCCAAGGTAACAACATCCATTTATAATATTATAGGCTAGGAATCCGATGGCTTTACGATGTAAATGGAAAATTTGTATTCAAAACCAATATTTTGAATATTGTACCAATTGGAATTTATCATGCCGAAACTGTAACCGATACAAGGGAGGTATATGTTTCATATAGGATTAAATACTAGTCATTTCGATATGTTTCAGTCAATATTGACCGATTTTTAATGTACTAACCGACATTTATATTCCGGTCTAAGAAGTGGGCATGGTTGTGGTATTTTTGTAATTAATGTAAAATTTCTTTTTTTTTTTTTGTAATTTTTACTCAAATTCTTATATTTGAATACTACTTTCTTAACTTTTTTCTTTTAATTTCTTTTTCTTGAGGACTGAAAATTAAATCCATACTCTCATTTCGGGATGAAGATAAGTGTTTATTTTTTTAATAGTTGGATTAATAACTTGAAAGTATTATTGAGTTTTATATATGTGTTTTAACTTATTAAAACTTGTATTGATATTATTTTAAAATATAATTTATACATATATAATTAATTTATCTATATATAGACTATCTTGAAATGATACTAGTACCAAAATATTTTATTTTAGTGTCTTAATCAAAATGGTCACTAAAATAATATTCAAAACTTCGTTTGAAACCCTCCACCCCCTTGTATATATAATAAATAAATAAAAATTATAATATTAACTATATAGAAATACAAAAGTAGGGGTAATTTTAATCATGAATAATAATTTGTACAAATCTCAAATAAATAAACAAGCTTTTTCTTTGTAAAAAAGTTGATCCCACCATGAAAAGTGTAAAAAAAATTGTTTTTATAATAGATCAACTTTTTTATAAATGTGTTATATGAAATTTGTCTATTTAGAACTTGTACCACCTACCCTTATCACTCATATGAGATACACCACCACCCACCCTTATCACTCATAATGTCACACCTTATAAGTTATTTAGGCATATAATTATACTCGATATTTGTGGAGGAGCCAAAGGTTAGTGTTTGGTGGGGGCAAAATCTAATTAAAATAGTTTATACTATTTTCTTAAAAAAGTTTCTTACTTTAATTAAAAAAAAAAAAAACCATTACAATGGTCCTTTTAATATATTTTTTCATAATTTGTTTTTGATATATTTAAGGAGAGGGATTCGAAAGGGATTATGCCAATCAAGCCACAGTCCTTTGGTCAATATATTTTCGTAATTGATTCAGCATTAATGTCAAACTCCTTCCTATAAATCCAAAGTGAAGCATGTTATAGGAGAGATTCCCCTCCTTAAGCGGGTCTGCCATGCCTACAGCAGATCTCTCTACTTTTCTTTACCCTTTGAAAATTTATTTATTTATTTATTTTTTTGTTTACCCCAGTAATAAAATTCTCCTTGAAAATTATCAATTTTTTTTTTTTTAAATTTTATGTAATCACTTTTTTAAGGTACTACCACACCAAAACTATCGAAACGTTGAAATTACCATTCAAGCAAGGAATCAAATACACAGGTTTAATGCAACCCACAATTACCATAATACCTTATTGAAATCATGATTGAAGCAGTCAGATTTAAATAAATAATATGAAAGAAAGTGATGTGACATAATTTTAAGAGTCAGATTTAAATAAATGGAACACAGATGAATGTGTCGAGACAAAGTGTTACATTGTTACAGACGGGGAAACGAGAAACAGGTGCAAATACTGCAAACAATCTACATCTCTCATTATTTATGGCATCCAGAAGATGCAAAGGACATGGGCAGTTTGTGATATTCATGAACACCTCACTCAAAAGTCATATTTTCTGCCTTCTGCCTGATGGAATCAAAGAGCTCAGAAGACAGATAACGCTCTCCACAGCTGGGAAAAACCACCTGCATTACAAACAAAATGGATTAATGGGATTGGAATCAGCACATGCAGACAAGTAAAATTCTACGTCTTTAGTGAACTCAACATAACCTTTTGTCTAGACATGGCACTGGCAAAGCAGAAAACCAACGCGTGAAGGAAAAAAAAAATCAGGTTCGTTCCTGGCAAACAGATGACATACAGCTTTTTCTAGAGTCCACACTCATGCTGGACCTTGTTGAGTAATGTGGAGTCTGGTCCACACCGCTCGAGCGAAATCAGGCAGAGTCGAACGCTCGATGTCAGCTCGACAGTGAGCTCGAGCAGGAGGAGTTCGCTCGAGCAGAGGCATTGGCCGCTCGAGCGAAATCAGGCAGAGTTGAACGCTCGACGTCAGCTCGACAGTGAGCTCGAGCGGGATGCGGAAGGGAAGTTCGCTCGACGCGCGCTCGACACGCCGCTCGAGCGAATATGCGTTTTAGGGATTCCGCCGTTTGAACTATATATATGATTTTTGCCTCTTTTGTCTGTAACAGAGCAGCTACGAAAACACTGTGGATGAATAGTGTTGTGACCCATCTTGTAGTGTGATTCCTCAATAATAAAATCCTCTGCAGCTCCCGTGGACGTAGGCAATTTGCCGAACTACGTACATCTTGTGTCGTGTGTGATTGCGTGTGTGATCGTTTTTTCTCATTCGGTGTTATTTCAATTCATTGTCATCGTTTTTCACAACAATTGGTATCAAGAGCCAAGGTTCGGGTCTGAGGAGAAACGATGGCTGGAGATGAATTGAAGGTATCGGGGATCGAGAAGTTTGATGGCACGGATTTTGGATACTGGAGGATGCAGATAGAGGACTACCTCTATGGGAAGAAACTCCATCTTCCACTATTGGGGCAGCAACCGGAAAAGATGGATGATGCTAGTTGGAACCTGTTGGATCGACAGGTTCTGGGGGTTATTCGACTAACCCTGTCGAGATCCGTTGCACACAACGTCATCAAGGAGAAGACGACGGCGGATCTCATGGCGGCTTTGTCAGGTATGTATGAAAAGCCGTCAGCGAATAACAAGGTACATCTGATGAAAAAGTTATTCAATTTGAAAATGGCAGATAGTACGTCTGTTGCACAACATCTGAATGATTTTAATATTATCACAAATCAATTGTCGTATGTTGAAATTGAATTTGATGATGAGATACGTGCACTGATACTATTGGCTTCATTGCCAAATAGTTGGGAAGCCATGAGAATGGCTGTTAGTAATTCTGCTGGTAAAAATAAACTGAAATATGATGATATTCGTGATTTGATTTTGGCTAAGGAGGTGCGCAGGAAAGATTCAGGCGAGACCTCGGGTTTGAGTTCAGCCCTAAATGTTGACTCTCGAGGGAGATCACATGACAGGAATTCAAACAGAGGAAGATCAAAATCAAAGTATAGGGGCAAGAGCAAGTCGAGGCCTGGTCAGCAGGCAACTTGCTGGAACTGTGGCAAAGCTGGCCACATAAAGAAAAACTGCAAAAACCCCAAGAAGATGGAGAATGATAGTGCTAATGTGGTAACTGAAGAAGTACAGGATGCACTATTGCTTGCAGTTCATAGTCCAGTTGATGACTGGATACTGGATTCAGGGGCTTCCTTCCATACATCTTCCCACCGGGAACTAATGAGGAATTATGTTTCAGGTGATTTTGGGAAGGTATATTTGGCTGATGGTGAGGCTCTGAACGTAGTGGGGATGAGAGACATTGACATTGCACTCCCTGGCAAGAACAAATGGACCTTGCAAAAGGTCAGGCACATTCCTGAGTTGAAGAAGAACCTCATTTCTGTTGGGCAGCTTGATGAGTGTGGTCATTCAGTGGTGTTCTCAGATAGCACCTGGAAGGTCACAAAAGGGGCATTGGTACTAGCTCGGGGTAAGAAAACTGGTACACTTTATATGACTACTGGTTTAATTGACACTATTGCTACTACCGTTGCAGAGAGCACAGCAGATTTGTGGCATTGTAGGCTTGGCCATATGAGTCAGAAGGGCATGACGGAACTTCTGTCTAGAGGCAAGCTACCAGAACTGAAGACAGTTGATCTCGGTATGTGTGAGAGTTGCGTTATGGGGAAGCAAAAGAAGGTCAGCTTCTTGAAAAGTGGCAGGACGCCAAAGACAGGAAGACTTGATCTTGTGCACACAGATGTGTGGGGTCCTTCTCCAGTTGCATCTCTTGGAGGTTCTCGCTACTATGTTACGTTCATTGATGACCATAATAGAAAGGTATGGATTTATTTTTTGAAACATAAATCTGAAGTATTTAATGTTTTCAAAATTTGGAAAGCCATGGTTGAGACAGAGACAGGCTTGAAACTGAAGTGTTTGAGGTCTGACAATGGTGGTGAGTATGTTGATGGCGGGTTCAAGGAGTACTGTGCAACTCTGGGTATCAGAATGGAGAAGACCATTCCTGGGACACCACAGCAAAATGGAGTTGCTGAGCGTATGAACAGGACCATTAATGAGCGTGCTAGAAGCATGAGGTTGCACGCTGGACTACCACCCACTTTCTGGGCAGATGCAGTCAGCACTGCCGTTTATTTGATAAACAGAGGGCCATCAGTTCCACTGGATTGTGGATTGCCTGAGGAGGTTTGGAGCGGGAAAGAGGTTAAGTTTTCTCACCTTAAAACCTTTGGTTGTCTTTCTTATGTGCTTGTTGATTCTGATGCTCGCAGTAAGCTTGAGGCTAAGTCAAAGAAATGCTATTTCATTGGCTATGGAGACGAGGCATTTGGCTATCGTTTCTGGGATGATCAGGGTCGAAAAATCATAAGAAGCAGGAATGTGATTTTCAATGAGAAAATGATGTACAAGGATAAGTCGAGTACAGTTCCTGCAGTAGCTCCTCAGGAGTCCGAGTTTGTAGGATTGGATGACCTGTCAGAGGTCACAGTGCAGTGTAGAGATGAGAGTGACGGGGAGAGTGGGTCCAGTACACCCATTCCTATTATTCTGCAGGCAGTTTCAGAACCGTCTACTCCTACAGTTGCAGTTCGCAGGTCAGTTAGGACTATACGTCCCCCACAGCGCTTCTCACCTACTTTGAATTACATTCTGTTGACAGATGGTGGAGAACCGCAGAGTTATGAAGAAACCTTGCAAGATGAGAATTCTAGCAAGTGGGAGCTGGCCATGAAAGACGAGATGGATTCCTTGCTAGGGAATCAGACATGGGAGTTGACAGAACTTCCATCAGGGAAGAAGGCATTACACAACAAGTGGGTGTACCGGGTGAAAACTGAGCATGATGGCAGTAAGAGGTACAAGGCTAGACTTGTTGTAAAAGGCTTTCAGCAAAAACAGGGTATTGACTACTCTAAGATCTTTTCTCCTGTGGTAAAGATCACAACTATCAGGATGGTACTGGCTATGGTTGCCACTGAAGATCTATTTCTTGAGCAGTTAGATGTGAAGACAGCTTTTCTTCATGGAGACCTTGAAGAAGACATCTACATGCACCAGCCTGAGGGGTTTGTGGTACAGGGAAAGGAAGGTTCAGTTTGCAGACTGAAGAAGAGCTTGTATGGCCTGAAGCAAGCTCCTAGACAGTGGTACAAGAAATTTGACAACTTTATGCACAGTGCAGGGTATATTAGATGTCAGGCAGATCACTGTTGCTATGTCAGGCATTTTGGCAATTCTTACATTATTTTGCTGTTGTATGTGGATGACATGCTTATTGCAGGGGCTAGTATTGATGAGATCAATAATCTGAAGAAGCAGATGTCAGAGCACTTTGCAATGAAGGATTTGGGAGCTGCAAAGCAAATCCTTGGCATGAGAATTGTCAGAGACAGAGTCAGAGGTACGTTGAGACTCTCACAGGCTAAGTATGTGAAAAAGGTACTCAGCAGGTTCAACATGGACAAGGCCAAACCAGTTGGCACACCCTTGGGAAGTCACTTCAGACTCAGCAAGAATCAGTCACCAGAGTCAGAGGAGGAACGAGATTACATGAGTAAGGTTCCTTATGCCTCAGCCATTGGTTCACTTATGTATGCTATGGTTTGCACAAGACCGGACATTGCCCATGCAGTGGGAGTTGTGAGTAGATACATGAGTAACCCAGGAAAGCAACATTGGGAAGCAGTGAAGTGGATTTTGAGGTACCTAAAGGGTTCCTCAGAAACCTGTCTATGTTTCTCTGGAGAGAGCTTGGAGGTGCAGGGCTATGTTGATGCTGATTTAGCTGGAGATATTGACAGCAGAAAGAGTACCATGGGCTTTGTTTATACACTTGGTGGTACTGCAGTGTCATGGGGCTCTAATTTACAGAAAACAGTTTCTTTGTCTACAACAGAAGCTGAGTATATTGCAGTGTCAGAGGCTGCAAAGGAGATGGTATGGCTACAAGGCTTCTTGGAAGAATTGGATAAGAAGAATCAGAAAGGCACTCTCTACAGTGACAGTCAGAGTGCCATATTCCTTGCCAAGAATCCAGCATTCCATTCCAGGACCAAGCACATTCAGATCAGGTATCACTTCATACGGTCATTGTTAGATGACGGACAGTTGTTACTTGAGAAGATATGTGGAAGCAAGAACCCTGCTGATATGTTGACAAAGGGTGTTACGCTTGAGAAACTGAAGTTGTGCGCAACTTCAGTTGGTCTTCTAGAATGAAGACAGGAGCAGTGAGTTGCAGAGGTGGAGGATATCATGTTTGAGGAAGACGGTAATACAGCGAGTGTACCAGTCTCCAAGTGGGAGAATTGTTGAGTAATGTGGAGTCTGGTCCACACCGCTCGAGCGGAGGCATTGGCCGCTCGAGCGAAATCAGGCAGAGTCGAACGCTCGATGTCAGCTCGACAGTGAGCTCGAGCAGGAGGAGTTCGCTCGAGCGGAGGCATTGGCCGCTCGAGCGAAATCAGGCAGAGTCGAACGCTCGACGTCAGCTCGACAGTGAGCTCGAGCGGGATACGGAAGGGAAGTTCGCTCGACGCGCGCTCGACACGCCGCTCGAGCGAATATGCGTTTTAGGGATTCCGCCGTTTGAACTATATATATGATTTTTGCCTCTTTTGTCTGTAACAGAGCAGCTACGAAAACACTGTGGATGAACAGTGTTGTGACCCATCTTGCAGTGTGATTTCTCAATAATAAAATCCTCTGCAGCTCCCGTGGACGTAAGCAATTTGCCGAACCACGTACATCTTGTGTCGTGTGTGATTGCGTGTGTGATCGTTTTTTCTAATTCGGTGTTATTTCAATTCATTGTCATCGTTTTTCACAACAGACCTCACTCCATGCACGTTCAATAGAATTAAGTGCACCACACCATGGGCAGGAACTAAGTACAAAACCAAGTTGGCTAAAGAAGTCTGACTATTTATGCTACTCCTAGGAACACCACTGAAGTATAAGGAGTCAGTCAGCCAAATTCTTCTAAATTTTGTTAGAGATTATTCTGGTTATATTTAATATTGGACTTGAAGCTTTGGAATCCGTAGTTTTTTCTTATATTTCATTCAGATATTAATGACAAAAATGGAACTTCATTCCAAGACGAAACAACTTTGAGCTAGAGATCCATTTAGCACCGCCAATTCGGCACACAAGGCCATATCAAACATGACCCACTGAACCATTCATCAGAACTCATCACATTATCATAATGCATCAGTTATATGCCATACTGACTGCACTTAGCTCGAGGACACAACGAGAGAATTTATGTATCTCAAATGTTCAATCCATATGGAGTCCAAGTCATGTCTGAAAGATCTTCGGAGGGGTGCTGATATGAAGTCTGAATTAAATCAGCTTCGGCACACTATCATAATACAGACAAAATAGAGCAGCAGAGGTTCTATAGCAATTTGGACTAGGCAACTAGACTTACAACAAAGAGTTTTCCAGCATTTTCTGGCCTCCTTGCCAACTTTATTGCAGCAGCCGCTGCAGCACCAGATGAAATCCCCACCTGCAGAAAACATGCCCCCCACATTAAGCACAGAAGTGCAGTATTATAAGAATCTGCGCCTAATGACATCACATAAAATAGGAGTTTCTAACGGTGAGGGCCAGCGTTTCATAGCCCCTGACGAGACCATACAAAGTTTCTTTATCGTTGGATCAACAATGCAATCCTAACAATAGGAGTTTTCTTCTTTTTCTAATTTTTTATTAACTACTAAGATCTTTCGGCTTACTGCAAAATCTTACATTCCTAAATCTAGATGTACTTGAACTTCAGCTAAGTATTATCCATTTTTGCCAATTAAAATTGCTAAGCTTTCCATGTGATTTGTTTAAAATGAATGAATATTCACATCAATGGATAAATGCAACAAAACTACGTGCTTCATATGTTCTTTAAAAAGTCAAAAGCTCCAACAATATAAAGGCTTTGATCCCCAATTTCAATGGGTTGGATATTTTGAAAATTGAAGCGATCAAAACAATTTCTAAACTTCAATTAATTAAACTTTATTATTCACTGGATGCAATCATAAGAATATGGTTATATCAAGTGCAAAAAATCCGATTCCATTGACCATTATGCTCGATTTTGTTCAGCATGCAAATATTATGGTCAGTAGCCTTGGCATGGGCCTTCCTGATCACCTATTGACACCATCCAGGTGAGTAATAATAAAAACAACTAACTTACCAGCAATCCTTCTTTCAAGGCAAGTAGCTTGGCAGTTTCGATAGCTTCCTCACTTGATACCTGAAAAAAGTTACCAAAAACATCATGAGCCATTGAAAGGAAATCCCTGCCTGAATTTGTAACTAAAAGAGATAAGAAATATTGCACGCAAACAGTACCACGCACTTGTCACTATGCTCCAACAAGATTCACGAAGAAAATACTACACCTGAAAATATTATTAGAAAAGGTCTCCATTCATGAAAAAGTACACAGCACACATCATCAGTGACTATCACAAGGATTTGCAACTTTTTTCCACGCCTAGCATGGCATTTTGTCCAAGAAAATAGAACATCCTATTGTCTTCAAGATTCAGATAAAAATACACTCAAATGCAATTATGTTCATGGATACCAAAAATGCAAATAATGGATTTGGCGGTGAGAAAACAAAAATAACAATAACAAAAAAAAAACAACAATAGCAAAGATAAACAAGGCGTCACAAAGAATTTTCTGAACCTGAACCCAGCATGCTTGGATGTTTATTCAGATTTAAAATGTACCAGAAACTAGCAAGAAAGAACCAGTTCTTTAGAAAGAACTGTGATCTTGATTACATAAAGAAATAAGAATATTGCAAGCCCCTAAAACCGACTCAAATCTAGATAATATCCCTTGGACTAAGTACAAACTGAAATGAACTTCCCTAATATATAATGTTAAAAAAAATCTAATGTTAAAACAAACAAGTGCGAAAAATTCTACTTATCATCCCCACACACCACACACCATACATAATTTTTTATTATTTTATTTTTTTTCTCTTACCAAATATGTGGTGTATGGATGATGAGTAGAAGAACTCAATTAGTTTAGGAAGAATAAAACCAAAAATTAAAATTAAAAAATAATAATAATAATAATAATAATAAAAAGTGTGGTGTGTGGTGTGTGGGGATGATGAGTAGCAAAGCTCAACAAGTGCATAATAGACAATTGAACCAAACTGAAATGAACATTTGCCTATCCCCTTATTATGATGCAATCTGGCCATGCTTATTCTGGATTTTTCACTCAAGAAGTGACAAGTATAACCATATCACAAGCAAATTAGTTCACAGGAGAATCGAAGTGGAGGCCAATAAAATAATTTCCAGACTCACTTGAATAACTTCATCAAGCAGGTTGAGGTCCAGAACAACAGGCACAATACCAGCACCAATTCCTTGGATAAGATGCTTGCCTATAAGTTGTGCATGCATGTAATATGTATAGTTAGAGAACTTACTTTTGGAAATGAAAGAAGATGAAAGCAGACATCTATATAGAACTAAATATAACACATAATTAGACAATGAAGGTAACATCTATGCAACCCAAATTTGGCGGCATATTTGACTGTCCAAGCATGGGCGACTTCTATCTCCATTAAAGGAAAAGAATCTCATATTAAAAGTGATTTATATTGAAACATACCAGAGAAATTGTCAAATTATTTTCAAAGCACAGGTAAATTCTGACTTTACTAGGATTTGTACTTAAATGGATCTGATTTACAAAAGCATGACTTATGATTTTGTTTTCTTTTGATAAGTAAAACAAGCTTTGTTAATTAGCAAAATGGCACCATCAAAGTATACATCAGAAACACCCAAGTAGAACAAGCTTTACTGACCAGGCTTTCCTCCATTCAAGACTGCGCTTTCAACTGGTTCTACCCCATAAACCTATCACATAAACAAAAGAAACATAAAAAGTCACACCAAATAGAGACATGAGCTATTTCTCTTCCCCTCACATACACATACACAAGAGAACCTTGATCTTGGTGTTTTTCTCCTTGAGGAAACTCCCTGCACCAGCTACCGTACCCCCAGTCCCTATCCCTGCAACCAGGGCATCAACTTTCCCTCCCGAATCCCTCCATATCTCCGGGCCAGTGGTTTCATAATGGATCTAAAAAAGATTGACAGAACCATCGATTAAGGGTTTCAACAAGCTATCCGCATGACAATAAATCTAACAAAAAAGTACCTTTGGGTTAGCAGGATTTTCAAATTGCTGAAGCAGATAACTATTGGGTATTTGACTGAGTAGCTCATTGGCCTTCTCAAAAAGCCCATTAACACCCTTGGCAGGATCTGTAAGGTACAACTCTGCTCCAAAAGCTAGGGGCACAATTCTTCTCTCAAGACTCATTGAAGCCGGCATGGCAAGTATAAGTTTGTAACCCCTGACGGCGGCGATGAATGCCAACCCAATGCCAGTGTTACCACTAGTAGCCTCAATGAGGACGGTCTTTTGCCGTCATCCAAACATATCAACAATCATAGTATGTTAATCCCACCATTGCATAATAAGGCCAACATATGTAGCAAAATGACTATATCCTCATACAGTCAAATATGTTTTGGTTAAAGAAAAATGAAAGATGGGAAAAAAAATTTTACTCCAATATGAGCATCACCAAACTATCAAACACATCCCTGAAAAATACTCATGGTCTAACTTGTTGAGTCATAATAGAGGGTTAACGTAAGCACAAGTGTAACCAGATTGTATATGGGATAATTAGTGGAACTTGCATGGCAGGAAAAAGCCACATTGCTGCCCTTGTAAATAAATTTGACGTGGGAAATGGGTTTGGATTCAATTTTTTTCTAGAACAAGGCAGTCAAAAAGTGAAATCTGTATGACCAGTCTAAAAACACTCCAGATTTGGGGGATTTTCAATACTAACCTTTCCCGGAGTAATCAAACCCTTATCCTCTGCATCTGTAATCATGCTATACGCAATCCTACAAGCCAACATACAAAAATGAGTTAGTATCATTTAGTTGCTAGATCACTCTAGTATCATGCAAAAGACAATCAACACAAAGTAATAACATGATATGCCTGTCTTTAACACTAGAACAGGGTTCCATCAACTCAAGTTTGGCGGCAATACGAGCTACACAGCCATCTACAATATGGTTGAGATATACCATTGGGGTATTTCCAATCAACTGCACAAGAAAAATAATAACATTAGCAAGATTGAATTTGAGAAGAAGAGGAGTGAAAGAAAAAATAGTTCTATGACAAGGTAATACTTCAGTAACATCCTTTTTGATTACACACTTGTCCTCCATGTTGTCTTTTGAATGAAACTGCAAACTGATTAAATAAAATTGTAAAAGAGTCAGAAAAACTTTCAAGATACAAAGTTACGGTCCTAAAAAAATTACTGAGATGTCTAGGGCATATTTTAACAAAATCAAGACAAACTAAACTAGAGACAGATCACAAAACATAATCATAGCAAAGAATATTTAACCAGCCAACATATACTCTTCAGAAATCTCCATCTAGTCCTGGAAACAGTCCAGTTATGTCAGATTCTTTACACAGATTGTTTAAAGCTCCACTCAAAGAGCACAATTTTTATTTTTATTTTTTGAAGTCGGGGAACCTCTTCAAGGCAGGGCCCTTCGGACCCACCTCTGCAAAGTAAATTCCGGTCCCGTGCACCTCATCCTCAGAAGTTTCCATCCAGTCCTGGAAACAGTCCAGTTATCTGCAGATTCTTTACACAGATTGTTTAAAGCTCTACTCAAAGAGCACAATTTTTTTTTTTTTGGAAGTCGGGGAACCTCTTCAAGGCAGGACCGTTCAAACCCACCCCTGCAAAATAAACCCCAGTGCCATGCACCTCACCCTCGAAAGTTTCCATCTAGTCCTGCAAACAGTCCAGTTATCTGTAGATTCTTCACACAGATAGTTCCACTCAAAGAGCACAATTTTTTTTTTTTTTTTTTGAAGTCGGGGAACCCTCTTCAAGGTAGGGTCTTTTGGACCCACTCTTGCAAAGTAAACTCCAGTCCAATACACTTTACTTTCGGAAGTTTTCCTATACAAAACTCATTAAATCGCTGGCTTTTCATCATGGATGTGGCACTGTAGCCCCAAAAGATTGTTTGCACTCAAGAGATATTGAACCTTAGACGTTAAAGGGAGTGATACCCAAGACCAAGACCTTCACCACTTGGGTCAATCCCTTGGGGTTCAAAGAGCACAAATTAATAACCAAAAAGGTTCACAAAACAGAAAAAAGGAAAGAAGACTGACAATATTAATGTCAAAGTACTCTATATTCGAAATCCCCCAATAATGTGGATCTTCAAATGAATAGCCTAAAACTAAAAAGCCTTAACTTTAAATAAGAATAGTCTAAGAAGCAGTCCACAAAACAAGGCAGAAAACAGGGAAATAGCTAACACATTTTCAGTACTCAAACTTCTTCGTATAAGAAGTACAAGTACTAGTGCAGAAGTGTGTACTTAGGTAGCGCCGTTTTGTTCTGGAATGTAATAAGCTTGCTTATCAATGAGTATTGAGTAATGAGTAATGGTGCAGAACTTAGCGAAAGAATCGCCAGAACCTCAAAAGTTTAATATGACTTTCAATCACGAGCAAGTGTACACTCAATATAAATAGAGCACAGATGGGAGTCATAACCGAGAAATGTCGAAGAATCCAATTTCGGAAAGATTCCAATAATGCAGAACTTGAAGAAAAAACAAACCAAACCAAGATTCCAATATACGTCGTCGATATTCAACAACCAACAGATAAAAACAGAGCAACTGCCGAAAAGATGTAACACTGTATTAAACAATACGGAAAAAACAGCCTCGTAACTCATAAGGGGGAGAAAAACCAAAGCCAAAGCCTCAAATATACAATACAGCTCACTATCAACTGCCGGAGAGACAAACTGATCAATCCAAGACTGAAGATTTATATCGAAAGGAATCGCCAGCTGCCCAATAAGATTACAGTTAATGCCTAAAATTCGTATAAGAGATGGGTAGGCAGAAAAGAATAATCCGGAATAGCAAGTAAACAAATAAAAACGGAGATAGGGACATTTATGATTTGACATAAAAGTCTATGCATAGGGATTGCTCCGGAGGCGAAATCCATAATATTCGGTAAATTTATAATCTTTGATGTCTAGTTCAATACAATTAAAAAATTTAATAGAAATGAGTCATTATGTATAGTAGAGTTTAGCGCAAGGATCTTTTGTAAAAAACTGAAGTTTCTTTCTTATATAAATCTATTTCTTTAAAGTAATTAAATCTAATTTATCTTATAAAATCTTTTCCTTTCAAATATCTTCATCTCTCTTTAAAAATCTGAGTCTCTATTGCCGAGGAAAAAATAAATAAAAAATTTGAATCTCCTATCTTTTAATAATATCAATAAATTTATCTCTTCTTCCTTGATTTTCGTTGGCCAAGTTCGGGAGAGACGACATACGTAAACCCCACAAAATGGGCATTGATAAAAAGTTCAGAGATTTTTGATATATACAAGCATAGTCGCATACTAATCTATATATCAATACTGATTCATTTATACTTAAAATTTAAATTAATACTGTTTTCAATAAAATCTATTTTTTGACCAATCACATCATATTAATGTACAGATTAATATACAATTATGCTTACAACTATATTTTTCTAAATCCAGATGCTCCAGATAATATATATATATATATATCTTTCACCATTAATGATATATCTTTGATTATATATATATGAAATTAAGGTTGCGTGTCATGCCACTCTAACTCAGCTCCATTTCCGGTTTCCTCCATCCATTTCCATCCATATTTTAGCTCTCTCTTCCTTATCCATATATTTCCATCCATAATATATAATTTGTTGAATTATTGGGGCCAAAAACTAAGGATACAGTTGCTTGCTGCTTGCAACTCTTTAAACTTTCGTATGTTGCTACGTAATTCTTGCTGTTAGCGTGCACGTCTTTCAAGTACTACTTCGTATGGGATGACGTTTGGGTGGTCCACTACACCTCCTGCCAAAATAGAGCTTCACGCTTACACTCAATACTCAACACGGTTGATTACAACTCCCATTAAAAAGGAGGCTGGAGCTCCGTGCTCGCAACCAACGAGGTTGAGTATTTCTCTCGCCTATCTCTACAAGTTAAGCTCTTCGTCGTTTATCATAAAATAAACAGAAAACTAGAAACTAAACGGAAAATCAAAAACCAATTTTTCAAATTTATTTTACAGATTATTGACTTGAAGACTCTTAAGACCTTATTGTTCAGCAAATCGTCCTAAATAATAATGGGTATTTGTAGGGGTCAAATTAGCAGCCTATAATTTAGCTTTGTGATAATGTTGAAAATTAAGTTAAGAGATAAAATTAAAAAGAGATAAGACAAGTTAACTTAGACTCATAAAAGAAAAGAGATTTAGATTTTTAAAAAGAAATAGACTCAGATTCCTAAAAGGAAAATGTTTTGCAAAGTAAGTTGAACTCAATAAAAATAAATAAAAAATTAGATTCAATCACTCTAAAAAAATAAACCTCTATATAAGGAATAGACTCTCCAAAGGCTCTTCACAAAAGCTTTATAGGCCAAACTCCATCATACATAACAACTCTAAAGGATCTCCACGAAATTCCTCCATTGTATTGAACGATATATAAACCATGAAAAATTTTTGAAATCACTCATTATAGTGAATTTCACCTCAGCAACCCGTAGACATAGGCTTTTGTGCCAAACCACATAAATCCCATGTCTCCATTTTTATTTATATATTTGCTATTTATTTTATGGATAAATGCAAAGAGAATCATATCTCCGTTCGAACCGTTATCATGAGCCAGGGATGATTTTTTTCTCCATTCTGGTCTATTATGTGAATTTTAGATATTAAAGTAGGCACCGTTTGTGAAATCAATTTTTAATTCTTAGTTCTTAAGAATTAAAAATTATTAAAAAAATATATAATATTAACTTTATAGAAATACAAAAGTATGGATAATTTTGATAACGGAAAATAATTTGTAAAAACCTTAAATAGACAAATTTTTTTCTCGTAAAAAAGTTGATCCAATCATAAAAAGTGAAAAAAAAAAAAAAAATTCTATTTACTAGATCCATATTTTTACAAAAGACTTACGCTAGATTTATCCATTTATAACTTATACCACCTAGTGGATATGGTATCGGTAACATCTCAGTCATAAGTCATGTTTTCTACCTCACGCCTGATGGAGTCAAATAGCGGGGAAGACAGATAACGCTCACCGCAGCTAGGAAAAACCACCTGCATCGCAAACAAAATGGACTCAGATCAGTATATGCAGACGGGAAAAGTTCTAAGCCATCTAAGCACACTCAAAAATCTCAGTCTAGGCATAGCAACAGCAAAGCATAAATGAACCGAATGTGAACAATGGATCAGTTTTAGTCCTGACAGATAGAAAACATATAGCTTTTTCCCCATTTATAGTTCTCTCTTGTAACTAGGAGTTCTCATTGTATAACTTCTATGCCCTTTTCTTTTCAATAAAATTTTATTTTACCTATAAAAAAAACATATAGCCTTTTCCTAGGGTCCAAACTGAGGTACTGACCTGAACACCATGCACATTCTCAACCGTAGGCATGAATTAAGTACGATCCAGGTTGGCTAAACAAGTCTCAGATATTGATCCTCCTAGGAATGACATTGAAGGAATAGGACAATGCAGTTACCAAATTGTTGTGAATTCTTTTTTAAGTTCCTTTTTCAAAAGATTATGTTATTACTTCAGATTGGACTTGAGTCATTTGAAAGTCTCATTTTAAAGTACACCCCATTCAAGCACCAAATCAATATAGGCACACTATCATAATATGGAGAACGAAGGACAGAAGGGGTTGTAATTGTATAGCAATTTGAAGAAGGAAATTAGACCTACAACAATGAGCTTTCCAGCATTTTCTGGCCTCTTTGCCAACTTTATTGCAGCAGCTGCCGCCGCACCAGATGAAATCCCCACCTGCAAAAAAACAGTTCCCCCACGTTCAGCACAGAAGTGGATGCTCATAGGATAACTTTTTTGATAAGTTGGATGCTCATAGGATAACTGCAGCAAAAGGACTCACAATAGTTCTTGTTAACAAAATTGGACTCTAATAAATTCTTGGAGAACCATTAAAGCTGATCGTTATTAATTACCATACCAGCAAGCCTTCTTTCAACGCAAGCTGCTTAGCAGTTTCAATAGCTTCCTCACTTGATACCTGAAAAGTCACCCAAATATCAGGAGTCAGATAGGAGATTCACATCTGCATTTATACCTGACAAGAACTTACAATGTTTCACTTTTGAATCTTCTAAAACCGTAATAATGCAGGTGTCTGCTATTTTGTTTGGATGGCAATATCAGTTATCTGATATATCCTGTCCAAGTCTTGTTTAACAGAGACACTTAATAAAAAGAAGAAAAAAAGGTCTTGTTTAATAGAGACAGAATAACAAATATAAACAAGGTCTTCCAGATGTTTTTCTATTTTTGATAATTTCAAGATTGGCAGATAAACATTTTTTGGACCTGAAAAAAATACAAATCTCGATTTGCTCTCTTGTGGAATAGAGCTGATTCACACCCAAATGATATGCCTCTTCAACTTTTTTATCTAAACATTACCAAATCATTACAACTTTCCCAATCTTCCAAATAAAACACAAAAAACAATACAACTTTTTTAAATTTCAAAATAAAAATAATATTAAAAAATTATATTCAAATAATTTTTTAACTTTATAATATTTTTCTTCAACTTTTTTTCTCTCATTTTTCAAAACCCAATAAAACATCTTAACTCAAATCATTTCACTATTATTCACAAACCATTTCACTACTATTCATAAAATTCTCATCTCATCCCATTACCCAAACATGTCCTAAAGCACCAAAAAGATCATATTACACGTCAAATCAAATCGGATGCTAATAAAATGGTTTCCAGACTCACTTGAATAACTTCATCAAGCACATTGACATCCAGAACAGTAGGGATAATACCAGCACCGATTCCTTGGATCAAATGCATGCCTTTAACATGAATATGCATGCGGAGCATAGACTATAGTTAGAGAACTGTCATTTGAGAATAAATCCAAACCAAATAAGTTATATAGCATTACTAAATTCCAGATATGAAGCTGCAACTAATGACCAAATTAATGGCAGCCAAGTTCTACAAGAGATTTGACTGCTCATAAATGCACAACTTCTATCCCAATAAAAGAACTCTCAAAATAAAAACTTATATTAATTTAACTATAAATGGAAAATCTTCATTCTGGTTTTAAAAATTGGATAAATTTTGAGTTTACGAGAATTTTTTTATTGAAGTGCTCCCTGAAAGCATGACTTAATAGTCTTATCCATGATTGAGCTTAGTGGTGCTGGCTCTCAGAAAACAGGTACACTTATTAAATTCCCAAAATACACTATTCTGAACTGATTTCTGCAATATGTGCTACCGACACCCTGATCCTCAGTCATCCAAAAATAAGAAGTGGAATTTGTACCAGTGAATCTCAGAAATCTGGCACATCTTCCATGTGATAATGGACTGCTATTATGCTATATATATATATACACTAATAGACAAGAAACAACAGTAGCAAGAAAATAAGGAATACAGGGCATGCACACAATATAAACTGACCAGGCTGTCCTCCACTCAACACAGCACTTTCAACTGGTTCAACCCCATATACCTAAACATAAGCAAGATAAAACATACAATTAGCTTACAATAGTAGCAGGTGTGTTCTCTCTTTCAAACACAAACTCACACACACAAGTCAACCTTGATCTTTGGGTTTTTCTCCTTGAGAAAGTTTCCTGCACCAGTTGCCGTTCCACCAGTCCCTATCCCTGCAACCAGGGCGTCAACTTTGCCTCCTGAATTTCTCCATATCTCTGGGCCAGTAGTTTCGTAATGGATCTAAATGAAGAATAACAAAAAGATTTGTTAACTGTGTCAATCATGACATATTCCAAGATATTTGATGCAAAGAATACCTTTGGGTTGGCAGCATTTTCAAATTGCTGAAGCATATAACTATTGGGTATTTCACCAAGTAGCTCAATAGCCTTCCCCAGATTCCCGCTGAGTCCCTTAACAGGATCTGTTATATACAACTCAGATCCAAAAGCTAGGGGCACAATTCTTCTCTCAATACTCATTGAAGCTGGCATGGTAAGGATAAGTTTGTAACCCTTGATCGCTGCAATGAATGCCAACCCAATGCCAGTGTTACCACTGGTAGGCTCAATGAGGATGGTCTTTTCTCGTCATGGAAATAGATCCAGAATCAATGGAAAATATGGTATTTCCGTGTTACATAATATGATTACATATTACAGGTATCAATTCCATAATCAAACATGATAGATAACAGAAAAAGATAAATTGGAAAACATAATGATGTGAGCATCACTGATTGTGAACGAAAACCCCGAGCTGAGTCTAGCATGAACTAATAATGAGGTTAATATCAGCATATATTGTGACTATGTCAGATGCCTAACAGAACTTGTGAAACTGTCAAAAACCAAACAACCACCATCAAGGGCAGTGTTGAGGGTAGGCAACACTGGAGTCTAATTCTTATAACATCCAGAAGGGCAAAGTTGAAAGGTGCAGAATTTATGCGACCAACAGTAAAATAAATAGATAGTCATGAGACACTAACCTTCCCTTTTGTAATTAGACCCTTATCCTCTGCATCTTTAATCATACTATATGCAATCCTGCTTGTCAATAATCAATTCTATATATTAGAATAAATGCTAGAAAAATATGATCAATACCAACAAAATGAAAAAGATAAGTGAAAAGATTAAATGCCTGTCTTTAACACTAGAGCAGGGCTCCATCATCTCAAGCTTGGCAGCAATACGTGCTACACAGCCATCCACAATACGATTGAGATATACCATTGGAGTATTGCCTATCAACTACACGAGCCAAAAATAAAAAAAAAACATCGGCAAAATCGAAAAATGACCAAAAGCATCATGAAAAATGAAAAGCAGTAGTTATAATTAAAACATTATACTTCAGTAACATCTTTCTTGATCCCGCACTTCTCTTCCATATTTTTTTTTTCTGTAAAACTGCACACCGAGAAAGAAAATTGTGAAAGAGTGAAAGAAGACTCTGGAGACAAGAGTTGCTGCTGAGAAAGCTGGAGAAAATATTAAGAGCACATTTGGATTTGCCTGTAGATAATATCTTGCATTTCGAGATTCACAGAAGAACTTATCTCTTCTTATTGACAAGTAGACTTGAAATAACGAGAACTAAGAAAGAATACACATACACACACAATGCCATACAAATCAATCAGAGCACAAAACTATGTAATGGCCAAGATATTTAAAGTAGAATGCATGCTTAAAGGGGAAAAAGAGGAATGAGAAAAAGATAAACGTAAATAGCTGAGAAATCTCAAGCACGAATGCACTAATGGAAACAGTCCAATGAATAATCAAACGAGCGAAGGCCTTTATCTCATACTTAACAACCAATCTGTGCAGAAAAGACAGCCACAGCTGGGAAATTTGTGAGTGCTCAAAATTTCTTCGTATAAGAACTTCAAATGCCAGCCAAAAAAGCAGCCCAGTACCACAGAATTTTGAGAAAGAATCACAAACCCCCAAAATTATGTCTTAATCTCAACAACCAACTACAAGCAGAGCGAAAAAAGATAAAAGTAAATAGCTGAGAAATCTCAGGCACGAATGCACTAATGGAAACATTCCAATGAATAATCAAACGAGAGAGGGCCTTTATCGAACCAATCTGTGCAGAAAAGACAGTCACAGCTGTGAAATTTATGAGTGCTCAAAATTTCTTCGTACAAGAACTTCAGCTGCCAGCCAAAAAGGCATCCCAGTACCTCAGAATTTTGAGAGAGAATCACAAAGCCCCAAAATTATGCCTTAATCTCAACAACCAACAATAAGCAGAGCAGCAGCAGCATCATTAGAGAAACTCTAATCCATTTAACATGGCAAAGACTCCAATATTTCAAAATATGGATAGGCAACCGTGGAACTTTCCTACTGTTGAGATAGGCATCAGCCACCATGTCCGTAAAACAATAGCACGTGTTAAAAAAGTCTCCGATCAAGTTTTTTTTTTCTTTTTTTCTTTTTCTCTTTTTTTTTTTTTTTTTTTTGGCCTTTTTTAATCTTCCTGAGCAGATTACTTGTGCAGTTGTGCTATGGTAAGATGGAAATATTGGCTCCATAATACCACGTGTTGGGAGAGCAGCCTTCCTAAGTCCCACATGGATAAACTACAAACGAAAAGACCGGAGCAAGAAATATAAATAAGAAGCAAGGCAGACCGTTCAACATACTTACCTGGACGGGGTCGATGGGTGATCAAGAAGGCCCATGGCCTAGGCTAGTGACCTCCATTGCACACAGGAGGGGTGCTCGCCTAAGGTCTCCCCAAGTGGGAGAGCCTACGTCATAATTTGTGGTAGCGGGGGCCTGCGTTCGCGCGGCCCCTACCAATTTTAGACCCAAAATTTCCAAGGCGTGAGCTCTGTAGAGAAGAAATTTCAAGATTTCTAATTTCATACAATAATAACGCTTCAAGTGGTGTCATGCAGCACGATCTTTCTTGCGAGTTTCTATGGATGCCCTAACGAGATGACTTTCTAGAACGCCCTTAATTTTATTAATTTTTTATATTTGAAATAATTTATGCCCGGTTCGATCTGGTGCCGATCGAGTATGGAAGGTCATTTCCGGTTTTATAAGTTGTACTTCTGGACACTGTTTAAAAAATCTCGAAAGCCGAAACCCAAATTTCTTTTATTTGTAGTGTTCTATAATTCTATTGTTCGGGTCAGTCGGTCGTGAATTTTCAAACAAAAAATCGTAGGGATGGACGAGAGGTTTTGGGGACTTGGTTTGACATTTGGTGCCCATGCAGATTGCAGAAGATGACCATGTGGAAGTCATAGATTAAGCTTGGTGGTAGCTAACGATAAAAAAATGGAGAGTGAAGCGGTGCCCAGAAACGTGATTTTTGCACTATGTAAAAGTGGTACCATTTACTGAATTAACGCGAGGAAAAGCCAGTCCAGATCTTGATTTCGGCTTCTGTTTTTGTCGGGTTTCAAAACTATGCAAATGTCCCACATGGACTAAATGGAAAAGGAGGGAGGTGGGGGGATTGTATAAGAGAAAAACGATGAGGGCCTTAAAGACTTACATACCTGGACGGGGTCAATGGGTGATCAAGAAGGCCCATGGCCTAGGTGGGTGGCTTTCATTGCACTTGGGAGGTGCACCCGCCTAACATCTCCCTTTTGTGGAGAGTGTACGTCATAATTTGTGGTAGCGGGGGCTGTGTTCGCGCGGCCCCTGTTAACTCTAATTTCTAAACGTTTTTTAATTTTCTGGTAATTATTTATACTTTTATATTTATAAATATATTAGAATATAAATTTTCCTATTTATCTTATATATTAATATTCTTTTTCAACTAAATTAAAGATTTTTGTAAAATTATTAAAAAATAATTTTATTATTTATTTTATATCTTGATTTATATTAAAAAATATATAGTGATAAATTATTATTATTCGAAAACTTTTGTCTCCAACGTTAATAACTTAATATATGCTTGGGCTTAGAAAATTATGTACTGTAGGGATTCTATCCTATAGTTTCAGTAGCTTCACGTTTATCCTAATGTTTCGGTGTGCAGATACTACTCTGCGTAGATCAAATTAACATGCATTTTAATGATTGAAAAGGAAAATGAAGGCAAACCAAACCAAAAAAATAATAACCCAGAAAAAGATATGAGATGGTCCATAAAGGATTATAGGATACAAAGTTTGATGGGATGGTAGCCCTACAATCCTTCCCAAATTTAAAATTTTGGCTCTCACTATGCAAGCCATTTGAAGTGGTTTTTATATAGTTTGATAAATAAATTATAAAACTAGTGGTTTTTATATAGTTTGATAAATAAATTATAAAACTACGGCTAGAAGCTGCAGTGAAGATTTGTGTGCTGCATTTTGTTGGTCTGGATTGACTGAATGAGATTGTTATGATTACTTTAACTTGATCTTTAGTTAAAAAAAACCGAAACATAAGATAATAGCAACCGAAAACTGTGTTGAATTATTGGCAAAGGACCTTCACTAGTTATAGTGGTGCGTGCAGCTCACATGCCCACACTAGGAATGAGAGTATAGGTCAGATCTAGAAGATTAGGAGACGCTGGTCCCAAGGGAGCTGCGCATGGCGACATCAGGCTCTTCAAAGCGTGATGGTGCGTGAGTCTCATGTGCAGCATAACGCACCATACTTTCAAACTGTGTTCTTCTATCTTTTGATAGATTGACGGCTGAAGAATCTGATGGTGGGGTGCGTGTTGGTCGAAGGAGGCCGAAAGATTGCAGATTGACATATTTCGCTGCTATGGACGGAAAATTAAAGAAAAACAAAAAAATCAACCGTGGAACAAATCCGACAAAAAGCAGAGGAGGAGGGTGAGTGCTTGGGCCAGTGGACGGAAAAAAAAATACTTTACGGGTGGTGGGAGGCTTTAACGCCTGGGGGTAGCCCAAAGACTTTTACTTGAGCTGTGCCTTTAGGAAATCCAACCTAATTTACTATCAGCCCAATTATGGATGCCTTGAATTTAACACATCAATGAAGAGAGCATTAAAAAAAATTATTTACACAATTATGTTTTAAATTAAGAATATTTTTGTAAAATAATTTATAAGAATAACACCACTTTATAAAAATATTCTCATTTTAAAATATTATTGTTAAATATGTTATAAAATGTGATGTGTATCATTAATAATAATAATAATAAAGAGTAATGCTAGATATAAATCTTAAATAAATAATTATTATACAAATCTTTTGTAAAAAAAATAGATTTTACTGATAAATAATTTTTTTTAAACTTTTTTTAAGTAGAGTTTACTTTTTTATTAAAATTTATATGAAATTTGTCTATGAATTTTGTATAGATTATTATGTTATAGAATGCGACGCGTGGCATCCAAAAATTGCCACAGAAACGAACTCAATTTGCATAAAAAATTGAAAATTGCGCCGTCTGAAATATTGACAAACAGAGGCCTTGCATTGCAAAAGGCCGTATTCTATTTCTTGCAAGACGCATGGTGGCGGGCCCTCACGGCAAACTTAAGAAGTCCCATATCGAGAAGATATGAGAAGAAGAGAAGCTAAAACGGGTATAAAATAGAAGGTAGGTGCATCCTTCCAACATACTTACCTGGACGGGGTCGATGGGTGATCAAGAAGGCCCATGGCCTAGGCTAGTGACCTCCATTGCACACAGGAGGGGTGCTCGCCTAAGGTCTGTCCAAGTGGCAGAGCCTACGTCATAATTTGTGGCAGTGGGGGCCTGCGTTCGCGCGGCCCCTACCTAATCTTGAGTTCCTAAACTCGTTTTATCATTACGTCTCGGTTGGTCTCCTTCTATAAAGAACATTGTTGTAAAGTCGTTGGGTTGGATGAGAATTTTGTAAGGTGGTACGCAATACGTGTGCAATTAAGGTCTCTCCTAACGGAGTGAAAAACAAATGCGAAGAAACGTATGTTAGCGGAAAGGTGAAGTTGGGAAAAACTGAAAACGGGACATGGACAAGAACATTTAGGTCTCCTTAAGTGATAAGTCTTCACTTCATAATTTGTGCAATTGCTCCCAGAAAATCTCAGTAAAATCGTGTCCGGTTTACTGCACTATACCCCTCCCAGAATAGAAATTATCCAAAAGACAAAAAACCGTGGATAACTCAAGCCTTCACTTTGACAAGGCATTAATTACACTAGCTTAATCAGTACTATGAAGTCATTCTCCTTCAGATTACAACATTTTGGCATAGAATACTGATTTTGTTAAGGTCTAAACGCCAAATAAAACGATGGTCGAACAAACATTCATTCACCAAAGAAGAAAAACTTGGTGGTTCTAACAGAAAATGAATTTACCAAAACATCTCTTCTGCTTTAAATTCCATGAGTATTTAAATTCCACGTCTAGTTAATACACAAGCATTTAAAAGCTTCCATATATTTTCTTCCAAAGCAGAAAGCTCCCATATTATTCACAGCATTTATTCCCATCCAAACCAAAGTTAAAAATTGCAACTTGAAAACCATGTTCTCTGCCTCATACTTCAGATGCCACCGGCCTGAAAGTTGACTCCTTTTGAAACTAGGGTATTCAGGGCTCAAAAACCATGCTATCTGCCTCCCGCTTCACAGATTCGAACAGAACAGATGACAGATAACGCTCTCCAAAGCTTGGGAAGATCACCTGTTCATAACAAGGCTAGTAAGGACTTTTTACACTAGTCATTTCAAGAACGACTTTAGACTACGATTGAGTAAAAAATATACAACAAGAAGCAAACCATTCGTGTCATATCCTATCAATTGATAATCCGTATGGAGTTGTCAATATATAAAAAAATAAAAATTACAAATTAAAAAATAAATAAAATTACAAATTAAAAAAAAGAAAAAAAAAAAAACTGACCATATGTATCCTATACAGGCACCAGTTGAGAGTTGACAGCAGTAATTAATTACCGTGTTACAGCAAAACATTCATTCTTGTGCAGCCATACACACAAACGCATTGAAATTGGTTCTAAGCAGGATTTATGGTTTAACACAAAAATGAAATCGCTTGCTAGCAATAACAAGATCAAACTCACAACAATGAGTTTCCCAGCATTTTCTGGCCTCTTTGCTATCTTAATTGCAGCAGCAGCAGCACCACCAGATGATATCCCTACCTGCAATAAATGTTTGAACAGATGTCATAGAAGATCAAAAGAATAAAAGGCATCCCAGAACAGATATAATAATAATATAAAAGGCATCCCAGATCTCAGGTAGTACAGCAGTGGCGGTTTGCAGAGATTATACTGGGACCATTATAGGGTGTGTTGCAGAGTTTTCTAGTAATCGCAACCCAAATTGTGGAGAAGCGTTAGCAGCTTTTATTGGGATCAGATTAGACAACAACAATGGGTGGAAGAATATCAAAATTGAAGGGGACTCTCAAGTGGTAATATCAGCTTTGAACAACCCCCTTAATACTTCTGACTGGACAATAGACAATTTGATCAGTGATTCAAGAGTTCCCCTGAACAACTTTGAAAGCTGGGAAGCAGTTAAGATACACCGGGCTCAAAATCGGTACGTGCACTCTGTGCCGCAATGGGCGTCTTCAAATGCTGAATTTGGAGAAATACCCAGAATAAAGATTCCACAATGCTTGCTGAATTTTCACAATGGAAAAGATCTGCCCACTTCTGGTTTCTTTAATTTATAATGTCTAAGTTTGCTTGTTTTATAATAATAGGAGTAACTGAATGTTATGTATGAATTTCTTTTTAAGTAATGAAAGTGATCTATCGTTGGAAGAAAAAAATAATAATAATAATAATAACAATAACAATAACAACAACAACAATCACATGCTTTAAGATGGGCAGAGTAGTGAAAGATTTTGCAGGAAAAGAAAATGGAGAATGCATTGACGAAACATATTTTTTTACAGATGTAAGCATACCAGCAAACCTTCTTTCAATGCAAGAAGCTTAGCAGTTTCAATAGCTTCTTCACTTGATATCTGCAAGATTAGCATGAGGTCTGAGGGGCACAGGGAGAAAGGCAATAACAATTTAAAAATAAAAAAGAAAGAAAGAAAATCTATTGACTTTCTGGAACTTCTAAAGAAAAAGGAAAAGATATACAAAACATCATCATAAGAAAAGTCATATAACCGTCACAGTGATTAAAAACAATGAGATCAAGAAAAACGTTGAGGGTAGAAAGTCCCTTGTAATTGACAGGTTTAAGATTGTCTAAAACTTGCTTGCAAAATAGTTTGGAATCCCCACACATGCAAGCAAAAGAGTGAACCATGCGGTTCCCACATGGTAAGATTTCAAGATACTAGCCTTGAAAAAAAGTTCAAGAAACACTTTCATGCTTTGAATGTAACAATGTAACTTGATGGAACACATAAAAGGATGCACTCTGAATTATATACTTATACAGAGCGTTCAGAAATCATTATCAATCAAATAAGAAAATCTGAAGTTTGTCCGGACAAATGTATTTCCTCAGAAAAAGGTCAAGAGAATTATGATGTTGGAAACTACAAGTTCTCTTGGTTTACATGTCCACTTTTGTTTTTCCTTTTTTTTACCCCTTTTTTAGGTCAGTGTTTCTTCATTGTATGCCATCTTTCACATTTTTCTTTGGAGGCAGGATTTCGCAATTAACTTAACAGATAACTCCATAAGCTAATTATAAGATATACCAATTAGGAGTTTTGAGGCTTACTTGAATAACTTCATCAAGTAGATTGACATCCAAAACTCCAGGGATGAAGCCAGCACCAATTCCTTGGATCTTATGTGGGCCTTGAGATTGACAAGCATGCAGTTAATCATGTTACGCAAAAGACTAAGATATTGTTTGCTTCAAATAGGATAGATATGCAAAAAATATTGGTACAGTATACAAAGATTTAGGAAATGTTATCAAACACAAGAACATAGAGAAATGGTAGTGGCCATGACAAGTAACACAGAATTATCCTAGACAGTTTTAGGCATCACATGGAAAAACACTATAAAAAATCTGTTTTATTATCAATGGAATTGTATGAAAGAAGGGCAGGGAATTGAGGTGAATATAGGTACCTTACAAAGCATTCAACCTTTTAGCAAGTTTATTACCCAAAATACAATTATCTAGCTAATAACTTGCATGGATCAAATGATATTGATGCCAATATATCACTACACCAGCTAAATTGATTGATGAACTACATAAACATGTTAAGAGGCAAAGAAATTTGATACCAGTTTACTATGTAACCAATTAAAGGGTCATTGAACTACATAAGCACGTTCCAAAATAAAACTTCAGTTTGTTTCTCTTGATAAATTTCTTTTTCTTTTTAATGCCTCAATAACAGAAGGAATCATTTTGTGTTAAGGGACCCAACACAAAAACAGAAAGAAAATTATGCAACAACTAGGTTGTTGAGGGACCCATTTTGTGTTCCACAATAGGTAAAATACATGCGTGCATGTCCAGACAAGTTGAACAAAAAACTGAAACTCCTAGTGACGAAAGGGAAAAAAAAAAGCTTGACTGGATCGGTATCAGTAAAAAAGATAGCAAATAGCTAACCCATGAATAAATCAGTGTTGTTCTGACATTCATGCACCTGATGGGTTGACTATGATAGGACCCATTTTCACAGAGCAGTTCAACTACTAAGCATATGTATTACCAGGGCCAACAGAGTTTTCAGGCAGGATATCCACCCAGGCAGCCCAAGGTCCATGGTTTATCCGCATTAGCTTAGTCCTACATACAGATTGATTTCTTACCCAAAGGCTTAAAATCCCTTCCATGGAAATGCCTCTAGGAAAAAAAGTTTAAGCAGGAGCCATACACTTAAAATAGTAAAAAATTAAGATGCAAAGGAAAAAACAAATGGATATTCCTTTCTGTGGTGTGGAAAATGGTCCTGATTTGTATCATGTGGTGCCTATGGAAGGAGCGAAGTAACCGGACATTTGAAGACAAGGAGCGCTCACTAGAAGAACTTAGATTATTTTTTGTTAGCACTCTTTCTTTGGGACACAGCTGTAGATTAGATTTTCATGATTTTCTTGTTTCTATTAATTCTCTCTAACTAGGTGTGACCTTTTGTATACCATCTTGTGTACTTGGGCTATGCCTATTCATATCAATATAATTGTTTACTTATCAAAATAAATAAATTCCTTCCTGTCAGCAACGATACAAGTAAAAGCATGAGAATGTAAAGCGTTTAGGAAAGAAGAAGTGTAGGTGAAATCAACACCACTTTCTATAAAATATTAAGAATGCAAGTAAACCAGTCAAAAAGAAATTTTTTAATGGTACACCCTCCAAGTACCAAGAACAAATCATAAACATTTCATCCATGATGCTAAGCCAATAAAGTTAAAACAAAAAAAGCAAGCGAAATAGCAACTAAGGAATGATGAATACAAGGAAGAACACATGAATGAAGCATGCAAAACAGCATTGCTCACCAGGTTTCCCTCCAGACAGTATGGCACTTTCAACTGGTTCAACCCCATAAAGCTAAACACAAAACAGAGGTGTAAGAACATTATTAAGACAGAAAGCATCAATAGGCTCATGTCATCTTTTCTCTAAGCAAGCGAACCTTAACATCGGGGTTTTGCTCTTTGAGATACCTCCCTGCACCTGTTACTGTACCTCCAGTTCCTATCCCAGACACAAATGCATCAACTTTCCCACCAGAGCCTTTCCAGATCTCTGGTCCAGTGGTCTCATAATGGATCTAAACACAAAAGAATGTGATTGTAAATCTCTCCAGCCAGCTACTCAAGCATGCAGAAAACATTGATGCAAATTATACCTTTGGGTTTGCAGGGTTTTCAAATTGCTGAAGAATATAAGCATTGGGAGTCTTTGCGAGTATCTCTTCAGCCTTCTGAACAGCACCTTTCATGCCCCTGGCTGGATCTGTTAGAACCAGCTCAGCTCCAAAAGCTTTAAGAATGATTCTTCTTTCAAGAGACATTGAAGCAGGCATGGTAATTATGAGTTTGTACCGCTTGGCAGCTGCCATGAATGCCAACCCTATGCCAGTGTTGCCACTGGTAGGCTCAATCAAGACACTCTAGAGCATGAATAACAAAGAAATTTTGTCACTTCAAAAGTTCCCTAATTCACCTCATTGCCCACAGTTACAAAAACACTAATGGAGTATTGAGCAGCAATTAACTTATGACCATTCAATTATGTTCTTCTTGAGAAACTATATTCTTCCATCCTACTGTGAGGATATGTGTGTGTATGAGACAGAGAGAGTTGACATTTGAGTAGAACTTTAAAGTTAAAGATTCCCATGATGGAAAATCAAAATATGGGTGAACTTGGGACCTGAAGATTTAGCACTAGGCATAAGAAAATGCTTATAAGAGCGAGTCCAATTATGGCTTTCCTTCTCTAATTTAGCTATTTCTTCTCTATGCTTGGTTGGATTCTCACACAAGCTGCCAAGTCTCCATTCTTTTAGAGTTTAAGGAATTCTGCTCATTTTCTTCTTCTAGCTAGATGGGAGCATCCTTTTGTATACTTTCTATGTATTTGGGCTGGGTCCCTTAGCACTTTTTAATAAAATCTTTGCATTACTTATAAAGAGTTTTTAGCTATTTACAAAAAATCAATAATGATTTATATAACCTTCACAAGTTGGTACCTACATGTGTTCACAATGTGATGGGAGTCCAATTTGCAAAGCATCACATCATACTCAAACACAATTTGTGGCATTGAAGCAAACATAGCAGGGGCATTAACAGGAGAGCACAAACATGCATGATGTTTATAGGCCTTAAATCATGAGCTTGCAGTGCAATTAGTAAAAAGTGAAGGTCCAGAGTGATTTCAAGGTCCGAATCCCACTGGGTGCAAACAATCTCTAGGGCCATCGGGTCGGGGGGATTTTTCCCTTGAATTTCCCGGTGTGCACTTATGGGAAACTCCTTGCCGAGGGCATGCGCACCCTTGGGATTAGTCAGGACACCATTCCCAAACACCAGGTGCCAATAAATTTAAAAACAAAAAATAAAAAGAGTGATTTCAAGTGAAGGTATCCAACAATGGATTTAAGCATCTCTGCATGAGAACAATTTGATTACTAACCACACCCGGAGTAATGAGACCTTTCTCCTCTGCATCGGCAATCATGCTATATCCGATTCTGCAATGCAACAGAATTGGCATATTATTTATTTTTTTATAACTAATAAGAGATTTTATTACCATGAATAGGCACAGCCCAAGTACACAGGAAGTATACAAAGGAAATACCTACTACACTCTGGTAAGCAGAAAAAAAACTAGTATAGATTCAGTACATTATAGAATTGGCATATTATATAAGTGTAAAAAAAAAAAACAAATCAGTACAAATAATTTTAAGACTGCATCCAGCTGCATGGATTGGTACAAGAGAGTTCTCCAAGAGACCCTAACTAAAGCTATTAATGTCAAGTTCCTTGATTAAACGATGATCGGGAGTTTGCCAGTAAATTTCATAGAAAGGCCACTCCAAAAAAGCAATTGGCTAGAAAGCAAGATATTGAACACATGAAATTAAGATTCTAATCAAATCCAATTTCGTGCAAGCAAATGCAGCATAAGAAAAGCGAATATAACCAAGAAAATTAGACAGCTTTTAAGTAATTAGTAATTCCACTAAAATATCAAAAGAAACGTAGTTAATCACCTGTCCTTGACACTTGAGCAGGGTTCCATCATCTCTAGCTTAGCGGCAATTCGTGCTACACAACCATCTACAACATGGTTGAGAAATACCAGCGGTGTGTTACCAATCAACTGTGCATGTCCAAAATGAAAAGATTCGCAGAGTGAGCCAGTATCTTTAATATGATAACTGTATTGGTATTAAGATAGAGATGAACATGGCTTACTTCGGTAACATCTTTTGCTATCACAGACTTCTCCTCCACCATTTTATCAAACCTCTGCAGCACTGACAAAGGGATTAAGTGATCGGCAAAAACAACAAATATATATAATCAACATTAACTAGTATGGCACGTATAGTAATAGAAAAAGAAAAAGTATGCAACATGACCTTTTCATCATTGACAAAAAGATTTGATGGGGGTGGGAGTCTGTAGTTTTGAATCTCAGATTTTCATCGTTGAAAGTTTTAATGCAAGCAAATTTGCCGGGGTGGGGAGTATTATTCTTGTTAGAGAAAATCTATTTATAAACCTTATTTTTTACACACCCAGCACACCGCTGATGTGAAAGCTTTCTACATCAACTATGTTGTAAAATTATTGGCGTTTTGGTTTTTTAAAAGTTGCAGTAAGTCTTGTCACTCAAAGATCTATTATCTTTTCAACTCTTCTAATTTCTCAGTAACCAAACAAAGTGCGAGACTTTCATATCACCAACCACCGAGATCACCAACTCCATGTCCACAAAAAGGAACTAAAACTATGTAATAAGCGATACCAAAGAGAAAAATAAACAAAAAGGGTCAAAATTTCAGAAACAGAAGCAGTTTTTTCACTCCTGTACCATGAGAAGCCATCATATTCCCACACAACATCTGAAATTGACCCAGAGTATCACATACCACAAAGAGTTGGTTCGTATAAGAAGACTACAAAATAAGGGCTTCAAAAGTGTTCAGATTCCACTCAATTAATTAACAAAAAAAATACTAAACAAAATCATTAGCCTGCTTTTAGGAGGAGCATAACTTTGAGAAAATTTTCATGAACCTGGGAATTTATCAAACAATGCAGAGCTTTCCGGAGAAATCTTTGAAACAAAACAAGAAAATGATGTATATGAATGAAAGTGTACTCGGCTTGAAACTCTCACCAGGGAAAGCTTATCCGAGCAAGAACGAGACAAACTCGGACCAGAGATAGGCTTGAGAGACAGAGAGGCAGATAGACAATAGAGGAAATAGAAGGAAACCCCCGTTGTAATATAAAAAAAAGAATCTGTCAACGGCCGGCCAAGCTATGATTTGAGTTGCATTTGGTATTAGACGAAGAGTTTTGTTATATAAAAGGAAAATCGTATATTAATTTACATATTAATATTATTTTTTTATATTTAAAATTTAAATTAATATTATTTTTAATAAAATTTATTTTTTGATCAATAATATTTTAAATTTAAATTGACATTATTTTTAATAAAACTTACTTTTTGATCAATCACATTAAATTAGTGTACAGATTAATACATAATTATACTTATAACTAGATTTTTCTTTAGATTAATGCTATACTGAATACTTTCATTTTACTTTTATCTTATTAAGTAAAATATAGTACATTTATCAACATTAGATAATAAAAAAATATACAATAAATAATCATCTAACGTTAATAAATATGTCACATCTTACTTAATAAAATAAAAGTAAAATGGTAATATAATGTATATAATTTTTCTTTATATTAATAACTAATAACCACATTACCAAAATTATAAATAATAATTTATAATGATAGCTTTGTTATTGGTGAATTAAAAATTTTATATATAGTCATTTTTATTTATTTTTTATGCATTCTATTGATGTAATTAGTTGAATATTACAAAAAAAATTAACGCAGTCAATCACGTCAATAAAATGAGTAAAAAATACGTAAAAATAACTGTATATAGTATTATACAAAGAGCTTGAGGGTTTCGAATCTACATTTTATATTTAGAAAACCGGATCATATTATATTATGTCATCATACTATTGATCTTAATAATTTATTATTGGAATGCGTATCAATGCAATTAGTTCTAAATGCAAAATATGGTTTTTTAAATTATATAGTCAATTTTGCACAGAATGTCGATGGATTAAAGAATTATATCCAACTTTGTACTCAACGTGATCAGGTGATTTGTACTCTACTTTATTCATTCTGAGTTTCCTTAAAACTAAAATATGAATACAACTGACGTGGCAACTTTTTATTTTGTTATTTAAAACATAAATTTCGATACTATATAAGACTATATTATTGTAAATAATCAATCGTGCTAGAGAGGGTAGAAACGATGAAATCAAATAGCATGTGACTAAATACGATTTTGAAATTCGCTTAAATTATTAATTTTTATTTTAAAATATAAATAGAAAAAAATGTAATAATATAAGAGAGGAGCGGGGCATTCACGTATAATTATTTACTATTTTATTAAAATATTAAAAGAAGAAACTACAAATAATTAATTATTACTTTAGCCTTATTGGGATCAACTATTGATAACATGTGATATGATTGTTTGGTACACTAAAAACACTTGCTATGATTGTACAAGCTTTAAAAGCGAATGTTCAAGAAAAAGGGATAAGGTTCTCTTTTTATTATATAGATAAAATGAAATGAGATGAGATGAGATAAAAATTGAAAGTTTAATAAAATGTTTTTAGAATATTATTTTTATTTTAAGATATGAAAAAATTGAAATTTTTATTTTATTTTATATAAAAATTTAAAAAAATTATAATGAATGGAATAAAATGAAATAATTTGTATAATTAAACGAGATCTTACCCATTTGAATTTGAGGAAGACAAATCACTTAAAATTTCTTTATACAATTTTTTCAAAATAAAGAGTATTTTTATAAAATAATAGAGTAATGATTAATATAATTATGCAAATGTCGCATGTTTTTAATAAAATAATGATATTTAGTATTAAAATTTTAATTTTTTTTTATAGATATAATTTTTTTTTTTTTTTAATGAATACGCATCCTATACATTTATGATAACTAGGCATAGTCGAGGGCCGGTCCAAAGAGGAAGCAGCCGATCTCCAAACGGCTGTTCGGAGATGATTGGGTCATGGCAAGTGGGCCATAGGATAGTTGTTCTGGTCAACAAATCAATATGTCACCCATATTTGTTAGAGGGTCACGTCCCCTCTAAACTTCGAAAAGACATCATCCAATTAGCAAAGAAATTACCTGCGACTTTCCGTTTTCGAATGAGGATGGGAAAGGGAGTCTATATAGTGCAGAGATTATCGAGAAAATGCACAAATGAATTTGTGACGCCTCCTCTCCACTTGATTTGGTGGAGAGTCGAAACCTCGGGATGTGTACTTACAGAACATACTCATTGCATTGTCTGAAATTTTGTGGAGGATAATGTTTAGGTCTTGTTTGTTTAGTCAAAACTAAAAATCTCATTTCATTTCATCTCAATTCATCATTACACTTTTTTTAAATTTCAATACAAAATATAATAAACAATCTAACTTTTTCAAATCCCAATACAAAATTAATATTCAAAAATTATATTATAACAATATTTTATTTATTACTATTTAAAACATCTCATCTCATCTCATCTCATCTGTGTAACCAAGCGGGACCTTAGTCTATCAAGGATTCCTTTAGAGAAAAGTTCTATTTTTAATTTATTTTTTATTTTTATTTAATAATTAAACTGTTTATCCATTTGCCTAAATAAATTATTGTAAATGACCGTACATATGATTTCGTTATAAACATTGCTCGGCTTCGCACCCCGTTCTGCATCATAATGGGTTTTGCTATAAATAGGTAGACAATGGACACTAAGGCCCGGTTCAGATACCAAATGTCAAATAATTTTATCTTTTTTTATCTTATCTAATTATTATAATTTTATCAAATTTTTATACAAAATATAATAAACAATTCAATTTTTTTAAATTTTAAAATAAAATTAATATTAAAAAATTATATTATAACAATATTTTATTTAAATTTTAACAAAATATATCATCTCATATAAATTGTATAATCAAATCAAACCTAAGGAACCATTAAATTCTTAACATCGAGGAGCAATGGCATTCTAAAGAGAGATGTTCGCGCGTCTATAGCACCAAGTAACCTAGAAGGTACATGATGTTTTCTTCCTCCTCAATGGGGATAAATGTTGCAACTTGTAACGAAAGACTTGATTGGTAGATACACATATGTAATCTTCTACTAGGTAGGAGTAACGTACAAATCACGTTTACCTAGTTTTATCAAATGGTTATTTGTAAAAAATAATATATATATATTTTATAAAAAAAATTGATTTCACTTAATAATTTAAGGCATAGTGGATAAGATAAAAATATTAGTTCAAAATATTATATAATCCAATATATGTTTATAACATCCATAATTTTAGCAAAACTGCATGCGATAAGTTTAATACAAGTCTAACAAAAATGTTAGATCAAAATATGTGTCATTTGATTTTTGTACTATAATTCATTATTTTGTGTCATCTTGTACAAGATCAATAAAGACGATGTTGAAATTCTCGTGCTGCTATTGGTTAAGTTGGTTAGGGTCAACATAAAGTTGAATCATCCACTCTTTTTGTGAAGCTTATGCTACAATATTTTCTATATCTGGTAAATGTTCTTGTAAAATAACACAAATCTTGTAATGCAATGTTTTTAATGAAATTAGTATTCGTGATGTAAATAAAACTCAATTTTAATATAAAACTCAATTTACTTATAGATAATGTAGTAAATATGTCAAAAATTCTAAAATAGACTTTTTTACTCACATCAATAAAACAATGGAAAATAAGAAAACATACATCGCCAGTATAATCCATGAGCTCAACTACCAAACAACCGAATACTTATTCTACAACTTCACCAAACATAACATCAGACAATCTTCCTGTACCATCGTCGAGTTCGACATATGCTCAAGAACTATAAATTCGATTGAAATATAATTTTAAGTTAGAGTTAATAAAGATTATATATTAAATCTTTTACATAAATTATAAAAAAAAAATTATAAGATACATACCGCGGTTGGGAAATACTTTGGTTTTTGCAATGGTAACAAAGGAAGCTATCATTGTAATCATGCCCAATTCAGTTTTTACAGCCAATACATGACATGTCAAAAAATAACTGGCGCAACTCAACCACCATTATATATGCATTTTATCCAAAATTTTGTTTAATAGTTATGAATATATTAATAAAAACTAATATTTATGAGTAATTTAAAAAATGTATAAATAAATTTAAATCCCAAAATATATTTTAAAGTTGTTGGCCGAATTTTCTCTATAATCTTAAAAAAATAAAATATTTCTCTTAAAATATATTATTCTAATTAAGATTTATTTATTTTTCAATATATAGGAAATTTGGGATTTTTTATTCTAATTATAAATTAGAATATGATTCTATAACATATTTATTTTTCTATATTATTCTATATTTATTCTAATAATAACATATAATATTATTGTAATTATGATGTTTCAGGAGCAGTAATGATAAAGGGGATTAAAAAATAAAAAGGACGTTGACGCTACATCAGTTTTTCATGCTTTTTATTATTTATTGTTGATATGTCAAAGGCATTATTGGTGTTTGGTTAGCCGCTTAATTTCCTTTGTACAATTTAGATTAAATAATTTTTTTTTGAACTGACTAACCAAACTGTGTATTAATTAGTTTTTGAGTTTTTAAAATTTTAGATCATTTCGAAGAGACTGTTAGAAATAACATGCTTTTTATAGGAAAATTAATTTCAATCAATTATTTAATACACATACTGAAATTGATTGAAATATTTTATACATAATTTATCTTAAATTTATTTAAAGTAAAAAGTTTCGTATGTTAAAAGTCTATTTTTCCTTCTATTTATTTATTTTCTATCGGTTTCAAGACGTTATTTTAATTTTTACAAGTTGCGTGATCGTGATGTTGTGCCAGGGATATTTTTTTCAAATCAGTTTTACGCCACACAAATCCCTCTCTTATCCTCCCGAGCTTCCTCTCTGAACACAACTCAATTTCTCCTCTTCTCTTTGATGCTCCTTTCATTCTCCTTCCTCTCCCTCTCGAGCTTTCTCTCTCGATCTCTCTCTTTGAAAATCAACTCCATCTTTTATTTCAATTTCTTTCTTTCTTCCTCTATTTCAATCGTCTTGACGACAGACTCAATTTCTCTTCTCTTTATCCATTTTCAACCCTTTGTTTTTCATCCTGAGGAGGAGCTAAGACGCAATATAAAAAACTTAACTTGACTCCGTTGAAAGCTTTGTTGATATGGTTTAAAAAAAAAAAAAAAAAAAAAATTGTTTACGTCTCTTTCTTTCTCTTCAACTTGAAAGCTCTATTTTTTTTTCTTGTTGTTCACAAACAACACCAGATCTAGAAGTTTTAGTATAGAACCGAGAAAATCCAACACCTATGTTTTTTGTGTAATAACATATCTATATCTATTCATTTAGATCTTTTAGTTTTCACTTTATTTTTTAGATTTGTTCTTTGGACCATCAGGTCGATATGGGAGTTTGCTTCCGCACTTAATTTCTTGCATGTGAGCTTCGGAAGCCATGATTTTTGTTCTTTTTATTTTGTAAGTCTTTTTGTGCTTTATGTTTTATGTTTGATTTTGTGTTTTTGCTCGTTTAGGGCTCTTTTGAATATCTTCATGAAGTTCTCTGCCAAGGAGAAGCGCTGAAAGCCTGGTACAATGCAACTATTTCTAATTTTTACCTTCCTCGCCTTTACATTATCGTAGAGTTTTTTAATAAAAATTACAACTAGTCAAGTCTCATAATGACATTTCAATACCCTGTTGCTTAAGCGAATACCCTAAAAAGTTGATTTTTGGCCAAACAAATATGAAATGTAAATTTAATTTAAATTTTGTGCCTGAGTTTTGTGATAATGATTTAAGCACCTTGGAAGGAAGTATATATATATATTTTATAAGAGTAGAAATATAGTCTATATGCGTGGATGTATAATTTAGCTGATTAATATTAATGTGATCAATATATCATAAGCTATTTGTAACACTTCTCATAACCTATCATCCTTAAAAATTTATGGGTTTTATTTTTTTGATTTGTATGTCATTGTTGTATTCTCACTACAAGGAATATAGCCTTTTTCAGCACTTGATAATTGACGCAATAAGCAATTAAATCGTTGGAAATGATTTTTCCCGTCATTTTCCTGATCGCTGCAGAATGGTTGCCAAACATTGGATGGAAGCTCTTATTTCCAACGACTTGTCCATAACGTTGAAAATACTATTTTTCAACGATGTAGTTGTCAACGCAAATAAGGAAATCTGCTGTTACAAAAAAGGCTCCACCAGGCCACACAAACTGATGTAAATACTCTAATGCGGCTTTATTTCCTCCTTGCAAATACTCATATGCGGCTTTTATTTTCACCTTGCAAATACTCTTATGCAGCTTTATTTACTCCTTGCAAATACTTATATGCAGCTTTTATTTCCACCTTGCAAATACTCTTATGCGACTTTATTTCCTCCTTGCAAATAATGTTGGAGCCCTGGGATTTATAGGTTGTGATCAAGCAGGCAAAATAATTCCTCTTGCTCATTGAATAATCCCGACATTTTATATTCAACGCAATAGTCTATATAAGCGCTGCTAAAAGACTTTTCTGTCACAAGTTTGACCGCGCGCCCAGAACATCAATACACAAGATGCATCTATTAATGGCTGAATTTTTGCAACCAGGTTCCAAATTGCGTGGAATAAAAATGGTGAATAAGCACTTGTTGACCAAACTGATCATACACATTTATTTTTTTAGTTCAAAAATTCATATATATATACATTACTTTGGAATCATATATATGTATCGTCTAATATTGGATCTGAACATAATTGTTCATTAAGAAACCTTATATATATATATATATTCATCTCCATAACAAAAGTACAGAATTTATGCAATATTAGACCACTATATATCATGAATATATACATTCCTATATTATTGATGAACTGTTGTTAATGGTCAACAGAACTAAAATATCCTAAATGACATCCAGAATTCCCAAACAAACCCAAGTATATTCAGAAAGTTCATATGAAACCATGTGAACATTCATTCATAAACTGCTAAAAATCCTTGATCAGTTTTCCAGGAATTGATCAAGAATTTTAAACTATTACATACGAAATATTAGATTTACAAACTTCAAGTGGCAGGTCAATACATTCTGGAAATGTAATACAACTTTAACATTTACAACTGAATCCAAAATGATGCATAACACTTATAGGCAGCAACGAGACATGGCTTGGCAGGGCTAGGTGAGACAGGATCGAATGACTTTCCACACGCACAGCTAACTCAGGCTTCACAGTAAATCAGCAATACCACAAAACAGTTCATGTTGATTTGTATCCCAACAAAAAACTTCCAAGTGTGATCAAACAGAGTTAGGTCTAACATGCATCCAGCAGGTTCACTATCCCGGCCTGAACCTTCATCCAGTACTAGAAGACATCCTCACACATACATTTTGGTCCAGCCATGCATCAACCAAAACAAGCAACCAATGTACACTTAACAACCTATAATAATCATCCACCTAGTAGGAAGTGTGTTCATGAGTTAGTGCAATAAACCTGAAACATTAGCTTCCAACAGTTTAATGGCCCCTTGTGAATCCTTTAAATGCCATTCCAGAGAAAATTACAGCTACCATGAATGCCTTAACATACTGCAACTTAATTATAACTAAAATGCAAAAAGAAATGCCAAACTATGACATGCATTGCAAAATAGTCATGTACTAGAGAGCAAGAGGGAAACCAACCCCCCCAACTGCATCTGGTTAAAACCTTCAGAACTATCAGCAGCTGCAACCCATAATGATGGATTGCCAACTAAGTAAACCTTATCTCAACGTACATATGTGTTTCCTCAATTAATTAGGCTCGTACATATATAATATTCAAAGACCAAATCTCCCAACTTTAACTCATACTAGCTTCTCCCAATATAACCTTGCAAGTGTTAGTACAAATAGAAGAGGCTAATGATAATGCAGTATATATCATTGCAAAAATAAGCAAACATCCCCAAGAATTTTAAGAAACAACATTGGATGCAGGAAAATAGCATGTTAAATGGCCATACCAAGTGCATTTTCCTGTGTCCAGTATATGCCTATTCTGGAGCCCTTCCACATCAACACTATTTGGCTGCTTCAACCTATAATAAAGATACCAAACATGGACACAATGACCTTGAGAAGTAAGAGGTGCAGATTTTTATAATCAAAAGACAAGGATTAGATCAAGGTTATACAAGAGAAGTAATAAAGAGAATAGGGGGCATTTCTAAAAAACACGTTAGTGTTATCAAGGTAAGACAAATATAATAACTTTCCCATCTCCAACAAATAGAGAAATAATAAAGAGAATAGGCAGCAAGAAATACTTACAACAAAATCGGGATCTGAGTGTTCAGAAGAGGAATATCTTCACTTCCTGGGAAGCCAATGGACCGCGTACATAGTTGAGAGGGAAATCGAGGTCAACATACCCTGTCATCGCAAGAGAATACAGAGCCCATTGAAAAACTCTACCAAAAATCAACTAAAACAAATTAAATGCTTTTAAAGACTACACTCAGGCTACGAGACCTTAATCCCCAACATTCAAGTCCATATGATAGTTGAAGAAAACCTAAACCGCGCAGTGGAGGAAATGAAATTACCTACACCTAATCGGCAGTTTCAACGCAGCGAGATGGTGGTCCTTGCCTTCGGAGCTTCCCCTCACCGGCGTATTGTTTCAGACGAAAAGAAATCATCAATATACAAACTGTGAAATTCAGAAAGGGGAAAGGGGAAAGGGGAAATGGGATTCCTTGTAAGTGAACTATCACAATCACAGGAAGGGGGGTTTCGGGACGGGTTAGGCACAGAATCAGGACTTATTACAACGATTATTATAATATCGCTATAATAAGTATCTATTCCCGACGTAATAAAACGATGTAAAGGGAATATACATTTTTGCGGCGGCATTTTTCGACGTATTACAACAAAATTCCGCCACATTAGTTCACAGTCCTATTCCCCCCCGCGCCCATAAGAATTCCGCGCTGAGAACCAACGTCGATTTTGATGTCGCTGTAAATAAATGACATTAGCAGCGTATTTTGTTGCGGCGCACACAATAGTGCTGGTAAAGGCTATATTCCTTGTAGTGTCTCTTTTTCATTTTTTATTTCATCGATTTGATTTGTTGGTTTGTTTTTTGTAGGGACTTTGGACTAGGGTTTAATATTTTGTGCATGTTCTAACAGTTTAAATGATATGATTTGGTGTTTTTTTTTCAATGACTTTGGATTGTGGTTTGGTTTTTGTGCTTATTTTAATGTGATCGTTACTTCTCTACACGTCATAAACTATTTGTAATATTTCTCATGACTTTTCATCATTAAAGAATTTATTGTTTTTTTTTAGGTTTGCATGTCATTATTTTATTCTCTTTTTCCTTTTTTATTTAATTGATTTGATTTTGTGGTTTTTTTTTTTTTTCAGGGGCTTTGGACTATGGTTTGATTTTTGTGCATGGTCTAACAGTTTAATTGATCTAATTTGGTGCCTTGTTTTTTTTTTCAAGGACTTTGGATTATGGTTTGCTTTTTGTGCATTTTTTTATGTAATTGTTACTTATCTACAATTATTTTCATGGTTCTTACGTCTCTTTTTCATTTTTTTGAATCAATTGATATGATTTGGTGGTTATTTTCTTTTGCGGGGACTTTGGACAATGGTTTCATTTTTATGCATGTTTTAACAGTTTAATTGATCTGATTTGGTGCCTTGTTTTTTTTGCCAAAACAAAAGGTAAAAGTTTTAAATGAGGTGATTGTTACTCTACAATTGTTTTCATGGTTTTGACTTCTTTTATTTCTAAGTTCTAAATGTTTAGCTTGAGATCATATTATACCAAAAATTTAAAGGTTCTTATAATCGACAAATCTCTATAGATCTTTTTTTTTTATTAAAAAAATGTATTAAAGTTATGAAATTATTGAATACATAAATTTATTTATGTTCATTTATTTATATATGGTTTCTAAACAAAATCTATACAATTTGATTTACTTAAATTTCTATGTTCCTCTTCTTCTTCTCTTTTTTGAAACTTGTTGCTTTGTTTGGATACAGTCTATCACTATACAGTGGCCCTCTTTTCCAGGTACTTTCTGCCTTTTTTTTCTCTGTTTTTGAGATTGATTTTCTAATTATTTCTACTATATTTTTCTTCTTCTTATTATTGTTTGGCTATAGGGATTATGTTTTATTTGTTTTTGACTTTTCTTATAAGTTTTTTAATAAAATTTATGAATCTCTAAGTTTTATGGTATTAGTGGCTTCATTTATTAGAAATATGAACAAACATGTGTGATGCATAGATAGACTATGTATACTATAAACACATAAAAGGTAGTTAGACTCACATTTTCAATCTTCCTTCAAATTTTAGCACCACTCCACTGCTTGGCCACACCTAATTTGAGAGAAATAGAGCGTAAAAGAAACTAAAAGAAATAGAAGATAAAATGAATATACGCTTGGATGAATAAGTTTTTTGATAAGTTTTATGAATTTATAGGTTTTATGGCATCAGTTACTTCATTTCTTAGAAATATGAACAAACATATATAATGCATAAATAGACTATATATGTTATAAACATAAAAAATGCAGTTAGGCTCACATTTTCAATCTTCCTTGAAACCTTAGCACCACTATATTGCTTGGTCACACTTGATTTGAGAGATATAGAGGCACTTGATTTGAGAGATATAGAGCGTAATAGAAATTGAAATTAATAGAATGGTTTTCTTAAACATAGTTCAATGCCTCTTGGATTCCTATGAAATATGTATCTTGATATTTAAACTTTAAAACTGACTACTGCATGCTGGGCTATTCCCGTCTTCATGTTTTTGTTTTGGTTGCAACATTTTTCTAATTAATGGTTAGACTTTTATAAATATTAATCATGTTGTAATTTTAGGAGTAAAAAGGAGGCCCCATGCAGTAGTACCAATCTCCGTATATAGCTTTTTATAATCGATGGTTAGACTTTAAGGTCCACACGTAAAAGACTGTAGCATGGACAATATTCAGATTTTCAGTTCCTAATATATAATAGAATTTCTAATTTCTAATATAATATATTGTCTTTACGCTAGCATGCAATATAATATATTATCTAATTTCTAATATATTTTCTCTTTCTGTTTGCAGCTTCCATTCTAATGCATGAACAATATTCACATATTCAGTTGCTGGCACATAGATAAAAGGGAAAAAATGAGAGCACATGAAACTAACAGACAAAAGGGAAAAAAGGAGAGCAAATGGACCCGTATTTTTTTCCAAATTGTAACTTATTATAATGTTTTCCTATTGTAATGTATAAAAAAAACAATTGTATCCCTAGTCTGGACTTATTATAATGTGGCATTGTTTTTCTTGCAAATTTGAACTTATTATAATAGAATACAAACGGACACAAAAGGGGGCTTAATTGGGATTTAACGGGAAACAAGAAAACTAACAGAAAAACAAGAAAAAATCACTATTTACAATTAAATAGACATTTATTATAATATAATAGATATGAGAAGTCTTATCCGTGTTAAGTTTTTGGGATGTTTGGAGATTGGGATAAGATGAAAAATTTGTGAATAATAGTGAAATATTCTAAGTTAAAATGTTTTATTGTATTTTGAAAAAAGATAGAGAACAAGTTGAATAAAAATATTATAAAGTGAAAATATTATTAGAATATAATTTTTATTTTAGGATTTAAAAAATTTGAATTATTTTTTATATTTTATTTAAAAATCTGAAAAAGTTATAATGATTAGATGAAAAAGTTAAAAATTTGAAATTAAAAAATGTTTTGTGTCTATAGCGTTTGGATGATGAGTGAGATGGGATGAAATCAAAACGAAAAAATTTATTCATCATCCGCTCATTATCTCATGATGTAGTATTGTATGATAAGTTTACAAGTAAAATATAATAAATAGTCTCAAATTATCTAATGTCATATCATGAGATGATGAGTAACATTACTTAATAAAAATATCTTACAACCCAAATGGGGTCGTCTCTCGTGAATACAGCTTAACGACAACGATTCCAATTTTAAACTCTTTTGTATCAAGTGGGGTTTGATCTTGAAACCAATTGATTTGACCTAGCCCATATGCATTCTTGATGGAGAGATCACCACCGTTATATTGAGTCCATTTAATTGGTTTGAGATATGTGGAGTGGATTTTGAGAATATTATTAGTTAGAGTAATAATAGGTACAAGTTTTAAATAGACAAGTCCACAATCTCATTTTAATCCTAAACACTAAACATCAGACTTCATGGTTGATCGATAATTGGAATGAAGTTATCCAAACAATAGACTCCCACTCGTATGGACCACACTTAATTGCCCATAAGAACGAGAAGCACGTGCCACTCTTATGGATGCTAGAGAAGCAAACATCTAGGTTTATGTTTAAAAATAATTTCTATCTCATCTCATCTCAATTTATCTTATTTTTTTTCAAATATCATTTAAATAAAAATACTTTTAAACTAATCATTATAACTTTTTCATAATATTCATTACAATTTTTCCAAAGTTTCAAATAAAAAACAATTCAACTTTTTTAAATTCAAAAATAAAAATAATATTATAATAATATTTTAAATTTGTAATATTTTTTATTTAACTTTTTCTCAATAAATACTTAACTGAAACTATCTCATTAATATTCACAAACCATTTTACAACTATGTACAAAACTCTCATCTCATTCTCCAAACATCCCATTAGATAAACTAATTCTAGAAGTCATCACGCTATTTAAAACAAATTTTAACTTTGGATTGTATTTTCTCATCGATGATCAAGGATATTGTATGATTGCTTAAGCTTAAGGATAAGAATACTTGAAAACAATTATCTTGCCAAACAAATCCTAAAAGTGTTTATATTTTTGTAATGTTTGAGTAAAAAATAATAAGAAATTTTGAGTCTCAAACACGCCCTTTATTGGACATATAATCACTACATGAGCTACCTCCAATACCATCATTAAAGCATTCCCATAAAAACTATTAGATCCGAACTTCATTTTCAATTCGCCTTTTATCGCTTGTAACTTTGCCTAAGAAAAAAAATCGAAAAGCATTTATACTACATAATTCATACAGTATAATTTAATTTATAAGATTTAAATTTTAAAAATTTATTTTTTAAATTAAATTAGGTATGTAAATAGTCTTGATTATTATTTTTTTTTGGAAGAAAAAAAAAAGGTCTTGATATAATAACTTTTAAATACAATTAATTTTTTATTTAATTTATTTTTTAAGTGATTCTGCATATCAATATATACATCATTTAATGTGATTAATTAAAAAAATTAAATTTTAATAAAAATAATATTAATTTAAATTTTAAATATAAAATAAACAAAATGAGCAGATCGATACGCCAGTAGCAAAACTCGTACGGGTCGCTACCACCTACCATCCCAAGTTGATACCTAACTAGTCTACGCGCGTTACCGCAAAATTTCCATCCGTCCCCCACCAGTTCATGTAAATTCCCGCCTCCAAGCCAAAGCTATAATTCCCTTCGCACCCAAACACCACCCAAAGTTCCGTACACACTGGCGGATTCTGTTCGATCGCCAGCCCTCTCTCTCTCTCTCTCTCTAACTTCGGATCTTAGTAGAAATCGATCCGACCCGGACAACGATCCATGGGTGTTCCTGCTTTTTATCGGTGGCTGGCTGACCGGTACCCGCAGTCTATTGTTGAAGTGGTGGAGGAAGAGCCGGCCGGAAAGAATGGGGTCGATGTGTCGAAACCGAATCCTAATGGCATAGAGTTTGATAACTTGTATCTGGACATGAACGGGATCATTCACCCTTGCTTTCACCCCGAGGGCAAGGTATGCGACTATGCGTTTCAAAATCTCCATTTCAAATTTCTTGGACTTTTATTGCCTTTCGAATCTACTTATACAGATAAGCGAAGAGACGTGTAGAATTTGACTGAGTTTTTTTTCCGCTTCATTTTTTTTTAAGTTCAGTTAGAAATATTTCGATTGAATTTTTGTTTCAATTTCATACTTTGGGAAGTCCTTTATTCTGGTTTTATACATTAGTTTTTTTGTTTTATTGGCACCTGGTTTTATACTCTGTGCACCTCCGGGTAATTCAAGGGAAAGTACTCCAAGTCCGGGTCCCTAGAGATTGTTTGGACCTATAATGATTCGAACGTTAGACCTGGAGCGAGCATACCACCAAGACCAAGGCCTTACCACTTAGCCAGTCCAAGGGGTTTTATACATTAGTTTCTTAAATATATCTGTTAATTCAGAGAAAGAATGAAACTGACGTGATTCTGCAAATTTCAGCTATATGTATGTGTGTGGGGGTAGGAGTTCGGATGACACGAGGTGAAGGTTCCGTAATCCTGTTATCATATACGTGATAAATGCAGCTTAATCCCTAATCCTCAAATTTTGGCAAATAACATAACAGCTTGCCTAATGAAAATTGAACAACGTTAGCTTGGGTTAAACCCTTCAACGCTGGTTTCAGTTGAAACTGGTTAAAAACATTTATCATGAGGCTCAACTAAGCCTTAATGGAAACCATGTTGGATTTGGTGCATGAAACTTTTAATGCAGTAATAATGAAATTCCATATATGAGCGTCTGAAAATGAAAAATAATGGGCTGTAAGTTGCTTCATATATATGCTTTTGTTAAAACAATTACTGCTCGTGTTTTCTATTTGGAAAGATTTTTATTTTTTATTTTTTGGGGAGGTTGGGGGGTTGGGGTTGTTTTCGGAATTTTATTTTGGGCAGTACGTTAGATCATCCTGTGGTTGGAAATGAGAACATCAGTAAATAACTCACCTCCATGCACCAAAGGAATGTTCTGAGTTGTTGAAGTGTATCTCTTTATCATTGTTGTTCTACCAACTGTGGTTGTCCATGCAAGCAAATACTTAGATATAGGTACGTACATGTTTAAAACAGGCATGAAGAGCATTATTCTTGTGTGGAACTTTAAACATATTTTACAACACCACCGCGTTGAAAAATCAGTTGAGGATTATAACTTCTGAACATAGTTATACTCTGTTCATGCAGCCTTCACCTACCACCTACAATGATGTATTCAAATCAATATTTAATTACATTGATCATCTCTTCTCATTAGTTCGTCCAAGGAGGCTTCTTTATTTGGCAATTGGTGAGCTCTATTAACTATACATTATCTGTGTTCACTCGTTGCACTTTTCGTAAGTATATCCTCTTTCACTGCACTAAATTCAGATTTGGTAAATATGACTATTGTAGATGGGGTTGCACCAAGGGCTAAAATGAATCAACAACGTTCTCGGCGCTTCCGAGCTGCAAAAGATGCGGCTGAGGCAGTAAGATATTTCTCATGTTATATGAATGGCTCCTAGTAAATAAGTCATGAATTTCAAATTTTTTTTTTTAAAAGAAAAGTAAATGAGTCATGAATTTATTGTTTTAAATCTGAAATGCTAGGAAGCTGAGGAGGAAAGGCTAAGGAAAGAATATGAAGCTGAGGGGAGAAGTTTGACCGCTAAAGAAACGCCTGAAACTTCTGACTCAAATGTTATTACTCCTGGAACTCAATTCATGGCAGTGCTCTCAGTAGCACTTCAGTACTATATACAATCTAGATTGAATCACAACCCAGGGTGGCGATATACAAAGGTGTGATTGATCTTGTCCCACATGGTTCTAAATCTTCCTTGTCACCTCGAGATCGGATGATTCCTTGTCTGTGGAGTAATCCCTTCTGGATCTTGTTCTGCAAAAACTTCTGGGTTTCAGGATACTTTGTCTCTCTAAATTTATTTATGCGGCTGCATTGGATGATTATTTGAAGGTTATTCTTTCTGACTCAAATGTACCGGGTGAGGGGGAGCACAAAATCATGTCATACATCCGATTGCAACGTGACCTTCCTGGTTTCAATCCAAACACTCGCCATTGTCTATATGGTCTGGTGAGTATTTGGTCAATTCGTACCTTTCATCACTCTTAATCCTGCTGTATTTTTCATCTTTTCTAATTTTTACACTATTTTTGGTTCTTTAATCAGGATGCAGATCTGATTATGATATCATTAGCTACACATGAGGTTCATTTTTCTATTTTAAGAGAGGTCAGCTGCTTATGTCTTAGAACACTATTGAATCTCTTGATAACAATAACTAGTTTATTGATAATGGTTTATCTCGTATTTTCCTGAGTTTGCAGGTGGTTACGCTGCCTGGGCACCAGGAAAGATGTTTTCTCTGTGGTCAGGTTGGTCATCTGGCAGCTGAATGTCGTGGTAGGCCAGGTAATGAAGCTGAAAATCTGAATGCAGTGGATGATACTCCAATTCACAAGAAGAAATATCAGGTTACAGAGTTGACTGCCTGCCTTCAAATTTATACAATTTTAAGTTCTTCATATATGATTTATCTTTACATCTAAAGACTAAAACTCTGTACAGCCTTTATAAACTTTAATGGGATAGCTCTTCATGATTTTCTTGTTTTTTTCTTTTCTAGATAGGTGACTCTTGTATACATCTTGTGTAGTTGGATGTGTTTTTAACTAAGCTTATCAGAATTTATATCTAAAACCATTCTCTGTGTTGGCAGTTTCTCAATCTGTGGGTGTTACGAGAGTATTTGCAATATGATATGGAGATTCCCAACCCTCCATTTGAGATCAACTTTGAACGGGTTGTAGATGATTTTGTTTTTCTGTGCTTTTTTGTTGGCAATGACTTTCTTCCACATATGCCAACATTGGAGATCCGGGAGGTAAGTTGGTGTGAGGCAGTCTGATGTGATAATTTGTTGCATGCTAACAATTTTCTTAAGTTTGCAGATTTCTTCTTCTTAGTTTCTAAGGCTGTGTCTGTTTTGACGTAAAATGAGGAAAATAGGAAAATGTGTTCAGATGAAAATATTTTCTGGAAGAATTGCTGTTTTTCATATGTTTGGTTGACACCTTGAAAATGATACAAAAAAAACTGCTGGTGTTTGGTTGCATTGAAAACCTTGACTATATTTATATGAGATTATATATTAACAATTTTAATTTATAATATTAATATACCATAGAAAAAAAGAAACTCAATCTAATAATTTTTAAGCCTACTTATAAAAAAAATAATTTGTAAGACTATTTGTTCCCAACATTAAATTTTTTTAGATTTGCTTTAAATGCAGAGTGAAGGAACGTAGAGAGAGAGCATGCAAGGGGAAGAAAACAACAAATCTAATAATCTTTAAAATTATTTGCAACAATGAAATTTATCCAACAAAAGATTCTCTCTTTTATTTGAGTGAAAAACGTCTATTTATTGCCTGGATGAAGAAAAATGCGTAAAGCAGGGGTGGAAAATGGTTTACCCCTCTAGGAAAGTCATTTTCATGTACATGATTTTTCCATTGAACCACTATTTGTTTTCCGCTAAATGCTCTTTTCCGCCTTTTCAATCAAGCCAAGAGATGACAATATTTTCAGCTGAAACAAACACAGCCTAAGCTATAGATGTTTTCATCCATCAAGCAATGACCTTTCTTTGAGCATCTTAAATTTTTTTAACTAACACTCTTCCCCCACAACACAACAAAAAAAGAACCAGCTTCCCACCTTTTTTTTTTTTTTTGGCTTTCCAGTTTCCACCTTTTTATGTTCATGATTTTGTTTCTTTCCTTCAGGGTGCCATAAATTTACTGATGCATGTTTATAGAAGTGAGTTTGCTGCTATGGGTGGTTATCTTACTGATGCGGGTGAGGTAATTTATTTTCTTAAAATGATATATTTGTCTGTTGTTCACTTTGCCATGTGATTCCTGTTTTCTGTTGGGGCACGTGTGCTCATGAGAATCTTTTTATTCTTTATGTAATGACAACTGGATGTGTGTTTTGACCAATCTGAATAGCTTCAAGGACTGGCTGTTCATAGTTGCTATTGTCATTATTATTGTTAGCATTGTTGTTGTTGTTATTATTATTATGACTCTTGTAATTTATTATTAAATACCTTAGACACAAAGGGATCACATAAAAGTAAACCCATATAGTGACATGTCTTGATGTAGTATATTAGATTGTAAAGTAGATCTAACGGATCACATGAAACCACGTCACTTTGTATGTTTACTTTTGTGTAATCCTTTTGTGTCTGTTGCACTTATTTATTATTACCCATTAGGGTGCAACCTAGTAGTTGAATAGAGGGCTTGGGATGATTCCGCACTAAGAGTTTTATTGGATTACCTCATACACAGTTCTGGCAAGTGGGGTTGTGCCTTTGGGATTTACTTTTTTGTATAAGTAAAATATAAATTTTATTGATACGAATGAAGTAGGCGAAGCCCATATACACATGAAGTATACAAAAGAACACCTAAATACATTCTAGGAACCAGAAATTAAAAACAGAAAGTCATGAACACTAGTTCCATTAAGCACAATGGCTGAAAACCATAGTAATAAGGCGTGCATAAAAAAGTTCCGAAGTTCGTCCATTGTGCGCTCCCTATTGGGAGTGGGATCTCCACACCAAACGTCATTCCAAAATCTAATTCTAGAGCCCTCATCAACTACAAAACAAATATGAAGTGCAAAACTCTTCCAACCCATCCTAATAAATTTCCAGAAGCCCACACCAAACGCCCTCCTCACTTCATTAGAACACCAATGCCCCGAAGCACTTCTGTATCTATGATCAATAACCTCCTTCCAAAGCGAACCCCTCCTCCAATTGATACCTCCATAACCATTTCTCCAATAGGGCTTTATTGAATATCCTCAAGTTACGAACCCCCAAGCCTCCATTGGAAATTGGAGAACAAACTTTATTCCAATTAACAAGATGGAACTTTGTTTCCTCCCCCATTTCACCCCCACAAGAAAGCCCGAAATAACTTCTCAATCCTATTAGCCACACTTGTAGGCAAAGGGAATAAGAATAAAAAATTAGTGGGGAGGTTGGATAGAGTACTCTTAGGTTGTGTTTGGGTAATGAGGTGATCTCAAATATTCTGTGAATAGTATTAAAAAAGTAATGATAAAATATTGAATAGTAGTGAATAATAGTAAAAAGTAGGTGAAAAGTAATGATAAAATAATGAATAGTATTGAAGTATTCACACTTTACTGAACACTTGAGAACACTCCACTACCCAAACGAAACCTTAATTAAAGTGAGAGTAGCCCCTTTCAATAAACACATACATTTCCACCCAACTGACCTTTTCTCAACTTTCTCAACAACCCCATTGTGATGCCTCATATGATAAGGATAATGGTAGGTGGTGTTTGAGATCCTATATTGTTTGGGAAGAAGAAGTTCTTGCTCTTTATAAGGTTTCAATGGGGCTCCAATTGTACCATTGACTAGTTTTTTTGGAATATAGGTCATGTGGTTTGGGCCTTCCATTGGGGCGCTACACTCATCCCAAATGGCTTTAGCCTTAAAAGTTGCCCCCAACAGAAGACCCAGATATTTCATAGGCAAAGAAGCCACCTTACAACCCAAAAAATTCGGCAAGCTATTAATACTAGGCACCACACCCACTGGAACCATCTCGGACTTGCCAAAATTCACCTTGAGACTCAACACAGCTTCAAAGCATAACAAAAGTGCCCTTAGCTTGAATCTGGCCACGATCTGCCTCACAAAAAAGAAGAGTATCATCTGCAAAAAGAAGATGGGAAATTATGATAGAACCATTAATACCATTTCCCATTGAGAATCCGGATAAAAAACCTCCCCCAATGGTGGCCTTCACCATCCAACCAAGTGCCTCCGTAATAATAACAAAGAGAAAGGGAGACAACGGATCCTCTTGCCTCAGGCCATGAGAACGATTTTGTGCCATTGCCTATTAAAAAATCCTGCAGTGATAGAGACACAATGCCGAATCCACAAAATCCACCTTCCGCCAAAGCCACACCTCCGAAGCATATGAAAGAGGAATTTCCAATTCACATGGAGTTGGAAGAGCCTGCCTTAGTGAGGTCTCACACCATAAGACAAATATTGTTTGTGATATGTTTGTGTGTCATGATGCTACTCTTTTGTTTATGGAATTTGGAAAAATTCGTTTGAGGCATATGCTGTCAGGTTGGCAGCTACTGTATTTTTAGTTAACATGCTACTGTCAACCATTTATATCTCCAGGTTTTGTTAGATAAGGTAGAACATTTTATCCAGTCTGTTGCTGTTTATGAAGATCAAATCTTTCAGAAGCGGGCTAGAATTCAGCAGGTATTCTGCTTTCTCCACGTTTCAACTTTTATTACCAATAATAGAGATAATTAGAATTGGCTAAGACTTGATGTTGGTGATTTATTCCAGGCTTTTGAGAATAATGAAGAAATGAAACATAAATCAAGAAGAGTGACTTCTGAAGAGCTACAGGCTCCAGCGGTAGACAAGGTCTGTGATCTAACACGTTTAACAGAACCTTTGTATTTTTGTGAATCTGGATTCTCAATAACTGGACTCTTGAGTTTTCTGATACATTTAATAAAATCTCTTATTAATTATATTAAAAAAAAAAATTCTGGCACATTCAGTTGCTGAGGCTGTATTCGAACAAGTATCAGGTGCACGGTTATGTATGTCTATGTCAGCAATGGAACTTCCATCTAGATGTGTCTTCCAGTAATAGAAGGCTCCTTGAAAAAGGAAATTGATGCAGGAAGAATTTTGTCTAATTCACATAAGGAAACTGATTGAAAGTCCTTGGATCATAAGGGGCCTTGTCTTTTATATAAAACAATAATGTTGATGTTGTACATCTAATGATGATGTTGTTGCTTAGAAACTTTTGAAGATTACTCCTACAATTTTTCATTATTAATTTCAAGTCCTTTCATACCATTTGATTAATAAAATCTTATTTTACCTATAAAAATATCATCGATAATACTTAAACAAATTGAAGTGAACTTGTCCAGGTTAGTGGCTTTACCTTTCTCTGGAATGCATTTAAACTAAACATTTATCTGATTATTACTTGAAAAAAAAAGTGAACTGGTCAATTATTGATTTAATTTTTTATATGTAAATGTGAAATTAGTAAAAATCTCTTATCAATCTACTTGATTCAAAATTAATAAAATTCTCTATCAATCTACTAGCTTATGAGGTTATGAATAGATCCAGACATTGCCCTGTTGGCTGTTGAATACTCTGATATTGTCGATGATGAGCTACTTAAAGTTTGATCTTTTGACTAAATAATAGAATACATATGAAAACTATCAGTACAAGTAAGCCCTCGATCATCCTTTGCAAGCACTTCTTGAATTCTGAGGCCTATTTGTGTTGTTTTATCTCTCTACCATTGTCAATTCTGTGGAAAATTTTTGTGCTGTTCCTTATCTTGGATGATCTGGCTAATTTGAATGTTTTAACACTGTACTTTGTGAATCCAAGTTACCGTTAATGATAGTACAATGCCGGTTTCCTTCATTCAGTAGCATTTTATTTCCTTCCGTTGACTGTTGCAATTCCTTTAAATGTTGTTAGGTGTCCATATATGGTAAAGAATGGACTAAATAGTTTATATTTCTCCTTTGCTGTGCATTGGGTTTTGTTCTGTACATGGCCAGTTAACCAATTTTATTAATGGATCCCACTTTGACCATGGGTCTGCAAGGGAAAATAGCCAAGCAAAACTCAGAATACAGTGATTAAGAAAGTTCTTGCTGTGTCATTTGTTAAGTACTTTATTTATCCTCTGCTCTTTACTCAGATCAAGCTTGGGGAGCCCGGATACAAAGAAAGGTATTATGCTGAGAAGTTTAATGTATCAGATTTGGAGGAAATTGACAAAGTTAAAAAAGATTTAGTAAGTTCTATATTTTCTTATGATTAGCCATTACAATTAGATTTTCTTTGGTGGTGAATACAGGTTATTTTCCTTATTCAATATCCATGGTCCTTTAATTTTATTGCCTATGTTAAATAATCAACTGTTCCACCCCTTTACACTTTTTACTCTGATTTTGCCTTAAACAAAACTGCTGGTTCATTTAATGCTGAAAACTTGGACACAATGTGAAATGTGAATATTTGGTCCACTAACTGCACTGCCCCTATCATTTTCTGACCCAACCACACTTAATAATCATTAAAAAAATTACTACTGGAATAAGAACTGTTGTCAATTTAAAAAGCGATGCATAAGAGGAGCAGATGAACGTAACCATAATTCTGTAGGTCATTGAAAACATGTCAAATCTTGAAGGAAGGCCAAAAAGAAGAAAATCTTTGGTACCATGTGATCATGCTGAAAGCGAGGGCCTTGACTTATGATATTGTTTTTTTAAAGAAAGTATGGGGGTGGAGAGACACCAAACCCTACTCCAACAGTGTTATTTATATTGAATTAAATCATTCAGTTCTAAGGCATGTTCAATCTTATCGAAGTTGGGATTGCATATATTATTAGTAGTAATCTAGTTAAGCCTTTTCAATCAGGTTCCTATGTTAATGCTTTATAAATTGTTAATTAATTTGCTGATGGTTTTGGTAGAAAATATCTGGTCCAAAATGGCATTCCAAAGTTAATACTTCGTAATTTATCTCATAGTATTTGTAGTAGCTTATCCACTGTGGAGGGGTTTTTAAGTTTTATCTCATACCAATTTCTTTTCAGGTATTAAAGTATGTGGAAGGTTTATGTTGGGTCTGCCGGTATTACTACCAAGGCGTTTGCTCCTGGCAATGGTCAGTTCAGTTTTTCCCTGTTTCCTCTGATTGCTGAGTTATATACGCATTTATTAAGTTATTAATTTTGGGCCATAACTCTTTTCCAATTCTTATGGGAAGGGATGTGCAATTTGAGCTATAACTCATTGGCAGTTCAGTTTCTGTTGATGTGGAAATTTATGTTTCCTTTCACTATTATTTCTATGCTCAATAAAATAAAATAAATTTAGAATGAACAAACATAAATAAATACATTCCTGAAATCTGCCTATAGGTCATAAGGTTTCGGAATGAAAGCAATGTGATGTCATGATAGGAAGAAGAGAAAGTGGTCGACTTTGTTTAAGAAACTGATTTCTTTTTGTAAGAAAGAAAATTTATTGATCCACATAATTAGGCATAGCCCAAATACACGGGTAGTATACAAGAGAGAAACACCAAATTACAATCTAAGAGCTAGAAAAAGTAGCATAAAAATCATTCAAGTTAACCCCCTCCAATACAAAATCATAAAAATCATTTATAGGTAGTATATACACTCCCTAGGATTCTATTATGATGAAGGTTTTGGCCCAGATTAAAAAAAAAGGATCTGGTAAGGTGTGAAGCTATGTTAACTTTACAACATCTAAAGGGTCTCTCTCTCTCTCTCTCTCTCTCTCTCTCTCTCTCTCTCTCAGCCTCAGCCACTCTGTGAGAAAAAGGATGTTATCTCACCCCCTCCACTTTGTTATAGTTCTTCGTTATAGTTCTTTGTGACCATAACTTGCATTTATCTACTGCCTCTCTCAGGTTTTATCCCTACCATTATGCTCCTTTTGCTTCTGATCTCAAAGATCTTGTTGATTTGGAAATTACTTTTTTCTTGGGAGAGCCTTTTAAACCTTTTGATCAGCTCATGGGGACACTGCCAGCAGCAAGGTTTTTTTTTTTTTTTTTCCCCTCTTCTTTTGGGGGATTAATTTATTGAGTTATTTTTCTTTCTGCTGCCTGTGGTGGTGGGTAAGCCTGTTAGTTTCATGTTACAGTTCAAGTGCTCTGCCAGAAAAATACAGAAAATTGATGACTGACCCTACATCACCTATCCTTCAATTCTATCCATCTGGTAAGATTGACCGTTACACAGTTTAATGGGTTAATTCTATATCTCTTTCAATATTAATCAGGCTTCTTTTGGGACAGATTTTGAGGTTGACATGAATGGCAAGCGCTTTGCATGGCAGGTAGTTTCTTGCCTTTTACGATATGGAATTGATATTTTTTCTTTGTTCGACGAAGTGATGGAAGTTGTATTTGGTGTATTCTGTGGAAAACAGGGTGTTGTCAAGTTGCCGTTCATTGATGAGAAGAAGTTGCTTGCTGCAACAAAGAAGCTTGAAGGAACTTTAACGGTCTGCAATAGGGGTTTATTTGTATTTGTCTCTAAAAATATATTGTTATTTATGGCTTGTTTCATGGTAAACTAATTTATTGACCCGTCATTGAGCATCTTTAATTTCCTCCAAATACATAAATAAATCAATTCATTTTGCTAAATTCGGTATTTTGGGCCATATCCACCATACTTCTACTGGGTGTGAATTACTAGAAAATAGTGCAATTACTGTTCAATTTGGTTTGAAGGAAAAGGAAAGAAAAGGCAGGATAACATCTTTCTGTTTTTATTTAGTTATTTATTCATGTTTTTAATTTTTTTTTTTTTAAATTTTTGTGCATGTGAATGAGATAATAAGTTGCGAATACCCCAGCTTTATAATTTTCCTGCAACATGTACAGATTTCACCCCGTACTTTTGACAGGATAATTCATGGTGGGAAAGTGAAAAGTTTTCTACGAACTTCTTTTGTTGACCAAAGGGACGATGCAAATATATATATATTTATATATTTAAGCTTTTCCAATTTTCTGAAGATCCACTTTCCTGAAGAATGTAATTTATGTTACTTTTTGACGAGTTACTATTTCATTACCATGAAGCATAAGATTTTATTAAGTGAAGGGATTGAAGTGAGGATTCAGAGAAGAAACTGGTATATATAGATGAATCCACAAAATTTTCTATGGACACAAAAAATCTTTAATTTTTCAGTCCTATTGGTTTCTATGAAAATAGACTCTTGCCTAATCTGGTGGGAAACAAATTAATTAGTTCTGGTTTGATTTTAGTTTGTGGATGAGGAACTTTGTCCTATCAAAGACCCCTGTGAAGGTTATTTTGAGCACAGCCTAGAGTGCATCTAAACATGCCTTGAAAAGGAAAGGACAACTTTCTGTACCAGTAGTGGGTATAAAGTTGCGTCTTTATTGAAAACAAAAGTTGCTTGTTTATCTACTGGTTGTCTAAGTGATAGTTTAATCTGCTTGCTATTTTTTAGCTATTTTGGTGCTATTTTTTTTTTTCTATTTTATGAGGGCGTCTAAAGAAAATGACTCAGCATCCTTTTTCACTTTGTTAACTTGATTCTTCATATTCTTCCTGGTGATAAATTGATATTACTTTTAAACTTCTCATGATGCTACTGCTTTGCTGAACTGAAATTTAGGACCATATGGAAACCCTGTACGGGACATTCGGAAATGAGTTCATTAATGCATAAATTCAAATTAACAACTGCAAACTCCTTTACATGTTGTCTTTATTTCTGCTAGAGTTGTCAATTTAGAGTACCTTGCACTGATTGTAGTTTCAAGCACTATGGATGGATATAATTTATTGGGTTATTAGGGCCATTACCATCAATGAAAACCTTGACGAAGTTGGTATTTTATTTTTTAAGCTTTGAGTGCTCAAGTGTGCTCATCTTCAATTGGGTTTATGCAGGAGGAAGAGAAGGTTCGGAATAGCATGATGTTTGATTTACTTTATGTACATCCTGGTCATCCTATGGGTTCACAAATTATCCAGTATTATAGAATATATTTCCATTTACCCCCACATGAGAGATTTCTTTGGGAGATTGACACAAATGCTAGGTTGGTTAATCTCACCTTAAGTTAATTATCTATTTTGAAGAATTGTGATCGTTTGCCATTATACACATCCTGCAGCTTAACTACTTGTACCCGTTGTTGTCCTTTTGCAGTGGTGGAATGAATGGATACCTTTGGTTAACTGAGAGAAATAATATAAAAAGTATAGTCCCTTCCCCTGTCAGTGGATTGCAAGACATATATAACAACCAAATCTTGTAAGTTCCCCTCTTACCATTGCAGCCTAAGAATTTAAAGCGACATTAACTTTTATTTTCTCATTTGTGCATTTTTGCATGGCAGAAATATAACATACCTTAATCCTCGGAGCCACAAGCACATCCCAGAACCTTCAAAAGGTGTAGTCATGCCCAAAAAGGTTTGTGGACTCTTGCTACTAAAATTGCATTTCAATTGTTTCTGAGTAGAAAAGTAAAGGACCAATATTCCAGTCATCAAACCTTTGTATGGCCTTTCATCCTTCCATTGCATGAAAGAAAGTGGAGCATCTATTAGCCTTCAGGTAGATGCTAGTCCAGAGGCAAAGTGCTGTCTCTTCACAAATGTAACACCAAAACTGGGAACACTCAATGGAAGAACTTAGATGCTTCTTTTTCAATACCTTATTTCTTTGGGCCTCTGCTAGTGTTTTTAAGGGGGCTTGTTTTCATTATTTTCTTGCATCCTCTTTCCAGTTCCTAACTTGTAACTAGGTGTTCACTCGTCTACACTCCGTGTACTTGGTCTACCCCTCTTTACTTGATTCAATAAAATTTATTTTGCTTCTCAAAAAAGAAAGTGGAGCATAATGTTGCTGGATCATAGGAATTTATGACTGGGCTATGCCTGTTGTGTTTTGTAAAATCTTCAATTGCTGAAAAAATAGATAAAAAAGAATTTAGATCCTTTGAATCTATGTAACCTGAGATTGGAGCCTGATTATTAATTAAAAGATATTGTCAGCAGTTAGCTTGCTTTTCTTCCTGGTCGACAAAGTGATGGACACGTATTTGTTTGGGCCATTGTAGTTGTAGATTCCTTTGTTTGCTCCCTGCCAAAATGCTCTTAGCATGGTTATAGTAAGAGTTGTGTTTTGTTTCAGGTGCTGGGAGCACCATGTGTTTTTGATATATTTACTTATTATTTGTATTGCCTTCCATATCATTGGGAAAATTCTACATACCACACTTTCATCTCACTTTTATCTCATTATGATGAGGTGACTTTGCCCATCAACCTTTAAATTTTTCTTTTAAAAAAATGAAGGATGATCCACGGGTGATAAAAGTGCCACATTTTACCTAGTGGGATGAAAGTGAGATGGGATTATGATATGTAGCATTACTTATATCATAATGTATGTTACATTCGCAGGTTTTAACACCAATTGATGTTAAACCATTCCCTGTGTTATGGCATGAAGACAACACTGGTTTCCGGCGGCAGCATGGCAGAGAAAGGTGAGAATGTGATTCCTTAAGCCAGTCATGGTAAATTTGCATGGTCTTACTGTCTATATTTTTGTGGTGCTATTCATTCCCCCCCACATCGGGGGTTAGGTTGGGATAAGTATTGGAATAAAATAAATCCACTCCTTTGGACATGCACAGTTGCAAATAGAAAATAGAAAAGAGAATACCAGCTTCCTTTGCTACGATTTATTTTAAATTTTTATTGGGATCCAAGTGATTCATCTGCAGGTCCGCTTTTTTACTTTCAAGCAGTGCTGCCACAAATCCTTATTATGAACTTGCTTATGAAATCTTGGAAGAGCTTTGGTTTTTGTATGTAATGCATCTTTTGTGCAGGCCACAAGTCCCTGGAGCAATAGCAGGTCCATTACTGGGAGAGGCAGCTCATCGCCTTGTAAAGAACACACTTAACATCAAAACTAATGATCCATCTGCCAGATTTTGGGAGCAATCGTCTTATCAAAACTTCCCAGGCAACCATACAGTCAGCAGACCGAGGTCGAATGGATCCTCTGGGTACCAAAGGGGCTTTACTGAAGACCCAAATCATTACCACGGACACTACAATAATTTTCAAGGGATGACGGGTAGACCTAGGTTGCACCTCATATCAAATGGTGTGCAAGGTGACAGGCAGACTTATAGGACGCAAGATAGATCACAACATCAAGAACAGCTCCGCAACCTGAGGACTGGGGTTTCTGCTTTGACAATAGAAGAAAGTGCGAGAACCAGACCACCTGCAATGATGTCACCTAGGCCACCTGCAATGATGTTACCAAGGATGCCAAATTTAGGACACGCAACAAATCTACCCAACCAGCTTGTGCAGAATGTGGGGGCTCCTCCAACACCACCCCCCAATTGGATCAATAAAGTACCAACTGCAAATGGCCCAATATATACTAGGCAACAAGAGAATGAATCCTGGGGAACTTATGAGAAGCCGGTGAAGAAGGTTTACCAGGTTAAAACTTGTATTCCCCAGGATATGTCAGATTCTGGAAACTATTTCCAGAATACGTCAGGTACTGGACATTAGCAGTGATGGTTGTGGTTTGGGTTGATCTTGCCTGTTTTCCGTCTGAGGTTTCACCATGGCAATATTGTTCTCTCCATTCTTTCTATTATATCACAGAAAAAGTTTCGACCAGTTTCATTTCTAGAGTTTTACAGTACACGGCAATATGTGCCAGTCAATGTACATTTGTCCCCCCAAAGCTGCATGCTGCTACAGGTACTGAATATAAAACTTGAATGAGAAATGATATTTGCATTCGTGAGTACGCAAGTGCCGTGCAATCATTTTGAGAAAAATGAATAAATACGGAATCCACATGAGAAAAATTTAATTTTTTAATATGGATTCCATTTTTTTTTTTAAAATGATTGCACGACGTTTGCACACTTCACGACTATATGTACCATTACTCAACTTGAATACAAACCACAGAAAGTTTGGAACCAATGTGAGACATCTTTTTAGACTTGCTAGAGCTGTATTAGAGATTAACTTATTATTGGGTTGTTAGAGGACACTAGTTGGTCGTAGTTGATTTAGCATGGGAATTAGCGCTTGTCTGTCTTTCAATTTCGTCATTCTTTGTTCTCCCTTGGTGTAAGGGAGTAATCACCAAGTACGGAATTGTACATTTCAGTCGGCAGAGAGGCTGCTTTTGTGTTTGTGTACTTGAGATGTAATCAATGTGTAAGTTGTTCATTCTGTTCAATGTGTTCTGCTCAAAAGGAATGGCCATAAGAGAGCTTTAGAGGGTTGGATAATACAAGCGAATTTCCTCATCATTCATAACGACAGAATTTGTCTGGTTGATCACATGAGATAGATTGATCTGGAATTTTGAAGCTTAACACATGAAAGAAAACTTCAATTCTAGTTAAAAAGGAAATATTTTAGGAACAAAGAGCGTCTTACTCATCAGGGCTAATATGATCGATATATACTTCTTTCCATGAGCGTACTAAACATGAGGATATTGCAACTCATACACACTCGAGCTCACACGCACGCACACACAAAGGAAACGGAGTGATAAAATCAATATATACCCATTAGTTTATTGAATTCTTACATTGATATCTTCCTCTTCTTCTTCTTCTTCTTCTTCTTCCACCACAAGTTTTGTTCTAAAGATGGCAATGGTTCAGATTCTTGTTTTCAATCACTCAATCACAAACAAGTTACCTTGTATTAATTTGTCACGAAGTCGCACTCCAAGGAAAATCTAACATACTTTTTTAGCTAATTGGATAACAGTTCTTCAAATGCTACTTAGTTTATGTACCCACAATTCATTTGGACAGAAAACTCCATGAAACAAAATATACCTTTTGGAATTAATCAATTCCCCTGAATTATAACAATTCCCAATATCTGTAATACACATCCAATATACATGAACATAACCAATATTATTTATAATCGGTAAAAGAAAAAGGAAAAGAGAGTGGTACAAAATCTCTTAAACTATATCCCATTTTCCCCCTCCCCCAATTCCAACCCATTGCAGCCAGTACCCTGACAAGAACAAGACAGAGAAGGGCAACAAGCTCCCATATATAATCACAGCCTTCTGCCCAGAAGTCAGTGCATTCCCTCCAAGCCCATACTGTTGATTCTCCGCAAACCCCGCAATCTCGCTGCTCCACAAGTTGGGCACCTCCAATCCTCGGGCAGCTTATCAAACTGCAAACTTGGCGGTATTGGATATGAAGGGTCTCCCACAGCTTCATCATACTTATGGCCACAAGACCTGCACTCGTATATACCAGTGTTTAACACTGCAAACTTCTCTTCGAGTCCGCGCATGTCGAACTTCTCTTGAGATTCTTGCGGTTCATCAGGGTTTGAAGCAGGTTGTTGGCTGGAGGTGGGGTGTCTTCTTTGGAGATGTCAATGGAGAATGGGGTACCGAGTTTGTTGGGTTTGTGAAGAAATGAGAGTTTTGGGAGAAGCAAAGGAGGGGCGGTGGTGAAATGGGGTTTGAGTTTTGGAGGTGAAGATTGAGGGAAAGAGGTAGAAATGTGGAACGAGAACGTGGGTCTTGTTGTTGCACAAGCCATGACAGAAATGAATGATGATGAGTTTGTGTGTTCCTTTGATGTCTTTCTCCTTGTTTGTGAAGAAAGTGTTCTGGGGAGTTTCGGGTCAAGAAGTCTTTGTTTGATTCTTGGTTCTGGGTGGGTGGAAAACTAACCACAGGGATCCACGAAATGGTATATGCTGATTTTGAGAGGGACTGGCTTGTATCAGGTGGGAGCAGCGTCTGAGATTTTGCAAGATTTTTCTTCATTTTTTTCCTAGTAGGGGCAAATAAGTAGCGACTGGGTTCGGCCCAGATCCGCATCAATTATGGACCTATACTCTCATCCCGGCGGATCCAAACTTAAAGAACGAGTCTAATTTATGAACAAAACCATAATTTTAAAAACAAAAATTTTACCTACAAATTATTTTTGTGCACTTCATTTATATGATTGATTGCATATTAAAAAAAATTAATGCAATCAATTATATTAATAAGTGCATAAAAAATACGTAAAAATGACTATATATAACATTACTCAAAATGAAATATACTTAGGTCAGACACCTTCATAAGAGTAGAAAAAAAAAATTAATCTCACAACTGACGTTGCTTGATGTAATTTGTTAGATTGTACAGTTATTTTATTATAAAATAAATCTAACAAATCAAATGAAATTACATCAGTTTGTGAAATTGTTTTTATATATTCTTTTGTGGATATCACAGTACTCATTGTTTTATAGGAGCCAGTGGTGGAAATCACGCCTCTTCCTTACAATAAAATCGAAAAAAGAATGATAAAGATATCATCCATTAAATAATTTGGATGCAAACGTGGAAAGCAAGCACTTGTAAATAGAAAACAAACCACTAGAAGCAGTGTTGACACCAAAACATGAGCAAGTCCTCTTGTCATTTTCCTCGACAGAAAGTAGTTCTCAAAAGTTTATCCCGTTAATTAACGACAGGTCTCAGTTGGACAATGTTATTTTTAACAAGTCCAATACGTGAAAACTCCCAAGCCATCCTTCATTTCTTATATAACAATGCGTGTGATACAATCAGTAGATATCCCCATTGAAACTCCAAGACTGCCTGCCCGTGGGATCCATACAATTTTTTTCTTTTTTCTTTTAAAGTCAAATTCTGAATTCTTCTATGCTAAGCATCCGACCATGGAAAACAGACAAGGGGGGAGGGGTGTGGTGGTGTTGGCATGAACAAACTCCAGACCATGAATCTACATCAACCATTACTAGCTTCTACTACGATGAATCTACAGAGCATTTAATTGATATAAATGGAACACTATCACACACACAGAGGGAGGGAGGGAGGGAGGGAAGGGGGGGGGGGGGGGGGGGGGGGGGGGGGGGGGGGGGGGGGGGATGACCTGTTATTTCATGTTATAATTGAGAAAGGCTAACAAAAGTGAAGAATTATAAGAAAAAAATTAAGGGCATAAGAGAAAGATAAATCAGATTTTCAGTATGATCCACCTAAGTTCTTCCACCTTTTTTTTTTTTCATAAGTATTCTTTCACCCAAAATAAAACCCGACCAGACTAATGTTATACACCATACTGCCATGGTAATGATAAATGTGCCACATCTTATATAGTGGGATGAAAATGGGATTGGAGTGTTGTGTATAGAATTTCCTTTTGGCATATTATAGCTTTAGAGAACAGCTACTTCTGTTCACGTGCATATGCACAGAAAGAAAATTGAGGTTGATCTGCTTTAGGTTAAATAAGGTATCTTCATGTATGACAGAAGTAAACAAGTTCTCCTCTTTTGACATAAACTGAGATGGAATGGGTTTGAATATGACAGTTCTCCCATTTTTGACATATTTTGACAAATAAAGAAAACCACCAAATCCTTCATCTCAAAAATCCCAAATTTCACCTCCGAACCACCACAGTCTTGCCCAAAAACGTGCACGATTTGAGAAAATTACAATTTGCAACAATTTGGATGGGGACTGCAACAGATAAATTCTCTAAAATTAGTTAAGACAATGAAGCCGTAGAAGCCTACCAGTTCATTACAATCTAGGAAACCATTATCTACAAATATCTAAGGATTATGAACAAACTATCAAACCAAACGATTTCTTTTATAAGTAACTATCAAACTAAACAATTATAAATTATTATTCAACTGTTCTATCAAAATCAACAAAAATATAAAAACCCAAAAACAATACTCAGCTAAGCTACGAATAACACCAAGAAATATATATATTTTTTATGAATATAACACCAAGAAATATTCATCGACTAATAAAGAGAAAAACCGACCCACTTACGATAAAGCCCCACGGATTAGAATCAGTCAGTCAATCAACTCATCCGTTACCGTCGCACTGACCGTAACTCGCCCAATGCCTCTTGAATTTGATCCTGCACCAACTCCAACCGCTTCGAGTACACCTCTAGCTCCAATATCTGCTGCTTCCTCCACCTCTCATCCACCACCCCTTCCCCTCCTCCACCACCAAAACTCAAAGGCATTACATTCATCGCCATAGCATTCATTCCAAATCCCCCAAACCCAAGCCCAATCCCTCTCCCCCCAATCCCCATCGCATTGCTTAACAACTCCTTAAACAGCGGCGAAAAACAACTCCTCACCGTCTCCTCAATCAAACCCCCGAAATTAGAATTATTACTTGTATCATTGATGTTACTTTTGTTATCCGCCGGCGATGAAGTGCGCTTCTCTTCACTCTGAATCGCAGATTGCGACTGCGATCGGGGCCGCTTGCGAGGCCTAGGCGTGGAATTCGATTTCTTCTCAGCAAAATCTTCGTTATTGTTGAAGTTGAAATTATGGTTTTTGAGATTGGCGTCTTCGTCATCGAAGACTGAATCTTCGACGGCGAATCGGCCGGTGTTGTGGTCTTCGTTGCTCCAGATCTTGCGGGAGATTTCGAAGGTGGCTTTGTCGTGGGGGCTCTTGAAGGAGAAGTCTTTGCCGGCGCTGATTTTGCCGACGACGTTGCGGTACTTCTTCTTCAAACGGCGTAGCTTCTCGACGAGCTGGTTCTTGTTGAAGTCGAGCTGGAGCTTGGACTTGATCTGGTCGTAGAACAAAGCGGTGTCGTTGTGGTGAGTGGAGCCACGCGATGTCGTATAGTCGAGGAAGCCTTGGAGTAGCTCGATCTCGTCCTCATCCGTCCACAGCCGCTGGAATAGCCTGCGGGAGTCGTCGAGGGGCTGGGGCTTCTTATCTTCGCGATCGGCATGGTGTCGTTTAGGAGAAGGGGTAGAGGATGAGGCGACGATGGTGGTGGTGGTGGCGACCGAGGTTCCGCCGTTAGGGATCGACGAGGCGGGAAGGGCGACGGTAACGATAACAGCATCTGCCGGGGGAGAGGAGATGGAAGGGGAGGCGGAGTTTATGACGTCATCGTAACCGGGGTCGGGGATGACGTCATCTTCGTCTTCGTCGTCATCTTCTTCTTCGGATAATACTTCTTCTTCGTCGTCGTCGTCGTCGAGGAGGTCCTCTTCTGGGAAAACGGTGTCGTCTTGTTCGGAGGCCATTTAGCAAAGCTCGAGAGATGAGAGTCAGAGAGAGGGAGAGAAAGGGTTCGGGATTTGATGCTGGGAACTGGGTTGGGTGGAGTCAAAGGGTGAAAAGGGGATTCAGGAGAGATGGAGGGGGGAGCGGGGGGGTGTTCAGGGGAAGGGGACCCTAGCCATTTCACGCACCCCACGCGTACGCCGCATACAGTCTTCGCTGCTCCATACTGATTCTGTTTCCTCGACTAGACTTCTCCTTTGCTTGCAGTGTTTTTCAAAACTAGTTTACGTTTATACGTAACTTTACTCTTTAAAAAATTATCTTTATTTTTTTAAATATTTTAATATAATTATCTGTGCATATGATTACTAATGATCATATTAATGAACAGTAAAAAAATCTATATTGTATTAAAAGCATGATTTTCTTTTATTTTTTAATCAATCAAGATATTTTCATTCTAGAATGTCAAAAATAACAAATACAAAAACATTTGTGTTTAAACGAGTTTATGTAAATCCAATTGAATTTTATACAAATATAATTTTAATAATTATTTTGTATTTTTTAACGACTCATTAAATAAATTAAAAATTAAAACCAAAGTAATTAGTTCAATCTAGTCATTGTTTACCAAAAGGTCAAACAAAGCGGTCTCCAAAATCTTCTAAGATTTCAAACGATGAAGAAATTCATAAGAATGCCATTATTTATTTATTTTTTTAATTGGAGGATGCAATAGACTGGCTTTGACAATTTTGGGAGCAAAGGGTAAAAAATCTATTAGGGTGAAAATCATTGTTATATATCACCAGCAGCATGTTCATGCCCATTGGCCATTGTCTGTCCAGAAAGAGGACTGGATTTATGCCACCTCCCAAGTCATTTTAAGACAATTTTGAATCACAAAATGGAACAACCGGCATATATCCATCCCTATTCAAAGCATTTTATGTTAAAGTTCCTTTTAATTCCCAGAAATGTAAGAGATATAGCTTGCAGGTTTATATCAAATGACAGCAGGAAATTGATGAAAATACCTCAAATGTTCATACGCTTTGGGGTATTCGAGGTCCCCAATTCCTCCATGAAAACTACATAGAAGACAGGTAAAAAAAGCTCCAAGAATGAATCCTCCTCATTCCGGCGTGATACTTAACAAACTCCTCCTAGGAAATTACAAGCAAGTCCCTGGTTACTAGGTTCCAGATATAGTGCCCAAAGCCCACCGTTTTGTCTAACGGTTTATTACAATTAAACCCTCCCCATACTATAAGCTACGTCGTTTCCCTTAATAACTAAGTGATGTCGTATTGGCTCCTAAAGCCTGCTGGAGCTGCGTCGTTTTGGTGCCTCTGCTGAAGACACACTTAAGCCAAAGCCTCTTCACTTCACGAACTGACTCTGCTGTCTCATTTCTCCCGAAACCTAACTCTTCCATCTTCATCTTCTAGGTCTCTTCTTTGCAGCATCATAACACTCTCTCCCCCTTACAAAACCTTGTCCACAAGGTGTGGATACAAAGCCCTAAGCTTCCATAGATTTTCCCATGAGTTTTCCTCTTCCGACAACCCGACCCATTTAATTAGCACTTTAGTCAACGCCCTTCCCCCTTGCTGCTTCATACGTCGGTCACGCACCATTTCCGGTTCGGGTATCACTTCGCCGTCGCTGTTGGTGGGTGGGAGTGTTGCAAGCGGTTGAATCCGATCCCCAAGTTTCTTCTTCAAGCAAGAGACGTGAAAAACAGGGTGTATTTGAGAGGAGGACGGTAACTCCAGTCGGTAGGCTACGGATCCGAGTTTTTGGAGAACCTTGAACGGCCCATAGAAACGTGGGGCCAATTTCATGTTCCGGCGAAGCGCCACTGTCTTCTGACGGTACGGCTGTAGGCGAAGGTATACCCACTCTCCTTCATTAAACTGCCTTTCCATTCTTTTCTTGTCAGCATAATACTTCATTCTCTCTTGTGATGCCGTGAGGTTACTTTTTAGGAGGTGTAGAATTTGTGCTCTGTTATGTAAGAGTTGGTCGACGGTTGGATTGCTTGATGTACCTGGAATGTAGTTGAGTAGTTTAGGAGGGGGATTTCCGTACAGGGCCTCAAAAGGGGTCAATTTGGTTGAACTGTGGTAGGTACTGTTGTACCACCACTCGGCTAGCGGTAGCCACTGACTCCAACTGGCAGGTTTAGACCCCGCATAGCATCTCAGATACCCTTCCACCACCTTGTTCACTGCTTCCGTTTGACCGTCGCTTTGTGGGTGATAAGCTGAGCTATAGTTGAGGGACGTGCCCTGGAGGGCAAATAACTCCTTCCAGAAGGAACTCAGAAACACTGGGTCCCTGTCGAACACTATGGTTTTTGGAAAACCATTCAATTTGAACACTGATCCGAAAAATACCCTGGCCACTTCCTGAGCTGTGTAAGGGTGTGAGAGGGCCATGAAATGCCCATATTTAGTGAAACGGTCCACTACAACAAAACTTACAGAATATCCTTTAGACTTAGGCAGTCCTTCTACGAAGTCCATAGAAATGTCGACCCAAGCTTGTTGGGGTATGGGAAGAGGCTGTAGGAGACCCGCTAGAGCGAGCGTTTCATGCTTCGAAGTCTGACATACTTCACACTCCCGCACCCACTCTTTAATGTCTTTCTTCATCCCTGGCCAATAGAAGTCTCTTTTGGCCCTTTGATAGGTCTTCAGGTACCCTGAGTGTCCTGCCATAGGGTCGGTATGAATAAACTGGAGTATTTTCAGTTTGAAGGGTGAATCTGGAACTATGAAGATGCGCCCCTTCCTCAAAATTATTACCTGCTGCAATGTTGTCCCTTTAGGAACCTCTTGCTAACTCAATAATTTCTCCATTAACTCTGAAGTTTCTGTACTGTTCTTATAGCTGAGCTTCAGTTCTTCTACCCAATCTGAAGTGGGAAATGAAATCTGGGCGAGCATTCCAACCTCCTCATTGTTACCCTCCCCTTTTCTTGACAGTGCATCAGCCACAACATTTTCTCTTCCTCTTTTGTATTCAATCTTGAAATCATATCCCATAAGCTTGCTTACCCATTTGTGCTGAGCTTCCGTCCCAATTTTCTGCTCAAGCAGAAACTTCAGTGCTTGTTGGTCTGTTTTAATGATGAATAACTGCCCCAAAAGGTAGGGTCGCCATTTTTGCACTGCCGTCACAATAGCCAAAAATTCTTTCTCATATGTAGATAGCAGTAGGGCCCTCCCCTTTAACATTTTACTCAAAAAAGCAATAGGTTGCCCTGCTTGCATAAGGACAGCACCTATTCCCTTCCCACTAGCATCACTCTCTACTATGAAGGGCTTTGAGAAATCTGGTAGTGCAAGGACAGGTGGGTTCGTCACTGCTTCCTTTAACTTCTTGAAGGCCAGCTCTGCTTCTTGGGTCCATACAAACCCATTTTTTGTCAACAGCTGAGTAAGTGGGGCTGCTATCAGCCCATAATGTTTTATAAATTTTCTGTAGTAACCTGTCAACCCCAAGAACCCCCTCAAAGCTTTAGTTGTCTTCGGAATTGGCCAATCCAACATTGACTGAATTTTTGCTGGGTCTGCTTTCACTCCTTGCCTCGAAATAATGTGACCCAAATAATCTACCTCTGCCACCGCAAACCGACACTTAGATTTTTTTGCATACAAGCAATGTTGTTTCAGCATTTTCAAAACCTCTCTTAAGTGAATTTCGTGCTCCTCTTGGGACTTACTATAGATCAGTATGTCATAAAAAAAAAAAGAACAAATTTCCTCAAAAAAGGTTTGAATACATCATTCATTAACCCTTGGAAAGTGGCTGGAGCGTTGGTGAGGCCAAAAGACATCACCAAAAACTCGTAATGGCCCTCATGTGTCCGGAAAGCCGTCTTAGGGATGTCACTAGGCACCACTCTTACTTGGTGATAGCCCGACCGTAGGTCAAGTTTAGAGAAAATCACTGCTCCAAAGAGTTCATCCAATAATTCATCAATGACTGGAATAGGAAACTTAGCCTTCACGGTTTCCTTATTAAGTGCCTTATAATCCACACAAAGTCGCCAACTTCCATCGGCCTTACGAACCAGTAAAACAGGGGCTGAAAAAGGACTAGAACTAGGTCTAATCACTCCAGACCTCAATAACTCAGCCACCATTTTTTCAATTTCTGTTTTCCGGTAAAACGGGTATCGATATGGTGCAATTGCCACGGGTTGAGTGCCTTCTTTGAGGACTATTTGGTGGTCATGGGAACGAGGTGGTGGTAACCCTTGAGGTTCAGCAAATACCTCTTTAAACTCATCTAAAAATTCTGAAAAAGGTTCAGCCACCTTTCCATCTTCATGTTCCATCTCCCCCACACACATAATCTGTAAAAGAACTCCTTTCCCTTTTGCTATAGAGGCCTTACAAACCTTCTCACCCTCCTCTACAACCGAAGGGTTTAGTTTCAGCCCTTTTAATTCAATGGCTTTCCCTTCCCATACAAAACTCATTAGCAACTTTGCAAAGTCCCACGTGATGGGATCCAAGGTTTCTAACCATTGGACGCCTAATACAATATCGCAACCAGCAAGATCTAGTAAATGAAGAGGGGGTTGTAGTAAATTACCTTGTATCTTCAGCTGTACAGTTCTACACAACCCGTCACTGCTTACGCCTTGTCCATTAGCTACCCGCACCTTCAAATTAACTGAATAATCCACTGGCAGCTGCAACTTAGAGGCCAAGGCTGAATCGATAAAGTTATGCGAGCTGCCCGAGTCCACCAAAATCACCACTTGTGCCCCGTGGATACTTCCCATTAACCGCATAGTTCTGACAGTAGGGGTACCAGCTATAGCTGCCAAGGAAATTTCCAGCTCTTCCTTGTTGCTGGTAGGAGGGGCTGAAATTTCCAGTGTTGGTGTTTCTTCAATTTCTACCACCTGCAGTGTTTCTTCTTCCTCACTAAACTCCTCACTCACATCCAAGAGATAAATGCGAGGAATTTTACATTTGTGTAACGGGTTCCACTTCTCATCACAATTAAAACATAATCCTTTGCGACGCTTTTCATTGATTTGCTCGGAGGAAATGTGTTTAGCACCCCCCATAGGTCGCTTCCACTTGTTGGTAGCATCACTAGAAAAGGACCCTGCAAAAAAAGTCCCTCCTCCCGTGGTAATGGGCCTGTCCCCCATAGATTTCGCAACCCGCCTTATACTTGGGAGGTATTCCTCTTGCATCTTTGCCAACGCATATGCAGCATTTAAATTCACCGGGTTTAGCATCCTAACCGGAATGCGGATCTCATCCTTCAAACCGCTGAGAAAACAACTCAGCTTATGAGTATCTGACAGGCCTCTTAAACGGTTGGTTAATGTTTCAAACTGCGCCATGTAACCAGCCACTGAGGTGGTTTGCTTGATCCTAGTCAAAGCTTCCATAGGGTCGTCATAAGCTGTAGGGCCAAAACGGAGGATTAAGGATCTAGAAAAAGCATCCCAATCTCGGAATAAGCCTGCAGCAGCTGAATTGTCGAACCACACAAGCGCGTCTCCTTCCATGTGATAAGAGGCCATCAACAATCGGTGGGGTAGCTGTGTTTGGTGGAAGTCAAAGTAATGGTTGGCCTTAAAGAGCCATGCAGCAGGATTAACCCCTTGAAAGTGGGGAAAATCCAGTTTGACCCCCTGGGATTAAACCGTCTAGGATCTTGATTATCATGGTCTTGAGGAATGTCATGGTTAAGTGGAGGTAAAGGGGGGTTCTGATTCTGTGGTTGGGCAAAAAAAGTGCGTAACATGTCTTTAATCTCCTGTATATCCACTTTCACCGTGACCACATCCACTTTCAAAACACTAACATCTGCTTTTACTTCCAGGAGTTCATGTTGATGAAGGTCCACATGATGCTGTAAATGCTCGATCTGCTGTTGCTTGGATCTGGTGTTGTCCGCCATTGAAGATTGTGCTGTTTGGATGGTTACTGGGTTGGTAATGGTGCCGTTTTGCTGTGTATATGTCTGTTTTGGGTTAAAGTTTGGCCTGGAAATTATGTAGTGAAAACTGAATGGATGAATCTGTATTATGAAATTAAGCTGAACGGAATTGTGTGCTTGTAATGGCCGGTAAGTAAATGAGTAAGGAAATGAGTGAGGAAATGAGTGGGTCTGTGTGGATAGGATCGGTGGCTTGATACCAATTGTTAAAGTTCCTTTTAATTCCCAGAAATGTAAGAGATATAGCTTGCAGGTTTATATCGAATGACAGCAGGAAATTGATGAAAATACCTCAAATGTTCATACGCTTTGGGGTATTCGAGGTCCCCAATTCCTCCATGAAAACTACATAGAAAACAGGTAAAAAAAGCTCCAAGAATGAATCCTCCTCATTCCGGCGTGATACTTAACAAACTCCTCCCAGGAAATTACAAGCAAGTCCCTAGTTACTAGGTTCCAGATATAGTGCCCAAAGCCCACCGTTTTGTCTAACGGTTTATTACAATTAAACCCTCCCCATACTATAAGCTACGTCGTTTCCCTTAATAACTAAGTGATGTCGTATTGGCTCCTAAAGACTGCTGGAGCTGCGTCATTTTGGTGCCTCTGCTGAAGACACACTTAAGCCGAAGCCTCTTCACTTCACGAACTGACTCTGCTGTCTCATTTCTCCCGAAACCTAACTCTTCCATCTTCATCTTCTAGGTCTCTTCTTTGCAGCATCATAACATTTTATGGTTCAAATTTTCATCAGTCATATCAGCCACCAAATGGTACACTACCTTTGATTTTTCAGTCTATGATCTTCAAAGACCCAAAGTTCATGTAAACGAGCTTAGAGGCACTTCCACTTCCAGTTGACAATTCAACTATGTAACATTTGCAGAGGTCAAGAGAAAAAACCATTTCAGTAGGAATCATCAGACAGGAAAATTTTCCTTTTCCTTCATTTCTCGAAATGTAATTAGAAGAATGGGAAGTCTTTCACATTTGTTATTATAGTTTTTTGCAATGTGAAGGGAGATTGCAAATTTCAGTACATGGTGAACTTAGCTTTTGTCTTCTCAAATACTTGTTCTGCTATGACGGCTTCATTACCATCAGCCTTTTTGATCTCCAGGTGAGACTTCTGATAAAATCCTGTGCCCCTTAATGCATCTGCAATGAAATCATCGAACCCTATTGCGATAGCTGCTTCAGCTTTGGCTCCATAAACCAACCTCTGTTAGAATTAAATGAAACAAAGCAACACAATACATCAGAATTTTAGAGCGACATGCAACAGTGATTGTCACAAAAAAGAAAATAGAGCATCAAAAACTGGACCTTGATTCTTGAAAGATGGATGGCACCAAAGCACATTGGACAAGGCTCACAAGAAGTATATATCTCACAGTCCGAGAGCTCAATTTGATTCATCTTTTTACAGGCCTAAGGAGAATTCCGTTCCAAGTATGGGATCCATGTGCATGTCAAAGAAAAAAATAGGAGACTCAAAAGTTGATATAGAGTTTCAAAGTTTCAAAAGAAAAACTAGGGCACATTGGAAAAATCACGATTCCTATAGCCACAATGTTATGTCATATGTGAAGAGACCTGTTGAACCAGTTTAAAAGTTCCTTCATCTGGATCTATATGCATACCCATGTTTACAATTAAGTCATTATTTTGGCAATTCTTCAACAAAAATGCAAATAAATCAAATCTAAAGCTTCCTTATTTATATCTATTTCTTCCTAACGCCACCTATTATTTTATGGGTCACTCAAGTTTGGGATAATAGTCCCAAGAAACAGATGATAACAAGAGATTTTTTTTTTCTTCTCATTTTTATAAAGGTATAGTCAGTTCCCTTCACTCACCATCATTTTAAAATCAAAAAGGTTAAAGTGATTGTCTATGGTCCAGATCTTCACTTATCAAGATTTCTGTTAAGCTCCAGCATATAGATGATCAAATTATCTGCTAACAGAACTAATGCTGGCTCCAGCTTCACTGTTAAGTCTGGATTGAAACCAAAAGGATAATTTCTAGGTCTAACCTCTCTTATTGCAGTAACCTCAGCATGTGCAGTCGGATCAGTGTCTCTTAAAACCATGTTGTGACAGCTTACGACTATCTCATCATTGTGAACTACAACTGCACCAAATGGGCCTCCATCTCCACATTCAACCCCTTTATATGCTTCTTCAACTGCTTTGCTTAAGAACTTGTGGTCTCTATCCTGTACAGCTGGTTTAAAAATCACAAGGAAAGGAGGTCATGATAATTACAGAAGAATGGGTGTGACGTGGCAAATGACCACTTTATATGAGTATAGTACATGGAATATATGCAATCTATTCAGCTGGTAGACTATACAAAAGGCTGGTAACATGGGCTTCAAATTTATAAAATCTTCTGCAAAATCATTATTCAACAGATACACTGATCAAGAAAAAAGTTCACTCTTTTAATGATGATTATCAGCTGATAGATGCTAAAAAAGTGAGCTCAAGAAGGGTAAGAATACTTAACATCTGCACATAGAACGGTATAGCAACAAGTAAAAGTTGAGATCATAATAATAACAACAATGAAGATGACAGTAAAGCTGATGACAACAGGGACAAGACAACTTTGGAATTACCTTCTTGATAGCCAGTAAAAGCAGAAGCCACAGCAAGTGTTCCATCTTTAGCTTCCATCACTATGAACAGAATGAGGGCAAAAGAGAGTTAATAACATCAACAGGGTGTTTTACTAGAGACACATAACACACACACACACACACACAATATGCTAATCCATTTCCTATATACACACATAAATTGACATAGATGGATAAGCTAGCTTTCACACTACCGCGAAGGAAAGCAATAGCTAGGTAGAACATGAGGAATAAAGTTCACAAAACAAACATAACAACAATACTTGTATGCAATTTCTGAACATAGATCATGAAGGCATGTTTCAATAGAAGCCTCAAGAGATCTGATGGGCCTTCAGTTTCACATCTCTTACAACTGAGATAGTCCTCTGTTCTTGACTTCTCAGATCAGAAGCACTTTGTGATGCTTTGCATTTATATTAAGGTATCACTTATAATAGAAAGTAAGTTACTCAGTTGCTTCTTAAATAGCAGCTTTAACTAGTTCCTTTTTTATTATTTACCAGTAAAAAAAAAAAAAAAAAAACAGCTAAAGGATGGGACCACCATTCATATCACAGGAACCACAAGCCATCACCCCCAAATGATGGAAACTCATCAGCTTCAAGTTTCAATTATGACTAAATTTCCATTTTGTACCATTGACGGCATTTCTTGATGCCAATGACACCATTGTCAACAGGAAATTGATTTAAAACCCAAACCCAAAATTGGGGGAAATATTTTATAATAGTTGTCTCAATTGTTTCTGACATACTGGATAATCAATGGAGAAATTGAAGAAAGCATGCAGATCTCTTTGACATTTCTAACACTGCGCCATATTAAGCAAAGAAAATTGAAAAGCAGATATCAGAAATGAGCTTTAAAACGCAGTTGCCTAGTTTTTTTTCTTTCACTACTTGAAACAGAAAAAATTTGCATATAGAAAAACTAATTTTGGTATTCGTTAAGTAGCAATCAAGATGCACTTTTATTGCATTCTTGAGCTACATCAAGGAAAGATTTGTTCTCAATGCAAGAGAAGTCCTTCGAAAGAGATAACCAACAGATGCTTGAGTTTAATCTTTGCCTCTTTTCCTTCCATTATTTAATTTTTCTCTGCACTAAACCATAAAAATTTCTAAATATAAAAATTATTTCTCTTTCAAGCCTCGGACAAAAAAGTTTCTTAATTTATTTTAATTATTTGTTAAGGAACTAAAAATCTAGCCAAGTTATCCATCAACAACTTAAATTCTTTTCTCGTAAGAAAAAACCTTCTCTACAAGCAAAGAGGTAGAGACATGAATTTTTCTAATTCATGTGTGGAGAAAAGAAAATCACCAAACGCACATAAAAGTAAAAATAATTCCATGCATGCTCAAATCCGTTCGCTCCCAGAAAAGTATTTACAGGAAAAACATAGAACATACTTATCTTTCTAAGAAGAGCAGAAAACAGAACAATTCTAAACCAAAATGTTAACAGCTAATTTCCCAAAATCTAAAGAACCATAGCTTGTAATAAAAAAAATATATATATATATATATATATATAGTGTCATGGCATGTGATGATAATGGACCCATCTGGAAACTCCCGAAAAAGGAAAAAAGAAAACTCTAGACTATATATCAATATGGATAAGCGAGAATGACAACCAAGATGAATTGCAAAGCTTTAAAGGGAGCTCAGATACTTGACTACAGAACAAAAGAAAAGAAAACATAAAAAAGAAAAATAGTTGTAGAGAACCTTTACCATTAGCCTTCTCCATGGTTGGAGTTGTGAAGAATGACAGGGAAGAGGACGAATTAAGACAATGTGAAGAATGACAGGAAGGTCCAGGTGTTGTAATATTTACACCCATTTTTCCTGGGGGTGGGGGATGAGATTCTAGATATTATTTAATGTTATTCATGCGATACGTTACACCATTTTAAATCAGAGACACGTGCCAGCGACAGTTACAGCCAAAAGTTTAGGATTCAAACCGATTCGGTTGAGTGATTGGAAAATAATATTTAAATGTTCCAATAATAATTCATATTTCCTATGATCTTATATTCCAACATAATTGAAATATAAATTAACTATAAATAAAATAGACTATGAATCTGTTATGGTTAGTGTTCCAACACAGCTTGCGGTCTGAAATTAAAAACTTTGGTTCCATCCAACATACCAAATAATCCGCCCGAGAGTTGTCTAATATTCATTGTCTGAAATCAAGTAAATGATGAGATTCAATGTATAGCAATTAAGAAAAAAAACAATAAAAGAAATTTATTATTGCAGTAAAATGTTGTTACTTATTGTGCAAGCTGAGTATTTATGATACAAATACCTCAAAATATGCATTTAATTTTATAAAAATGCTAGTCTCTGATAGTTGGGTCCCGACACTTGCTTTTTCTTTTTTTACTTAGTAATTAAGAAAGTATTTTTTAGCGATGTTGTGAATTTTTTTTTAAAAAAATTCAAAAATCAAAAATATTTTTCTTTTATTCTTATAAGAACGGATCTCGTGCTACATCGTTGGTGGATATAGCACTACTTTTAGTTTTATTTCTCAATCAGAAGCATGAAACAGGTCAATTATACTCACATCTTAATATTTAAAAATAAAAAGTGACAAAATTGTTCTATAAACCATTGATTCTAGTTTATTAGGTGAGGTAAATGCATTGCTCTGTCTTTTTCTTAATCCTTTTATTTATTGATTTATTTATAAATGTATGGCTTAAAGTATAAATGCAACCCACCATAAATAAAATAATGCACATATTGATAACACAACTGGCATTTAATTGACACATTTGTTGATGTGTCGTTAAATCATTTAATTGAAACCAAAATAAAAAAAATGTTGTCTACTGAATTTTAATTTCATTTTTATTATTATGTATTTGATGTGACATTATTGATCAATTTTCGAATTTATATTTCTTGAGGAAAAAAAAAAAACAAAAGAAGAAGAGTTGGTAACAACTACATTTTGATGCATGTATGGCTGGGTGGGATCCAAAGTCCACGAGGAATTGCCACCGAAAGTAATACAAACCCCATAAGCAAGGACTGAAATTATTATGAAGGCTCGCTGTTGAAAAGATATAAGCCAAATTCCTTGCGTGGAAGTTTCAGTTTGGCATTTAAAGCTGTTCTCACCAAAAGGTGTGAAACGGTATATGGTCAAGTACCCTACCAAACGTGGAGAATAATTCGAGGGGTACAGTTATAGCTATTGGTCAAGGCATGCAAAGAACTTTCCAAGGTAGAATGCCTAATATGTCTTATATGGTCGAGCCAGCCTCATTTTCCTTGGGCATTGTTACCTCTCATTATCAATGGTTAAAAGCAACAAGAACTCAAAATGTACAAACAAACAAAGATACCATCCTCCTTTCACTTCCCATCCCATTTTCTCCTTTTGAGGTAGAAAAATTTTCCTTGGATTCTAGGAAATCAAAATCTTACAAATGCATACATATATGTATAGGACGAGGCTTTCCATTACACTTTTCATCCAATAATATTGCATTTTTCCATATAATTTAAATTTTATTTTATCAATTTTTTTTTGAAAATTTTTCCAATCGTCGTATTTTACTAAAGAGTGTTGACAAGACTGTTTCCAACCAAATAAATCATGGAACCGGCTCATTGTGCAAATCTTATGCACTCAGGCCGTGGTGAGTTTTGACGGCAATCCGATTTATACATATGTATATACGTATATTGCAATATTCAAGTATATGCCTTGCATGATGGAGATTTCCCAACAATTTCTCATACGCCAAACAACTGCTAGAATGTGCTTCCACGCAAAATTTCAAAATCGTGCTCCGCAAAATACTAAAAAGTCGTACACTGAACAGAATTTCAGGATCCACCAACATTTTAACTCTAGAACCAAAAAATTTCATTTTTCAAAAGATCTAATGAGAAAATATAGCTATTAAAGAAAAATCCATTGTGCAAATCAGCACAAAACCAATACAAACTCATTTCTTCTTCCCGCCCTTGGCGGCATCTGAAGCCTTGGTCTGCACAGAATTGGAACAAACAATAATGTAAGTGCAATACCATCAATAAACCATCAAAGTGCGAGCAAAAGGCTTACCTTCTTCACCCCACGGATTTTCTTAGCCCTGTTCTTCCTCTCCTTCAGCTGCTTCCTTGACTTCTCTACCTTGGTATCAAGTCCATTCTGCCTCGACCCAAAAAAATGAATGAGTTCATATGCACAAAATTTAAGTTATATGCCAAGAAAATATCAAGACACCATCAAACACCTGAAAATAGCTAAAATTAGTCAACATGCCATCATCAGCTTTAACAAGTCAACTTACCATAAGAAAGAGAAAGTGTGAGAAACTCAAAACTTCACATACTTATTTTTGTAATATTTTGGACATATTAGGTATGGTGATTGCGAGTCATAGTTTATAACAACATTTTGACACCTTTGTCTTTTGATGATACTTCCAAGTTTAGATACTCTGGATCGGTCCCCTTATGTATAGGAAACTCTTCCAATTATAAGGTTGCCAAATAAACAAGACCAAAGCTATTAAATCAAGTTGAGATCCGTGACTTAACATTTAAAAAAATCAAGTAAATTATAAGATGAGCACTACCAATTGCATCACCGAGTTAATGAATTATCATGAATTCTATAGAACTACACTAGGCCATGAAAGTGATACACCCAGACCAATGAGTACCTAAATAAAAATACTTGAAAATCTCTAATTTGACCACAGCATTATCAATAGCAAACACATGTTTATATAAAATACACTGACAATGACGACCATCCATCTTTTAACACATATTCATCACCATGCATCCTTCATTACAAACATTTGGTGTCCTTCCACAGATTCTAATAATTTGTTTAAGGATTACTAGAGGACCATTCAACATTAATATATCACAGATCTTAATCTTTTTTAGTAACTAATTGTATATATTCTGATTACATACATGACAACTCTTGAACCTACAATGTCACCATACATCCTATTTTTATAGGGAAGAGGTGCTATTTCAGATAGCACTCATTGCCCTTTGCCCAAAATTTTTCTGGACAGGTAAACAAAACATTAATACTAAATGAAAAAATGGACAGGTAAACAAAACATTAATACTAAATGAAAAAAAGGCCTAGCCCAAGTACGCATGACATATACAAGAGAAAGCACCTAGTTTCCCTTTGTCCAAACTCAACCCCCAAATGCTAACGACCACCGCTGCCACCTCCACTGAACAATAGTATTGAAATAAGACACATACATGCACTCGCATGAATTGGATACAACATTTTAAATAAGGTAAAACAAGAGACATGTACCAATAAAATATTTTACAAAAAAGAAGAGGTCAACATTACCCTGATGAGCCTGTACTTGGGTTCATATTTTTTTGCATTCTCAACAGAATCATAAATCAACCCAAAACCAGTTGATTTTCCACCTCCAAAGTGAGTTCGAAACTTGAAAACAAAGATTGAGTTTGGGTCTTTTACTTCGTACATCCTTGCCAGCTTCTCCTTTAGCTCAGTCTTCAAATAAAACGAAAAAAAAAAATTCATATGGTCAATTGATATAAATATGAGTTCCAAACATGCTTGAATGCTGAAAAAGTAGCACAAAATACGAATTCCAGTTCATATTTTTTTTATAAGTAGAAAGTCCTGTTCATTATGACATATACAATGGATGAAAGTGGCTGTAACCAAATTAGGAAATACCTTGGAAACATTGGGCCTTCCTGGATGAAGGACATCGATGACCTGCAACAAAAGGGTCACTATGTAAACAGGAACTTTCAATTTCTACATGATTTAAAATGAGAGAACAGAAAGTGAAAATAATTTAACTTTTTTTCTATTGAAAACTTCTCTTGTGTGTAATTCATCTTAAACGCTTCACTGACAAAACGCAAGGCTAATTGAAAATAATTTACTTCCGCTGATTTGCTGGATGACAGTTTCTCCTTTTCTAATTTCTACAACCTCACGCCAATAAGAACTAAAAACCTAAGTTGCAAACAGTAAAATTTAGGAACTGAGATAACACCATTGCTCTGTTACCTGCCTGCACTGTCAAAAGCCTATTGCTAACTGGGTAATGATATACTTACAATTTCTTTACAACTATTTTACAACTCATTTTCAATCAACCAGTACAATCATGCCACTCCATTAAAAATAAATTTCAAAATTACAAAATTACCCTCCATTTTATGCAGAGTTATAAAGTACTAGTAGTTGCAAGTGAATCATTTTCCTTGCTAACTAGGGCGGGGCTTTGACTCCAACGGAGTCGGAATAGTGAACTTTGACCTCCGACTCTGACTTGGGTCGGAGGCCATTTTCAGTTCTGACTCCGATTGGAGTTGCTGGAGTTGGAGTCGGAGGTCAATTCCAATTTGGAGTTGACCACTTACCTGTTTCGGGCTGGGCCACTTTGCTCGAAGGTAAAGATGAATGCAGTTCTCTGATGTCCTAATGCAGTGTGAATGAAGCAGTGGATAGCAAGGAGAACATAATTTTGGGCTTCCGTTTCACATAGCCAAAACACAAACAGAAAAAAGTTTTCTAGTGTGAAACAAAATAAGCAAATTGCATGAAAAATCGAAGCCCACAAGCAAGAAAGTGAAACGAAAAATCAGATTACAAAGAAGAAAAAAGACTTTATATAAAGAGTTGCGATAATCACCGCAAATCATTACAGGTCTGTATGGCTCATCTAGTTGCTCCATTATTCTCCCAAAGAAGGAGAGAAATGAGGGAGAGATTCTGAAAAACACAGCAACACAATAAATATTGCTTCAAGGGAACGAGTCACGAGGGAATTTGATCTAATCCACACTGACCAGATGATGAAGCGTTTCCAAAGAAAAAAAGGAAAGGACTTCAGCTAAGAAAAAACTTTGTTTCTGAAAACAGATTCGAGAAGCAGAGAGCCATAGACATGGTATTAAGAAAGAGATCCTAAATAACTGAAGGAAATAAAGAAACCTTAATTGCCGCTCAACCTGAGGGGAGAGGAGGTGAACTTGGTAGATGATCTGTCTTTCAGGGCAGTTGCTTTTATAGAGGGAAAGTGAGGAGGGATCGGGTGGCTGATATGTGTGCTCTCTGAATGAGCGGGATATTGCAAGACCTGTTGTATTTCCCTAGTTTTGCCTCATACTGATGGAATTGATGAAAATAGTCCCGGACATTTTGCCATCAAAAGTTTTATAAATGCAGTGATTTCACATTTTTATCAATCCGACTCAAACTCCGACATTTTTTCACCCCCACTCTGACTCCGACCGCTTCTCGCCCCAACTCCAACTCCAAACTCTGATTGAGATGGAGTTTGGAGTTACGGAATTTTTGACCAGCACTATCGCTAACATTACCCATAAAGTTTTAAAACCACAAAACTCACTAACGTTTTAGCCCCCTTTTGGATGCCCATAAAATGCAAGAAAAAAACCCATATCCCGGCTCGTATTCCCTGTACTTTCAACTCAAACCTAGCACACAAATTAAGATCCAACATTTTTCCCAATGTGTTTCTTCTCCATAATCTCATAACAAGAACCATATTGAAAATTGAGGAAAAACAATAAAAAATAGACATTAATTTGAACAAAGATCAAGAAAGATAACATTTAAGAACACACAAAAGCCACGGACCTAGTATATCCAACATTCTGTTTTTCTTACTTTCTTTACTTATATATGAAAAGGGTATTTGCTAAAATATCAAACCTATTATGTGGCAACCGGGAAGCAGAAGGAAAAGATAATAGGAAGTGAAAAGGGAAACTCACGAATTGCTTTCGAGAGAGGAGCCTGTTGGTCATGAACTTCCTAGTTCTTATGGTTACTGCCTTGTCCGCCATTTTGGTCGTTGAAGATCGGCAATCCGACTCTCGCGCAAAGGCTATAGAGGCACAAGCACAGTGACAACGGACAGCTCAGAGAGGGGCTCAAAAGCGATGACACAACAATGTTTATATAGCGCTAGGGTTTCAAGTGGTGCCCTAGAATGGCTTTTTGGGTTGGGGTTTGAGAAACAAAGACGGCCCATGGGCTTTTTGGAGCTATACAGATTGGGTTGGGTTTGAGTTTACATTCTTGGCACTTTTTGTAATGATAATGCTATTTATAGTTTTTTAGTGCAGACAATATGCATTTTTTTTTAAAAGGTATTGCTATATATAAATTTGAAGTGCAGTATTTACGTATTTTTCTTTAAAAAAAAATGGAGGTTACTTTTAAAAAAATAATATTTTTATATAGATTTTAGATTTATTCATTTTTTTAAAATAAGTACGTAGCTGCACATTTCAAGACTATAAATATCAATTTTCTTTTTACAAAAAATGAGATTTGCAATATTAAGATGTATAAATTTCATGCACTTATTTGAAAAAGTTGATAAATATAAGATTTATAAGAAATTTTTTTTAATAATAGATCTTACTTTTTTTTTTTCAAATAAAATACACGAGAGTTGCATACCTATATAGCATTATAAAAAAGATATTTAATATATAAAAGGAAATTATTTATATAGTAAGGGGCAAGTTTTGTACACTTTTCTAAAAAAATATAGAAAATTTAGGATTCATAAGAAAAAAAATAAAAAATATATTTATGTAATAATAAGCATCTATCTCACTGCTATAATAATAAATAGTAAATTCTCATTCCGTTTCATTTACTCTTTTTTTCAATTTTTGTGCATATTGTTTGTGCAAGTGTCTTTGAATTATGTTTATCATCTAAATATTTTAATCGATTGGCAGTCCAAATCAGTGAGTTGTTTTTATTTATACAATCCATTTGTGATAGTAAATGATTTCCGTCAGTTCACCTATATAGGGGTGTCAAATCGTGTTAACGGGTCGTGTTCGTGTCGTGTCAAATCATGTTAACGGGTCATATAGGTCAACCCTAACCCGACCCGTTAAGCTTATCGTGTCAAAATCTCAAATCCTAACACGACCCATTAACATAACGGGTCGTGTCGTGTCAACCCGTTTTGACCCATTAATAAATATTACGAAATATGTTTTTTTTTTAAGTAAACAAATAAATTAAGAAAATATTATGAAATAGGTTAATACGACACAATACAACTCATTTTAAACTATTTATATAAATAGGTTGAATAGGCCTGAAATTAACCTTTTTAACCTGATTAAATTTAGCATAATTTTATATAAATGTTAAAATTACAATATCTATAAAAATTATAAAACTAATTATAAGTCCAAAACTACAATCCAAATAATAAAAATATCGAAATTGAAATTCTAACAATTTTATTTTTAGATATAAGGGTATAATTGTAACTTTAACTTTCTTAACGTGTCATAACGGGTTATAACGGGTCAAAACGGGTTAACCCGTTAAGCAATCGTGTCTTAACGGGTCAATCCGTTTTGACCCGAATCCATTAAGGCTAAACCCTAACCCGCTATTATCGTGTCGTGTTCGTGTTGGGTTAACGGGTCGTGTGACATATTGCTACCCCTACACCTATATCCCTTCCCAGTGCATGATTTATCAGTTGTGTCAATACAACTTGTGTCCCTGGTCAGTGCATGTGTATAGGTAACATGTATAGGTGATATAAATATCAATCATGCTTACAAGCCGGTTTACATTTTAACGTTATCAAACATCACTGATGAAGATTAAAAAAAAAAAGAGAGGCAAAAATCATAAAAACCATGAATCTAACTAATTAAAAAATCAAAACCCCCTAAAAAAAAAAAAATCCTAAAATACATTAAAAAATTATCCTTGATAATTAGAAAGAAAAAACGTAGACATGCATGTCTCATCTAGTATATATACACATATATATGTTGCATGAAAAATCTATTTTTAATAGTGAGCGCCATTGTTTTCCAAGAATAATTGCTATTTATCTATCCGAAACTTATTGCTGACCCTCTTGACGTGGCAAACACAAAAGTAACAGAGGGAAAAATAATTTCAATCTTCTTTCTTTTTGTATTTTCAGAAGCATTTTTATTTGAAATATATTTTTAATTTTTCATTAAAAATTACATAGTATCACGTATTAGGACTAGTTTGGATTTAGAAATGAAATAAGATAGTTTTAGATGAAAGTTGAATAAAATATTTTTATAATATTAATATTATTTTATAATTTAAAAAATTTGAATTTTTTATTATGTTTTGTGTAAAAATTTAAAAAATTTATAATGATGTAATGAGATGAAATATTTTTCGAATTTAAATGGAATATAAGGTGATATTTAAATAATAAGTTGAAATGAGATGAGTTAAGATAGAAATTAAAGTTGAATAAATATTATTATAATATTATTTATTTATATTATAAGTTTTGCTATATACAAATACAATTACTCACTAATCTATATATTAATATTGATTTATTTATATTTATAATTTAAATTAACACTATTTTTAATAAAATTTATTTTTTAACTAATCATATTATATTAATATATAAATTAATACATAATTATAATTACAACTATAATTTTATTAATTGAAATCAACTAAACCATCTTTCCGAACCTGGCCCAACGAAAACGCATTCCCCCCGCCCCCACCCCGCGCTCGACGAAAACGACTCTTTGTTTCAGATGAGATGGGCCAAGCTTCGGTGGCCATAGCTCATCCATTTCAGAATCACCCAGATTTCCACTCCTCCATCACACTCTCGTCCTCACCAGAACCCGAAAATATCTCACTCCATTCTCTCTCTCTCTCTCTCTCTCCCCCCCCCCCCCCCTCTCCCTCCAAAATCGGTAATCCTGATCGTAACTGAATTCCATGGCCACTGCTTCTTTGCTTGAAGCGCCCCCATTGAAATGGAATCAAAATTTCCCAATTCGTCGGCCCCCTGCTCGTCTAGTCCTCGCCAATCGTAATTCCTTCACCAGACCGATTAAATTTAGCAGCGGAATCCTGAATGTAAAGCTTCAAGGCCACGCTAAATTCGGCGTTAAATGCTTCTTCCTCGCGAAGAAGAAGCATTTAGCAGACCCGGTATTGGATCGGTATGGGTCGATTAATGATGAAAGCTGTATGAACCCCTTTGAGATTGTTTCCAACGCTGTATATAAAGCCATAAAGGCATTGAGAAAACCGGCGATTGCCGCTGTGTTGTTGGGGTTGTTGTTGATGTATAGCCCCAATTCGGCTTTGGCTGCCTCGGGCGGCCGAATGGGTGGGAGGTCGTTTTCCTCCCAGTCCTCATCGTCTCCTTCGTCGAGGAGTTACTCAGTGCCGAGGACGTCGGGCCCGGGGTTTTCTTATTCGGTGCCATATTACGCACCTTCACCATTCGGGTTTAGCGGTGGCGGGTTTTATGTGGGGCCGGCAGTTGGATTCGGAGTGGGAGCCGGGTCGAGTTTCTTTTTTATTTTGATGGGTTTTGCAGCGTTTGTTTTGGTTTCGGGGTTTCTTTCGGATCGGTCGGAGGGTAGTGTTCTTACTGCTACAGAGAAAACGAGCGTGCTCAAGCTTCAGGTATTTTAGAAATTCGATTTTTCTCTTATAAGCAGTGGCTTTGCCTCAATTTGAGTAATTTGATGTTTCAATATTAGTGAGAACTACTAATTTATTATAACCTGTCTCTTTCAAAGCGATTGATACGGTAGTTTCACATTTTACTACTGTACCTAACGTTACTCTAAAAGAAAGTCAGTTCATTTGGTTGCTTAAGAAGTAGTTCTATGTTGTCAATCATGTCATGCTGAGAATGTCCTTTTCTTGAATTAAGTTCTGATGCACTTTTTAATATCTTTCTTGAATTTCAGGAAACAGTTATTCTGTATTTATTTCATTAGTGTACCTATGAAAAAAAGTTGATTTCATTAGTGTCTATTCTTAGGTCGGATTGTTGGGCATGGGGCGGTCCCTTCAAAGAGATCTTAATCGGATTGCTGAAACTGCAGATACATCTAGCTCTGCGGGTTTGAGCTATGTATTGACAGGTGGAGCTTCTAAATAATTATCTTTATTCTTCTTTTATAGGACTTTTATCCTTCGCCTGATCTGTGGTTCATTTCTTATTTATTTAACAAAAATTTTCTTATTCCTTAATCAGATATCTAGGGGATTTGAGTTATCTTATGCAAATTGATATAAGATGATTGATTCCTAAAAAATTGTCTAAATGAACTTTACTGGCTGTAATGTTGGTTATCATGTGTATAGTCCGTTTATCATTTTCTCTGATTATGTAATTGTAGCCTCTAATGAGTTGTGGCCAAAATGGGGCTTTCACTCCCATAAAATTAGGATTGTGAGTGAGGGGCTGCGGGTTCTAAACCTTCAGGGTGCATGTGCTAAATGGGGGGTGGGGGAAGAGGTAGAGAAAATTCTAATCCTACTCAGAAGTGAGCTGATGGAGAATGTTTTACTGTTCCTCTAAGGCAAATTATAAGCTGCAAGGTGTAGGTAAGATGATATCTAGAATCACGGAGCTCAATGCTATCGAACAGAGAGAAAAGAAATTGAGCTAAACTCGTTGAAAATAAATCGTTGAAACAAATTACATTTTAGACTAAAAATGTTAGAATGATTAGAATTTGTAAATTAAAGAAAAAAGTCACGAGAGTTTGAGTGCTGTAGAGACATAGCTTGCGTCTTTAGAACGTATACACACTTGTCTTGGTGATGCAGTGGTGTTGCATAAATGACATTATTTTATGTTGATTCACAGTAGTATGTTCATAAGGAATTTTCCAAAAGGCATCAAAATCATGAAAATCTTCCTTGTGATTCTGAAGTGGTCACCACCATATGTTGACTTGATCAGATTTGGTAGTGATTTGCTAATCATTCATAAAATCCCCTACAATACTTGATTTTGCAGCAAGCACGAATGATGTACATCTCTTATACTGCTTCTTACATTGTTGGCGATTGTCATATCATTAGCACATCTCATTCCATATGGAACATAGGACTGACATTTTTTATTACAGCACATACATTGGTCCTAATTTTAGCTTCAATCAATATCTTCACCTTAAACTTTTTATATGCAACATGACAAGCTAAGGGTTTCTTGTTATTTTTATGGTTAATTATCTTAGATTCTGACTAATTTATCTTTTTGATGCAGAGACGACGCTAGCTTTGCTTCGGCATCCTGATTATTGTATCTCAGGTTATTCATTTGTAAGTTGAATGCCATCTCCTCAAAGATCTTGATCTACTGAATTATAAAATTTTAGTTTGGTTCAATGTTGTTCAAGAGAGGAGAGAGAGAAGGGGGTTGAGGGGTGCTTGCACAAATGCATGTTATAATCACATATGGCAACCTTGTTTTTGTCAGTAACATACTAGTTGATACGCTGCTTTCCATCCACTTGAAGTTGAAACTTGAACTATTTGTACAAAATTGGTTGGCATCTCACTTTTGTAAACAACATCACTCAAGGACAACGGTAATTTTTTAGAGCTCTTGAGCGATTAACTTAAATTAGTCTCCTCCAGATTTACATATGTAAGAAGTTGCAATTTATCAATTTCATCTGATCATTTTGGATTAATCATAATCCTTTCTGCAATATAGTCCTTTCTGGAAAATATTGGCCTTCTTAAAAAAAAAAAAAAAAAAAAAAAAACTGAGAACTAAGTTTGATTAGATTTCAGAAATGAATAACTTGTGCCATTCTTGCAGGTGGAGTTAAAGAGGAGCATGGAGGATGGTGAGAAACGCTTCAATCAGCTCTCTATTGAAGAACGGGGGAAGTTTGATGAAGAAACACTCGTCAATGTGAACAACATTAAAAAGCAAAGCACAGGCAATCAGAGATCTAATGGATTCCGCAATGAGTACATTGTGGTAAGGGCAACTTTAGGCTGGATTTGTTAAAATGTATGTCAACACTTCATTTATGGGTTGACATGGGCTGTTTGGGTGTTCTTCTGCTGACATGGAAATCTTCCGTGCAAACACTTGTGTCATAGTCTGATGCATCACTCAATGCACCCCAAATAAATTTATCCCAAACGACTAAGATATTCTGGCCATATGACAACATTTTATTCACAACAATTTTTTCCCTTTTCCCAAATTATTAATTGTCAATGTTTTACCAAAAACAGTTGTCTGTCCAAAGAATGATACCGTTCTCAGCATTTCTGCGCTCTAAATATTCTTCGATGAAAAATCAATTGCTAAACAGCCTTATCGAAAGAACAATACTTAAACATTCTATTACAACATGCATGTTTTTTAAAAATATATTGCAATATATGTCTTTGGTAAGATATATAAGAACACAATCGCCAGTAAGTAATAGATTTTCCTTATAATAGCACCAAAATTGATCTAGTTTGGTGCATACTTTACTGACATTCGAAAGCCAGACCAAAGGCCCCATTGAACTGAACCAATTAAGTATGGATTAACTTCTGGCTGATAGCAACCACTTTTGTACTTCCTGTTGAGATGTTAGAAGATCATAAATGAATTTTCAATGTTGAGATATTTGTTTGTTTTTTTTTGTCTTTTCCAACTATCAATGAAACTTGACCATTGGGATTATGAGGACAGTGTAGAGTTTTACAAACGCTTAGTTCGTCATTTACAAAGGCAGGGAGGTTTCCACCATTTCTTTTACTCTTTTTAATTTTGTTGATGTTTTCACTAATCAAATTCTGTCAGGCCCTTTTGATCAGAAAGACCTCCTTGACAGCTTTTGATAATAAATGTTATAGGTTGCTTGACCCAAAAATCTGAGACCACAAAACTGGTTTGTCTCTGCTTCTCAACCAAAGGTGCTCCGAGGACCTCTTTTAGACTCATAAGAAATTAACCTAGATGTGGTATTGGTCATTTACTCTCATTTAACAAGTTGCAATCATATGGAAGTAAAGGCGTGCTATGCTCTTTTGGTGCATTTATTTCATCTCAATAATTTTATGCCTGTTGCATGAAGTGATTGACTACCATGACGTAGGAGTAACCTATTCCTACAGCGTGTGCTGAAAGAAAAATGTAGATAATATTTTCCCCGGTTTCCCTGACATTTTGAGGTTTTTGTAAGTCAGATAACAATATTGGTGGCTGCTGAAGGAGTCCATAAGCTGCCCACCATCAATGGCAGTGGGGACTTGAAAGAAGCCTTGCAAAAGCTTGGATCCATTCCCTCGAGCAAAATATTAGTAAGAATGTGAACATTGTTGTGATCATTACTTACGGAGTTTTTATTTTTTATGCCTGATATGTCTTCTGTTTTCATGCAGGCAGTTGAGGTACTGTGGACCCCTCAGAATGAAAATGACACTCTTTCAGAGCGGGAACTTCTTGAAGATTATCCTCTTTTGAGGCCTTTGTAAAAGTATTGCAATTGGCTACCTTTTGCCATGTGGTAAGAGGTATAAGCGAATTGCCTATTGGATCTAAAACGGCATTGGAGTAGGAAAATTGTCTATAGTTAACAGAAAGTAACCTTGTTGAAAATATGATTAGATGGTATGTTGCTGTCCTGCATTTGTGAGCTCTTAGGCTTTACTTCAGAACCTTAGCTTTGTTTCACTAATACTTCAATCTGCCACCCATGAGTTATAAAGGCGCACTATGGTAGAAAGTTCACTTTTGATAATATGTACCATGAATATTACAATTAGAATCAACAGATAGGCTTTATATTGCAGTTTTTACAATTGACCAATAACTGATTATTCATTTTCCTTCTCTCTCTCTCTCTCTCTCTCAATTTTGATTATTTATTTTCCTTTTTGTGAGATACAGACGTTGGGAACAATTGGTGGGCAGGAGTTTTTTTTCTATATACTTATAAATCAAGGCAACCATATACAACCACTGAAATTCTGAATCCTCCGTGAAAGTATTTTTCTGCATTAATTTTAAAATCCCTAGCATATGCATGTAATTCTATTCATTTAGGTAGTAAAATATTTGGGTGTAGTTGTAGCGAACTTGACTTGTGTGTTATGGTCTCCGTTAAATAGAGTTTGAAAACACGTTGTATTTTTTGGCAAGTTCCGGTGTACTTAAAAAGGGATGATCTTAGCCCAAAGTACTTTTGGCAACAGATGGAGATTGCATGTGCATCATTTCATTTGTTGTTTTCCTTTCCAATGCCCGGGGCTGGTAAAGAAACTAACTTAGTGCAGTTTCATGATGGATTTGAGTTTCTCTCCTTTGCGGGGCAAGCTTCTCAGCTTTTCTAGCTGTTGTTACGGTGCCTAGAGCTCATTTGCATCCGGGGTCCTCAATTTATATCCTGTGATATAGTCTACATGTGAAATTAGTTCTTTTCCTGAAGCCCATAACACAAACGGAGTTTTCATATGTTTTAATTTTATCTTCCTGAGGCAAGGGATTGAAAAGTAGTTCAATTCCCACGTATTAGGGCCATTGACACGTCAGTGACAGCTGAAGTACACTGGTTATTGGTGGGAGATACCTTTAAAACCAGTTTGTAGAAGGTGAGATGTGCAATTCCAGTGAAGGGTTGCTGTTTTTCCTACAGCTGTGGCAAACAATTCTTCTTGCGCATTCGTGACGGTAAATAACATTTCTGAGATGCTTTTTTGATATTTTTTTATTCTTAGGCGTGGATTCTGCCTACTTGCAAATGGTAATGTTTAGTGGGCAAGGGTTATATCGGAGTAGGAGATTGACAAGGACACGAGAAAGAGTTTTAAAGCCTTTAGACTTGTTCAATAATTGTGTACTTGAATGTGGACTTGCACCTAACATTCACTACTCCTAATTCACAGTGGGACATGCAATACACGTTGAACGTCAAATATCCATTTCTAGACATTATATTTTATCATTTTAAACTATACTCCACTTCTAGCAATCTCATGTTTATTTATTTATAACAAACACATATAGACGTATAATCGTACAAAATGCATTACATTTTTACAGTTTTACATCAAACTATAGTCAGACGATTTCGTAATATTTAAATATCCCCTCAGACCTTAGGTCAAGCTTGAGTTTGGAAATCGAAAAGTCCTACAGATAATAAGTAATCATACAAAAGTAAACTAACAAATTGACGTGTCATCATGTGATTTATTATATCTACTTTATAAGAAAAATAACTTTATAATTTCACGTACTACATCAACCTACACAGCAACGACATGGTCTATTGTTCTTTTTCTTCTAGATATATATATATATCTTGAAGATTATACAAAAAATAGTTTATATATTTTATTTTCTGAAACAATTAGCATTAAAAGAAATTCGACCACCAGATATAAAATATGGGATGAATGGAGGTGTCAGTGTCAGCATGAGAATGAGATGGATGCATCCTTAAAATAGAAACATAACAGAGAAATAAAACTAGTAATGGAATATTTTTCATGTAGATTATATTCCAATGCCAACTTTTTATGCCTTTTGATTCTCACAAAAGTATTAGAGAACTTTTGACTTGTTGGGTGCCGTAGTGCTTTTGTATGAGTGGAGCTCGAGATAAACGTTTCAAGGGACAACAGAGTTTAAAGTGGAAAGATAGTGAAATCTTTGCTTTATACTCGACATAACATGAAAGTGATGCTGTATGACTTGACTTCACCAACAGTCGCATTTATTTTTCATGCTTTTTCTTTGCCTTTAAAAGAATAATAATAATAATAAAAGAAATAATATTTACAGTTGTAAACTCGTAATTGTACAAGCGGCATGCAGTCGCTTTGAAAAAATAAATTAATATAGGATCCGCATGAAAAAAAATTAATTTTTTAATCGTAGACCCTATTATTTTTCAAAGCGATTGCACGGTATTTACAATTTTACAACTGTACGTATCATTGCTCTAATAATAATGATAAAAAAAATCAACAACTCAACATGGGGTGGCCTTACGAATCATGCCTCATTAGGATTTACATGTCATATGAATATGTCTACATCTGTATTAAATAAAAAATCACGACCTTTTCTTTAGACGATCTAATAAACAAAACTTCACATCATCATCATCGTCGTCATCACCGCATTATAATTAATATGAGAATGGCAAGAAAAAAAAAAAAAAAAAAGCCTATTGCTTTTCAATCATTCAAAAGTATACACCCTCTCTCTCTCTCATCGAACTCTATTGTACATTCATTATTTCACTTGATCTTATCTTCACCTAAATATAAATCACAAAAAGATTGTATAAAAATAAATCTGAATGTATCAAATTGTAAAATTATTTTTATAATAAAATATACTTAATGAATTCCTTGAAACCATATTAATTTATAAGTTTATTTTGTGTAATTTTTTTTTTTATATTCGTAACAGTTCTCTTAACTAAATCATACTGTATATTGTATATGAATTTTTCAAAAGTGGTTAAAATATAAGATTGGTTTTTAAAAAATAAAAGGGAAATTGGATTATTGGAGCCAAACAGATCAGAAATTACTATGCAAGCCTAAATCATTATGCATGTAGTATTATTTATATGACTCTTATGAAAGTGGTTGTTGTTTTATTTTTTTATTTAAAAAAAAAAATAGGATTCAATGAGCCCACAGATCACAAATTAATATGCAAGACAGCCTTTTCTGATTCCTTAAACAATCATCGTCTTCAGCAAGAACAAAATATGATCTTCGATGGATTAGTTTTGATCCTATCATATCTAATCATATTCCATACTTTTGATATTTGATGAAGAGAGTCATGTACGTTGTTCCTCAAAGAGTGTGACATTAAACCTACAATATTGTTTGGTAGAGAGAAGATGATACCCAAGAAAGGAACCTAGCTAGTTATTTCCATTTGAATTTGCACGGCAATGCATCCATATCACTTTCTGATTTTTTTTTTCCAAAGAGTTTGGCAAGCTTTTAGTCCAACAAGAAGTTAAAACAAATGAATAACAAGTTCTATGATGGCACCAAGATGAACCTAATCTTAAAAATCTGTTGTAAATATTAGATGGGCCAATTACAAAACTAAAAACTAAGAAAATTAAGGAGGCAATGCAATGATTGATGCAATCCACTTAGGATGAAGCTAGCAAGAGCCCAACACTCAAGATGGTTCTTGAAACGAGTTTTTAATAGGTTTAGATTTTCTACCCATTGACTTGATTTTAACTTTCTTGTGTGAGTTTTCAAATTGATTGTGTGTTCAAAAGATTCTAAATTCGCAGGTTCACATCATTCTCTCAACAAGTAGAGAGAAGATGATACCCAAAGAAAGGAACCTAGCTAGTTATTTCCATTTGAATTTGCATGGCAATGCATCCATATCACTTTCTGATTTTTTTCCAAAGAGTTTGGCAAGCTTTTAGTCCAACAAGAAGTTAAAACAAATGAATAACAAGTTCTATGATGGGCACAAGATGGATCTAGTCTTAAAGATCCGTTGCAAGTTCTAGATGAGTCAATTACAAGACTAAGAGTTAAGAAAATCAATGAGGCAATCCAATAATTGATACAATCCACTTAAGATGAAACTAGCAAGAGCCCAACACTCAATATGGTTCTTGAAATGAGTTCTCAACGAGTCTAGATTATCCACCTATTGACTTGATTTTAACTTTCTTGGATGAGTTTTTAAATTGATTGTGGGTTCAAGAATTTCTAATTTTATGGGTTCACATCATTCTATATGAACAACATTAGAAGCTTCATTATCTAAAGCTTGGCATGATCATGAACAATCAAATGGACACAGCACATAAAATTAATGTAAATACAAACCAGATTCTTGTAAAACATTCAACCCAAAAAATAAAACTAATAAGTGAAAAAGACTCTTTCATTTATATATATATTTTTTGAATGAAGACAATTCGAGTCAAAGAAAATCCTCACTTTGATTTTTGACCCAGAAAACCAGAACTCGAAAGGTACAATTTTGGTACAATCCATGGCAAAAATATGAGGTGGGTTGGGTTGCATTTTATTCCAATAATGTCAAACGTTTATCTCAAAGTCAGCCAGTGTGCGCTGAGTAGGTGGACCATTCCGTGTTGATGATGGAACACCATGTTGATCATGTTGATGTGGGCCATGTAGATGTGGCTAATCCAGATTACGAGCAGATCAACATTGCGATCATGATTCTCCGGTGCGGGGCCATGCGTTTTTTAACTCTCCTTTGAATCTTCCCCACCTGCATTATTGACTGGGAGTCTGGGGCCTACAACATGCAGAGCAGATATATGCCTTTGAGAAAACACTCTCATTGGCTAATCCATAGCCGACATTAACGAACGATTCCACGCGCGCACAAGCAAGAGAACCCCAATATTGCAGTATATATTAGTATTGGGTTGACATATAAAATGACAAAAAATAAAAAACACTGCATTTTGCACTCAATGGCTCGTGTTGTAATAGGGAGTTTCATTGTACGCGTTTGGACGGAATGTCTTGGAAAAAAATTCACCAGTTCGGCCAAGTTAGTGGACTTGGGAACCTTATACTCACTGTGTTTAGTAGTTAGAAGGTTAAATTCCTCAAAGTCAATGCATTTGAAGATCCTACAAGTAAAACAACATAAGTCTACTTGGAGATACTTCTCTTGGCGAGGACCTTTCACTCACTATGCTTATGGTTTCATTCTAGTTGTTTGGGACAAAGTTCACAGAGAGGAACTCAAACAAAACGTTCACGCTCGGAGATAGGTTCGATGAATCTGCTATTAACTGGCCAAAAAAGGGTGGATTTAATGATGTTACAGGCTCTCTGGGTGTGTATGGAATACATAAAAGAATCTTAAAGTGCCTTCCAGATTTATATATCAACAGCATCAACTGGGAGAGAAACTGTCCTGTGAAGAGATTGTGGAAGCAATAGCCCAGCGTGTAAACCCTTTGCAGTTACCATATCCTCCGGATTAGAGGAATTCTTCATCACCTTGCAATTTCGGGCCAACTGGGTTTCCGAATTGGGGCAGCTTTTATTGACATCAGCTCTGAAAATGGAAGAAAATTGACCATCATAAGCAGGAGATTTCCTGAGAACTCTATTGTCATCTGCTTGTAGTGTTTCTGATACAAAAGATGCCAAAAGCCTATCATCTATATTGTTTTCCCGATTCCCACAAGTTGAAGGTTTTGATGCAAGTCCTAACCTTTGATCCCGACGTCCCCTCAACTCCATTTGGTACTTCGCTTTGAGCCATCTCAATTCCTGCTCAATTTCTTTCCCAAAATTTTCTGACAAGTCACAATACAATGACGGCTTTAAGGAGGAAGATTGGGAACCAGATAAACTTAGAATTAAATTTCCTGCTTTCGATGCATTTTGATTCTTCACATTATCCTCCTTCTCATCCTCTGATAATGTAGATTGGTCCAATTTCTCATATTCTTCACAAGAGTGGCTCGGTCCAGAGCCAACTGAACCGAGTTCGGGGCTGTCACGCTGACCCTGGATTTCTTGATGATGCAAGCAGTCTGATTGGTTTGATACATTAGGAGCACCCACTGTCACATGATGCTCAGACTCCTCAGCTTGGAATGTAATCTCCTCAAAGCGGCCATGCATCGAAGCAGCACATCCATGTTTACAGCATTGAAGAACTTGCAAATTCTTGATGCCCTGATTATGTGAAAGGAAATCCATTAAGGAGCCACTAGAGGTATGGTTGGAAGCACAATTGTGACAGAAGCCTTGACTAGAAAAGCGGGGTGTTTCCTCTATTCCTGGACCAGGCCTCCATTCAGGTACCAAGGAAACTATTTCCCCATCGATCATGTCTGCTATTCTGGTCACATCCTGATCAGTAATATCCAGTTCTGCAACCATTTCAGTGGCCACACTCAGTGCTGTATCTGTCTCAATGTCAAATGGGAAATATATGTTCCGTATACGGCCTGCAAAGAGATAAATTACAGTTCCACATTTGATTTCCACTAGGAGGGACAAGTAAACAATCTGTCAAAATAATGTCAAAGGAAAGAAGTGAAAAGAGATTCCCACCTTCTTTATCTGAAATTCTAAGTCTTAAAAAGATGCCATCATCTTCTCTTTTTTTCCCTTTGATACTTATGTCAACATCTTCAGAATGGTCATCATCATGGTACTCGAAGAGTTCAATCCCATTTGCTTCCGTCTCAACCAGATGATAACCCCATTCATTTTCGGCTTCGACACCATAACCATTGGTGTACCCATTACTATATGTGCTATTACTGCAATCACGTTCAAGGAAAGGCAACCTTAGAAGGGAACCAGTCTCGTCGAGTTCTCTACCATAATCAACGGGTCTCAAATCATATTCACCATCATCTATCTGGAGAAAAGGATCATCCAGAAGCTCCCTTGCAGAAAGCCTCAGAGACACAGTTGCCAAGCATTTCTCCACAAATTGGCGCACTTCTGGATCCTTCACTTTGTACAATGCATCTGGTTTTTTGCCCTAAAGAATTAAAGGAAATTAAATCTAGACCTTTTTCTTTTGAAAAGCCAAATGAAAAAAAAAAAAAAAAAAAAAAAAAAATCTAGCCTTTTTTTCATTTGCTAAAAGAAATGGAAAGCATGATAGTGGAGAGAGAGAGAGAGAGAGAGAGAGAGAGAGAGAGAGAGGGAGAGAGTCCACTTACAGAAATAACTTTCTTGTAAATCTGGGCAGGATGGGTGCATTCACTATAGGGATATTCAAAAGTGACCATTTCCAAGATGCACATCCCAAATGAGTAAATGTCAACCAACTCGTTGTAAGCCTCCTCATAAACTTCCGGAGCCATGAACTCCGGAGTCCCTGTTAAAAAAAAAAAAATCCTTAAAACCGTATGAACTACACCCTTAGACATCTTCCCTTTAACAAAATCCACCATTTTACCCAGGAGGATCAAAATAGAAAGAGCATCTTAGAACAGTTATAGTTTCTAATTTCATTGTAAATTCGGTCGATCGAAGGTCTCAACCAACTTCCTTCGCAGCTCTAGTTTTAGGAAGTTTTAACTAGTTATAATGATCAAAAGCAAGCCAAAATCTTCGTAGGATTTGAAAAGGTCATATATACCAACACAGTGAGCCGCATGCGATTTACGGAGAATCGCAGCAAGGCCGAGATCACCGATCTTCACTTCCCCTTGGTTCCCATTAACGAAGATATTGTCACACTTGAGATCTCGGTGGATCACAGGAGGTTCATGGTCATGAAGATAGAGAAGACCTCTCAAGATCTGCCTACACCAGTGCTTTACTGCCCTAATGTTAACTCTCTTGTGCTTTAGTCTATACCTGTCAACCATACAAGCAAAAAGACAAGGGAACCCAAAAAAATGAATCAGAAATCCCAAAGATCGAAAGTAACGGAAAAAACAATCAATACACTAAAATAATCGTTATGATTTCTCAAACAGAATATAATGAAAAAAGGCTTACTGCCTCAGAGTCCCTGAAGTGAACATTTCGGTGACGAAATTGATGTTCCTATTTGCGGTATCAACCCAAGAAGTGTAAAATTTCATAATGTTGTTGTGCTTCAACGTCTTAAGGAGATGAATTTCACAGTATAGTCTTTCAAGATCTTCGGGGCTTTGCAGGAAATCATAAAGCTTGACCTGGTTCCAAGCAACTTCAATTCCTTCATACTCATCAAATGCCCTGTAACTGCAACGATCAAACATCAAGAACTGACAAATATATCAGATGCCCGTGTACAAGAACAAACAGAAAGACCCAAAAAGCTCAAATTTTGAAGAAATCCGAGATGGGTATGCTGCAAGCCGAATGAAGGACCAAAAAAATGTTCGAATTGAAGAAAAAAATAATCTCAAATTGGTGCTCATACACTGTCTTTGAAGCTCCTTTGCCGAGGATTTCATTGTACTGCAACAAAAAATAAAAAAGAGGCTAAAAATCAGGCTCAAAGCAGATAACAATAGAGAGAGAGAGAGAGAGAGAGAGAGAGAGAGAGAGAGGTGTACTCTGCCATATCTGCCAGTTGGATCAACTTCAACAAACTCGGAGTAATCTGGTTCAAGATGTGCAAGACCATTCATCCTCTAATTTTTTTTTTTTTTTGCCTACCCTTTTTGGGGGTCTCTGTTCTTTCCTATGATTATCCCCCAGCAACCCTTCTTCTTCTACAGTTCTGACGCAGGCACACACCAGAGAGATTTATCGTACAAAACTGAACAATGCTATCTAACCTCCTCATCTTCACACATCTTATTTTTAAAATTTTTAAATTCTTTTATATTTTCTTAATTTTTTTTTAAATTTATTTTTCTTAAATTAATTCAATTTTTTTATTTATTATTTATATATTAAATATTTGATTAAAAAACTAATAAAAATTAAAAAAATATAATGTGTAAAAATTGTATAAATAGTAAAAGATTATATAGATTTTTTTTTTTTTAAATATGACGTACTTCTCCAAAACTTTTTAGAGAGAGGGCTGCGGAAATGAACAATTATTTAGATGAGAGAGAGAAAGAGAGGCGTATCAGTAAAATAAAAAAAGTAATGCTACATATAATTGTAAAATTATAAACGTCGTATAATTATTTTGAATTTAATTTTTTTTTCATATAATTTCATATCAATTTATTTTTTTTAAGTGATTGCACGTCGTTTGTACAATCACGACGATAAATATTATTTTTTAATGAAAAAAAGTAATGAAAAAAGGTAAAAACTTGTAATTTGCGAGGATTAAGCCCTTTTCAGCGGGATACAATCATACAAGGTAACAAACAGACCCAACCACGACGAAACGCGACAAATTCAATTATACAGACGCGAGGCTGGGATTGTTTAATTTCCTTTTTTTTTTTTTTTTCCCTTAAATCAGATGAAGGGGTTGGCGGCCTGCAAGTGTGTGTAGAAATCTAAATCCCCACCATGTTCTTCAAAACATGCATAATTTTTGTGAAAAACAATATTTTCACCTCCAACCATCGATTTTTCCTATGTTTAAATGGATGAAACCACACAATTATTTACTGGCGATTGTGTTCTTATATATCTTATCCAAGACATATATTGCTATATATTTTTAAAAAATACACATGTTGTAATAGATTTTTCCTATGATTGCTGCCAAAATAAATCTAGATCTCCTTCAAAGATTAAAAAAAAAAAAAAAAAAAAAAAAAAAAATAATTGCTAAAACATGAAATCAGTGTTGAGATAATTGGTTTGAAAGGTTTGGGTTGTGACTTTCCAAACTGGTACCCCAGTTTTCGGAGTCAGATTTTTTTAAATAAGAACCGGTACCCACGTTAAAAATCGTATTCGGATCAGGCAAGTTTGGTTTTTGCAACGCTAGTATCCACTGAACTCGAAACTAGAAACCGGTTTTTCAAATTTTAGATTAGGTCAAGAAAAATCTAACCCAGATGAACAGTAATAAGAGATGTGGAGTAAAATTCTTGGTCTCCTTACTGTTACTCAAGCCGTCCTGTCCTGTCCATTTAGAAGCTCATACGGTCGTAGCTACTCATAAAATTGCAATAAATATATATAAGGATTCTATTAATTATTGTTTTAAAAAACGTTTGTAGTTGCCTTTGCTAATACGGTGTCGGGTGTTGTTTATTTAAGATAAGGATCAAGTATATATCATCGCTCTATTACCGTTTGATCTAATCTACTCTTGATCAAAACATTTCATTAAACTATTGTCCCAACTTAGTGGGAGAGAAAAACATTTGAAGTGAGTAATCTCATGATCTCTCTCCCTTTGAGACACTCAAATTCAAATAGCGTACAACTTAATGTAATATATTAAATTAGAAAATTATTTTTATTATAAAATATATTTAATATTTTATATAAAGTTATATGATCAATTTATAGATTTATTTTTATAATATAAGGACTTATCTTTCAAAATTAGATCATCATAGCTTGAAATTTTATCTTAGGATTAGTGTAGAATCTGAATTTTGAAGATGAATCGTTGAATAAAAGCCTGCTGCATCTATCGATGGAGTTGTTTTATTTCCACGCACCTATTACTTTATTACTATTTATTATTATTTATAAATAGTTTAGTATTAGTCACGAATTATTTATTAATATTATTCATAAATTATTTAAAATCATCTCATCACCTAAACATAGTCTAAATCTATTGTAATAATGTGTACTAAGTCAAGGTCCATACATCAATTAAGCACACTACTATATATTATACTTAAACGTTTTAATTAATAAAGTTTAATATATAATTATTGAATAATGCTATATACCGCATTTTCTGTAAGATGTGTTACATTTATTACTAATAAATGATCATCTAATAATAATAAATGTATCATATCTAACTGATCTTACATAGTAACATAAGTATGAGATAGATCAATGAAAATAAAATAGTAGCGTATTATATAAAATTTCTCATAATAATTATATTAATAAATATGCAAGTGTTTCCCCGGCCGAGTGATGTCCTAATTAAGCCAAGATAGTTAATATATATATACCTATGCATGTGTGTATATATGTGTATATATCAAATTGTGGGAAATAATCTTTTTAGTCACAAAAGCTCACTTTTCTTATAGTGTATGTGTGGGTATATGATCATGCATATTGATCTTTGATGATGCATTTGCATGTGTACGTACTGGCATGGGTGTACATTGATGATATGTTTTATTGGCATTAATTAAATCGTACCTTAATATCATCAATTGTACGGTTAATTTGTTCAGTTTAGGTAGAGTTGTTGGCGATGAAGGGCTAGCTTAATTGAACATCAATCTCTTTTCCTAGGCCTTGATAATACCAATTAATTAGGGTAAGTAGGATCGAATATCTATATTGCATGCATGCAGTACCATCACAATTAGCTAGCTAGCTAGGATATATTATGGTTACCACAACTTCATGAATAGCCGTTTCTACCGGTTAGTTAAATTACGTACCAACAATATCAGTACGACTCACAGCAACATGCAATTAATAATGATAACATTAATTTATTTATTTTTATATATTTTTCTTCAATTCATGAATATTAATATAAATTACTATCTTGACTTTTAGTTAGGATATGATGATCAACCTCTCAAAAAAAACGTTTCTGGCTAATTAATTATATAAAAATAAATTTATAAATTGACATGACTTTATATATATATATATGATATATGTGTTAACTTTTTTTTATAATAAAATTAATTTTACAATCTGATGTATCATCAAGTTATATTAATTTATGAGTTTATTTTTATAATTTTTTTAAAGAAATGATATTTATTGTCTTAGGGTTTGCAAATCACACGCTCTCCCTTTAAAAAAAGTGATTAAATATAAGATGTATATAAAAAAAATAATAATAATTTTAATAATAAATTTTATTATTTTTTAAAAAGAACGTATGAAACTCATACATCTTATAGTTATATCTAATACTAGATCAAACGATTTATCTTCGGAGAAGTGGTGGTTGATCAATATCATCAACTAAAGTTTGAACATATCCAAACGCCAACGTACGTAGTAGTCAAGGTTGTGAACGCCTCCTCGATCGCCATGTGAGTTTTGGCAAAGATTTTATACATAGATATATACCCATATAGTAATTATATATATTAATGTATATTGATATAAGGATTAGATGACCAAAATTACCGTGAAAATTAATTAATGACACTAACTCCAAGGACACGTCTTGGTTATACAATACAATATTAGTAATTGACAGCCCCAGTGAAACGGTTGATCGAAGAGAAAGGGAGCACGTGGAATGGCTAGCTATAGCTAGCTGCAATATCGTTTTCAATTTTCAACCTAACATCACATGATGATGAGAAAAGATCGTGGAAAGATCAGGTGTGCATGTTTGACTATGTAAGTTAATTAAGACATTAAGAAGAAACACTGGATTCTAATTTGGAAGCTGTGTAACTTCCTTCACCATTCACCATCAAATATTAATCGGCCAGCTGAAAGATCAAGATTTATATAATATAAGATTCAGCGATCGTATCGACTTATAAACAGTTAATTTACCATGCACGCTCGTACATGTATGCATGTATGCATGGGTGGGACTAGGCCAGGTACGTGTAGGCACACTCACTCACGTGTGTAGTACATCCATGCACTAGATTTATGCATGGCCGGTCGGTGCTAGCTTCACGAAACCTCGCGCGCGATGATCTGGTCGATCGATTTTTGCATGACTTCGATCCATGCGTTTGAACGATCAAGCGATGCTTCACGAAACCTCGTCCGGTCTTTGTGCTCCCTAGCTAGGGACCCTTTTATATAGTGGGTTACGTACGTACTCCGAAAACGCGTTTTGAATGTTTAAGCAATGATGATGATAGAAAACGACCAATAAAAGCATTTCTTTCAGATTCCGATTGTCAAATTAATATAATATTATATAAAATAATGCTATACATGCTGCTTTTTCATTTATATTTATTATTATTTGATGATAAATAAATATGTAATAAATAAATATGTAATAAATAATTATTTAATAATAATAAATATATCACGTCTTATTTAATAAGATATAAATAAGATAATAAGATAGTGTATAGAATTTTTTTATTATATATAATTTATATATATAACCTATAATAATCCTATTGATATTTGTGGCATGCATGAGTTTCGTTTTCGTTCTAGAAAACCTCTTTAAATATTTGAGCACTACCATAGCATGCTTTTCAATGGTCAGAATGAGAGAGTTTTCAACACGTCTTTTGTACGTAAAGAAAATTGATTCAGAAGCTTTGATCCCAGGTTTAATTTCCATGACTGCTAGCTATTTGCTATTGGTCAATTTGGGATCTTATAATAATTAAGTAATTGCTAATTAAATATTCCTCCGGCCTGCAGTTTGCTTTGGATGCCATCGATCCTTCATACGTTTAAATATTTGTTTTATCTTACTATATTTTTCTTAATTTTGGGCTGTTTATTTCTAATTTCACTGTATATATACATATATATTTTAATGCGATTTCTTTATTATTATTAATTTAATTAATTACCTGCTGCATGTTCTTTTTCTAGCTTTGCTTAAAATAAAACAAAACTAGCTACATCTACGCACGCACGCACAGCTAGAAAATGAGACAGATCAGGATTCAACATCTCACCGTCCTTTCCAAAATTCAAAGATTGACTAGTTGCCGTTGATTCCGTAAAATTCCGTACACAGATGGTCAGAAATATACAAAAGCAATAATTACAAACATCGAGCCAAGCTAAACGTCACAGTAGTACTTAACGTACGTACTCCCTTTTATTGGGACTTGGGACACTGACGCGGACAGTTTACGCTCCGTTTGGACGAGTTAATTGGAAAGAGCTTCTTATAAATAATAATAAATTAAGATGAAAAAATTTGTATATTAATTACAAGAAATTAAAATAGATTATGAATTTTGTATGTAAAATAAAATTAAAAAAAAATTATGAATCTTACGTATAAAGAAATTTTAAGTTAAGATAAATTTAATAATTTAAAAATTAAATATTTAAATATTAAATTTAATTTAAAATTAAATTAAATTAATTTCACTTGAATTTTAATTTACAAACGGGCCTAAATCTTGCTTTAGGCTTCGGGGGCCCGAAGCAAATGAATTAATAGCTAGCTAGCTGCTTGTTTTATTGGTCTGTATGCATGTGGTCAATTAGGAATCATATATAGCCAAGCTTCATGTCTATAAAATTAAGATAAATATATACCTCGAAAGGATATTATTGATCATCCAGAATCATGTTTGTTATTAGAATTAAAAAGTTTGAAAAATTACAAAATATAATCACGCCATAATTATTCTTGAATACTCACCCGTATATAAAAGATAATAAGTCAAGATTGTATGTCCTCTTTAATGAATGGATGTGATCTGTTATTAAAAAAAAAATCGAGACATCAAAGGAAGGATAAATGATCATGATGTTCCACTTCACTTATAAAAGAAATAATCTTATATATAGTTGTTACCTGCAAGTGGATCAGGTAATTAAATAAGAGTTTTGTTACATATAAGTAAAGTTGCGTATTAGTCTGCGTACCAATACTGATTTATTTATATTTAAAATTTAAATTAATATTATTTTTAATAAAATCTACTTTTTAACTAATCACATTAGATTAATACACTTATTAGTGCACAATTTATGTCTCAAATTATAGATTTTTCTATTAAATAATGAATGGCGTGCTAGTTCGGTCGACCTCATGATGTGATATTATGTCATATGCATGCTTTTGTGTGCAACTTGTAGCCACACACATATATGTGCGTGTGCAAAGCCATATATACACGCGTGCATGCAACACCATATACAATATTGTATCTTTAATTCACTGATCTATTAATTAAAAGGCTATATATATATATACATGGTTAGAAGAATGCATGCAGTCGTTTGTCCATCAGTCATTCTCAACGTGATCTTTCATAAAGAAAGAAATCACAAGTACTATAGGATCGAAGACGATCGATAGAGATTATTAGTATCCTTGACAAGATGAAATAACTACAATTATTATATATACAGCACTACAAGAAAATACGCTTTTTGCAGCGCCATAAGTAGTCGGAAAAAAGGCACAAAATCGCTAGAAATAATCATAATCAGCGATTCCTTAACCGCTGCAAGTTAGTCGCATTTGTATACTCACTTATAAATTACTCTAGCGAGAGAAAAAAATCGCTGCGAATAGTCCAGTATTTCCAGCGTGTTTTGCCGCTGGGAGAAAAATTATTTTCGCCGCTGTTATGGCTCAGATTTGAGACTTAATCGCTGAGAATAAATTTTCCAGCGTAATATAATAGTCGAGAATAACCAACAAGTCGCTGAAAGTAATGGTTAATAATTGTAGCGTATTTGTAAAACGCTGAAATATTCCAGTATTATTCCCAGCGCTTTGAAATGGCGCTGAGAATATTTCAATTTCCAGCGGTACTAAACGCCGAGAATAATCAATATATGCAGCGTTTAAACACTGCGCTGAGAATAGCATTAATTTCCAGCAGTTTATAACGCTGGAAATAATCTTCCAGCATTGTCTTAATTGTTACTTGCAGCAGTGATACATCGCTGAGTTTAGTTTTCCAGCAGTAAGGGATCGCTGGTAATAAATTTTCTGTGAAAATTTTATTCCCAGCGAATTGTATAGCGCCGAGAATAGTCCTATTTTACACCCACCCAGTTGGTAATTGGAATTACTTTTGGGTACCTAATTGACATCCAACTCAGATCACAACATATATTTCCGAAATATATGTACAAACATTCCATTTAGATCCAAATACCATACCATTTAACAACCATACCAATGAATTTAATATAAATTCATTGTTGTGAAAACAATATTGTGCTGATTCTTTTAGTCATGATGTAATACATTGGCTTGGTGCATTAATGGAAGGGAATTTTAAGTACTATAAACCTGAGCTAAAAATCTGTTACACAAAATACATATGAAACTTGTTTTACAAATGTTCTTCTCTCAATAAAGACACAGCTGCACCCATGCGAGTAATGGTAATGGTTAATCCTGAAGCTTTAACACCTTGTTGGCTGGAACATGTTTGGCACAGCTGCACCCATGCGACTCTACAAACAGTTCTGTACCCCTTTGATCAATCGCTGGTCCAAACAAATGCAAGAGCAGGTAGGGACAAAAACATTTATATTGCAAAACGATCAACATTATGAATCATAGCCTCTAGATATTATATACATGCACTTGAAAATGTTGGGATACCCAAATCAGCATTACACCAAAATGCTTTCTACGTGGGTTACACAGTTGTCTACTTATCTGCATATAATATATATATAAAACATCATACGAAGTTTTTCCTTATAAGATCTTATATCAGATTATGCTAACAACTCTATATAGACACATGAAAACTTATTACCTTAGCATAAACAGATTTCAACGTCTTCTAACTGTACTGTACTTAGAGATTAAGGCCTTTACTCTATATAATAACATATATGGGGTAATTAATTAAACAAACTAACTGTGTGCTTGTTTAGAAAACCCATAACAACACTTACTGCAAACGATAAAGACCAAATTCTATATCTGCTGGTAAAATTTGTGACTTTCATGGAGTTGTGGTAGCTGGATTTAAGGAATTGTATGGGAAGGATAAAGCAGACAGTTTTCAGTCTCCTGCAATATGGCCCACAGATGCAGCTCAAACTGAATATACTAGAGCTAAAATGTTTTAGTATAAAGCCCAAGACTCAAACTTATTCGAACCAATTAAAGTGTGAGAAATGTATGCCAAGGTTGAGATAGAAAATCTTCAAGCATGATTTGCAGACTTGTAAGATGCTATGACTGGAAAAACTGAGAAAGTATACAAGCTCCAGTGCACTGCATTCATATCAAGTTGTAGGCAAGTACAAAAATGCACTTAAGATGATAAAAGTGCTATGATGAGCACTTTGCTACATGTAGCAAAGAGCAAACAAATGTTACTTGGAAATTATGTGAGCATTTCTGTGTGCACTTCCAAGGAAAAGCATGTACAGACTTTTAAATAGTCATGATAGTCAAATGGAGTATGGTAGGCTACTGGATTTTATAATTCTTAACTTTGTGCATGCCAGTTAGGGAATCAACATGTTTTGTGTGTGGACTTGTGTGGTGTGCTTGCTATATTTTGCATTAATTTGTATGGTTCAAAATTTGGCTTGTGACGTATTTTAGATTAAAAATGCAGAGTGTCTTGCATTTTGTGAAGATACCTTTTTGCCAATTCCAATAGTTGCCCAGTTTTTGGCTTTATTATAGAAATGGGCAACTACACAATATCAGGAAATAAATAATACAACAAGATGTTTATGTTAAGATAGTAAAAGTAGCAGCATATAATAAATTCTGCTACTTGAAAAATTATACAATTTGAAGAAAATTTGTTATTTGGGTTGAGAACAACTTATAAATAGAGTGAATCTGGTAAGGAGGGTTATTACAGTTGTTTTAGCTCTAACAACTGTATATATTTAACATAAAGATGTTACATATGATGCCCTATATATCATGTTAAAGTTATATGGCTCCAATCAATTTAATTTGTGTTAATGAAATAACTTACATGACCATAAGGGATTAATGCTGTGCCTACCCTTTACATTGGATTTGTTGGACCAGTTTGTGAAACTAGTCTGCCTCCAAACTTTTTTGATCATACCAACAGAAGTATACTGTTAATGCAATCTGAAATTGGATTTCAAATTCCTTTCCATTACATGTAGCAACAAGTGTTTTAACTTCCTAGTGCGCTTGGGGTGGCATGAACTTTGTCAGAATCAAAGTACATGCGGATATTAGGCCTCCAACATTCCCAAACAGCAACATGTATATAAAGTTAGGGAGTTTTTTGAGTTTTTTTCTTATGCCTCCACACTATTCTCCCGCATACCAATGTTAACATTTAACATTTTTCACAGACTATAAATTTGTTTAAATGGCTATGTCTAGTTCGGATATTTACCAGCGTAATCATCGTCATGATACAGCAGCTGCCCCAGCAAAGAAAGCCATTCTTTTCATGTCGACCGTGGGCTCTAGAGTCCTATAAGCAAAATATGAGCAAGATTACATTTTGCGAAATTGTAGCATGTGGTATTCCCCAAGTAGGATCATAAAACCCCATTGCGATTAATTACCACAAATTAAGAATAAGATATTGAAATCAAGATGAGTATGATACAAGACCACACCATATATATCACCCTATAATTCATTGAAACTACCTATTCTAATATGAAATGAAACAAGTTCAACCCCTTTCATGCTTGCTCCAGGTCAAGAAAAAAGAAGTGATGATGACATCACCTGTGAGTGAAAGTCACAGGTCTGAATTTCTGCACCATCACTATACAAGCATCCTTGGATATTATCCCTAACACTTCAGCCAAGGTGACCCGCTGCCTATCATACCATGTACATACATTGTATTACTTATCCTGTACATAAGTACACAGGTCCGTAAGTTTACCATTAGTACGATGAGAATACAACAAGTAGTCAAGTCCTCAATCATATATAATCAAATATGCTTTAGATAATAAGATAGTGGTTGGCAAATAAATGGTAAAATATTTACCTGTTTTGATATTACCACATAGCTTAACATCGGCCCAAACTTCCACCATATATAATTAAGGATATCTCAAAGGGCCCAAAAATTCATCGTTACCCAACCCCATCAGCCTTCTCCCACAAAACATATACATATAGCCTTCCATTGGGTAAACTATAGTCTACCCACCATTGGAACAACAAAATATGCACCCAAAACAGCCACAAAAAACAGATTCATATTTTCTCACAAAAACCAGCTCACTGAGTCTCTGGAACAGACTCAGTCTCTCTAACAGACTCACTAAGGGACGGGTTAGCAGCAAAGAAAGCCCTCAAAAGGCGGTCGGTCTGCTCTTGTCTTTCCAATAGCTTCTGCATGTTTGCCTTCATTGCCTCCATCTCACTCTTGGAAGATTCAGCCTCTTTCTTATGTTTTTCAATCAAGGCTATGTACTCTCTCTCTCGTTCCAATGAGCGTTGTCTCGTAGACTCTGGGATTACCATCTCCCCTAATCCTCTTGCATAGCCAGGTCTCGAACCGAGTACCTCTCTGAAGACACCCGCTGCTGCTTCATCAGTTCGTTGCTCTGGTTCTAGAGTATCCAGCTTTCCAACCATATCCTTCTGAAATACGACATTATTAATCGAGTAACTATAAAGCTGGAGGGGTAATGCTCCATTTTTAATTAATTAGATAAATGTACACTAGCATTGCGATTCCCAAATAATCACAGTTGAGTGGAATATACTCACATATTTATCTTCGGTTGCAGCTGTTATAAATTTTGAATTCTTCTTGGACCAGTGGGTTTCCTTGAAGAAGTCTACCAAATTTGCCGATTCAGCCCTCTACATGTGTGTGGAATGTGTATATATAACACATAGTTAGGAATGTGTTATATTTCAAAAAATTTGGCTTGCATTGGTAGCTTAATCCTGGTATTTAATCTTTGCAACCAATTATGTTCATTAGTTATGAAAATGAAAATGTGATGTATAAGCTATATTGCACAAAATAATGCATAAAACTTATACCTTTTCTTCAAGAATCCGCACAAACGATTTGCGACCTGCTGTGTGGTTAATAACTAGCTTCTTCCTATTCTCCCGATTTTTGTCAGATATTTTCTGTCATGTCCAACCCAAACAAGTATTAAGAAACATATACAAAATATGAAGGATGTTCCAAGTAGGCCCTGACTTATTAACCACCAGAATCTTGGTTTGTATGAATTGAAAATATTGCATACCTTGAAGGCCTCGCTACCCCATCTTGTACATAGCTTAACCCAAACAAGGGGGCTGACCCGCTCAGTCCCACTAGCTAATGCTTCCTCGTGGCTCCCATAGGATAAATATATGCTATGCAATTCATGGTGGAATGCATTAAATCTCTTCCGAAGCTGTTTAGTTACTGTTAATCGATGGTTCTCCAACTCCCAATCAAGTTCAAAATCACCCTACATATATAATCAAAAATACTCGATGTCATCAATACGTACTACGTAAGCTATTGTGGTCCCAAACATTAAAGTGGAAAGTCTTACCCGAACACGATCGATCAGCTCATCCTTATGCGCTTGGGGTACATCACTCCATCTTGCATAACTCATGTCACAATGATGTTTGACTATCCACGTAACTCGTGTTGTGAACATGTTGGCGTTTGAACAGCATGGTGCGGTTTCCCCGGTATTTATCTTCAAAAGCACCTTTCCATACTTCCGCATTTTTTCAAATTCAGTGCATTTGGCTGGCCCACGTCCTCGTCTCTTTTGTGCCTGGTTTTGTACATTCCCCGTGGGGGTTTCCTCACCTGTATGACATAACATGAATAATGTCTAGTGATTTGGTCTAATCGAATTTAGTTGTTTAATGATTTCACCATCATCAAACAACTCATTTTGTGTTAAAAACTCCCGTAGATATGAACTATACCGATTTGGACTCCAATAGACTCTAGCTCTACATGAAATGATGTCACGATGTTAGGCTCCGTGGGGGCATCCACACCTGTATGACATAGTAAAAATAATTCAAAATCAGCCTCATTTAATTATCATACAAATATATTTTAACAGCATGATATGTAAATTTTGAACCAAGATACAACTTCCACATATGTGAACTATACCAACACGGTCTACAGGAGGCTCTGGTGGCATTGATTGACCGGTCACTCTGTTAGCCTCCGTGTGGGCATCCACTACTGTAATTTGTAATAATAATTGCTAATTATCAGAGTTTGATCGAACTATCTCGAACTATCTTACAACAAATGTCAGAACACCAATCAATTTGTTTAAAAATAATATTAAACCCATCCCTTGCAGGTATACATACTTTCATGATCTCTATGAAGCTCTGGTAATGGACTGGGTGAGCTGACTTGGCATGGCTCGGGCTCCAGTGGTGTGGTCGCACATGGTGGCTCCCAAGGATGGCTTGGGGGCTGGGTAGAGTCATCTGAGCTAGCCTCGTCCACATCTCCTGGACTATGGTATGAACTAATCCGAACACCGCGTGGCCGGCGAGCTCGGCATGAATAAGGGACAAGTCTTCTACCACGGAATCCTCGGCCTCTGGCCCGACCTCGGACACTGGCTCCCATTGGGTCACCTACATTTCAACCACATATCATTTGTGTTAGGATCATATCTAACAACCAATTCATGAGGCGAGGAAAGTTAGCTAGAATATCTACCTGGGCCGTTCATGCTCCTCGTGCTCAGCATACCATTAGATAGGATTGCAATGGATTTTTTAAGAACACGACATCAAAATTTCTCTTCCTTTGAACCCAACCTAAGATGGATTAATATTGTGTCATCAATGTGTATCAAGAGACGTGGAATACCATCAAACTGCAAATTATTCTAATAAGAGAATGCATTAAATTAATAAGACTGGTCGAGTATTAATTATTTATATGCAGTACCCAAATATTTGGCTTATCAGTATTCTAGTATAGTTATATCGGCTAATCAAGTCATTGGCAAGTTGATGCTCGTCCACAATTTATGTTGCAAATTATTCAAACGTTAGCGTTTAAACCACATAGATTTGCATATTCTTTGGGTATGAGAATTATTAGTTACTGATAAAATGTCAAAAGTTACCTATTCTGAGGAGGACTCAGAGTCGGTTGACTTGTCCTCATCATCTGAATACTCCCAATCACCATATGCATCTCCAGAACCCGATGGAACCATGCTATCATCAATAAAATCTGGTGAATTTCTGTGTGCACCACCCGACTCCATGTGGTCTCGTGCATCAATGTGTGTAGGTTCTATATCAGTCCTACTAAGTGGAGTTGACACAGGACATGCATCACAATGCAAAAGTGGATAATCATCTGATGACTCAATCTCTTGATAGGCATCATCATCACTTGATTCGCCATCATTACCGTCTAAAACCCTGTGCACTGGTGGAATGTCATACACATTCCTATTATTGTACTTCTGCACAACAAACCAGTTCCCTTTCGCCCTTATATCCCTAATGTAAAAACACTGGGAAGCCTGACATGCCAGCACATATGGTTCGTCCTTATACCAGGTCCTATTCATATTGACACTAGTTAAATGATCGTCTACCCGTATCCCTCGCCTTTTATCACCAACATCAAACCAATCACAATTGAACAAGTACACTCTCCGACCTCCCATGTAGTGTAACTCTACAACATCATTTATAAGACCATAAAAATCTACATTATCAGTTTCTTGATCACCAGTTACCAACACTCCGGAATTTTGGCTTCGCCGGCGAAGTTCACGGCTCTTCGTATGGAACCGTTTACCATTTATAATGCAGGCAGCATATGTTGCGACCCAACGGTCAGGACCACAAGCTAACGCATACAAATCTGGGGACACATCAAGTGGGTTGTTGTTACGCTGGTCCACCACCTACATGAATATCGGGGTAAATGGTGAACTTAAATAGTCGATATACATTGTCATATGCTGGTCGGGTATATTCTAAGTAGATAACTAGCAAACTAACTTGCACGTTGCTTGAACCAATTTGGAAACTCAGTTTGTTGCATGCGATCAATAGAATTTGGGTTTGACACCTTGCATTTGTCGTAGTGTTCCCTGCATTTGTAGCAAAGAAATGGGGGAAACAAATTTAGTGAGTGTCCCAAATTAAATGGTGAGGTAGTTTGTTGAAACATCGAAAGCACGAGTTAGGTAATGATTGCTTACTCTAAATAGGGTCCAATCTCAATGCAGTTGTTAAGCACATACCAAATGGCTGCTGTATGGAGTTTATCGTGTAATTGCACACTATTAGCTATACCCAAGGGACGAAGTTTCTGGTTGAAAATTGTGAACCCATCTAGAGTCTCATCTTCTACACCATCAATGTTACGGTCCGGTCGATTAAACTTCGTCTCAACATCTTTGAGATACATTGAGCAAAATGTCAAACACTCAATGTGAACCCAGGCTTCCGCTATTGAACCTTCTGGATGTGCTTTGTTCTTAACATACCGCTTGAACTTGCCGAGATACCTCTCAAACGGGTACATCCACCGATATTGAACTGGACCGCCAAGAATAGCCTCACGGGGTAAATGGACAGCTAGGTGGACCATTACATCGAAAAAAGATGGAGGGAAAATCATCTCCAGTTTGCATAGAATGGTGACGATATCAAGCTGGAGCTTTGATAGGCGATTCACATCTACTGTTCGGGCGCACAACTCTTTGAAGAAACTACTAAGTTCAGTCAAAGCCAATGCAATATCCCTCCTTAAGAACCCCCCCACAGCAATAGGAAGTAGAGTTTGCAAGAAAACATGATGGTCATGGCTTTTGAGCCCAGAGATCTTGGAATCACGTACAGATACACAGTGCGTGATATTAGAAGCAAACCCATCAGGAAATTTCACCTCAGCAAGCCACTCACAGAATTTATTCCTTTCATCTCCATGTAATGTGTATGATGCATGTGGCATAATAGTTCGTTCACCTTCACGTTTCAGATGTAATTCCTTTCTAAACCCCAGGATCTCTAGGTCACGCCGTGAATTAGTGTTATCTTTTGTCTTGCCCGGGATGTTCATTAAAGTGCCCAAAATGTTCTCGGAAATATTCTTCTCAATATGCATAACATCTAGATTATGTCTAAGCCGCATTGTTGACCAATAAGGTAGTTTGAAGAATATGCTTTTCTTTGTCCAGTTCAACTCTTCTGTTGTACGTTTTCTCTTCCTACAAGATTTTCCAAATTGAATATCTCCAAGCATTTGTAACTGAGTTATTAGATCATGTCCTTCAACCAATGCTGGTGGCATGCGAAGATCTTCTTTACCGTTGAACAACCCTTTTCTCGTTCGCCAGGTGTGATCGCTGGGTAAGAGACGTCGATGTCCCATATAACAATGTTTTCTACCATACTTCAACCAGTTGGAATCTGTACTGGCATTGCAAGATGGACATGCCAATTTCCCTTTTGTTGACCACCCAGACAGATTTCCATAAGCGGGAAAGTCATTAATTGTCCACAACAATGCAGCATGTAACATGAACATTTCTTTAGTGGATGCATCATATGTAGGTACCCCATGTGCCCAAAGTTCAAGTAACTCATCAATTAATGGTTGCAAATACACATCAATGTCATTCCCTGGTGATTTTGGGCCAGGGATAATGAGGGATGTCATAAAGAATGAATCCTTCATGCATAACCATGGCGGTAAGTTATACGGGACAAGAATCACTGGCCAAATGCTATAAGGTTTTGCCAGATTGTTGAAGGGATTGAACCCGTCACTTGCCAAACCAAGCCTGACATTGCGAGCATCCCTTGCAAACCAACTATGAGCTTGATCAAATGTCTTCCAAGACTCAGAGTCAGCAGGATGTCTCATACTACTCTCATCGATGACCCGCTGCTCCTTATGCCATCTCATGTCACCCGCTATCTTGGTTGACACAAAGAGACGCTGCAATCTTGGCTTCAAGGGAAAATGACGAAGCACTTTTTGAGGGATCACTCGTGACCCGTGTGTATATGGCTTCCATCGCGACGCCTTACAGATAGGACACTCAGACAGATTAGCATTTTCTTTCCAGAATAAGATGCAGTCATTAGGGCATGCATGTATTTTGTGGTACGTGAAACCCAAACCACGCTCCAATGTCCTCGCCTCCTCATATGATTGTGGCAATTCAGCATTAGGAAAGGCTGACCCCAAAAGGCTTAGCAGCATATCAAAAGACTTGATTGACCACCCACCAAGTGTTTTAATATGTAACAACTTCACTACGAAAGAGAGCTTTGAGAAATTTGTGCAACCCTCGAAAAGAGGCCGTCGGGCATCCTCTAATAGTTGGTCAAAAGTTGAGTTTGGGGAGGATTGAGGTATTGCTGAGTGAGTTGGTGATGTAGTGTTGTCTTGAGGAGCATCTCGTAATGTGGCTGCCCGTATGTCATGTAGCATACCATCTATGTCATCAATGTACACATCTCCACTTTCAACCTCGGGATCGCCATCATCGTCAATGGTGGGGAGTGTTTCCTCCTCCCCATGAAATATCCAGTGCGTGTAATTTGGATCTATCCCTTTTATAAACAAGTGAGACTCCACCTCAAGTATAGGCAAGAAGAGATTATTACAGCATATACGGCATGGACACCGAATGCGATCACTTCCCATGGAATGGTTTTGTGCCATTGTAAGGAAATTGCGTACCCCATCAGCGTAAGCAGGTGATAAAAGTCTATCACCCAAAGTCATCCAGCTTTTGTCCATCTAATAAAAAGAATAATGAATGAGTGTGTATGATAGTGAAGTTATAATTATCATAAGGTAGGGCGGAGAAGTAACTAGCATGTGGAGAATAACTGGTTAGGGGGATAATAAGACAATAGCATGAACTCTGTGAAAAAACTTTTCACAGAACTACATGTGTAACTCTTAGCATGAGCAGAATATATACTTTCTCAAAGAGCATCAGTTATAAGGTAACTAAAGAAGTTAGAAATTAATAGGATCATGATGCAAAATGGGTGAAGTAACGAATTTGTGAATGACCAACCACAGATAGATAAAATGCTTGCATGGGGGAATTGTGAGCTTCTATTAATGTTCATTGTATGTGTAGAAGGGGTAAGGGATTGAGTGACTGGCAAGGGTGCTCTTACTTGTTTCTACAAACAGTAATGGAAGAACCCCAAAAGCTTTCCAATACTTTTCTGGAATGATCAGCGTCATTAGAGTTTTCTACAAACATTATAATGATTATTACCATCAATGGTAATGTTTGTTGTCAAAAATATATTTCAGCTGTTATATATTTAATCTTTTGTTGCAGCAAGCTGTGTTCGATTTAAAATTACACACTGCCTAAGACCAAACAGAAGGCCCTATAATCTGTTTCCAGATTATAGGTATAGACATATTAACAGATTTCCAAGTCCTGTGTTGTGTTAATGAAAAAGACAATGAAACATATCGGGGAGGAGGCATCTCTGCTTCAAGCTTGGTCGCTAAAGATTTGCATCTTTAGCAACACTTTGTGACATTAAATTTGTTAACTACGAGTACTTACTTATGCAAACATTCTGCTCCCAATTGACAGGCTAGTAATCCATGAAGATGTTGCGTTTTTTAAACTAGGAGATTAGATCAATTAAAAATTCTTTGATATGAAGACTACATACCATGTACCTGGTGCACTTTGAATATATTCTGTACTTGGTAAAATTTGCTAAGCATAACACAAATAAAGCTGCGAATCTATTTGCAGCAATTATAAAGACGCTGAGAAAAGCAAATATTGGACCAGTGAGTTAGATCAGTCATCCAATTCCGTAAAGAGAGGTATTAGAACAAAGGCTATCGGTTACCTATAAGAATTAGATACCCAATGAGGAGAGTAAAGAATATGAGTGACACATTTAATAGCTAGATTTCACCACTTAGAAAAATTTATGGGAGAACCTCCTAATTGACTCCACGTGATATTGCAAATTATGTACTATTTATGTGAGCAACGGGCCGGTATGAACCCTTTGAAATCCTAACAAGGGATATTTTGAGGAACGAATATTTCCAATCGTCGCATTAATCGATATGCCATAGAAGCAATCAACCGAGAAAATCATGAAGTATTTTTCTTTCAAACTTCAAAGGTTACAAGTCCCGCAATTTATAAACTAGCTAGCTAGCTAGCGAGTCACCACCAAATTGACAGAAGTACTGTAAATCTTTCAAATTGCTGGCCACTACTATGATTTTCACTATCTGCATGTTTTCTTCTTCTCTAGATCGACATATGATCTCCTATATATATCAAGTGTCATTTTGCTGTCAATACTTCACTGGTAAGATGTTTAGTGCTAGCAAGGCGCTATTGCAGCCTTTTAACAACACCTGATCATGTATGGTAGCGAGGCCTCCAAAAATAATATCTTATTTTTAGGTATTTGGCACTGGGGTATATATAATATGCCACGTACTCATAACTGCTATCTATGTCGAATCAGGAAATCGAACCCAAAAACTTTTCAACTGGATCCGGGTCGACGGCCTGATTTATGCACCATTGGACTACCACACTTTATATTACTACATGCAGTACGTACCTATTAATGGCAGAAGAAAATTCATTTCGTTCAGAATACCAAGAAGATAAGGTCTGGAATGGTCAGGGAAAAAGGTCTGCGACTCCAATACTACACGGGTGGAAATGATGATGTCCATAATAGCAATACTTTCTTCTTTCTTTCTGTCACTAGCACAGTCTAGCTAGATATGCTGACTAAATTATACTCATTTTTCGCTTGCAGACTGAAATGTTTGGGAAGGGATTGTGGTCTAGGAAAGAGATCGAACTCAACAATTGACCATGATACCATATTAAATAGTAAACTGATAGAAAGAATGAATTCAATCATTTGAAATTTCCTAATCAGTGATATACATGACACTAGAAATTTAAATCATATTTTCAAGAGCACATGATCATTTGGAACAAGTACGCGCGCATGCAATTGACCAACACTTTTTTTAGCTTAATCTTCCTCATGATGTGCAGGCTGATCATCTGGAGCCATATATTTCCAGTAGCTGATATATAATAGCTAGTAATAAGAAGAACAACGTACAAATTAATTCAAAGAGGCTACAATTATAGTAGCTGATAATAGTCGATGATGATGATCTTCTCATGAGTTAATTAATAAGAAGATAAGAACAAACGACTTTCATGCATATACATTATATATATGCACATGATATATACGGGATAATGTGCATGCAATTAGAGGCTAGCTGGAGCAGCTAAGTTCAGCGAATGGTCGTGAGATAACCAAGTTGTTTCCCCGATAGCCACATGATGATGATGGATATTGATGATGGATGATGATGATGCATGCGCGCAGGTCTTAGTATAGTTAATTTGCTGACATCAATAATAAAATTGGTTGCACTAGTCAATGAAGGGGGCTTAAAAGGACAGTAGAGGTTGCCGGGGATTTCCTCCTAACCTGACCGCATGATTTATCCATTTTCACAAGCTAGCTCTAGCTAGCCATCTACCCACTTTATTAATTTCTTTCTTTAACAAAATATACACATATATAAATACACATAATTAATTAATCTCTAAAGTCATGAGGGATGATTTTCCTTGTATAGGTTGCATATATGGAATGCTAACAACTTAATAAAAACTGTTGGGTCGTTTAGAAACGAATTATTAAGAGTTGGTACCGATTAAAAAAATATTGCTTTTTACTGTGAAGACATAATCTGAAGTAACAAGAAAATGATTAGTTGAAAAGGCTGGCTGCTGATCAGACGTACATAGTATAAAACTATATATATAGCTCTCTCTCTCTCTCTCTCTCTCTCTCTCTATATATATATATAGGTTCGATCGATCGAGGAAGAAGATTAACATATATTCAAATGGCCGTTCAAAAACAGTTGAGTTTGGTAGATCAAGAGTTTACAAATAATTCATAAATAACTACTACTCACTCCGGCCGCCAGGGAATTACGCACCCAAGAAGAAAATTGTTAAAAAAACATTAAAGAGATCGTACGTACGTCATGCAGGGATTTCACAACTGAAACTCAAACATTCAATATATAGAGCTGGGTGAAGTGAGGGTAGCCACTCTAGCTAGGACCACCAATTGATAATCTTAAATGACTTGTTACCAATGAAGATAGAACACACTGATGCATGCATGTAAGGGGTCGCATCTAAAAGAGCATCTACCGAAAATATCCCAACATTTTTACCTGGAAATGATCCCATTCTGACAGCTAGCTCGGTGGCTTTTGGAGCATACAAAAGCATATAACAAAAAAATAAAGACACAATTCAAATTCAGAGCACATGATCATCATCTTAATTTGACTATCTAATATGTTGGCAAAGTTCTGTTTGCTTTGAGTTTTCGTATATAAATTAGATTTGAATGCATATATGGGGTTAGACAGCAATGCATTCAAATGATTTATTCCCAGCAATTAAAAAAAACGCTGATTATCACTACATTTTCTTGTAGTGATAAGAGAAAAAATAAAGAAAAAACAGAATTAATGACACACGACACACAAAATATATGTGGTTTGACAATGAGTCTATGTCCACAAAATTGCCGAAAAATTTATTTTAGATGATAGTCAAATATACAATACGATAGTACAATAGCCATACAAAATAATACAATGTATATATATATATAGTAAAACCTTGATTAGCAGATTAGATTGGTTTTAAGAGCTAAAAACAGTCCAAGCCTCGTTGAAACTCCTTTAACAAATCGCAACAAATTCTTGTCAAATCATGTCACTAAGTTAGGGAAAATCAAGCACCACACAAACAAGCCCAACTTCTATTACTCAAAACTAACACGTGCAACGACACCTTTCCTATCGTATTTGACACTTTGCAAACAATTTTAGGAAGTATTTAAACTTCATCCATCTTCGAAACAACAAAATATGATCCTTGGGGTAATTTTTTTTTTCTTTTTTAAGAAAAAGAATGAAATGAAAGGTTCCCCCCGCCCCCCTCTTAGCTAGAGCCAAAAAAGTAAATTAAAGTGGATTCCCCCCACTTAGCTAGAGCCAAACAAGCAAATTAAAGTGGATTCCCCCCCCCCCCCCCCCCCTTTAGCTAGAGCCAAAAAAGCAAATTAAAGTGGATTTGGACACCGCTGGGAGAAGTACTGACCTTCTCACGTGCTAAGGTCTGGAGGATGGTTCCACTCTTATGCAAATCATGATGTCTATCCTTGACTGAAATTTTAGCATAAAGACACGTAAGTTGGCACCTAGTCTGGAATTTCAACCTGAAGATAGAACACACTGATGCATGCATGTAAGGGGTCGCATCTAAAAGAGCATCTACCGAAAAGATCCCAACATTTTTAACTGGAAATTATCCCATTCTGACAGTTAGCTCGGTGGCTTTTGGAGCAGACAAAAGCATATAACGAAAAAATAAAGACACAATTCAAATTCAGAGCACATGATCATCATCTTAATTTGACTATCTAATATGTTGGCAAAGTTCTGTTTGCTTTGAGTTTTCGTATATAAATTAGATATCATGCATATATGGGGTTAGACAGCAATGCATTCAAATGATTTTTTTGACAGATATTGCATGCACCACCCATCACGATCTGATATCAAGAAACCAGTGATGACCTTGGTTATCAATGGCTGAGATGACTTGTTAGCTAGGAAGTAATGGTGATGCTAAGCACTAGATTGAATTTTCTCCTAATTTCAAGTACTATTGGTACTTTATACACAAATCAAGTAACTACATATAACAGCATTAACGGAAATGTATGCCATGCTTGTTTAGAAAATGCTCTGTTTTTCCAAACATAGGTCACACAAATGGGTTAGTGTTATGATACTACCTCCAAACTTAGAACAACCCGTACAGGAAAATCATATAAATTCGTGCGAAAGGAAGAAGATGGGGGAGCATGGAAAAAAATGTAGTGTGCAAACAAACATGCAAGCTGTGAAAAACAACAATTAAGGCATGAAGGGGGAGCGAGACTCAAAATTAAAGGGAGAAGAAACCATACTTCAACCAGCTCAAACAAAGCCTGCCCTGAAAATAATCGGTCGATTCTCCAAAATGAACCCAACACAGTGGTACACAGGCTGAATATAGACTGGATTTCTCTTCCAAACTCGCCGATGGGTCTGAACTACTTGAAGGCAAACCGAGAAACCCACCGACAAACACTAACCAGGGTGAGAAGGGGGTGGAATAAGAGACTCCGAAAAAGAAAATCGCTTCGTGTACGTGTGTGCGACAGGAAATCTTCAAGCCGAGTGGTTAAACCAAGGAAAATGTAGGGGATTTGCAGAAGGTAATTACCGAAGCACCTGCAGATGCTGGGTAGGGAGTATGGTTTCGCCGAAGAGGAGTCGGGGGAATGATTTGGGAACTCTGGTAGTGTTTTGGGTAAAAGTGTTGGGGGGAAATTAATAAAACTTAGCTCATTTTGGCGCCTGACTTAATTTCGACGTATCATGTAGCGCTGTAATAAGTTTTTGTAATTTGCAGCGCTATTAGTTGCCGAGAATATAGCATAAATCGCTGCAATAAAAGTTCAAATCACTGCCCGTTTAATTAGCGTTGAATATTTGTAGCGATGACAAAATCGCTGTAAATAATAATAATAAGCAGCGAATTTATTCCCAGCAATTAAAAAAACGCTGAGAAAAGCACATTTTCTTGTAGTGCAGCTAGCATGCATATATACATGTACGTCTATCTCCTGGCGGATTAATAAGATATCCCACTTGCTGAAACAGGAGATGTATAATCTCTTGGTGGATTAAGATATTCCACGTCTTTATTAATTACATACATCGATCATATTACTAACAAATTAAAAGGCAGTAATTAATTAAATAAGATCGATCATATGATCTCTAGCTTCGTTACTTTTTTCATCTTCTCTTAATTTCTAATTTCCATATTATCAAGGATATATACTTGCTCCGGGCAGCTGTATTAGCAAGAATATCAGACAAATTAACCTGCATAATTGATTGAAATGTCAGAAGCTGGTGATCTGCTGCCAAGTACTCCAACCAAAAATATCCAACGGTCCACATGTATGCATAAGTCAAAAACATAAAAAAAACACCGTACGTTGTGGTTCCATGTTGGTACTGATAATAGGGCAGTACTGTTCTAGCACTTGGCTACATATATATATAGGTTGATTTTTCCATCTTCCTTGTTTGTACGCGGAGTAATTGAAATTTAAGGGCATATGATCATCTCATGCTGTATGTTTGGGGGTTAGGGCACATTGATGCCAGAAAGAAGCACTGCTTCACATGCGTACACATGGAATATTGACAGTACACACACACACACATTTACAGGTTGTCTTTACATTTATATATTGACAGTACACACACACATATCAGTACTGAGGTGAAAAACTTTTATTAGTTAGCAGAAAAAGTATTGAAATGTTAAGTACTTCTTATATTATATGACTATATTAATTGAAAGATCATAGTTTGTTTTGCACTAAAATGAATACCATTTATTTCAAGTGAAACAAAAATAACTAAACTAGATAAGTGCATGACGCGCTTGCACCCGGCCACAAACAACTATATATTGGACCTACATGTCGATAAATCATGTTGTGGAAGTTTGTCGTGTTTAATTGTGAAAGCTTGACTCGTATAGTGTATAGTAGTAGTACTACTCTTGATAACATGCTGCATGCATGTCGTGCACGCCAATTTAGATACATCAATTTCATGCATGGTCCTTAATAATTTGTCACTATCGACGTACGTATCATGCATATATTATATATCATTCCCAGGCTGTAAATTAATTAACGTATATATGCATCAGGCCAAAGGAATAATCCCGATCAAGCTGCATCGAATAAGACTGGCTAGCTAGCTGCACGCCTTCATGACGTTGTGGTCTTCATTTTAGAATAATTTTTGTGGTTATTAATATTTTATTGGATTTAATTAAGATGAGAATTATTGATCAACATGTATAACATGCAATAGATTCATGAATAGGTTTTGATGATTCAATTGAAGATAAATGATCATGTTCATCATATATAATTTTTATTTGTCAATTAGGACGTACGTTAATTTTAGTAAGGCATGCATGCAGGCCCTAGAAATTTCGAAGTCTTCTTTTACAACCACTCTTGAAAACTCTGAGTTTTTAATTAATTAATACCCAATTCGATGATCTTGACCCAACGCTAGCTAGCTCGATCATGTACCTAATCTCTGAATATCTTCGCTTGCATGTAGTTTAGCACAAATAATATTCTTATTAGTTGATGGGATATATATCGTACTCGTGCTATATATTTTAAATTTTTATACTTGGTCATGGGAATTACGTACGACGGCTGAGTTGAATTTTCAAGAGTTTAAGTAATTAATTAGGTTCCTGCTTACCAATATCTGAGTGAAATATATATATATATATATATTATTCGAACCCATAATCAACCGATCAATTACTTTTTTAAATGACAACTAACAAATTTCGAAGTAGCTGGCAAATGACTAGCTAGCTCCAATATTGAGCAAGACTTCAGAAACTAATTAATTGCCAAGAAAATTAATTAAAGCAGATCGAGTACTTCATCGTCAAGAACCAGTACTACTAGACTAGACTTTTGCCCGTTTCTCCTTTTCTTTCCAACAAACGCCTTACCAAACCAGTTTCTAAGATTTTCCACTGGCGGAGGGGGTTTAGGGCACCAAACCCCCTCTGCCCCTAACCAGCCCTAGAGGCTCTTCTGTTTATATGGTTTTCCATTTGTTTTCTTTTCATAATTTTTCCTTCAATTTTCTCTTCATAATGCGGACTCTCGTTGATCTATTGCTTTCCAGCATCCTCTGTCCTTCACACGCCGCCTCTACAATTTCTCTAGTCGTCGATCTTCATGCTCATAAGAGAAAATTGCATTTATGCTTGGTGTGTTTATTGCACACCCAACCCTTGCCGTGTGCGTTTTTCATGCGCAGCTGTGTCTTGGAGCAGCTTTTGATGTCACGTGCAGCCCTATCGGCTTCAGTGGCCCTTGATCCTTCCGATCAACCTGCCCGCTCTCCTTCTAAGGTGGCGCGTGTCTTGCACGCATCACCACAGCCAATGTTGGTTCAAATTCTGGTTGCTACCCTATATTATCGTTTTTCCTAACAGGTGATTTTACAAGAGGGATCGTGAATATCTTAAAAAATCATTTCAAAACAATAAGTGACAATGCACCCGCCATCTCCACCACTTCCAGCGGAGGTTCCATCGCCTCAAACGGTGATTCCGTTGTTTGCTTTTGTGTGAACACTTTATTTCTATCTTTTTATAAGACGATGTCCTCTCGTAGGATATAGGCAGGGACTAAGAAATTAGTCTTAAATAAACTCTTTTTTTTTTTCTACTACTATGCACTGTTATTTCTCTTTAATGTTTGTAATTGGTTCAGTCTAGGGGTTCATACCTCAGCCAACAACGTACGTACGTGGCCGTAGAATCTCTCGACTGTTGAGATCGAGGACTCAAATCTCAAAAGCTAGTGACCTTCCTGTGCATGCATTTTGTTTAGATTTTTCCTGTGTGAATATATATGGGACGACTGGAAGCAAAAATCATATATGTAAAAGATATATCGCCTGGTTTGTCTTTCTGCCATGAGATGCATGATCAATGTATTTTTTGATATATGCTCTGCAAAAATTTACGTATTTCTCATCTGTTTAGTACTGCATTATTCTAGATTAATGGTGTCTTTCAGCTAGAGTAGCGGTAGCCGACTCAACGTATGGATGCAGGAGTCCCACCCACAGACTTCAAATTCATGCCTGTATAAGGATCCGCAGCTCTTCATTTGTAAAAGCTAAGCCGATCGAGTGAAAAGTACTGCAGGTTAATCTGAGAAAGTACTATAATTAAATTGGTGAGCGAGCTAAAAGTGCAAGAGCGTTTGAGTGCTGTGTCAGTCTGCGAGTGTACGTGAAGTGGAAAGTGCAGTGTCTTTTTTTTTCCGGAACTACTGGCTCATAACAATCTATGACTGATCAAGGATCGATCGATATGAATATAATTTAGAACAAAAATTACCATGCTATTATCAGGAAATTAAACAGGGATTTGGGCTAGATCGAGTATGCCAAATGGAACATTGGTGTGCAAATTAGGACAATGCATATTGGGACAAAGCCTCTAAATTAAAGGCTAATCAACCACCTGAAAACTCTAAATATAGGATTAACAGCTAGCAAATATATCTATATATATATATATATATGCAAAGTTGAAATAAGTAAAACAATTGATGATGCAAATTACAACAACAAAAAGGTCATTAACCTGATCTAATTACCGGCCTGCGGATCGATTTCCTCTATCAAAATGAGTGTAGCCATGGTTAATAGCTCGACGATAATGGGATTCATCAAAGATAGAAAGACGTTCAACAGTTGCATTGCCGAATGTTTTGAGATGCTAGATATCGATGGTACCGGTACGCTTTCACGAAAGGAGCTTCGTGGAGGATTCCATAGGGTTTTGTCATTGGGATATTACAAGTCGGAACCGGAAGAAGAGACCAAAGATCTGCATGAAATCGTTTTCAAAAGGTTTGATGAGGATCAAAATGGGGTGATTGATCGTAAGGAATTTATGGCCCTTATCAGGGAACTTATGCAAGCCATGGCACGAGGAATTGGAGATTCGCCAGTTCTAGTGGCTCTTGAGCAAGGTAGTCTGCTTATGAAGGCTGCTCAACATGAATTGGCGGCCTTGGCCAGCATGAACCTGGGATCAGCTAGGAAAAAAAATGGCAAAAGATCAGATATAAATGGGCTTCTGGGTATATGCCTTTGCTGTCATAAACTGGAAACTTGCAGCTAGCAGCAACCGCAATAATGATATATCAGCTTTGTCAAATGATCAGCCGCGTGCATGCTTAATTGCAGCGATATGATCAGCGAAACCATGCCATGATTCGCATGATCAATATTTGCAGCTAGTGACGTCGATCCTAGTTCCTCAATCTGATCTCTCGTAATCCATGGATGAATATATGCACATTTTGTTTAATTTCTTAGAAAAGAAAAGATGAAGAATAATATCTAATACATTAACATCGATCATGTTACGTCCGCTGTCTGAACTTGTTCCCCGAGTATATTATATTGCAGTTTTCGTTTTCTATTTTAACAATTTCATGTTTCAATGAAGAATGATCGATACTCGAGTTATATATATATGATACATCTATAAATATACTTCTTTGATTCGGAGTACTTGGTAGGCCCTAGAATTTGCCAATATTGGATTTGTTGGAATCATTTCTGGAAACATATATATTGGTATTACATGAGTTCTGTTTAAAAGTCTTGAGTTGATCTGAGTCAGTACCTAAGAATTAGCTTTGTCTTATATATTTCCCTTCTTATTAATCTCCCATCTACAGATTTTTCGTTTGGCCCTGCATATTCTCTCACCTAGTAATTAACAATCTAAAAGAACAAGATGTGAATGAAAATATAAGAAAAAGGGGAGAAATAAGGAGGCAGATCATGCTAACTCTTGTGATATGCTATGGAAACTAGCTTGCATTGATCTCTGAGCATTCATGATCATGATCAATATCATCATGAAAGATTTCTTTTCTCAACATAATTAGACATAATAACCACATTAAAAATTATAGATAAAACTTTGAAATGCAGTTTTCGTTATATATATATATATGCCTTTTGGCCTGATATGTATAGTGCTATAAAGCTTGGTTTTTGGCCGGAATCAATGGGATTTGCAGGATATGTTCGCAACATGGTTACATGATAGTGTGCAGCCCAAGTGACGGCCTTGGTTATAGAGTACCTCTACTTCAGTCAAAAGTGATATTGATCATGTTCAGTGCATGCACGCACGCACTCTGTTTTCTATTTCTTCTACCGATCACAATGAAACTGCATGCATCTCCCTTATATACACTCGTGTCCATGTACGCCAAGGTAAAGAAATGTGACTAACAAGTCATTTTATAGATGCATGCATGGATGCAACCATAACAAATAGATAGCTTTGGATCAGGGTCAATTGTGAGACGCTGATTTATTATGGGTAAAAATCAGCTTCCATTGGGAGGTCGTCTGGCCTCATACATGGTCTAATATTGGATCCTTCTCGCATGCAGATCAGCTTCTGGATTAAAAAGTTGATAACATTAGCCTTGGGATAACTAGCTTAGAGCTAGTACTACTCATCTAGAGTTTATCCAACGACCTCACATTGGATCATTGTAAGCGCTAGCTAGAGTTTGCATGGGTCGACCGATGATCAGGTTCTTCGACGTAGTACTAATTCTGCAGAGGAAAAAAAAAAAGAGAAATGTTAAGTACAGTCACTTTTATATATTTTCTATATTTTCTATTAAGGTGATTGATTACATTAAATACGTAACGCCCCCTTCAGGAGGCTTTACGATGGCTACTTTTATTGAAGAAAAAGTAGGAATAAATAAATAAATTGAATAAAATTCAACTAAATGTGAGGAAAATTATTGGACTAAACATCATCAAAATTTAAAAGTTGACTCGTTTGGTTGTTGAAGTGATTGATATTAATTCAGTTTAGTCTAATTTTTAACTGAATCTAATATTCAAACAAACAATTTTCAAATTAAAAACTCATCTCAATTCAAAATTTTCTTATACGTAGAACTCATAATCTTTTTCAATTCAACCACTCTTTACACGTGGGACCTGTAATATTTTTTAATATTTCATAAACAAATCTAAACTTATCTTAACATTTAAATACATTCAAACTCATCTTAAGTAAGTTCTATAAAAATTACTTTATTATCTCAATTCATTATTATTCATAAAAAAATTTAATTCATCTCAACTCAACTCAACATTTAAATGTAACAAATAGAATCAAACAATTAGAAAAAATGAAAATGATTGCAGAAATTGTTGATACTCGGCCTATAATCTTTTTTAAAAAGGAGAAGAAAGCAGCTTCTGCATAAATAAAGCCAAAAATCATTAATTAAGGTCGACATGACGAGTGAGCAAAAATAAATAGAAAATACAGTGGGCTTTGTTGCCTGTTTTATCATGTCTGAGTTAATTGTGTCTACGCCATGAATTACTTGTCACCAGCACATGCGCGCACAAATACATGATTCCTATTGCTGTTCTAGAGGAGCAAAAGAATGAGGATCACGCGGGAAAGCGATGTAGCAGGAATGGCAAGGTTTAAGTCTGAAGATTAGGTAAGTCAAAATTATTGAAAAAATTGATCACATGCTTTTCGATTTACAAATAGTAAAAAAATTGAGAATATTAGGATACTGCTTGTGTAAGAAGAAAATCTTGGATGAGTATTCAGGAACTGAATCTTCTGATTTTTCTATTGATCGAGTAGGGCTGTTCATATCCGGTCCGGCCCGGAACCCATATAACAAAATTTTAAATAAAATTTAAGATGAATAGAATGTTTAGATCTAATTCTTCTGTTAGCTCTAGATTTAATTTACTTCACAATGTTATCAATGAGAAAGATTACTTTGTTGAAGAGTTTGATTGTCTTGATTTCAATAAATAGATTCAGTCTACTTTGAAGACTTAGTTTGTTGTTAAGGCTGTTAAATAGACTTGTGATATTTCTAAAACTCATGCAAAAGGTTGTTTGTTTAATTGAAAATTCATCCATAATTTTCTTATTAAAGGTTACAACTTAAATATATATATATAATCCAAGAACATAGAACACTCTCTCAGAAGTTCTTGACATCGATCCACTCGATGACTGTTTTGTTAAGCAACGCTACAAAAGTAGTTGGGGACTCTCCTTTTCCCAGGACTCATCTTCCATACCCCTTTAGAGATAGCAAATGAAATAAATAAATATAAAAATGATCAAAATATTCCAGTCTGGACTACGTATGAGTTCTTAATTTCGTTCTTGACAATCGTTAATTAATTACAAACTTAGTCAATATTATTTTATGAAAATAATTTCTATTAAAAGAATTTATTGTCTTTTGTAATTCCGTCACGGCATGTTAGATTAGAAGTAGATCCTGGAGAATCATACAGTTCAGATGCAAGCTAAAGATAATATTTTGTATCTATTTTGCTATTGTTTTATGAAATACTGAAATCTCTGTGTGTATGTGTTAAATAAAGACTTTTGAAAGCAAAAGAAAAATCCCAAGTCATGTGAAATAATGCATGTGACTTGAAAGCCCTCCAGTGCAACCCAGCTCACTTCCATAGGAGAGAGAGAGAGAGAGAGAGAGAGAGAGAGAGAGCGCCCTTTCAAAGGCGCAAATCATGGAAGCCAACACGAATGAATAAACTGTATTGGGGGAGGGCTATATGGCTCAGCAACTGGTGGTGATGATTGTCATGATGGAAGCCTTGTATCTTCATCATTTCGGACTCGGAGCAATCTCTCACTTTTTGCCCACCCCTCATTAAAAAGCCAACATACCCTCTAAAGCTTCCACACAAATCTTAAATAAATCCCTAACAATGACATTTACTTAAAAAATGCAAGAAAACAAAACCTCCAAATTCCCCCCGTCAAGTTCCCCCCGTCAAGTTCAGATTACTCATCTACCCAAAAATCAAAGTCCAAGTTTGCTGAAAGAAGAGAGAAGAAAGTCCAAGTTGCTCAAAGAAAAACAAACCAAAACCCCCCATGATTCACACCCACTTCCCCTGATCGATCTCCATGCTCTTTCTATTGTCTTTAAACTTTCTAATTCTTGAAGTGAATATTTTGAGAAACAAACGCAAGGTTAAACACCATGATTCCAGCATGTTTCAGCCAACCCAACACCCTCCCAAGCAGCTCTCAAGTACCTGATCCTCAAAACCTCATTACCTGCATATACCAAACCCAGCTCTGTGGCTCTCCCTCCTATCTCACACTCACCTGGTCCAAAACCCTCTTCTCTCACTCCCTCACCATCTACGCCGCGGACTCTTTCTCCATCACCATCTCTCTCTCCCCTTCAACCTTCTCTTTCTTCAGAACTCGACCCGGCTCAAAATCTATGTACTTGACCCGAAGTCATTGCCAGAGGATCAAGCTCTACTGGGACTTCACCCGGGCCGAGTTCACGAGCAACTCCGCCGAGCCCGAGTCCTGCTTCTACGTCGCCATCTCGTGGGATACCAAGCTTGAATTCTTTCTCGGTGATCTTGTCGATGAATTGACTAGACGGTCCGGATTGGTCATGACTCGCCAACTCCGGGAGCCAGCCCTGCTGTCCAGGCGGGAGCACGTATTCGGACGCAGGAATTACGTTTCCCGAGCTCAGTTCTTGGGAACCAAACACGAGTTTGGAATTGAGTACTGCAGTGGGGGAGTGCTGAAAGTAAAAGTGGATGGAGAAATAAGCCTCGTTATCAAAAGGCTTGCATGGAAATTCAGAGGGAATGAGAAATTCTACGTTGGAGGCATTGAAGTGGAATTCTTTTGGGATGTGTTTAACTGGGTGAATGATAATAATGGAAATGGACACGGCGTGTTTGTTTTTCAAGTTGGCGATGGTGGGGTGTGGCCGGATATGGTAGGTCCAGAAAAGAGGCTGATGAAGAAGAGCTTGTCCTCGTCGCCGGTGTCCGGTACAATTCCATCGCCGTCAACACCGTCGTGCTCGAGTGTGCTGCAATGGGCAGAGGAAAACAGTGATGGGGGGAGGAGTTCGTGTTCTTCATCAATTAGGTCATGTGGGAGCAATGGAGGAGGGTTCTCTTTGTTGTTGTATGCTTGGAGGAAGGATTAATTGATTATAAGGTTTTGAAATTTATTGGTTGATGAAAGCAGTTGATTTGTGGTAATATAATCTGCCTTTTTGTGAAGAAAAAAGCGATTTCAAGTTGATCGGAAGATCATAATTCTTTATATATTATTGGCGTTGGTTCAACCATTTTGTTCTTGATCATCATCATCTGGTCATGTCCCAGATTCAGTAGTGCTACTGTCATTCTGCAATATTTGTCTTTTGTCAGCTCCGATTTGATGATTCGTTCGGTACGTTGTTTATTTCTTATGAACAGATCTAGTCACGAATTTATCAGTATATTATGTATCATTTACAACCTGAGTATATTAATGATCTATATGTAGTACTGGTCATATATACATATATATTTATATACATATATATGGGAGTCGATCATGAGTTACTTGAGAAATTTCCTATGGCTTTTGTGGGGGATTTTTCCCTTTCGCTGTACATGATTAGTAGAAGGTGGCGGGGCAGGGGGTGTGGCGGAGGAGTGAGGAGCGATCGCCACCTACTACGGTGAGGGCTAAAGAGGGCACATAAAATTGCACTTTACTGCGGTCCTGCGGATCCGATACATAAAGATGCCCCCCATGACCTGAGTGATGAGGTTGAAGTAGTCAGTTTAAAAGTGAGAATTAGATCAGGAGAAGGTTCCAATATTTCTCCACTACAAGAAAAATAGTTAGCCACAAAAAAATTATATAAAAATAAATTTATAAACTGATGTGGTTTGATGTAGTATATTAGATTATAAAGTTATTTTTATTATAAAGTAGATATAATAAATTCTACGAAACTAAATTATAGGTTTATTTTGTGTAATTTCTTTATCTCAATAGTAATTCTCATTGTATAATATCTATGATCCCACCGCCCAATCAAACGTAATAAGTACTAACGTTTAAATCATGCATCCATGCTCTCGCATGCACCCGCTCGCCTTGGTCCTCAAACCTACTTGCTCAAAAGGTAAAACCACCTTTGTCCAAACGAAACATTATGTCCTCAATTACCATATCTTTTATGAAAAAGAAGAACTACTCCTTTCTTTAAAATAGTAACCAAATTACTCTCCTCCTTAGGCCGGAACCTGCTCACTCTCCGTGATCTCCCCTCATTGTGCGATCCAGTATGTAGGACTCATGGACCGCACATGCATGCAAGCGGCTTGCGCACGTACGCATGAGTTCCACACACGGTCACAAGTCGACCGGCCTTGCCTCCAACGCCTCAATGAGCGGCATCTGTTGTACGAAGCTTCATAGGACTCAAATATTCAAAATAGGCCCCATTCCAACTCTATCTGTGGCCCCATGTGCAGTACAAGCACGCGCGCTTTCTGGGTGCTGTAAAAAATTTGCAGGATAACTCATTTTCAACTATCCTATTACTTTCTTACATTTCCTGGTCATGGCTTCCAACTGCAACATCTCAATCCACTCGTTGGATGACAGCAAACTATTTCCTTTGGCAATTTCCTCCTTGACGTTGCCAAAGAACAGGGCCCATACATTTGAGATGGTCTTTTCTTATCCTTTTATTTTTGTATTCGGTACTGCATTATTTGTACTTGGGACTTTTCTATGGAGCGCCTCACTCTTCCTATCGTACCTTTGATTTGAAATTCAATGTAACTTTGATGAATAAAATTATAAAAAGGTACTGCAACTATACCATATTGAGAGTGAGATGGCAAGGTGAAAGTTTTTCCTCACCCACATGCAATATGGGGCGTTTGACTTGGAGATAAAGTTGCATTGAAAAACGGTAAACCATCCACATGCTCAATTTCCATATAATAGGTTCCCCCCAATCCAGACCAGGGTCCAAATATTTCTCCTGTTTTTCAATACACGTGCGATGAAATTTCAAGCGTATAGCTTCTATTCTACAAATCTTAATTTGAAAATGAAATAGAACACAAAAGGTATGTCATATATGTGTGTGTATATGTATTCTTCTTAATAACAATATTTTATCAGGAGCCATTACATATCTTACACTCTGACCTACATGTGGCTCCAAATAAAAGCATAATTAGTTGACATGATTTACTTTTAAAGCTTGGACTTTAGTTTTCCAGACCAAGAGGAGCTCTCGCTGTCACTTTTACAACCCATCTTCTCTATTTTCACGTAAAAATGTAATGAATCAATGATTATGTTCCCTAAAAGATGAACATAGGTATAAACTATAAAGCTCACAGTTCTGGACACTGTACACTCATGCGGGCTCCAACATTAGTGAGTGCCTGTGCCATACTATAACCACACAATGGATATATCTTTCACTGTAAAGAATATAATGAATGTCTCAGAAGGGATAGATGATGCCAACTTTCTATTGTTTATGTAAACCCGTCAATTTTTTTTTTTTTTAAATAATAATAATAATAAGCACTATTGGAGTCTTGGAGATATTTGCCGTGTTGTATGTTTTCCCCAATGGTTATGTCTTGATAATTCTGAAGCACCCACAGAAACCGTGTAATTTCCAAGCAAATTCTAATAAGAACTTACTGCTGAGGCAATAGCATATGAATCTTTGACTCCTTCACATTTATTAAGCCTTGAACATTCAAGCACTGGACCTTCCAAAACTAGGGGTGAATATCTGGCCAATTGCTTCGAGTGCAGAAACATTCCAACTCTCAGCATGCCTAACAATCTGTCAAAGTAAAATAGGCTAGTGCCTGTAACTAGTGGCAATCATGGCACACAAACAAAAAGTTCTTATATGAATGTCGCATCAGAAGAAAGGTTTCTTACATTGAAGTTGCCATTTAACTCATAGACTGTACTTCCATCAATGCAAATCAGGGGCTTCCATGGAAGTTTCAGGTAAGTCCTGCAGACGAGATAAAACAAGTTTACCATAAATTAGGCTGGAACAACATCTAGTGGGAAAACAATTTGTACAAAATGGTTGATTTAATCAAGGGGGGATGTTTTTGTAGTTTAAAAGTGAGGGAAAATAATAATCAAGTAAGAGGAAGCATGTCTGGTTAAGCACCTTAGCTTCCACGTTGCTAGCACAAAATTAGTTTTGGAATTCATACCCTGCAGAGAAGTCATATTACCAGACATTAATGAACTGCAAGTATGTGGTAATGCAATTTGACACTGAATAGAAATATTAACAGTATTGTACTAGAGACAATGTTCTGTACACTTCAGTTTTAAAACAAGACTAATCATAGAATAACAGAAAGCAACAAATTACTAGCTGGGTAATGTGCCTTCCTAAATCTTTGAGAGAACAGGAAAATCCCCAAATGGATAGAACTCCCTTTCAAGCTGCATAACACATTTTGGTTGTAACTAGAATGAGATCAACTACAAATTCAACTGATGCTGACACTGAACAACTGTTTTCTTAAAGTGGATGCTGTGTACATTTTCCTTTTAAACACCTCAAAAGAAATTCTGCAAACAGTAATCCAACATCTAAACTTCCACCTTCTAGAAAAACAAGAGAATAAAAGAAAGGCATAAAACCCATCAAGTTTCCGTTTTCATATACTAGATTATAAAGCTATACCACTCATGGCCTGGGAATTACAGATGAGAGAATCTGTGGCTAAAACCAACTACAAAAATGGTAGGAAGCATAACATGGGGACAAAAAGATAAAGAAAACTCACATTTTTATTTTTCCAAATGAGTAATTTCATAATCAGTCAACACAACGATGCAGATACCCAACTATTCTGTTATTAGAACTGAAATCAAACTTCACATTGAGGATGACTACCTTCTCAATCTTTTGCAATCCAATTGATGGATGGTCAAAGAAAGGAACAAGCAATTTTAAGTTTCGTGAATATAACTCCTTACCTGAAAAGTGGAGCAGAGAAATTAGTTGATTCTTCTCTTAAGTACTTAAAAGCTTCCATAAAGTGGCAATTTTCAGCCAGTTTTTGATACTCAAGAGAGAGAGAGAGAGAGAGAGAGAGAGCTCCTAAGTTGCACATTATTAACAGAAGTCAAGTGAGATAATGGTTCTCTTCAAACTGAAATGTATAGAATCTAATAGTAGAAAAGTCAGGTGTTGGTGAACTAATCATTATGTGTGGTAGACATGTAAATCACTTTGAAAATAGTAAAAATAATGCTAATCACACCAAAAAAAAGAAAACCATATAATGAGTCTCCTTACCTTGAAATTTAATCGTTGGATCTTCAAAGATACAATCTTCAGCATATATTGCAGAAGTAAAAGCCCCTATTTCAAGTGAAAAGATAGTATTACTGGCACAGAGCCTTACTGTTGAATAAAAAGATAATTAACTGATCTAAATTCATGTAATTATTCTATAATACACAGAGAAAGGGTTGGTTTCCTTTAAATCAGTTCAACTTTAACCAATCATCCCCTCATAATTGAGTTTTTTTTTTTCCCCTCACATATGCTCTAAACAGAAAGTTTTGAATATGAAACCAGGTACCTGTTACGAAGTAGGCATTCTCATAATCAGATTTGAGGATCGTCACCACATCATCAACACCAGATACTAAAATCTCCTCTCTCTTTTCATCACTCACTCTTTCAAATTTGCAAAACAGTTAAGTGTCGTAAAAGTTAGCAACACACATATACCACACATTTCTTTCATGAATAATCTGTATAATTTATAATGCACCTAGAGCTATACCAAATAACATGTTATAGTGGTCTTTATAAGACTGATATCTATTAAGCAATCGTTCTTAAACTTCCATTCCCAGGAAAAAGGTGGAAACGAGAAAGGAAAAGAAAAGAAAGAACTTTATACCGTAAAATTGTATTAGCTCTGTTACCGATAGAAAATAAATTGTATTAACTCTGTTCACAGAAACAGAAGGTCTCGATCAAATTCCTTTCGAAAGTAGAATCAGGCCCAGTTGATCGCGGTTTGTAACACTTGCTGTGTTACTTTAACTATCGCTAATTTACGCGCGAAACAAACAGAAAATGAAGGAGGTGAAATTCCTAAGAAAAATCGAGCTGAGGGTCGAGTTAAGATCCTAATAAATTCAACTAATTTATTTTTATATTTTTGTTCTCACAGGAAACAAACGGAAAGTACCTATTTTTGTTGTAGGTGGAGGAAGAGGAGAAGAGTCTCAAAAGCTCTGTAGCGCCGCTCACCACGAGTTTCAAAATCTGCGGGGTTCCGGTTCCGGATGCGGCGGCTTTCTTGTCCGGTGTTCTGGAGGAGCACCGTGGGCAGGGGAGTCTCTGCAGAATGACGAATGGAGGGTCAGAGAGATTGAGACTTTGAGAGTCATCGAATCGAAAACAGAATGAATGAATGGATTGGTTTGCACTTGGGAGGGTTACATTTGGGCGTATGGTCAGAGGAGGAGGTTTTACACAGAAAGAAGAAAATGCTGCCATTGCCGGCCCCACTCTGAAACTGAAAGATATTCCCCACTTCCTTTTTCTTGTTGTTTCTTATCCGCTAGTCTTGAAACCCAGAGAGATCCTCTGTTGGCCATAAAAATGTTAGCTTTTGAAGGCCAGTATTAGCGACGGTTTTCAGAAATTAAAGTTGATTTTGAATTAAATACAATCTAAAATAATCTTTAGTACACCTTTGTAAGGCTTTGTTGCTACCATTTTATTGAGGGGAAAAAAACCTTTGATCAGATTGGAAGAAAATTAAATGAAATATTTATTTTAGATGATAATTACAGTTAGTGAATGCACAAATACTGCATAATTATTTAAAAAATAAATAAATATAGTATTTATATAAAAAATTAATCTTTTAATAATAAACTCTACTCTTTTTTAAAGTGACTATACAGCATTTACGTACTCCCACATACATTACTCGTTACATTAGTATTTATAACCTGCAGTTGATATGCCTACCACTTATACAACGAATTCATACATACATAATACTCATGTAATTATTTACTTGCATGAAAAACACCAAGTACATGAACTTTGCTAACGACATTTATGAACATTACTATGACAGTTTTCTACAAAGATGTGTTCAATGTACATAAATCGTGTTTATTCCCAGCAAGAATTCTTAAGGACTGATATTCATGAAGACTGGACTGAACTCCATAAACTCATCATTGGCTCTGTTCATATGTACTCACGCCTTTATCTGCAGGCTTAAGGATTTGAAAAGAACAAGTTAGGTTTTCATCAACACTCATCATGGCTCCAGCATTATCAAATTCACCACAATAGTTTGGAGCAGAGAATATTGTAACAAGCTGCCTATCAGCAAAGAATTCATATCCATCCTCAACAACCTGGAACATTAGAACAAGATGATACATCCTGGTAAGCTGCTTGAGTTACAGAAAGAAATGAGGGAAAAGAAGGTAACGTCACCAACCTGATGGGCACGGCAAACAAGGTCCATGTCATTCTTCATCAAGAATTCTGAGACGCTATCAGCACCAAAAGTGTAAGAGACCCCGCGATCGTTCGTTGCCCAGCCTTTGACATCTCCATCAGGATCCGACCAAAGCAAATCACAAAGCAAACCAGAATCCGGAACATCAGATGGACGAGGTAACTCCCTGATTTGATCTAAATTTGTTAGAAAGGGAGAAAGGCCACCATGTAAGCACAATAATTTTTTTGTCTATGAGCGCCGCCACCGGAAGACAGTTGAAACAATTTGTAAAAACTTTCCAAAGTCTAGTATTGAACCGGCGTTTACATTCATCATAAAATCCATATCTCTGATTCATTGATGCGCATTCATGATTCCCTCTCAAGAGGAAGAAATTCTCAAGATACTTGATTTTATAGGCAAGCAAAAGGCATATTGTTTCTAAACTCTGCTTGCCACGGTCCACATAGTCCCCTAGGAATAAATAATTGGCATTGGGAGGGAAACCTCCATACTCAAAAGGCCTCAAAAGATCAGGATATTGTCCATGAATGTCACCTGGTAAATAAATAACAGAGATTACTATCCAATTTTTTTGTAAAGCTTAGCATTAACCCAACTTCAAGGGTGATAAACAAAATGCAAGCAAGTCAATAATTCAAAATCCAGTCTTTTACACAGCAAAAGGCCAAATAGTCATTTAAGTTCTACTTGTTTGTAATGCATATTATCCAAAAATGTGAACAAAGTTTATTGCTTCTCCCCTTCTTCAGGAGATCCCCAGAGCCACCAGAGCAAAGAATTAGAACACATAATAAATGTAAGAGTTTTGTGCACCTACCGATCACTATAAACTTTAGAAGGCGAGGAGTGGATAGATCATAGATGGTAGAAACATAGTTTTGCTTGCTTTGTACACTATGATTATCCGGAATATCCATTGTTATTCTTCAATTCCTAAACTCTGCTTCTTTAACCCCATGTTCCATTTGCTCTAAAATTACTCAAACGAATCAGACATGCAATGACTCGAGCACCAACATTGATAGCACTCAAGAAACCTACTTTGCTTCATTCATTTAAAAATCAAATAATCCAAATCCCAAGAAACCTGTTGTGCCTTGAGCCGCCCAGAAATCACACCCACAATAGATAGAGATAGTATTTAAGTGGTTCGACAACTTGCATACGTCCATTGAAGCGGAAATTCAATTTTTTAATATATTTGTACAATTTTACAAACACTCACAACATCTCTCTATCTCTCTCAAATGGCCTCCGTTCTGGGTTTCCCCAGAACCCATTTTCGCGCTCAGCCCTCTGCCCGATCTCTCACCTCAGTGAGGATAATTTTCTCTTTACAAATTGTCTCCTTTTATAGGAGAAATCATGGGGAACAAATAGCCACCCTTCTTGACCAAGTGAGTCTGAAATGGTGAGTGGGTGGGTGAGAATTTCGGTGCCTAACAATCCAAGAATGAAAACGGTGCACACTTGGGTTGATTTCAACAATCACCCCCTTCACCCAAGTGTGCCATACCAGGCTGCTTGCAAACTGATTCATTCTTCAAATGATTGCACTCCTTCATTGAAATGCTTGTCAGCCATGAGAGATCCGCTATCAAATGCATCTGCAGGTACGTCTTCAAATGGATGTCCAGATGCTTCTCCAAATACATCTTCAAATGCATTAGCATCGTCTACACCCACAGAGCTTGCAAGGAATTTTCTTCAGAGGAGATTTACAAGTGCCTAACTGCACAATCTCAACTCTCTAGGATTCTTTCTTTTGCTCGAGTCCATGAGTCCGCACTCATGTACACCTTGAGCAAACTGAGCTTCACTCTAGCCACATCCGAGTGAACAATCTGCCTGGTGCCTTTACAGCTTTCAAAACCAGGCTCTATAATCCTACAATCACACCAGAAACCAACCATCAAGACCATAATATGAAAAACGCTTGTTTCGTAAGCTTTAACGATTGAAACAAAAGCTAATATTGACCAAAAGAGAACGTACCGCAGATCTTGATGGGGGCTTCGACCTCCAGAGATTGGGCTGCTGGAGGAATATTTCCCTGGAAACAGTGCAGAGCTGGCGGATTTCGGTCTCCATGAGCTGGACCTGCCTACCTGCCCGCACCTGCCTATACCCCAATAGCCTGTTGATAATGTCGTCCAGTACGACGGGATCCATTGTTGCCAGAAATTCCACAAAAAGCCAAAGACTTCGGAATACAGAGAGCTATCTGGTGGTTTCTTCTGGGGAAGCAGGCTCTTTCTGAAAATGGTGTTGGTGTATGGGAGGTGCTTTGGAATGTGGCTGTTTTTTTTGGTTTATAAAACTCCGCAGTTATGTTCCAGTGCTACAGTAGTAAAACTACAGAGAGTTCGAAAAAAATTAAGGTGTGAGGAATCAAGGGCTTGGGGTGATGTATGTGTTCGAAGAGTAGAGAACAAGATGCAACCGAGGATGTCGAGGAGAATTGGATGCGAATGAAGAGAGCTGACAGCGATTTCTAGGTGGCGGAAATGCCTAGTTCTATTCGTCCGAGTTAGATCATTAAAGTTAAAATGAACTCCACTTTGATGTACAATTTTTGAAGGATTTGACATGTTATCTTGGAAAGACATTCAATTCTGTTGAATGTTGGCTCTTGGCTCGTTTCACTTTCCTTCCTTTTTTTGTTTTTTTTTTTTTTGATTTTAGATATTTGTTTCTTATGTAATTATCTTTCCATACAGTTATCACTTTTTAACCATTCATTTTATAATTAATTAATATAATTATATAATCTTATTAAAAATTAATTTTAATTTTTGAATTATCTTTCAACAATTTTTCTAATCTTTATATAGTATTATAATATTATCCCCATATTTTGTATTAACAGATGTTAATAATGTAATTCTGATCATTGATAATGTTTTAATAAGGATTTCTTTTTTTTTTTAAATCATGGAGCAATTTTTTTTTAAATGATAGAAGGATAATGATTGGTTTATTATTTCTTAATATCTCTTTACTATTTTTTTAATTTTTTTACTTAATAATTAATAAAGTTACTATTAATAAAATTTTAAATTTTTTAATAATTAAGAATGTTAAAAAATATATTTAAAAATACTAATAATAATAACAGTGATAGTAAAAGAGCAGTAACAGGTGGCGGTAAGAAGGTTGTCTATTGTTATCTAAATTCGTAGAGGCTTGTCCTGGTCCCTGGAAAAGAATCCTTTCCACTCGAACTCAAAGTCCCGTCTTCAACAGAGTGGTGTCTTGACTCTAAACTGACTATCTATCCCTGCAACACTTCCAGTCTCCCTCCGCCATGGCCGAGGCAACTAGCAACAACAAGACCTCCACTCGTCCCCAAAAAATCATTGCCGGAGCGGACTCTTTCGGCTGTGCCCTCAAGGATACCCTCGTCTCCCACCTCCGATCTCTCAACATTGACGTCGAGGACCTCGGCACCTCCTCCTACTACTCTATCGCAGCCGAGGTTGGTCGCCGCGTGTCCTCTGCAAACTCTTCCGATACCCGTGGCCTCGTAGCCTGTGGTACCGGAGTCGGCGTATCCATCTTTGCCAACAAGTTCCCTGGCGTCTTCGCCGCCACCTGCCTCACCCCCGATGACGCTCTCAACGCCCGATCCATCAACAACTCCAACGTCCTAGCCGTCTCCGGCACGTCCACCTCCCCCGACTCCGCTATCGAGATTCTCAACTCCTGGCTTGACACCCCCTTCAAGTCCCCTTGCCCCGCCTCCGGCTCCAAACCCTGGCCCGAAGACATCCTGTCCTTCCTTGACAACTCCCTCTCCGAAATTCCCAAGATCGGATCGGAATCCCAATCCGATCCTGATTCGACGGCAACCTGCGCCATATGTTGTTTGGTGAAAAACCGAGAGTTGAACCCGATCGACTTGATACCGGGGGGGTCGATGAAGATCTTGAGGGAGAGCCCGACCTCCGCTATAGTGAGGTTCAAGGCTGGGAGCGTGGAACCTGCGCACCACCATACCTTCGGGCACGACCTGGTGGTGTTGGAGGGGAAGAAGAGCGTGTGGAATTTGACCAAAAAGGAGAAGTACGATTTGGTTGTCGGGGATTATCTGTTTACTCCGGCTGGGGATGTGCATAGGGTGAAGTATTATGAAGATACGGAGTTCTTCATCAAGTGGGATGGGAAGTGGGATATGTTCTTTGACGAGGATCTTGAGGCTGCCAGGACCGCTATTGAGAAGGAATTGGATAGTTGGTCTTCCTGAAAAAAGAAAAAAGAAAAAAGAAAAAAAAAGACTGTTTTTGAATGACAGTCGTTGTTCTTGTTCTTTTTCTTGTGCGTCTGATGTTTTTGCCGGTTAAAGATGCTTATAGGGTTGGGTCCTATGGTATTCAGGTCGTGGGTCGTTTCGTTATAAAACACGTATGTATCATAAACCATCTCGTGTTTGTTTTTGTAACAAAGCTCTTCTTATTATATAAGAAACTGCTAGATTCACGAAAGGAAGTTCATTTTTGTGATTCTTGTGGAGTGTTGATGATGTGCATACTGCCATTTGTTTGGTGGTTTAATGCTTCCACACTAATTTGGATCATGCTGCATTGTCTTTGGTTGATTTCCATTCTCAAGTTTGGGCGTTAGTATCTCTTATGTGCAATAGAAGTGTTCTCTCGTTTGACATCCCCATGTAATAGCTGGTCTGGATGGGAGGGCTTTTCGGGAGGAATGGTGAGAATGCACCAGTCCATTGTTTGAGAGTTATGTTGAAGGAAAGGAAGAGAAATGGTGTATCCATTCTTTTGTATGCATTTTGTATGCCCCGTGCTAATTTGAATATGAATATAAATTTACCTTAGACTATTAAGATTAATTGTCCAAGAATTTATTAACTTCTCTGGTGAGGCTAGATCTAAACTATGGCTCAATTTCGATTTGAGGAAGCGCTTGCAACATCTTGCAGTCTAGACCCCTCTTCTCTAATTTTCAGCGGATGGAATGCTATTATGATCACATCCAGGTAGGAAAACCACTTCGATGCCTTCCTCCTACCCTTTTCATTCAAGGAATAAAAATAAAAAAAACAGTTCAAAGAAACAGATTTTTCAAAGGTGAAAGTTCAAAGCTGCATCCAGCTACGAAAATTTGAACTTCAGTCTTCAGCTGAAGTGCAACAAACTACTTTTTGTATGCTATACACTCCGTGCGCCATGCTCGTTATCAAGAGCAGCCCTCGATTTCCTTTCGAGAATAACTGAAATGCGATAAATCATACTGACAATACTGAACCGAATGCTGGTGGGTGGCATTGATTGAATTCTATTGGTATTAATGTCTCACGCTTTACATAATTTGCTTACATTACATACATAATGAACAAACGTGCTCCAAAGCAAGACATCACCTAGTTCCCTCAATTTTTGAGGTGGGTCACTTCATCTTGAAAAATAGATGAGAGCGTCAGACTAGACTCAGCTCATCAGCAATGGCAGCTTCTGTTTGTTCTTGAGATTCAATAGCAGTAAGCTTCTTCCGCAATGCCACCAACTCTTCCCCAGCATCACATATAAAGGCAGACGCTTGCCTGCCAGATAAAGTTGCCCCCTCCATGCTGTCTATGTAATCCTGGAAAAAACAGAACGATCAATTGTCAAGACTTTATGCTAGTTTCTTCAAAAACTTTTCTTCTGTTATAATCCGCTGCTTCGTGTGGCATGGATATCTTGTAGATAAGACAAGGACTCATCAGCTACCAACTTACATATCAAGGGTCTATAGAAACATTATTGGTCTGTTATTTTTAAAGAAAAAAAAAATTAAGGTTTAGAGTAAGAGATTGTTGGAACTAGTAACTAAATTATGGTGTCCATTCTTTCCACAAGAACCAGATAGTTCCCGTGACAGTGAACAGATGGATAATAACTAATTTTGGCCGTCACAAGGTGCAGACTGGACATGTTAGTAACTATTAGCTAAGGAATTGGCATTTGGCACACAAAATGTAGTCAGCATGACTCACCAACCATCAACGTTCGGCCACATTTGGAGTGGGGGGAAAACAGAATTCCAGTTTTATGCTTAAAAGAGCTTCTTTTGCTTTATTATTTTAGTAGATCATAATATGAACCCAGGAACATAATAAAGAGTCCCGGTGCAGCAAAGGCTCTGATATATATATTATTACCAGAGGATTATGTCTCATCCATGCATTAATTATCTAACTAAAAACTGATTTCTTGAGTAGAGATTTGGTTTAATGATTGGAAATTATAGACAGAGCAAAGGAAAAGGATTTGATAAGTTAAACAAAAAGAAATTGATGGAGAGAAAGCAAATGGGTGTGCATTGGCCAAACATTAAATAATCAGCCACCAAAAGAAGTAGAAATATGAAACTGCTATCCCAGTAATTAATAAAATAGCATTTTGTATGACCATGTTCTACTCAAATACATAACTAGATATCTTAGATTATAATCTTTTTCTGGAAGAGATGCTAGCACAAATGTTCTTAAGTTATATGCATGTAACAACCAAGCATTATATGTGAGTGATTCAGTGGCAGTAACGTTACCTGTTTTGTATATGAGCCAGCAAGGAAGAAATTTTTTACAGGTGTCTTCTGATCAGGTCTAAATGGATCTTTACCAGGTGCCTCACGATACAAAGATTGCCCAATTTTGACAACAGATGACCAAGTAACTTCCAAACCTTGAGATGATGGGAATAAAGCCAAAACCTGATAACGTAAACAACCTTGAGGAAATTATGAGGCTTTTTTTTATGCACTCAATCTAACTCATAAGACGATACAAAAAACTCTTCTGACAGGGCTTTGACCAGTAATATATTGAAATATCGAAATTTAGAAGCTTGCTCTCTTTCTTCTTCTTTTTTTTAATTTATTTTTTTAAAGTAATTTAGAAGCTTTTTCTCTCAGCAGACCTTTTATATTATCTCCTTCATACTAAAGTTGTAACCATCTGCTTCTATTCAGGAAAATTATTTAATGAACTAAAAACAAATTCCCAACAATGAAAATTGGACTGCAGAAAGAACAAATCAAAGCAATCCGCTCTCAGGTTTCTTTTCAGTGCAATTTATTTGAGAAACATGAATGAAGGTACTAACCTGCTTCGCCACTCTTGCAATGATTTCCTCGTTCGGCAAGGGCATGTATGGGTCACCCGGGGTCAGGACACATCTGCAGGAGAGGAATCGCTCTTTTGACTTGAATACGAAACAAAAGATTAATGGAGAAATAAAAATGTGAGAATAAAAGGTTCAATTCCAAATTGCACACAAGCTAAGAGGCTTTACAACTTAATATCTGGGCTCACAAAATTCCAAATTCTTACTGCAAGTGTTTAGCCATCTCTAAATAAAACGTTTATATATAATTTTGTGCAAGTATAATGGATTTTAGCATTATAACACTGAAACAAATGAAGAGGTATGATACATACAGATCAGTGCACTAAGTGTGAAGCATAGAAATCTGATGAAGGTGAAAACATCAAGTGGCAGGCAAGCAAAACAACACATACATTTTTGGGCCCTTTTGGTAGTGTTTCTTTTCCTCTATTACCTTTACCCAAAATTTTCTTTTCTTTTTTACATTTGGTAGTTGTATTGAAACTCCTCATTTTGCAGAGACCTACAAGCCCTAAACAACACATTGTGGTAGCAGAATCAGTTGACAGTGGTAGAGGTAGGAGGGTCTACATCAGCACACAGAATGTTCACCATTTTGGTGCAAAGAATGAATAGACAAACACACTGACTCACAGTATCAGAACAAGCAAAACCTGATTGTCCGAATACCATGCCACTTAGAACTTCAAATAATAAGTAATGATTGCGAGTTACTACGTCCCTAGTGACTAAAAAATGTGCTGGCAGATCAACATTGCTGCAATGCAATGCACAAAATGATTGCAATAAGAATATTTTCCTTACTGGAGTAATGAACCTTGTCCCTCAATGTAGTAATCTTCTGGAGATGTAAGTGCTAGGTCTGCAAAGCAAGAGAAATCTGCGTCTGGAGTATAAAGAAGGTTATCTAACCCCACAGCTTGCCTCAATTGCCTACCAGTCAGAAAGTAATGGTTCACAAGGAAATAAACCACCAAAGCAATGGGCTTTCGGATGTGAAACAGAAACAGAATTGACTTTGGTCCACATAGCAATGCCATCCAACTTTTCCATGCCAATAACACAATATCGATGAGATAATTACCTCGACCGTTCTAGATCCTGCAATTCTGTGACCCAACCACTGTATCTTAGTTGCACTGTGACAACAGGCACTCCAACTAGCTCATAAATATTATTGAAAAACTCCGATTCCCTCCACTGGGTAGGAAGTAATCTTTTGATTCCAGGGACATCACATGCTGCCATCAAAAGAATAGACCTAGGCATTACATAATATTCACCATAAATAAATAAACATAAAGTTACACATAGGCTTGGAGGAAGCGCAAACCACAAACCTGCAACATATGCATCAGCCTTCACAGTTTGCTTATTGGTAGCCTGTGATAAAAGCAAATATAGGCATTAACCTTTGAAGAAGAATCCAGCATTCTGATTTAAACCCCGCACAGATAAAAATCCTAACTGGATATGGATGCAACTCAGCGCCAGTATAGAAATATTTGATTCATAAATATTTGAATAAACTTAAATATTTCAACCCTCAAGTAACTCAATTTTATTATGTCTAAATGTATGAATAGTATGAAAGCTTCTTTAAGATTTTTAAAGCAGTGAAATGTGAAGCAAATCACCTTAGACATGGCAAGTCCTGTAACATATGTGTCACCATCGGCGGATTTATCATAAAGTATCTGTCTACAACCCCACCTAAGATGGAACCTGTTCTAGCATAGGAGGAGAGGAAGAAATCACTACCATAGAATAAAACAGATTAAGATCCTCCAGATTTGTTAGGATGGTAGTTCTAAAATAGTTGATTTTCCTTAATTTATTGTATCTTGTTTACTTATTAAAAGATTGTTGTATTTTATTAAGTTGTATACTGAGGTGACAAAATCTGAACCATTTAATAAAACAATAGCGCAGCACCATGATACACTAAAAAAAGTGGAGGATCCTAATTGAGGAGGGATACAACAGTAATTAATGAATCATTATTGAATCATAATTCCATCAAAGTCATGTAGTTCTTGTCCTCCACAAATAATACCTGCCCCCTTTGTCTGTGATATACTTTCTGATAGGCCCACTCAAGTAAACATCCGGTGAACCCTTGAGCATGCGTAGTAGGGAAGCCTCCGTCTTAGTGGCAAACAATGAGAATATGGTTAGCATGCAACGAGCACTGATATTATCACAATCAATAAACCCAAGGGCATAGGCAACAGGATCCCACATTCTCTGAATACTCATGCGTGTACCACCTTTGGACAGGAACCAATCAGAGAAGCTGATCTGTTAAAAAAATATCAAAGGTTCAACATATTATAATCATATTAAACATAACAAGTATATAAACAAAGTGTGAAAATGAAAAAGATCCCCCCTTAAAAACCCAAACAGAAAATACTAAAAAAAGTTAGGGGACAAAAACAACCCCCTTCCCCCCCCCCCCCCCCCCCCCCCCCCAAAAAAAAAAAAGAAGTCTTCATGAGAACTAACGACTTCTCTCCCGGCAATTTAGGCCCCGTTTGGATTCAGAAAGTATCTCATCTCATTTTATCTCATCTTATTAATTTTTTAAAATTTTCACACAAAATATAATAAACAATTTAACTTTTTTAAATTTCAATTCAATTTTTTTAAATTCTAAAATAATAATAATATTTTATTCAACTTTTATCTTTCATCTAAAACCATCTCATCTTATCATTGAATTCAAACCAGGCCTTAGTTTTCAGATCTCCCAAGAATGATAGACAAATTTTACAGAAAGATGTAAAGGATATTGCTGCTCCACAGATGTGTCTTGTTGGAGAATGTGTAGTTTGACTTAGCATGCCAGTTAGTTAATAAAACAGAAAAAAAAAAAAAAAGAAAGAAAGAAAGAAAGAAAGAAAGAAAGAAAGAGGCAACTTTTCAGAATCAACTAGTTAATAAAACATCACTCACACCGTCCAAATTCCGTATGTCCCTCATTGCACCATCTGGATCAACAAGAGCCCTCACGACTGGACTTAGGGCAAGAGCCAAAGCATTTCTTGCTTTATCATAAGTCTGCAATTTTTCAATATCCAAAACATAGATCAGTAACAAATTCCAAAGCAGCAAGAAGATTCTTCAACTTTTCCAGCATTGCAGAATGAGGTCTGTTAATAAGTAGATCATAACATCTACATATTTTCCTCCTTTTTCATTTCAATGTCCCACAGAATGCCAAAATTAAGTTTGACAGACTGCCCCACAAAATATGAAACATATCTAGAACTAGAAACTGTGTCTGTGAATGATAATGGTTGGCCACAGTATGAAACTGTAGCTGTAAAAAGGCAGTACCGACGGCATAGTAAGCACTACCTGAAGTTGATTTGTAGATAAAAATGCGCGAATCCCATGTAATGGTGCTCCCATAGGAAATCTAAAATCAAGTTCTGCAGTTGAAAGTCAAATTATTAGCAACATATTTCAGTATAAATTATTTGTGTGAGACAGAACTTACAAAAGCAATAGGGCAAAATGAAACTGTTAAACATACTAATTATATGGTAAAATTTAGTTTGAGACCAATCACTAAACCATACCACCAATTTGACCCTCCTTGTTTACAAAAGTGTGAGTGTGGTCCTTCACAAGTAGATTTTTATCAGCACCCACCTGTGTTCAAGCAGAGATAAGAAATTTATTAGAGACCACATATTTAGAAGCCCTTTTCATCAAGATGAAGACATGGCAATAATTTCAAATTATTAGGATACTTTACAAGATATTGATACCAGAAAGATAATTGGTACTTTTTTTTTCTTTTGGGGTTTGGGGGGGGGGGGGGGGGGGGGGGGGGGGAGGCGGGGAGTAAGTGCAGAGCAGGCACAAATTTGAATCAGCCATCAGATCTTAAAACAGCTTACAACTTTTTTCCCAGATAAATAGAGTATTCTTTACATTCAGAGAACAAAACACGATTCAATGTTGCAACAGAGCAACTTTATGTTGAATCAACAAAACTACACTATCATTTGAACATAGTAATTGATGCAGCCCATGAATTAATATTTTGTTTACAAGCAATTGATATTATATATTATCCATAAACAAGCAAACAATTTTGAAACTTTTCCCTTTAACAAAATTGATAATACAGTAATAAAGGTATGATACTCTTACCACGAAATTGAGTTAAGATATCTTGCTCAATATCATTTAGCATCGTATTAATAAGGTCAAAAACTGGTCATGGTGTCAAATCAATCCAATTTTCAATTATTAGAGTTTTATCCATTCAGGATCACATAGAAGGTACCATTTACAAGTTATCATCATACAAACCATAAGATGTCATATTACCACAACCAATCAAGTTATGTTCACCTTTTTCATCAATCGGAAAAGATTATTGTAGCAACCAAAGAAAACATGCAATCCCATTTCAATGTGGTTCCCGCGTTTGTCCACAAAAGATCCTACTTTTCCACCAATAAAAGTCCTTGACTCATATATATCCACCTGAAACAACAAAAGCAGAAAAGCAAAAAAAAGCAGGAATGTTACTAATTTAGTCTGATGAAAATCTATTAAAAAATCACAGAAGCTAGAATCCTAGAGCAAGAGAACAACGAGCCAAACCTCATGCCCTTGATCCAAAAGTTCAACTGCTGTCGACATGCCTGCTAGCCCAGCTCCAATAATAGCAACTTTAAGCTTAGGTCCCCGATAATGTTCAGGTTCTGGTGGAAACAACCCTTTTGGAGCTGCCAAATAAAGTACTCGTTTAAATACACCAATGGCCAAAGATGGCAACTAGAACTACTAACTGTTTTACCATTAGCCATAAGATTTTGAATCTTCTGGTTACATAATAAAATTAAAAAAGAAAACTTTTTCATCTGATGGTAATGTTAAACAAAAATGCAGTCTGTATTACTATATTGCATTGATACACTTGCCTAATGGGATGGCTTTGATCAAAATGAATAAATTCCATGTTCTACCATCTTTGTGTCCATATTTACAAAATATTAGCGAGCTATTTCAGCACATTTGATTAGCTTTTCCTCTAAATAACATTAAAAGATGGAGAAGAATCCATTTGTCTTTAGAATTTTCACAACTGCAAAAACTCATGCACGTCCTAGGATTTGATCTTACCTCCGCCACAAAAAGAATTCCACTCATCGGATATAAGAGAGGCCATTCGTAAGTGAACAGTTCCAGTAAAGTTTGAAAAATTCAACCGTTTAGGAATGGGAAGAAAAAAACTGGTAGTCCAGAAAGGATAGTGTATTTCCATTCAAACTATGTTACTCGATATAATATTATTCTCTTGCTTCTTACCGGAACCAGAAGATGAAACATCCTACTTAGCAAGCAAATTTTCAGATAAACGAACACCCAATGGTAAAAAAACTACTCCAAAACGTCATCCAATTGCACTCTCGCTATAGCAGAATTCTAATCACACAAAAAACACCTCCCGGCTCTCCACCCCGCCAAAACCATAAAAAAAATTAAAAAAATAAATAAATTAAAAATTAAAAAAAAAAAAAATCCCTCCGCAGATAATCTATCGAATTCTCAGAAACCATCAAACCCCTCAAACTCTCTGAGAATTCACTCAACCCGTCAATATGAACCAAAAATTTCTCACGAAACCACAAAATACTGAATACCCAGAAATCTAAATGGCACAAAAAGCGAAAATTATAAGATAAAACAACAACAAATTGAAGAAAAAAATGAACACTTACCATTAATACTCATGTCAGAAACTTTTGTGTCCAAAGAGTCCAAAGAGCAGCGAACCGAGGCCCTCTGGCTCTTTGCCTGAGCCACCGAACGCCTACCCCAGAATAAGAATCCTGCCGTATCACAACGGGTACCAGTGACAGAAGTCGCCGGAAAAAGAATCCAAGAAGCCATAGCCAGAAACCGAAACGAGGAAGAATTAAAAGCTAAAGAAAATGAACTCTCTCCGCCTTTGTCTCTGCACTAACTCAGTTGTAGCTGCGAGTGAACTAATTGGTATCAAAGAAAATTAAAATTTCACTAGATGACGTTTTCGTAGACGCAGAAAGAGAGGGCATCTGAGGTATGAGATTCGCTTAGCCGCAGTACTTGGAAGTTAATGGGGCACTTGGAAGAATTGTGGTCATGCATGTGAAGTGGTGGTTCCGCTAACACGATAATGCGCCACCAACGCTGGACGGTGGACAAGGAGCAGAATTCCACCTTTTCCTTTCTACTTCTTAAAATCAAAAGTGAAACGAAAATGATAAAATTACCTGTTTACAATTTTTCAACAACCTTATAATAAAATAGTATTTTTTAAAAAATATTTATTTTAATTTTAATTTAAAAAAAATTAACACCAAAGCCCATTCTTGGATGATGGATCTACTTCCAATGTTAGCTCCAGTCTAAATTTCAATTTAACCTTAAAAAAAATAAACTACCCAAAATTTAGTACACCTACTTGATACCCAATTTATAAACATATAGTATCTCTATGTCAGGCACTAATAATTCTAATTATCATTTCTATACATCACTTTTATTTAATAGTAAAAAATACTATGAGAGAAACTCACTTCTATCTCTAGAAAAAAAAAAAAAAAAAAAAACTTTTCATTCTCTCTAAACACCCTTCACATATTTAGCTAGGGGGGATGAGAGTTTCGGGTCACTTCCCCCTCCCCCTCCCTCCTCCTCTGAGTAGGAATCTTTTTGTATTTTTTACTTTTCAGGCCAAATAAGGGAGAATCACATATCTGGAAGACTTCGGTGACCACAGACCAGCACGCACCCCTCCATGGTGTTGTCCAGCTATCAATCTTCAAGACCATCGAATACAGTGCCAAATGGCCCGCATGCGCGGGTTGAAAGTTCTTGAAATTTTGACGCGTGGCTCTCACGCGCCACCGAGAAGTCCTCTATAGACGCCACAAGCAGTGATTTCGGGGCTTGTGAGTCATGGACTTCCAAGATCGGCCGTTGGTTTCCTCCTACCGTGGGCGTGTTCTGCACGCGCTACAATAGCCCCTGGGTGCACTAGTTTTTCGTGTGTTGTGTTCCTATTGTAGTTTATTTCATGCCCTATCTTTACTTTCTAAAAAATAAAAATCCAAAAAAATATTACATTCGGACCTTAAAAATCCAAAAAAATAGTACATTCGGACCTTAGTCCGAATGGAGTGGTCCCCCCCTCCGCTTGGCAGTGCTTATGGTGGGGTGGGTGCTTCATATTCCGCTTAGTCAGGGTATGGGATTTGGAAATTCTGTCGTAGACAGAGTTGTGCTATCTCTTAGACTTAAGTCTTTAGAGATCTGCTGTCTGGACTAGACTATATCAATCACGGTAGTGTGTTGAGAAGCTATTAACGTTTGTAATTGGCTTGTTGTTAAGTTATATTTGTATGTCCTCTTTTATGAATGGAATGTGATCCATTATTTAAAAAAAAATCACATTTATTTTTTTTTTAATTTTTTCTATAATTAGTATGTGGTATATGGATAATAAGTAGAACAACTCAATTAGTTTAACAAGAATAAAATAAAATAAAAATTAATTTTAAAATATGTAAAGTGTGTGGTGTGCGATGATGCTACTGATGATGAGTAGCATCCATTGGCACAAAAAGCTAATAGCCACTTCTAGGGGTTGTTTGGATTGAGAGAGTCTTTCAACTCATCTCATCTCATCTCATCATTAGAATTTTTTCAAACTCCTAATAAAATAAAATAAAAAATTTAATTTTTTAAAAATTTAAAATAAAAATAATATTCTAATAATATTTTATTCAACTTTTAATTTTTATCTCAACTCAACTCATTATCCAAACATTTTTAGCCTTAAACGCAGTCTATGTTATGCTTGAAAAAAGAAAACAAACACACAATCTATGTGCATGTTTTATTGCAGAAATCTAAACAACCATCCTAATCCAAAGACACTCTTGTTGTGAGATCTCTAGGAGGCTGCCTACCCTCCTCCCTCCACTTATTTACTATATTCTTCTTACTTTTTTCCATTTTCACCGTTGTGGGCTTACATATTGGGAGAAGAAAAATGCTTCTTACAAACGCGATGGGGAGTCTACACGCAATCATGGCCTTCTTGGAAAATGAAACATATTTTACAAAATACATCGTGAGTCCATGACCCCCCTTTTTCTTTATGCTCTCCTTCATCCCAGCCCCCACCCCCTTCTCCCCTTATATTTGTTTCTCCTTCTTTTCATAGCTTCTCTTCTTCTATCCCACAAAGAAAACTTCCTTCCCAATTACCATGGCCTTCATCTTAGCCATTCTCAATCACCATTGTCTTCATCTTTGTAGTTCAAAAAACTTCATTCCCTTCCTCTTTCTTCTTCGCCACCTAATCCTTTGCTACCCTACCAAGATGCAAGACTATACGTATGAAACTCAAGTTTTGCGTTTCCATCATGTAGCAATCTTTTGTGCCTCCAAGTCACAAGCAAAAATTAGATAACTTCCATAGAACTCAAATGTAAAAGGAACAAGATATAAATGACAAACGCTTAAACTAGTTCTGCATTTTGCCTCTTCTAGCCTGCCATAATTGAAGTTCGCTTGGAAATATCATCATTGGTTCAGAAGTGAATTCACAGTAATGAACCCCTATAAACATTAAACAATTAATAAAAAAAAACTCATAAACAAGAACAAAGAGAATTTTTTACCACAATGTATTGAAGTGTGGGTTTGCAAACCAAGAGAGAGGAATAGTACAAATGGATTTGCAAATATATGTACAAATTCTTCACAAATTTTGCAATCAACCCTTTTATACCTCGATTTTTTGTCGTGCAATCATTTGCTTGTGAAGAAGAGTCATAGAAAGCTATGGAATAGAAAAAGAGGATTTTACATGAGCATGGAATAGAAAAAGAGTGCAATATTTTGACTCATTTGCTTGAAGGAGTGAAAACTAGAGGGAATGAGAAGAAAACGTCTAATTTGTAGAACAAACTGGGAAGACTTTGTTTCGAAGTTTCTTATCTCAGTCTATTCTTTTTCTTTTTCTTTTTATTTGACTAACATACCATGTCCTATCAGTCAATTGTATGGCGGTTGCAAGTAGTCGACTATACGTAGAAGAGCTGTTTATATATATATATATATATATATACAAGTTTACAATGTCAAAACTCGAACAAACATGATTTGTAGTGCTTAATATGAAAGTATAGTGATAATGTTGTGAGAAATGGGGTTTCCAGGTTATTGCAAGGCAATGGGATGATACCCATTTTGATAATTGCTGTGGCTTATATTATTTTTCAGATATAAATATAAAAACTTTAGTTGTTATGTCGAACCTTGTCGTCACAATATATAAGTTCAGAAAAGAATGCTAGATTTATTTGTAGAATTACTTAAAAACAATTATCTACGGTTTGGATTAGTAAGATAGCTCGGATTACTTGATAAGGTGGAAGAAAGTAATGTTTACAGCAATCATAGGAGTACTTGTGATTCCTAGTAATTCAGTCATGTAAACATGTCTATTTAGATTATTGTGGTTGTGGTTTGTGTTAAAAGCTCAAGCTTTCCTATAGGTGCTCATGATGGAATGATTACATCCAAGATTCTTATGGTTTTTGAATATGTAGGCGGAGACCATGACAGTAAAAGTTGGTTAAGAAAGCACTTTAAAAGAAAAAGAGAATCTGCAGGAAAAACATACATATTTAGCATATACCTGTATATTCTACAAAATTAAAGGGGTGCCATTGATTAATAAAAGAGTTATCTTACGTATAGTTATTTTTACGTATTTTTTATATATTTTATTGATGTAATTAATCAAAATAGTTATTTTTTATTAAAAAAAATGATATAGTCAATCACATTAATAAAATATACAAAAAATATATAAAAATGACTGTATATAAAATTTTTATTAATTAAAATAAAGTTTTGAAATGAGTAATGCTAGATATAAGTCTCAAATAAACAAGTTCACTTTTATGAAAAAGTTTGTGTAGAACTTATCTATTTAAAAATTTTGAATCATTTAGCATTTACTTTGAAGAGCACTCCAGGCTCCCCCACCAGTCTCTTGATCTTATCCTCCACTATCTCAATTTAATCAAGGACTAGTATATTGTTTCAGTTCTTCAAAGACTGTACTCAGCCTAATATACAATACTATTTATCAATAAAGGAACTGAACAAGAGCATTGTTAATAAATTATGAATATATGCAGGACAATTTTGATGAACGGAAGAGGGCCAGCCTATCCAAATGGCCTCTTCTGGTAGAGGGCCAGCCTGCCAGGTGTTATGACAAATTATTTAATATGGAAAGCTACATGAAAACTGTCGTGACACCTCACCTTTGTGTATAATTTTTAACATTTACTTATACGAGGCTGAGTTTGGCATTAATTTAATTATGGTTGGCTCAAACTCAAAAACAAAATTTAATTAAGGTTGGATATATATGTACTTCATTTGTCTTTTTAGCCATATGTTTTTGCTTTTCTCAGGAGTCATAATTCTCGAGAAAATATTGTTAATGTCAACTGTTTTAAACTCATCAGTTCAAGAACAATGTGAGGTATCTAATTGATGAATTTTATAATTTTTAAAGAGATTTAATAAAAATAAATTTACAAATTGATATAATTTTATATAATATGGTATATTTATTTTATATTAAAAATAATTTTACAATTTAATATATCATATCAAATCATATTAATTTATAAATTTATTTTTTTGAAAAATGAAGTTTGTGATTTAAATGATGGTAAAATAAACCTTTTACAAAGGCTGATGCGAAGGGTGTGCGGCACTATGGGTATACTTTATAACGGAACTTCTTAATAGAAGTCTTGTTGAAAGTTTTGAGTCACAAGATTAGAATGCGGTTTGAATAATGAGATGAGATGAGATGAGATAGTTTTAGATGAAGTTAAATAAAATATTATTAAAATATTATTTATTATTATTATTATAAGATTTAAAAATATTAAATTATTTATTATATTTTTTGTAAAAATTTAAAAAATTTATAATAATAAGATAAAACAAAACACTTTCACTCCTCAAACTATTCTAATTTCTTTTAAAACGACACTTTGATTGCCTTAGAAAATAGAACTGTCGCCGCTGTAACTTCTGGAAAGATCAAAATGGCTTTTATGGAACTTTTGAAGGCCAAAAAAAAAAAAAAAAGACGACTCTAAAAATTGACTTTTTCGAATTTATTAATTCTCCCGTATAAAGAAACTAGAAAGTGATAATCGTAGCTGAGTCAGCATCTTCTTGACTTCTTGGCCCATGTGCTGAGGTGGACAGCTCTATAAGGAGAGAGAAAGAGAGAGAGGGTCTATACTGAAGAAAGACAAGCAAGAACAGAATCTCTCGAAGCTTCTTTCCTTTCTCTCTCGCTCTGAAAATTCGACAAATCTTCCATACTCGATCCTCCTTGATTCTTCTTCTTCACTATTTATTCATCTTAGTCCCTCACTCTCCGTGTAAATCTAAATCACTTGCTTCCTTTGGCGTCCTTTGATTTTGGTGGTTTTTCTTCTTGTAATGGCGATCGAGGAAGACAGTGAGAGCTGCGGTAGTCGACCCGCGCAGTCGCACCATCCTCTCCAGCAAAGGCATAAACTGGAGGTGTACAAAGACGTGCTTCGTAGAATCCAGGACTCGAATTGTCAGGAGGCCAACCTTCTCGGCTTCGACGATCAGCTCTGGCTTCATTTCAATCGTCTCCCTGCTCGGTATTTGTCTCCATTGCCCTAGTTTTTTTCACTTTGCTCGTAATGAGTTTTTGCTTGTTTAATTTCATTTATTGGTTTATATTGCTCGCTTGTTGCTGAGAAACAATTGGAAAGGGTAAATATAATATTCTTTTTTACAAGAATAATGGTAAAGAAAATATAATTAGGATCGTACTTCTGAAATGAGTTTCCAAGTTACATTTTTTCTCTCTTGAATAAGTCTCAGCTATTCTTTCTTTGCCCATGTATATTTTCTTTTAGTGAAATTTGTTGTGAGCATATTATCGGTTAGTAAAAGAGTAGAGAATCAGGCCTTTTTGGATGCGTTTCATCGTTCCTTATTTGATGTTTCATTTTAGTTCTTGATATTCTTTTGTTCTCTACTTTTTATGATACGAAAGAGAGCATTAGGGCTATTAGTTTCTGAAACCATCATTTTCGAGGTATGAAACTTTGTTACTCAATCACAATGTGTTTTTAGAGCTAACTTTTTTGAGCTACCTAATTGTTGACGTCATAGTTACGCATTGGATGTGAATGTGGAGAGGGCAGAAGATGTGCTGACTCATAAAAGACTACTACAATTGGCAGAAGATCCTGCTAATCGACCAGCATTTGACGTTCGTCTGGTGCAGGTATGTATTTTCATTTATCTAGATTTTTTTTAACTATGTTGCTGTCTTTCTTTTAAGAAGGTGGTCTATAAACGACCATAAATTGTGCCTGTTGCAATTTATTTCCTCGTACCTCAATTTTGGAATGAAGAGAAAGAAAATCTATTTCTACTTCCCCGGCAATGAATTATATCTCTTTTCCCGAGTCTAAAATGACGTTACATGACTGGAAGATAAATCCTACTATGTTCGTTTTTATCGTGGAACTTTACATTCAGATTAAATAGTTTTTCAAAAAAAAAAAAAAAAGAATAGTTCTGAGCATGCAAAAAATGATCTTAACTTGTCTGATTCTACATCTTTTTTTTTATTTTTTTTGTCCTAGTAGAAGTTACTTCCATTAGGTATTTCACTTGAAGCTCATTCTATTACGAGCCTTGATGTTGGCTGAAACTTGGCCCATACTCTTCTGAGATCTCTCTCTCTCTCTCTCTCTCTCTCTCTCTCTCTCTCTCTTTATTTATTTATTTATTATTATAAATAGTAATGAAGTAATAAATGGCGATCACAATGGGACTCAAACCCAAATAATCTTATGAGATATTTGAGGCGTTCTGAGAAAAAAATAGAGAATTAAAAAAAAAGAAAAAAGAAAACTTCTTGGAGGTTAACACTTCCTTTTAACCAGTCCAATTAGTTTGGAACAAAAATACATACCTAATTATTCTCTATGATTATGTACTTTAATGCAGGTTTATCCCATTGCAAGTGGAAATTCCATTGATTCCGTTCATTCAGATTCTTCAATGAAAGAAGATGCACAGAGTTCTTATAATAACCTTAGCAAACAGGGGTATGGCTCTTTACATGTTTACCTGTATGGTTGTACTCTACGTTATTATTCAATGCTCAGTAACATGTAAATAGTTTATTTTCAGGTTCTTCTTTATGTATTTGTAATCTTATTTGAGATATTCATCAAGTTATGTTCCCATTCCCCTATTTCCCCAGGATCCATCTGCCACCTACGTTTGGTTCATCTTCAAATCTTGAAGCACCTGCCCTTCAAGCCAGTAGAGCTCATGTTGAAGATGGAGACAGTGCCATGAATGTGACGCCATCCTTTCCCATGTAAGAAATTGAAGATTTCAACTCCATTTGGAGTAGTTATTTATACAGTTGAGATGATGCAAAGTTGTCCCCCCCACCCCCCCCCCCCCCCCAAAAAAAAAAAAAAAAAAAAACCTTCTTCACGCTTTTTCTTGAATTTTAGACATAACATCTTCTAATGCATGTGTGAATGAGAGTGAGTTAAAATACAGCAATTTATAGCTTTTGTTGGTTTTTCCGCCCGCGCGTTGGGGGGGGGGGGGGGGGTGTTCCATCCTTCTGGCGGTGAGGTTCTCTGTCTTGGCCAATTTTCAGTTTGTAGTATTTCGTGGTCGCCCATCCAAATTGACTATACAAGTTTTCTTCTCTTGTCTTGGGTGAGTATAATAGGAAGTGAGCAGTTTGGTGTTATATGCCATGAATACAATCTTTTTAATGATTGGTTGGTGTTGATTAATGTCTTTCTGTTCATTTCTACACAGTTTTATTCTATTTTCCTCAGCTGCACAGTTTTATTGAACAGTTACTAATCTTGTAGGCCTATGCACGAGATTACGTTTTCAACAGTTGACAAGCCCAAACTCCTCAATCAGGTACCAACCCACATGCATGGAATATACCATCATGTGGTTTGATATTATTGCTGGATAAAATGGTTGCATGATATTCTCTCTCCCTTTCTTTCTACTAATTAACAGTAAGACCGATCTATTTGCCAGTTGACTTTAATACTCTCTGAGATTGGACTGAACATTCAAGAAGCTCATGCATTTTCGACCTTGGATGGGTTCTCTCTGGATGTCTTTGTTGTTGATGGTTGGCCTTTTGAGGTATGATCTTGTACTTTTCTTTTGGGAATATCATTCCTGCATAGTATGTTCCTCTGTTTTGTTGAGTAATATATAATTGCCCATCGCTGAACTTTTTTTTTTCATTTAAGATTTACATGGCTTGCATGTAAATCCTTACCCAGCCTACTTTTTCGCTTCTGCATTTGAAGATACATTTTTTCCCTTGTTTATATTTGTGGATATTTAATTGTGTTAGCTAGTGTTTTTCTTGTATACAACTTGTGCACGGAGGCCATGCCTTGCCTTATTAATAAAATTTTTGTTTACCTCAAAAAAATACTTAATTGTGTTTCTTGGCATTTCTCAAATTTTAAAAAAAAAAAAAAGTTTCTTTTAATATATCTGTACTTTATTTATTGACAAGTCTACATGAATTTTAAGACTCCCCTTTCAGAGTTTTATTTTCCGAGCCTTGCAGATCGCTCATTTCACTTTTCTGTTAATCTTTTTAAATTAGAAAACTCAACAAATTGTCAAACAACATTCTCATCCTAGTTCTATTTCACTGTGATGAGGTGGGATTGCCCATCATCCTTTAAATTTTTCTTTAAAAGAAAAGGGAAGATCCAAGTGTGATGAAAAGTTCCACATTGGGATGTGGGATAGGAGTGTAATTTGGAGTATTATTCTTTTAAATTTCATCTTTGGTTCGAAAAATTAAGTGATAGAATTTTAACACATTTACTTTTGGGGAACATGATATGAGTGTCATTCATAGAAGTGGAGTATAAGATCAGAATTGCACTAAGAGGCAGCTCTGTTTTGCAGACCTGGAAGGATTCTCTCTCTAGGTGTCTTTCATTTCTTTCTTTGATTTTTTATGGGAAATTTTTTAGGTAATATAATTTCATTGGGCATCAAAACCAAAACCAAAATCTATTTTCTTTTTTGCTTGATTGTTTAAATGTTCTTTGCACTGAATATGTTTTTTTTTGGTTTGTCCTTTTTGTATTATTGTAATGTAATTCATATTGAGGATGTTTCTTCTTTCGAGGATCTTAATTTTTTCATGGATTTCTAAAGGATCTCGGTTTTGAGTGCCTGCATACCTTTTGTATTTAGAAAGACAATGGCATGAATGTCTAAACTTTTGTCTCGTTAACATCACTATGGTTTGATATATTTGCATGTGTTACATATAGGAAACCGAGGAGCTTAAAAATGCATTGAAAAAACAAATTTTGATGTCTAAGGTAATATTTTCCCAACTACCCATTCCTTATAGTTTTATCTTTTCTTTTCCTCATCAAAGTAGATTTTAGTCAATGTGTTGAATGAGTCTTCAGAATTTAGTTCTTGTAATAACCCTTCGCAGGCAATACCAGAATCATACTACTCATACATGATATTTATTAAATACGCTGCAGGGGCAATATTGGTCCAAAGAGCGTTCGGTTTCAACTGAGAACCAGACGAGGATTGAAACCTCTTCTAATTGCATAGAAATACCGAGTGATGGAACTGATGTCTGGGAGATTGATGTCAGACAGCTGAAAACTGGAAACAAAGTTGGATCTGGATCATTTGGTGATCTGTAAGTTGTCTTTTGGAGACCTGTGTCTGATTATGCTTTTGTTTTCAGCTGATCTTTTTTTCATGCTTAAAAAATTTCTTCAGGTATAAAGGCACATATTTTAGTCAGGAAGTGGCTATCAAAGTTCTCAAGCCTGAGCGTGTCAACCGGCGGATGCTTGGAGAGTTTTCCCAGGAAGTATATATAATGAGGTTGGTTTCAATACCTGCCTATATTTTTTGTGGAACAACATTTCCTTTCCAAACATTGTTCTTTAAGCTTTAGGATGTCTTCAATGCCTCCTTTAAGATTTCTCACTCCCCCCGCCCATTCTCTCTCTCTCTCTCTCTCTACACATATATATAAGGGAGTGTACTTTCATTTATGGAGATTGCCCTTTTAGTCTAATTATGCATACCTGTTATGGAATACTAGAATGCCATTTCAACACGAGGCAAATCTGTTATATATAACACCCCATTGGCACCTTGCCTTTGAATGATGCTACTTTATATCTGCATGGTTCCATTTCAGTTGTATTTGGCATGCCTCTCTGTTTTTGAGGGAGTCTTCTGGTCTCTGCATATTTCTTTCTCTTGATGGTTCCTCCTTTTCTTGTAATGACTTATCTTAGTATGCAGGAAAGTCCGTCACAAGAATGTTGTGCAATTCATAGGTGCATGTACGCAACCTCCAAACCTATGCATTGTGACTGGTAAATACACGAGAATCTTTAATAACAATGATACTGTGTACTCAAGATTCTAATTTGTTACCTCTAGATCTCACAGTTGATGCTATTATTTGCTGCTCCCTCTCTCTTTTTGAAACTGAATACAGAAAGTACCTTTTCTTTTTGTAAGATTTATCAATTTTTATTTATTGTTATATTTGTAGGATGTTTCACCCAACTTACTGATACCAGTTTTGAATGCTTATGTTTGTTCTTTATCAGAATTTATGTCACGAGGAAGTGTCTATGACTTTCTGCATAAACAGAGGGGCGTATTTAAGCTTCCATCTCTACTCAAAGCAGCAATTGATATTTCCAAGGGAATGAATTATTTGCACCAAAATAAAATAATCCACCGGGACCTCAAGACTGCCAATCTTCTGATGGATGAAAATGAAGTAAGAGTATTTCATGAGTCTGCAAGAGGTTGACCCATTCTGTCAAACCACATTTTTTTTTTTTAATTTCTATCAAACTCGTTTATTTATTTCTCTCACCTTATGTGGTTATTATACTCAATTGTTTCCCTTTTTTAATCCCTTGTGAGTTGTGATACTTTTTCATTCTATTGAATGCCATTTTTACTCCCACGATTTTCTTTCAAACGGTGGAGTGAAAAAAATAAAGTTTAAAGGAAAAGGTGTAGTAACATGCTTGTTTTATTTGTTCTAAAATCCCAGACACTTCTGAACAGGTCATTAAGGTTGCTGATTTTGGGGTTGCCAGAGTGCAGGCTCAATCTGGAGTGATGACAGCAGAAACTGGAACGTATCGTTGGATGTCTCCTGAGGTATGTATTGTTCCGAGCATTACCTTAATTTTTTGTTTGTATTTTTTACATTACTGCATGATGCAAGATTTTTGTCTCTGGCAACTTTTCTTTTCGGATACTTCTCTTGCTCATGGATTTATATTGTCACCAACAGTTTCCATGTGCTAGAATATGTTCCCAGCCATTTATCGTTGCATAACCCCATAATGAGGTTCAATCTTTGTTTTGATAATGTAGTTTTGTCAGTAGCTTACACTTTACAGAGGAAGTGTTTATACTTCCTGCATCTCCTAGCATTTTCTTACAGTGGTCTTTATGAGTGAGTGAAGGTCATTGAACATAAAGCATACGATCTCAAGGCAGACGTCTTCAGCTTTGGAATTGTACTTTGGGAGCTTCTAACCGGAGAAGTAAGTCTTATAGTCTTTTGAGGAAAAAAAAAGGATGCCCCCTTTTCATCAAACAAAGGAATTTTTTCTTTTTTGTAACTTCCTCTATCGGTTCTTTTACATTAGTTAATGATTGATGGCATATGTAATCCAATGTTAACAGTCTTTTATGTTCCATTACCAGCTTCCCTATTCCAATTTAACCCCATTGCAAGCAGCTGTTGGTGTGGTGCAACAGGTATTCACTCTTTACATTTCACATAAGGTCTACCGTAAAGACATTTTTTGTTATTTATTTAATAGGTCTCTTTAATTAACATGGCCGTCAGGGTTTACGGCCTTCAATCCCAAAAAACACTCGCCCAAGACTTGCTGAGCTTTGTGAGAGGTGCTGGCACCAAGATGCAGCTCAAAGACCTGAATTCTTTGAAATTGTAGAAATCCTTCAGCAAATGTCTGATGAGGTAAAACATAGTCTAATGGTAATCAGTTTCTCACCAATGGGGTCTTAAAAATTAATCTCATGAAACCATTCAAAATATGATGGCATTGAAAGCAGGTTCGGACTGAGGGAGTATACAGTAGCAGGGATATTAAACCACCTGGAGGCTTTTTTTCAGCACTCAGGAAGGGACACCGATGAAATTGTGGAACAAGCCACGAGTATTTTTAATGCTGCTGCATGTACTTGCATTATCAGGATTGTTTAGGCCATTTTCCATTTGCCTTTGTACAGTAATTTTCCCCAGGAAGGAACTAACCCTAGTTATCTTGTACTTGTAAATTTAGAAGTTTTGCTTGCTGACGAATGAATATTGGACGAACATACAGTAATGGAAAATTAATTGCACTTTGTCCCTGAAATTTCTAATTGTTTACATTGTTTAGCCAGTATTAATTCTACTACAATCGATACATATCCAAGTAGAAAATATTATCTATTTGAGTTATTTTTCTGTGAAATATAAAAATAGAATGTGACAAAATGGCCTATGGTACTATAACTAATTAGTAATCACGATAGCTCCTGATCACCGTTGAGGAGCTGCCTTGCACGAACACTGACCTGCAATCGGGCAAGTGCATGCATGCAATGGAGGGCTACACGTGCCTGCCGCCGGACACACACCCCGCAAACCACTGCTTGCAACTTCACCAGGCTCCTAAGTGCTAGGAATGCCCTTCTTGCCTGTCCAATTTTGAAAAGGAAAAAAGTCACCACCTTAATTAACTAGATCCAATATTTAATTAGCTTGTAAATGTAATAGGTTAAATATATTGTTAGTACAAGATGTCCCCTGAAAAATGCTTGGATCTTGATGGCTGCAATATCATCTTTGGTTAGATCTTTCTTTCTGGATATTGACGGTATCGATGAAGCTCCACCAATGGCGTTTTCGAAGATTGCTGCTGTTTCCTCAGTTGTAATTGTATCGATGATACCCCTATGTGATGTTCTGCGGAACTTTCTACGGACTCTGTTTAACAAATTTTGGGACATTCGCATTGTTCTGCGACCGTTTTCCTTCCTGCTGGAGCTTGCTCGTCTTGCCTGACAAAGATGATTTTTTTCGGTTCAGACTCCAAAGTAACTCTGTAGATGATCTATTTCTTAGGAGAGTTATTATTCATCCTGCTTTTAATCATCATCCTTGGCATGATATTAATTTTTAATAAATGAACTTTTAATGAAAGGATATTGATGATAGAATTTTTCTATAGAAAAATGTAATGGCTCGGAGGAAGGAGAGAGTACACGATGGCCTCGGAAAATTGCTTGGATCTTTATGGCACCAACATCTTCTTGGGTTTGATCTTTATTTTGTAATGGTGTTGATGAAACTGCACCATTAATTGGTCCTTTGACATTGATGGCCATTTCTCCTTTAACAATTGCTTCTTTGGTACAAGAGCTGCTTGGACAAGTGCTGTTATTGGCAGAAATGATCTCTCTATGAGAGCTGCAAAAGCTTCTCTGGAGTGTACTGCTGCAGCAATATTGGGACATTCCCATTCTTTTCCTCTCGGAGCTCGATGCCTTGCTCTCGCTTGCTAGAAATGTCTGTCTTACCTGTTCGAGTTTAAATCATCCCACAGTACCAGGTTATATAAATAATCCTAATCCATTAATAAGATCTTTGTCCTTAGTGTGTTCTTCCTTCTTTCTACTTTCTAGACAGATTTGAAGTTATTTATCTTCAACGTGTCAAACAAATCATTAAGGAAAATATGGCAAAAGAAAATGCAGTTGGGTTGGATAAAACGTACACGATGTGCCCTGAAAACAGCTTGGATCCTGATGGCTGCAACTTCTTTTTTGGTTGACTCGTCCCTTTCATGTACTGATGATAGTAATGATGAAGCTGCTTCATGGGGATCGCCTTCAATATCAACGGTGGTTTCTTCTTTAGAAATTGCTTTTTCAGTGGAATTGCGTGGATAAGTGTTGCCATTGGGACGGAAAGTCTCTCTGAGATTTTCTGCTAGACCTTGTGGGGACTATCTTAATTAAATTTTGCAACATTCTCTGTCGTTTCTTTTTAAAGCCTGTTGCGCCCGCCACGCTTTCACCTACTACAAATGTCCTTACCTGTTCAAGTTAAATGATAATCAAAACCCAAAGCATATTAATGGAAAGAACAAGAGATGCCCCTGAAACTTCTTCCGGACCATGTTAAGCCAGTTTTTCGATATCGCCATTAATGTTGTTTCTGGTTTCTGCTTCCGTTGCTAAAGCTTGCTCGATTTTATATCTTTTTCGCTCAAAACCTTATAGGAAGTGGTCGCGTACATGAAGGGGTACGTAGGAAAAGTGCGCTACATGTTTGGTTTGAAAGACACAGAGAGAAGAGAGAGAGAGAGAATTTTGTTGATGAATAACTGCCAGAAATCCGAGAACGTGGAGGGATGAAGTTCTCTCGTGGCAAGTAATAATATGCCTGCATATTTTAAAGCTTAAAGCTTACATAATAATAAAGAAAAGCTTAAGTGCAAATTTAAGGGTTTTCTTGGGTTGAGATGTTTTGCCATGTTCCACAATCACTCCTCTATAAATGAAATGAGTTTTCCAAGCTGGCCTTCCTTTTAAAGGCATCTGAAGTCATCTATAATCTGCTCATACCAAGATCAATTTTCTTCTTCACTGTTAATGGCTTTGATAATAACTTCAGCATCTCCAATTGGCTCCAAATATCACATTTATGAATCCTAGTTCAGAACAAATTTCCATTACCCTCCATAGTGTATTACATTCAGCAATTGCAGGTTGGATTATACGTCTTTTGTTTACACAAAGGGATACCAAAATCTCTCCTTCCGAGTCTGATGATGACTTCAATTTCCATTTTCTCATTTTTTGTGTCAATTGCTGCATCTCAGTTGGCATTGACTGTATTTCTTCCTACTTTTTTTCCATCTGTGCATATCCCTTGCTGCCACATTTGTTTTTTGCTTTTCATTTTGGATAGTCTGGTGAAATTCTTCTAATCCTTCGCCGGCTGCTGGAGCTGCCACACTCGGGCTGCCAAACTGGTTTTGAGAAATCAATGCATTTCTTTTAAGCGATATCCTTCTGTTGTTGTCCACTCCAATTCCTCGTTGTATTTAAATCTCTACCCGTTAAAAAAAAATGAGAATTTGGATAAAAAAAAAAAAAAAAAAAGAAAGAAAAATAAAAAGAAAGAAAGAAGAGAGAATCCTCAAACTTTTTTTATTTTTTTTTTCAAAAGAGCCGGTAGCCACATGTCCAGTGATCCTGTCCCAAGTTTATTAAAAAACCCTCACTTATGATGGAGGAAAACTGTGATTACAAGAGAGCATCCTCAAATTTGTTTTGCTATGTACAGTTGTAGAGTGCAAGTGTTGTGCAGCTGCATTGAAAAAGAGTAGAATCTATTATTAAAAAATGAGAAAGTCTATTTACAATCTTGAGTAGATGGCTGCGTGTGCGTGTGTAGTCCTATTGATAAATTTGGGTAAAAGGAAAAAAAAATCATTTTAAAAAAGATATTATTGTAATTTTAATTTTTTTTAAACATAATTACATTAGCTTGCATAAGCAATCCCCAAATGGGGACGGTACATAGACTAACTCTTAAAAAATTAATTTTTTATGTGAGTTTTATATTTATTTACTTTTTTTAAAATAATTGTACATTTGTACACTCATGACTGCAACTACCATTTCTCTTAAAAATAAAAGGATAAATTTATAACTGAAATCTTTTATAATAGACACCGTAATTTTTGAAAAGATTATTCAGGACTTGTACAACTCTATCTAATAAATTGAAGATTTTCAGTCATAATATGTTGTCTAATAATGTAGTGACCATATATTTTATAAGATGATACACACACACACACACACATATATATATATATATATAATTGTTTTAATAATGGAGGAAGGTTATATAAAGTGGCGCTATGGCAGTGGCTGAGTGTAAACGGAGTTGTATAAATATAATTAATCATCTTTACAATAAGAGGTTTTATTTACAAATTTGGCAAGAAAGAAACTTGACCATCTTTTGAATTGTGATCATCCATCACAATTTCATTTTTATTCTTAGCTCATTTTACACATACATTCTCAGTATACTTTTACTTCAACAGGACCTCGTTTGCTTCCCTGGTATCGCCTTTGCTCTTCCTTGGATTTATTTCATCAGTATTGTCTACAAAGCACACATCACGATTCTGTTGGAAGTCCGATCTGTTTCCAGGCAGCATACCCTCCAGCTATGTCTGTAATGCCACTAAAACCCTGCAGTACAGAAGTTTATCAGCCTTACTCAATTCTTTGAGAACAAAGAGTTGTAGAATGAAATCCATTCAAATGTGCATTTCAGACACAACAAGTATTGCATCATTTTTCGAAGAAATGGTGCATTTGTCTCTAGCATCAAAGCCAATCCCAGGACTCTTTAATCACAAGAACCAGTTCATTTACATAAGAACCAATAAGAAAAATTGATGCTTTCAGTGTATGGTCTATGAAACTAATTAGTTTTCAATGTAATCAAACTTAAGAGTGATTCTACATCAAACTACTGCTCAGTTGTGACATCCCAACTTTCAGGTCCAAATAGTCTCAATTTAATAAATTTGGAAATCATTTTGGAATTGATCAGCAACCTAAAATGAACAACCATTTCCAATAAACTCTCACATACTTTGAATATGCAAGAAGATTACAGAAATGATTTCAAAATGACAGGCTGTTATTCTAGCTCTGTACACCCCATTGGTAGGTAATGTCAACGGACGCTTCGAAAAAAATAATGTTGCAACTCCAATAAATAATAAGAAATCCATTTGCAACTTTTATATTCAAAGAAAAAGTGAGTTTATATGTGCATCAATAGCACAATATTATATTCCCCTTTTTGTTCAAAGTTCAATGGTGCATTATACTATACCTACACCAGATGCCTTTTGCTGTAACTTTTCTACAATAATGAGTACCCCCTTGGAATATTAATACGTTTGACATTGATATTCAACCTTATTCTTCTTGCTTTCCAACTCCAATAACCATAAATAAATGCTTTAGAACCAAGTTAAAGATTGATGTGCTTACAGCAGCTAACAGATCAGTGGCAGCCATGAGCGACCTTTTCCCAATCTGGCAACCCTGCAAATCCAGAACACATGTAATGTATTAAGCGCTTAAACCAGTCTGAAAGAAGCAAATTACTATGTTAAAACCAGAGATCGTTTCAGGTTTCAGGCCTGTAGGTAAAGAAAAAAAAAGCTTTTAGGAACAGAAACTTACAACAATAATCTCATCATATTTTCCGAAATGTGATGAAACTTGTGCAACAAAATTGGGGTTCTTTGCCATACCTACTTATACAATCAACATTAGAAGAGGAGAAACATGATCAGGAATAAGAAAAAGGAAAATAGGTGTATAAGAAAAGAAACTAAATACCATAAACTAACTTCCCCATGTAAAATTCCACGAATAAATTAGCATCAAAAGTCAGTGAAGGATAAAAGAACCTGATCCAACTCTGTACATGTAGGGGATGTTAATGGCCCCAGGTGCATGTCCTGCACTGAATTCTTCAGGAGTCCTACATTCACAATAAAACAATATCATGCGATATACACTGATTAAAATGTAGCAAATACATTTCTGGTTTGTCCTATTGCTCAGGATATATAGGCCAAGATGAACAAGCTTGCTTTTGAAAGAGCACAATGAAAGCACATGCGAAACACAAAGCATATTATATAGACGTACAAACCCTCAAGAGAACTAAAGGGAAAACTACCTGACGTCTAAATACCGGTGTCCAGCTTGCAGTAGCTCGTGAGCCACACGGACCGGCACCGACGTCGGAACTCCGGTGGCCTCCAAGTTCCCATTCAGAGCACACTTGGGACTTTTTGAGTAGCCCCACGAAAATATTCCATATCAGCAAAAAGAGAGAAATGAATGAACATCAATCATAACCAAAGCATCAAAAACCCGCACGCTATTAATATAATGCTTATGCTCTGCTTGTTTGTCAAGAATAAGAAAACATAATTCACCCATCATATCCATACGTATACATTCATGCATACCTGAAGTTGGTAATGTTTTGCTTACTGGCAAAGCGACATGGCTTCTGATTGGGCGTTAATGGCAATAAACGACCATGTGAGTACCTTTGATTGGGCTTGAGAGGGAAAAGGATTGGAGGAAGGGAAGAACCAGTTAGGCAGAAAGCAGAGGAAACCAACGACTCAACTACCATTTCTTCTTCTTCTTAATTCAAGGACAGAGTGCTATGTTTTTGGGTCTTCTCTGATCTTTTTTCTATCAAAAACTGGAGATTTGAGTACAGGGGATTGTGTTAGGTGTGATATATATTATATGGCAAGGATGGTTACAGTGATTTTTGTTTTTATTTTCTGCTATCTGGTGATAAATGCACAAAAGTTGATGACTACTTGACGCTTTGTAAGGATAAGTTTGAACCGCGAGAAAGAAAACAAAGTGGCCCATTCACACAGCTGCATGTTTATTATTATATTATCCGTTTCTTTTTTTTCTTGGTAACTACATGTTTTCATTTCCCAATGCATTGCACGGTAGACTGCTATTACACGTGGCAAACCATCAACCTGACCCCACCAAGCCATTTTGGGCCAGTAATGGATATGGGCTGATTGTATTTTACTTCCTATTTTATATATGGGCTTTGTTGGGCTTAGGCTAGAAGTCAACCGAACCCAGTAGAATATAGTTATGGAAGTAGTTCTCTGATTTCTCCCTTCGTTCGTTTTGGTTGTAGAGAGTAGATCCAGTCTCATTCGGTTTCTAAAAACTTGATTGAAGCATTGAAGCCCACATCTTGTCATAGTGGCGATGTGTGAGCCCCAATTCACACATTTAATCCGAACGTCGTATTCCACTAATTATCCTACTTCGACGAGGAGTGAATGCTTCTTTTAGCATAAGCACGTGGGAAAGAAAACTTTCATAGGTTGCCTAGCAAAGATAGCTAAATTGGACATCTCTGTGTTAGCCATCCTCTTTAGCCATCAAAACTACACCTTATAGTTTTAACATACAAAATAAATAATAAAATATATCTCTTTCCATCAGTTTAAAAAAATTTTACGTTGTATTAAAGTAGAGATCTTGAATTAGAATCTTGATTCTACACTCTATTCTATTTTATTAAATATTTCACGTATTAAATCACCAATTGAAGAAGAATCTGACCATGATAATGTTAAGATATAAGTAATCCTCTGCTGGACACTCGACCATCATCCTGGCAGGTTGATTGACTATACTCATGGGAGATAACATGTTGTTTTGGGACAAGTTATCATGTGAGAACATCAGCATGATCAAGTACTTACGCAAACTTCTGGTACTTTTTCTTCAGAGTTTCTGTTTTTTTATTTTTTCATATTTGATTGAGCACCTAAGTTCCTACCTTCTCAAAGCAACATAAGTTGATTTAGGAAGATTGAACGAAGGCACATAAAAAGAGTTGTCATGATTCATGACGAAGAAAGTGAGAGAGCACAACCAAAAATACGTGCTTCCGAGCAATTGCATGGAAAATGGACACCAGTAACATTCGTACATTGTTGCTGACTTGTGTATCCAGATGTACGTGAATATGGTTTTTCTGTACAAAAAGAATATGCTTCAGAATATACCCTCCGATTTTCTGAACCCGGATCTCTATCTCATAACTACGCTTGTCCTCTCCGAGATCAATGCTTCTTTCTCTCTTTCTTTCTTCCTCCTACCCAATACACATTCTCTGCCTTTCCCCTCTCCTCTGTTTCTTCCAAAATTCAACAAGAAGAATATGTGTGCCCACACTTGCCAATCCCAACGACAACAACAGCAACTCATTGAAGAACTGGAGATCTTCAAGATCAAAGGCAGAGACAGACGTGGTCGCAAGATCCTTCGCATTGTCGGAAAATTCTTCCCCTGTAATCCATCTCCTCCCTCTCTCTGTCTTGAATTTTGCAAATTATCTAATGAAAATCTTTCATTTTGACACATGAGTTTCTAATCGTTTCGTCGGTGTTTGGTCTCGTTAGCTAGGAGTTTGAGTGTCGACGTGGTGAACAAGCACCTGGAGGAGAAGGTGTATCCGAAATTGGGTAAAAAGGCATTCTCGGTGGTGTACGTGCACACAGGCGTTCAAAGGTGCGAGAACTTTCCCGGAATCTCAGCCCTAAGATCAATCTACGAGGGGATTCCGGTGGACGTGAAGGAGAATCTTGAGGCCGTGTATTTTGTCCACCCGGACTTGCAGGCCAGGCTCTTCCTCGCCACCTTCGGCCGTCTTCTCTTCAGCGGAGGGTGATAACTACGAACTATCCCTATAATGAATAGTATTACAAAAAAACCTTAAAACTCATCATGATCAGTATATTTCACTAATTGATCAAATTCATTTATTCAATCATCTGTCCAAATTAAAAGAATTCATCGTTAATCATGGAGACAACAACATGAACTTCGACTCGAGTCGCATGCTAATGACGTGGGTTTTGCGTGTATGTAAAAATGTGGGCAGGCTATACGGGAAGCTGAGGTACGTGAGCAGGCTGGATTTGCTGTGGGAGAACGTGAGGAGGAATGAGATTGAGATCCCGGAGTTTGTGTATGATCATGATGAAGATTTGGAGTACCGTCCGATGATGGATTATGGTTTGGAGAGCGACCATCCTAGGGTCTACGGTGCACCCGCGGTGGATTCGCCCGTCCCATTGTACTCCATGAGGTGCATCTCATAAAGAACATGAAGAGTATGGATGGGCCTTGTGGTCAGCCTTTTTTCTATGTGAGTGATAGGCTTTTGTTACTTTTTCTTTTGGGCCTTTTATTTTATTTTAATTTTTAATTTTTAATTTTTATGGGGCGAAGTTTTGTTAATTGGGGGATGTTTTCTGTTCGGGTCGAGATGTCGAAATAGATGAAAAAATGGGACTTTTTGAGGTTTGGACGACCCTCGGCTGCCATTCCCGTGGAAAGTTAGACAACCAGAAAAATTACGCCTAAAACATACTCCGTCACCATATATATATATATATATGTATTTTTCATAGAGATTCTTCATGTGGACTGTTGTTGTAACTGTTGAACTCAAGATTTCAAGTTTCATGTGATTATAAATCTACACATGGATTTTGATGATAACAAATGAATTCAAAGAATAAAGAAGTCTCAAGCTCAAGTTGTCTACACAATGGAGTCAAACACATCAAGGAAACAAGCATGAGCAAGAAGGGAACAAGTTCACATTAAAATTATAGAGTAATGTTGTAAATCTCTTCAAAATTCGAAATTAGGATTAATGCTCAAAATTAATATTTTATCATAAAGCATTAAAATACATTTTCCACATGTGCATGAATATTTTTGAAAATTAAATTTGAAAATTTTGAAAGATGATTGATTGTCATCTTTTGCATGTGCATGCCTTGATTAAAGGGTTGAACTTTGAAAATATTAAAGATGATTGATTGTCATCTTTCACATGTGCATGTTTTATTTGAATATTTTCAAAAGTGATTGATGCTTTTTTAGACTTATACAAAAAGTAAAAGATTAGGTTTGAATTTTTTGAAAATGAAAGTGTGCTCATTTTGTCATATGCCAAAAGTAAAATATTAGGTTTGATTTTTTTGAAAAAGTGAATGATGTTGTCTTTGACAATTGAGAAAGAAGAACCTTTTATTTGAATTCTTTGAAAAAGTGAATGATGTTGTCTTTGACAATTGAAAAAGAAGAACCTTTTATTTGAATTTTTTGAAAAAGTGAATGATGTTGTCTTTGACATGTGAATCTTTTTAAATTTGAATATGAAGTCTCATATGCCTATAAATAGATCATTTGAGAGATTCACATTCACAACACCAAGAGCATACAACATTCATTCAAAGCTTTCATTCTCTCTTCTCTAAACATTGAGCCTTAATCCTTGTTCATTTTGAGAGATATAGCTTGCGCTGTATTGTTTTTATTTCACTCGTTGAGGAGTGTTTTCTGATAACCTACCCACTATCAGCTTTTGTATCAGAAAAAGGGTGTGTATAACCCTTGTGTGTGTAGAAAGTATTCTACACAGGGAATAGTTGAATCACCACGTGTAAGGTGATTGCAAGTGTAGAGGGTGTTCTACACGGATCCTTTGTAGCGGTGTTGTTCAAAGGTGTAATAGGTTTCTATCTCCACCTGAAGGAGGTTGAATAGTGAATTTGGGAATCCTCAAGGGGTAGCTTGAGGCGAGGACGTAGGCAGTGGGGCCGAACCTCGTTAACATACTGAGTTTGCTTCTCTCTTACCCTTACTCCTTATATTTATTGTTATTTCATATTTTGTTTATATTTTATATTATATATTTGATTTATAATTGTTAATTTTTTTTAATACAACTCAATTCACCCCCCCTCTTGTGTTAGTCATCTGGGCAACAATTGGTATCAGAGCTAAGAGCTCTATTATAAGATTAACTATCTTTTGAGTTAAGATCTTATGGCTAACATTGCAGCTTCATTTGGTGAAGGTCAATCTAGTAGTCGGCCTCCACTCTTTTGTGGAGATAATTACTCATTCTGGAAAGTTAGAATGAGAATATTTCTTCAAGCTCAAGGTAGAGAAATATGGAAATGTATTGTAAATGGACCTTATATTCCAACAAAAGTGGTTGGTGGAGTAAAGGTCAAAAAGGAAGAAGAAGAGTTTGATCGTGAAGACGATAGACTTTATACTTTAAATTTAACTGCTATGAATTTATTATATAATGCTCTTAATGGAAATGAGTTTAATAGAATAATGAATTGCGCTACGGCAAAGGAAATTTGGGATAACTTGGAAGTAACTTATGAAGGAACTTCGCAAGTCAAGGAATCAAAAATTTATATTCTTACTCATGAATATGAAATGTTTAAGATGAATGATGATGAATCTATTTCTAGTATGCACACTCGTTTTACTAACATCATAAACAGCTTGACAGCTCTTGGCAAAGTTTATTCCAAGGTGGAGATAGTAAGAAAAATTCTCAACTCTTTACCAAAACGTTGGGAATCAAAAGTTACAGCGATTCTTGAAGCTAGAGACCTCAAGAAGCTCGAAGTCAATGAACTCATCGGGTCACTTATCACCCATGAGTACACATTGAAAAGAGGAGAAGAAGAAAGAAAGCCAAAGAAGAGCTTAGCACTTAAAGCTGTTCCTCATGAAAGTGAAAGTGATGAAGATGAGGAAAATGACGATAAAGATGAAGAAGTTGCGATGATAACAAGAAGAATTCAGAGGTTCTTGAAGAAAAATAGAACTCCTCCGAGGAAATCTTTCAAAAAGTTTTCCAAGAAAGATTCAGGTAAAAACGACACTTTAATTTGTTATAAATGCAATAAACCTGGTCATATCAAGCCAGATTGTCCTCTGCTAAAGAAAGATCGAAACAAGGGCAAGAAAGCAATGAAAGCTACATGGGATGATGATTCAAGTAGCTCAGATAGTGAAGCAAGCAATGAAGAATCAGCAAATCTTTGTCTTATGACTAAAGATGACATTGAGGTATGCATGAAGTCATCCACAAGCAAAAATAAGTGGTTTTTAGATAGTGGATGTTCAAGACACATGACGGGAGACAAGACTAAGTTCTTTGATCTTAGATCTAAAGAAGAAGGACACGTGACATTTGGAGACAACTCGAAAGGGAAGATCGTGGGAATAGGTAAAATTGGTAATGAATCTTCTCTCATAATTGAAGATGTTCTACTTGTTAAAGGTTTAAAACATAATCTTTTGAGCATAAGTCAATTATGTGATAAAGGATTTACAGTTACTTTTAAAATGGATAAATGCATTATTTTGAATGATCATGATTGTAATATTTGTTTTATTGCTTTTAGAAACAATAATGTTTATACAATTGATTTTGAAGAAATTACCTCACAAGATGCTATTTGCTTGTCAGCTCAAAATGAAACTAGTTGGTTATGGCATAGAAGATTAGGTCATGCCAACATGGAACTTATTTCCAAACTTTCAAAAAATGATCTTGTGAGAGGTTTACCAAAAACATATTTTCTTAAAGACAAAATTTGTGATGCATGTCAATTTGGTAAACAAACAAAAACTTCTTTTAAAACTAAGAAACATATTTCCACTACTAGACCATTGCAACTGATACACATGGATCTTTTTGGACCAAATAGAGTTGCAAGTCTAGGAGGAAAATATTATGCATTTGTTATTGTTGATGATTTCTCTAGATATACTTGGGTCATCTTTCTTGCTCATAAAGATGAGGCACATAATGCCTTTACCAAGTTATGCAAGAGAATTCAAAATGAAAAGGGCTATACTATTTCAAGTATCCGAAGTGATAGGGGAAAAGAATTTGTTAATAAAAATATTGAAACATTTTGTGATGAAAACGGTTTTATTCATAATTTTTCTGCTCCTCGAACTCCTCAACAAAATGGGGTAGTAGCGAGGAAAAATAGATCTCTTCAAGATATGGCAAGAACAATGCTCAATGAGAACAACTTGCCTAGTTATTTTTGGGCCGAAGCGGTAAGTACTGCATGTTATGTTATAAATAGAGTTATGTTAAGGTCTAAATTAGATAAAACCCCCTATGAGCTTTGGAATGAGAAAAAGCCCAACATTGGTTACTTTCATGTATTTGGATGCAAATGTTTTATTTTGAATGACAGAGATAATTTAGGCAAGTTTGATGCAAAATCTGATGAAGGTATTTTTCTCGGGTATTCTACTAATAGTAAAGCTTATAGAGTATTCAACAAAAAGACTTTAACTGTACAAGAATCTATGCATGTAGTATTTGATGAATCTAATTCTCCACTCTCCAAGAAATCTATTGATGAAGAAATAGAAGGTATAAATAACACAGAAAGTCTCAATCTCAACAAAGAGAAAGCAATAGAGGAAGTTCAGCATGGAGCCATCAGGAAAGATCATCAAAATTTAATACAAGATGCAACCAAACAGTGGAAATTTGTGAAAGATCATCCAGTGGAACAAATTTTGGGAGAACCTTCACAAGGTGTAAGTACTCGATCATCTCTTAGAAATATTTGTAATCATACTGCTTTTCTATCTCAAATTGAACCCAAAAATATTGATGACGCACTTCTTGATGAATCTTGGATTCTAGCTATGCAAGAAGAGTTGAATCAATTTGAAAGAAATGATGTTTGGACACTTGTTCCTAGACCCAAAAATTATACTATTATTGGAACAAAATGGGTTTTTAGAAACAAGAAAGATGAGTCTGGAGTCATTACTAGAAATAAGACTCGACTTGTAGCCCAAGGTTTTAATCAAGAAGAAGGAATCGATTATGATGAGACATATGCACCTGTCGCAAGATTAGAAGCTATTCGAATGCTACTTGCATATGCTTGTTATAAAGATTTCAAACTTTTTCAAATGGATGTTAAAAGTGCTTTCTTAAATGGTTTTATAAATGAAGAGGTATATGTTGAGCAACCTCCAGGTTTTGAAAATCATATTTCCCCAAATCATGTTTTCAAACTCACAAAAGCACTATATGGACTTAAACAAGCTCCTAGAGCTTGGTACGAAAGACTCAGTGGTTTCTTGATTGAAAAAGGTTTTTCAAGAGGAAAAATCGACACAACTCTTTTCATTAAATATGAAAATGATGATATTCTTTTGATTCAGATTTATGTTGATGATATAATATTCGGTGCTACTAATGAAAATATGTGTCAAGTTTTTGCTAAGACTATGCAGGAAGAATTTGAGATGAGCATGATGGGTGAACTTACATTCTTTCTCGGATTGCAAATTAAGCAAGCAAAAAGTGGGACATTCATCAATCAATCAAAATATATTAAGGAATTACTGAAGAAGTTTGGGATGGAAAATGCTAAGGAAATTGGAACACCAATGAGCCCATCAACTAAACTTGATAAAGATGAATCCGGTAAGCCAGTTGACTCGAAGATATATCGAGGTATGATTGGTAGCTTATTATATTTAACAGCCAGTAGACCAGATATTATGTTTAGTGTGTGCTTATGTGCACGTTTTCAATCATCTCCAAAAAAATCACATTTAATTGCAGTTAAGCGCATTCTTAGATATCTTAGTGGTACAATTAACCTAGGGTTATGGTACCCTAAGCACACATCTTTCGATTTAATCAGCTACACAGATGCAGATTATGCTGGCTGTAAAATAGATCGAAAAAGCACTAGTGGAGCATGCCATTTCTTAGGTCATGCATTAGTTTCCTGGTTTAGTAAAAAACAAAATTCTGTTGCACTATCTACTGCTGAGGCAGAATATGTTGCTGCGGGTAGTTGTTGTGCTCAAGTTCTCTACATGAAGCAACAACTTGAAGATTTTAAACTCATGTATAATCACATTCCAATCAAATGTGATAATACAAGTGCTATAAATCTTTCAAAGAACCCAATACAACATTCTAGAACTAAGCATATTGAAATAAGGTATCATTTTCTTCGAGATCATGTGCAAAAAGGTGATATAATGTTAGAGTTCACAAACACACACGATCAGTTAGCAGATATTTTCACAAAACCTTTACCAGAAGATAGATTATGTATGATCAGAAGAGAAATAGGTATGATGCATGCTATGAATATCTCTTAAAAGATAGACCAGAGTCAATAAAAATAGAGATAGATTTTTTTTTAATACTTTTACATAAATTTGAGATTCTTAGCCTCATGTTTGAGACGCTCATTCTCTTCATACAATATCATGTCATTCTTATTCATGGGAACCGGCAAGCGGAATGAAGAATCTAATAAAGATTTCAACTGTTTATTCTTCTGCCGAATGATTCCTTCCCTTGTGTGAGACTCTTGAACAATTTGTTGAAGTACAACAATTTGTTCTTTGAGCTTTTCAACTTCGTGATTTTTGGCTTGTAGCCGCTGAGAAAAAGCCACAATAGAGGAAGAGTAGCGAGTCCCAAGACTCACCAAGTCATAAATAGCATCAGAATCTGACTTATTAGTCAGATTATTATTTTCTTGCTGCAACATGGCACCAATGGTAGCTGCAGAAAGAACAGGAGGTTGAGATGCAGAATGCCTCATGGATGGATCTAGAGAAATGTTAGAAGAATGAGCCATTGAGAAAAGAATAGAAGGCTTAAAACGAGAATGCTGAAGGAATGCAGATGAGTTATAGAGATGAGATGAAAACTTGATGCGGATTAGATGAACTTCAGGACTGATTTTATAGAGATAGCATAAAGAATAAGACAAACTATTTTCTCTTCAAATCTTATTTAGTCAAAAGAAATACAAGATATGCTGGACACACATTGTCAAAAGTTTTCTTACTAAGCCAGCGAGATTAACAGTAGATTGTCCCTATTTTTCTAGTAAACGATGAACCTCTGCTGTTATCTGCCGATGTTGACCTTGTATCTGAACCCTTTCTCGTTCCAGCTCTTCTATTCGTGGTTGCAGATCATGAGCATACCAATCTGCAAATTTTTTCAACTCTTGGTTTTCTTGCTTTAGCCTTTTATTCTCACTATCCTTATTAGCAAGCTTCTGTCGTAACTCAGATATTTGCATGTTAAGATGATCAATCTCACTCACCCTCGCCATTAACCTTCGAGACATGATCGTAACAGAGGCAGCATATTGATTACTGAGCATTCTTGATTCTGCAATAATCTCAGAATCAGCCTTACTAGAAAAACGGTTCACTGCTCCTATCATGGTATTGACGGCCTCAGGAGAGAAGATTGATGATTGATGCGTCAAGGGTTCCTGATTCAAGTCTGGAACATTAGTGGAAGAGAATTGCTCAGCCATTCTATCGTTGTGGAAAAACAGAACTCAGGTCAAGAAGTGATTATTTTTTTGGCATCCGATAGATGAAAATGATCATTTTTTTATAGAAACTCGGAGCCTTCAATCCCGTTTGTCAACAACATCAGGCGATTGTTTAAATCTTCAGCCGTATTAAATTCATAGAGTTAGGCCTCGAGGCTTTGCAGCACTTGTCGGGTCACGGACGGCTCCATTTTTCAACTATCTACAGTGACTATTAAACGCATCGTTTTCTTCAGTCCATTTTCTTGTTGCGGATCCTTTTTAATGATGCCAAAAGGGGGAGAAGTGTTAGACTAGAACATTAACATTGTTTAAATTGCTAAACTTGTTATATATGCTTGGAATTATATTTATACTTTTGCTTGAAAAACTAACGCATATTTTCAGGGGGAGCTTAAGTATTAATATAGGTTTCAAGTTCTATCAAATATTTGTCATCATCAAAAAGGGGGAGATTGTTGAACTCAAGATTTCAAGTTTCATGTGATTATAAATCTACACATGGATTTTGATGATAACAAATGAATTCAAAAAATAAAGAAGTCTCAAGCTCAAGTTGTCTACACAATGGAGTCAAGCACATCAAGGAAACAAGCATGAGCAAGAAGGGAACAAGTTCACATTAAAATTATAGAGTAATGTTGTAAATCTCTTCAAAATTCGAAATTAGGATTAATGCTCAAAATTAATATTTTATCATAAAGCATTAAAATACATTTTCCACATGTGCATGAATATTTTTGAAAATTAAATTTGAAAATTTTGAAAGATGATTGATTGTCATCTTTTGCATGTGCATGCCTTGATTAAAGGGTTGAACTTTGAAAATATTAAAGATGATTGATTGTCATCTTTCACATGTGCATGTTTTATTTGAATATTTTCAAAAGTGATTGATGCTTTTTTAGACTTATACAAAAAGTAAAAGATTAGGTTTGAATTTTTTGAAAATGAAAGTGTGCTCATTTTGTCATATGCCAAAAGTAAAATATTAGGTTTGATTTTTTTGAAAAAGTGAATGATGTTGTCTTTGACAATTGAGAAAGAAGAACCTTTTATTTGAATTCTTTGAAAAAGTGAATGATGTTGTCTTTGACAATTGAAAAAGAAGAACCTTTTATTTGAATTTTTTGAAAAAGTGAATGATGTTGTCTTTGACATGTGAATCTTTTTAAATTTGAATATGAAGTCTCATATGCCTATAAATAGATCATTTGAGAGATTCACATTCACAACACCAAGAGCATACAACATTCATTCAAAGCTTTCATTCTCTCTTCTCTAAACATTGAGCCTTAATCCTTGTTCATTTTGAGAGATATAGCTTGCGCTGTATTGTTTTTATTTCACTCGTTGAGGAGTGTTTTCTGATAACCTACCCACTATCAGCTTTTGTATCAGAAAAAGGGTGTGTATAACCCTTGTGTGTGTAGAAAGTATTCTACACAGGGAATAGTTGAATCACCACGTGTAAGGTGATTGCAAGTGTAGAGGGTGTTCTACACGGATCCTTTGTAGCGGTGTTGTTCAAAGGTGTAATAGGTTTCTATCTCCACCTGAAGGAGGTTGAATAGTGAATTTGGAAATCCTCAAGGGGTAGCTTGAGGCGAGGACGTAGGCAGTGGGGCCGAACCTCGTTAACATACTGAGTTTGCTTCTCTCTTACCCTTACTCCTTATATTTATTGTTATTTCATATTTTGTTTATATTTTATATTATATATTTGATTTATAATTGTTAATTTTTTTTAATACAACTCAATTCACCCCCCCTCTTGTGTTAGTCATCTGAGCAACAGTAACTAATAATGTTGCTGGAAGGATTCAAATTTTGGTGGGAGTTTTCGTTTTTGGCTATTAAATGTGAAAGAAATTGCTGAATTTATTAAGTTCCATTTCAAAACGACAAAAAAGACAAGCTTGTTCTCCACAGTTGAGGTCTTGAGAAATCTAGGGACAGGTATACTTGAGCAAATTTGGGGCCTTGGAATTTCTATGCTAATAACATTTGTCTCTCCACTCGGGTGGCTAGTAGAACCTAAGCATGGATTTTGTAGACCATAAGTCTATAAGATGGATGCAAATTGCCTTAATTGCACTCTTCACGGGGAGTTGCATCTCATACCTCAGCCTCAAGTTGACACGCAAGTTTAAATCATTAGCTGCTATATGACTAGATGTTATCTTCACGGCGTACCTTTTGTTTTCCTACAAAAACAGAGTGAACCATTTCTTATCTTATCTTGAATGCGAACTTGGATGTTATCTTTAGCTGAGGAATGAACCTATTTGCAATTGTTCTGCAACACATTTCATTGTACTAGAGGATTAAGATAAATGGAAAAGGGTTGGCATTGTTTGTCCTATTATAATTAAGTAGAGAAATGATAGTTACAATCGTAATTATACAAGCGTCGCGTAATCATTTAAAAAAAATGAATAAACACAGAATTCATATAAGAAGAAATTAATTTTTAAATAATAAATTTTATTTTTTTCAAAACACGGCGCTTATCCACTTTATGATCATATATAACATTATACAATTAATTAATATGCTAGAAAAAATAAAAAATAAAAAAATGGGCTATATATGGGATTTTAGTTTCTATCAATTTTCATTATTCTTCAAAATTTAAAGGGTGAACCGTTTGAATTAAGAAAAATTTTACTTGTCATCTTTTACACCACATATCAACATGTGAATTGTTATTTTTATTTTTTTATTTAAACACATATATTAATTTGGTTTTACTGTATTTTGTTGCTATGGAATATTTGAAAAAGAAACCTGCTTCCTACCCTTCAAGATCTTAATTTAAAAGAAAAAAAAAAAGGAAAAAATAATTGGATAGGTACCATCGGATGGTCCATTGTCGATTTACCAAACAAAAAGTGCAATGGTGCACTGCCAAAACCTGATATGAACACGATTATTAACAGTTTTTTCTTCTGTGCATGTTTTCTCTCCGGAGCATGTCTCACGTTAATTCATTTTGGCCTTCCCCAACTTGGCTTAGAGCTAATAATCCATGATTGTGAAACTTTGTGATCTTCAATAAGGTGTACTGCATGCTGTAGTGTCTTCTTACTACACCCAATCTTCTTCTCCTTGGTGTTTTCTCAGGATGGAATCGTATCCTCGAGTCCCATGTATCTCGCTGTAATAATTGGTGTGACTAGTAGATGAGAAATGATATTATCCCGTGTATTCATTTTGATAAAAGTGACTAAATATAAGATTTGCATGAAAAAAAATTTAATAGCAAACTTCACTCTTTTTCAAAAGAAGTGCACTGCGCTTGTATAATTCATGACTATATCTAACATTATTCATTATATTGCATTAAAAGAATAGCAATATTGTATCAACCACCTTTTAAAAAAAATATAGAATAATGATAAAAATACATAAACTATATTTATAAAAAAATATAAAAAAAAATTAAGAAATAATGTTGGTTAATATAAGGACTCGAACTTCAATCATTATATTCAATAGAACAGAGATTAAGCTTGGGTTGACACTCGCATGCATCTACTTATGATTCATGAACCGACTTGGTTTTGTGCAGGGAATTAAAACAGATTATCGGGCGTTTGCTATCCCGGAAAGAGTTTTAAGGTCATTATCAGTTGGCCAGAATACTGAGGGTCCTTTTCCCTTCTTGTGGTCCAATTTCTCATTTGTAAGAACAGGTTTAATTTTCTTTTTTGAATTGGCACTGAGTGTCACGCTATTGACTATTCAGAAGGATACGAAGTTGAATATGATGATACGAAGTTGAATATGATGTAGAGTGCATTTAGTTGTGTTAATCAAAATGGACTTGCGGACCGAGTCAGGACCTCATCTTCTTTCCCTCTTTATTTGAATGTTTGGTCATGGCCCGAGAATGGTGGTTTTCACCGACTCAACCAACTAATATCTCAGATTAAGAAAAATATCTTCCAAATTAAGGGCCAAGATGAAATTTCTTCATTCAGTGGATGATTCTCATGATGCATCCCTGTAAACAAGATATCATAGTTTGCTGGAAAACTATAAGCGAAGAAGGGGTGAAACTTTTTTGAGATAAGGAGTTCACATTTGCATTCACATTACTGCTGTGAAGCAGTCGAATGTTTAACAACTGCATTGGTAGATTGATGAGCAAAGTACTTTTGCCTTAGTTTTACATAGGGATACCCAATAAATGATAAAAAGTGGGCAGGTTTCGATAAGGAAAGTATTTCATACCACACTTGGTTGTTCTGATCCAACTCAATTGAGAAACGTTCTTCCCCAGCCTGTTTGATGACGAAATTCCAAGCCATGTATTAGTATCAGTAGTTCATCGAATTTAAGCAGATTTCTCATGCTAAAAGTTTATTCAAATGTTAAACAAGGTAAAAGAACTACAAGTACATGCCCTCTAATTTTACAAACGAAAGGATATCATACGAAAACATTATACTAAAAAAAATCAAATCAAATATCAGGAGTTGAAAAACCAAAACAATAAAAGAAGAGATAATATCTTAGGATACAGCATGGCGTACATTCACTGAGAAAAATAGTTCAGTTGCAGCAGGTTTAATCACTAGCATGTCAAGATGATGCAGTAAAAATGCAACTGACGGAACTAAATGATTCTACCTACAGAAGTAGCAAGGAAATTAAATAGTAACGTATGACAGTCTTAAAACACAGAGATGGTGGATGTGCTTTGAGCATCAGAGCCAAAAAATGGATGGATAAAGGACTAGATCTTCACTAGAACAATATTGTCATATCACAGGCATCAGCTAGAACTAATCTTTCAAAGGGCCAAGCATTATAATAGAGAAAGAATGGAGAACTCTTGAAATAAGGGGGCAACATGGTCCAATGAGAAGGCAACTTAAGAAAATATAAGCTCAAAGTCAGATGGTCCAACCTGATCCTTGATCTCTATTTTCTACAGCTATTGAAGCAGATCGAAAGGTGTCGAAACAAACCTTTAAGTTCCCTAGCTACTATATGTGAGGAATAACAAATGAAAAAGCACTAACCAGAAGGTGGCCTTGAAGGGTACCGCTACCAAATCCAAAAGAAGCCAAGGCCTTGCTAGCTTTTCTAGTTTCATGTACATACACAACCTCAAGAGGCATCATGACCCATGGGAGAAACTCCTTGAGGCAAACACAGAATTTGACTCCACTCTGAATGGGAGTCTTGGGATCAACAAATGCCCAATCAAGTCCAAAATGCCTGCACAAAACAGATTTCAGACACAGAATTAGCATTTCCACCCACAACTTTTCAAGGGTTCTCTACATCTAAAAGACTAATATTCTGCACACCTCCAAGTCTGAAGAGCGCTTTTACCCTTTTCATAAGTCTCTAGACCAGAACCAACTAATACACGCGCATGGTTTAGTAAGAAACCGTCTTTTGAGAGCTCCTTGTCTTCTTGGAGATAAGACAGGGGCTTAGCAGTAGCTCCTCTGAATTTAGAGTCGTAGTTGAAAGCACCTGACCTGGTGATAATAAGCTATTAAGCATCATAATTCATTAGTTGAGTTAAAAAAAATTAAGGGATGAAAAAAATTTCAATTTCTTTGCTAAAAAGAGAATCCAAGCCTTTATACTTGTTGATGCAGGCCTTCTGTTCTTGAGGAGAGGGCCGATCCCAGCATAGGAAAACCATCCCTACCAAATATATATTGATTATCTTCAACTGGGTAGCTACCAAAGTGCTAAAATTGAGCGAATGACAACAAAGTAATGCTATTGAAAAGTAAACATACAATAGATTAATAAAAGCCGAGTTTTTTACCCGAACGAACTTATATAAATTGAACAAACAAGCTTATGAAAGGAGGCCGATTCAACAAATTTCCAGACAGATTTGCAGTGATCAAATTATTCTGAAAGTAGCAATTAGTAGAACGAGACAGAAACCTGCGGCAGCACGAATTTACAGAGTTCGCGAGACAAAAAGGGGATAGTTCTACGCCAGAAACACAATAAACAGGAAATCGAATGCGTTTGATAAACAAACTGCACTCAATATTAATTCTATACAAAATGAAAAGATCAAGACAATGTAAGAAGTTCTAACCTTTTAGCTCGAAGAAGTTGTTGAAGGTTTTTTCACTTATAAAAAAAAAAGAAGTAGTTGAAGGTTTGGCTTCAAAGTCGGGTAGGTAGAGAGAGTACTGTGTTGAGTCTTGTGGACACGAAATGACTCTCTACTTCACGGATTAAGATTTATATTTTTATAATTCAAACAATTTTATTTTTTATTATTTTTTTATTTTTATGTAGATCTACTCTTTGAATATTAAGTGATTATGTAAAATAAAAAAATTTAGATATTAGATAGAATATAAACGAAGTTGTAAAATAGTAACATGGATAATAAAAAAGCTGTAGGAATATAATTATTCTTATAAAATGTGTTTGAATTGAATTAATCCATCCACCTATTTCTCTCATTTTTTTTTTCATTCTCAATTAGCATTTAATACTGTAATTGCAAAAATGTCTCAAGCTTAATTATTCCGTTGTTAAAGTGAAATTTCTTGTTTACAAAAAATGCTTAATATTCCTCTATCATGAATAGCTATTTTAATAATATTAAATCATCTCCTTTTTTTTAAAAAATATAATTAGAAAAATACTTTTTTTTAACTATACTTCAAAAAAACTTTAAAGTGCTTCGGTGGCCGGCTGCCTACAAAACTGGGGTAGTCGAACCATTTTTGGGGAGGCTGGCATTCCGAGAGGGGTCGTGACACCATCGAAATGAGTCTTTAAGGGCGACACAACCGCCCCATGACACTTGCTGGTCTTTTCCTTGAAATCTTAAGGAAATAAAAGAGTGAAAAAAAGAAGAAGGAACAACTCAAGCTCCATCTTTGTACCAGAAACATTCCCATGACATAGCTGGAAAGAAATTGTCTTTTTTGATGGTATGTTACAATGGCTCCACCTTCCTTAACAGCTCACCGGTATGGATCAAAGTTAAGAAATACTACATAAAGGGAACAAATTTGGTTTTCTAACGACCAAAAGAAGGCAGAATTCTTTACACAATTCCACTTCCTACATTCGGTTCCTATTCTCTTTTGAATGCCTTGTGCAGGCTTACAAAGAAAAAAAAAGATATAAAGTAATCTTGATCTAACATATCTTCATCCTAATCGTGTTATTGTCTTAACTAAGAGCAACCTTAACTTCATCAACTGAAATGAACATTATCCATAACAGTGCTCTATAAAAAAAATGAATGATCGAAGCTTATATGGTGTCATCCCGAGTGTTTAGTGTTATATGATTCATCGATCAATTTCAACTTCTCCTAGAAGGGAAAGTCTGCCAGGACCTTGCCAAATGGCGAAAAGGATCCCAACAATAATGTCTCTAATCATCATATTATCTGCTGTACATTTACTACGTTACAAATAATCTATAGGCCATGTGCATATGTGGGAATGCTTTAATATCATGAAGGCTGCAGACATTCCATTGAATACATGGGTTCAATGAGATAATCAACACCTATGACGCGCTAAGCGACACAGCTGGGACAGGTCAGGAGATGTCGCAAATCAAACTGAATTCATAAAGGACACAACATCATAGAGAAGTTTATCTCACAACATCATAGAGAAGTTTATCTCTACTGAGACTATCCTATACAGAAGTAATCTTACAATATTAAATATCAGATTTAAGTGTTACAACGCAGCTTACAGTCAGCATTTGGAGGAAGTCAGATTTGGGCTGAGCCAAGATGGCGGTGGCCGAAATATATGAGAAAAGTGTGGGAAACATTGGATCTTGCTAAAGCTACCATCCCCCAAGTTGAAGACAAAAAAGCCATTTTCATCAGTGAAGTAAATGCAATTTCCTTTACAAGCAGGGAATTCTCGAGCTGAAACAGAGAAGGAACAGTCGTTACTCAAGATGAACATCGTATCGCTCAAGTTCTTCACTAAAACCCAAGTACCCCACTCTTGGTCCAGCTTATAGACTTTGAAATCAATTGTCCTAGGGCAGACATGGGAGCTAGGGAGATCAGCAAAAATGTTCTCATCACGGTATCTTCTTTGACTCCGCTCTCCATCAAAGTATCTATCAAGAACATAGAGTTCTCCGCACGACTCCACCAAATACTTCTGGCTACCCAAGCCACACAACGGGGGCGAAAACTGTATCAACTTCAACGATGAATCAATCCAGGAAACTGTTCCCAATCTGTCAATAACATAGAACTGCCCCTTGTATACAATAATGTCATCATAATGAGAATATTGCTTATCTACAAGGGTCCATCTCTTATCTCCATATTTAGCGTAACCCAAATTTCCATCTAGATATATAATGAATACCACACAGTCCTCAGCACGAGTCCACGCAGAGTTGGGGAAAAGCACCACTTTGTTCACAGTAGTAAAAGAACTCCCACTAAGAGATTTTCCTACTTTATATGCTTTGCTTACCTCCAAGACCCGAAAATCCAATAGATTTATCAACTTGGGAAAAGACTCGGGGAGAACCCTGATATGGCGGCCTGAAAGGGGGTTCAGAAATCGTATTTTACCAGGTTCAGACTCCTCGACCCTGATCAACCAGCCTTCAGAAGGATTTGGATTCTGGTGTGCCAGCTCAAGACGATAGAAGGTAGTTAACGAGACATAGGCCTCGCCTCTAGGGCTGATTGGGTTGGGAAAAGGGAGAGGCAGAGAAGGAGAGATCTCGCGGAAGGAAGGAATAGAGGATCGCCATGAAGCACAGACGCTGCGAAACCGGAGAACTTCGGCGCTAGATTCGAGGCTTTTGCCGATGCATGGGAGGAGTTCCTTTGGAAGATCGGACCAATCGACGATTCTCTCCGTCATTTTTTTTTGGAATTGACTTGCAGAATGATTTCGCACCAAGTCACAACGGAGGTCACACAACACGCCACTGAGCATATTGTTGACGGGCGGTGCTATAGTCACCGACAAAAAATACCTTAAGGGGAGTGCTACGGCCACCGCTGGGGCTCCCGGCTAAATTTTTTTTTTTTTGTTTATTTTTTTCACATCATTTTTTTTAATATTTTTAAATATTTAAAAAAATATAAAAAAATCACAATAATATTAAAAAATTTTTACTTAATCACTAAGAAAATAAAAATTAAAAAAAAAAAAAAAACTGAAAGCGGTAGCTCCAGCGGGAATCTAGCATTTTCCATACCTAAAAATGCTACCGACTGAGATGGCATGATGCCACGTGGCTAACGTCCCCGAGAATTAGAGCATCCTGGTTGATCCCCTTCTTGCCTTTACTACTAAACAAGGATGCAATCTCGCTGAAGCCATTCAATAACAATCTCCCCGAAACTCTATGCAGCCAGGTCTCCATAATGGAATTCAAGGAGGAGGAGTCCTTCCTCATCTTCTTCCTCGTGTTTCCGCGCTTGATGCCGGTACCGACGATTGAGGCAAATGTGGATGCCGACACTGCCGCTGCTTCCAGAGCATACGGGAGACACAAAAACATTCTTGTGGTTCTACCGAATCGATACTCCATTTAATCAAAGGATATACATGCACCAAGGGGAAGAAGATACGACAATATAGAGGGGAAATGAGCATACCAGGATGGCGACATTAGTGTTGGGCAAAGGGGCTTTGCTTCTGCTTCTTTACTGAAAGCTAAAAAGATATAGAAAAAAGAAAGGAAGACGCAGAGACTGAGAGAGCTCATAGAAGAATCCAGAAGACAAGAAGAGATTGAAAACAAAAAATTAAAAACACACTTTCAAAATTGAAAAAAAAAAATGAGAGCGACTGCGTGCTTGTGGGGGCGAGAGGGATGCGAGAGGTTTGAAATGGTGGGCATCGAGAGGGTGTGGCAACTGACAAGTGAGGCAGAGATCATGTTTCTTGCAACGTCCTTTGTTTTATAGTTTTAAATGGCCAGGTGGCAGAGCCAACTCAGTCGGTAGATATCCTCTGGAGAAATCCTCGGTGGAGTAACATTTTCCCATAAATGGCATTTGAAACATGCATAGTGACATCTAAATGGCATCTTGATGTGCGGTCACCAGTGGTGCCACATGATTTGCTGAAAAGGAAAACATAAAAATATATTAAAAATGGCATCAAATGTTCTTTAATTCCTTTTATATTTATGTTTTATTTTTTTTTTAATAAATCTCGTGGTGCCAAAAAGGTCATTTGGGTAGTACGTTTTAGATGGTAAAATAGCATTATTTATTTTTAAATTACTAGTGATGAAAATTGAAATATGAGATTTTAGATTAAAAAAAAGTATATTTTAAATTAATAATATTCGTGATAATACAATTTTTATATATATACTTTATAAATTTCAAACTAAACTAAAGTTTACTAGATTTTTGTGATATTTTTGTTTTTTATATATAATCATTGGCACATCCTCAATCAAATAAGAGATTATAGAAAATATTAATTTTATCACAAAAATCTTATAAACTTTAGTAATAAAAATTGTGTTATCACTAATATTATTAAAATTTCCCCCCCAATTATTTTTTTTTAATTTTTTTTATAATTCTGACCCCAAGTTTTAATTCTTAATTCCGGCCCTGATTTTGACCTTCTCTCTAGTCTCCAACATTCTTGTACGCTCCTTCTATTGAGGGGAAAAAGAAGAAGAGAAATTCATATATGTGGGCCGCGTTGTGTTTGAGGGCTTGGGCTTCTAAAGGAAATATCCGGCCCTCATGGAAAAGCCTCAGCCATTGTGAAGTTATCATGATAGCATGCAAAGTGGACCCCAACATCCACGAAAAATTCATGCTTTGGCTTTACAAAAAAGACATGCATGGCAGCTAATTCGGTCGGTCAAAGAAGTGGGGAGAATTTCTGTACTCGGACGGGCTGGCATGCATGCTAGCTATATATTGATACCCAAGCCCCCTTAACCACCCTGCTAAATAAATCACCAGATCAAGTACTCGATCGCCAAAATGCCATCAATAGGAAAGAATCCTAAAATGCAGAGATAATCTGCCGCAATATCCTTCATTTCTTGGCCTGGAAGCCATCGTTCTATCGCTATTTTGGTTTTTTCACGTAATTTTTCTTTTGTTTGTATGACTATATATGGTTTGAATATTCTTCAACATCCTACAAGAGCATTCGCCTAAACTTTTCCTAGAAAGTAATGGTTAGTCACTTGAGAAAAAAGGATAGTTCAACTGAGAACTCAGAGAATCATTAATAGATGAGGAAAGAGCTATATATAAACAAGAGATATGCAGCATATCCAAAGAGCTACAATGTTGCAAGCCTCTTGCAGAGTAGCATTTTAGCGTTTTGGATTTGCCCGTCTTTTTATAGGCAAGCTTGTTTATTGCTCGATCTTTTATCTACTAGTAGATTGCTCTGCTCTTTCATCAATTTAGGGAGTGAATATTTGGAAAGAAATGCAAAATCTACTTATGCATTTGTTTCATAATATTCACTATCTGAATTATCAATTGAACCCTCCTTTCTTGAATGGCCAGCAGCCATGACTTTGGGAAAAAATTGCTGCAGGTTTGCTCTTTTAGGAGGTTGAAGAATGTTCATGCTATATAGTCAAACAAAAAAGAAACTTGAAGGGAAAAAAATCAACCAAATAAAAATAGAGATAGAGATGGCTCACCAAGAAGCTAGAGAAGGATCTTGCAGTAGATCATCATTGAATTTGAGGAGATGTTAATGATAATACCATTAGCTAAAATATCTTATAATTTTTATTTTTATTTTTATTTTACATTAATATTTATGTCTTAATTAAATGTAAAATTTGAGATTTAAGTTAGATATTGGAATTTGGATACTATATATCACATTTTTCAAGAAAAGAAGTTTACTATTTTAACAGCTCAACTTAGGAAGTGTAAGTCAAAGTTACCAAGTACTACATAAAAAATTTTGTATTCTAGCGAACAATGTCTACTCAATGCATATTAAGTCTAATTTGCACTATTCTTAATTAATTAGACATATATGTCAAGTTTCATTTTTTTTTTAATAGAGACATATATATATATATCGATTAAGCTGACCATGCACGCACACAGATATCATGCATGATGTATAAAACAAAGTATCATGATATCTACTAATTAATTTCTAAATAACATGAGCTTAAGTACCACTTTTAACTCATGGTCGATCGAGAGATTACTGATCAATAATTCTAATCAATATATAATCTTAAATATCTAAAACATCATGATCTTCATCCTAATCACATTTTTGTCTTTAAAGTACTAAGAGCGCGCAATCATGATCTTCATCAACCAAATTGAATGTGACAAATGTTGCTCTTTTTTTTTTTTTTTTTTTTCACTTCAACATTATGAAGCTAGTTTAAGTCTAGATTCAACATATATGTCTGCATGCTATCTTTTATGGAATAATGATACACTTACCACTCTTTCACCACTACTTTACCACTTTTTTTAATTTTTTAATTTTTTTTTTAAATTTTTCTTTTACTTAATGATTAAGCAAGTGACTATCACTAAAATTATATATTTTTAAAATTTTTTCTTAATGGCTAAGGATGTTAAAAAAATATTTAAAAGAAAATGATAAAAAAATAAATATACTACAAATGATAAAGTAGTGATAAAAGAGTGGTAAGTGCATCATTACCCGTCTTTTATGACATCACTAGAGATTCAGAGCCTATATCCAAGAGTACTGTAAGTAAATTATGCAATTTCCTTCACAGCCAGGGAAGTGCTAATTATCTCGTTAACTAAGCTAGCTGTTGCAATCGATGTTAGCTAGACAGAGGATTAATATATTAATGCAGTAGAAATAGGATTAATTTTGCAAATTCAGCTCCTATATATATATATATATATATATATATATATGTTGGCCTTTAGTGATATAATTGATTGATATGCTCTCTTAGTTTTGCTATGTATAAGTAAAGTTGTGTACTAATCTGCATGCTAATATTGATTCTTTTATATTCAAAATTTGAATTAGCACTGTTTTCAATAAAATCTATTTTTTGACCAATCACATTAAATTGATACATATATTAATACATAATTGTACTTGTAACTAAATTTTTCTACCTTCAAAATGTGGCTAAGTTATACCCCCAGCCTGTACTATGGACAGTTGACAAAATACTGGCCGGATAATTTAATTAAGCCTTAAAAGAAACTCATACGCAATGACAGATCTAGATCTTTAAATTCATTGTTAGAAGGGAGAATTACTATTAAAATAATGAATTTTTTTTTTTTTAATTTTCATAATATATATACTGTACTTTATATGATAAAAAAATTATAAAAATGATTTGAGAAACAGAAAAGGTAATTAATAAACTTATTGATATAAGGATATATGGTGTACACAGTACATTTATAATAATTGATCACCATATATATATGCATGGATATAGAGTTTTCCTTATTTAAAGGATTAAAGGATTTTTTTTATTTTCTTATAAAAAGAAGAAAAGAGTAGAATATACGTACTCATGTCTATAAAAGATCATAAAATATAATAAAAAAGAAAAAACCCAAAGAGGGCTCCAAGGAAAATACAAAACGGTTACATGCATATATGCTATGATCAGTTCTTTTAATACATATATATATATATATATTTTAAAAAAGAAGTCTTAGAACCAAAATCTTAAGCTTCTAATAAAAAATCAATTTTCTACTGGAGTAGTTGGGGTACGATTAATGTAACGAAAACCAATATGTATATATATTATTTTAATAATTTAAAATATAAAATTATTGTAAATGTTTGTAAATTGTGGTACGTAGCCATGCATGCAGTTAAGGGATTTATTTCAAATTTTTAAATATTTGCTTTGTAATTTTTGACTTTTACTAATGGTCATGATCAATATTTTTATCTCCGAAAACTAACTCAAGTAGTTACTCCTATTAATTTTATCAAAATGATATATGAACAGCTGGGAAATTACATGCTATAGCTCCAAGCGGGTACGTAGATAGATCATGTTTCTGATCATGGTCATATCATATATACGATCACACATAACAGATGCAACCTATGCACAGATTTTGCTTTTATATGATTTGTACTCCTCGTGAGGAATTCATGATGGCAAATATTTACGTATTTGATGTAACATGCAATGCATATGGACTGGCATGCATCAGGAGGTTATCATGATGCATGGCAAAGTGGACCCCAAAATACACGAAAAATTCATGTTTTGGCTTCACAAAAAAGCTGTTATGGCAGCTTAATTCGGTCGATCAGTCAAAGAAGTAGTGGGGAGAATTTCTGTACTCCGATCGAGGGGCTGGCATGCATGCTAGCTATATATATATATGTTAATACCCAAGCCCCCTTAATTACTTTACTAAATAAATCAGCAGACGAAGCAGTCGATGTCCAAAATCCCATCAATAGGAAAGAATCCTAAAATGCTCTAGAGATAATCTACTGCAATATCCCATAATATCTATCCGACAGGTCCAGCCAACAACCGTCATCCACTCAAATTTTCAAATAAAGTCATGTCCAGCAACTCAAGATCGGAATATGAGAGTTCTATTGAGGATTTAGATAGTGAATGTTATGAAAATATTATCCAAGTTTCGTGTGCCAGTTGTGTAGAGTTGGGGAGAGGCAAAACTTTTCCCAATGTGGCTTCTGCTCTTAAGTCACACTAAGGATATGCATCCCAAATGCAACAGTCCTTGTCTCGAACCAAAATGTGGAAATCTTTTCTATGATCGCATTAGCCTAGAACAACATTTCAACACATGCCATTCGAAGTTCTGATTATTTTATATGTTATTAGAGAAGGCAGAGACACCCCAAGGCCAAGAAGAATGCTACAACGAGAAAAATAACATGATACTTTCTCAATTTGCAGATATAAATGCATGTCGATCTATATACAAGCTTGTTGACCTTTTTCATGTCTAGAAGTACTTATGCATTTGTTTCATTTCTTGTCCCACAAACTCATCTTTCAAATGTAAGATTATGATTATTCTAGTTATGATCATTGGCACAATTTTGGATCATGTTGCCTAAATATGTTACAATTGTTCATTTTAGTCACTTATGAAGATGTGTACTTAATTTGTAATACAACCTTCAAATAGTTTCCGATCTATGTATCATCTCTATATTCTCCAAAATCTCTATTTCTATTTTATTTAGTGTGTGTCGGGATCGATCCTTTGCTCTCTGCTAGATAATTAAAATAAGGTTTCGATAGAGGATCTTAATTAGCCTCCCAATAACACGTTAGAAGTGAAATGCAAACTTCGAAGATGTATTAATTTAATTAGTTCTACCGGACCTTTAATTTCTAATTGGCCTTTTGACTAAGATATTATTAATATATCCGAAATTAAACTTTAAAAAAACGGAGACCAAGATCAGGAAACTGACACAAAAGCCAAAAAGCTAGGGACCAAAAAATGCAAATTAAATAGAAAGCAACATATATATAATATGACTCACCCGACTAATTAATGGAAGGCTTGAACCCAAATATGTAAGAGAAATCACCTGACTTAACCGGACTGCATGGGAATTAGGCTTGAACCCAAATACGTACCAATTAACATGAACAGAATTATTATTTTTTTAATATTTATTTATTAAACAAGTATATATAATTGAGTTCTACTAATTAATATAGAATTATTTTTTCAATATTTATATTTAAAATTTAACTTTACAATTTTTTTAAGTACTTATAATATATATAATTCTTATATAACATAATATTTGGAGTCGCGATTCTTTATAGAAACTTGATTATAAGTCGAAGAAAATTAGTAATTGTTAGAATTAATATTGTTTTTCTTAATTAGTAAAAAAAGTAAAATTTCTGGCTTCATTAATCTTGGCCTCTCGGGTTGTCTTGTACATTTTAAGTCTCATATTTATTAATAATTTAATACCAATGTATGTACGTAATCTTTTAAACATTTTTTATAGCTAATTATTAAGGATCAAGATATAATCTTGTACGTGTTTTAGACTCTTTGTAAGATTAGTTTTAAACAATTAATTCATGATATTCAGGTAATAATTATTTTTGCACAATTCGCGGGTTATATATTGATGGTGACTATCTTATAATTTTTATTTTTATTTTTTATACATTAATATTTATGTCTGAAATGTAAAATTTGAGATTTAAGTTTGATATTGGAGTTTGATCTATATACCACATTATTCAAGAAAAGAAGTTTTACTATTTTAACAGCTCAACTCATGATGTATAATTATTAATCAAAGTTACCAAGTAGAGTAGTACATAAAAAGTAAAAAAGAACAAGAAAATGCAAAAAGCAAACGATCGAGAAGATCAAGAACGTACGTACGTAAGAAACCAAATAATTAAGCCACGAGCCAGGTTAGTGAAATTATATATGTAGGGTTCGGGATGATAGATCTAGGCTGGGACGTGGCTTCTTATATATAATTATCGATGCACTGATTCCTTTATTGGGTATAATTCCTTCTCGTTTTGGGATTTTATTACAAATAGTTTCTTGTTGATGTCAAAATCAAAATCTATAATGTTAATTGAATATATAGGATAATTAGTAGGGATGCATCCGGACCGAATTTTTATTTGGTCTAGTCAGAAAATCTGGATCCGGGTGATCCGGTTTTATAACCTGGATTACGCCCGGGCTGTTGATCCGGTTTTATAATCCGGTTTTATAACCTGATAATCCGTAACCGGGTTATACACCGGCTCTTTTTTTTTTTTGCCCCCAAAACGATCCCATTTCTCTCACATTTCGAACGAAATTCAACTCTCTCGAACGAATCTCTCTTTAGTCTTCTCTCACGCTCGTCAGTTGTCTCTCAAGTTCTTAACCCTAGTCGTGGTGATTGCTATTGCGATTGCTAATCCGTCCGTCTTTCTCTCGAAACTTAAGGTATATGAATCTCTCTCTCTCTCCCTCTCTGTGTCTCTGTCTCTCTCTCGGTTTGGGTGGATCCCTTTTTCTGAGTTTATGTTTGATTTTTGCTTGGATTAGAAGATCGTATTTCTCGTTATCTCCATGTGTTTTGTCTAAACTTATTCTGATTTAGTAGTACATGCATTTACGTGGAAGTCCCAAAAGGGATTGCAAGATTTAGCCTTTAAATCTTAGGGTTTGCATCATCTAGCTTCAAGAACCAATGGTTGTTGAGAAATAGCATTTGAGAAATAGATGGATTTAACCTTGGGCTGCACCTAATGGTTGTTGAAAACTAGCATTTGAGAGTTTTTTGGCAAAATTTTGCATCACCTTTTGAGATGGTAATTTTAAATTTTAAATCTTATCTCATTTGGAACAACATGCTTTGATGGTATTTGTTATAGAACAAATTTCCAAATATTTTTCTGAGAAGAGTCAAAAAATCTAGCCTATTATTTTCCTTTTTATGCCAAACAACGTCCTGTTTGGCAAAAACAAAATACCTTGATGTCTCACTTCAACGTCGAATTTCTCTATTTTTCATGCTTAACCACTGAATAAGGTTTTGTGATGATTATAGTAGCTTAACCAAATTTTATGGTTCTGAAATAATGTAATCTTTTGTATGTAAGATATTAAGTTCTGCTTAGTAAGTGGGATGAAATAATGTAATCTTGACTAGTGGTGCCAAAACTGACTTGTTGGAGATGCCATTCACATTGAAGTTGCACTAATCTGTACTCAATCTGCCCATGTGCCAGATGTTTCATCAAGATGGTCCATGGATCCTACCACTCGGCACACCACGGTTTTGGATTAGTAGATATACCACTTCAGGTAATTCATTTAAGAAGTTTTCTGTTAATTGTTCCTGCTTCAGTCATCTGTTAATTTTTCTTGTTTTTTGTTTCTGGGTTGGTTTTGTTTTGTTTTGTTTAAGTTTTATTATTTCATTATCATTCCTCCATTATTTTGATTCTTGGGTTATGTGCTTCATTGTTTTTCAGCTGTTATATTAATAAGTTAACGATACTCATGCCTTTCTCGTTTATTCTGCATTTATTCAATAGCTCATTAAAATACTAATAAATGGGAAACTCATGCATCATCTGGATATGTAAATAAACAATTTTTCTGGAGAAGCCTTGATAGAAACAATTTTTACCTATCCATACCTTTATAAACTTCGTGCATATCTGGCTATGCCTTTTGTTTCTTAAAAATAAAAACATGTTTTATTAATTAACGTGTTGATTAAAAAAAAGTTCAAATAATATCTCCTGGAAACTATATTTTATAAGAGATTCATGTGTCATCTGTATGCTCTAGTATAACCACTCACAAAAAAATTGTATGCGATTTCTTCTGTGATTCATTTATGTTGACTTGTTTAATGTTTATGAATAATTAGGTTGTCTATAATTGTGCATTTGGAAAAGGAAAAAAAGGAATATACTCTTACTTCTTTGATACCAAGGCTTCCTATAAGAGGTACTCTATCAGCAATCCTGCAGAGATTCTTGGATACTATTCTACCTAAGTTGCTGCTTTTTTAGTTGGTAAGGTAAAATAACTTGATGTGCTCATTTGAGTTGAAATGAATGGCTGATTAATTGTCTTATTTCTTTTATCTTCTGCTGTGGATAACTGTTGTACCTTTGTAGCTGACATGATTTGGCAATGTGGAAATGTGTTTTTCAGTGTACGAGGAAATGAATGTTCTTTTTTTTGGCAATGAGGAAATGTGTGTTTCATAGTATCTGACATAATAATATTTGGCAATGTAGTATCTTTTAATGTATTCTGTTTGGCATGGTTGGGTGACCCTTTGCACTCTTTTCTGAAATATCCATATCTCTATATGATTTGCTTCTTAATTTGTTGATTACAGGCCATCCATTTACCAGATCAAGGTAAAAGAAATCAATTTTTCCCCCAAATTCAAAATTCAAGATGTGAAAAGTTATAATATTATATTTGTTTAATTAGTTGTAATGTATTATTATTTATTTTATTTTTTGTAAATTTATGTTTTGCATTGTGATGTAACAACAATATTATCTAGTTTGCATTTTTATTTATTTTGTTTTTCAATTTATTTTTTTAGAAAATTCTTTTAAAGTGTTTTAAGTATTTTTTTTAAAAAAATTTGGGTAATTTAAATATGAGATCAGATTTTTTTTTTAAAGTGCTATAATTTCTTTTTAAAGTTAAAGATATTTTTAGAATCTGGGCGGATAACCGCCCGGATTTTAAAATCCGGATCCGGATGCACACCCCTAATAATTAATACCCAATTACGTATTGGTCCAGCCACCAAATAGCTTGAATTAATAAGATTTCTTTTAAAGAATATTATAATATATTAAATATTCATAATTTTTGGTGTCTCTTATTCTAATAAATATTCATTTTTTTCTAAATATTAAATAGATAATATATAGAAGATCGATGCATGGTTGATAATTACGAATATAATTTGAAGGCAAATCTCTAGGTCTTGAATGAGTTTTGCTACGTATAAGTAAAGTCGTATATTAATCTGCGTATTAATATTAATTCATTCATATTCAAAATTTAAATTAGTACTGTTTTTAATAAAATTTATTTTTTGACCAATCACATTAAATTGGTAAACAAATTAGTGTATAATTATGCTTGCAACTAGATTTTTTCGTCTTAAATTACGTACTCTTGATTTCTGATTAGTACTAATCGAGTCAACATATATAAAAACGTATTGAAATACAATTCTCACCCGCAAGTCCAAATTTGAATTGGTCTTACCAACAAATTAGAATCCAATACAAACCACAACAATGGCTCAACCATTTCGTCCTCTAAGTTGTACATTCTGTTATCATAATCACCTATAATTCCTTCTTGATGCCCTTCGGTGTAGGTATCTATAAAATAAATACAATTACCTCTCTAACCTATAGGGAGATTCTAGGATGAAAAAGATAATGAGCTATTTGTTCTTATGAAAAATCCATAATTTCCTATACTTGTTATCTTTCTCCATTTCAACTCTTTTTTATCAAACTTAAAGTTTCAAAAATTAGTCGTTTCATATTGAATAATCTCTGGATTATAAGAAATTATTTTAAAGTTGGGACTCTTGAGGAGCACAAAATTGCCAGATGTCATTCTCACTACAACCAACAATGGTCGGGAAGACTCCTTGGAGGAAATGATGTGCAATGTCATCTTTGGCAAGGAAGTATCGTTACCAACCCAAATTTCTCTTCTTCCATTTAAAACATAGAATTTATCCTTATGGGATATGATATCAAAATAAAAATCTAGCTCTTTCAGATCATTTCTACAGTAACAATTCCATTTCTTATCCCCACTTTTGCAGAAAGCCAATTCTGTAAACTCATCATATATTGTCATAGCTATGTATTCATTGGAAGTTGGGCTTGTCAATAAGACAACCTTACGAGTAAAAGCACGTCGAAAGTAGGCAATGCTTGCAGATTTTTAAATTGGATTTTTAAATTGGAGATTTAAAAAGATATAACATTTCTCTGAAAATGAGATATTTTTCGTCAATCATATTTGGACAATACCACAATATATCAAGAAATGTATCCACAAGTGGTAGTCAAATTTGAGCCTTGGCGAATGGATTAATTAAATTCAATTATGGAAATCTGCCAACAACCAACTATGTGAGGAACCTTGTAACAACTTGCCTTGTATTTTAGGAATGTCAAAATTATACATCCTGTTTTCTGATGGGCTAAAGAAGTTTCGACACTTTCCACTTAGCTCATTGTTGCATGGAAGCATTAGCCATGGGACCTGGTTAAGTTGATGACTTAGTGTCTTATACTATATGTTCAACTTGGTTGTCTTATATATGTTGTTAATATGATTTAATGATTTTTATTACAATAGAAAGTAAAGACACTGCAAGCCAAAAAAAAAAAAAAAATGCTACAATCAGGAAGGCAATGTGATAATTCTATAATATGCTGATATAAATGAATGTAGTTATATATTTGCCAATCGTGTTCCTTAAAATTTATGATAGAACCTTTGACCCACAGTTTTAATTTTGGATCATTTTACAAGTGGGTCCAATGTAATTTTTAGGAATAATAATAAAAATGATAACACGACCTACTTTATATTTTATCTCTAATTTATTTAATTTTTATCACTGTTAATATTTTAAATTTTTATCTCCTTGTTAATAATAAATAAATTAATCTCAATCTTGTATTAGAAAATAAATAATCAGATTTAGAATAGATAATAAAATATATATATATATATATTTCGAAAGGTCGGCGCAAAAATTGGTCCAAGATAAGAGGTAGGTTTCATGATGAAAGGCAGGGGAATCAGGTCATAAGGATTTTCAAAAGCCCCCAACTTATAATTAACTGGATGTTGATGCGCTGCCATAACTATTGTAGGTAGTTTCTTACTCTATTTGCATTGACATATTGTTTTATGCCTCATTGATTATTCTCTCATTTTCCTTTTAGGAGTAAACAAAATATTTTAATGTTTTCTACATGATGTCAAATTAAAATCGAAACCTACAATATGTATATATTAATATCTCAGATAAGATTAGACCAAATATTACATGTTAGTCCAGCCAATTAAACATACAAACTTGGATTAATGCAGTTTCTTTATGACTTCCAATTATCACTTTTGGATATGATGCATGTTATTTATTCAATGATCTCATATTTAATTAGAATTTTTCAAAAATCTAATTTCCATCATGTATTCAATCACTTCTTAAAAAAAAAAAACATTTTGAAGGAAGATAATCGTCAACAACTTATAAATTGGAGTACAATTATATCTGTTAATCTATACAAATACATAAATCCTTATTAAAAATAAAAAAATAAAATAAAATAAGTTGTTGTTTAGATCCAATTGGTCATTTGCCAATCATGTCCAACGTAGAAAAGATCATGGGCTCAACTCAGACACATCTGAGATCAGTCTGAATCAGTACACACAACAGCATCATGATTATAAATTTCTAAGATAAAGAGGAAGTACTAAAAAATTAGCACATATGATAAGTATTATATAATACTAGTCAGAAAATGACCAGAAAGAGTCCTAAGGCCTAAATCCATTACACCGAAAGAAGAACCTCTAATTTTAATGTTGTAAATATAATTGAAGGAGAACAAATTACAAATATGGGTAGGTAAATAATTATAATATATAGGAGAAGTAAAAAAGCTGGTGTTATAATTAATTAAGTGGATAATAAAAATCAATGAACTAAAAAAAAATCAAGATACTTATTAGGAAAGAATCAAAATCTTTGACATTGAGTTTGAGGGAATGTTAATGATAAGATCATTAATAGATAACCTTTCTTATAATTTTTTTTTACAAGATTTATCTATTAAATGTAAGGTCGTTATGTAAAATTTACGATTTAAGTTAGATATAGTTTTAGACTATCATGCACATTGATTGGTTATTAAATTGGTGCTAAAATAATTGTGGCCCTGTCGTTATTCCAGAAAAGAAGTTTACTATATTTACAGTTGATCAATATAATCAAAATTACAAATTAATGCGGCATAAAAATTGTGTTCTCACAAACGTCATGAATGGATAATGTTTTGCACAGTAACCACCTAGACATATCAAGCTTATGACCATACACACATACATGAGCATACTAATTCCCATGATCTATAATTTTTACATAAAAAATATCATACAACTTTTTGATATATATAAAAGGCACAATAGCTTCGATAAGTTATCTCCCAATGAAGTGATGGCTAGTGAATGTTCCAGTGAGTGTTCAGAAAATTTTGTTCAAATTTTTTGTGCACATTGTGCAGATATGGGACGAGAGAGAAAGTTTGACGACGTCGGGTCGCTCCAAAGCCACACCAGGGATAATCATCTTAGCTGCAATATTCTTTGCATTGAACCAAAATGCGGAAATCTTTTCCAAAGTCGTATCAATATGGAGCAACATTTTAACGAATGGCACTCAAAGTAAATGTTGCTGTTTTGCAGTGTTTTGCTTATATTTAATTATTTATATTAATATAATTTTATGATTTATGTTATTGCAGAAGGGAAAGACACCGAAAGCCTAAGAAAATGAGAAAGACAACATGATAATACTATCATTGGTGTCTATGTCTAATTTGTCATTTTATAATTGATATTAATCAAACTTGACAATTATCTTATAAAAAACTTTCTCTACAATTTTCCATTTATTTTTGGGCTTTAATTTTGTTTATCTTTTCATTCATTAAACTTTCTATATGCGTGCTATTATATATATTAATTCATGCTTTATATACTTGCCACCATTTGCTTTTTTTTTTTTTTCCAAAGTAGGCAAAATCTTATAACCGGCCATTTTGATTATATTCGAAAAACAGCCTTTAATGAAATATTGCCACGTAGACCTCCTAGAGTATGTATCTTGAACCACAAAACATAGGATGCCCAAACCCTTTCTCTTCCAGCCCCACGAATGCCCCTCTCTCTTCCAATCCCATGAGCGCCCAGGCCATTTATCTATGGAAAATGCTACACATCATCCTACACCACACACTTTATATATTAAAATAATATTTTTTATTTTTTTTATTTTTTATTTTTTATTCTTATAATGTGGTGTGTGAAATGTGAGGATGATAAAAAGAATTTTCCTTTCTCTAATTCCCTCACCGACGCCCAGACAAATATTATAATAAAAATATATCACAATCAACAATCACATTCAGATTTTTAATTCCACAATCAGCAAACACAATGTCATATTTGAGAAATTTATCAAAATCTGGACAATCATCTCGCACAATTTAAATTTGTGCAAACACGTTCAGATTTTTCAAAATCTGCAAACACGAAGTGATATTTGAGAAATTTATGAAAATCAAGACAGTCATGTCCCACAATTTGGGTAAAGGAAATTGATAAAGTTACAACTATTCTATTAGTCATTTACTACTTTTTTTGTATTTGATTTTTTTTTTTAATTTTTTGTTTGACTTAATGATTAAGGAAATTATTATTAATAAAATTATATATTTTTTAAATTTTTTCTTAATGATTAAGGATATTAAAAAATAATAAAAGAAAATAATAAGAAAATAAAACATTTTAAATCCTTTGTAAGTAGTAAATAAGTAATAATAAAATAATAAGTCTATCACTATCCATGATAAGTTTGATAGAGTTACATGTTCAAATCTTGACGACCATATTTTGAGGTGCGATATTGGAACAACAAATGAATAAGGAAAAAAATAAAAAAATAAAAAAAAGGAAAAGAGACAATCAAATTGAAAAGAATCTGAAAAGCAAGATGAAAAAAATTAACCATTTCACCCTTTGAGATGCGATTAAGACTAAGCAAAAATTTAAAAATCTGACTCCAACTCCGGCTCTGCTTCGATCCCGTAGTCGGAGTCAGAGTTTTTTTTCACTAAAAAGTCAGAGTTGGAGGTGGAGGTATTCTGACTTCAACTCCGCTCTAATCCGACTCCGACACACAGATTCTGACTAATCCTCCGACTTTGACTTTCCATCCGACTCCGACTCTGACTTCGATATTGTGCATATTTTATAAAAATATGTGTTTTCAATATATTAACATATAATAAATAATAATGTATAAATATTATAATGGATAATATAAGTTAATAGAGGTACTATATAAGTTACTATATCTATATAGTTAATTTACATTACTAATTTACTATAAGTTACTATGAATTAATATAGTTACACTATAAGTTATTAATTATTATACTTTATATAGTTAATTTATATTACTAATTTATTATAAGTTACTATAAGTTAATATAGTTACTATATAACTGCGACGATACCAAGAAGTGGCTGAATAACATGCGATGGCAACACAAGCGGCTGGTGGGCAAGATCAACTGGAAAGAAGATAACCAGATTTTTAAGAGGAAAAATATACTCAACAGCTTCACACTTTTTTTACACTATTAAAAACTATAAATTTATTATTTTATTTTATTTTTATTTTATATTTTAAAAATAATAATACGTTGGATGTGAAGCTGTAGCAGCTCGCTTTTCAAGAATGACCGAATGCGGCAAGCAGAATAATTTTTTTTTTTTTTTCTGGGCAAGGATTCCATGTGATCATACTCATTTCTTTAAATTGTATACTACTGATGTGGCCTATTTCTATTAGTGGGCCGTTAAATCCCCTTAGGCAGATGGTCAGTTCCGAAGCTAATGTCAGAGCTCTTCTCCTCAAGGCTCAAACCCTAACCTCTGTCTCTCTTTCTCTCATTGACCGCCCCTCCAAGATCTTCAATTGGCGTGGCCTGAGACAACAGCCTTAAGGTGCGTTCTCTCTCTCTTCTCTTCTGCCTCTGGATCCCCAAACCTAGGTCTAGATTTGGAGCAAAAATCACTGTCGACATTTTTGCTCTGTTTGTTTGCTTCTCTGGCTTGAGTTTCTCTCTGTAAGAGTCTACTTCTGCAGCCTCCTTCTAAACACCCTTTGTTTTGGGAAATAGTTTATTACGGAGTTACTACTTTGAATTGCAGGGTAGTTTGAAAAGGATTCTTTTGATCTTTGGTATCTACATTGTTGCTGTTATTATCATTATTCTTTTTCCCTCTATACATTATTGTTCTTCGATTCTTGGGTCTGAGGTTTTGAAATTTCTTATTTTTATTCATCTGTGGGAATCGAAAATATAGAGAGGGGGGAAGAGAGAAGATAGATCGGAGGACTAAACTGAATCTGGAAAGTTTCCGTTGTTTTTTACATTGCTTCAGAAATTGGCTTCGTGTGGCTGAGAGTTCGTCTCTTCCTGAAGAAGCTGAAGCCTTTTGTTTGGATAACATAGAAGAGGGTATCCCTATACTGGAGGAGGAGTTTTCACGGGCTTATCAATGTATAGGTTTTTGCCACAATGATTTGCAGTATAGCAATATAATGATTGATGAAGAGACCAATTCTATAACCATCATTGTAAGTTCCCCTTTGTGCTGGTTATCTAGATTTATGATTAACCTTTTATATTTTTATTCCCTGTTTTCTCTCTTTAAACTCAACTCTACAATATCTTCAGACTTCAAAAATCAAAAGCCAAAAATGTGTGAAGTCATGGGGTCCTTCTAAAGAGGATGCCTTTTTCTTTTCTTTTCTTTTTCGGTTCAGTTCAATTGAAAATGAGAACATGAATAATGGGAACTTGTCATCCCTGGCTGTGTATATATATCTTTCCTGGAGCCATAAATCTGCATGCAGCTCCTATGCCAGCATCTATTCACTCGGTTTGCTTTTTGGAATTTTTGACCAGAACAACAATTTTTTGGTTGGTCAAGCGATTTTATTCAACATGAACTTAACTGTTTGGTTTAATTTTTTTCACATAATTAATGATTTTCTTTCCCAACTGCTCAACTGCAAGAAAAATTGCTATATATGTTTCATTTGTCAGCATATAATGCTCATCTACTTCATGCAGGCTTTCCTTTGATGGGGATAGAAATTGTCAAACTGATAACAATTGTTTGATTGTGCAGCAATAAGGTCTTAGTGGGGAAGGCTTGATGGGATTTCTGAAAGTAGTCATACGAGCATTAGGCGTGGTGGATATATATATATATATATATATATAAATATTTATGGAGTTGGATATTGGATTATATCCATTTTTATTCCTGTATCAACTCTATTATTGCTGTCATTCTTGTGTGCTTCTTCTTTGCAATTTGCAAAGATTTATTGTTATTGAATTATTTTCTAATTTTTATTAATTTTTTGATGATTGTATGAGGTGGGTTTTTTTTTTTTTTGGGGGGGGGGGGGGGGGCTGCTAGTTGGGTCGGGTCGGGCTAAAATCAACTTTGGGTGGGTCGGGTTGCTGGCCTAAATTAAAAGTATATATGGTCCATAAAAATCATGTCCAGAATCTCGACGGAGTATTATTGATCAGTACACAACATTAACAAAAGCATATAAATGTTTGAAAAATGCACCCCAGACTGGCATATTTGCATCGTCGGCCTGACCGTAGAAATACAAAAATATAGGCTGTTTTATAGAGAGCATATTCCAGACGGATGAGTTGACGGAAACTCATCGAGGATTAATCACCGGATGCCATGTCTGGCCATCTCCAACGTCAGCCTAGCTAGCTTTTATCGAACAGACAACTTGTTTATAATATTGACTAAATACGTTAGATAATATTCGTTAATTATTGTATTTTTTCGAGCACTCCTTTCATTTGTTTACATGCATTCCGAATTTACTTAGCTAGGAAAAAGAAAACCAACACGCTGTGGACATCAGTAAATATGCAATTGCTTAAAGAAATTAAGCTTATTTTGATCACACACATGTATATGTATAATATTAAGCAGCACATCTGAAATATTTGTTAAAATGGCTCCACCCTTTTTAAAGGTCTTAATTATCAGAATACATCACAGAAATATTAAGAAGCACATAATCCTAAAAAATGTAACCGACATAGTAAGCACGTACAACCTAAGAATTGCAGTGGATTTAAACTAGTTCAACTTTCATATCTAATATTATCAAATATATGTTCCAATTTATCTAAAACTATATGATCCCTACGGATTCGGAGTAACCCAAATTGGTAGTGGCCATACCAATAAAGAATCAGATACAAACCCTGGCAATGGCTCAACACTTTTGTCCTCTAGATTGTACACTCCATTGTCATAACCACCTATAATTCCTTCCTGATGCCCTTCTGTGTAGGCATCTGTAAAATAAATACAATTACCTCTCCAACCTATAGGGAGATTTTGGGATGAGAAAGATAATGAGCTATTCATTCCTATAAAAAATGCTTCATTTCCTATACTTGTAAGCTTACTCCATTTTACCTCTTTCTGATCAAACTTAAAGATCTGAAAATGAGTTGTTTTGTAGCGAAGAAGCATTGGAATATTATGAGAAATACTTTCCCATTTTGGACTTCTGTTCAGTAGCACAAAATCTCCGGATGTCATTCTTACCAACCAACAATGGTCAGGAAGACTACTTGGAGGTGATGGTGCAAGCCGTGTCATCTTTGGCAAGGATGTACCGTCACCAATCCAAATTTCTCCTCTTTCATTTAAAACATAGAATTTACCCTCATGAGATATGATATCAAAATAAAAATCTAGCTCTTCCGGATCATTTCTAAGGTAGCGAGTCCATTTCTTAGCCAACTCTGCAAACTCTCCATATATTGCCATGGCTGTGTACTCATTGGAAGTTGGGCTTGACGATAGGACAATCTTACGAATAAAAGCACGTCGAAAGTATGCAATACTTGCGGACTTTACAATTGGAGGTTTAGAAAGATATAACCTTTCTCTGAAAATGAGATATTCTTCGTCAATCATATCTGGACGATACCACAATACATCAGGAAAGGTGTCTAGAGGTGGTAGTCGAATTTGAGCCTTAGTGAATGGATTAATTAGATACAATTCTGGAAACCCATCATGTGCGAACAACCAACCATGTGAGGAACCTCGTAACAACTTGCCCTGTATTTTGGGAATGTCAAAGTTATACATCCTGTTTTCTAATGGGCTAAAGAAGTTTCGACACTTTCCACTCAGATCATTGTTGCATGGAAGCATTAGCCATGGGACCTGGCTAAGTTGATGGCTTGGTGTCTTCGGTAGCATGTATTGCAATGACTTACAAGTTGAACGGAAACGAACGTAATCAGCATAATTAACAAGTCTCTTTACAATCTCGAATATGATCATGTCTTCTGGTAATTCTAACAACTGAGCTTCAATTTGGCTTTCTTCTGTAGAATAAGTGAAGAAAAATAAAATAGTGAGATTTTGACTAATTAATATTGCATGATCAGTATACTATAACCAAAAGGTAAACTTAGTGATTTTGGGTTTCATTGGCATCATCATATGTAATTTCAAAAAGGGAATGTCCAAGCATGATAAGTTTAATTTCCAAAAATGTGAGTAAATTTTACTTCGAAAGGAAACAATGATCAGCTTTTCATGACAAAAACAAAACAATATTTATAATCAATTTCTAAGTTTCACTGTTGTCTTGCATGCATGCATGTTTGCTTTTCGGTAATTGACGAGGTGAGGTGATGATCTGTAAATATTTAGAGCTAATAATTAATACGTACACATTGATACCGTATACACGACTTTAAGTTTTTATTTATGAGAAATAAATATAAAATAGGTAAATTTATTTATTTATATAGAATCTGTTCTGAATGAGATGATTAAGATAAAAAATTAGGTACCTTTGCCTTCAATTATGGTTAACTGCTTCTGCATAAGTTGTCGTCGACACTGAGGAGATTCATCAACAGCAGAAGCTCGTGGCCTGTCTGCATGTTTCAACTTCATTGCATGCGTTGGTACTGATTCACAAAGCCACCAATTAAAAAAAAAAAAAAAAAATCCGTAAATGATTTTAACATTCCTCCAAGAATTAAACAGTACTAGTACTACGTCTAAAATGGAAAAAAAAAAAAAAAAAAAAAAAAAAAGGACAGATGAAATGAGGAAGAAGGTAATTACAACGAACAAAACATGAAAACAAAGCCACGAATTACCTAAACGATTTGCAAGGTCTATAATTATAACCTGGTTGTTGATGCACTGCCAAAATTATTGTATGTACTTTCTTGTTTCCTTTTGCATTAATTGACTATCAATACCACTTTATAACTATATTTTGCTGTCATTTTTCTTTTGGGAGTTGACAATTAATTAATTAATGCTTCTTACTCGTGCTAAATTAAAATCGAAATCTATAAGATGATATATATATATATATATATATATATAAGCTGGATATGTAGGATTAGACCAAATATTAAGTGTTGGTCCAGCTAGGCACATACAAACTTGAATTAATAAGGTTTCTTTAGGGCTTCCAATTATTATTGAATTAATAATATGCTGAAATTTATTTATTTATTTATTTTTCATGATAGTGATTAAAAAAATTAAAGAAATTGGAGATTAAAATAAAGTAGGAGTTTCCATTTTTATTATTCTTCTTGAAATTTACAATATAGGACTCAATTTTAAAATGATCCAAAATTAAAACTATCGGTAAAGGTTCTATTATACAATTATTTGAGGGACACGATTGGCAAATTACATATATATAAGTCCAATTTATAAAAAGACATCCAGTTATATAAGAGCACTTCCAAAATTTTTCATCCTATCCTTTAAAATACATCACCAAATCTTACTTTTTTTTATTTTACATATTGATTTTTAGAATACATCATAAATCAGCTTATCTATTTTTTCTTCATATCATTTTAATATTATACCTTTTAATATTTTATAAGAGAAAAAATACAATAAAAGAAATTAATTTTAAAGAAAAAGTACAAGAAAAGATAGAAAACAATTAAAATATGTTTACATTTGTTTACAGTTGCTTCTATATCTAGAGGTAACACTGTATAAAAATGTTAAAAAATAAAAAAATAAAGCATTCGTTGGATGCATGTTTTAGACTATTTTTCTTTAAATTTTATATAACAATGAGTTTTACAAAATTCATTATGAGTGCTCTAAATATATTTGTTTTATGTTGTGAATGAGATACGATTAAGAAAAACTGACAAATAATACGTACCTTTGCATTCAATCACTGTTAATAGCTTGTCGTTGGATTTTTCTCGTAGAAGGGACTGTCCGTCAACAATAGAGATTGCTTGTGAAGTCTTGTCGTGGATAAGCTGTTCCATTAATGACGTTTGAACCGATTCACATTAATCCCGCCAATCTAGAAAAAAATATACGTAATGATCTTAGAATTACGATCGATCGAAAAGAAGCACTCCCAGAAAGAAAAAGGAAAAAATAAAAAAGAACAAGAAAATGCAAAACGCAAACGATCGAGAAGAAGAACGTACGTACGTACGTAAGAAACCAAATAATTAAGCCACGAGCCAGGTTAGTGAAATATATATAGCGTTAGGGATGATAGATCTAGGCTGGGACGTGGATGCTCATATATAATTATCGATGCACTGATTCCTTTATTGTGTATAATTCCTTTTCCTTTTGGGATTTTATTACAAATAGTTTCCTGTTGATGTCAAAATCAAAGTCTATAATATTAATCGAATATATAGGATAATTAGTACCCAATTACGTATTGGCCAGCCACCAAACATCTTGAATTAATAAGATTTGAAGGCAAATCCGTAGGTCTTGAATTACGTACTATTGATTTCTGATCGGTAATGAGCTGTCAACATATATAAAAACGTATTGAAGTACAATTCTCACCCGCAAGTCCAACCTATCAAAGAATGGCTGAATTCAAAATCGTGTGAAGAGTAGTAATTCCAGTCAAGAACAAACATCATGATCTGAAGAACATAGAGAGGAAGGAAAAAAGCAGATCGATGTCTCATGAAGATTAGTACTTTTAGCTAGTTGTAGTACCCTTCTCGGATACTGATCATTGTCTTGAATTTGAAAATAAATTATTGTAATTAATTATAAACTATTTTAAATATAATCAGATTTTCTAATGAAGTATAAACGCCTGGCCCAGCTCCTACCACGTATTGGAAGCATTTTTATGATCTTGTAGCCTTGACATGAGTCCCCAACTGAAAATTTAAAGCAATATTAATGTGTCAAGAGATTATTTGATTTAGAAAATTAGAAGTCCGTACCTACTGCAATTTCAGAACTCTGAACTGCATCTATTAATCCCTTATTTGTTATATATTATATATATTTTTCTATAAACCTATTCTATAGCTACAGCCTCTAGAAATATTTGATGTATCCTCGTATTTTGTTTGACTTTACGCTATTTTTATTTGCATAATTATATTTTTATCCTCTAATTTATCATTAAAAATATAAATAAATTTTTTATAATTCGAATATTAATTAAAACATTATAATAATAATCTTAATAATGAACTTAAGAATACTCAAGGTTGAAGATTTTGATTTATTGTATTTAATTTTGTGAAGAAAATGAACAATTTAGATTTTTTTTAAGATATTTCTACTGAGAAAGGCATTTTGTTTGAGTTCACACCATTCTCATTTGCAAAATAATGTTTTTGCCCTTATTTTCATAATTATATTTTTTTTTCTCTAATTCATCTTTAGAAATATAATAACATTTGCTATTATTCTAATATTAATTAGAAGAGATATTCTAAATGAAAGGTTTACACCACATGCCTCTACTCAATCCACATTGATTTGTCATTTTTATCATTTTATCTTAATGCTTAAATACGTGTACTTAAATAGAAGGATAAAAAAAAAAAAAAACAAATCACATATTGGTTAAGTAAAAGTGTATGGTGTACGGCTCTTTTTTTTTTTTTTTATAGCATTTCTCTAATTAAAATATAATAATAATAATAATAATAATAATAATAATAATAATAATAATAACAGAAAAATTCTACTTATCATCGTTTGCACTACACACCAATATGTGATTTATCATTTTTACATTTCTATTTAAACACACATATTGATGGTTGTCTGGCAAGGCCCTGTGATGGCAGCTATGCACGTGTGAGGAAGGGCCGTTTGAGGGAAATTCTGAAAACTTATCGTCCTAATATTTTAGCTTTGGCTGTGCCTTTTTTGTTGGAGGATAGAATTCCGTTTTACTTGGGACGGCTCAATTGTGAATTCTTTGTTACTAATGAGATGCTTGGAGGGAAAATTTGGTTACTTTGGAAGCCGGCGGTGTCGGTTCAATGGGTTGTAGGCTCTAACCAATTTATTACTGTGAAAGTTGAGGAGAATGGCCATGCTTTTCTTCTCACCATTATTTATGCAAAGTGTACTCAAATGGAAAGGAAAGCTCTTTGGGCAGATTTGGAAACGATGAGGACTGCCAGCATTTCGTGGGTCATTTGGAGGGATTTCAACATTATTAAAGACGATTTAGAAAGAATTGGTGGCCGTCCTTGACCTTTTACAGCCATGGAAGATTTCAATCAGTGCATTCATTCTTGTGGCCTAATAGATATGTGCTCTAAAGGCCCGAAAATGACCTGTTGTAATGGTCAAGGCGGCTTAACTTGCAACTGGCAAGGTTAGATCGTTGCTTCATTGATACTAATTTTCTTAACTCTTTTCCTAATGTTTTTTTATCAGGTTTTGGCGCGTAATACCTCGGATCATTCTCTTTTGGCTATCCAATTGGGGGAGGATTCGTTCAGGTATGGTCCTAATCCTTTTCGATTTCATTATATGTGGACTGATCACATTGATTTTTATAGTTTTGTGAAGGGGGTGTGGAAGCGTCAAGGCCTTGGTCACGGGTTAATAAATTTGTCCTTTAAATTGAAACGGGTCAAGGTGGCTTTAAAAGAATGGAATAAGAGTGTCTTTGGTAAGACTGGTGTGATCATCAAAGATTTGGAAACTTGTATTGATTATTTGGAGAATTGTCTTCAAAGCTCGTATAATGCTGAGTACGATAATGATCTCTTGGCGTCCAAGTTGGAACATCTAACCTGGATGGGTAGAGAGGAAACCCGGCTTGCCCATATGGCCAAGAAGAGTTGGTTGAAAGATGGGGATCAGAATTCTAAATTCTTTCATGCTTACTTGAATGCCAAGTATCATCAGAGAGTGCAAGACATGTGTTTGTCAAATGGTACTACTTTAAACACTCATCTGGACATTTATCAAGCTGCTATTGATTATTTTCATCAGTTTTTGGGTTATAATAGTTCTCGTGTTTTGCCTAATTTAAGTAAGCTAATTTCCCCTACTATTTCTAATGAGGATAATTTGGCGATTGGTAGAGCTCCCACCTTAGAGGAAATCAAGGATGCTCTTTTTACTATTCCTATTGATAGTAGCCCAATGCCGGATGATTTTGGTTCTAGTTTTTTCAGAGTCTATTGGAATTTTGTTAAAGATGATGTTTTTGAAGCTATTGTTGAGTTTTTCCATACTCATATGCTTCCTAAAAGCTACACAACTTCTTACATTGTTTTAATTCCTAAAGTGGACAAGCATTCTGGTTTTGATAAATTTCAACCTATAAGCTTTTGTTCTGTGGTTTATAAGATATGCTCTAAGATTATTGTTAATCGTATGACAAGCTTGCATTCTAAAATTATTTCAAAAGAACAGAGGGCCTTTATCCCGGGTCGCAGTATTTTTGAAAATATTAATTTGACTCAGAAAATGGTTCATTCTATTCACAGGAAGTCGATTGGGGGTAATGTCTTGATTAAGTTTGATATGTCTAAAGTTATGATCGAGTGGATTGGAATTTCATTTTACATGTTTTGACGAATTTTGGTTTTTCTTCTAATGTTTGTGATTTGGTGAAGGCTTGCATCTCTTCGCCCTGGTACTCAGTCATGATGAATGGTACTCCTCTTGGATTTTTTAAAGGGGTGAGGGGTTTAAGGCAAGGTGACCCTCTTTCTCCTTATTTATTTATTATAATGCAAGAGGTTTTTTCTCGTCTTATTAAGAAATCCTTTGAGGAAGGTAAGATTGGTACCTTCACTCAAGCTAGAGGGACTCCTATTATATCTCATCTCATGTATTCTGATGATATTATTATTTTTGCTAATGGTAGCAAGAAATCGATGAGAGGTTTGATGGAGGTTTTGAACACTTGAGGTTTGGACTAGTCAAGTTCTTAATAAAGAAAAGAGTGTCATTTTCTTTTCTAAGAGAATTCCTATATCTAGGAAAAATTCTCTTCTTAACCTTACCGAGTTTTCAGAGGGTCTTTTTCCTTTTAAGTACTTGGGGGTTCCTATTGTGGCTGGTAGGTTGAAGGCTAGTGATTTTAGTGATTTATTGGGCAAAGTTAAAAAGAAAATTGCAGGTTGGAAGATGAAAATGCTTTCTGCTGGTGGTAGAACTATTCTTTTACGTCATATTTTATCTAGTATGGCCACCCATCTTCTTGTTATGTTAGATGTACCCAAAGTGGTGTTTCTTAATCTGAATAAGATTTTGAGTTCATTTTTTTGGGGTGATTTTGAGGGTAAGGGCCGTAGAAAATGGATTTTCTGGAAGCATATTTGCACTCTCATTGATAAAGGTAGCCTATGAATCAGGGATTTTGGAGATATTCAAAGAGCTTTACATATGAAACTTGCTTGGAGGCTTATAAAAGGTTAGTCTCTTTGGGCGGATTTTTTCAGAGGTAAATATGTTAAGGGGTATCATTTGTCCATTCTGGACTCTACTAAGGGGACCTGGTTTTGGAGGTCCATTGTTCGTAATATCCCGACAGTGTTAAATAACTCTAAATGGATTATGAAAGAATTTCTTTTTGGTATGATAATTGGGATGATGATGGTTCTCTCAATAGCCAATTTCTTGTGATTGATCATCCATCGATCAAGATTAAAAAGTGTCGTATTGAGAATGGGTGGGATATATCTCTTTTGAATAGTTTAGTGGGCCATCGGAAAGCTTCTGAGTTGTATGATTTTTTGGCCAGACGTAAGGAGGGTCAAGATGTGCTTGTTTGGTTGAAGGATAAGGATGGGCACTTTACTACTAAGAGTGCTTGGGATTGTATTAGGATTAGGGCGTCTCCTTTACCTTAGGCTCAGTGGATCTGGCACCCTAACCTTCCTAATTAGATTTCCATTATGATGTGGAAGGCGGTTAATAATTGTTTAAGTGTTGATGATAATATTAAGATGGTGGATATTGCGATGGTTTCGAAATGTAATTGCTGCCAAGAGGGTCATATTGAGGACTTGAATCATGTACTTTGCACGGGGGGGAGTTCACTAGACATGTTTGGCGTTTAGCAGCTAGTCATTTAGGGGTTCATATGGCTTCTTTTTACACTTGGACGGAACAAATAAATTTTTGGTTTCGTCGTGCGAGTAAGTCCTCTCAGGTGCGAATTATCTTTGGTATTCTTCCTTCTATTATATCCTAGAAACTTTGGGCGAGGCGTTGTAAAGCCCGGTATAAAGATAAGGCCAATACGGTTGAGTCAGTTTGGCACACTATTAAAATTATGGCTCCGTCGTGTTGTGGATCATGTTATGAAAGTTTCTTCTGATTTTACCCGAGATATTGATATTTTGAATAGATTGGATATCCCGGTTTTGAATCCTAAGCCTAAGAGAGTTCGTGTGGTTAGATGGATTCGGCCTCGCCAAGACTGAGTAAAACTTAACATAAATGGCAGTAGTCTTGGAAATCCTGGCCACTTTGGTGCTGGGGGTGTAATTAGGGATGAATATGGCAGACTGATAGTGGCTTACTCTGTCTCTTTAGGTCATCGTACTAATAATTTTGCTGAATTTCAGAGTTTATTGGAAGGAGTTCGTAGGTGTCATACTCTTGAATTTTCTCATATTCAAATTGAGACTGACTCTTAATTGTTGGTTAATTGGATCGCCAAGGATGATTGCCTCAACTGGTATCTAGAAGATTTTTGGGAAGAATTACATGCTTTCCTTACTTGTCTAGATTATACTGTGAATCATATTTTTCGTGAAAGTAATGCAGTTGCTGACTTTTTAGCAAAGAGTGGTGTTGAGGGTTTGAACTCTGATTGGTCTGGTGACCAGATGTTGCCCAGTCTCTTTAAGAGGTCTTATTTGCATGGATATATCGGACCTTCCTTATTTAAGGGTTTCGTAAGGCTTGTGCTTGGTAAGTTTTTTTCTATTCGTTTTGTTTATATGCTTCATATTTGTTTGCTTGCTTTTTCTTGCAGGTTGTCCTGTCCTCAATTGGTTTTGAGTTAGGATTTTGTATTTTATATTGGCACTGTATTTGAATGATTTGGTTATTAAGGTTTTTTTTTTACACATGGGTTTTTTTTTTTTTTTTTTTGTATCCCTCGTGCGTCAGTTTATAATCACGATTTTCTTCCGTCACAAGTGAGGATTTTTTTAACAAAATTGAGATATCGTCCTCTTCTTAAAAAAAAAAAGATCAATTGTTGTCATTAGTTTGCTAATTTTGTCTCTTTGTAGTTTTTTATATATGTATATAATATTTGTAATTCTAATTTTTTTTTTCTAGGTTTTAACTTGCCCAACCCTAGCTAATCCTAATGATTACATCTTGAAAGAAAGGCATACAACTGCAAGCTTGTGATCTCATCTTGACATTGGTTTATTGACTTTGTTTCTTAATTATTTGTAGTTTTAAGTTTTTAATTTTTTTACATATGCATATAATGTTTCTAATTCTAATATTTTTCCTATTTTTTTAAGGTTTGAAAATTTCACTTGCATGCCCACCCCTTATTTCAATGATCTCATCTTCCTACAAGCCTACAACTACGAGCTTAAGATGTATTTCAAATTTTCAATTTTATAAACTTATAATTATCTTTGAAACATTGATATTCATTCAATTTATTTGACACTTTCTAATATTTTTAGATTAATTTGTTATAGCTTGAATTTTTAGTTACAACTAAAAAGTTGATAATTAGAACTTAGAATTTTGTAACTTTCTTAGATGCCATTGTATTTTATGTTTTATGCTTAACTTTTAAGTTTAATTTTTTGTATTATATAGTTAATTTTTTTTTGTTAAATTAGGCAAAACAAGTAATTAGAATGATATCTGGGTCCAAAATGGTTTAGAAATAAATTTTGGGCCCAATTGCCTAATGGGTCTATTGGGACCCAATGATCGAGGGCCTTCATGGGAACAGGGCCTTGCCCACGGGGTGCGGACTGGAGTCCAGGGGCAAAACATCTCTGATCTCTCCCATGTCCAATAATAATAATTATTATTAAATGGAGTCACAAAAAGGCAAATTATCAACAATTTTTTTTGGGAATAAAATAACTAACGAATTTGCCACATGTTTGTTAAAAAGAAAAATCTAATTATAAATATAACTGTATATTAATATGTATATAAATTTAATGTGATTGGCTAAAAATTAAATTTTATTAAAAATAATATTAATTTAAATTTTAAATATAAATAAATCAGTATTAATATATAAATTAGTATGCAACTTTATTGATACGTAACAAAACTCTTATCAAAAAATGAGTTAGGATTTTGAAATTATGGTGTGGATCACTACTCTCATATATATATATATATATATATATATATATATATAATGATATAAAAACCTGATGACCTGTCCATATGTTTACCCAACATCTCCTACCTTATGGCCTTCTATAGACCATCAATACATGCAATCAGATCCAAAATTGTATCAGTTGATGAACCTGGACGTAGGATCCATATACAGACATACATACACACGATATAACATAGGTCAGAGAGATGATGGAAGGATGCGCATCATGACCGGCAAAAACGTTATTGGGTTGAACAACCGGTCTGGTCCGTCTTTTGTTAGTTGAAATTAAATGGAACCAGCTTCTTGTCTCAGCTAACAGTCATCCAACCATATCTGACCCTCAACATGTCTGTCTATACATTATCTCACACCTTACATAACTAATCTTTAAAAATCCATACGACATTTTAAGTTACTTATTTTCCCCAATAAAGAAAATTAGATTGAACTTCTCCGATTATTACAAAATAAACACCTCCTAGAGATGATCACCATCTGTTGTTTTCTTTTTTCACTTTTAGGAAACATATTAACTAGGAAAATACTAACATGGGTCTCCTTATTTTAACCATTTATGTATTTTATTTTTACTTAATAAGTAAGAAAATAACTTTTAATATATTGTTTTCTTTATTTTTAAAAATATTTAAATATGTTAATAAATATGAAAAGAAAAAAAATAAAAAATAAAAAGTCAAATTTATACTAGACGGCATATCCAGCAATCATTGCTTAACAGCAACATAGCATCACTCTATAAACTATTATATGTGCGTGTATATATTACTTTAATTCAAGAGAAGAACTTATCATTATAAAAAATATTTCATATAAATAAATATACAAATAACATTACACATTAAATTTATTTTATAATAAAAATAATTTTATAATATAAATAAAAATTTATAAATTTATTTTCTCGAAATTTATTTTAATTTAAATAATAATAATAAAAAGCCATAAAACGCTTATCTGGTGTGGAATTGGTAGGATAAAGAGCCCATGGGCCGGGTCGATGCTGAGGGGTACACATTTTATTATTTAACGGTTTCTAGAGACCAACAAACGGAGTTTAGGCACTATATTTCGCTTTGGTGGTAACCCAACAGATATCTCCACAGCTCCGTCTCCAGCTCCCTCTCTCTCAAACCTTCTGGCAGCAGTGACTGCTCTAGACAGTTAGGTGCTTTACCGTCAATTTTCTCGAGAAAAGTTTCTTTCCCTAAAGAGGCGAACTTTCTAGGCAGAAGAAGCAAGTTACTAGATGTTTCGGATATAACTCTCTTGCTTTTCTTAACGATGATGATGGAGGGTATTTGCCGCCCAGTACGAGATACATGGAATCAAGCTATGGACCGATGCTACATCTTTCCTTGTCTTTCCGATCCCGGTGTGTATACTCCGATTCTCTGTCATTTTCTCTACATTTTCAAATAATAATAATAATAATAAGACGAGCATTTTAAAAAAAAAACTAAGTGATAAAAATAAAAACGACACGCCACGGGCATATGTATACATCTTTTAAATTTCTCCTGGGTTTTTCTTTAATGGGTTCTGATGTTTGTGAGCTGGTTTTCAGCACGGAGATCTTCGCTTGGTTTGAAATTGGCGCTGGTGACTTTGCATCTGGTTTACGCCGGCATTCTCTTTCTATTTGATGGAGATTTAATAGAAAAGACGAAAAGTGAACCCTGGTATGTTAGTGCCTCTTCCGTCAAACAAATTTGGAATTGGGTCTTTAAGATCTCGTCTGGTTAAAAAAACTCATCTTAGTTTAAGTCCATGTTAGTGTACGATTTCACAAAACTGTATCTAGCTCATAAAGAGTCTCACACTTGAGGTCATATGAGCTAAAGTAAAAATAATAATTAATAAAAAAATTGGGGCTTGCTAGAATGTATGCTTTTTGGCAATTAGTGCTACTGCTTACTGAAAGGAAAAAACATTGAAAGGTCTGAAGTGCGCTTACTAAATCTAAAACGCGGTGATTTCCTGTGTTTGTCTCCCCAGGGGTTTAGGTTCCATTGGTGAGTCCTAAGGGCTAGGCCGTGGGGTGTTTTCTGTCATTAAAAAAAAAAAAAAATCAAATGTAGATAATTATTACGAGTATTGTTGAAAATGAGTCTCCTGGGGATTGTTTAATTTGAGCTATGAAAAAACTCTGTTTCTCTAAAATAAGATTAGAATGTCATAACTTGTGTAACGAATAGCCAAAAGTTAGGGTCTGACCTAAGAGCCACTCTAGGAACCAGAGGTGCCGCTTGGTTGATGTTAGGAATTAGTTATAGTCAGAAAGTTCAAGTAGGTAACTTGTTGTCATTTGATCAATTTAGCCTAATTAGTTGAAATTTCTATCACCTCCTTGGACTTTACATGCTTCTATCATAAGTGTTTCTCCACATTCTGCTATTGAACATTCCCAGATTCACATGCCATCTGCAGTGTTCATTTTAACATCCCAATCTCGGGTTAAAAAATGGAACTGTAATTTAGCATTGATCTTTCTCAATACTAACGTAATTTTCAAGATTTGACTGTTAATGATATTATGAATATGCCAAAATCCTATGCCATATCAATAAAATATCTCATTACTTATCAAAACAAAAATGAATATGCCAAAGTGATTCGTCATCATTTTCACAATAGTTTTATGCCGATTTCTATTATTTCTATAACCTTCCTAATAATTTCTTTGTTGTCCAGGTACACTGCTTTATATTTGTTGTTGTTCTTTGCTACACTGGTTCAATACTTTATTACTTCTGGTTCTTCTCCTGGGTAAATATCAATTCTAATGTATTGCCTCAAGACTGAGATTTGGGTTGTGCTTAGAACACATGATCTCTCTAGTTTATTTTTAATCTAACACGATTTTCTTTGTTTCTCTTCATATTTTTTTTAGATACGTAATTGATGCAATGAGAGCTGTTACTGAGAAAATTCCAATAATTCAAAAGACACCAGTAACCTCAAAGTAAGCAATAATTTGATTTCTATACTAAAGGTTTACCATTAACGACAAGGATCAAATTAGTGAAGTTTACATTTAATACCATCTTCTTATTATTTTATTTGAACAATGTTTAAGCAAAGACAACCTGCTTCAAGCAAAAATGGAAGCTTGGTTATTTCCGTGGATGGAAGTCAGTTGGAAAGAAATCTTCTAGGAAATAACACAACATCATGGTCGAAGTTGGTTATGGACATGTATCCCCCTGGAACATCTGCTAGGTAGGTAACTTTTTTATAGTTTTCTGAAGAATATTTATTGTATTTATTGGTGATACCTCTCTCAAGAACTTATTTTGTTCGTGCATATTTATATGTGAAAGCTACATTGACGGGGTATTACATGGACCTTAGCGGTTGATTTCAATGGTTTGGGGCTACATGAGTTCCTTATATCCATTGTTCTGTGTTCATACCTAGATGTGGTCTCTAATCTTTGTATTAGGCTTTTGCCTTCTTTTGATAATATAATTTATTTTACTTATCAAAAAAAAAAAAAAAATTAAAGGGACAACATTTTGTGCTAATTTTTGTGAATTGTCGATCGAAACTTGTTAGCTAAAGGACAAGGATAAACTCTGTCCTGCCTTCCACATTAACTAATACCAGTAACTTTTTGGTTCAATGCCCATTAGTTTCATTTCAATATGGAATTATATTAGCAAATACAGAAAGGGTAGCTGAATTTGACAATTTTCAAAATACACACTGTTACTAACTGCTTCCTCTTGACTCTTGCAGAAATTGGACTTGCTCTTACTGTAATGTTGAGCAGGTAATACCATCAATTGTTTACATCTATTGCCAACTCCCAGAGTGCTTGTTCTTCTAACAATGCTTCATCTTTAACCTTATGTTTGAGTTTTTCTTTTTTATATTTTATGATTTCATTAGAGGTCATGATAAATGCTTATGAGTTAGTACCAAAGCAGGGGAACCTATCTTTCCTCAACCATCATTATTGATAGACTAGGCCAAACCTTAACACAATTGATCTTCTAACACAAGTGGAAAACGTGATTGATTCTTCACTTGTTTTCTATCACTAAAACATACCCTTTTTTCTCCTTTTATCCCCTGCATCTTTTATAGATTAATTAGGAATGTCACATATATCATCAAGGAAGTTTATGGATATAATTTAGTAAACTCTGATCAGCATGGAAGGTGCTTGAGAAGCTTTGGCTATTTTTCATTGGATGTTCATAGTAAAATAGATTCTACCAGTAGAAGTGTTGGAACGGTGGGAGATAGAGTTCCAACCCTCAGCTGCTTAGATTTTATTTTTAGACAGCTTATGTATCAAAACAGTAGCATTTATTGTCTCTGTTTCCTCACACATGGTTACTGAAGTGGATACGGAATTTGTTATTAACTAGCTTATGTTTTGTGTATACTACTCCGCTTCCTGTTCGCCTTTTGATCTAGATTTTGGTGATGATTTATTCTGTATGCAGCCTCCACGGGCTAAGCATTGTCATGACTGTGACAAATGCGTTCTTCAGTTTGATCATCATTGCGTTTGGCTTGGAACATGCATTGGCCAGGGTAATCATTGCCGATTTTGGTGAGTTTATTACTTTGCGATATGTTGTTGAATGCATAATTTGCCCTAGCATGAATTGTGATTTTGTAATATTTTAGTATCTGTTTCTTGTGCTCTTTCTGAAGAGTTATAATATGCTAAGATATTGTGCTCTTTGATGAGTTTGGAAATGCACAGTTTGGTGAGTCTTTGTCTTTAGATCGTTAACGTTTTGAGACATTATCTATCGTGTTCTTTTTCTATGATAATTATACAGCTATACACTAGACAGTATGTGTGTATATGATGTTTTCAAACCTGAAAGTTATTTTATCTGAGTGGTAAGATGCGTATGCAGCTAGCTGAGTTTTGACCCCACGTCCGCCATGTTCTTACAGGACAACGAGGCATCCTGAAAGTTACTTTCTTACTGCATTGCAGTCTGATTTTGTTTGAGCATGGCGGTATACTTGATCATTGAGAATATAAAGTTTTCCAAAAGTCTGTCAAATTAATATATATTTTTCACTTAGGGCTCTGCAATTCAACCTTCCATGAAAGATTGTAAATTACATAAACACCTTACTCAATTTTGTTTACGTTCCTATGAAATATATTTTTGCAAGCTAAGAACCTCTCTGCTTTACTCAATTTTGTTTACATGCATATCTAATATTTTTTCCTAGCTAAGAGCCTCTCTGCTTTTTGTCTGAAAACCTTAGGTGGTACATTTGCGAAGAGACAGCACTTTGCCTCTGGACTGGCATTTTGTACATTACCTACCTGAAGGCTAATATATCAAGGGTCTGGTATGCATAATTTTTTGTTTTGGGGTTCTTATTTGATGATAAAGTTTGGGCTTGGTTGGTATCCAACTCTTGATGGAATTAATATCTATGGTGGTGTACTGTTAAGAATCCACCGAGAGAGGAAAACAGGAAGTGGAGAAATTGGTCAGTTAGTTGTGACAGTGGTGGTACTGGTGTTTGTTGTTGTGACAATTTAGTCAGACATCAGTAGTCAGCATTTAGTTCCCTTGAGTAATTATGTTGAAGGGTGTATTTGTCAGGTGGAAGGATGCAATCATGATAGTGCTGTTGATTACTTTGTCAATCTCCATCATCTTTCTGCTTCTCCTACTACTATTTCACAGGTAAGAGTTGAGTATGTATACCACGATAGTTATTTCTGCATCAAATTTCTTATGTTCATGACTTTGCCTCCTGTGCCTGCCCGTGGTTACAATCTAGATTAGGTGATTCTTTGAAATTTATATTTCTTTAACCTTTTTGTTTTTAATCTAATGCCTTTCATTGAGATGCTTTCATTAGTTTAGTTTTGCTTGTAGACTTGGTGTTAGATTTCATCATTCCTAATATAGAAGAAAATGATCACATCCTACATTTTTTTTGTGAAGTTCTATTGGTTCCATATTTTGCGATACTTATGTTTTGCTGAGGGCCCATGCAGCTGTGCTCCCTCTGGATTAGTTGGGACTTTGTTCCTGGTCAACCAGTGCCAATAAAGAAAAAAGATTTTAAACATTGAGGAAGCCGACTTACCGAACATAATCCAGGACCAAAAGAGCCACGCAAATGTTTTGTTTATGAAAACATTGTGCAGGCTAGGTAATCTGTGACCTGAGAATTAGATGCAAAGGACAAGCGTCTTTTCCCCAGTTCCTACTGGCTTTCAAAGAAAATGAACCGATGCAACTAATTACTGACCAAGCCATTAGTCCTGTGTCCAATACAGTTGGCTTGTTGTGTTACTTCCGTGACTAGTGTAAATTGATTTGAAGTGTTGTTTGTTGAGACAAACCTGAGGTGTCAGAGAAGGCAATTTCCAGAAACCTTGGCCAGAGTACATCGATTAATATGTATATATCTGTGAAATTTTAAAAGTACTGTATTCTTTTGCAATGATGAGTAGATGTAGGTGTTGATGATATTAAACACCCATAATGATTGGTAGCTCAAGTCTTCTGGTTTGGAATTTGATTTGATGCAGTTATCTTATTTTGACAAATCAGACTACCTACGAACTCGTGAGACGTAGACGCATCCCATATCTAAGGTTGGTTGATTCCTTTTTCAATCTTAAATAAAAGTTACTTAAGATTGTAACTCGACAATTTTTTTTTTTTTTTGTTTTGGTTTTACTAGTCTGGTTTTAGATGCTAGAACAAGATAATAAAAGCAAATAAGTATGTGGTTACAGGTTGTAGACATCAAAGGCAGATAATAAGATATTGGTTACACATCTTCAATTTCTTGGCTTGCTCACTTGATAGTTTGTGTTAATCTGCAGGGGTATTCCTGAAAGAATTTATCCCTTTAGCAAAGGAATTTGCAGAAATTTGTATAACTTCTGCTGCGTTCGAAGCAGTATATTCATCAAGGAATCGCTACCCACACAGCAGGAGATTGAAGAAAAGTTGAGGCCCTACACGTGCTACGATGTTGTGACCTGTCGTTGCTGCTGACCTTTGCTTAAAATGTACACTAAAATTCACATTCGTCCCCTGCAGATTTATATATTTTCATGAAGAAATATGATTGCATATCCATTTGTTTGATTCTCAAGCTGTTTGTTGGATTATAGATGGCACCTTTTTGCCGGGTTTGTACGCCTGTAGTGGAGGGATATTTTGAGGTGATATGGTTCGAGATGACTATGATATTCACTCTTATCCAATCCAATTAAATAGTATCAAGAGCCTAATAGCCTTATGGTATATAACCCAGTTCTTCAAATCTAAAACCTTGATGCGAGCCCCCAACTCCCTTTAAATAAATAAAAAAAAAAAAGAAAAAAATTCCAATTAAACAGTCGACAAGTTTCCACATGAAAATGGTTGAAAACCACGCCCCATATTTTTGTCAAAAGTCAAACATTGGCCGAAGTGAATATTCAAATCCAATTATCTCCAACTTAAAAGATGATTGTCAAAGACCGTTTAATGCCTTGTTTCACAAGTTTGACAATGGAGGTTTTCGCTTTAGAAAAAAGGCTCTTCCCTCTGGAAGATGTGATACGTCGTTTTCTTGTTCTCTCTCTTCTAAGAAAGAAAAAAACCTTCAAGCAATCATCTGACTGTAATGAGCATCTGATTTAACTACCAAAATCAATAATTTACTTTCTCGAGTTTCCAATATTTTTCACGTGATTATTGGAAATCTTAAGTATTTCGTGAGTTCTCTGGAATGCCTTCACTATATAATTCGGTGAACAAGTCAAATAAAGCATTAAGCATCGTGATACATGCACAGCTTAAAAAAAGTATATAAATGTAAAAATGGAGGGTAAAATAGTCCATTCATTGTTCTAATAAAGCAATAATAAGAATGATAAAAATATTATTTTAAAAAATAATTTATTTAAAGAATAATACTATATACCACACTACTATCTCACTTGTATCTTATTATAAATGATGTGACTCATTTATCATAATTAGATGATAAAAAAGTATACAATAAATTATCATTTAATGGTAGTAAATATATCGAATATAAATAGGATGATAGTATGTGTATAGAATTTTTTTTATTTAAATATTCCGTCAAGATTTAATGCGTTAGTGGCCAAAGGGTTTAGGGTGGCCACGTGGACGTGGGCAAATATTTATATTTTTTAATTTTGCATCAAGGGTATTCTAAATAATTCATTTAATTATTCCATCAAGATCTGATACTTATTCCAAAACTTAAACTGATCCCTTTCATTTATTACGAAGAAAATGAAACATTGTGGTTTGAAGGTCAGAAGTCAGAATTTTCAGATGCTATTCAAAAATAGTGTGCCCCCGAGAGCTGCTGGCATCCAATACGAAATGTTTTAACTCACGACTAAGCAAATGTAAGGTACTTAGTAAGAGGCTTGTCAATGTCATCAAGGAATTTCGGTGCATTTTTAGCCTCTGTGGCCCATTGCATGTACTACACAGCTCTACAAACTATTGAAAGATCTCCCTAGCTACCTTCATAAATGACAGCCCCATGCCTTCATAATGAGAGATAAAACTTCTTGAAAATTCGGACGATTGAGAGAGAGAGAGAGAGAAAGAGACAGATACAGATGTAGGTAAGAGTTCCAGTGCTTACAAATTGAGTGTTATTAGAGAATTCTATATTTTCCTAAGACACGAAAAGAAATGACTTCATGTCACCATTTCGTTGGAGGTACGCTGCCATGCAACATCAAATCACAACTTACATATACAATAATACCCCGAACAAGAAAGAAAGAAGAAAACATGAATTAAATAGCAATGTCTGGCTTCGCCTTGATGATTGGGATCCTCTAGGGGATTTAAAACGCTTGCTTATTAGTGAGGCTTGAAGAAACTGGCTTCAATACCAGTGTCAATCACAACATAAACCCCAGCAGCAATCAATATACCACTCAGACCCATACCCAACACCCCTAGTACCCAATTCAACCACCACATTCCGCTGTACATTTTAGGCTTCTTTATCTTGAGCCACATGAAACATGGGTATGCCAATGTCACGGGAAGTGCTATGCCTCCAATCAATCCGGCAAGGCTTCCCAAGAATGGAATTGCCACCGCCACGAAGAAGCACCCATACCCAAACATTGCCCGGAAAACTGCGCGTAGCCACCATGGGCATGGCTCCTTCTTTCTAATTGTGTACTTGGACTCCATGTCATCAAACATTGGCATGCCATAGATTTGGAATGAGCTTACTGCATTCACTATGACAAACAGGCTGGTTAGGCCTAGCACAGACTGCGACACATCTTGCGAATGGAATACGTAGAGTGCTGTAAGCATTCCTCCATCTGCTGGGATCTGTTCAGAAACAAATTCTCTTTCTTTAAATAAACAGAACATGTAATCTGAAACAAGTTACATTAATGGATTTATGATGCTTTAACTTAGAAGTTCCTCTATACGCAATACTTTATCCCACTTCGATCACCTTGTGCTGATGAAACATTGTCTACCAATCATTAAAACATCTCATTATAGCGAATTCAATAGTTAACATCAACACAGTAGGATAAAGAGTGAGGTATGATCAATATGTAGCATTCTCCTTAGTCATTTTGGTTTATGAGACGTGCTTATATACCTTCTGGCCATAAGCCCAATAGCCACCAATTGCAAGAGGAAACAAGCAGGCAGCTATGATTGTATAGGAAACCTTGACTCCTTTCCACATTGGTACTCTCGAGGGATGTGTTGAAAACTGAACTTGAGGATGAAGTTGAAGTTTAAAGGAGAAGGATGAAGAGGTGAATGAGAGAAAACTTGAGAGACAACTCTGTTGAAGAGAAAACTTCTTGCTATATTCATTCGATCTTTACAATGGTGAAGTGCAGTGATTATATACAGCTTGCAAGAATATAAAAGAAAGCTGGAAAAGCTAAAAAGAAAAAACAATTCCTGACACACTTTACATAAACACACATATGCATTATACCAAGAGCAGGGGGGACAAAGCACGTTTATCTTAGCACTAGCAGGGCACTCACTTACTTGGTGCAAGGTTGTCTGAACTTGCAGCTTTCTGTGTAGTGGATGCACCTTCATCTACTGCTGCAGCAGACTTCATTCCTTTCCTCATGTGCCTCATTGGATTTGGTCTTTGTGACTCCCCCTCAAGATGGGCATAAATGTTCAAAATGCCCATCTTGGACAGTAGGAACTGAAGGCTTGCAGTGTTTAATGCCTTAGTGAAAATATCTGCAAGCTGGAACTTTGATGCAATGTGGAGGGGAGTGATGATCTTGGCCTGCACTTTCTCCCTAACAAAGTGACAATCTAATTCGATATGCTTGGTCCTTTCATGGAAAACTGGGTTTTTAGTGATGTGTAGGGCAGATTGGTTATCACAGTACAAGAGGGCAGGTTTGGAGTGTGAAATGTTGAAGTCTTTCAGCAATGAGATCAACCATACTATTTCACAGCTAGTGTGTGCCAAGGCTCTGTACTCTGCCTCTGCAGAGGACCGTGAGATGGTCACTTGTTTCTTAGATTTCCAACTAACCAAAGAGTCACCAATGAACACACAGAATCCTGTTATTGATCTCCTTGTTTCTGGGCAAGCTGCCCAATCTGAGTCACTAAAGGCCTTGATGTGCACAACTGACTTAGAGGGATAAAATATCCCTTGACCTATTGAGCCTTTTATGTACCTCAAGATTCGATGTGCGGCTTGCATGTGGTCCTCATTGGGCCTGTCCATGAACTGGCTGAGTATGCTAACTGCATAGGTGATGTCTGGTCGAGATATGGTGAGGTAGATTAGTCTACCTATGAGTCTTCTGTAGCTTGAGTGATCCTTCAACAGATTTGATGAGGAGTGTGAAAGTTTGTGATTCATCTTGATTGGTGTGCTTGCTGGTTTACATCCAAGAAATCCTACATCTTCTAGGATTTCAAGGCTGTATTTCCTTTGGCATAGATGAAGTCCAGCAGCTGATCTTGCAATTTCTAGGCCTAAGAAGAATTTGAGAGTGCCAAGGTCCTTAATTCTGAACTGAGAATGCAGGTGAGCTTTTACTCTGTTGATGGCTTCAATGCTTGAGCTACCTATGACTATGTCATCAACATAGACAAGTAAGGCTATGAAACCATTCTTATCAGTCTTAGTGAAGAGGGAGTAGTCTGATTTGGAATGTTGGAAACCAATGGAAACAAGTGAATCAGAAAATTTCGAGTGCCATTGTCTAGAGGCCTGCTTGAGTCCATAGAGTGACTTATGAAGTTTGCAAACAAGTTTCCCTTTGATAGTGGACTCCCCCTTACTGTGATAACCTGGAGGTAGTTCCATGTAAATCTCCTCATCCAATTTTCCATGAAGGAAGGCATTGTGTACATCTAGTTGATAGAGATGCCAATTGAAGATTGCAGCAAGTGCAAGAAATATTCTGACAGTTGTGAGTTTAGCAACTGGACTAAAGGTCTCTTGATAATCAAACCCTTCCCTTTGAGTGTAGCCTTTTGCCACTAACCTAGCTTTAGGCCTCTCCACAGTTCCATCAGATTTTAATTTAATTTTGTAGACATATTTGCATCCTACTGCTCTTTTTCCCTGAGGTAAGGTAGTGACTGTCCAAGTGCCATTTTCTTCTAAAGCTTTCAACTCAGCATGCATAGCATCTTGCCAATACTTAGATTTAGCAGCTTCTTGGTAGTTTTGAGGTTCTTGAAGTGAGGATAGTGAGAGGGCAAAGGATTTTTGCTGAGTGGACAGATTGTTGTAGGATAGGTATTGGTGAAGAGGGTGAGCAGTATTGGTTAAAAGTGGGTGTGAGGTTGGGTCTGTGTGAGCTATTTGGCAGTGATAGTCATGTAGGTAACCAGGTGGTTGTCGAGGTCTACTTGATCTCCTAAGGATGACAGGTGATGTGTTCATGAGGGGAGAGGCAAGTGATTCAATGGGGACATGTGGAGAGGGCTCATGGTTTTCATCAAAGGGGGTGAGAGTGTTTAGGTCATTATGGTCATTTTCTTGTGGATTGAGTTGGGTGGCAGGGCTGTTTTGTTGGGTGTCAACTGGCATTAAGGGAGTGACAGATTGGTGTGTGGGAGCAGAAGGCATGGGTTCGGGTATGGCCATTGGAAGGACTAAGTTGTGAGGGTCCATGGAGGAAGTTGCATCAGAATTTGATTTTTGAAAAGGGAAAGATGACTCATAGAATATAACATCTCGTGACACAAAACATGAGTGATCTTCAAGGTCATAAACTTTGTACCCCTTGATACCAGATGGATATCCTATGAAGATGCATTTCCTAGCTCGAGGACTCAGTTTGCCTCTATTATTTTTTATTGTAGAGGCAAAGCATAGGCAACCAAAAACCTTTAGGTGGGAGTAAGATGGGATGGATGAGAAGAGGGCCTCATATGGTGATTTGTTGTTGAGGGTTGGAGTTGGGATTCTGTTGATGAGGTGGGCTGCTGCTAGCACAGCATCTCCCCAGAATTTTAGTGGAAGGGAGGCTTGAAAAAGAAGTGCTCTAGCAGTGGATAGGAGGTGTTGGTGTTTTCTCTCCACCACCCCATTTTGTTGGGGGGTATAGACACAAGATCTTTGGTGTAGGATGCCATGAGAATTGTAAAAATCTGTCATTTGGAACTCAAAACCATTATCAGATCTTATTTGTTTGATTTTAGCATCAAATTGGTTCTTGACCATGTGAATGAAATTCTGCAAAATGCTCCTTGTTTCAGATTTAAATCTCATTAAATAGGTCCATGTGACTCGAGTTTTGTCATCCACAATGGTTAGGAAGTAGTGATGTCCTTGAATGGAAGGATGAGAATATGGCCCCCAAATGTCACAATGAATTAACTCAAAAGGAAGCAAAGTGGAAATAGAGCTTAATTTGAATGGTTTTCTTTTCTGTTTAGCCAAATGGCAAACAGTACATTGGATGTCAATGCCACATTTTACATTAGGAGCATGAGTTCGAATGATATTTATCCTTTGAGGAGGTACATGACCTAATCTAAAATGCCATAAATCAAAGTTTTGTGGCTGGTTTGAGCTTGAGTTCTGACTGTTGGATGAGCAAGTGGACTGACTGGGATTGTTCTTGACTGATGAAGGGCCTTTGACAGCATGACATGATGAGGACTGGACTTTGAGAAAGTAGAGGCCATTGGAGATTTCAGCAAGACCAATCGTCATCCATGAAGATAGGTCCTGTATGAAGCAAAATTTTTCAAGAAATATAAGGCAAACAGAAGGTTTTTGGGTGAGTTTGCTGGCAGATATCAGATTAAAAGTAAAAGTTGGTACACATAGGACATTTGTGAGAATGAGTTTGTCTGAAATCTTGACAGTGCCTATGTGTGTCACTGATGCATATGTCCTGTTTGGGAGATGCACTTGGGTCTGTTTTTCAGAGGTTATGGTAGTGAGGAATGAGGTGGAGCAGACCATATGGTCTGTGGCTCCTGTGTCTAGGATCCATTGAGGTGTATGCTGTTGGACAGATTTGTGGTTTGTGAGGGAGTGTGTGTTTTGAACAGAATGTGTAGGAAATTCTTGCAAGTTAATGATGGTAGGTGTTTGAAGGTTTATACCTGCCATGTTGGAAGAGTGGTGATTAAGAAATGTGGAATCTGCTGCTGCTAGGGGCTGAGTGTCAGGTTGAGTGGTTGGTGAGCTTCCATCCTTTGGGTTAAGCTGAGAAGACTGAGCATTAACAAGGGCTGCTATCTGCTGAATTTGGTCTGCAGTGAGAGGCAATGAGGGACTCGAGTGACTCCTTTCCTGGTTTTGAGCAGCAACTTGGTTGACTGAGTGGTGGCTTTGTGCACCATTAGAGTACCCAGGCTTAGACTTGGTGAACTTGAAGTTTGGTGGGAATCCAACCAAACGATAACATTTTTCTTTTGTGTGTCCAGGTTTCCCACAATGATAACAGGTCATCTCTCCTTTATCTTTTCTTTTGGGTTGGTTATGGTAGGCAACTAAGGCTGATGATTCATTGAGGGGCATAGCAAGAGTCCTAGCCTGTCTTTGCCTCTCCTCTTGCAGGACAAGGGAGAAAATCCTGTCCAGTGATGGCATTGGACTCATGAGGATGATCTGTCCTCTTATGCTATCATAGGTGTCATTTAGCCCCATCAGAAATTTGAAAACTGAGTCAGTTTGTTGAGCCTCTCCTACAGTCTTTAACGCTTTGCAAGTGCACAAGTCACAAGAGCAGTGAGGCAAGGGTCTATAGTTATGCAACTCTTCCCACACTGCATTGAGTTGAGTGAAGTACTCATTCACAGATAGGGACCCTTGAATAATGGACCCAAGCTGCTGTTGCAACTGATAAATGCGCACATTATCAGGCTGTGCAAACCTTGCCTTAAGTTTCTCCCAAACCTCCTTAGCGGAGTTAACATACAGAACATTAGAGGCTATTTCTTTTGAAATTGAGTTGAGGATCCAAGAGAGTATTAGGTTGTTGCAGCGAAGCCAAGGGACATAAAGGGTGCTGGGAATTTCAGGGGTTTTGATGGTTCCATCTAGGAATCCCAGCTTGTTTTTTATTGAGATGGCCAAAGTGAATGAACGGTTCCAAGACAAATAGTTGGGACCTGTGAGGTGAGGTGTGACTACCACAGTGTTGGCATTATCACTGTGGTGGAGAAAAAATGGACTATTAGGGTCCTCAGATGGACTTGGAGGGGGGTGATTCTCAGCCATAGGAACAAAGGGTTATGGAAATAAGGGAGTGAGTGATTGACAAAGGAGAGAAAAATAAATAAAGCAGGGATATCAAACCTGCTCTGATACCATGTTGAAAACTGAACTTGAGGATGAAGTTGAAGTTTAAAGGAGAAGGATGAAGAGGTGAATGAGAGAAAACTTGAGAGACAACTCTGTTGAAGAGAAAACTTCTTGCTATATTCATTCGATCTTTACAATGGTGAAGTGCAGTGATTATATACAGCTTGCAAGAATATAAAAGAAAGCTGGAAAAGCTAAAAAGAAAAAACAATTCCTGACACACTTTACATAAACACACATATGCATTATACCAAGAGCAGGGGGGACAAAGCACGTTTATCTTAGCACTAGCAGGGCACTCACTTACTTGGTGCAAGGTTGTCTGAACTTGCAGCTTTCTGTGTAGTGGATGCACCTTCATCTACTGCTGCAGCAGACTTCATTCCTTTCCTCATGTGCCTCATTGGATTTGGTCTTTGTGAGGATGCTTCTCATCTGATGGCATAGTGGCCTGCAACACACCATTATCAAATTTTTAATTATATGAGCATACAGTAACATGCAAGTGGGAAAATGGCACCTATTGTCATGGGCCTACAAGAGCAAACGTCTTTTACTGACCTCATGTCATCAAAGACCAAGCCAATGACAAAGATCTACCTAAAAATTTGACAATTTGGGGAAGTACTATATACTGAGCGACTTGGAATATACCAACTCGTACAAATGATCAGATAAAGGATTTATGGTAGGTCAAGATGACTACGTGCCTCTTCTTTTTCCATTATAATCAACATTTCCTATGTTTCGAAGAAAAATAAGTAAGAGTATAGAGAGTTAATGCATGCGAAAACTTGAAGACTGTTCATCACTTCATTTAATTGGCTGCTATCTGACAAACTCAGGGTCAAGATGAACACATGCCTCTTCTTCTTTTTCCATTCTAGTTAACAGTTGTCTTCATTCAAAGAAAAATAAATAAGAGAAAGTAAAATGTGAAACGTACTACGTAGACTGTTGACTTCATTGCCTGCTTTCAGACAAACGAGGACGGAATAGGTAGGAAAGCCTTTTCTGACAACAAAAAGCATACACCTGTCTACTTTACACACAAGCTAGTATGAAAAACTTTGAGGATTCTAGAGCCAAGTTTTGAGCAAAGTGGGTAGGAACTTTGTGAGTGTATGCGCTAATTAAGCTCAGTATTAAATCGATTAGAAAAAAAAAAGCTCAGTCTCAAAATCCCTTGTCATTTTGGTCTTCGTACTTTAAGATAGCATGCATATATATGATCAGGGAATTAACCATGTACGTACCTGAATCTCAAGGATAAGATTGTGGCCCCTGAAAGCAAAAGCAATGATCCCGAGTGCATTAAGCACATCAAAAATATGTTCGATCTGGGTTTTTCCCCTAACAGGATTATAGGACACCCCAGGAAGCCTGCCCTCTGCCACGGATACAACCCATATCATCGTGCAATATGCAACTGCAGTGATGGCCCCGATCAATGACACACCCGCTATGGAGTTCAAGTTCGGCAGCTGTGATAGCAACACGGCTGCGCACGTAAACACCAAGTACCATTCGACGCTGGTTAGCGGCTGGGAGCATGTTGGCCCGCACACAATCTGGTAGAATTGCTTAGAGGTTGATCCACCAATAATGATTAAAGCCACACATGTACCACCAGAGAGATACATGATTGGAAACATAGCCAGCAACTTTCCTAGCTTGTCCCCTGTTTAATTGGATATATTGCAAAAGTACCAATGGTTAATACATCTAGACTAATAATCAGAGAGAAGAAAAGATAGAGCAATTATTGGAGCTTTTAAGTGTTCTAGAATATCATGTCAACTGGAAACAACAAGAGTGGGAGGTTAAGATGATATTATCTCGTAGGCTTAAGCTTTTGTATGGTGTGTGGCAAAAGGCTTAAACCCGATATTTTGATTAGCGGAAGTGATGGTCCTAAATACCCCTTAACGGGCGATGTAAAAAAATTTTGCATACCGAAGGTGACACAAGAAAGTTGGAGGTATCGGCAGTAGCGCATCCCAGTTTCAGTCGATTCATGGAGCTGGACGAGTAACCATAGGGTGTAAAGCTGCCAGACAAATGCTAGAGTCAAACCTATTATTCCCCATGTCCTGCAAAAGCAATCACAAAAATACATAGTTGAAAACCAATATTGAAAAAGAAGCCAATGAGAGTTCAGTTTTATTTTTGAGGTTTTAGTGGTTTACCAGCCAAGGATTGTAAAGGCCACAGGAAGCACAAGAGCCTGGACACCAATCCCAGAACAAAGAGTGTGAAAAGCAGCATAGTATTGGTTACCATTTCTTGACTCAGTGATTGGTAGCCAAGCGTCCTGAGGATCAAGCTTGGTCATCCTGAGAGCCTTTCTCATTGGGCTTCCAAGGGGAGTAATAAACCTTGGAGTCAAAGATAGCCTGGGGGTCCTTGGCGTTTTGGGTGTCTTGTTTCGAGGCGCCTCTGCTGCATGCTCCCCATGAAGCAGCGGCGACCTTGACAAAGAAGGTGAGTGGAACTGAGAGGGTGGACATGATACAGGCGGCGTCGAAACAAGCGGGGATGTTGGTGCAACTGATCCTGGTCTCGGCGTTAATGGTGCCGATCTAATCTCATTCTGCTCGCTCATTTTGTCTGTCCCCCTCTCGGTTCTCTCTCTCAATCTTGCATTAAAAACTACTCGGCCTAACACGTTATATATATGGGTAGGTGAGGGTTCAAGGGAAGTGCAAGTAGCCAGTAGTTGGACTTTGTAAACCGTAATGGATAGGTGTGTAAAGAGACTTGGTTCGTCTCAGACAGCTTTTGAGGACCGGGTTGAGAGAAACTGTTAACTAAAATATTTAAGATATTGTTTGACGGAAAATTGTGGCTGGCTATTTGTCTGAACTATTGGAAAAATGTCAGAAAGTTCCTCATGGGTTGGAAATTTTTTTAAAGCTATGTGGCATGTGTGAGTTCATATTATATGCTGGTCAATGTAATAATACTCCTGAAGCGGAAGGGAGGGCTAGAGGGGGTGATAATTAATTCAAGAAATTCCTTTCCAACACTAAAAGATTGCACCTTGTTTTGGAGGAGTTTGTCAAAAGAGAAATACTTTTTGCAGTCGGCAGATATAGTCGGCGTGCAGTCAGCTGTAAAAAAAAATTAATACTGGACCTACATAAAAAAAAAAAAAAATTATTTTTATAATTTTTTATAATTCATATAGGTCCCCTTGAATATAAAAAAAAAATTTTATAATTTTTTTTATTCATTCTGTACAGCCGACTGCACACCGACTGCATGTGGCGACTGTATGTAGCAAAGCTGTTGTCAAAATAGGTGTCCTGTTGTCACGACTCCAAAAGTGATGAGAGTCTAGTCAGCAATCGGAACGCAACACTAACGTTCGAACTTGGGACGTAGAAAAATAAAAAGTTGAAAAACAAGGCCAATGTAAAAGCAATGAATTCTGACAAACTCTAGTTTTTTGAAATGACCTTTACCAATTAAATAAAACAGGTGGATTTGACCATTGTAATCCTCGTTTAAATAACATAACACATATATGGGGTGTCAACTAAACAGGTTAAGGTGGAGTTGAATCAAAGGCTGTAGCTTCAAGTTGATGATTTGCTACTAAATTTCAGACCTCTTCAAACGTCAAATAATGAGCGATCACAATGAGATTTCTCTGTTAAAGAATCGCATAATATTATTATACAGCACAACAAAATTAAAAGAGTAACATAATATTTGCATTTTATATGACTCTAAAGTTGACAAAATGACACATTCCCTTCCCCCAAGGACAGTACACGTAAAATATCCGGGCATAGTGTGTTTCTATACGATAGGATGATAACATGCATAGACCATATGTATGTATATGAATCAAAAAAGCCAACAAAATTGATACAGTCAAGCAATCTGCGTTTAAGGTAGTGATTTGCGATTCTTCAGTGCTTCGAAGTGAGCGGCAAGTGTATCATAATCTGGTAATTTGGGATGAACACGATGAGCTGAAACTTGTTTATCATAATATGATGGATCTGGCGGTGGGGGCTGCTTGGGTGGCGGATAAATACCACTAGGAGGTTCTTCTGTTTCTATTTCTTTGTCACAGTCGGATTCATCAAACTTCATGTCTGAATGGACAGAAGGTGTATTGTAGCTATGCCTCCTATAAACATTGCCACCATTCACATTGGTAGCCCGTGTCCCCTCACGGCTTATATATTGTGACCTTCCGAACCACTGAGAATCATATATGTGAGTTAACTGATGATCCATATTCTGTGTGGAAAGGTCATTCGGCATGAAGTAACCACTAGATATGGCTGAAAGGGTGGTGTCAAATGACTCAAATCCACGGTCGTCGATACCTGAAGTATTCAACTTATTATCAAGACCAGATGCTTGAGTAGCTTGATTGAAGTCTCTGTCTGCCAAATAGGCAGCAGCTTGTGCAGCAGCAATTGCTTTCTTGGCAGATTCTGCAGCTGCTTCAGCTGCTGACACAGTGTCCTCAAAATGCATATTGCCATTTCGGCGGCTACATGTTGATCCAGGTAAATAACCAGAAGAAAATATCAAGAAAATGAATAAACAACAGTTTAACTCAATTCCTTCATGGTGAATTGGAGCTGAATAGATTGGATGACTTACCTGGTAATTTCCTTATTTGGCTCAGCAGACTGAGTTGGTCCAGGCTTCACAGGTAGACTGGTAGCACTAACGAAAGTGTTTGGTCCTTCCTGATCAGTGAAAGAAAACACAGATTTTGAAAAGGACAAAAAAAATTCTTGGCTGTCACAAATTGTGTCAGTCTATGTCACAGAGAGACAGAGAGAGCAACTTACTATACGCTCTTCCAAAGGCTTGAGAAGCTCCAACTCGGATTCTGTTGTATCCCACTGAATCTGGTATTCCTTTGCTATTTCCTTCAAGACTTTCAACTTTGCTTCACCAGTAGGGGTTCTTACAGAGAGCTTGTCGATTAACTATTAGAAATTGGAAAAACAGAAGTTATTAGAGTACATAACAATCAGACTTTTGAGAGAAAAGAAAACTAGTATCTGACTCGCATATCATTCAATGAGGCAATATATAGATCTTGTTGTATAAGATATGGCTAATAAAAGGAAGACGGTAATTACCATGCGGTTTACACCACCGTCAGGTCGCAGATCAGTAGCTGCAGATACAAAATCTTTCCCATATTTTTTCTCAAAAATATTCCTAATTGCCAATAGCTCTGGAATTTCTGAGCACCTTGGAGCAGCAAATATTAAGCTAGCAATCCCTTCTTTCAGATCTGCTGGGCATTGCCTGGACTAGTTGGACCCAGATCAGAATTACATATATTCAAGCCTTACGAAGTAAAAAATAATTATCAATTCTTTCACCTTTGCTTTGCAATGATAGTAAGTCTGGCCACAACTAATTCACAGAAGAGTTCAATGAACTCATTTGCAGCAAGAACATTCTGTTCTCTGATGACATGCTCAACCTACAAAACAACAAAAAGTCATTGGTACTTGAAAATTTATAGTGTCACATTGTGCGGAAAATATAATTACACCTGACATTGAAATTTATTATATTCTATTCCTGGATGCCAAATCCTTAATTGCAAACTCCATATTTAATCATGATTCACAATTATGAGCCAAAAAATTTGGCTTCCATCATCGAAGAAGGTAGTAGCAAATGGGGGAAAAAGAAGGACATTGAAGGAAGGTTCCAAGCTTTGAATAACATGATTTTTTCTTTTTTTGGACTTGAGTAATTGGAAATTCTATTAATAAATATGAAAGGTGTATTCCAAGTACAAAGAAAACAATATAACATAAAATTTTAAAAACAGAACATAAGAATAGCAAATCGAAAAATAGCTAATTTGTTGGATCGGTGAAAGCAAGCGCAAGGGGCAACCAAGTATACATGATGTGTACAAGAGAAAGCAACCATACAAAAACTAAAAGATAACAAAAGTTGAGCACAATAAAATTTTGTGCTCGTGTATGTCCCGTGTACAAGGGTTATTGCCTATCCTTATTACCAATAAAATTTTGTTTGCCAGTTAAAAAATAAAAATAAATAAATAAACAAAAATAGAGCACAAAAATATGCAAAAGTATAAACATCAAGCATTAATAAAACATCAGTCGAAAAGTGACTTCAGAAAGCAAAGTTGTAAACCCAACTTGTCTTCTCAGTCCTTGAAATTTTCGGCATTTTATTCACTCCAACTGCATCACAATAAACAAGGGAGGAGGCCACTCTCCAAATAGAATTAAGATCATTCCAACAAAACTTTCTTTTCCAACATGTCAAAAGCTCCACCACCAGCCCATACGGGCATAACCCAGTCAACTCCAAACATCTTAAGAACCAAACCAAAAATCTGTTGCAATATCACTATGGAGAAGGACATGATCAGCAGTTTTCCCATTTCTCTTATACATATGACATCAGTCTATCACTACAATATGATGCTTGCGCTGATTTTACCAAGGATATTTTTGTAAGGATGCAGTCCAGTGATCCCTGTTGGAGCTTTAGACCTCCAATTGCTCTTCCAAGGAGCAAAGTCAACTTTAGCAAGCAGCAATCAGTGAAAATGATTTAACCTCAAAAGATCATCTCTTTGAGGGAACCCAAAAAAAACTTATCTTGAATTCCACTACTTCTCTGAACATAATATAAAGCATTGAAAAAAGAAGATACAGAGTCAACCACCCAATCATGTACCAATTGGAAATGTTGAAATCCCTATAAGCCTCATGACTCTGTAAATGCAGACCTGGGGTGTTAGTTAGAACCTCTTTATATGATATAAAAAGCAAACTGTCTATTTAAATATGAACTTCCAATGTTTGCAAAGATAGTAAAGCATAAGCTATACTATATAACCAACACAATCCAATATGATATTGACAAAATTCCTGGTAGATGTAATAGAAAACAAATTTGGTAAGGGAAAGTATAACTTAGAGTTAGCAGTAAGGTGAATTTGATACACATTCTGTTTTCAAAACAATCAAAGAAGTTTGATTGTAAGAGTTAAACACATCGAATTTGATGACATGTTTAGTTATGCAACTTAATTTGGGGAAGCCCGTCTCCTACCAACAATTTCTGTGATTTTTGTTTCAAGGCATTGATAGAAGAGCATAAAAAACACAGTCACTCTGAATGCATTAAAGTGAAAAGGTAATTCTAGAAGAGAAACAGAATCCATTTTGCTTCACTTACTACCTTACAAAGCTGTTGTTATGTCAAACCAACAAAGGCAGCTGGCTCAATTCATATCCAATTCCAAAAATCACCAGCTAGTACAAACCAAATTCCCAAACACTATAAGAGAATTTGACCCAAACAAGCCAAGACAGGGCCAAGGAGAGAAATTCAACAATAGCTCGATTCCTTTTTCAAAGCTTAAAAGACAAATGTTAATTCCTCAAATGACTTTCTCATTATGTTTCAGATTTACAGCTTCAGCATCCATAAATTACAATGTTGATAGCGACCCAAGGGAACGTGATCATAAATTTACAAGCAATATGATAGCGCCAACCTCAATTCAACAATGCACGATAAATAAGATACTACGAAACTAAAAAGCCAAAATAACGTCAATGAGCACTACAGTGGAAAAACCCACAAATAGTTATCCACAAATGTATGTTTAAAACAAACGGTTTGTTTCATTTCGAAGTTCAATGTCATGCCCAAAATAGAAAGTGGCATCTTGAAAAATTACCCGGATGCGAGCAGTGGCATCTTGACCAGACTGTAAAAGCAACGCAATGTCTCGCCGCATCTGCTTCACCACCACCTGTCTCTTGTTCCTCAGCAGCTTGATCCTCGCCACCGCCATCTTCGCCGCTGTCTTGCTGTTTATAACCCCCCACATTCACTTTCCATTTTATTCCAAAGGAAAAAGAAAGAAGAAAGAATGAAAATACTACCCTCTGCTCCATTCGGTTGCCAAGAGACTCATTACCCAGAATCAGTCACAGAAAAGAAAAAAAACTTGCGTACATTTGCTTGGCAGCCAAACAAAAAGAGTGCGATCAACAGGGGAAAGAAAGCCAGAAAAGAAAAGCAGAAGGGGTAAGAGAAAGAGAAAAGTACCATTTGGAGGAGTTGAAGCCTCGGCAGAAGAGAGATAGGCTAAGCTTCATGAGATTCCTGGCGTGGGTCGTGGCTACACTTGCGACGGTCATAGCTGTAAGACAGAGTGAGAGCCAGGCAATGGTGTTTTTATTTTGAAGCCTTTTGAAGAACGGTCGTCTGAGCTGGGGAAGCATCTCTATATGGGGTTCTTGATCGTATGGTCCGATTCGGAGGGGCCCACTGAAGGCACCGACTACTGTTTTTAATTAATTAAGGTTTTATTTTCCTGAGTTATGGAATATCTATGTGGTATGGGTATCTGGTTGGTGTAAAAGGCAATGCATGTAGCCGTTGGGAGATTTGACTTCACTTGTGCGAGAAGAGAGTGGAGGAGCCGATGGTCCTACTTCCTGAGCCAGAATCCGATGTCATCATTTAATACAAAAGGTTTTACAAAGGAATGCGAAATAAGCATCATTCAAGTGAGACTACTGCTACACTTACAAAAAAAATTTATATAAAAATAATTTTATAAATTAATATAATTTAAAATTTTATGTGATCTATAAAATTTATTTTATAATAAAAATAATTTTATAATATGATGAATCATATTAAACCATGTTAATTTGTAAGATTATATAAATATAATCTTTGTGTGATTAGAATATTTCTCTTTAAGTGAAGAGTAATGCTATATATATAATATAAGTGAGAATATTTTTTTAAAAAAGTGTGAAATATAAAATTAAAAATTTAATTTTTTATGTAAATTTTATATTTATTTATTTTTTATAAAAAAAATGTACCATATTTATATACTATATAATTATAAATATTATTTCAATCAAATCTAACACCTCTTCTCCCTTATATTTAGCCTAATAATATTTGTTAACAGATCGGATTGAGTTTTAACTTAAGTTTTACTATGTATAAGTAAATTTATATATTAATTTATGTATTAATATTAATTTTTTTATATTCAAATTTTAAATTAATATTATTTTTAATAAAATTTATTTTTTAACTAATCACATTATATTGATATATATATTAATATATAGTTACATTTGTAATTAGATTTTTGCTTAACTTAATTGGATTAACTTGACTAATAGGCCCAAACAGTTTAAACAAAATAAGCCCAACTGACCGACAAAATCCAAAAACCTACAAAACTAAACACTCGACCAACACTGCACAACAGCTGTTGTAATAAGGTCGAGTTGTCGGCCACGTAAGCATGCCACGTGAAAACATAAAAAGTGTAGACGGCTGCCAAAAAATCAAAATTTTATAAATAATAATAAGATAATTTAAATTAAATATTTTTTTAATTTTAAAATTATTGACAAATAAATTAAATAAAAATTATTATAAAATTAAAATATTATTATAATATAATTTTATAATATTATTTTTGTTTTAAAATTTTAAAAAATTGAATTATTTTTTATTTTTATTTGAAAATTTAAAAAAATTATAATAATTAATTTAAAAATTTTGTATTTAAACTATGTTTAGGAAGGATATAAGATAAGATTAGATAAGGTGAAATTAGAATTTTGAGATAAAATTTATTTTCAAACAAACCCTAAAGTGTGGAAGAGACAATGCACATTTTTTCTCAAAACTTTCCCAATAGATTTTCAGGTCCCAATGAGCAATTGGTGAAATCATATTTCTGGTTGATTCTATTATATTCATGTTCTGATCAATTCTATCAATTACAGGGTGAGGTTTGATGTTTCGTACATTCACAGAACAATTTACTATACATTCTAATTACATTACATGATGGGAAACAATTTACTATACATTCTAATTACATTACATTACATGTGAAAATCCCATGTGGATGAAACAAATTTCAGTACGAGGTCTAGTGAGAAATTATATTCAGGAGCAAGACTCTTGTTCTGATCAAGTGCCTGAACAAGCATTCCAAACCTTTCTCAATGCCTTCCATGACAACATCCAAGGCATCCAACCTAATCTGTGCAGATTGAATCTTTTGTGCCTTGATGATCATATCTTCGCTTGAATTGTGCAACAAGAGGTTGCCTAGTGCTATATCTGCGCTTTCCAATTCATTCATGCCCGGTTGCTCTTTACGTGTTGCTTCACCTTTCAGCACCAGTTTGGAAACCAATTGCCACCTGCTAGGCTTTGGTTTCAACACTGGCAAAGAAAGTAATACAAAGAGGGAGTGAAAGATCGAAACAGTAGTCAAACTTGTTTCGCTAAGCACTCTAACCACGGCCGCGAGGTGATCATCTAGAGCTAACATCGGAGAGTCCTCGAATTGTTTATCCATTAATGGCTTCAAGTTGGATGCTAGAGAGTTTGCAATCGCCTTTTTCATCTTTCTTCTCGAGCAACTATAAGCAGTGAAAATGCTTTCAATGCTCAAGTGATCTCCCACCTTTCTTCTGCGAAGTGCAGATTGAAGTTCTCGAATGCAAGCCTGCATTAATAGAATGGCATCCCTGGTGTTGCCACATAAATCCAAGTATCCCAAGCAGCTTTCCAACAAGTTATTGACAAATTTCTGGTGCTGATTTTGGGCAAGAGCTTGTTGGGTCAATGGCAAATTAAGAAGATCCTCTATGCATCTGTACAACTCACTTAGAAGGGATAGACCATTAAGGCATATGGTTGTTTCTACCTTTGATGATGATGGTGACGATGAAGTAGAACTTGATGCCTCCCAAGATTTAAGCTTGTTCAGCTCTTCTTCGACCTTGAGTGTGCTGGGATGAGATCTAGCCGGCAAGCTAATAGATCGAACACTATAGCGTTTAGATGGCTTGGGGGAGAAAGCTGAAGCTATGGTTGCTCTCTTCATCTCACAGAAAACGTTGCAATTTGAAGTTGGGTTTAAGGAGTCCTATGATTCGTAATCAGGTATTTATACCAAGTCATTTAGGGAATTTGGGAATGGGCAAAGGAATATTAGGTCCCTTGATGACAATGTGATCAACATGTATAGGCATCGTGGGGTCTGTCTCAATGGCGTAGGCTATGTCGTCACGTCTATCAATCAAAAAATAAAAAATAAAAACACCTCCTTTTTTTAATGCTAAACATTTGGGCCATCTGGGTGCGGTGCATCATATCATTGGGGCGTTTTGTTTTGCACCACTCGACTAGATTCATTTGGCTTTTCCTCTCCCAAGCAACACCGCCACCACATCACCACGGTTAAATATTAATGGAAGTTGCTGGCATTAGTTCGGTTTATTCATATAAAATTCTCATCTTAAATTTAAAATTTTTATTTTATTATTATAATTTTTCTAAAATTTCATACAAAATATAATAAATAATTTAATTTTTATAATTTTTAAAATAATAATAATATTAAAATTTCATTTTATAACTTAAAATTTCCATCTCAAAATTCTCAAATAGCGAAACTGAACCTAAGAAGCTCAGCCAGCCGGCTAAAGTTCTCCGAGTAGGGATAGGGATCAGAGCTTTGTGCCTGCAAAAATCAAAGATCTTGAAAGATCCTGAAACTTATTAATCAATTATGGATGGTGGTTTAAACAAGAAATGTATATGTTATTAAAATATAGGTACACGAGTGGCATGTTACCCTATGTTCCCCTTGAGATTTGCAACCTGCCAATGTAAGATATCTGTCTAGTACTTGATATTGCTATTAGGACAAAAAATTATTTGCATATTTATTTAATATGATTAGTTAAAAAATAAATTTTTTAAAAATAATATTAATTTAAATTATAAATACGAAGACATCAACATTAGTACGTATATTGTTACGAATTCGTTTGTATGTAACAAAACTCTTGCTATTATCTCCATATGTTTTACTTGAAGGAATAATAGTATGTATAATTATTATGAAGTGTATAAGAACTGTGTAATTATTTTGAAAAATAATAGGTTCCATTATCAAAAAATATTTTTCTTTTCATATGAATCCGTATTTATTCACTTTTTTCAAAATGATTGTGCGACACTTACGTACTCATAATTTATACTTTCACAATATTCAATATTTATTACAATTAACCCGAAAATAATTTTTATTTTAATAATCATTTCTCTGAGCTTATCCTGCTCTCCATTTCTTAAAAAAAAGAAAAAAAAAGAAAAAAGAAAAGAAAAAAGAAAAAATGCACTTTAGCTAATCTTGAAGCACTTCTACGTCAGATGATTGAGATACGCATTCCAAGCTTTACAGATTAATATAAAAAAAAAAAAAATACTAAGTTAATTGCACAGAATAGAAAATAAAATTAACTATTATTGCTTATAGCATATTATACAAAAACAACTTCGTTAATTTTCGGCACAAGATATGATAGATTATGATGATGCCGTACGCAAAGGATAATCAAGATATAATAGTAATAATTGAGATTTTAAACTTAACTCTGGTAGACAAGTGTAGTTTTCAAAATTAAAAACTCCAGCAATATGATTGGTTGTATATTAAAAAAATTAATCTAATTAATTATATTAGTAGAGTACACAAAAAGTACACAAAAATGACTCTTTCTTAATAACGTGTTCCATGTTTCCTTTTGGCTAGCTATACCGACACGTGGAAGAGGACAAAGCTATGGAAATTGAGACTTTAAGCTTAAGCTATGTGGAGTTCATTAATAAATTAAAGCTTTGGGCCACCTTAGTCGATTAATGAATGTCATAGGACAACAATCAATTCATTATGTCATTAAGTAATATATAAATGATAGATAAAGATGTGCATTAATCCATGTTACCCATTTTCTCTGTTGGTAAAATAAATAAAGTGAAAAAAATGTGGATAATTTTGAAGTGGAATAGCTCATGGCAAATCAAACAGGCTAGGCACTTCACTAGACCACAAAACATCATATTCAAACTTGAAGAAATGGGACAACCTTATTTAGCATTTCATCAAAGGTACATTTAAACACAAGTTGCGCATGTTCAATTAATCTGGAGCATTCAATTGCATGTCTTTTCATTTCTACATTCACTCATTTTAATCATTTATCTCTCTCTCTCTCTAAATATATTGCCAAGTTGTTCTTTATTTTTGGAGGCTTTTTATTTATCCTTTGGCTTCTTCTTTTTTTGTAATTCTTTCACACATGATTTTGTAAATGAAGGTTAAAGTTTCACCTGTATTTGGTGTATAAAGAGAAATACATACACTCGAAGTCTCAAGCTGATCTATCTGCTGTCTTCTCGAGATCCAGAAGATGATATAAAGAGCCTGTTGAGTCTTTCGTTGAGGACCATGATCATGGGAGATTGGACCAGGGGATTTACATATTGTAGCCTTTAATTCCTGATTCCCAAAGTAAGTAATTAAATAAAATATGACTGAGCTGAGATAAAAATAAGAAGGATATTGAAGCCAGAAGCAGAATCAGTTGCTATCAACTTGATATCTAATTTTTAACCATTTGCCATTTATCAGACATACGATTGTTTTAACTGCTGGGTTTAGTACGAACAGAAACCTTCCTGGTCTTGGAAATTGATTCGTTGAGATACAACCTTTCTGTATGTGTTAGTTGTCCTTTTTAGCATATGGCAACAGAAAAAGCAAAAAAAAAAGGTCAGAATTTAGAGCTTAAGTTTTCTGTTTGTATTCATTCTATAACAATCGATACACATGTACACATAGTTGTTGAATAGGAAAATGTGAATCCTTTGGCAGATCCTCTTAAAAATTGGACGCCTTCCAGGATTTGGAGGATGAAAAATGACTTTTGATAATGCTCTATTGAGAAATTATGTCCAGAAGAGATGCTCTTGTTTTGATCAAACGCCTAAACACACACTCCAAACCATTCTCCAAATCTTCAATGCTAATCATCAAATCCTCCAACCTTCTGTGTGCACTTTGTGTCTTCTCAGCATCAGACTTTTTACTTAAGCATCTCTGCGTAGGGTGCCTACTGCAGCATCAACAACTTGCATCTGGTTCACTTTCTCTTGCTTCTCTTCGCATGCTATTGCACCTTTGTGGATCAACTTTGAGACCAGTGACCACCCAGTTGGCTTTGGCTTTGACGCTGGCGTTGCCAAGAAGAGCAAGAGGGATTGAAAGATAGAAACATTCATTGCACAAACTTGTCTAAGAACCCGAATGACCACAGACGGGATGATCTAGATCCAAGGCAGGTGATGCCCCAAATTTGTTTTCCATTTGCTTTAAAGCAGTGATGAGCTTCTTGGCATCCTTCTTCATTTTCTCCCTGAAGCAAGTGTAGTTGTTGATGCTGCTTTCAATGCTTGAATCTCCCTTTCTTCTCCGGAGTGCAGATTGAAGAGCTTGAACGTGTTCTCTAATTTGCAATGTGGCCTCCCTTGTAATGCCACAGATATCCGAAAGCCTTACAGATCCATCCAACAATTCCTCGAAGTATTTCTCGTGTTGATGTTGGGAAAGGACTTGTTGTGCAATGGGTAAAGTTGAACTACTATTTTGTCATTTTGTGTGTTTGTGATGCAAGAAAGAGGCATTACTCAACACTCACTCTGCCTCCCCTGCAGCCACATTGCACTCCATGTTTGAAGGACAAAAATTGAAGCTGCCTCACCTCCAAAGATGTGCCTTGTCTGGGCTGTCTCGACTGGAAGAACCTTGCTCTGACAACGTATTAAAGAAAAGCTTTAGGGAGATCGAGATCCAGATCTGTTGAGATTAAGAAAATGTAAATTGATGGTTCTATGCATAATGATTAGACTTCCAAGATCGGTATATAATATAATATTATCATAGGTCAATCATCAGTACAGAACCTTCTATTCTATATTGTGTGTACACGAGTGGCATGTAGTGCTTTTGCCTCCATTGTCTTTGGCTAATGCTTTTTGATTTATTAAAAAGTTCACATGATTTTATTTCTTGTCTTCGTTGTTCTCAGTAATCAAAAGGTAAGCAAAGGTAGGACACGTATCATACTGGATATGGTTACACGTGGTACTGGAATCTTTGGTTATTATGGGAATCAGAGCACCATGATTTGGCATGTGACTGCTGGGACATTGTGGCAGATTTACAGAACAAAAAAAAAAAAAAAATGTGATGTGGCATGCAGAGTTGAAGCATGCAAAGAGACACCCCTTTTGCCTTTTTATGCAGAGAATCGTGAACTTGAAGCATTAATGGCTGAAAGATAATATCTTGAAATCTATTTTTTCGAATGGCAAAGAGAGAACATTTATGGAACTCATCTTGGTAATGGCTGAAACATAATATATTACTGGGGCATTTATTCTTTCATGGGCATCAACAGAGTCTGCATGCATGAATGTGCATCTGCTGCTCCTCCATAAGTCTTGGTGCGTCAAGTTCTATCAGGGTCTTAACAGTAATGTTGTAAGACAGCTTGCCAAAGCAAATCTCATTTCCTTGACGGCTCTGAGGCGTAGTACCTATGACACATTTACAAAAACTGTTTTGAATCATTTTAAAGGGGTCCCTAACTCCCTACCTATTACCAGCACCCAGAAAATGATTACAAGTATTATAAAAACTTTTTGCGTTTTATCTGAGCACAGCTATCAGAATAAAGGAAATTTTCATTCCTCAACAGATTTTCATACTTCTAACTTCCATAATACTTGCTATGATTGGATGCTAAAGATGAGATTTTTGAATTTAGGCAGATCTTGCACATAAAGATCGGTAACAAAGGTAAAAATTAGAAAGAGATACGTGAAAAAGTGAATGAAAAGAGAGAAACTTGTTCTCCAAATACTTCTCTATTACTGTAATTTCTCATAGAAATTGGGTTTGGAAATTGTGGAACAATGAATATGGACAATCTGAGATATTTACAAAAAACTTGATAGCCTCCTTAATGAGCAAGGATGTTCAAGAAAGACACTCTATTTCGGACTAAACACCTAAATATGCAATCTAATCCGTCCTCAATGTCGTCAATATTAAGATGGAGTGTCTCCAACTTCCTTTGCGCCAGTTGAATGTCAGCCTTGGCGTCATCATTATGTCTTATAAGATGCCCATGGAGGGAAGAAAGAGCAAGGTCAACACATCCCACCACATTGATAATCTTCTGTTCTTTCTCGGAAGGCAATAATCTCAGGCACTTTAATCTTGAAGTCATCGAACACCGTCCATCTATCTTCATCCTTGGAACGGACAGGAACAATAAAAGAGATCGGAAAATGGAGAGGGAGATTGCGCTTGCCTCTTTTAGAACTCTGACCACCATTGATAGATGGTGATCAAAATGTAAGAGTACTGGAGCGGAATCAACTGTGTTTCCCATTCGCTTCAATGCTTTAAGGCACTTAGCAATGTCCTTTTTCACGTTCTTTCTAAAGCGCATGTAAGCATGAATATCACTTTCAATTCTTGAATCTACACCCTTTCTACGTAAAGCCGACTGCAGGGACTGGACATGTTCCTTCATTGTACAGACAATATTCCTTGAAGTGTCGCATGTGTCCAGCAATGTGAGTGAACCTCCTAGAATTTCTTCCACCAGCTTTCCATTTTCATGGCGCAGAAGAGCTTGTTGAGTGAGAGGAGAGTGAATGAGTTCCTCCAGACAACTAAAAAACTCAGCAAGGCCAGCTAGACTAGGTTGAATACTCTCAGTTTTGAAAGGGGCCGTAGTTGAAGATGATGAAATTTGACAGGACTTTAGGCGGTTTAGTATTGATTCGAGTCTAACAGAACAAGGGTGTAGTCTAGTGGGCAAGCTAATTGACCTAACAGGCTGATGCACAACATGCAGTTCAGATGAGGCTGCCATATTTCACTTGTGTTCAAGTGCAAGCAAATCCCTCACAAAATACACAAGTACCGATGCTTGAAGGACTTCCATTGTACATTGAACCTCTATTTGTAAGAAGAGAATGAGGGAAGCTATAGCTAGATAGGCTTAGATTTGAAATGCAGCAACCACAGGCCGCATGCATGTGCTAGCAATGTGGCTCACCCTACCTCTCAGATACTGTTGTAACGTTTTCGGCCAACAATCTGCAACCCCCTATTCATTCTTTAATGGCATATGGTCATGAAACAGGCAACAATTTGCATGATCATGAGACGGTCATAATATGACTTTCGTCAGAATTTGGTTTTCTTTCTGAAAATGTAGGCATGCATTGGTGCTGTGTGCTTCCTTGCCTCACCAATCATCACCACCAGTACCATATTCTCTCAAACAAAAATTAGTGCTGATTCTTGGAATTGTCATTGGAAATAAAGAATCTCGTGCTGTGTGCCCCCTTGCCTCCCCAATCATCACCCGATCGAACCATTCTCTTAAATAAGATCTAGTATTATTTATCCTTTGATATTTGCATTTGTAAGAAAGAAGTTCAATTTTCATGGCAAAAGTTTGTAACTCATGTCTTACTACAGTGAACCGCAGAGAGCCCATCCACTTAAAAAATCTTTTCTAGCTAGCTCGAAATAAGATGCCATATCAGTATTAATCTATCTTCGGCCAAGAATCTAGTCCCAATAACAATATTGTTGGTGTCCTTGGGAGATGTGTAAGCATTAGCCAGTAGATATATTTTATACCTTGAAATTGATGTTGGCCTAATACAAATAACTACCGCAGAAAATGTGTAGGGTTTGCAGCTTGTATGGAAGATATGTAAGAGGCGCAAAACTTCATACAAAAACGCATATTAGCCGGCGCCTCAGATGCTCATGGGTTGGTTGATAAAATTGAGCTACAGTCTTCTTTAAAAATAAAATAATATTAACCACAAGACTCTTAAAAATTGTCCAATTATAAATTCATAATAGCAGGATAGTTCGAAAAGCTAATGCCGAAGACTATGCATGTGATGGAAATCTGGATCACTCTACCTTATGAAAGATGCTGTTTTAATCATTAGGCCGAAAACCTGCGACCTACACGTTTCCTTGATCTTAAGGAAGTGAAATTGGCCACATCTACGGCTCCCATACATTCTAGGTTATGGTCCTCAAATAGTTAGACACGTATACATTGTGACAAAAGTATGCCTCATTGCCTCCCCAATTATACGGTTGACCAAAATTATTTATCAACACCCAAGGCTGGCAATGCATGATTGTGTCATTTTAAATAACTATATATAGAAAATGAAAAACGACAAGTCTTAGACAAGATTTAGCATAACAGTAATAGACTTCAGAACCAAGAATCTAGGTTTGCCATGACAAGTATAAGAAAAACGAAAGCCGTTTTTGAGTAGGCAGTGAATTCCGTATAGACCTGTACCATAAGGTATACGGGGAGACAGGAATGCTTTTGTTTATTGGATTGGAGACAAGCTAATTTCTCTTGCTGTTATATATTCTTAATTCTCATCCCTAAGAAAGCTTATTATCATAAATTAAGCCTATTGTACAGGAAGGCCACCTTGGCATGGCATCTGCTACAATACTTCTGTATCCATAAAATTAGCTGGACATGGCATTTAGAAGCTACCTCAGATAAGAAATTTTATTCTCCGACAGAATTCTAATTAAAAAACTACAGATTTGCAGGAGTTTTATTCTCTTGCTGGCATTTAAAAAACTAAATGTGTGAACCGATTGAACACAGACAGTCTTTAATCACTTGTGGTGGAGTTGGACAAATGAAGCCAAAGAAACGTACACCACCGGCTCATTTTTGGTCAAAGTCAAGATTCAAGGTTTCCATTCATATTCATGTGTATTTAAGCCTGCTAAGAAAATTCAGTAACACGTGAATTGAAGAGGATGACCTTCCACCTTTGCAATGTCTCCTTGTGCACCATGTGACCAAGTTGGCCATATTGCTCTCTCAATTCATTAAACCATACTGCTGCAAGTCCTCTCCATAAGGGATAGTACCATAGATCTGCTGGACAACAGCTTCAAGTTCGGTACCTTCCAATGAGGGCACTTATTTCCACAGGTACCAGGTGTAATATTGCTGAAAGAGGAATTGGGCTCCACCACAGACAGCCTGAATATATGCTAATGTAACACAGGTGCATTCTTCTTCTTTTGACAAGAAATGCTCATGACAACTCAAATCAACAACAGAACCTACAACAGCCTCAGCATGACAGCCAAGAATTAGAGGAAGAGGACATTTCAATAATTTTTCATCAGGAAGAGAAACATGTAACAGCTCTCCTTGAAGCACAACATATATGGAAACTGGCAACGTGCATCAACATAAACTGGTGTTACTTCATTAAAATTTAACCTCGAAGCACTCACTGCAATAGGGTACAAACCCACAACCATGTCTAAGTTTTGCTAAGAATTAGCATGAGAAGTAAAGAAGGTGTAACACCCCAGATTGAGTACAGGAATGTATTAAATAGGGATCCCATGTCACTTAGGAGATAGTTCTTGCACTTATAATTATTCCAAATAACTTCAATTGTACCAATGATTTTGGAATATAGGCAGAGACATGGATTGGACCTTCCTTAGAAGATGAATATAATACATAAATAACAAAGATTAACTAGAGGAATGAATAAAGAGAAGGGAAACTAAAATACACAGCGGCACTAACAAAATTAGAGAACCAAAAAGGCAAGCTAGGACATAGATTGGATTCTGCGAAAGCGCCGGGTAATTATTGCAGACTGGTGTTGTATGTGTAAGAAGGCTGGAGAGACCGTCGATCATCTGTTGTTACATTGTGAGACAGCTAGAGCTTTGTGGTGCGAAGTGTTTAACAGAATCGGTTTAAGTTGGGTGATGCCTGCTACGGTGACTGAGTTATTGGCCAGTTGGGGGATGCCGGGTGGACCACCACAGATCAAAGCCGTGTGGAAAATGGTTCCAATCTGTGTTATGTGGTGCATATGGCGAGAGCGGAATGAGCGGACTTTCGAAGACAAAGAGCGCACTCTAGTGGAGCTTCGCTCTTTTTTCTTCACCTCTCTTGTCCTTTGGGCCATTGCTGTAAATTTTAATGGCCAAAATATGCACGATTTCCTTTTGTCTTCTTTAGCATCTTAGATAGGTTTATCTCTTGTATAACTTCTTGTTTTACTTGGGCTATGCCTATTCATTTTAATACTATCGTTTACGTATAAAAAAAAAAGGACATAGATTGGACCAAGGTCATTACAAAAAATATGGACGTGAAAAACAAAAACAAAACAGTTTTGCCCTTAATGACGTTTGCATCTATACTTTACCAAAATAATGATCCATGTTCCTCAATCTTTTTTTTAGAGAAAAGGGACGGTACCCCCAGCTTTATTAATTGTCCTCACTTATGGTAGAGGAACCATGCTTCCACAATCAGAAGTCAACTTATATAAAAGAATAATGACCATTACAAAATATTAAAATGAAGTTATGAAGTGATACAAGTTTTGTTCAGTAATCTATTGATTCTCTCCCAATTGTTGGATTGAAGGTGAGATGATTTACTTAACCACTGAGGTCTCTACATATTGATAGGCTGTTTTTTATTTGACTCCTTTGAATATACTCTGCCACTTGTGCTTATGATGCATAGAAAACTGTACTGCAAAATCCAATAAACATTTCCTAAGTAAGGAAGCAAAAAGTAGCGTGTTAAATGGTCATCTAATAACAAGGAATAGCATTAAACATAAAAGGGATGGCATCCAAGCTTCACTCACCCAAAACACGGACATCAAGAGGTAATAAGTGCACTACTCTCAACCATTGTCAAATCTCCAGATCAACCCATTTAACCATAAGTTCCAAAATACCCACAAAAAAAAAAAAAAAAAAACTCCTTTTTAATGTATTAGCAATCTCTGCATTGATTAGAAATGAATTTGAAACAATTTATTTATCAATTAGTAATCACATTTGTTCAATCTCAGACTTGTGGTATCTCATTTGAACCCAACTCCTTCTCATAACACAAAAACAAACATATTTTTTTAAAGAATTGAAAGACTTACCAGTTAGATAGCATGGCCTTGTTCTTTAGCTTTCTTTACCCATTTAAGTGTACTTTCCAAGGTTGTGTAAGCAGCAACATCTGTTAAACTCTTACTCTCAACCACATAATCAAACACCTCATAAGCTTCTGCTATCCTCCCTTCCCTACAAAGTGCCCTCACAAAGGTAGCGTAAGCCGCCGTCTCAAGCTTCATATCCCCTGATTTCATCACCGCATAAAGTTCAAGTGCCTTTTCCAGCAGTCTTGACTTGCACAATCCATGAAGCAATGTGCTATAAGTGCACGAATTTGGACTACAGCCCTTTGCTTCCATCCCTCCTAACAATGCCAAAGCACCCAATGCATCCCCCTGCCGACACATCCCATTCATAAGTGAAGTGTACGTCACAGCATCTGGGAGATGACCCTTTTCCTCCATAATACCCAAAAACTTCCTAGCTTCCTTCACCCGCCCGGACTTTGATAACCCAAAAATCAAAGTGTTATAAGTAACAATATCAGGCTCCACACCTTCCTCCTTCATTTTATTATAAACCCCAATTGCCTCATTCCCCCTACTCAACATACAGTAACCCTTCATAATAGTGTTGTATACAAAGCAATCAGGTTTAAACCCCTCCTCATTGAGCACACCCACCAACCTCAGTGCCTCGCGGAGATTCTTGGTATTACATACATTATCAATCAGGATTGTGTAAGTAACAAGATCAGGTTTCAAATCGAAATTGTTTCGCATTTCTTCAATAAAATCGTAAACCATACTCAATGACCTCGACTTACAGAGATGTTTAACGAGAAAGTTATACGTATAAGTATCAGGCTTAGTGTGTTTTGACGATAATTCCTTTACCAATTCGATCGCATGCTCCATTCGTCCCGCCAAGCTAAGCGACCGGACTGCAATATCAGAGGTGAACTTATCAGGACTGAGCCCATTGGTGAGCATAAGATTAAGGGTCTGGTGCACGGAGGCGAGGGTGGCATCGGGTGCTTTGCAGGCCTGTGTGAGCAAGATGTGGTAAGTGGATCGGTCGGGTGAGAGGGAAGGATGGGACTTGATCATGTGACGGAGGAGAGAGATGGAGTCTTGGAGGGCGGAGATTGAGGCGTAGGATTGGAGTAGAGAGTTGTGGAATCGAAGGTCGAGTGGAGTTTTGGTTGTGGAGATGAGGGAGTTGAAGAGCTTCTTGGCGTCCGAGAGGTTCGGGGTTTTGAAGAGGGCTGTTGGGATATCCTCTTGGGTTTTCCGGGAGAGTTGTGATGGGGTTTTCCTGGTAGGTTTTTTGGGAAAGTGATGGGATTTGGGAGGTGGGACTGGGGACTCTGCGGGAACAAGTGAAGATTGCTTTTTCATGAGCGTGGTTGAAATTGCCGAACGCAGCGATGGTGGGAGCTTTCCCATTTCCGGTTTCTTCTTCTTTCAAATGCTTTGCTGATTCAGTTCGGTCCTGATCAGAGTTCTATAGGGTTTTTGCAGGGTTTCAGATTTACAAGTAAGCTTTTCAGAAGAAAATGGAAGCCCCGACCCATTTCGATCGGGTTGGGGGCTCCTTTCCGTTTGTTTGGGCCTTTTTTCCCCTCCTGGCTCCTCTCAAGGCCTGCTTTAGTTCATAAAAGAAGCAAGCTAAAGCAGGCCTTCAGAGGAGGCCCGACCCATTAATCTCGTTGATTAATGTAAAATCTTCTGATTAATGAAAAATCAGTTTTTTCAAAAAGTTTCTTTGTTTTTGGTAAAAAATACTATATAAGCCTTAGATAAATTTTTATTTATCAAATAATAAAAAGCATTATTATTTATGTTCTTATTATTATTATTATTATTATATTTTAAGATTTATTTTTTAATAGTAATTGATAAAAAAAAAAAAATCATTTTTAATATAATTTTCTAGAATCGGACCGGAAAGAAGGTATATAAAAAATGGACCGTCATCCACCAATGAAACCCTAACACGTAGCATTCGAATAGTTGCCCAGCTCCACCACGCACCCTCTTCGTTTTTTAAACGCACTACGCATTACGCAGCCCTTCGGCTTCACTTACCCGTGGGATTCCTCCATAAGAGACCGTGTCACCGCAGTCCCTAGATAACCTAGCTGCAGGTTCCTAAATATCCGACCCGAATCATCTCAAAGCTCCATGGCGAAAAGATCGATACCGGCCCTAAACAAGGTCCTCTCGAATCTGATATCATCGCCGCCGCCACCTCCACCGCGGTGTCCATCAATCCTCAGCCAGACCCGGTCGGTAACTTACATGCCTCGACCCGGAGACGGCACTCCACGCTGCGTGACCTTGATCCCTGGTGACGGGATCGGACCTGTGGTGACCGGCACCGTCGAGCGTGTGATGAAGGCGATGCACGCACCTGTGTACTTCGAGCGATACGAGGTGCATGGGGACATGAAGAAGGTTCCCGAGGAGGTGATCGAGTCGATCAAGAAGAACAAGATTTGCCTCAAGGGCGGGTTGGCCACGCCCGTGGGAGGCGGCGTGAACTCGCTCAACGTCCAGCTCAGAAAGGAGCTCGATCTCTACGCTTCGCTTGTCAATTGCTTCAATCTCCCAGGGCTTCCCACGCGCCACGAGAACGTGGATATCGTGGTCATCAGGGAGAATACCGAGGGCGAGTACTCGGGCCTCGAGCACGAGGTCGTTCCTGGCGTCGTCGAAAGCCTTAAGGTATTCTCTCTTCTGTAATTTCTTTCTATCATCACATGGCAGAAAAATCCCAGTTATTGTTTTAGTTGATTAAAAATTTCAGATTTTGATATGTGATTTTTCCATAATTCATTAGTGGTCACTAGATTGTATGATAAAATAGCCAAATTGGAATCAATCAATTAAAATTTTTTTATTATAATTACTGGATTTTATGGGTATCCGCATCGAGTATTCGCCCGACATTAAATTTTGTTTTTTCCTAAGTTGGCATTAAAGTTTGATTATTTTTTCCTTAACTGGCATTAAATTTTGATTTTTTTTTCCCTAAACTGGCATTAAATTTTGATTTTACATGTTGACTTTATATTTTTAACTTTTTAACTTCTGCGTGATTGTGATTGTTCGATATTTTGCGTGGTTGGAAGTTATGTTTGTACATCAAGCTAAATTTCTTGTTAGGTGATAACAAAGTTCTGTTCGGAGCGAATCGCAAAGTACGCGTTCGAGTATGCTTACTTAAACAACAGAAAGAAAGTGACTGCCGTTCACAAAGCAAACATTATGAAGCTTGCCGATGGTCTGTTCTTAGAATCCTGTAGAGAGGTTGCAACTAAATATCCCGGGATCCAGTACAATGAGATTATTGTGGACAACTGCTGCATGCAACTTGTTTCAAAGCCGGAGCAATTTGATGTCATGGTAAGTGAATTTTCTTATTTTTCGTCAAACAATGCTGTAGTTTATCTTAGTTTGCTTGTCTGCTTACTGTCTAGTTTAGGTTAGTAACTTAGTTCTGCATGGATTGGAGAATGTTATAGATAACTTTTGGTCATTTTATCTCCTTTTTTTTTTTAATCCAAGTATCATGTGAGTAGTTATCTTATCAAATAGCCAGAAAGGCTTTTGTAGTGAATGCTGGCTGGTTTACATTTTGCAGGTAACACCAAATCTTTACGGTAATCTAGTTTCAAACACAGCCGCTGGTATCGCTGGTGGCACAGGAGTCATGCCGGGAGGTATGTCCACATATATTTTAATTTCAGAGTTCCTATTCATATGTTGTCTTCTGCTTCTTATCCTTGATGTATCTGGTCAACCAAATTGTTACGAACATATGAAAATTTTAAACCTCTAACAACTTGATCTTGCTAAGCTAATTCTACAGAAGTGGTAAATTCATTCCGAAGCACTTTAGTAAAAGATCTTATTTGACACACATGGATGGCCTCATATATGATATATGTACAGATATATATATATATATATATATGCACATTGTATAAAATGTAAGGAGTGAAAAAACGGCTGCAAAATTATTCCATTTGTATCTGCACACTTATGCCTAGATCTCCTAGCTAGGTGGAACCTATTGCCTGATTTTGGGTAGGGAAACCTTTTCTGCAGTGTAAGCGGTCACATAAAGCCTTTAGTTTGTGATGCATGACATCTTTTGCAATACAGGAAAATATCATTATTAGACTGCTTGCAGATTAGTGTGAAAGTGTTCTCCATCAAATAAATTGTAGTCCCTATATGTGTAAAGATTGAGTGTGTCAGACAACTTTTTTTTTTTTTTGATAAGTAAGTGTGTCAGACAACTGCACCTGAGTCCAGCTCAACGGGTATAGTATATGTTAGAATAAAGTATATATAGGAAGCGAACAAGGATCCTTGAAATGTAGATAAAGTTTGAAGGTGAGTGTAACAAATATTTCTGATTAAGAGAAGTACATGTTTGGAGTAGGCTGTTTGGGCATGTAGCAAAATTAATGTTGACGGTTTGGAATAACTGTTTCCTGGTTACTACATCTGATCTGAAAAGAAGAGAATTTGTGCACTTATCTTGGTTTCCAGTTTCAAAAAACGAAAATTTTAGTTGGGGTTTCTCAGTAGAAAGGAATTTATTGTGCTTCTTATGTAGCTTCATCCAGTGAACTTCCCCATTTTAGTTGAAAATATACTTCCAATTTTTTTTAGAGAGAATATATTTCACATCTCATAGCAAGATATGATGAGGATTGATTCTTCTTTTTGGGTAAATTCTTTTGAGGGAGGTGATTGTCTATGGTATTGTGATAAGAATGAAACTGTCCATGCGTTGGAAATATATTTTGCTGCTTATGTTCCACAAATGGGTAATGTTGCAGGCAATGTTGGCGCTGATCATGCAATCTTTGAGCAAGGCGCATCAGCAGGAAACGTGGGCAATGAGGAACTTGTGGAACAAAAGAAAGCAAATCCAGTAGCCCTGCTTCTCTCGTCAGCCATGATGCTGAGACATCTCCAGTTTCCTTCATTTGCTGATCGACTAGAAACTGCTGTCAAACAAGTCATATTAGAAGGCAAGTACCGGACAAGAGACCTTGGTGGACACAGCTCGACTGAAGAAGTTGCCGATGCAGTTATTGCCGCCTTGACTGACTGAGGACATACATACTCAATGACTAATTACCATTGCCTTTCCTGACTAAGTACAATTTTTTGACTTTGCTTGGAGTTCTTACCTCCCTATATTCTTTTTTTTTTTTTTTTTCCCCTTTTCATACACATTGGTGATTCATTTTCCTCTGACACCGTTGAAATGATAAATAACATCACTCAAAAAGGGACAGTGATGAGTTTTAAGTGAGAAAAATCAGTGAAGTGACCTTTAGCTTTGCTGTCTCTGTTGTGATGAAATCCACATTTTATTCTAATGCAATAAAAGTTGTGGCAAGCATGGATGAGAACCCCTTTTTTTTTTCCCCAATCGACAAATGCTTCAAATTAAAAAAACAAAAACAAAAAGTTGTAACGTCCCAAATATTTTTTCGAGCTTAATTTTCTGTTCTAGAAAAAACTAGAAAGATCAAGATCAATGTTATGCCGTTTATGTTCTAGGTCTAGAATTCAGAATAGAATAGTATTAGATCCATCAACTTTGTTTTCCCCTTTTTAAAAATTAATTGAGTTACTTGCCATATGAGTCCATTAACTTAGTGTTGCTATCCCTTCAAGTTTGTACACCCCAAATAAGAGAGAGAGATATATAACTCACAATATTTATTAAATATTTAATGTCAATTGAAAAATATATAGCACGGTAATTAATATTGTAAAACTTATTTCATGTGTCTATTTTTCTCTTAACCGAAATCCTCAAATAGTGTCAAAACTTAAGAAGCATTTTTCTTAAGATTACAATATTGTATAAATCAATTAGTATCATTGATTTATTATATTTTCATCCTTTCGTTGACCTCATTAGACACACTTATAGATAGAGATTTGTGTCTTATATTCAATGACAATTAAGAATAACAAAGATGTAGCCCTCAAATTCTCTCACTCTCCTCTCTTCTCCATCTCCTTTTCTATTATATTTTATTTTTACATGGTATTAGAGTATATCCGATCTTGGTATCTCTCATCAAATCGTTTGTATTTGTACTTCATCTTCTTGTTGTAGGCATGTTCCTTCATTTTGCTATTTACATAACACACTACGTTTAGTTTAACAATCTTTTAGCACTTAACAGATACGGTTCTTTACATGCTAGTTGCATCTATTTTTCACTCTGATTGTTCTCATATCAAACCACCAATTGAATGTATGAATTGTCTTTAACATTTTGGTACCAAAGCCACTGACTTCCATGTCTTGTCTCTTGCAACATTTTTTTCACATTTGTGATAAGTCTCGTATTCAATGTATTATTTTTCATTCATTACACATCTTCCAGAGGCTTCCTAAACAATTCACGAATCATTTCTCTATTTTTCATCATCAATCATATATATCAACTTGCTTCCACATTCTTGTCTCTTGCAGCATTTTTTTTTTGTATGTAATAAGTCTCAAATTTAACGTGTTATTTGATATTCTTTTCTATTCACTGCATGTTCTCCAGAGGCTTTCTATGTACTAAAAGAATTGTTGCCCTCTTTTTCATCATCAATCTCGTATATTGATTTTCTTCCATGCTCTCCATGTGCCACTTACAGTAGTTTTCTTTCCATTGCCCACTTGCGCTATGCACCACAAAAACATTCTATTGGGTCGTCCGGGAACATAATCTTATTTCTAAACTCAAGATGAAGTCTTAATTATCATCCTAAGTTTGAGGAAATGTTAGAATATTACCATACTTATGATAAAATATATTTATAATCTTTTAGTATATCTATGGTAATATGAGTACTTATTCTCTGTCATATTTAGTTTATAAGCAATGCTAGAGTGCACACCAAATGTAAACCCCATATATGAACACTAACGGAAATAGTTTTTTTTTTTTTTTTTTTCTTTTAAGCATTTTTTAAACATCTTTAACCATTAAGAAAAAAATATTTAAATTCATTAATAGTCACTTTCTTAACCATTAAGAAAAATAAAAAAATAAAAATATATAAGTGAGCACATTTGAAAGTCATACTAACATTTTTTTTAATTAGTTTATTGTATAAATCAATTAGTATAGTTGATTGATTGTATTTCCATTTTTTTCCCATTCACTAACAAATAGTGATTTATATTTTATATTTAATAACAATTGAAAATAGTAAAAATGTAACCCTTAAATTCTCTCTCCGCTTATCTTTCACCATTTTTTAATTATTTTTTTGTGCATTAATCCTGGCTTCTAATGTCCTGATAATGCATAATCATTCATTGCTGCATTTTACAGTTCCAATGACGGGATTCTCTGTATGCTTAGCTGCGTTTAGATGTTAAGGTGATTTCAAATTATTTAAGTTAATTTATAAATAATAATATTTTATAGATCTTATTAAGATATGTTTAAATATAAATAGGTTAAGATATATATTCGAATATATGAAATAGATTGAAATGAGTTTAATTTTTTATAAAAATTAAAAAAATAATAAATTTTTTCAACAATCAAACACAATCTTAATATATATATCTATTATTTATATAAGTGTGAATCATGCTGCTACAGTATTTTTGCTGAAATTATTTTTTCAATTTTACCCTTACTTCTACTCTTAAATTACATTCTAATTATTTTGGTCTTTTCAATTTTATCCCCACTTTATCTTCAAATTCAATAACTTCTCGTCGTTTTCCTTCACCGCCTTAAGTATTATTGTCTATTTACATTTACGATCTTATTGCTTCATTTGTTAGATTGAATCCGCTTCAAATATCAAAACTCAATATTTTCGTTTCATTTTTGCTTTCTTTAAAAAAAAAAAAAAAAAATTCTCCATGTGTTTCTAATTGTTCCTCATCTTGAATCTCGGCAGCATTGGGTATGCTTTTTCTTCCTTTATTTTCTCAATGCTGCATGAGTGAATTTAGAATTAAAAAATGCTCATTTTTTTTTATTAAAGTTTTAAAAAAAGTCTCTCAAAAAGTCACTAAGTAAAAACAAAAATTAAAAAAATATAAAATTAAAAATCGGTAGAAAATTTTGGTAAGTATTCTCTGTGATAGTAGTATTTTCCTAAAGTTAATAATATGAAAAAAGTTTAACATGGTTTAGTTACCAGCCATCTCAGTTTGTATGTAAACCAGTTTTGTGTAAACTAATTTTGTGTAACCAAACGCTTGGTTACATCTTTGTATTTTATCTCAATTAATCTATGATGACAATATTTAAGTTTTAATTTCCTGAACATATATATATTAACCTTATGTGGCCTTCTTTTAATGTAAATAATCACTTATGTTGAATCCAAGGTTTCAAATTCTGTATAATTATATATCTACACATGGATTTTGATGATAATAAATGAATTCAAAGAATAAAGGAGTCTCAAACTCAAGTTGTCTACACAATGAAGTTAAAAACATCAAGGAAACAAGCATGAGCAAAAAGGGAACAAGTTCACATTAAAGTTATAGAGTAATATTGTAAATCTCTTAAAAATTTCAAATTAGGATTAAGGCTCAAAATTAATATCTCTCTATAATAATAAGCGCCTATCCCGCTTCTACAGGAATGAGCAATATATTCTCATTTCGTTTCTGTGTATCTGATGTCTTCACTCTTTCCGTGTGTTTAGTCTTTTTTGTCCTTTTTCTTTCTCTTTTTACTTTTCTATTTTTTTCGATTCTTCTTCTCTTCGTCTCTCTCTTCTCTCTTATCTCTTTGTCTCCACTCCCCATCTTGCTGAACCTCTCTCTCTCTCTCTCTCTCTCTCTCTCTCTCTCTCTCTCTCTCTCTCTCTCTCTCTCTCTCTCTCTCTCTCTCTCTCTCTCTCTTCGTTTATTCCTCTTCATAGAATCTCCATCAACTTTTACCTCCTCTACGACCGCTTTCTTCTTAGTCTTCTTCTATTTTCTTTCATTTTTGTGTTTTTTCTTACTTGAAGAATGATAAAGATTGTGTAATTTTGATATGATGGGCGAGTTTGATTTTTAGGAGCAGATACACAGAGCCAACGACTCGCTCAAACCTGACTCTTAGGTACAAGAGGTCACCATCGCCATCCCCATCCACCTCGGCCTTGTTCGGCCCAACTGCTGGCAGAACACCCGCTCGAACAGAGACCATCTGCATCTGCTTCAGCACCGCCACGTCGCTCGCAGTCATCTGACGCCTTATTGCAAACCCAACCTTCCTGCCGTTGTAGTACATGGACCAAACAGTCACGTTGAAGAGCGAGCAGCTGGAGACGGCGGTGGAGCTCATGGAGGAGGAGCTGGACCTGATCATCATCTCCTTTTGTCTCCCACACTCGAGAGCAATTCTCAGAACGCCGTGCTGCATCTCTCAGGCAAGGTAGGCGGTGGGGACAACGAATTCCAGCAACAGAAGAGGCGAGCTTCTGGTGTCATCTTGCAGGCAGAAGATGACTCGGCCTTTCTTGTAACCGAAGAAGGTGCCGGTGACAGTACTGCTGGAGGAGAAGCTGTGAGTTGACTCAGGTCTGATGTGCTGGTTACAACTCATTCAGATGGTTAAGCTGTCATTCAAACTTTGAAAAGAAAAGGATTTGGATACTTGTACAAGGCAGAATTAAGCTGGCTTAAGTTGTAAGGAACATATCTTGGAGGGCCAGGGCTGTAGGTATTAGATCCTCTGTTTTTTATTATTTGCAATTTTTTTTAAGAAAAATCATAACGGAAGTACTTACCAAAAAAATTAAATGAGTCAATGAACTTCCTTTTATTTCAAAAGTTCTACGGCCCCTTCATGGAAGTTTGTTTCAATATGCCACAATGAGCCTTTGGGAGAGTATCAGCTTAAAGATTGAGTTCAAACTTCAAAGGAAAATATGTTTAAACATATCTTGGAGCATAGGCTCAAAACCATCTTTTACCTGAGAATTAATGTGTGATTCCTAAGAAGATAGGAGAGAAGGAAGAACAAGAAGTGTAAAACTCGATATCTTGACACACCTTCATTTGCATAAGTCTCTTGTTCATGGGATTCTAAGTTGTGATTGACGTTTAAAGTTGTAGATGTATAAAACTTGAACTGGTTGTTTTACTCTTGTAGGTTATGCGCTTCCAAAGTTTGCTCAACTCACAGTGATATGTTGCAGGTGCACATGTTACGAGGTTGACTTTGCTTTTCCCAAATTTGCAAGTAACAGTGTAGTTGTAGGTATATATGCACGAACTTTTAGATGTTTCATTGTTTTTCACTTATTTGCCTCTTTATTCGTACTTCTATAAAAAAAATGTTTCTTCACTTTGCTGGTGGACTCATATCAAAATTATAAAGATATTTCGTGTATAATTTTAACTTATAGTTGGGGACCTACATCTTACTTTAAGTTATAACCTTTTAACTTATAGTTGGTAGTAAAATTTTTACTTGTATATAAAAAAAATAAAATAAAGAAGAACCACCATTAATTAATTAATTAATTTTCAAGTTTTCAACTATCAAGGGTAATAGTCTATTGCACATGCATGCTAGCTAGCTACCTAGCAACATCCAGCTGTGATGCATATATGTATGAGTTTCTTAATTCCTACAGTGAGTTTAATTAATTGGTCTACCTCTTGCCAATGCCAAGCAAGCAACTCGCTCTGTACTTAGTGTAAAAAAGAGAATTAAAAAAATAAAAAATAAAATTGCTTGCACGCCCACATATATATATATATATAATTTTAAATATAAATCCATCATTCAATATACTACATATCATCTATTTTTTAAATTTTTAAATTTTTTATTAAATATTTAGTATATGAATAATAAATAAAAAAATTAAATTAATTTAAAAAAATAAATCCAAAAAAATTTAAAAAAGAATTTAAAAAATAAAAATATCAAATATGTGGTGTACGAGACTCATCGTATGATCACCGATACAAAAGAATGTTGAAATCAAATGTTGAAGGGATCAAGAGTGGATGCAGACGTTGAGACAGAGGAGGGATACAAAAATAGTTGGGGGGACCGACATCTTGAAATTTGCGATCGACGATTATTTTGAAAATGATATATATGATATAAAATTGCCCCACAGAAACAAACAAGCAGAGAAACAAACGGACAAAAATACGTTTAAATGATAAAATATGAGAAATAAATCAAGGTTAGATCTACCAAATAGTTCGATTTTGATTTCATAGGAACTGCTGCCTGGTCTTATCTGATATTATAAAAAAAATATTTTAATCTATATGATAACATCTGGAAATAATTAATATATATGTGATCTCTTATTTGTTAAAACATTTATGTTTTTTTTTTAAAGTCATCACCAACTCTTGCACTCATGTCTAAAATAAATACAAACAAAAAAATCTATTTTAAGAAAAGTGTCCATCACGTGCCTTAAAATAGTTAATATGCTAATGATTTCATTTGGTTTTAAATATGTGAATGTAATCCCTGCATTTGAACGCGAAAAAAAAAAATCAAAGGATAAGGTTGCACTTTGTTTTCTGGGCAGGATAAGGTTACTGTCGCTGTGAATCTGTCATACATTAGTGAAGATATTTTAAGATTATTTATTTGTGCCGTTTGGGACATGTTAAAGAATGGAAAATAAAAAAATGAGTAGTGGGGGCAATTATTGAATTATTTCAATCTCCAACCAGCACGTTTCCTAATCGAGTGGGGTCCACTCAATTATTCGAACCCCAAACACAAAGTCCAAACCCTATACTCTGAGTTATATTTTATTGACCTGAAACGTGTTTAATTAAATCTAATCTTGAATTTATTAATTATTTAAATATTTCGTGTCAAATCCATATCAATTAAGCAACAGGGTATGGGTATCCCAAGTGGGCAGCCCGAATTGAAATGATCTGTCATTTATTAAATGGATTCATGAAGTCTTTCCTCTTTTTCGTCTTTTATGTTTTGAATGAAAGGAGGTCAGGCTGCAGCATTTTCAAAAGCAAAAAGTCACTTCACAGACTAAGTGAGGAAAAAAAAAAAACAAACTGCAACTTGTTATATTTGGGACTCGTTAACCAATTAAATTTTTAAATATAAATCCATCATTTCATATACTACATATCATCTATTTTTTTAATTTTTTTATTTTTATTAAATATTTGGTTGTCGTTAACCTTGATTCTACTATTATTACTACACCACTCTTAATCATCCCCCATCACCATTAATTAATTAATTAATTTTCAAGCTTTCAACTATCAAGGATAATAGTCTACTGCACATGCATGCTAGCTAGCTACCTAGCAACATCCAGCTGTGATGCATATGTGTATGAGTTTCTTAATTCCTACCATGAGTTTAATTAATTAGTCTACCTTTTACATAAAATTAAGGCTATAATCCTTCTTTATTAGCTTAAGGTTGAATTCGATCATTGCTATGGTTGAAGTATTTATATTCACATAAAATTAAGGCTATAATCCTTCTTTATTATCATCTACCTTTTAATTTATAATAACTTAAAATTAAGGAAAAAAATAGGAAAAAAAATTATAGAAAACCTTGGTGACTGGTGAGGCAGGCCAGGCCCCCGTTGCCCCCCCTTGGATTCGTCGATTAGTCTAGGCAATGGCTGCAGTGACAGCAGCATCACAGTGATCGAGACCAATAAAACCATTTTTTTGCGTCAACTTGGCCAACAATTCCGCACGTCGTTTGGTTCTTGACTCCTGAGTCTTGAGAGGCCCATTGCAATAATTCAAAGCAAATCATGAGTACACCTGACTTAGTCAATATAATATATATATATATAGATATTGCCCTTTTAATAAATTAACAGATTTTTGTGCCCGATTTTTTTCTTTTTATTCAATAAAATAATCTCAACTTCATTATTTTAAATTATTAATATATTTTTTTAATGAAATTATTATGCCAATGCCAAGCAAGCAGCTCGCTCAATACTTAGTGTGAAAAAGAGAATTAAAAAAATAAAAAAATAAAATTGAATACGCGCCCACATATATATATAATTTTAAATATAAATCCATCATTCAATATACTAAATATCATCTATTTTTTAAATTTTTAAATTTTTTATTAAATATTTAGTATATGAATAATAAATAAAAAAAATTAATTTAAAAAAATAAATCCAAAAAATTTTAAAAAGAATTTAAAAAATAAAAATATCAAATATGTGGTGTACGAGACTCATCGTATAATCACCGATACAAAAGAATGTTGAAATCAAATGTTGAAGGGATCAAGAGTGGATGCAGACGTTGAGACAGAGGATGGATACAAAAATAGTTGGGGGGACCTACATCTTGAAATTTGCGATCGACAATTATTTTGAAAATGATATATATGTATATATATATGCATGAATAGGAAGACAACAACGCACCAACTAGACATAGTCGAAGAAATTTTTAGGTATGCATGACTGGGAGAAATTGTCAAAAAGTAAATTTTATTAAAAATAATATTAATTTAAATTTTAAATATTAAATATTAAAGAATAATTATTGATATGCAAATTAATACGTAATTTTATTTATATATAACAAAACTCTCCCTTTGTTTGTCCTTCACTTTGTGGTACGTTTTTTTCTATCTTATTTGAAAAAATATTATTCAATTTTTTTATGTTCATATAAGTGCACTCAGACGTTAAGATAAATTGATGATATTACATAGTATTATTAAAAAATGAAAAATAATACAAGTACTATTCTATTTGTTGGTTTTAAAAAATAAAGATAGATAATTTAAGAAAATATAATGAATGTGTAGCATAATGTATTAAATATGATGTTATATCATGCTGATGGTGTTGCGTAGCATAATGTATTAAATATGATGTTATATCATGCTGATGGTGTTGCGAGTAGAGTAATTAATCTAGGGATGTAACGGGTCGAAGACAGACTTAGTCGAGCATCCAAACAAGTCGTAATTCACCAAAAAGCAAAACCAAAAACCGCTTTAAGGATGCCTAGTTTTCATTTGGTGGGAGAAAATCCACTTCTCAGCACAAATACATTGCATGTGGGTTTCTCTCATGAACTCCTGCCCTAAAGCTCTGTACGAAGAGATTTTGGCCGTTGTCTTCTTTGAATTTCTCTTTTTTGCTCTCTTCAAAGGGTTTTCTGGTGGAAAACGGTGCGAATTTGACCTCCCGGAGTTTTTTCAGCCATACCCATGTCAAAGATCTTCGGTTTCAATGGTAAACTCTCGATTGCCTTAGAAAAACATAAGTGATATACTTTAAATGTTCTTCTAAATAACATAGTCAGTAGACAATTTATCAAAATTAAGCCGTTAACCTCTCTCTCTTTGTTTCTTTTTTCAACAAAAATGGTGGCCCTCTGTTTTAGACCAGACAACTCTGATCCATAGGATTTTTACAAGTTTTCTGTAGCTGTCAGGCGCCGCAGCTATGATACTACATCGTTCTTCTGTAGCTATCAGGCGCCGCAGAACTATGATACTACATCTCTTGTCTCTTGTAGAGAGATGCTACATCTCTTTGTCATAATTTCCTCTATAAAATAATTGTTCAACTTATCTTCCTTCGCATCTCATCTTCTTCACTTTTCTGAATTTAGTCTGCATTCTTACTCTGCAATCTCTTTCTGTATTCTCACTCTGCAATGGCTCAGCAATCTTCTCATAACCAATATATGAGATATTCTGTACCTCGTTCACCAGTCGCTTCTACTTCTACCGTAGGTGCTATAATGCAATACAATCATGATCTGACTAATAAGTCAGATGATGAAATTATCTACGAGCTTGTGAGTCTCGGTACCCGATACTTATCAACCATTGTCGCATTTTCTCAGCGATTACAGTCCAAGACTAGTAGGGTTGACAAACTCAACAAGAATATTTCTATTCTTCAGCGGCTTCTTCTGGAGTCTAACATGAAGATAGAAGCACTAAGGTAAGAGAACAAAAATTTAAAATCTTTACTTAAATCTTCTTTTCGATTGCCTACTCCTTTAGATAGGAAGGACATGCAAATTTTTGAAGAACAAGAGCGTTTAAAGAATGAGGCGAAGAGTCTCAAATTTCTGTAATTTTGCTTCGAGATAATAAAATAATACTTCACAAATATTCATATTTATGTTTCTATCTTCTGATAGATGTTCTATATGCTTCATTTTATTTCTCCTTTAATAATACACACTTCTTACAAAACTATAATATGAATCTGAAATACTAATTGTATTTAAGAGATGAAATTTCATTCATCATCTCCTCTTGAAGCCGCAAGGGTTCCAGATTTATATTTCAAATATGTGCAGTTTTTATAAGCTCTTCTGGAGCCTCAATGTATGTCATGATCCATGATCCATATAAATATGCAGTTAATCATGCATATCCAATCAATCTTAACTAAGCTTAACAATATAGTAGTTTTACAAATATACCAGGAATGGCATTTGCTCTATATGTTCTTGGAGCATCAATGTCTGTCTCTCCAGGAGTGACTGCATACACTCGAGCTGGCACTGGAAGTGGTGACTTTGGTTTAAGATCTCTATTGGTTAATACAGATAGGTAGGATTATAATAAAGCATAAGGTTTTGAATTAGTATTATTGGGCGCTGCAGTTTGAATAATGGAAAATAATTTTCAGATAGATCTGGGTGTTTTTTATGCATGGTAATTGAAAGTTGTATATTCATGGTGTCAACATGCATCGAACAAACTAAACCTTTTTTTAATTTCGTCAATAAAAAAGTTTGTTTTTACTATCTTAGCATGTTTTTATTGAATTCTTTTAGTGCAACTGGGTTTCAAGGAACTGGTTTATCATTGAAAGCCATATGTAAAAGGTAGCTTCCATTTAATTGTTCTAAAATTTTAAAATTGCTTTTGTTACACTTCGAAACTAGCTCTCGTATTCGTTTTTGAGTTCCATACCAATTAAGCTAGATCATGAGTTCAAGAGTGATTGTCAGCAAAATAATTGGCAAGATGCTCCTGGCGGCCATTTCAATCAATATTGCTCGCTAGCTAGCTAGGAATCAAGCAACCAGAATCCATGTAGAATTAGTATTGCTCATGGGATAGAAAATTAATCACTGGGATGGAATTTTCAGAATTTACGTACCATGAAGCTACCTCCACTACTACATTTGAAAGTAATGGCAGAATAAAGTCATTATAATTCAGAAACTCCATCCGGCTTGCAGGTGCAAAAATAATCGAAATATTAATATATATATATATACACATATATAGAAAGAGAAAAACTAGCAACATCCCATGCATCCACATACAATTTAGTTATATATATATCAAAAATTTTATAGACAGTCACATTTGCATACTCTTTTGTGCACTCTACTAATGTAATTGATTGAGTATTAAAAAAAATTGATGCAATCAATCACATCAGTAGAATGTGCAGAAAATATATATATGTGTGTGTGTGTAACATTACTCTATATATATATATATATAACACGATTAAGCAGTAGTAGTAGTACTGCCCTAACTGCTGGCCTGCATCTTTTAATTCCCTTATTGGTTTATTGGTTTCAATTATTTCTCATTTCTCTGGTGGGTGTGGTGTCTCATTGTTGCTATTAAAGATGAGACAGATCATCCATGCAATTCAAATAAGAGCATATTAATTTAATTAATTTCAAGTTATGTAATTAATAAACATTTAATTAACTTTAATTGATGGTTGGTGCATGATCAAGTTTTAGATTCCCCACTGTGAAATTCGCGGGTCACCTATTGATCATGATGATCATGATCAACTCAATTCATTATTAATTATTATTCATGTTATGCAAGAAAAATATATACTTTTATATTAATTAGCTCTAAAAATCATTAATATTTTTATATATAAAATTGTATTCAATCTTTTCTGATATAGTTTTTTGCTCAATAATTGCGCACCGTAAGCATCAATCTATGTATCAAGCTATTATATATAGCAGCCCCACCCTGCGATATATTATATATAGATATACATCTATATAATATATATTAACTTGGTTGTTAACATTAGATATTGACATCTTGAAATAAATTATTGAACGAAGTTTTAATATATCAATTTCCAGACTCCATCACTCCAAATAATTTAGTTTCTATAAAAAAATAAAATAAAATAAAATTTAATCAACAAATTAATTGTATGTCAATATATTTAACTGATAATTAATTCTCATATTTGTATGACTAAATTAAATTGTTATTATTAAAAGAATATAACCTTAAGATCGCATTAGATTTTAAGAATGATTTTGGATAACATATCTATTAGAATTTTGGATGATAATTTAACGGAAAGACATTTATAAAAAGAGTAATGACATTCTTGACTCATGACATTCTTTTCAATACTTATCTGCACAAGTAAAATTAAATCTATGTCATAGATTTAAATAAAGAGACTTTATATAAAACTTCTTTATCTCAATCAATTTTAACAATATTAATAATAAAAACACTGCATGTGTATTGCCATCTTCCACTAAATTTTATCTTCTGTAATGAAAACAATAGTGTCAAGTAATTGGGCAGACATCATACAAATATGACTAAAGCTATACAATAATAGATTATAAGTCATCATGAATCTGCAGAAAGATTTGGTTGCAGCAGTGGTTTTGATAGGACGTTTGGATGATTGAGGACAACGGGCACCTTAAAACGGTTGCTCATTTGTGTTCACTTCTAACTTGGTCTCGTACAGCTAATTCAGTTTTTGTTTCAGAAGGTACGTATTTCCTTAGTTTTATTTCTTTCTTTATGGTAAGGAAAATCTGCATACACATAATCTGTCTGTGTATATATATATATATATAATACAATTAAAACTTACAATACCTTTTGTGTCTAAACAGGAATTGTCCTCATCAAGAGATCTAAATATATAAAAGACTCTCTATTGTTCATTTCAAGACCTGTAAGTGCCTTTATATATATATATATAATATCTCTTTTTGCTGGTCCCTACTTATAATTTTTTTGTGGATACTTGCTTTGAATGGCAAATTAATTTTGAGAAATATTTTATTCAAGAATTTTGATATGTGATATCGATCTATGCTTTTTATAAGTTCCATTTTCATGGTATTTTTTCATTCCATGTGTTATTTTCTTATCTTCATTTTCTTGTTGATTTAAAATATAAATAATTTGGTTGTATGTATTTTTCAATATATGGATCAACGAAATTGTTTATAGCATTTAAAATGTATCATGGAGATATGGATTTCGCATTAAGCAATTGTTATTTATTCATTTAGTTTTGGTTGTGTGGAACAGTATCCAACTTTTGGAAGAATCATTTGCTTCGTTAACATAATGAGAAGTGGTAAGATTGTGTTAATAAATTATGTAGCATTTGTTTTGAAATAGTAATATTAATTTTGTAAAAGTTAACTTTGGAGACTATTTTTTGAAGATCATAGAAAACAACGAGCGGAGAGTACCCCGTATAAAAATTTACCAGAAGAGAAAAATAAAGAACTCCGTAGAAAACAGAGAGAAATATATGCTAAAAAAAAGGCATCTAGCAGCAATTCCCTCCAATTAAAAGATTCAACTTCATTTGATGGTGATTAACTGACTACATCAATTGATGAACGTTCAAATGATGACGTCCAACATATAAACATCATTCAAGACTTTACTGTTCTACAAAAGGTGTCAAAGAGACAACGGATTTTCCATGCTGATGTTGACATCGGTGAATTGATTTCATCTCATGAAGTATGTGTTCCTTCTGGTGTAAATGTCTGTGTGGTTGATTTAGAGGCAACTTCATCATTAAACAATATGACAGATCGTTCTAATTGTCCGAGTGATTCTATGGATTTTCTGATACTTAAATCAGGAAATACATACATAGATGAAACAACCGTCTCTAATCAGTTTCTGATTCAATAGGTTTTCCTGAAATTATTTTGTCATCTTTCGTATTCAAACATCCTTATATTCTTTTTCATTGAAATTTGGGAACATTCTATTCAAATAGACTCCATGTGTTGTTCGGGAACAGTCAAGTTTTGAAACAAGTATACCGCCACCTTGTAGGGGTAAGAAACCAGTATAATTATATTATTTATTCTTCTGATTCTATTGTCAACTCTTGCCACTCTTCCAGTAGTGTCCTTGATCAAATCATTCAAAGAACAATCGATGAGTTTACACCTATTGTCTTATATTCACTTTTGAATTCAATAGGTGAGGGGCATCGCCGCTCTGCTGGACTTAGGCAATTATTACAAATCGTGTCATCTGAAGCATATTTTTTACCGTATGTGCCTTGTTGCAAACATTGTAAAGCAAAGCGATTCTATCATGAAATAAACGGATTTTGTTGTGCTAATGAGACAATTTCTTTGACCACAAATGCTGTCCCTGATCAATTTTATGATCTTTTCACCTCTAACACAGATGAATCTGCGCATTTTAAGACCTATGTTCGGACTTATAATAACAAGTTCGCGTTTACATCTTTTGGAGTTAAATTCGATAAAGATCTTTGCGGACGGAATAAAGGAATTTATACCTTTCGAACGCAGGGACAGATCTATCACTATATCAATGATTTAATCCCTTTAAATGGTCGTCCTTCTTATCTTCAATTGTATTTCTATGATACAGAGCATGAATTAGAAAATTGCATTTCTGATTCAAACAGAATGAATCCATCAATTACAGCTCAACTCATCGATATTCTTCGCATCAATCCATATTCTGTGTTCTTCCAATCTCTTGGTGATTTGTCAAATTTGAAAAATCAAGTAATCCATATAAGATCAGATGTTGGTCTAGATTAACGTGTATTCAATGCCTCGACATCTTCACAAGTTGCAGCAATATGGGTTGAAAATAAAGATGCAGATCAGGTAAGAGGACGAGACATTTGTGTCTTTAGTCATTCTAGTGGAAGTCATATAGTTCAATATTATTTTGGCTGCTATGATCCACTTCAGTATCAGTTGTTATTTCCTCTTGGCGATATTGGTTGGCACCAAGGCATTCAAAGGGTCAATAGTGGAAGCACATGAACAAGTAACGAAACAACCCAATCAATAGATCATCATCGATCAATGTCAGCAGAAGAATTACTTAGAAGAGAACAGCAAGGTTATAGTGTAATCTTAATCTTCTCATTTTATACTTAGTTTATAAACATCTAATTTTGTAATATTTCATTCCCCTACAACTTTTACAGCATTAAACAGAAAAAAGAAGGATTCAATTGTTTCGTGTCGTAAATATTATTGCTACAAGTTACAAATCAGAGAAAATGTCAGATCAATTTTGTTACTGTTTGGTCGCCTATTGCAACAATTTGTTATTGATATGTATGTTAAGATCGAGACATCAAGATTAGATTATTTCCGTAGAAAACAACATATTCGATCTGAGTTATATCAATGTATTATTGATACCATTACACTTAGGGAAACTGATGCTTCTAATGTTGGAAAACGGATTATTCTACCTTCGTCATTTATTAGGGGTCCAAGAGATATGCGAAAAAGATATATGGAAGCAATGGCTTTAGTTCAGCGTTATGGTAAACCAAACATTTTTTTAATAATGACGTGCAATCCAAACTGGCAAGAAATTTCAAATAAATTACGCCTGCATGAGAAGAGTCAAAATTGGCCTGATTTGGTTGCTCGGGTCTTTCGTGCAAAGTTAGAAGAATTAAAGGATCGATTATTCAAGCATCATATATTTGGAAAAGTCTCGGCATATGTTTATGTTATTGAGCACCCAAAAAGAGGGCTTCCACATGCGCATTTTTTAATTATATTACAGAGGGATTGGAAACTCTATGCACCTGAATCTTTTGATGAGATTGTATCTGCAGAAATACCTTATAAAAATACAAATTTGCACTTGCATAATGTTATTATCAAGCATATGATGCATGGATCGTGTGGAGTGTTGAATCCAACAAATGTTTGCATGAAAAAAAATGGTTGTTGCAAAAGCCAATATCCAAAAAGTTTTGCATCAGGTACGTGGAAATGATTGCTTCCCAATATATAAGCGTTCTGACAATGGAATAACTGTTAAACTGAGATGCCATAATTTAGATAACCGTTGGGTCGTTCCATATAATCCATATTTGCTTGCAACATTTGACTGTCACATTAATGTCGAGATTTGTTCTACGATAAAAGCAGTCAAATATCTTTATAAGTACATTTACAAAGGGCATGATCGTGTTGCTTTCAATTTGGTTTCCGAACAAACCAATCAACAAATTGATGAAATCCAACAATTCCAATCGGCCCGATGGATTGCTCCACCTCAAGCTATGTGGAGAATATACGACTTCATTATTAATGAAATGTACCCATCAGTATATAGCTTACATTTACATCTTGAGGATCAACACCAAGTAACTTTTTGAGCAAATGAAGACTTAATCAATATTCTCAACTCTGATCGGTTTGCAAAATCAATGTTAACAGAATTCTTTGCATTAAACCGAGTGGATGAAAATGCCAGGACATTGTTATACAAAAAATTTCCAGAATTTTATGTTTGGAGCCAACAATACAAAGAGTGGACTCGTCGAAAAAAAAAAAAAAAAAAACTGTTATAGGTCGAATTGTTACAGCAAATCCATTTGAAGGTGAGACGTATTATCTGCAGATATTGATAAATCATATAAGAGGACCTTTGTCGTTTGAAGATCTTAGGACAGTTGATGGTGTCGTGGCTCCAACATTTCGTAAGGCAGCAACTATACATGGTTTGTTATAAAGAGACAGTAGCTTAGAAGATTGTTTACATGAATTATCTCTATATCAAATGCCGTCCAGTTTGAGAAGACTATTTGCAATTATTTTGGTTTATTGTAATCCAACCAATCCGAGAGAGCTTTGGGAACGTTTTGAGCAAGATATGTCAGTTGATTTTAGGTCAACTGAAGATTTTATATTGAATGTAAGAATGTAAATTTTGCGCTCAATCTCTTTTACACTTGAATCAATGGGGAAAGACATGAATTCGTTCCATCTTCTTGATGACAACATTTGTTTTGGTGAAGACCAACTCGAATCTAGGGAAATCGATGATGAATTGGCTGTTGAATTCCAGAAGAAGATATTGTTGCATCGGAAGCCCTTAATAGTAAACAATGACATGTCTATAATTCAGTTTTGGGAAAGGTTTTTTCTAATGAAGCTGCTGCATTCTTTGTTAATGGCCCTGCTGGGACGAGGAAGACATTCCTGTACAAGGCACTTCTTGCCGCAGTAAGATCAAGAAAATTAGTCGCACTTGCAACTGCTTCATCTGATGTTGCTGCATCTATCATTCCTGGAGGTCGAACAGGACGCTCGCGCTTTAAGATTCCACTGGATACTGATGAACATAGCATGTGTTGTGTCAGTAAACAAAGTGCCATCGCAAAGTTACTACGTGTGGCAAGGTTAATTATATGGGATGAGGCCCCTATATCAAGAAAACAACATATTGAAGCATTAGATAAAATGCTACGAGACATTAATGATTCAGAATTAACATTCGGTAGAAAAGTTGTCATTTTTTGTGGAGATTTTCGCCAGGTTTTACCTGTGGTTCGTAAAGGAATAAGACAAGAACATGTTGACGCCAGTTTGGTTTCTTCTTACTTGTGGCCTACATTGATCAAGTTTCATTTGACTGAAAATATGCGAGCAAGATTGGATCCAGTCTTTTCAGAATATGTGTTAGAATTGGGCAACAGAATGCCACCAATCACAGTTGATGAAACTATAAAAATTCCTGATGGCATGCTTGTTCCGTACGAAGATGACTGTACTTCTTTGCATCATTTAATAGATGCTGTTTTCCATGATATTTATGAATATTCAATAAATATTTCAGCTATGATGAATCGGGCCATATTAACACCAAAGAACAGTTATGTTGATGAAATAAATGCATTACTAATTCATAGATTTCCTGATGAGTTTAAGCGATATTATAGCTTTGATGAAGCAATAGATACATCTGAACAGTCAATTATGGAAGATTTTTTAAATACTCTAACCCCAAATGGACTTCCTCCTCATGAATTGTTACTGAAGATAAACTGTCCTATCATGCTGCTTAGAAACATTAATCCTTCAAAAGGACTATGCAACGGAACACGTCTAAGGGGTTTTCTCTTGTAACCACCATGAGGTTTGGAAAACTGTTTGGGTTTTTGTCTAGAAGGAGCAATAGGAGGAAGGCCATACTGTTCACAAAATGTTCCCATTTCGTACTTGGCTTTCTTACTATTTTTCAATTGTTGACGAAGCATACATTGATCATTGCACATACTAATACCAAGTTTCTTAATTACACTGAAAATATCACCATAAGTGAAATTATCGTAATTAAGAAATCATGAGATATCAGTAAGTTCATCCTTGACTTTGAGAGCAAAAAGATGAGGTAAACCATCTATGAATTTTTCTTTCCAATATGGCTTCTGACTGTCGTCTTGAAGCATTACTCTAGAGGTAAAAACATCTTGATACCATCTGTAGTCAGACATCTGACAACATCGTAGATTATTTAAATAATCAGAAACAGATTTTTAATGTTAGAAGGGGTGCCAATAAAGTGCTTAATAATAGTATAGATTAAAGTATTAACACCATCAAAAGGAGTAGAGTTAATAGCAAGATCAAAAACAGGGAGTCCATTGTCATCATTTTTGACGGCATGTTGGATTGCTTCTTTGGTCTCCGGAAAAAGGTGTTTATCCCACCAATTACGGATCATTTCAGTAAAACCAATGGTTAAGATAACAACAATATCAGGTTCTCTAATATTATTATTAATGTAAGCATTTGCAACTAAAGACATTTTACTCATAGTATTTAGTATTTCTTGTTCAGACATACCATTAATATTTCATTCGTAAGTTTTATCAACTGAATAAGATGATTGAGATTGAAAGATTTTTTCTTCGAATTGTAAATCAGGGGGTGTAGGTTTTGAATACCAGCTTCTTGTAAAACTCATTGGATTGGGTTTGGATTCAAGACCAGCAAGTTTGAAATCATCTTGGTGAAAATTCTTTTCGAGTAAATCAATGTTTCGAACAGTTGAGGAGTCACTTTCAGATGAGTCTGCGTCAGTAGTTTGAACAAAACCATCTTCTTCCTCTTTGTTAGTTAAAGCACTAGTTGAAGGTTTTCCAGGTTTACTAGAGGAAGGTTTTTCAATCTTGATATTTTTTAGCATTTGATTAATTTGATCAAGAGTTTTGGCTTGTTTTGTTTTGGGATCAAAGATTGGCCTTTTTTCTGGTAAAATAAGCAAAGGTTTGTTAGTAGACTGGGAAACAGGTGTTGAAGATTGGATAGAAATTGGATTTTATATCTTTTCTTCGATCCTATCCAGTTGTTGTCCTATGGTTTGGAGATAAGTATTAGAAAAATTATTCTATTGGATAATTTTCTTTGTTTCAGACAGAACTGTGTTAATTTCTTGATTATTGGACTCAGTATTGGGTGCTTTAAAAGGTGAGGCGGTTAAATCAACACCTAAATGAGAAATAACAATTGCCTCTAAAGGAAGATGACTGGACTTAACAGTAGTCCTTCCTTCTTTCTTGACCAAATCAGTTTTTAAAACATTCAAACTATTTTTTGAAACATAGTAATTTTCAAGGAAATCAAAGAAAAGAATATGTTTTTGTTCGGTGTTCATCTTTTCTTTCCATTTGCGTTTAACACTTGATTTTTCAAGATTAGAAAAAGTTGCATAATAAGTTTTTTTCTTATCACGGTTTTCTTTTGAATTGTAATCTTTGAACAGAGAAATTAAATCTATCTCAAAATAATCTCTGTTAATGACGTTAAGCTGACTAGGTAAAGGAGCAATGGAAGTAGCCATATCTGAAGCTGTAGGAGACAAAGTTGAAGTATCTTCATCATCCTTGTTAGCTTCTTCCTTTATGGATTTGCCTTTAGATGTTTCAACATCTTTGGCTGAATAAAAGGCAGAGATAATTTGAGAGGACGTAGAAATCCCTTTCATTTTTAAATCAGAATTATTTCAAACAAGTTGGTTTAAGTCTAATCTTAGTTTTAATTCAGAATTCAAAGTTAAAACTATTGAACAAACTTGTGAAGTCTCCAATGTTCAAGAAAAATATTATCTTTTCACTAAGAAATCCATACAGGAATTCTTGTCAAAAGGTTATAAGTTTCTTCATATTGGATCCGTTCAGATCGCTGTTAAACCATTAACAAGATTGGGAATTAATGCTTCTATTCTTCTATGCTTAAGAGATGCTAGACATAATCAGTTTGAAACTAGCATTCTTGGTATGATTCAATCTTCTTTGTTCAATGGTCCTGTTTACTTTGATTGCTTTCTTGATTTACCACTTGCTTTGAATGATCCAAATTTACCACGTTGTCCACGAGCAATGTCAAGCATACCACGAGACAAAAGTAATCTTTAATTTGCTTCTGAAAATGGTTGAGCAAAAGAACGTGTATATATATCTATATATATATATATATATATCTGATCTACAACTTGCAATTAAAGACAGACACAAAGATCACATGCTTGCACCTCCACTCCGCCCGGCCTTGCTATTTATGGTATCTGAATCGGATGGGCCAACATCATGTCATATTGATATCACTTATAATTATTAATTAACATTTACGAATAATATGCAAGTTGCGGACTCTTTTGCCAAAAATTTAAAAAAAAAATGAAGATATGATTTATATTAAAAAGAAATTAATTTTTTAATAATAAATTTGACTTTTTTCTAAAATTAAAAAAAAAAACCATAATATTTAGGATAATGCTACACGTCCCGCTAATTCTTCCCATTTCTTTTTCCCGCTTGAGATGGATACCCAACCTGGCAGTGTAATAAATTTTCTCTTTCTACTTTTTGAAAGTGGCAGGCAAACCCATTTCCCCACTACCCATTTTACCCTTCAGTTCCAGACTTCCAATTCTCCCATCACCTTTGCAAACAAAAATTCTCCCCTTCAGTTAGCACTACACATTCCCTCCCTTGACAAACCCCTCCAGTTCACATTATCCCTGCCATGCACTTTCTCTCAATTGCAAGTCTCCATCTCCGATAACTTCCACCATTTCCGACCTGCTCGACCTCATCTCCGAAGTCTTCTCCCACACTCTTCATCCCCGGTTGACCTCATTCCTTTCTACAACCTCGTCTTCGAAGTCTTCACCTACACCTTTCATCTCCAATCGACCTCATTCCCTTCTACGACCTCGTCTCCCCTTACACCATGTTGCTGAATAATGGCAGGCAGGTAGTTTTAGACATGCTAAAGTACTCTTTTTAACAGGCAGGCTACCTGCAGAGCCATACTGATTCAATTCTTTTGAATTGGCATCGAGATAATGGAGGATTGTTACCATAACTATTGAGGACATGAACATGGGTATTGGACCAAAAAACCATAGCAGCAAATTGAGAGCAAAATATAGACCTCTAAGTCCAAGTGACCAAAGTTCACCTCCCCTTATGGCAGCAATCTCCACACTACTCACAGGAACTTAATTGCTGGGGTTGCTTATCAGATAGCTAGCATGGTCCAGGTGCCTTGATGACTGAACAGAGCATGAAAACGCAAGGAGGAAGCAGGTTAGGAGGCTTATGTATTTGATGGAAATGGCCGGGAGGACTGTCTCATGTCTCTATAGATAATTTTGCTTTTGAAAGAGGTTGTTGGAAGAGTTTGCAATCCAAACTCCAATCAGAAAGCAGAGAGTCAAAGAGATAGTTGCCAAGTAAATGGTTGGATTTGTATTGGAACTGGTCATGGTGAGAGCTGTGCTGACCATATTATGTTTTTCCCTTTGCTGCAATTTCCAATGAAAAAGGAAAGTAAATCTGCAAAAATCATGTTTGTTAGGAAGGAAAAAAGAAAAAGAAAGAATGAAATTCACTATTAAAAAAATGAACTTTTGCGACCAATTTATAGCAACAAAAAGACTATTTATGGTTGCTAATAGTTTTTTCGTTATTATAAATTGGTCACAAAAGCTTCTTTTTCTTCATGTAGTGAAAGGAGATCAGGGAGTGATGCCGGCCTCCATTATACTTTCAACCCAAGCTCTCTTTTCATTGTTCTCATATCACATGAATGTAGTGTGAGGCCTATGAAGGTATCAGAAAAGGAGGAAGATGTGGCAAGTAAACATGATCAGCAATCCGCTAGGGACCAACACCAAATCAAGGTCCTCTTTTGGAAAACCCATGATTTTTCTTTCTTTGTGAGCTAACTGCTAACACCAAAGGAGGAGTTTGTGAGTTTTAATTTGGAGTTGGGTCTCTGTTTATAAAACTTGTCCCATATGAGAATCCATGGTGTTTTGGATATCTTCGAATGCAAACTTCTGACTTCGATCTCAAAGTTCGGCAGCAAGAATTAGTTACATGCAGTCAAACTTTTTTATTCCACTTTATAATTTAAAAGGGACTGGTGAACATGTAGTAAACGACCAACAAGAAATTATTGTTCTCGAAGCAGGAGAGATGGAGACCTGCCTGCGAAGTCGAGGTTGGGAATGTGTAGTGCGAACTGGAAGGGAGAATTTTTGTTTACAAAGTCGAATGAAGAACTCGAACTGAATGGTAAAATGGAAAAATTGAACCTGAGGGTAAAATGGTTAGTAGGGCTTTCAAAAAGTGAAGAAAATAAATTTCTTGCATTGCCAGGTAGGGTATCCACCTCAAGCGGGAAAGAGAAGCGCGATAAACTAGCGGAATGTGCAGCATTATCCTAATATTTAAATAACCTATAATTGTATTTACTATTCAAAAACTTCAACTAATGTTATTTTTCATTCATTATACGTGTGTGTATATATATATGGTACCATAATCAATTAGGTCCACTAGAGTCATTAATTAGACATATATCAACCTTCGACCTGAGCATCAGGTACACACACAGCACAGATGATCTAGGGCTAGAACAAGATCCTGTTTATCAAGAGAATAGATGATATAGCCAATTATTACAACGGTAATTCTTCTTCTGGGGGGTGATGTTGCTAGCTAGCTATGTGGCAGGATATTGTCTCAAATTGAGGCGGATAATGTTCGGGGCAACAAGGGATCCACAGTATAAATGATGTCCGATCTTGATGGCACTTGAAACCAGTGACAGTCCAGGATCATAGTAGTGAGCAATTGGTTTTCCTTCCAAATCAACGGCAAGAGCCCCTCCATTCTTCTCCATATTTGGTCGCCCTATGTACTTCTCCATGATTGCTATACACTTCCGAATGAAAGGGTATCTGTATACTAAATACCATGAAAGTGTAGGTGCCTGCATGCATTACCCCAAAATAGACTGATCATGATGAGAAACATGTACTTGCTTATTTCTAAAATTCATGCAGGATCGATCATACATACCCAAAAAAGGATTTTATCGATAAAAACCACAATAAAACCAAAAGATTAATTGATATACCCCGGTACATGGTATTTAAAAAAACTTCCGTGTGTGTTTTTCATGATGATACTGATCCTAACACATGCAGATTCGATCCATATTAAGCAGCTAGGGATCCTAAATTTTTGGATTCTATGCACATGATACTATAGATCATCAATATTGTTTCTCAAGAAACAAACACTACTTAATGAAAAAACATGGCTATTAATTATTAAATGGAAACTATTTAGATCCGATATATATATATAGTACCGTTGCCAATGCAATCCAGTAGTGGCCATCTCCATCATATCGGATATTATCTGGCATCCCTGGTAGATGATCAATAAACTCGGTGACTTTTCCTTTTTCCTTGCCTTGTATATGATATTTCCTACACCTTCTCCTGCGCGCATTAGTGACCCATTAATATATATAATTGGAATCATTATAAACAAAAAGTACTTAAGGAGTACATACTAACATGAAATTAAAGCATATGTGCCTGCATGCAAGACTGGAAATTATTAGCAATTAAGTACATACGCTAAGGTTTCGCAAAAGATCACATAATTTTGATCAGGCGAGACTGCCACTCCATTAGCAAAGTAGAGATTGCGAACCAGCACCTTTGTTCTCTTGGTCGCTGGATCATAACTCAGAAGTCTACCGTGGGGCTTACCCTCCAAAAAATCCCAAATGAACTCATGCAATCCATATTTATACGAAGCATCTGTAAAATAAACCATGCCATTATCTGCTACATCTACTGCGTCTGTCGTTCCGAATTTTTGTCCCTCAGCTTCATCTGTCAACAGTTCCACTGTCCCATCTGCCGCCTTCACCTTCAGGAGGCCCTGCAAATTACATATTCATGGCCAGATCTCATTAATATAAAAAATAAAGTGAGACAATGCATAACAGTACTCTTCGTATTAATTATTATTTTTTCGTTGTATGTGTTGGAGATATGATTTAGATGTTTTTATATTTCAATTAATTTTATAAAAAATTATTAAACATGTATTATACATAATAATAATAATGTTATGTATATTGTTTTTTAGAGAAATTTTATATGTCATCCTATATCACATATTTTATATATTTTAATATTATTTTTTATTTTATTTTATTTTTATTAAATTAATTAAATTATTTTTTTTATCATTTATATATTATCTATTTATTATAAAAAATAAAAATAAATTAAAATAAATATAATGTATAAAATGTGAAGATACTAAATAAAATTTTTCTATTTTTTATAAAGAGGATTGTAACACTATTTCCCTTCTTTTCGAGGCATGGAATCTATGTAGATTTTGTAACTCAAAGACTGGAGTGACGTAGGTGCAGGTGTCCAACGGCGAGCTGTCATAACCCTGGACAAGTCTGATACGAAGGAGTTTTGTTATATACAAATATAATCGTGTATTAATTTATTCATATTTAAAATTTAAATTAATACTGTTTTTAATAAAATCTATTTTTTAACCAATTATATTATATTAACGTACAAATTAGTACATAATTATGCTTGTAACTATATTTTTTCGATCTGTACATCAATATAATATGAATAGTTAAAAAGTAAATTTTATTAAAAACAATGTTAATTTAAATTTTAAGTATGAATAAACTAATATTACTGCACAAATTAATTCACGATTAAACTTATATGTAGCAAAACTCGCAGTGCCTAACGTAAAACGACGGGTCAGTGTTTAGTTGTTTACCTTCACGGGATCAGCAACCCAGACTTCGTCGTCACGTACAACAGCGATTCCCAACGGTCTGCCGCCGGTGTTTATCCATTTCTGCACAGTCGAATCGTTCACCGTGACCCGGCTGATCCACCCATCTGCACAGCCCGTGTAGATGACTCCGGATATGGGATCGTAAGCGACATCTTCCGGTCCCAGCAAATGGCCCGCACCCAAGGGCTCCGATCCTCGGAGCATACGATTGTTACTTGCCGGCACGGAAATAACGTACCGAGTCAGCAGGTCCGGGGGTGGAGGAGCCGGGTCGAACGAGTCCAGCTGATAAATAACTATGGCGGCAAAAATGGGGAGCAATACGGCTATAAAAACCGTGAAGGACCATGCGTTTTCTTTTTCGCTAGAAGCCTTGTTTCGTGAAGCTGAGTGGAGGTTCTTCGAATCGGCCATGATTGGGACTGGGAAGTGAGTTCGACGACTCGGTTACTCACACAGACAGAGAGACAGAGAGAGAGAGGGGGGAGATATGGCGCATTATTATCGGTTCGAGGAAGCTATTTGAGGTGAGAAATAGGGTTTTTGACTTTGGCATTGCTTACTGAGCTATTATATTAATATATATATATATATATATATATATATGATAATAGGATATATGAATTTATCTCTACGAGGACTATCTGCAACCCATCCACATTATCTTCGAAAAGACATATCTACGAATAATTACTTATCAAAACATATATATATATATATATCTACCAATAATTAATTGGCAAGGAAGCAGGCATCAGCCTGGACATGATGGACAAGGATCTAAAACCATTGCCAATTGCCATCGGATTCTCAAAATTTAAAAAGGATAGATTAACCATTTGTTTAGAAGTATGGCTTAAAATTATATGTTTTTTAAAATTTTAATTAGACTTTTATTTTAGTTTGATGTGTATAAATATTTAAAAATATATATATTATTTTATTAAAAATTGTAAATAAACTGTGATTGAGTTGTAAGTCTATCACTGCTCTATTTTAAAATCAAACGACCATATTTCCTATTTGATATAAACATATTTTAATTTATAGTATTTTGTTTTAACGATTATTTATAAATAACGATAGTTTTTATTTGCAAACATTATAATTGTGAGATGTTACGTACTATGCTATATCTCACCGAAGTGACTCAAATAAAAATGATTTTTATACGCTGCAAACACTAGAAGAATATATATATATATATATATATATATATATATATATGCTCTAATTAAACTGATTTTGGGAGAAGCTAGCTAGGCCATCATATGTCTCCTCATGTGGTCTCAACGTAGTTCGCCAAAATTTAGTTTTGGCTCGGACCTCTTGTATCGACACCATATATAGTTATAGAATTAATAAGCTCTGTCTCTTTCAACGCCAAGCCATAATTAGCCAGTGCACAACGGCGCCGCAGACGTACAACATCATTTTTTTTGTTTTCCTCCTTTTCAAGAAAAAGCGAGTAAACTTTATTTAAAAAAATAATAATAATAACACATAAGAAGGGAGGGAGTTTTTCAATAAACATTTTAAAATAACAGTATAAAGAGATAGATGAAAAGAAAAAAAAATTACGATCAATTTCTTAATTTTTATCCATGCTCTACTAATAGAACACCATCTTAAATGATGGTAATAAACTATTTGCAAAAAGTTTCAAACAAGGGAATCATTGTTGGTGGTGGTGGAACCTAAAGCATTGAAAGTGGCAAGTGTATTGTTGTTTGTTGTCTTGAAATGATTTTTAGAGGTATCTATAGTCCCTTCTTCAAGATTACCGGTTAGGAAAAGCGATAATATAGTACAAAGTACGGCATCGGATAGACTAATCTGCAAGTAGTGATCATATGTATTCTCGAGCTCTTGTGATGGCACGAGGTAGCCACATGCCGGTAGGAAGGAGACGAATTGGTCCAGATTTGGAAGATCTCGGCGAGACGAAATTGCTGGTATAGCGCTTGTAGCCTTTGGAGGCTTTAGAGAGCAATGACGCATGAGGACAATGCTTCGAACATTTTGGTATGGCTCCGCTCCATCCCAATAGATTAGCAGTTGTAGAATGGGGTGGTACAACGCATGTAGGCAGATGGCGGTTGGAGAGCAACAGATTTGACCGAAACCGAACGATTAGAGGAAAGGAGGGAAAAAACATTACCTTGAAAGTGTGTATATATAATTGGAGGGATGCGGCATGCAGGTTGTGAAGAAGAAGAAGAAATATATATATATATATATATATATATAGGGATTTGTCTATAAACGACATCGCATGGAATTGGGGGTTGGACTTATGCGAAACTTGGGGCTGGTTAGGCTTTGATATTAATTTTTGGGCTTTTCATGTGAAAAAAATATCACTCTAAAAATTAGCCCACGTAAAAAATATATTATAAAAAATACAGACTCTTAAAATTTTTATGAAAAATACTGAACTCTTAAAATAATAAACATTAATCTTGGGCGGTAGTTTTATATTATGTGATTAATGAATTTATTTTGTTACTTTTTATTATTGGACATTATATTACTTTTACTTCTTACTATTTTAATTTACATGTGATTAGTTACAAATTTAGAATTAAAAAATGCTCATTTTTTTTAATTAAAGTTTTAAAAAAGTCTCTCAAAAATTCACTAAGTAAAAACAAAAATTAAAAAAAGATAAAAAAAAAAATCGGTAGAAAATTTCGGTAAGTATTCTCTGTGATGGTAGTGTTTTCCTAAAGTTAATAATATGAAAAAAGTTTAACATGGTTTAGTTACCGGGATGAAATGTTTTCATCTCATCTTAGTTCGTATGTAAACCAGTTTTGTGTAAACTAATTTTGTGTAACCAAAAGCTTGGTTACATCTTTGTATTTTATCTCAATTGATCTATGATGACAATATTTAAGTTTTAATTTCCTGAACTATATATATATATACACATATATTAATCTTATGTGGCCTTCTTTTAATGTAAATGATCACTTATAAAATCTTTATTGGTGATTCACTTTCTTATTGAGCTTGATGTTAGATTCTTTCACTTCCACCATTTTTTTTATTTGTCTGGCCTCTACTTTCTAATTGTATGTTTTATTCATTCTCATGTTAAAACTATTTATTTATTTTGTTTGTTAATAATGTTATTATATGTTTTTATTGTCATCATTTTATCGCTACAATATTCTCTTGTTTGAAGAAAATAGCAATACTTACATAATTCCTTCTCGTCTATTTAAATTCTTCATGATGTTCTCATAAAAAAATTCTTTTCATGGTAATATAAATGTTATTATATATTCACGTATATGCAATTTAATTGTAATTAATGTTTCAATGAAATTTTAAAGAATAATTATAATACATGATAGTAATAAATTGGGATGAGGTGGGTTGGGCCTGTCTGTACCTAAAACGGTGGCGTTTTAGTTATTGGGTTATTGGGCTTAATGGTTGATTGCAGGCCTAGATGAATTGGGTCCTTTTTTTTCTTTTTTTTATTTATTTTATTTTTTATGGTTTCTAATGAGAAAAACACACATTGTTATATGTTTGTTTACCTAGCTGATAGCACATAGTTCATTTAAATTTTTTTCACTTAGTATATGAATTCTACATAAAATTGTATCAAGAATTTAAAATATATAAAAAAAATTATTTGTTTTAATTTATACATTAATAATTATTGCAAATTTAATAATAATGTTTATAAAAAATTTTGAATTTACTACTTCCTCTAATATTTGCATTTATATATATAGTAGATATTTTTATTGTATATTTTTTTTATATTTTTCTTAAAACATATATGCTGGTTATTTATCGTTTTGGTCCAAAGTAGCTCCTAAAGTTGGAAGAGCAAGTATCATATTTATCAAACATTGCAAGTGCAATTTTAGAAAAAGAATAGATTATACACTTACATGCAGAAATGAATGAATATGGACAATTACGCTAAAATAAGCTCAACGTACTTTTTGCCGAATCTATAAATTAGGATGCATCATAAATACTTTAAATGCCTTTTTGTTAAACTTCTCACTATTATAATTATATCTTTACACTACAAGAAATCTGTCCTATTGTAATGATTTTTATGTTGTTGCAAAAAAAATTATTGCAAAACGTTATCTATTATAGCGTTTTTTAAATAGCCGCTCATTTTTTTCTTTAAAAGTGAAACGATTCATGATTTTAATATTTACATCGAAAAATCTAATATTTGCAGCGATTTTAATAGCTGCGAGTCTGGGCGCCAAATTTCTTTTCCACACCCCCCCCCCCCCCCGATTTCCTCTTTCTTTTCCCTCCAGTGGTCTCGCCCCCCCCCCCCCTCCCCCCTCTCAATCCCCATCGATCTTCTCCCTCAACCCACGCCACCCGCCGCACACAGCTTGTCGCCAGCGACCCCACCACGTCACTGCCACCTCACCTCGATGTCCGCTCCCTCCTTCTCCCCCAAACCCCATGCCGAAAATCTCCTTTTCCCCAAATTTTGCCTCACCTCTCTCTCTCTCTCTCTCTCTCTCTCTCTCTCTCTCTCTCTCTCTCTCTCTCTCTCTCTCTCTCTCTCTCTCTCTCTCTCTCTCTCTCTCTCTCTCTCTCTCTCTCTCTCTCTCTCTCTCTCTCTCGCCGTTGCTAGGGACGCCTTTCGCCACCACTCACGTCAATGCCATCGCCAGTCCTCTATCGGAGCCCCCTTCTCCTCTGTGCCTAGCCCAGCCGCCCGAGGCCCTCCTTCTCTCCCTTGCTCTGTTCGTAACCCACGGCTCCCACGTGGTTTACATCTCTGCCAGTCCCTTGTGAGTTTGGCTTCTTCTTTTCTTCTGTTTTTCTTCATGTTTTGCTAGAATATTTATATATATATATATATATATATATATATATATGTAATTATCACCCTAACATTCGCGATTTCCCATTTGTTTACTGAATATTAATGGCATTAATTGGTATGAAAATTGTGAATAGATAGCGGTGAATTGTGCTGATTGTTGGTGTTTCCCTGTGTGTGAAGAACATTTTTTTAGAAATTTTCTATGTAATCTATTGATAAGAACACTATAATTTGGATGTGCACTATGCCTTCAAAATCAGTTCTCTTCACTAGCACTGTGCTTGATTTTATAAAATCTCCTTTGTTATTTCTAACTGTAAATAGGACTATGTTTGATATTAATTGATATTGAGTATATTGGGTAGGTTGTGTAAATGCATCGTGTCCATTATCTGTGTTTACATGATTAAATACACATTCATTCCTAGATCCTTGTATATACGATGCTATTATTCTATAGCAGTATCATTTTTTATGTGTGCTATACAAATATTCTGTTTCTTGCTTAATCTCTCTGGTCCTTGAGTAATAGCTTGTGGTCATCATACGTGGTTTATGAATCAAGATATGTACTTGTGCATCTCAATTAATTAATACAGATCTATATATTCTATATGATGTTGCAATTATAATATTTGAATAAGGCCTATGCAATAAAAGGAAATACAATATTCAATACTCACAATATAGCATAGAATATCTATGGAATATAACTATATTATCATATTTCTGTTTCCATCCCTTTAATTACTTTCTTTTAGCTTTTTGTTGATGCTTTTATTTCACCATGCACTACTCTTGTAAAGGGGAAAGTAAAACTTAGTTGGCAAGTATAAGTTTATATTATTAAATTACAACAAATTCAAAGAGGAGAGATAGATAGAAGTTTAATAAACATGGAAGTGTGTTAAAACTTCACTGTATGAACATTGAAGCAGCTAATAATTAGGTGCACTATAGTGTTTAAGGAACACACATATAATGCATGCATGCATTTCAGCTTCATAATTAGGTGTCATATTTTGTTAAAACGGGAAACATTACTTTTCATTATGTAACTTGTATTAGAAACATGATCTTTCTCCTAGCTAGGCCAAATGCTTTTTTTTTTTTTTTTGGTAACATGCAGAAACCTTGTTAAAATTAACCATGCACATGATGATCTCATGACTTTTAAAGTGTTAAACTCACCATCATATATAGTTTATTTTTTTCTCAAGCATGACCAGGTGCCATCCTCATGCACCATTTTTATTCTTATTACAAGATAATTACTAATATTGTATTTCATATTGTTTAATTGACTTTACAAAATGAAGTGAATGCACCAATGGAAATAGTATTGATCAGTGTTCAAGTGAGATTTTAACATGCTAAAAGAAGACATTAACTTTATTTTTTTTATTTTTTGGGTGGTAACATGCTAAAAGAATGTTTAAGTGAGATTTCTATCATGTAGTTAAGATCACCATCTTAGCACTAATTTCTGTTTCTTTATGAATCTCTAACTCTTTCCCAGCATGCAAATATCACTTGTATTACAAGAATTATCAAATCAGTTACACCTTCTTTATGGTCATTCCCATGCAACCCAATCCAGGAGCGTTCCCTTTTATCCCAGTGGGTAAAACACTAGTGGTGCAGGCTAATGTTTCCAATACTTTCTCTTATCTAGCAAGAATTTTCAACTTTTAAATTGAAACTCGTTTTCTTTAGGCACATTTTCTAATGTATCTCTTTGTTGTATTACTAATTGGAATGATACAGGTTGTTGAGATCACAAAAGGGAAGTAAGGTGAAATATGAACTTGAAAGAAGACAAGACTAATTAAGGTATTGACCATTTCGTCCTCTTAAATGGAAGATTTTAGTGCTATTCTGAAAAGTATATTCTGTTTTTTTGCTTTGAAGCATACTTAACTAGAAAATGTGGCGTGTATGTTCATATGTGAGACTAGAACATGTTTCAAAACTTTGCAATGTGGCGTGTTTCTCATGTAAGGAGAAATGGTAACACCATAACCCACTTGTTAGCAAAAGATGCTCTTAATATATATGCTGACTTTAATGCAACTATGGAGGAAATTCCTCAGTGTATCTCTTATTTAATTCAATGAAATGGAGTAAGAGTATTTCCATTAAAATAAATAAATAAAACTAGAATGCACATAAGGAATTAATTATGAAATTTTCTACCTCCTCTTTCCTTCCCACCTCAGTTTCTTATCTATTGATCCATTTTAATGAAAAATTTCTTCCCATTAGCATCATATATAAGTGGTAAGTGTTTCTTCCAGTTCTTTACTAAAACATGGACTATTAAATGCATGCTTAGTGTCGGACTCTACTATTCCCATCTGTCATCACTCTTCTTTGATTAATACAATCATTTATACTCTTGTTAACATTTCCTTTGATGAATTATTTATTATTTGGCTTGGTGTCTTCCATATCATTTTTTTACAACTTAGGTAACATGCTTGGTGACACTTGTTATTGGTTTTTAGATCATTTGTAAGTCTGGTTTTATGCTTCCCAATTGTGCAATTGCTTTTTTGAGCAAGAACATATAATTTGGATGTGTATTATATTTTTTGTGGATTCTGTTTTTGTGCTTTTTTTTTTTTATTTTTTGAAAAACCTTTTCCGGCTATTATACATTTTTTTTCTGTCATTTATTACCAATTCTTTTAATCATTGGCTTTTTTTCCCTCCTTGCTTATGAATACTTAACCGTGGACTGAGATGATTTTTCCCTTCCCCTTTATGGCCATCTTGATGGGTCCTTGAAATTTTTTTAGTGGAATTTTATATTCTATAGGTTGTATTGTGTACATGATAATGTGGGCTCATGTGTTATTTATGCATTAGTTAAGCTACATAATTTATGGACTTTATGATTTTCCTATGCTTGCACTCATATTACATCTTCCCATTCAGAACACATTTTCCCTTCATTTCTGAATGCTATTGGATGTGCTTCAAAGGGTGTTTTGGTTTCAGCTTCAGTACTCTGTTGTCATGCATATATTCTAGTTGAGATATATCTTGGTAAAGATCTGTGTTGGTTATTTGCTGCAAGCCCATATTAAGTTATTTCAAATTTACTCCATCTCTTTTGTAACGAATTTTTATAGAAGGAAAAAGTTTCAAGCAATGTGGTAATAAGATATACAAACAATTTAATTTAGAATTTTTAAATTTACATCATCTCCTTTTTAGGTACTTTACTGTGTGTTCTTTAGCTTTTTTTCTACCTAGAGTGAGATGCTAGAGAGTGGAGGTGGATGGTTTAGGTCATACCTGGCACTCATGTCCTGCTGTTCCCACTCTGTTTTAAACACTCGGTGCTCATGCTGGAGACACCTGCTATTTCCACCTTGTTTGTGCAGAGCTGCTTATATGACTTCTCTGATTGAGAGGGCAAAAAAGTGCTTAGACTTTTCAGACATTGTTTACATCATGCATCTCTTCATATGCATTGCCTATGGAGGTTGGCCTTCCTCCATGTCTAAGGTGTCATGACTAAGTATGGTTTACTTGGACACTATTTCTATCTAGGCATGCATTAGCATCATGCACATACCATAGATATTAATCTATCAAATAATATCCTTCTTCTATTAGTCACCTGTAGTTTGTACCCATGATAAACAAAGTCTATGTTTAGTGAATCCAATCCTTGATGTTTTATCTAAACAAACTTGAGGTTGCATATTTTAGCCTTTGTAGGTAAGAATTGTTATGTCTGTATCTTTTTGGTACACCTGTTCTTCACTGTTAGACTGGAAAGTATTCTCTAATAGGTGACACACATGCTTCGGTTGGCTTTCTAGAGAAAATGTCTTGTTGTTGTTTCCCAAACTTTATTGATCTGCTTGTGGTGATAGACATGTATTATTGAGTGGAGAAGTAGCTAGCCAAGGCATGACCAATAATGTCATTTGTATCATCTTCTAACCCATTAATTTTCTACATTAAAAACACATTATCATACATTAAGGTATCTTTTTAGGCGCTGTTGAATTATCAGAGCAACCAAAGGTAGTTTTCTATTGGATCCCAGCAATAAAAGCTGGGCAACACAATAGCCTTACCCTATAATATATCTCTTTTATGGGCTAATATATGTTTGTGGCTGAATGATGCGGTGTCTCTCTCTCTTAGACTAAGAGAGGTGGTTGTGGTTTGAGCTTGCCTATATATGTAAATTGGCAGCTTGGTGTATATTGAGTTTAAATTCTCAAAGAAATTGATGGCATAGACAGATTTATGTATTAAGTGTTTGATGAATTATATATTGAGTTTAAATGGATGATGAATTGAATATATGAGCATGTATTAATTTCTATGTTAAAATTGGTCAAGGTATGCTTATTTGAAGTGGTTTATGGATTGAAAATGCATGAGAATGTGGAGTTACTATGTTGAATAGACTTTTATATATTGAATGTGTTGTGTGTGGATGAAGCTTGTAAGACCAAACGTCTGCTTTGATGGATTGTATATTGATCTTATAAATGGGTAGAGACATATCTATTTTTGGTTAGTTGTACATGTATGTTTGGTTTGAATTGTGTTATACGTTTCTATGCAAAGAAGTGAATGAGACTTGAGTTGAGATTGACCAATGTCAGGAAGTGTGATGTTGAATTGTGTATGTATGGAAGAAGGGTATTGTATTTGTAGCATGGATCTCATGGTGTAGTGGGATTAAGTTAGATAGCTACAGTGATGCTTTGAATGTTAAGGTGAAGCATGGGAGCTCACTTCATGAATTAGAAATGGAGTATGATATATGTAGCAGGGATCTATTCAGAAAAGGGAAACAAAAAAAAACTGTGAGGAATAAAAGCAAAGAGTGAAAAGAAATGAAAATACATGGTTAGGTTTGCATGACAAATTTCTTGGAGTGATTTTTACTCTCACCAGTACATGAATTGTAGTTCTATTTCTAAACTTGCCTATATATTGCCTTCTTTTGTTTCTAGGTGAACAACCTTTACCATTACTGCTGTTGTATAGACCATGCAAACAACTAGAACCAACACCTTCCAAGATAGCATGGAATTTCAAAGCAAATTGCCACTGTTGTATTGATGTCCACAAAACCATGAGAACCAACATCTTCCAAATTTTGAATTTCATCTCAACCATCTAGCAATCACAACACAGGTTCATTTCTGGTGATATATTAGTGAGTAATTCAGCAACTATACTAGCCGAATTGAAAGAAAAGCCTACTTCAAAACATATATATATATATACACACTAAACATATAAATACTACAAACTTTATTTGATCTTAAAACTTGTGTGACTACAAGGAAAGGGTCAATAAAACCTGACTCCAAGTTGTATATTATCGTATATATATTATACAAAATAAAAAAGAAAATAAATAAATAAAAAATAAGTTAACGAACTGCAATATATGATAAGATATTATTATTTTCACTTTAAGATAGCTAGTCTCATTCTGATCACCATTTCCTTTAAAGTTTTGGATATAGCTAAAAAGGCAAATATAAATAAGTTCCCAAGATTTTCCAAATGGGTGTATCTCTTGGCCTATTTATGGGGTGGTTCTATTGTATACTCTCTCTCTCTCTCTCTCTCTCTCTCTCTCTCTCTCTCTCTCTCTCCAAATCAAGTGGTTTGTATTCCTCAAATTTTTCTGTGAAATTTATATGTCAGGAGCAGCAATTGTTATTGGTTACACGCTGAAAAATTGCTTTCTATCCATCATAAACTCTCATGTTGTATACTGCTGGGTCTTACATGGTTCAGTCCTACTTTTGATATGTCTATATTCTAATTAAATGGAATGATTTGGAGATGGCGAAGTTGTAATGCATGTTTTTTTGGATCTCAGGTCTAGAATATGATCACATCTATTGTTGAATGTATTGGGCACGAAATCTCAATGACTGCTGTAATCTTGGTCACTGGGTTTGATGATTGTCCTGCTCTAGATGTATGCTAAAGATGCAGAAATAGTGGATAGTGAAGTAGAGAGACCATGCTTCTCCAGTGCATATTCAGGACGTGCTAGATTTTCAGCAATTGCTATATAAAATATTTGTTGAGATCTTGATAATAAAAATTACCATATTACTACTCATATTTTTAGAAGTATCTATCTTTGTGAATTTTTGGGACTTCTTTCAGTTTCATTATAACTGAATTCTCTCTAAGTACTAAATGGTATTTAGAAAAAAAGAGTTAGACATTATGGTCTATTTTAGGTGATGCAGAGAACAACTAAAATAAAGGCTTCATGAATGCTGCCTATCATTTTCATGCTAGATGGGGTGTTGAGTTGGTATAATATTTGGATTGTATGTCATTTTGCCACCAATGAGAGATTGCATGACTCGAGAACCATAAGATTCTTAGCAAGTGCATTTGTAGTGGGATTCTGGCTTGTTTTCAGACAGTAAAATAATAGCTATAGCTTAAATAATTTTCTGATATTACTTAAATCTCACTAACATCTCCTTGTACATGTCAAAAAATGTGAAGTTCCAAGAAGCCATTACTCTAGCTGATGATCTGAGTGAAACTTGTTGATTCTGTGGAGGGAATTGTAAAGAGCAGTCAACAAGTACACATCAGTCCTGATATTTCAAAGAAGATACACTGTTTTAGAAAGATATGTTAAGTAACTAAAGATTAATGGAGTCTTATTAGCATGCTGGATTCTGCCATACTAGCTTTTACACATTGAAGACACTAGGATTCCATATAGCTACAGATTGTTGCATTAAATGACTGATAAAAATAGGTGGCAAAGCTTTAAATATCGGGAGTTACGTAGTATGTATACATGTTTTGAGAGAATGTGCATATATCCCACATTTCTTATGGTTCAGGGATGGTTTTTCCTTCTAAAGCCAAATAGGATTCTTTAACATCTTAAAAGTAGAACCAAGTTGTAATATCATTAGGAATATCCCTTACATCAAAACTAAAATTTTCTAGTTTTGATGTCAAGCACAATGTTGGCCCATGCGACTAAGATGGAAAATAAATTAATTATCCCCATCAAACATGGTTTCAAAAAAGCAGAATGTGCAGTTAGACAATTATTTCATTTGACTGATTTTATAATCAAAAAGTACTTGAATGGAAGTTTATGAATCACTTTGTTTTAGAACTTCAGTCGTTAGCAATAAAGAATGATGTTCTCTCTCACTGGCTAGGTGTACATATAGTTGAAAACATATTCTGCTTCAGTGTCAATAATCCTAAAAGAAATGACAATAGCATTAATGCAAAATTTCAGAAAAGTGGGCATAACAGTATTAATACTTAGCAACTTCCAACGACATTGCTTGCATCACATGATGCATGAGGGTCTAGATCATCAAATTTCATGCATCATCATCTGCCCATCATTGTGTGTTTTATGGTTTTTTGGGTATCTTGCTTCTCTTCTTTAGTTACATTTTTTGTTTCATTTTATTTACAACGAGCCTCGGGATAAATATGTGTTTGCGCATACCACAAATCGCTATAAATAAGTATTTGCAACCACCTGACTAGTCATTTTATTTATCATTGTCAGGTTGGAGTTGGAGAGAGAGACGTTATAAAGAATGCAAAAGAGAATTCTCCCTGCATGATGCAGTTGAGATGAAGTTGTTATATCCTGCCTACAATACCCAGGTGCACACGGTCTAGATAACATTTTTAAATATAAAAGAGTATGACATTTTGTACTATATATTTAGTAGTTATAAAAGTTGTAGGTTCTTGGTTCCATTTGGTCCACCCCATAACTACATTAATGTGAATTCCCAAAAAGGATTAGATGGATGAATGTGTTTGATGTATTATATCACAAGAAAATGATGCTTTTTTAATTTGATCCACCATATTTATTAGTGCATATAAGTGAAGTTCCAGGATTTTCTATTATGTTTACTAATTAATAAGTACTTAATATTGGGTTTTGGCTAGGTGTGGTCATTTCATGTAGGTGAAAAAATATTGAAAATTCATAAATTGGGTTTAAGGTATTAAAACAAAATTAATTTATTATTTGGACATATAAATAACTAACATTTAATAATATTATTTGGACATATTAATTTATTATTTTAAGTTAGTCACTAAATTGAAAATTTAAATAATTTAGTTGACTGTGTGAAGATAAAACTTTCAGATACCCACGTCTTTAGCCAAAACGGAGGAAAAAAATTTGTAAAAAAAGCTTTTTTTAGCGATTTTTTATCGTTGTAAATACCCAGCGATCAAATACATTCCAAAGCGTTGCAAATAATTCTCAAAATTGCTATAATGAATCATTTGCAGCGTTTTTTTAACTTTGAAAAAACTCTAAAGCAACGATTATAGCGCGCTGCAATAACAATTGAAAGCAATGAAAGAAAGGTTATTGCGTTTGGTTCAACTTAATTGTAGTGCTTTTCAAGTATCTGCAGCGATTTAATGACTTTGCAAAAAAACTAAAGCAACGAAAAGAAAATTGTTGCTTTTGGAATAATCCATTTGCAGCGTTTTTTGGGTTTTTGCAGCGATAAATAGATGCTGTAAAAATTGATAAAAGCAATGCAAGAAGTGATTGTTGCTTTTGATGTCTACAATTGCAGTGCTTATAAATCAATTGCAGCGATTTAAAGCGTTGCAAAAAATGACGAAAGCAACGAACCAAATTTAGCGCTGCTTTTGTTGGTAGGCAATTGCAATGAAATTTGAAGATTTAGCAAGGATAAATTTCACTTCAATTAATCTTTTGCAGCGTTAAGACATGCTCTCGAACTGGCCTTTTTCAGCGTGATATTTTTGTATTTGCAGCGGTTTAGAAATGCTGCAAAAGATATCATTTGCAACATTTTTACAATTGTGTCGCTATTGATAAAAAATGAAAAGTTTATACCATCGAACATGCAAGGAGGGTAGAAACGCTGCAATTGATCAATTACAGCATTTTTAGATAGCATTTGCAAGGATTTTAGGACGCTTACTTGTATGTAAACTTTGTGTTTATTTCTTCACTTTTAAATTCATATAAACTTCTCACTTTTGTAATTATAAATTTAAATATGACGCTGACTTATATATAAAGTTCGTCTTCGTTTTCTTTATGTGTATCATTTGAGCATACATATAGCACATGTATACATATATATAATTAACATACATATTTTGCCTCAATTGGGCAAACGTCCGTTGGACGTTAATTTGCTCTTACTAGTATGTGTATATATATATATGGAAAAAAAATTTTTGTCATCCTCACACTTCACGCACCACATTTATTTTAATTTTTTTTTTTTATAATAAATATGTGGTGTGTGGATGATAAATAGAATAATTCAATTAGTTTAATAATAATAAAATAAAATAAAAAATAATATTTTAATATATAAAATATATAGTGTGAGATAACATGTAACATCCCTCTAATATAGATATACATACATATATATATATACACGTTCTTTGGCTCAACCGTTTTCAGAAGCAAATTAAAGATTACTTTTGCCTCGGATACCTGACATCGCTCGTGGGCAACGTGGATCTCTACAACTTGCCATTAAAGACAGACACAAAGATCACATGCTTGCACCTCCCCTCACCCCTTGCTATTTATGGTATCTGAATCGGATGGGCCAACATCATGTCACATTGATATCACGTCTAATTATTAATTAACATTTACAACTAATATGCAAACTGTTGCGGACTTTTTTTCAAAAAAAGAAAAATGAATACGTGATTTATATTAAAAAAATTAATTTTTTAATAATAAATTTTACTCTTTTCTAAAAATATATATATATAATATTTAAATAATCGATCTATAATTGCATTTACTATTCAAAAACTTCAACTAATGTCACTACAAAAAAAACGTTTATATTGGTTGCGAATAATTTTTTTGTTATAATAAATTAGTCACAAAAATTCTTTTTTCTTATAGTGTGTTATTTTTCATTCATTATACATGTGTGTATATATGATACCATAATCAATTAGGTTCACAACTTCACTGAGTCGTTAATTAATTAGACATATATCTAATTCAAAAAAAAAAATTAGACATATATCAACCTTCGACCTGAGCACCAGGTACACACACAGCACAGATCTAGAGCTAGAACGAGATCCTGTTTATGAAGAGAATAGATGATCTAACCAATTATTACAACGGTACGTAATTCTTCTTCTGGGGGGTGATGTTGCTAGCTATGTGGCGGGATATTGTCTCAAATTGAGGCGAATAATGTTCGGGGCAACAAGGGATCCACAGTACAAATGATGTCCGATCTTGATGGCACTTGTAACAAGTGACAGTTCAGGATCATAGTAGTGAGCAGTTGGTTTTCCTTCCAAATCAACGGCAAGAGCCCCTCCATTCTTCTCCATATTTGGTCGCCCTATGTACTTCTCCATGATTGCTATACACTTCCGGATGAAAGGGTATCTGAATGCTAAATGCCATGAAAGTGTAGGTGCCTGCATGCATTACCCCAAAATAGACTGATGATGATGAGAAATATTTACTTCCTGATTTCTAAAATTCATGCAGGATCGATCATACATATCCAAAAAAAGGATTTTATCGATAAAAACCACAATAAAACCAAAAGATTAATTGATATATACCCCGGTACATGGTATTTACAAAAACTTCGTCTGTGTTTTTCATGATGATCCTGATCCTAACACATGCAGATTCGATCTAAATTAAGCAGCTAGGGATCCTAAGTTTTTGGATTCTATGCACATGATACTATATATAGATCATCAATATTGTTTCTCAAGAAACAAACACTACTTCATGAAAAAACATGGATATTAATTATTAAATGGAAACTAATTAGAACCGATATATATAGTACCGTTGCCAATGCAATCCAGTAGTGGCCATCTCCATCATATCGGATATTATCTGGCATGCCTCGTAGATGATCAACAATTCTACACTCAGTCGGGAGATGTAATCGCCATGCAGTCGGTGACGTGGCTTGACGCCACGTCAGCCGGAGAGAGAAAAAAAAAAAAAAAAAAAAAAAAAACGACCGAAGTAAAATGGAAGAAATTGATCGATATTCATCATTTCGGCAAATATTTTCCCGCTTCTGGTGTGCGACTGAGACCGAAGAGAAACTTTCCCCCATTTTGTCAATCCCGGCTTCTTCAGTTCGTCGTGGGTGCAGATCGGTTGAAAGCACCGTTGGGCCTCTGTTTTGCTTGGGTGGGTTTAGTTCAGGCCGGTTGCGTTGGGTGGGTCAAGGCTGAGGCTTGTTTGGGTGAGCTTGGTGGGCTGAGTTTGGGTCAGATCCGTGGGCCATCACCTCGGGTCAGCGACAGTGGGCCATCACCTCGGGTCAGCGACAGTGGGTCAGCGACGTGGGTTGGCAGTTCGTGGGTCGGGCTGCGTTTCGTGGGTCATGATCTAAGGCTGCCGTCGGCACCACCACAGCCAGGTTCTCTATCCACCATCGATCGGAAAACCAACATCATATGCTTGAAAAAAAGTTTGATTTTCCTGGTACATAAATTGCATGAAACGTGCTCAGTTTCGGTCCAGAACTCATGGACGGGGTAGATATATATGTGGCTATGTGGGTCTGTGTCGTGGCATTTGCATTAACAATGTAAAGTGAGATGTTGGAGCATTAATATGAGGAACAAAAAGATGTTTTCAGAAAATGTTGTTTACAGTTGTTGTTTAGTTAGATGATTGAAAAATTTAATAATTTTCTGGTGCAAAAGATTGAATACAAGTGTAGAATTGTTGTTAAAAAAATACCTTCGAGTGTTTTTTATTGGTTAAAACTGTACCAATAAATTGAACTAATTGCATAATGCTAATGGTTGAGGATTTTAAAATTGATGGTGATAAGTCTACTTAAACATTTGGAAACAAATTGTGTATAATCACCATGCAGCTATGGACATGCCATTATCAAGTCCCCTTTCAATGTGGCTCAAATTTTTTTTTTTTCCTTTTGGGTTTGAAGTGAAAATTGTCGGCATTTTTGTTTGACATAAGGAAAAATAAATTACAAGACTCATGATAATTGAGAATTTATTATTATTGTTATAATTGGCCATATTTTTCTACTTTAAATTGAAAATGTTGAGGGTGTGATGTACAAGTTTTGTAATAAGAAAATAAAATCATGGCTGAGAAACATGAAGGTTTTAACTCCAAATGTAAGATGTGATAATTGATTAGTAATTGTCATTTGTTTTTAAATGAAAACAGTAAAGTTTTATTATGCTTGGTTCACAACTGCTTCATGAAATGTGATCATATATTAGTGAACAACTTGTACAGGCCATGGGAAAAGCGGAAGAACAAGCATCTACCTTAACACCATTTAGCTCAAATCACCCAACCACAGTATGTTATTTTATAATTTAAAAACCTACTGCAATGCAACTCAATTATTTAGCATCCTAATTATTATTATTTCTTTTATGTTAGGGTATCAGTCAAACTAGTCTACAAAACTTTCCAACGCCCATGCATGGTTATTTTGGACCAGTTCCTGCATGGTCACCACCTTTCATGCCGTATGTAGATGGCAATTATCACGTAAGCAACATTGTGGTGCTTTTCCTACAAGTTGCATGAATTTATAATTTATATTATTTATATTTTATTTCTTTCCTGTGAAGCAAAACGTTGGATATGCATTTCAATATGGAATGGGACCTCCAAGGCCATTTATGAGTACAAGCGCCGCGACGAGCGCAAGATTTGCTGAAGAGGATAGACCGGACACATTTGAAACTGAAGCACCATGTACTTCCGCCGCTAGAGTTGATGAAGAAATACTGTTGGATAGACCAGTTGAGACTGTAACTGAACCTGTTTCCCCTGGTACACCACATGTAGTGACATCATCAGATGGTGATGATATTTTTGAAGAGCCAAAATCAGGGATGGAGTTCAATTCGTTTGAAGATCTGTTGAGCTATTATAAGCAGTATCCAAAAAGATGTGGGTTTGGGGTGATGACACAAAGGAGTGAGAGGTCTGACGATCACGGTGTGAGATATGTTACTCTTGGTTGTGCACGGGGAGGGAAGGCCCGGATTAAGAGTTCTAATCCTGCAATGCCATGTCCGACGGGAAAGACGGATTGTAAGGCCCGGATTAATGCACTAAGAATTGAGGGGAAGATGCGGTTGACAACAGTGAATAATACACATAATCATGTAATCAGCCCTCAAAAATCCTGCTTCTTTCGATGCAATAGAGCAGTTAGTGAAACTGTTAAAAGAGTCCTAGACACAAATGATTTAGCTGGCATCCGAATGAACAAGAGTTATGGATCTCTTGTGGTTGGCGCAGGTGGCTTTGAGAACCTCCCTTTTTTGGAAAAAGATTGTCGCAATTACATCGACAAAGCCCGTCATCTGCGACTTGGTGCAGGTGGTGCTGGAGCACTTCGTGACTATTTTATGAGAATGCAGTACAAGAATAACGGTTTTTTTGCGTTGATGGATTTAGACGATGAAGGGCGGTTAAAAAATGTTTTTTGGGCAGATCCACGAAGTCGGGCTGCTTATCAGTATTTTGGTGATGTCGTGACATTCGACACCACATACCTGACTAATAGGTATGGGATGCCCTTTGCACCTTTTGTCGGTGTAAACCATCACGGGCAGTCGATTCTGTTAGGAGCTGGATTGATTTCCAATGAGGACACGGAGACATTTACATGGCTGTTCCAAACATGGTTGTAGTGTATGGATGGAATAGCACCAAAGGCAATTATCACTGATCAAGACAGAGCAATGAAAAATGCAATTGCTATTGTCTTTCCTGAAAGTCGACATAGATTTTGCCTTTGGCATATACTTAAGAAAGTCCCCGAGAAGCTTGGATCGTATGCCACCTATAGAAGTGGGCTGAAAACCGAGCTGATGAAATGTGTGTACGACACACAAACTGTTCAGGAGTTTGAAAACTGTTGGGCCGGTTTTATTAACACATACGACTTACATGAGAATGCATGGTTGACAAGTTTATACAATGAGCGTGAGCATTGGGTACCGGTTTTCCTAAAAGAGCACTTTTGGGCGGGAATGAGTACAACACAGCGAAGCGAGAGTATGAATGCTTTTTTTGATGGTTACATCCATGCGAAGACCAACTTGAAGGAGTTTGTCGACCAGTTTGACAATGCATTGAAGAAGAAAATTGAAAATGAAAATCAAGCGGAATTCCAGTCATTTAGCGGCACCATTCCCTGCGTATCTAGATCCCCAATTGAGAAGAAATTTCAATCCTTGTACACCAATGCTAAATTTAAGGAAGTTCAACAGCAAGTCATAGGCATGCTTGATTTGGAAATTAAGCTACACAGTTCTGATGGCGTAACTAGCGCTTATGTATTAGAGGATGAAGTTCGTATTCAGGAGTTCACAAAACAGGTTACATATTCAGTGGATTTTAATGTGGATGACTGCAATGCAAAGTGCTCATGTGGGTTATTTCAGATGAGGGGGATACTGTGTAGACATATCCTGGCTGTATTCAAAACAATGGGTATAAAATCATTGCCAAACCAGTACATTTTGGACCGATGGAGGAAGGACATCAAGAGGAGATACACGTCAATCCGAAGTAGCTACGATGCAGGGGATCAGAGGCCAAATGGTAATAGACACACAATTCTTCTGAATATGTGCTACGAGATGATAGATTATGCTGTGGATTCTAATGAGCAATTTGAAGATGCAAAGAAGAGGATAAATGAGATGACTGGATTATATCGTCAATACCAACGCCCCTTGGCTATGGCCGAGACAGGTTCAAAAGTGACAAACCTATTTGTTGTGTATTTACTACAATAATGGAAGTTATAAAATCCATTAACTATTGCTTGTGTATTTATGTCCTATCTAACATGTTCTTTGGCCTATACAGGTTCGGAACCTGTATTTACGACACAGGATACTGCAGTTGGTAGTTCACAACAAGTGAAAAGTCCACGTATTGTCAGAGGGAAGGGAAGACCCCCATCTCTTAGAAGAGCATCTAGGATGGAGATAGACATGCGGAAGGTTAAAGCCAAACAAGCCAAACAAGCCAAACAACAAGTTGAAGGAAAACGCAAACAGGTTCGAGTTTATACGCTCATGGGTTTTGCAAGAGTTGTCTTATTTTTGTAAATAATGTAATAGAGCAGTTTTTTATTTCCTTAATTGGTAGCGACATGAGAGAGAGACATCATCCATTGGAACGTGTATGAATTTATTTCATGACGAAGATATTGCAGCACTGGACACACGCAGGAATTTATTTGGGCCATCGGGAGTAGATATTTGTGTCAATCCTGGCCAAGTTCAGTTATTAGACCGATTGTTCTTATAAAAGCTATGGTTTGATACGGGTTTCAATATTTGTAATCTGATAGGATTTGTCTGAAAATAAACAGGGAGTTCGAGACAGCTCACCTTTTAACAGTAGTGGACCCGAGCAATATCATCCCTTTATTGATAGTCCAGAAAGTGTAAGATAATATACATGCATATATTAGATTCTAATATTTATTGGAGATGACTGAATATTTTCTCACATTTTTGCTATCAGATATTTTATGATTGGATGGCGCACAATCAGCACTCATTGGGTGGAGATGGGTCACAAGAATAGCGACAATGCGGTTAATGGTTGAGAGAAGAAAGGGTATATTAGATATCTTTGATGCGTAGCCCTTAAAAATTGTTGGAAGTTTTTTTTGTAAAGAAAAGCACTGTAATTATGTATGTGGAAAACAGGATAAGTTGGTGGAAAAGCTATTCAAAACAGGCCAGGGCATATTTTTGTATTTTTGTAAATTTTGAAAATTTATGTTGTAATTCATTTCTTGTAAATTTTGGCAATGGTTGCCAATGTGGCTCATGAATGAGGCTAGACACATGATTCGTTTGAAAGCTATGTTTTATTGAGGTGTTGACGTTGAAAAGTATTCATGGTTTATTCAGGTGTTGATGGTGAAAAGTATGCACCATTCTATTTGTGTTTGACGTGGCCGGATTATAAGCAGGTCATGTATGGGTTACCGGAATTTGTGTCAATCGGGATGGTGTAATGGTAGTTCACGTGGGCTGGAATTTGACGCAGTAACAGGGTGTATTTAAGTTCAGGCGTGTATGGCTCAAAAAGGCTAAATTGGCCAGACTAGTGTGGTCATTTGGTCTCTGCAATGTTCTAACTACTAATTGCAGCACTGGCCAGATTAATGGCATACCAGCTGAAAGTAAAACCAACATCTGGAAATGACCAAGCTATTATAACTGAAATAATGAAACAGTTTATTAAGAGCATTAATTCATACAAGTTGCTGGGCAGAAGTTAGAACATACAAATAAAAACAGTTTCTTTATTTCAAGTTCCTCCAAATTGTTCTTTGCAATACAAATCACAAATTACTAAGACAGTGAGCGACATATATACAGGAATTCCTCATTACAGTCATACAAATGAGGCCAAAATGACCAACTTGAGAAAGGCTCATGAAGTACCCTTTTCAAAAACATACCCAAAAGTCCAGTTCGGTTTTACATATGACACAAGTCGACCAATACATTCCAACTGATACAGTCACATTCAAACAGGCCAAAAAAGGGCTACATCAGTCGTAGCATTGGTTGAGATAGGTTACAAGACACTGGATACACTAAAAGTACAGCACAAAAAGTTACTATGAAAAACCATGTCAATCCCAGCAAATTGACGACTCCCTTGTACTTCTTCTCCAATGCGACATATTTCGCTTCCTCGCTGCGTAGCCGCAATTGAAGTACCCTGTCGTGCCTCCATTCAGCTAGCTCCAACGTCATCTTACAGCAACTGTTCTGCTCACTTTGAATATCAATCCACTCGAAAAAGTCACATTGTTTTTTCATCTTATAGTTTGGACAATTGAAAAATCTTCTACCAAAAGAGTTTGCTTTTCCAGAAATCCGTAGCTTCGCTTGGGAGCCACAATAGCAAAGTGGTCTCTCAAAACTTGATCCGGAATGAGAAGCAGAACTCATTTGCTATCATGGATATTGTAGTAAAACGAGCATTCAAATCAGTATATAAGGCAGTATTGGGATAAATTTGGTCTCAGATATATACACAGCAGCTATGGCATTTCATAAACAAGTTACAGGAATATATGTCAATCCCAATTGAAAACAGTTAAGTAAAACAATGGGTATAAAAACAGATATATGTCAATCCCAATTGAAAACAGTTAAGTAAAAAGACGTGTATAATAAGGGCATAATGTCAATCCCAATTGAAAACAGTTTTGAGAAACAGGGCCTTATAAGCAGTATGTCAAGCACGGATCCCCAATTGAAAACAGTAAAGTGTCTACAGTATGTCAATTTGATATATGTCAATCCCAATTGAAAACAGTTAAGTGAAACAAAAACAAACAGTTAAGTGAAACAGGTTCTAGGAGATACATGTCAATCCCAATTGAAAACAGTTAGGTGAAACAGGGCATTACAAGCAGTTTTCCAATCTCAATTGAAAACAGTTAAGTGAAACAGCATAATACACAAGCAGTATGTCAATCACAGTTGAAAACAGTTAAGTGAAACAGGGTTATTTCAGATGTAAGTCAATCCCAACACAAAACAGTTAAGTGAAACAGAATAATACACAAGCAGTATGTCAATCACAATTGAAAACAGTTAAGTGAAACAGGGTTAACAGTGATATAAGTCAATCCCAATTGCAAACAGTTAGGTGAAACAAGGCATTAAAAGCAGTATGTCAATCCCAATTATAAATGGGTTAAGTGAAACAAGGATATGAGGCACAGGATTTGGGTACCATATATGGTGCCCAATCCCAACTGATACAATCAAATATGAGGAAGAAGGTTGTGTCCATCAGATATTTATTGCTAACCTATCAACAGCCAGCTTTTTCTCAGTACTCAGACGCATAAATCAAGAAGCTGAGCCAAATAAATTTAATGTTAGGTGGCTAGGTTATAAGCATGTGTGTGTGTACCTCTCCATCCACCATTTACATTACTGATCAACAAAAACATACCACCCGGACCAAAAACATATTTATTTTAAAAATATTTTTTGACAAGTATTTCTTTTATAAACATAACAGATTTCTTTTATCATCCCCCGGATTCATTACAGAATATTATGCTTCGCAGAAACTACAGAAATACAAAACTAAAAATATCCTAAAATACAGAAATCCAATCATACAAATACTAAAAACAGTGGATATTCAAGTATTTCTTTTATAAACATAACAGATTTCATAACAGATTTCATAACAGATTTCTTTTATCAACTCCCAATATTCATTACAGAATATTATGCTTCGCAGAAACTACAGAAATACAAAACTAAAAATATCCTAAAATACAGAAATCCAATCATACAAATACAGTAATTTAAAAATATGATATGAAATAACCTGGACACGGCCGACTGATTGTCAGTTTCGGGATGAAAAGTTAAGGTTATATCTAGGTATAAACAGGGCTAGGGTTTCGGTTTGGGATGATGACTTAGGGTTTTGAAAATGGTTAGGGTTAGGTCTAGGCTGATTAGGGTTAGGGTTTTGCAAATTTTTTGGTTCGGTCACCTTTGAGACTACGAAAGGAATGAGATCATGATGTACTCGAGCAATGGAATGAGAGAAGAAGAGAGACAGAGAGACGGAGAGGGAAATACGATGAGAGGGACAGAATCGAGGGAGAGGGAAGATGATTAGAGGGACTGACTGACTCAAGGCTTTGGGAAGACGATTGAGATGGACTGAATCGGGGGAGATGGAAGGAAGACGATTAGAGGGACTCAATCGAGGGTTTCGTCAATCTGATGAGAGGCATTTAGGGTTTCGCATTTGGGGAAGATGATGAGAGGAGGGAAACAAATCTAGGGTTTGGAATTTGGGGAAGACGATGAGAGGAGGGAAACAAATCTAAGGTTTGGAATTTGGGGAAGACGATGAGTGAAGGGAAACAAATCTAGGGTTTGGAATCTGGGGAAGACGATGAGAGGAGTTAGATGACTCGAGGGCTTCTGGGCTTCTGAGGGACTGAAATTTTATCGAGGGTTTCGACAGTTTGGGGAAGACGAGACAGGAGGGCATTTCAATCGAGGGCTTCTGGGCATGGGTGGGACTTATTCAGAATCCTGCGTTTCGTTCATTTGGGGAAGACGAGAGAGGAGGGAAAGGAATGTTGAGGCTTCTAGGCTTCTGAGGAGGGAAAGGAATCGAGGGACGTTTCGAGCATTTGGGGAAGACGATGAGCTGTTATCACGGGGAAGACGAGAGGGAAATTAAATGAAGACGAGAGGGAAACAAAAAATTAAATGAAGACGATTGCATCAAGGACTTGAAGGAAGGCAGTTGAATCGAGGGGCTTCTGACTTTAAAAACCAAAACGGAGCGTTTCCGTTTTATCCACGTCAGCGAAGCCGTTTGCATGCCGACTGCTCAACACGATTGCATCCAGAGTTTTTCGGTAGATGATCAATAAACTCGGTGACTTTTCCTTTTTCCTTGCCTTGTATATGATATTTCCTACACCTTCTCCTGCGCGCATTAGTGACCCATTAATATAATTGGAATCATTATAAACAAAAAGTACTTAAGGAGTTCATACTAACATGAAATTAAAGCATATATGCCTGCATGCAAGACTGGAAATTATTAGCGATTAAGTACATACGCTAAGGTTTCGCAAAAAATCACATAATTTTGATCAGGCGAGACTGCCACTCCATTAGCATAGTAGAGATTGCGAACCAGCACCTTTGTTCTCTTGGTCACTGGATCATAACTCAGAAGTCTACCGTGGGGCTTACCCTCCAAAAAATCCCAAATGAACTCATGCAATCCATATTTATACGAGGCATCTGTAAAATAAACCATGCCATCATCTGCTACATCTACTGCGTCTGTCGTTCCGAATTTTTGTCCCTCAGCCTCATCTGTCAACAGCTCCACTGTCCCATCTGCCGCTTTCACCTTCAGGAGGCCCTGCAAATTACATATTCATGGCCAGATCTCATTAATATAAAAAATAAAGTGAAACAATTCATAACAGTACTCTTCGTTTTAATTATTATTTTTTCGTTGTTTGTGTTGATGTGATATGATTTAGATATTTTTATAAGTCAATTAATTTTTTTAAAAAATTATTAAACATGTATTATACATAATATTAATGTTATGTATTTTTTTTATAAGGAGGGTTGTGACCCTATTTTCCTTCTTTTCGAGGCATGGAATCTATGTAGATTTTGTAAGTCAAAGACTGGAGTGACGTACCTGCAGGTGTCCACCGGCGAGCTGCCATAATTCTGGACAAGTCTGATCCGCAGTACCTAACCGTCAACGACGGATCAGTGTTTAGTTGTTTAATTACCTTTACGGGATCAGCAACCCAGACTTCGTCGTCACGTACAACAGCGATTCCCAACGGTCTGCCGCCGGTGTTTATCCATTTCTGCACAGTCGAGTCGTTCAACGTGACCCGGCTGATCCACCCATCTGCACAGCCCGTGTAATGACTCCGGATATGGGATCGTAAGCGACATCTTCCGGTCCCAACAAGTGGCCCGCACCCAAGGGCTCCGATCCTCGGAGCATACGATTGTTACTTGCCGGCACGGAAATAACGTACCGAGTCAGCAGGTCCGGGGGTAGAGGAGCCGGATCGAACGAGTCCAGTTGATACATAACTATGGCGGCAAAAATGGGAAGCAATACCGCCATAAAAACCGTGAAAGACCATCTGTTTTGTTTTTCGCTAGAAGCCTTGTTTCGTGAAGCTGAGTGGAGGTTCTTCGAATCGGCCATGATTGGGACTGGGAAGTGAGTTCGGCCACTCGGTTACAGAGAGAGAGAGAGAGAGAGAGAGAGGAGATATGGCGCCTTATTATCGGTTCGAGGGAGCTATTTGAGGTGAGAAATAGGGTTTTTGACTTTGGCATTGGTTACTGAGCTATTATATTAATATATATATATATATATATATGATAATAGGTGATATGTATTTGAGAAATACTTTTTACAGTTAGGAAATGCAGTCGGCGTGCAGTCGTGAAGAAAAAAGTGAATTAATACTGGACCTACATGAAAAAAAAAATTATTTTTATAACTTTTTTTTATTCATGTAGGTCCCCCTAAATATAAAATAATTTTTTTATAATTTTTTATTATTCATTCCGTATAGCCGACTGCACGCCGACTGTATTTCCCGACTGTATCTAGCAAAGCCCTATGTATTTATCTCTACGAGGACTATCTGCAACCCTATCCACACTATCTTCAAAAAACAAAATATCTACGAATAATTATTTATCAAATATATATATATATATATATATATATATATATATCTATATATATATATATCTATATATATATATATATATATCTATCTACCAATAAATAATTAGCAAGGAAGCATGCATCAGCCTGGACTAGGGGTGGCAATATGTCACACGACCCGTTAACCCAACACGAACACGACACGATAATAGCGGGTTAGGGTTTAGTCTTAATGGGTTCGGGTCAAAACGGGTTGACCCGTTAAGACACGATTGCTTAACGGGTTGATAACGGGTTAACCCGTTTTGACCCGTTATGACACGTTAGAAAGTTAAAGTTACAATTATACCCTTATATCTAAAAATAAAATTGTTAGAATTTCAATTTCAATATTTTTATTATTTGGATTGTAGTTTTAGACTTATAATTAGTTTTATAATTTTTATAGATATTGTAATTTTAACATTTATATAAAATTATTCTAAATTTAATCAGGTTAAAAAGGTTAATTTCAAGCATATTCAACCCATTTATATAAATAGTTTAAAATGAGTTGTGTTGTGTTGTATTAACCTATTTCGTAATATTTTCTTAATTTATTTGTTTATTTATAAAAAAACATATTTCGTAATATTTATTAATGAGTCAAAACGGGTTGACACGACACGACCCGTTATGTTAATGGGTCGTGTTAAGGTTTGAGATTTTGACACGATAAGCTTAACGGGTCGGGTTAGGATTGACCTATATGAGCCGTTAACACGATTTGACACGACACGAACACAACCCGTTAACACGATTTGACACCCCTAGCCTGGACATGATGGACAAGGATCTAAAATCATTGCCAATTGTCATTGGATTCTTAAAATTTAACAAGGATATATAGATTAACCATTTGTCAAGAAGTATGGCCTAAAATCATATGTTTTTTAAAATTTTAATTGGACTTTTATTTTAGTAATTTGATGTGTATAAATATTTAAAAAAATATATATTATTTTATTAAAAATTGTAAATAGGTTGTAAGTTCTATTTTAAAATCGAACGACAATATTTCCTATTTGATATAAACATATTTTAATTTATATATACTATTTTGTTTTAACGATTATTTATAAATAATGATAGTTTTTATTTGCAAACATTATAATTGTGAGATGTTACGTACTATGCTATATCTAACCTGAGTGAGTAAAATAAAAATGATTTTTATACGCTGCAAACACTAGAATAATATATATTTATATATATATATATATATATATGTTCTAATTAAACTGATTTTGGGAGAATGTAGCTAGGCCGGGAACATCATATGGCTCCTCATGTGGTCTCAAAGTAGTTAGCCAAAATTAATTATTTTTGGCTCTTGTCTCTTGTATCGACACCATATATAGTTATAAAATTGAGTAATACTACATACAGTCACTTTTGCGTACTCTCTGTGCACTCCACTGATATGCTTAGCTGGATTAATTTTTTTTTAATACACAACCAATTATATCACTGAAGTGCACAAAAGAGTCCGCAAAAATGACTGTACATAGAATTTTTGTATAGAATTAATAAGCTCTGTATCTTTCAACGCCAAGCCATAATTAGCTAGTGCACAACGGCGCTGCATACGTACAACATCACCATAAACTCTTGGTTCCTTTTTTTTTTTTATCAAATAAGCGAGTAAATTTTATTAAAAAAATATATAATACATAAGGAGGGAATGGAGTTTTCCAATAAACACTCCAGAATAACAGTGTAAAGAGGTGGATAAAAAGGAAAAAAAATATTTTTACGATCAATTTCTTAGTCTTCATCCATGTCCTACTAAGAGGATGCCATTTTAAAAGACGGTTATAAACTGTTTGTAAAAAGTTTCAAACAAGGAAACTACCGCTAGTAGCGGTGGAACCTCAGCTGAAAGAGCTGAGAGTGGCGAGTGCATTGTTATTTGTTGTCTTGAAATGATTTTTAGAGAGATCTATAGTCCCTTATTCAAGATCATCGGTTAGAAAAAACGATAATATATAATAAAAAGCACAGCATCGAGTAGACTGATCTGTGGGCAATGATCATCTATGTTCTCGAGCTCTTGTGATGACACGAGGCAGCCACATATTGGTAGAAAGGAGATGGGATGGTCCAGATTTGGAAGATCTCGGTGAAACGAAACTGTTGATAAAGCACTTGTGGCCTTTGGAGGTGTCGGAGAGCTGCGGCTCATGAGGACTATTGAACCCAATATTTCAAGTTTCATATAATTATATATTTACACATGGATTTTGATGATAATAAACGAATTTAAAAAATAAAATAATCTTAAACTCAAGTTGTCTACATAATGGAGTTAAGCATATCAAAAAATCAAACATGAGCAAGAAGGTAACAAACTCACATTAAAACTTATAGAGTAATATTGTATATCTCTTGAAAAATTTAAAATTAGGATTAAGGATCAAAATTAATATTTTATCATAAAACATTAAAATACATTTTCAACATGTGCATGAATATTTTGAAAATTAAATTTAAAAATTTTGAAATATGATTGATTGTCATCTTTCTCATGTGCATAACATGATTAAATGTTTGAATTTTAAAAATATTAAAGATGATTGATTGTCATCTTTCACATGTGCATTCTTTATTTGAATATTTTTAAAAGTAATTTATGCTCTTTTTGACTTACGCAAAAGTTAGATAATTTTATTTGAAAATTTTGAAAAATAAATAGTACTCGTTTTGTCATATGCGAAAATTAAAAAAATTAAGTTTGAAATTTTTAAAAAATGAATGATATTGTCTTTGACAATTGAAAAAAAAGAAACTTTCATTTGAATTCTTTGAAAAGTGAATGATGTTGTATTTGAAAATTAAAAAAAGAAATTTTTATTTCAATTTTTTGAAAAAGTGAATGATGTTGTCTTTGACAAATTGAAAAAAAAAACTTTTATTTGAATTTTTTGAAAAGTGAATGATGTTGTCTTTGACATGTGAATATTCTCAAATTTGAATATGAAGTTTCTTATGCCTATGAATAGATCTTTTTAGAGTTTCAAATTTATAACACCAAGAGCATACAACATTCATTCAAAATTTTCATTTTCTCTTCTTTAAACATTAAGTCTTAACCCTTGTTCATTTTAAGAGAGATATAGTTTGCGTTGTATTGTTCGTATTTCACTCATTAATGAGTGTTTTTTGATAACCTATTCACTATCAGTTCTTGTATCAGTAAAAGGGTGTGTATAACCCTTGTGCATATAGAAAGTGTTCTACATATGGAATAATTGAATCACCACATATAAGGTGATTATAAGTGTAGAGGGTATTTTGCATGGATCATTTGTAGCGGTGTTGTTCAAATGTGTAATAAGTTTCTATTTCTACCTGGATGAGGTTGAATAGTGAATTTGAGAATCATCAATGAGTAGCTTGAAGAGAGGATATAGGCAGTAGGGCCGAATCTCGTTAACATACTGAGTTTGTTTCTATTTTACCCATACTCTTTATATTTACTATTGTTTCGTATTTTGTTTATATTTTATATTGTATATTTGATTTATAATTGTTAATTTTTAAATATAACTCAATACATCCCCTCTTGTGTTAGTCATCTGGGCAACAAGGACAACGCACCAAACATTTTAGTGTGGCTCTGCTCCGTCCCAGTAGATTAGCAATTGTTGGATGAGGTGGTATAACGCGTGTAGGTGGATGGCGGCTGGAGAGCAGCAAATCTGACCAAAACCAAACCGTTAGAGGGAGGAGGGAAAAAACATTACCTTGAAAGTGTATGCATAGTGTGGAAATGGAAAAGAGAATGAGAGAAGGGTGAAAGCCACAACTCTACCCTCATCTCTGACAACGGCTCTCACTGAAATGAGGTTTTTTAGATAAAATGAAGGCTATCTCTCTCTAAGACTACCGAGCACTAAAACTCTTAGTTCGATCCTAAAACTTCAACAACAAAACTTCAAGCCCTGATAGTTTCACTATATTATTTTTTAAAATTTATTTGGTTGGATGTCCTGATATTCTCTACTCATGCACTTTCGTCACTTTGCTGGTCAAAATTTGGTTAGTTAATAGTGTCCACAATCACTATCATCTTTCTACTTCTTTTGTCTTTTTACTTGTTAAGTGTCTTTGATCATCATGGGTTTCATCTCTTGCCTTCACGACCTCAAATGATCATTAGATCATAATATCAATCATTACACCAGCTTCAACCATCACATTAATGTGGTCTTAATTCAAAGTTAGATCGACATGACCTCCCCAACAATCATATTTATGATAGCACTATGTTCTGCCCCCTCTTGTTCTGCGACATCAGCACCTGGTGTCGTAGATGTGCGCTGTTTCTTTCAGCCAAGCCTACCCCTTGTGGAAGTGTGCTGCTTCTAGCCCTTCCATGGTAGAAATCCACCTCGTCATGGTGATTGGCAATGTTCAATGCCACCGTATGGAAGGCAGTATTGTGCGTGGTGCCCTTGTAGTGCTCACCTCACCTCGTGCACCCTCACTGCACCTCGCCTCACCTTGGAGACAAAGCACTTGGCATCGTTGCTTCAGCTTTGGCAACACCACGGTGTTTTCTGATCCTACATGAGCTAGTAACGCAACACCAATGTTGCATTTCACTAGTCGTCGCAGCACCAAAGTATGGTGCGTAGTGGCTTGGCTAATGCCCTTCAACGGAGCAACACCATAGGCATACTACAATGGTCGAATGGTGCCCACGGTGCCGATGTGTGCCATACCTCCAAGTGTATGAGGCCCTACCCTGCTCGGTATATGGTCAGTCCTTTGGTTGCATTTACTATGCTCGAAATCGATGAGTTGGCAAACGCTACACAATTGTTGGGGAATTTGTACATATTTTAATTCAATGCGTTATGGATTCTAATCAATTAATTAACTTGGTATCCAACCAAAGTCCCACCCACCTTAGGTTAGCTTCAATAGATAGCTAAATTATTAACATATTGTATCATTGTTTGAAATGGAGTACCTAACGGCCTATTAAATTATCGTTAATAAACTTTACTTATTTTTTGGTTAATCTTATATAATGAATAAAATTAATGATTCCAAGGTAAAAATTACCATATTGGATTGATGGAACTCGATCGAATGATGCATTCTAATTAGTACTTGTTCTACTCTTCTTGTCCAATAGTCATTGGCCACTTCACATTACACTTGATAATTGATATATATCCTACATGATCTCAATCTAGTACCTAATATTAACTCACTCAAAAAACACTACAATAAAAAAGGTTTATTAATGGTCAATTATTTGCTACGAAAAATTACTATTTTATATCAAAATGAGTCCATTCTCTTCGCATATAACTCGTCACAAATAACTTTATTTTAGTGTTTAAAGTACTAATTATATAATGCTTCACAAGTTGTCTAATGTGTAAAATCTCTTTAACTCGTTTCTATGTCCTCGCAGCTGAAACGATCCTCCCATGCTACAACTCATTTTCTTAGAGATTGGTATTGGGCTGGGAAAATATATATAACTAACTAAGATTTAGCTTAAATTTGCTATGCATTGGAGTAGTTATGATCTGCTAGTTTGACATTTGCGTTACAGTATATATAAACTCATTTCCATCTTTGGCATGATACCATTCACAGCTAAAAGAATATTTTATTTCAATAATTTAAGTTGAAGATAAATAATAGTTGAGAAATAATAATTTAAGTAAAATAAAAATAAGAAAAAGGAAAAAAAATATAATTAGAGTAGTTGCAAAATATGAAAAAATAAAAATATTATTATTAAAAAATAATATAATATTATTTTGGTAAATTTAATGTAAAATTATATCTTCAAAGGTTTTATTTTTATATAAAAGTATCTACTTTTAACTAAATTTTAAAATTGACTTTGATTAGACGAATGAGCATGCTCTTGGTTATAACCATTGAGCACTAATTTGATAAACAAACAAACAAACAAAAAGAAAGAAAAGGGAGGTGGAGAAAAGGGAAGCTCCACCACCTCCCTAGGGCCAAGAAGGAAGAAAAAGAAAAGAGTAGCAGGAAGTAAACTACACGCGACTCCGTGAGCCTTCCATAATGCTTATCATCGTCATCACAATCACATTCGGAATCTCTCATATTCGCCTAGTGTCTTTTCAATTCTCGAAAGTTGAGAATATAAGAAACGCAGCCGTTCGACAGCAGCCACCATTTTGAGGACCTCTCTCTCTCTCCCTTTATTTTATCGGCTTTCGCTTATTGTTTCATTGCCACTGCTTGCTTTCCAATTCTTTGTATGCTTGTGGGGCCTTAGAAGACGTGTAGCTCTGCTTTCCATGGCTTGCCTGAGCGATGAGAGCTGGGTTTCTCTTCCCAAAATGCTCTCAGAGCGGCTCTCTCTTAGAGGACCAGGATGAGCAGGAAAGGAAGAGATTTATTGATTCCAAGATTGCCCAGCACCGGTTAGAGAAGTTTTTTCCGGTTTATGCATTGGGGATTTCAATGCCTGACACGGACTCTTTTGTGTCGGTTTTCAATTCGGATGACCCGCTTGCCGACCCTATTTGGGACGCTGTGAAAGAAGAGGCCAAGTTTGAGGTACAGAGTACCTTTCCAATACTCTTTCTTATTTTCATTTTTTCCTGGGTCGTGAGTGAAGGGTTTTCAATGTTAAAAGATATATTTTTTTTTAAGTGTGTTGAAAGAAGTTTTTGGGTGCTGTTACATTTTATTTGGAGTTCAAAAAATTTTTTTTTCTTGCTATGTGGGATTGATGTAAATTGACTTTAAAGGATACAAGGAAATGACTTTTAAGGTTGTCAGTTGGTTATACTTATGTTCGACTTTTTCTATGGGGTCTCTTTAGGTTGAATTTTGTGGTTTTGTTTAACCAAGTTTAGTGATCCGATTTAACCTAAGGGATTCATTTATACATCCTTCTGTGATTTAACATAACACAGTTTCGTTTTCAGTGTTTGCATTAAAAGATAGCATTATCTTGCTCAAAACATATATTGTGTACCATAACGGCGCATCTCAAACATATATAGCTAAAAAATTACTTCCTTCCGCTGCTAGGATTTAAAACAAAGAGCCATTTTTTTTTTTTTATAACTCCACAAGCATTCACTACCGGTTGTGTGGCAAACCAGAAAATTGGGTGTCTCTGAAAATACTGAATGGTATAATTAGCTTGGTTTGATAATTAGCAGTGCATTGTGTATTTTGAACAAATGAGCTTTCTTATCGAGAAGAGCTTACATAGATCTCACTTTCATATCCAAAAAAAAAGACACGTAAGTGATAGAACCCAAGAATCTTTTATTGTTAGAGATGAAATCAAATCAAGAATCTTTTATTTGATTATTACAAATTATTTTCATACGTATATCTAAAAGATTTGATTTTTACCTTATCTCAACTCCAAGCAACAATCTCCATATGTAGAGTTGTGCAATTACAATTTAGCTTGGCATTTTAAACATATATTGTTAGCTTGACACTTGTGAACTATGCATGGTATATATATTTCACGCTTCCAACATCCTTTTTGGTTGTCTATCCATATGCAGGGAGGCATATGCGGCAGGGAGGCTCCGCATATGCCAAAAGCATCATGTTTCAAAGGTTGAAATGAATAATGTCAGCAATCCTATGCATAATTGGTTTAGAAAATTTTACAATAACTTCAGAAGATGAAATGTACTTCACGAGATTGCTATTTATGACTGCATAATGTATACTGTTGGTGGTTAGAAAACCTGTAAAGTATCTTGTATAACTGGAACTATTTGTGGTTAGAAAACTCGTGAAGTAGCTTGTATTTTGATGTAGTTTGTGGTTAAAAAACTTGTCAAGTAGCTTGTATTTTGGTGCAGTTTGTGGTTAAAAAACTTGTCAAGTAGCTTGTATTTTGGTGCAGTTTGTGGTTAGAAAACTTGTGAAGTATCTTGTATAACTAGAAGTGTTTGTGGGCTGTTTATTAAACTTGTATTTTGGAGCTATTCGTGGAAAGGAAAATCTGAATGGAAGTTGTATTTTGGAGTTTTTATTAAGGTTGAATAATAGTTTTTGTTATTCACTAGATTTATGACTTGAGTCTGAATTTATTAACTTAAAATTCTGGATTTGTTATTCATTTATTAACTCCAGATGTTGGATGAGCACTGGCTGAATTTATGGATTTATTTTGGTTTCTCCATTCTAGCTTCCAAGAACTTGTATTGTCATACAGGAGAATTGATTTATTATGATGTATACGTCCTTATTTTGTCATATAGAAGCTTGCATTTGTGTAGTTTATTCATAGATCAAGTATTTGAGATCAAGGAAGTAGAGCAACGATAATTAGTTGGAAATCAATAATTTAAATATCAAATTAAATTATTAATGTACATATAGTTAGTTTAATTGCAAAAAATGAAAAAAAATTATTATTAAAAAAATAATATTATATTATTATTTTGATGAATCCAAAAAGGGATTATAGATGGGAAGGTTTTAGATTTATAGAAAACTTGTACTTTTCATTAAATTTTGAATATGGCTTTGATGAAATTAATCTGGATGGTATTAGGCATCACTAAAAAAAGGAAATTGGGATGCGGTGGGCTGGGCCTGTTTGTTCCAAAAAATGTGGCATTTTGGTTCTTGGGTTATTGGGCTTGATGGCTCATTCCTAGCCTAGATGAATTGGGCCTTTTTTTTAAGCTTATAATGAGAAAAACGCACATTGTTATATGTTTGTTTACCTAGCTAATAGCACATAGTTCATTTATTTATTTGCTTAGTATATGAATTCCACATATAATTGTATTAAGGATTTAAAATATAAAAAAATAAAATTTACATTGTTGTAAAATTTTATTTGTTTTAATTTATACATTAATAATTATTGCAAATTTAATAATAATGTTTATAAAAAATTTGAATTTACTACTTCCTCTAATATTTGCATTTATATATATAGTAGATATTTTTATTTATTTTTTTTATTTTTCTTAAAACATATCTGTTGGTTATTTATCCTTTTGGTCCAAAGTACGTAGCCCCTAAAGTTTGAGAAACAAATACCATATTTAGCAAATATTGTAAGTGCAGTTTTAGAAAAAGAATGAATTATACACTTACATGTAAAAATGAATGAACATGGATAATTAGGCCAAAATAAGCTGAACGTACTTTTTGCCGAATCTATAAGTTAAGTTATATTATAAATACTTTAAATGCCTTTTTGTTAAACTTCTCGCTATTATAATTATATCTTTAAATAGGAAGCTTACTTGTATGTAAACTTTATGTTTATTTCTTCACTTTTAAATTCATATAAATTTCTCACTGTTATAATTATAAACTTAAATAGGACGCTGACATATATATAAAGTTCATATTTATTTTCTTTATTTTTATCATTTGAGCATATATGTTGTTACATGTATACATATATATATAATTAACATATATATTTTGCCTCAATTGGGCAAACGTCCCTTGGACGTTAATTTGCTCCTACTAGTATATATATATTATATATATATATATACACGTTCTTTTGCTCAACCATTTTCAGAAGCGAATTAAAGATTACTTTTGTCTCGTGGTATACTTGACATTGCTCGTGGACAACGTGAATCTGATCTACAACTTGCAATTAAAGACAGACACAGATCACATGCTTGCACCTCCACTTGGCCCCTTGCTATTTATGGTAATATCTGAATCGGATGGGCCAACATCATGTCATATTGATATCACTTCTAATTATTAATTAACATTTACGAATAATATGCAAGTTGCGGACTCTTTTGCAAAAAAGAAAAAAAAAATGAATATATGATTTATATTAAAAAGAAATTAATTTTTTAATAATAATTTTGACTCTTTTCTAAAAAAAAAAAAAAAACCATAATATTTAAATAATCTATAATTGTATTTACTATTCAAAAACTTCAACTAATGTTATTTTTCATTCATTATACGTGTGTGTGTGTGTGTATGATATCATAATCAATTAGGTTCACTGAGTCATTAATTAGACATATATCAACCTTCGGCCTGAGCACCAGGCCGTACACACGCAGCACAGATGATCCAGGGCTAGAACGAGATCCTGTTTATCAAGAGAATAGATGATCTGGGGGGTGATGTTGCTAGCTAGCTATGTGGCAGGATATTGTCTCAAATTGAGGCGGATAATGTTCGGGGCAACAAGGGATCCACAGTACAAATGATGTCCGATCTTGATGGCACTTGAAACCAGTGACAGTCCAGGATCATAGTAGTGAGCAGTTGGTTTTCCTTCCAAATCAACGGCAAGAGCCCCTCCATTCTTCTCCATATTTGGTCGCCCTATGTACTTCTCCATGATTGCTATAAACTTCCGGATGAAAGGGTATCTGAATGCTAAATACCATGAAAGTGTAGGTGCCTGCATGCATTACCCCAAAATAGACTGATCATGATGAGAAACATTTACTTGCTGATTTCTAAAATTCATGCAAGATCGATCATACATACCCAAAAAAAGGATTTTCTCGATAAAAACCACAATAAAACCAAAAGATTAATTGATATATACCCCGGTACATGGTATTTACAAAAACTTCGTGTGTGTTTTTCATGATGATCCTGATCCTAACACATGCAGATTCGAGCTATATGAAGCAGCTAGGGATCCTAAGTTTTTGAATTCTATGCACATGATACTATATATAGATCATCAATATTGTTTCTCAAGAAACAAACACTACTACATGAAAAAACATGGCTATTAATTATTAAAAGGAAACTAATTAGAACCGATATATATAGTACCGTTGCCAATGCAATCCAGTAGCGGCCATCTCCATCATATCGGATATTATCTGGCATGCCTGGTAGATGATCAATAAACTCAGTGACTTTTCCTTTTTCCTTGCCTTGTATATGATATTTCCTACACCTTCTCCTGCGCATATTAGTGACCCATTAATATATATAATTGGAATCAAAATAAACAAAAAGTACTTAAGGAGTACATACTAACATGAAATTAAAGCATATGTGCCTGCATGCAAGACTGGAAATTATTAGCAATTAAGTACATACGCTAAGGTTTCGCAAAAGATCACATAATTTTGATCAGGCGAGACTGCCACTCCATTAGCAAAGTAGAGATTGCGAACCAGCACCTTTGTTTTCTTGGTCGCTGGATCATAACTCAGAAGTCTACCGTGGGGCTTACCCTCCAAAAAATCCCAAATGAACTCATGCAATCCATATTTATACGAAGCATCTGTAAAATAAACCATGCCATTATCTGCTACATCTACTGCGTCTGTCGTTCCGAATTTTTGTCCCTCAGCCTCATCTGTCAACAGCTCCACTGTCCCATCTGCCGCTTTCACCTTCAGGAGGCCCTGCAAATTACATATTCATGGCCAGATCTCATTAATATAAAAAATAAGAGAAATGATAAAACAACAACTACTTTACAATTTTTATACAATATGTGTATAAAATAATAATTTTTGAAATATTTATTTTAATTTTAATTTTGATTTGATGGATTTGAATTTTAAAAAATATTATTTTATTAATAAATTGTAAACAAAATGTAGTTCGATTTACAGTATCATTGCTCAAAAAATAAAGTGAAACAATTCATAACAGTACTCTTCGTTTTAATTATTATTTTTTCGTTGTTTGTGTTGATGTGATATGATTTAGATATTTTTATATGCCAATTAACTTTTTTTAAAAATTATTAAACATGTATTATACATAATATTAATGTTATGTATATTTTTTATAAAGGGTTGTAACCCTATTTTCCTTCTTTTCGGGCATGGAATCTATGTAGATTTTGCAAGTCAAAGACTGGAGTGACGTAGCTGCAGGTGTCCACCGGCGAGTTCCCATAGCTCTGGACAAGTCTGATCTGCAGTACCTAACGGTAAACGACAGGTCAGTGTTTAGTTGTTTACCTTTACGGGATCAGCAACCCAGACTTCGTCGTCACGTACAACAGCGATTCCCAACGGTCTGCCGCCGGTGTTTATCCATTTCTGCACAGTCGAGTCGTTCAACGTGACCCGGCTGATCCACCCATCTGCACAGCCCGTGTAGATGACTCCGGATATGGGATCGTAAGGGACATCTTCCGGTCCCAACAAGTGGCCCGCACCCAAGGGCTCCGATCCTCGGAGCATACGATTGTTACTTGCCGGCACGGAAATAACGTACCGAGTCAGCAGGTCCGGGGGTAGAGGAGCCGGGTCGAACGAGTCCAGTTGATAAATAACTATGGCGGCAAAAATGGGAAGCAATACGGCCATAAAAACCGTGAAAGACCATGTGGCTTTTTTTTCGCTAGAAGCCTTGTTTCGTGAAGCTGAGTGGAGGTTCTTCGAATCGGCCATGATTGGGACTGGGAAGTGAGTTCGGCCACTCGGTTACAGAGAGAGAGAGAGGGAGAGAGAGAGGAGATATGGCGCCTTATTATCGGTTCGAGGGAGCTATTTGAGGTGAGAAATAGGGTTTTTGACTTTGGCATTGGTTACTGAGCTATTATATTAATATATATATATATAATAATAGGATATATGTATTTATCTCTACGAGGACTATCTGCAACCCTATCCACATTATCTTCAAAAAAACATATCTACGAATAATTATTTATCAAAATATATATATATATATATATATATCTACCAATAAATAATTAGCAAGGAAGCATGCATCAGCCTGGACATGATGGACAAGGATCTAAAATCATTGCCAATTGTCATTGGATTCTCAAAATTTAACAAGGATATATAGATTAACCATTTGTCAAGAAGTATGGCCTAAAATCATATGTTTTTTAAAATTTTAATTGGACTTTTATTTAGTAATTTGATGTGTATAAATATTTAAAAAAAATATATTATTTTATTAAAACTTGTAAATAGGTTCTAAGTCTATCACTGCTTTATTTTAAAATCAAACGACAATATTTCCTATTTGATATAAACATATTTTAATTTATATATAGTATTTTGTTTTAACGATTATTTATAAATAATGATAGTTTTTATTTGCAAACATTATAATTGTGAGATGTTACGTACTATGCTATATCTAACCTGAGTGAGTAAAATAAAAATGATTTTTATACGCTGCAAACACTAGAATAATATATATTTATATATATATATATATATATATTTATTTATATGTTCTAATTAACCTGATTTTGGGAGAAGCTAGCTAGGCCGGGAACATCATATGGCTCCTCACGTGGTCTCAAAGTAGTTAGCCAAAATTAATTATTTTTGGCTCTGGTCTCTTGTATCGACACCATATATAGTTATAAAATTGAGTAATGCTATATACAGTTACTTTTGCGTATTTTTTGAGCACTTTACTGATATGCTTGATTAGATTAATTTTTTTTTAATACACAACTAATTATATCACTGAAGTGCACAAAAGAATCCGTAAAAATGACTGCACATAGAATTTTTGTATAGAATTAATAAGCTCTGTATCTTTCAACGCCAAGCCATAATTAGCTAGTGCACAACGGCGCCGCATACGTACAACATCACCATAAACTCTTGGTTCCTTTTTTTTTTTTTATCAAATAAGCCAGTAAATTTTATTAAAAAAAAAAAGAATACATAAGGAGGGAATGGAGTTTTCCAATAAACACTCCAGAATAATAGTGTAAAGAGGTGGATAAAAAGGAAAAAAAAATTTTACGATCAATTTCTTAGTCTTCATCCATGTCCTATTAATAGGATGCCGTTTTAAAAGACGGTTATAAACTGTTTGCAAAAAGTTTCGAACAAGGAAACTACCGCTAGTAGCAGTGGAACCTCAATTGAAAGAGCTGAGAGTAGCGAGTGCATTGTTATTTGTTGTCTTGAAATGATTTTTAGAGAGATCTATAGTCCCTTATTCAAGATCATCGGTTAGAAAAAGCAATAATATATAATAAAAAGCATAGCATCGAGTAGACTGATCTGTGGGCAATGATCATCTTTGTTCTCGAGCTCTTGTGATGACACGAGGCAACCACGTATTGGTAGAAAGAAGATGGGATGGTCCAGATTTGGAAGATCTCGGTGAAACGAAACTGCTGGTAAAGCACTTGTAGCCTTTGGAGGTGTCGGAGAGCGGCGGCTCGTGAGGACTGTTGAACCCAATGTTTCAAGTTTCATATAATTATATATCTACATATGGATTTTGATGATAATAAATGAATTTAAAAAATAAAATAATCTTAAGCTCAAGTTGTCTACATAATAGAGTCAAGCACATCAAAAAATCAAGCATGAGCAAAAAGGTAACAAACTCACATTAAAACTTATAGAGTAATATTGTATATCTCTTGAGAAATTCAAAATTAGGATTAAGGATCAAAATTAATATTTTATCATAAAATATTAAAATATATTTTCAACATGTGTATGAATATTTTGAAGATTAAATTTGAAAATTTTGAAATATGATTGATTGTCATCTTTCTCATGTGCATAACATGATTAAATGTTTGAATTTTAAAAATATTAAAGATGATTGATTATCATCTTTCACATGTGCATTCTTTATTTGAATATTTTCAAAAGTAATTGATGCTCTTTTTGACTTATGCAAAAGGTAGATGATTTTATTTGAAAATTTTGAAAAATAAATAGTACGAAAATTAAAAAAATTAAGTTTGAAATTTTTGAAAAGTGAATGATATTGTCTTTGACAATTGGAAAAAATGAAACTTTTATTTGAATTCTTTGAAAAGTTAATGATGTTGCATTTGAAAATTGAAAAAAAGAAAATTTTATTTGAATTTTTTGAAAAAGTGAATTATATTGTCTTTGACAAATTGAAAAAAAACACTTTTATTTGAATTTTTTGAAAAGTGAATGATGTTGTCTTTGACATGTGAATATTTTCAAATTTGAATATGAAATTTCTTATGCCTATAAATAGATCTTTTTAGAGTTTCAAATTTATAACACCAAAAGCATACAACATTCATTCAAAATTTTCATTCTCTCTTCTTTAAACATTAAGTCTTAACCCTTGTTCATTTTAAGAGAGATATAGTTTACGTTGTATTGTTCTTATTTCACTCATTAAGGAGTGTTTTTTGATAACCTATTCACTATCAGTTCTTTTATTAGTAAAAGGATGTGTATAACTCTTGTGCATGTAGAAAGTGTTCTACATATGGAATAATTGAATCACCACATGTAAGGTGATTATAAGTATAGAGGGTATTTTACAAGGATCCTTTTGTAGCGGTGTTGTTCAAAGGTGTAATAAGTTTCTATTTCCAGCTGGATGAGGTTGAATAGTGAATTTAAGAATCATCAAGAAGTAGCTTGAAGAGAGGAAATAGGCAGTATGACCGAATATCGTTAACATACTGAGTTTGTTTCTATTTTACCCATACTCTTTATATTTATTGTTGTTTCGTATTTTGTTTATATTTTATATTGTATATTTGATTTATAATTGTTAATTTTTAAATATAACTCAATTCACCACCTCTTGTGTTAGTCATCTGGGCAACAAGGACAACGAATCAAACATTTTAGTGTGGCTCTGCTCCATCCCAGTAGATTAGCAATTGTAGGATGAGGTGGTATAGCGCGTGTAGGTGGATGGCAGCTGGAGAGCAGCAAATCTGACCAAAACCAAACCGTTAGAGGGAGGAGGGAAAAAACATTACCTTGAAAGTGTATGCATAGTGTGAAAATGGAAAAGAAAAGGAGAGAAGGGTGAAAGCCACAACTCTACCCTCATCTCTGACAACGGCTCTCACTGAAATAAGGTTTTTTAGAGAAAATGAAAGATATCTCTCTCTAAGACTACCGAGCATTGAAACTCTTAGTTCAATCCTAAAACTTCAACCACAAAACTTCAAGCCCTGATAGTTTCACTATATTATTTTTTAAAATTTATTTGGTTGGATGTCCTGATATTCTCTACTCATGCACTTTCGTCACTTTGCTGGTCAAAATTTGGTTAGTTAATAGTGTCCACAATCACTAATCATCTTTCTACTTCTTTTGTCTCTTTACTTGTTAAGTGTCTTTGATCATCATGGGTTTCATCTCTTGCCTTCACAACCTCAAATGATCATTAGATCATAATATCAATCATTACACCAGCTTCAACCATCACATTAATGTGGTCTTAATTCAAAGTTAGATCGACATGACCTCCCCAACAATCATATTTATGATAGCACTATGTTCTGCCCCCTCTTGTTCTGTGACATCGGCACCCGGTGTCGTAGGTGTGCGTTGTTTCTTTTAGCCAAGCCTACCCCTTGTGGAAGTGTGCTGCTTCTAGCCCTTCCATGGTAGAAATGCACCTCGTCATGGTGATTGGCAATGTTCAATGCCACCGTATGGAAGGTAGTATTGCGCGTGGTGCTCTTGTAGTGCTCACCTCACCGAGTGCACCCTCAATGCACCGCGCCTCACCTTGGAGACACAGCACTTGGCATCGTTGCTTTAGCTCTGGCAACACCACGGTGTTTTCTGATCCTACATGAGCTAGTAACGCAACACTAGTGTTGCATTTCACTAGTCGTCGCAGCACCAAAGTATGGCGCATAATGGCTTGGCCAATGACCTTCAACGGAGCAACACCATAGGCATACTACAATGGTCGAATGGTTCCCACGGTGCCGATGTGTGCCATACCTCCAAGTGTATGAGGCCCTGCCTTGCTCGGTATATGGTCAGTCCTTTGGTTGCATTTACTATGCTCGAAATCGATGAGTTGGCAAACGCTACACAATTGGTGGGGAATTTGTACATATTTTAATTCAATGTGTTATGGATTCTAATAAATTAATTAACTTGGTATCCAACCAAAGTCCCACCCACCTTAGCTTAGCTTCAATAGATAGCTAAATTATTAACATATTGTATCATTGTTTGAAATGGAGTACCTAACGGCCTATTAAATTAACGTTAATAAAATTATAAACTTTACTTATTTTTTGGTTAATCTTATATAATGAATAAAATTAATGATTCCAAGGTAAAAATTACCATATTGGATTGATGGAACTCGAATGATGGATTCTAATTAGTACTTGTTCTACTCTTCTTGTCCAATAGTCATTGGCCACTTCACATTACACTTGATAATTGATATATATCCTACATGATCTCAATCTAGTACCTAATATTAACTCACTCAAAAAACACTACAATAAAAAAGGTTTATTAATGGTCAATTATTTGCTACGAAAAATTACTATTTTATATCAAAATGAGTCCATTCTCTTCACATATAACTCGTCACAAATAACTTTATTTTAGTGTTTAAAGTACTAATTATATAATGCTTCACAAGTTGTCTAATGTGTAAAATCTCTTTAACTCGTTTCTATGTCCTCGCAGCTGAAACGATCCTCCCATGCTACAACTCATTTTCTTAGAGATTGGTATTGGGCTAGGAAAATATTTATATAACTAACTAAGATTTAGCTTAAACTTTCTTATTTTGATCTATATTGTATTAGTAATAATATTTTAACTAAAATAGATATGAGGTGGTCATGCCATGTTCTAAATTTAGAAATTAGAGAGACAGTGTAGTTAGCTCTCATTCCAAATGTAGAGTTTAATAAATAAATAAGTTCTTGGGAATTTAGATAAAATAAGTAATCCATTAAAGGGATACATTTTAAATAGTTTAGGCAAAATAGATAAAAGTGACATCTTTAATTAAACTTAAATTCAAGAGTTTTAATGAAGCTAATTATAAATACCAATGTTTTAATTTAATTTAATTTATAATTTACTAGATCACAATGTCTTTAGAGTAATGACATTGGTTTAGCCAAATGTCAATGCATCTAAATTTATGGTTTTTTATCTCTTAAATTTGCTATGCATTTGAGTAGTCACGACTTGCTAGTTTTAAATTTGAGTTACAGTTTATATAAACTCATTTCCATCTTTGGCGTGATACTATTCATAGTTAAAAGAATATTTTATTTCAATAATTTAAGTTGAAGAAAAATAATAATTGAGAAATAATAATTTAAATAAAATAAAAATAAGAAAAAGGAAAAAAAATATAATTAGAGCAGTTGCAAAGTATGAAAATATAAAAATATTATTATTAAAAAATAATATAATATTATTATTTTGATAAATTTAATGTAAAATTATATCTTAAAAGGTTTTATTTTTATATAAAAATACGTACTTTTGACTATATTTTAAAAATGGCTTTGATTAGACGAATGAGCATGCTCTTGGTTAATCATTAAGCACTATTGTGATAAAGAAACAAAAATAAAGAAAAGGGAAGCTCCACCGCCTGTCTAGGGCCAAGAAGGAAGAAAAAGAAAGAGAGTAGCGGGAAGTAAACTACACGCGACTCCGTGAGCCTTCCATAATGCTTATCACCGTCATCACAATCACATTCGGATCGTATCTTATATTCGGCAAGTGTCTTTTCATTTCTCGAAAGTTGAGAATATAAGAAACGCAGCCGTTCGACAGCAGCCACCATTTTGAGGACCTCTCTCTCTCTCCCTTTATTTTATCGGCTTTCGCTTTTTGTTTCATTGCCACTGCTTGCTTTCCAATTCTTTGTATGCTTGTGGGGCCTTAGAAGACGTGTAGCTCTGCTTTCCATGGCTTGCCTGAGCGATGAGAGCTGGGTTTCTCTTCCCAAAATGCTCTCAGAGCGGCTCTCTCTTAGAGAGGACCAGGATGAGCAGGAAAGGAAGAGATTTATTGATTCCAAGATTGCCCAGCACCGGTTAGAGAAGTTTTTTCCGGTTTATGCATTGGGGATTTCAAGACCTGACTCGGACTCTGTTGTGTCGGTTTTCAATTCGGATGACCCGCTTGCTGACCCTATTTGGGACGCTGTGAAAGAAGAGGCCAAGTTGGAGGTACAGAGTACCTTTCCAATACTCTTTCTTATTTTCATTTTTTCCTGGGTCGTGAGTGATGGGTTTTCAATGTTAAAAGATATATTTTTTTTTAAGTGTGTTGAAAGAAGTTTTTGGGTGCTGTTACATTTTATTTGGAGTTCAAATTTATTTTATTTTCTTGCTATGTGGGATTGATGTAAATTGACTTTAAAGGATACAAGGAAATGACTTTTAAGGTTGTCAGTTGGTTATACTTATGTTCGACTTTTTCTATGGGGTCTCTTTAGGTTGAATTTCGTGGTTGTTTAACCAAATCATGAGTAGTGAATTTTTCATGTGTTGGGGTAAGAGTATTGGCTTTCAGTAGAAAAGAAGCTAATTCAATACGAGTGAAGTCTGAAATCTCACTCACAGGCTCAATTAAACGTTAGCCTATTATATAATTGGGTTCCTGATTAGATTATGGACGCACATAAAAACACAGATAATTGGAATATGGAACGGTGTTTTATTTGATCCATGCTCGTATATTTGTTGCCAAACATCATTGCAGGCAGAAAAGGAGCCAATTTTGAGTAGCTTCTTGTATGCCAGTATATTATCCCATGATTGCTTAGAGCAAGCCTTGGGGTTTGTTCTTGCGAATAGACTGCAGAATCCTACACTTTTGGCGACTCAGCTGATGGATATATTTTGTGAAGTGATAATGCATGACACTAGTATTCAACGTTCAATTCGCCTAGATATGCAGGTAACTTAATTGGGAGCCCAAAGAATATGTGTGAGCTATGTTGTTGAATATCCGAACATGTTTTAATGGCTAGAATATTCTTTATACAGGCATTTAAAGACCGAGATCCTGCGTGCTTGTCATATTGCTCAGTTCTGTTGTATCTTAAGGTACTTTTCGCAATCCATTATTTTATTTTTGCGGTATGTTGATATTGGTTGTATTGTTATGCCAAGGATGAAAGGCAGTTAATTAGTTATACCTTATACAAGGAAATGAAACATTACAAGATCGGACTTGAAGTATGGTATGCCCCCCTTCCCTTCATTCCCCATATTGATAAGAAAAGTAGAAATAGAAACATTGATGTAATGTGTTAATGTTTATTTTATTGGGCCAAATGTGGTTATAAACCACATGGATTGTTACAAAAGGGGATGCGAGTTTGATAACCACTATTCCTGCATCATGAAGTGTGATGATTGCCTGGTCAAGTTCCTATAATTGGTTAATGGGGTTTATTAGCAAACAATAAAAAAAAAAAAAAAAAAAAACACAGAAAATTAGCTTCCATATATTGTCCATATTGTTATGAGCTTCTGTTTATGTTTTAGATTTAGATGGATCCATGAGTGTGTTTAGGCATCACTAAAAAAATAAAAGAAGTCAAGTACATCCTTGATGTTGTGAGCTATGCTTTGCTGTAGGGATATCATTCTCTGCAAGTATATCGAGTAGCACATGCCTTGTGGAGCCAAGGGCGCAAAGTGTTGGCCTTGGCATTACAAAGCCGAATCAGTGAGGTGGCTTTTTACTTTCTTGATTTATTTACCCACAGAAATGTACAAGAAGGGATGATCCTTGATAAGCATATCCCCAATTCTCTTCATCTATCCTTATTTAATTTGGCAGCTGTTTTTCTCCTCAGGTTTTTGGAGTTGACATACATCCAGGTATGTTAATTTCTAGTTCTCACTTTAATAAAAAAAAAAAAAAATTAATAGTAATGGATGTTATTTTTTTAAAAGCAATGGAATGTGGCTTATATGTGTTTTTTTTAAACATATTCTTGTTATTGTTTTCACCAGAAATTTTGATGAAAGGATTAAGAAAGTTAAAGATATCTTTGTATTGACTTTTTGAAGCTTTATGTACAAAACTTGATTTTCTGCAGAGAAATGGTTGTTACCTACAGAATTTACATTAATCTGAGACAACGGTCATTTCTAGGATGAAGATTATTTCTGTATTGTTGAAGGCTACCTTTTACCATTCTCTTTTTTCATTTTTGACGATCCTGTACAGCTGCGAAAATTGGAGAGGGAATATTACTGGATCATGCGACAGGTGTGGTTATTGGTGAAACTGCTGTCGTAGGAAACAGAGTTTCATTGATGCATGTGAGTCAATTTCATTTTTCCTTTGTGTACCCATTATTTGATGGATGGATAGTGTAATTATTTTTGTTTCAAGACATCAAGTAGTTCATGTTTTGTTTGTTTAATTTCTAAACAATGATTTCATCTGAATTTCTTGCTAAGAATTTTGCAAAGATTTATGCTTTGGAAACTGCATTTTGAGACTGCATTATGCTTATGACAGAGAAATGTTTTGGCAGGGTGTAACTTTAGGAGGAACAGGAAAAGAAGTTGGTGATCGTCATCCAAAAGTAGGTGAAGGTGCACTAATTGGAGCTAGTGCAAATATACTTGGGAATATAAAAATAGGTAAAGGTGCGATGGTAGCTGCAGGATCCCTTGTGTTAAAAGACATCCCTCCCCACAGGTAGCAAGAAATGTCTGATTTTCACTTTTCAGCATTATGGTTTTTCCCATCAGTATTAATTTTGAAATGATATAAAAAAGATGTTTCACTTTCTTTTTTTGTGTTCCCAAGCATGGTGGCAGGAATACCAGCTAAAGTGATTGGATATGTAGATGAGCAAGATCCATCATTGACAATGAAGCATGGTATGCCACATACATGAACAAAACCTGCAAATTAGAATTTTTTTTTCCATGCAGGTTGAAACTTGCTTTTGTTATTTGCATTTAACTTGAAAACTAGGTTAAGGTCCTTTAGAAAGGCAGCAAATAGCTTAGAGGATGAAACCAACACCAATTAAATTCAAATTGGACCGTATAATACAACCATGCTGCTTTAATCATTTGCAATGGTACTGTCTCCTAGAATCTGGAACATTTTTGTTGAAGATTATATGCTTGCATTTAACAAACTTATATGTAATGCCCCAATGGAAAGACCAAATCATATGGCCTATACTTTAAAAGGACTAGTCAATAATACAATTGGAGTCCTATTGAAACATTATAAAGAGCAAGAACTTCTTATTCCTAAGCAATGTGAGATCCCATACACCACCTACTATTATCTTTATCATATGGGACATCTCAATCTCTGCTCCTTAAATTCCTGACGTCTTCATTGGGCCAGTCCATTGCAGGTGATACCGCTCAAGTTTCACATTTCTAGTTGGGATAAGCTCTAATATCATTTGTAAGGCCCCAATGGAAGACCCAAATCACATGACTTATACTCTAATAGGGTTAATCAATGATACAATTGGAATTCCATTGGGACATTATAAAGAACAAGAACTTCTCATTTCCAAATAACGTGGGATCCTATATACTACCTACCCTTATCCTTGTCATATGGGGCATCACATTATAGAAATCTATATCATGGCATTATATTGATCTTGACAAGGAAATCACCTGTGCTAAAAGATGGACTTTATAAGTATTCCTAGTTCCTCCATAGCCACTATATTTAGATCCCATGTTTGCTGCTGGAAGTTCTAGAAACGATTAAGGATAATGAAGTGACCATGGAATCTATCTTTGAACCATGTTAAGATTCAGTTGGAAGTACATGTTGAATGTCCTGCTTTTATGACCTTAGCTTCATAAAATTAATCTTCTCATTGTCAACTATAACATTTCATATGTGAAAACAGATAATCGAGTCAAGTATCTTTATTATCATGCTCGTTACTATTTGCAGATGCTAGCAAAGAGTTTTTTCAACAAGCAGCAGTTATTTTTAAAGACGGAAGATCAACCGGTTAGTATTATTGGGGTTTCTTGTTTAGGAATTATCTGAACTATGTTGGTTTGATGGTAGTAAAACCAAAGGTGCTTGTATCTCTCTCGGCATCTCCATTAGTGTTAATATACTTTTTCTTCACAATATAGTATCAAGCAATCTATATATAATGATTTTTCAGGAGCTCAAGACCGTGAAAGAAGTGATGAAGGCACTTAAGGGCTGTGGGAAAATGGCAATTTGGCAATGCCTTTCAGCATGTTAAATGCAAAAACGATGAAATGTTTTTCCATTAGCTTTGAAATGTCGTTACTCGTTTGCATGATTCAAGAGATGATAAAGCAAAGCGATTATTCTTCTCCTTCCTTTATTCTTTCTTTGTAGTTTTAATTGGAATCCCACCCCTTTATATTGGAGTTCTCTATTTTTTGCAAACAAAATGAGGGATAACAGGATGGCGTGGGACGTCTCAAACCTGACAGGGCAATGTGCATACCTTTGATCATCTTAGAAAAAGAAAAAACAAAAACAATATGTTCCTTGGTTTGGTCAGTCTGAGATAATTGCATCCATGAAAATGTTGTGGATACCTTGAGAAAAATGACCATCAGGCATCTTTTTTTCCCTTTTGGTTTTCGCGAGGACCCCATAACATAAAGGTTGCCAAGCTCACTGAATGAATCCAATTGGCTGGCTACCATAATTGACCAAGTGGATCCCACCTGTATTGTAATCAGTCGGGCCAGCCACTAAACTCCAACGTCCAAATCCTCTACATTCAAAAGGTATTATTATTTTTTTATGGTGATGGAGGGTGGATATTTATTATTTGGTAATGGTTAATGGACCATTCAATTCCTAGTCGGCTAGTCCTATAGCTATGACAACTCAAGAGTACTACAAATAATAGAAAAAAATCAATTAATTTGATAAGTTATCGAATGAAATTTTTTATTCTCTACGGACTTGTTAGAGAAATCATATTTTTCATTTTATCATCTTTACTCAGTGCAAATTTCTATGGGATATGAATAAAGAATTATTATTTTATAAGAAATAATAGATGTAGTTATGAGTGTACAAGGACATGCAATCATTTTGAAAAATAAATAAATACGAAATTTACATAAAAAGATATTAATTTTTTAATAAAAAATTTTATTTTATTTTTTAAAAATAATTAAATAATACTTGTGCACAACTATATTTATGTTACTCTTATTTTATTAGTTATCATATTGGATACATGCTGTAGAGAGTGCTTGGGTTGTACCGTCAATGGCAATGACCAGTGGGCCTAGACCTTGTGCGGCCCAATTAGGTATATCAACGAGGTGTTCAAGTAAGATAGAGTGAGGTGGAGCTTTCGAAATTACTAGATCACCCTTGCAAAGATGAAGTATTCCATTCTTGAATCCTGGTTATTCCTGACTCCATATGGCGGAGTCGGAGCTATCTTTCTTAGCGACGTTCCCCTGCTAGAAACACAGCAGGAATACGGCCCGTAAAACGAGGGCGCTTAATTGTTTCCTTCCCTTGTTTGTCTGCCTGTGTATCCATGAGAACTGACATCCGTTCGAACACCGGCGATCTCAGTCCCCACTATTCTTCAAAACGTTTCGCTTTTGGATCTCGAGTCTAAATTGAATCTCTAGTGTTTGGTGGATAGATCCCAACACTTTTGATTGTAGAAGGTACAGCCATTTCCAAACCCTTCAAATCTTCCTCTTTTCTGGCATTTGACTTTGCAATTTCGGAAAAATCGTAGTAGCATGAGCATTAGTATCGGCATTTTTAGATGAATAATTGTTTCAAGTTATCCGTGTTTTAAAATGTTAGGGATCTTAATGATTTTCGACGTTGAAATATAATTACGTTGATAAGTTATACCCTTACGCTGAATGTTCACTTGATTGTTGCCACTAGCTAGGCCCTGTTCCAGTGTTAATATTTAGAAATCTCGTACTGCGAAGTGGAAAACTCGAGAGAGAGAGAGACAGAGAGAGAGAGAGAGAGAGAGAGAGAGAGAGAGAGAGAGAGAGAGAGAGAGAGAGAGAGAGAGAGAGAGAGGGGGGGGGGTGTTGCATGTATTGGATAAATCATGGAAAATGGAAAATATATAACAATAATTCTATGCCAGCCTTTTGACATCATGCTTTTGCTATAAGTTGGAGAGGGTGAAAATAAAGCATTATACATATGCTGGTTGCTTGTAAACTCACTTCCAACTTCTGATAAACACTAACATGAGATTTTGCACTCTCTAGTAAAGCCAAAACAGATCTAGTGCTTGGCTTGGCTTGGCTTGTTTGGGTTTCTTAGCTTCAATAGCATCTAGCTAGTAATAAGTTATAATTTCAGATCCATCTTGCGTTCGCTTGTCTAACGTAAGCTGTGTTATGTATGTAAGTTATGTAGTAGCCAATGTGGACAGAAGAGCAAGACTGATGAGCGAGACAATGGCAGCTGAGGGAGGTGATTTGGCTGGAGCGTTGGAAACTCATGCAGAAGATGCTCTAAGATCTGAGAAACACTCATCTGACATGAGCTACACGAGCAATGGGAATCTTGCCATGGAAAATGGGTTGCCTGATGTCAACCCGTGTTCAAATGATACTTATGATCAGATGGTTCAAATGGTTACTGACCTAAGATTTCAGAATGAATTTTTGAAGTCCCAGTTTGAGGGTTTGAGGCATTTTCAATCGGATTCAAATGTGTCTAACCAACAGACAAAGGCAAGTGAGATTGGTGATGGGGAATATGAAGATGTGAAAGAACTTCGTGAAAAGATAGAATCTTTGAAGGGAGAACTTTTGGAGGAAAAACAGACAAGGGTTGCAGCGGAGGTGGCTTTGAAGCATCTTACAGAGGCATACTCGGAGGCAGATGCAAAAGCCCAAGATCTCTCTTCAAAGCTCGCTGAAGGTCAGATTTTATCTGTTCCAACAACAATCTTTGTATGTCCCGAACTAATTCACTATGAAAGAAAACTTGATATATAATGAAATGTTTGCATTTCATTTTTAGAAACCAGTTCTGTTTCTAAAAATGATCACTAATTGCTGGGGCTGGAGCTTGAGCTGAGGAATGGTCTTCCTTGCGGGTATTTTGAAAGGAAAAGAAAAAAAGAAATCTGGAATTGCACATTGCCCAAAGCCTCCGAATCTTGAATTCAATAATCTTTGTGGGAATTTTTCTTAGTCTGAATGCATAGCATGTTTACTTTGCGTAGCTCAACAGAAGTTGGATCAAGAAATAAAAGAGCGTGAAGAGAAGTACTCTGAACTTGACTCGAAATTTAGCAGGCTTCACAAACGAGCTAAACAACGCATACAAGATATTCAAAAGGTAAATCATCTTAACCTTATTTCTGCCTTAGTTTGTGACCTTGCGAGACTTTTGACCTTGCTATCTTTTGAGATCAATTTGTTATGATCGGCATGAATAATCAAATATTAAACATCTAACTCAGTTATTTGGTTTTTCCTTATTTACACATATTTTGGATGCTTGCATGGTTGTGAATAGTTGACTGATTCCCATGTTCAGACATATCATCTTTATGAGACTTTCAGTTAAGCTCATCCAACCCCTAGGAGTTGGCTCAAGTGGTAAAGGCCTTGGTCTTGACGGTATGCTCCTTCCAGATCTAAGGTTCAAATCTTCTTGGGTGCAAAAAATTTCTAGGGGCCATTGGATTGGGGGAACTTCCCCTTAAATTACCCGAGGTGCACTTATGGGAAATTATTTGACGAGGGTCTGTGCACCCTCAAGATTAGTTGGGACTTTGTTCTCAAACCCCTGGGATTAGTTGGCACTTTCAGTTAAGTGCATCCTTAGAAAATCATACTCACTAGGATGGCCTTGCTCTTGAAACAGCATCTTCTTGGGGACTATTCCGTGATATTACATAAAACATTTTTTTTTTTATTGGCACCATTTGTCCAGGAACAACGTCCCAACTAATCCTGGGAGTGCACAGGCCCTCGGTAAGGAGTTTCCTACAAGTGCACTTCAGGTAATTCAAGGAGAAAATCCCCTAGTCCGATGGCCCCTAGAGATTGTTTGCATCCAAGGGGATTTGAACCTTGATATTACATAAAACATTTAATTGAGACGCTATAATTTTTTTCTTATTGAAAGAGAGAGAGTCTCAATTAAACAGTTTGTATAAGTTTCCAAAAATTCTGTAAAATTTGGCACCATTGCTAGGGCACGTGAGCCTCTCCCTTTTGACTAGTGACACACTTCCCAATTTTTATTGGCAAAGGTCTTGTTGTAGATTTATAAAATGAAAGGAGAAATCTTAAAAAAAAAAAAAAGCTCCTTATGATTTGATGGGAGATAAATCAATTAGAATTTTTTCCTGAATTTATTGAGGTTTAGCCTGTGGAGGATTTAGCTTTGTGAAATTCTCTCTCTTCTCTGGAAATTTATCTTTTCCCTGGAATATTTTCCCATGGTAATCAATTCATTATTTTTTATTTTTTGATAAGTAAGAGATAAATATTATTGATATGAATGAAATAGGCATAGGCCATGTACACAGGAAGTATAGAGAAGAACACCTAAATACATTCTAAGAGCGATAAATTAAAGACAAGAAATCATGAACATTGTCCCCATTTAGTACAATAGTGGAAAACCAAAGCAATAAAGTGCGGAGAAAAAAATTATTTAGCTCCTCCATTGTGCGTTCCTTATTTTCAAAGCAACGTGCATTCCTTTCCGACCAAATACACCACATGATACACAACGGGATCATCTTCCACGCTGCTGCCACTTGATGACAACCTTGTATCTTCCTCCAACAACCCAACAAATCCACCACTCTCAGAGGCATAGTCCAAGTAACATCAACCATTTGAAAGATCTCATCCCACAACACCCTTGATACCTCACAATGCAGTAGGAGATGATCCACAGATTCTCCATTCTTTTTGCACATATAGCACCAATCCATCACTACACATTCCCTTTTCCTTAGATTATCCGTAGTCAAGATCTTCCCAAGAGCAGCATTCCATATAAAAAATCCTACTTTAGAAGGCACACAAGGCCTCCAAATATTCTTCCAAGGGAACGGAGTATGATCTTGTGTTGACAAAATTTTATAATACGCCTTAACAGTACATTTCTTATGATTACATTATAACAGATAGATCTTTAGTAAACTGATATGGATATTTGACACAGTAGGAAATTTTCGGTGGAGTGACACACACGACTAATATATATATATATATTTTTGATAAGTACTAATATATATATATATGTAGTGGCTGCTATAAAAATTTGAACTGGAGCTGATGTTTGTCACCAATTGCCTTTGCTCAGGAAAAATGAATTAGATAACTTGGACTGGAGCTATAAAATGATGCTAGATATTCCACTTTAAAGTTTACATTCCTTATGTGTTGTTAGCTTTTGATTTAATAATAGCAGAAGAAAAAAGGTCTCATTTTCCCCAAAATTAAGTTCGGATGTTATTTGGAGATTGTCATTTTCAGGAAAAGGATGATCTTGAGGCTCGTTTTCGTGAAGTGAGTGATGCGGCTGAGCAAGCATCATCCCAACAGACATCATTGCAGCAAGAGCTTGAGCGTACACGGCAGCAAGCTAATGATGCATTAAAAGCAATGGATGCAGAGAGGCAACAATTAAGGAGTACAAACAATAAGTAAATCTCAAACTAACTCTGTATCATTTTCAGAAATTTGCTTATGTTTTTGTGGGTGAGTGAGGCATGTGTTCACTGTCCATGGTGTTCTATTTGATGTCAGAAGCATTTTGTATCTTTTGCATGAAAGATATGTTTTTCCTAATTTTATGCAAGTTGATCTCCCCTTCAAAAATCTTTCACAATGTAGTCAAAGTAAATAGATGTAAACAAAGTACACAGGAGGCATATGAAAGATAAGTATACGTCTTTTGTATACTTTATTAATCGACAATCAATAAAGTTCACATTTTCTTATTGGAAAAAAAAAAATCAACTAGAAACTTCTATGAAATTCTCTTAGTAATTTCCTTGTGAATAGAAAATCAATTAGACTTGAGGATCAAGACCTCATCTTTCCACGGTCCCACAAGATGCTTTCAAAATTCAAGAATATAAGAATTTCTATTTAGAGTCCTGTTTCATTCTTTCATGATTGTAATGATGAAATATAGACTGCGAGACACCATTGAGGAATTGCGGCGTTCATTGCAACCAAAAGAGAGTGCTCTCGAGGCTTTGCAACAGTCACTATTGGAGAAGGAACAGGTATGCATATAATGGAAATGACTGAAAAGTTTGTCTTTCCTAGATGTATAATCCCCTGCATGTTCATGTGTGTTTATGAATGTGGATATATCTGCAATGTAATGTTTCTGTTTATGGTTGTTTGGATATATACCCTGGCTACTATTCTTTTTTGGACCAAATAAAAGATCCTCGGGTATATCTTCAATTTATGTGCTAGTGCTTTATACTACCTCATGTTTAAGATTAATTTTATTGTATCGACAGTTCCAATTCTCTGGTGACTTTATAGGTAAACTTCTGATTACGGTAAATGAATTGCCATAATATGTAATTTATTTTTGACCGGCTTTTATATCTCTTTAGCTTGATCTGATAGATTATTATTTAGCTCATTGAGATTTTCTAGCATCATTATGCCTTTATCATCTTTTTGTTTCATTTATTGAAGACAAATGATGTCTTAACTTGCTTATGTCCTAGATGTTGGAAGACATGCGAGGACTATTACAAGCTGCGGATGAAAAGAGGCAAGCTTCGATAGCCGAGCTCTCTGCTAAACATCAGAAGGTAAACTTGCACCATGATGGCTTGAATGTTATGTTTATTTTAAGGACTGTACTTTCTTTCACCGCTACATGTGTACAACATTTTGTGCTTTAGCTTCAGAACTGTCTCTGTTTTCCTCAGAATCTGGAGAGTTTGGAAGCCCAACTTGCTGATGCATTCTCGGAGAGAAGCAAAGCAACTGAAACTATTTCTGCGTTACAGGTCGAACTTATTTATGAATAAAGTCTTTGCAAGCCTTTTTTTTATTCACCAAACACACCGCTAATATGGAAGTCTGTCATGACAGCTTTCCTAAAAAGTATTGGTATTTTTATGAATACAATGGGTCCCACAGTAAATGGTGTGTTACACACCAGGCTTTAATAGCATAAGTCCTTTTTTATATGAGGTCATTCTGTTGTTGGCTGGTTTTTAGGAGTAAAAGAGAAGCAAGTGTGGTGCATTACTTTCTTATGCCAATGAGCTCTAGCATAAATGATCCCTCCTCTCCATTTTAGGTTAGGTTGAAGGATGAGGATGTGGTTGTTTTCTTGTTTTGATAGTTTCTTGCTAAACCTTTAGAGATGCAACACTCATCTAATTAAGACGGCACTTTGTGTGACTCTCTCTGTGTGTGTAAGGGCACAAATCATTGCTTTAGGAATAATGAAGTTATCTAGTCCATTGCTTTTTTTTAGTATTTTAAAAAAAAAGAAAACTCGGTTTTATATTTTTATATCTTAATTCTGCTGGACGAATACTAAGCATTGGAGATGTATTACCAGGTGCTAGTTGCGGAAAAAGAGTCCAAGATTGCAGAGATGGATGCAGCCTCAACTGGTGAAGCAGCTCGGCTTAGAGCTTCTATGGAAACTGTAAAGGGAGAGATTGCTCACCTAAAACATGAGCACGTATGATTTTTTCTATAATGTGTTTTGGCTTTTTCTTTGATTATGAGAAGCGGGCTTCCTTAAAATGAAAAGACTATATAGCTAGTTGCATGCATATGTATATCATTTCTATACTCATAAAGTGTGTAAGGCATTCAGGAGAAAGAAAAGGAGGGCTGGGAAGCTGCCTCGCAGACACTTAGAACGAAACTGGAAATTGCCGAGAGTAATTGTATACGTGCTGAAATTGAAGCAGCTAAAATGAGAAGTATATTTGCATCCCTTTCAAACTTTCGTCAGATCTCTTATAGATGTGAAATGAATATTAATAACTTTATCTTTGGGTAGGTCATCTGGAATCTGAGGTGTCTGCTCAAGCCCGGTTGCTAAGTATTAGAGATGCAGAATTAGTGGCCGCGAAGGAGGAGGTTATCTAATTTTTCTTAATTCCATCCACAACTTCTGAATTCATTCTTCATACATACATGCATGCAGACATGCATACACATATTTCATGGGGATGAATTATAGGTCTGATAGTGTGGGTAAGATGCAAAAAATAAAGAAAATGAAGAATTATTTGTTTGTACATTTTCTTTATTGCTCAAAATGTATGTCATCTTAGAGCTGGAATCCCTTGGATATCCAACAAAGTGATCTTCTGGCTAAAAGCATTTGTTGCTCCCATTGGCCTCAAATTCGTATAGAAATGGGCCTCTTTTACTGGGGACATCAAATAGTGATATACAACCCTATCCCTTTTCACAAGTGAACTGGTGATGACCGATGGTCATTTGACTTAACTTGTCTTTAGAAATAGCTGATGGAAAATTTTTGGACAATGGTACTGACATAGACTTTTATTCTAGCATTGGATTGCTGGATATCTGCTCAGGACATCATGCATCTGTCTTCTCCTGTTGCCTATAATCTGATGGAGTATTTTTGGTGGTTTAGGGGTTCGTGGGTTCAACAAAGTAGGAACCTCTTATCACCAAGGACTAGTAGGGACAATAAATTACACACACATTTGCGCTTAAACCATGTTTTGCTTAGCTACACTATGATGTTACTGCTCTTTCATTTGAAGCTGCATGCATCTAAATATTTCCTGATCTCGTGTCTGAACTTGTACTTTTCTCTCCTAACTAATCTTGCAGATCAGCCGCCTTGAAAATGAATTTTCTTCCTACAAGGTTCGTGCTCATGCACTTCTCCAAAAGAAGGATGCAGAGCTAGCTGCATCTAAAGAATCTGAACAACTTAAAGTTCTTGAAGAAGCGCTAAATGTACGTCCTAGTGGTTTCCTCTTATCTTATAAGATGATGGAAATACATGGTTAATCATAGGTATATCTGAAAGTCATTGCCATTCCTTGTCCTGTAGGAAGCTGAAAAAGAAGTATCATCTGTCTCTACAGAAAGGGATAGAGCCCTACAAGATCTTCAGAATGCTTTGGCTAATCATGATAAAGAACTCAAAGAAAGGTGTTAATAAATGTTGACAATGTCTCGTTTCCCTTTTATTCAAATACTTTTTTTTTTTCCCTTCATTGCTTTGTTTTATATGGGATTTGGAATGAGGCTTAGTTGAGTTGAGTTTGGTTGCTTTCTTTCATATTAAAAGTTTTTCGTTTGCTTCTTCTGCTGATAATTCTGGTATAAGATTATTTTATAATGCATCTGGTAAATGATGAATACCTTATGCATATGAAAAATACATGCTGGTTTTTGCTAATCAGGTAGTTATTATTATTATTTTTTTATAAGTAAATATAATATATTAATCAAAGAATAGGCAAAGCCCGATACAAATAATCAGGTAGTTATTATAATTTGTCATCAGAGAACTCTGCTCATTTCTATATTATTTTTTTTATTTACAAATACCTCATTTGAGAATTTAATTTACCAGTCTTTGTTGAAATTCCATGAAGTGCGAAGACTTCTTCGCTTGACTCTTCAATTCCATGTTTATTCCAGAGATATGATCCTTGAAAATGCCAAGCAGCAGATTAAGAATTTGGAAATAAAGCTTATTTCTGCTACTGCTAGCCACCAATCAGATAAGGAAGCATGGGAAATGAACCTTCAAAATTTAGAAGAAACATGGCGATGTACGACATTCACATTCCATGCATTGTCAAATAATAAAGTTTCTTACTATCTTTTTTTCTTCCTTTTTCTCCAATTCATGGATGCGTATCAATTGAGCTTTTCTATAATGTTAATAAAATTTACAGTGAGATGTGAGGCTGTGAAGGCTCAAAACGAAGCATCTTCTGGGGAGGACCTGCAAAGAGAATTAGAGGAGCTCAAACTACGTTATAAAGTATTAAAGGTACCTCGTATCTTGTTGTTCTGGGGCTTGGGTTAGTTGTCTGTGTAGTTATGTTTTTTGTTCTTGTTTTAATTGGATGCATAACCCTGTAGGAAGAGCATGACTCATTTCGCGATCTTGCTGATAGAATGATCGAGGAGAAGGACAAAGAGATGGCTAAACTTTTAGATGATAATAAGAATCTTCATCAATCTCTGGAATCTAGACCACCTGTATGTTTCCTTATTTGACTTCTTAAATGTTTGTAAAATCTCTCCTCATCCTTATACTTTCCCATGAGATGGTTTTCCACGTTTTTAGACCTTGGCCTGACAATCTGATAAATAATCTCAGGTTGATCACTATGATAACTACAGGACAGGTATGAATTTACTCTTGATACCACTTGTTAGCTTCTGTATATTTAGATAAAAGTTGAAAGCTTTTTCTTGATTTAGACAAAACTATACTGTTGGGGTGGCTGGTGACGTCTTGACTTATCCTTTTATATCAAACTGGCAGCCATGCAAAAGCAAGATGCACAGAATGCAAGCACTTCTGCAGCAGAACAGCAGATTCTGGTATAAGCATCTCCTCTCAAAACATTCGTTTTCATGTGAAATTTACTTTCTTGAGTCTCCAAAGGCATTTATTACAACAGTTTTAGTGGGAAGACACTTACATCAGATCTGCAAGATTCTGCCATCTCTGAAGGACAAATTTTAGCGCCTTAAATGAGGGAAAGCTGATTTAGACAAAGACCCAAGCAAACTGGAAATTGTTTTTTGTTTTTTGGGGCACCAGTTTCTACGTCAATCTTATGTCCTTTACATTTCTCCTCAAACTTTCTTGGGTCTACTTAGGCTTGCTTCGTATCTTTATGGGCTTTATATGTGACAGTTAGCTGATTTTTTTATGGATGACGTTCTGGTAGTCATTACTTAGAATAATGATTAGCCGTCACAGGAGCCTTTATTATTCATATGTAACTGCTAGACGTATCACTTATCCAAATTTTTCTTTAATATAAAGGGATACATGATAGTTGGTATATCTTTGAAAAATTTGCTTCATGCATTGCATGGAAGTAGAATTCTAATTGAGGAACCATCCAAATGTCTTGAGAATAAATGATTTTTCACTTGAAACTCAGCTTTTGGCAAGGCAGCAAGCTCAGAGAGAGGAAGAGCTAGCACAGTCACAACGGCACATTTTAGCACTTCAAGTAAGTCAGATAAAATATAAATATTGAATTCTCTTTTCCCCACAGTTCAGTTTCTCATATTTTTGCTTCAATTCAGGAGGAAATTGAGGAGCTTGAACGTGAAAATCGTCTTCATAGCCAACAGGTATACATTTGTCTGAATTGTTGCAGATTACAATTTTTGTGGATTTACTGTGAAATGCAAAAGAAATGCCGGCCATCAAGAGCATTTTTATGAAATAAGTTCAGCTGAAATGATAATGTTCTGTACCAGACTGTTGAATGTTTATGAATGTGTGGACTCAACTAACATTGTTTGGCCAGGTGCCACAAAACCAAGGTGTATTGTTTATTAGTTTATAACAAAATTCTGATTGTAATGATTGCAGGAAGCCATACTGAAGGCTGAACTTCGCAACATGGAAAGAATGCAGAAGAGGGAAGGAGTAGATATGACGTATTTGAAAAATGTTATCTTAAAGCTTCTTGAAACGGGTATCCTCATGAACTATTAGCTGTTACAATCTCAAAACTAATTGCTGAATTCTACTCCCTATCATCTTTGAAGAACCTAGATGTTAGTGATGTCAGAAACCTTAGCGGTTTTGATTATTATGATTTCTTTTCAAACAGGTGAAGTGGAGGCTCTACTACCAGTGATTGGGATGCTTCTTCAATTTAGTCCTGAGGAGGTGAGATTCTCAGCGTATACTAGATGCTCTATTTTTGTTGAGTATTCTTAAATAAGTCGTGGTAAGTAAGTATAAGGATGCTGGCTCGCATAAGATGGTAACCCAGAGCCATAATAGATCATTACAAAGATTAAGGAATCAATCTGTCTGTCTGTGGCTTATCATCTACTTTTTTTGTTTTAACTTCGGAGAAAGCTTGTCTAAAGCTTATTAAAAAAGAAGAGAAGTGCATTTACCTAAAAAAAAAAAAAAACTCGAGATTGTTGATGAGATTCAATACAGCATCTTGAACTGCCTGTTAATAACTGCCTGTTGACTTGCAAACACAGATTCAGAAGTGTCAACAAGCATACCGCAACTCTACAGATGTTCCACCAAACCCAGCCACTGATGCTTCAGGATCTGCCGGCTCTCTTTTCTCAAGATTCTCATTTTCTTAACGGCGGGAGAAAACCAGAGGATTCTTTCCTTGCACAGGATTATCTGCATCTGCAACTCAGTTGCAATCATGTTGGCTGTCATGCGCAGATTCTAAAGAGCAGGTGTGGTCTCGATAATCTTGTATTTATCTTGTAACAATATACTGTTGCATGAGAAAGGTTGAGATATTGTAAAGAACAATTAAAGTTGAGAATGATATACATCAAATTTCAAGAGAGGGAGTAGAACATTGTGGCAGTGTTTGGGTCACGCTCACTTTCTTCCCTTTCTTTTCACAATTCAATGCAGAGTATACGTGAGAATAACATCATTGAGAAACAAGAAGGCATTTTCCAGTGAGGAGTCTTCCATATCTGTGGAACAAGGACTCTCTCTCTCTCTCTACACACACACATACACACACGAGTTGAAATGCATTTGTGCGACGTAAATTTTCATGTGGTCTCATGTTCCGATGGCAAGAGTTGAGCCCAACAGTAGTGTGCACTCGGCCACGGTGTATAAATAGGTCTTGCACCATGCGATGAATAATTTCTTGTTCCTTCCATGTACTAAAGTTTCACAATTATGACCCGTTCCCCAAAAAAACCAAAAAAAGAAGAAAAAGAAGCTACAATTAATAAATTTTTACGGAGAAAAATGACAAATAAATTAGCATTGCCGGTTTAATTGAACTACGTGAATTAATGGGGTTGTTGGATCGTGTAAATGGACGTGTGGGTTGGTGTGTGAAAGATGTGTTCCGGACCTATGAATGACGTATTGAAAACGAAAACCATCTTCATCAGAAGCTTTAAAAAAAAAACTTATATAACGATAGGTTTCAAGCGTTTGAAATTGCTGCGATACTTTTTGCCGGTAGGTGCTGTGGACCCATCAAATACCAGCGGCTTAAAAAGTTACATGAAGAATGAGAACCACTCCGTGTAAGCGGTATGCATTACGACGGCATTGAAGGACAAGCAGGTATAAATATCAAGGAAAAATCTTTTTATAATTAGAGTTCACTGATTCGCACACCAATATTAATATATAAAATATATATTTAAAAAAGGTGCACAAACTTACTTCTATAACTTGGTTGCTAGAGAGATTTGTCTCTTTCGTGACTTCATTTTTTTTTCTATGAATTTACCTATGTCAACAAAGAGAAAAATTATTATTTCTTTTTCTTTTTTCTTTTTAATAGAACAAACAGTAAGACATTTCACAATAATAAATAAAAACAACGATGGGGCTAGAAAAAGAAAAAGAAAAAGAAAAAGAAAAAAATATTAAAGCTTGCTTTATTGATTCATCAAAACTTCGTACAAATGTCTTGCAATTCTCTAATTCCGGTGACAAGAAACTAAACTCATCAGCTTTATGAATTTTGCAAGACGGTAATGTAATAATACTCTAAAGCCTAAACCGTTACAATTTATATTGATGGATATGTAAAGGAGCATCATTACAGACCATTATCCTGAAATGCAAGCAAAACATGAACGGCCCAACAACCCTCATCAACAACAACAACAACAAACAAACAAACAAGAAGACAAAAAGCCAAAAAAAAATTGCCACGATGCCTAGCAATTTGAGGCTCACCAAATAAGCCATCATAAAGCAATCAAGCATGCTTTGCTTGGAAATCTTTCATGAAAGCAACCAACTTCTCAACCCCAGCCAAAGACATAGCATTGTATATGGAAGCACGCATACCCCCAACCGACCTATGTCCCTTGAGCTGAACCATCTTCTCCTTAGCCGCCTCCTTCACAAACTCCGCTTCCAGCTCCGGCTTCTCCAATGTGAACGGTACGTTCATCAACGACCTCACCGACCTCTCAACTGGGCACCTGTAGAATCCATTGCTCCCATCGATCGCGCTGTACAGAAGCTCGGCCTTCTTCTTATTCTTCTTCTCCACCTCCTCCAATCCACCTTGCGCCAACAAGTCCTCGAAAACCAATCCACACATGTAAATTCCGTAGCAAGGAGGGGTGTTATAGAGCGAGTTGTTGTCGGCGTGGATCTTGTACTCTAACATAATGGGTGTGATCTCCTGGGCATTCCCAATCAGATCCTTCCTGACGATGACAATAGTGACCCCAGATGGACCCACGTTCTTCTGAGCCCCAGCGTATATGATTCCGAATTTCGACACATCCACGGGCTTCGAACAGAAATTCGAAGACATATCGGCTACCAGAAGGCCATTCTTCGGAGTCGGGTAGTCCTTGAACTCGACACCGTGAATGGTTTCGTTGGCGCATATATGCAAATACTTGGCGTCCGGGCTCTGCTCCAACCCCTCGAATGACGGGATTCTCGTGTACTTATCCGATTTGCCGGACCAGATCACCTTGGCTTTACTGAACTTCTGTGCTTCCTTGAAGGCCTTGTCCCCCCACGACCCGGTGACCAGGTAATCCACTGGCTCGTCTGGTTTAACCAGATTTAAAGGGATCGCAGCAAACTGGGTGGTGGCGCCGCCCTGGAGGAAGAGGACCGCGTATTCGGAGGGGATTTTCAGAAGGGTACGGAGATCCGATTCGGCCTTTTGGATGATGGAGAGGAACTCCTTACCTCGGTGGCTCATTTCCATGACGCTCATGCCGGATCCGTGCCAGTTGTAGAGCTCCGACTCGGCCTTGAGGAGGACGTTCTCCGGGAGGGTAGCGGGCCCGGCGGCGAAGTTGAAGACTCGATCTTGGGATTGGGTCTGGGTCAATGGGCTGTGATCTTGGGTTTGAGTTGTGGCGGCGCATCTGATTGAGATGAGCTTGGTGGGGAGGTTGACGGTGTTGAGGTGGGTGGTGGGGAGGATGGAACGCGATGGGGTTTTGAGGAGAGCACGATTAGGGTTCTGGAGGAGAAGAGAGTGGGATGAGGTTGCCATGGCGATGGCGGGGGTGGTGGTGGTGTGGACGCGGTGCCTTATGGATCTGGGATCACAGAGAGAGGGAGAGAGTATTTTTGCAGATCTTATAATATGTTTCAGTTTGGAATCTTCGAGCGGATATATATATGTATAGGGGGAATTTATATTTATAATATATGAATATAGTCTACCAATTGTAGGAGTAAATGCCTAATCAAAGAAAATTATATTCGTGGCAGCCAAGTTATTAATTTGATGTGGGGGGTTGGTGGATTGGAAATTTGGAAGGTTACCAACTCTACATCGTTTTCAAGATATACTTATAATTAATTTTTTAAATTTGACGTACAATCATTTTGTGTATTATTTATACTCCATTTATATGATTAGTTGTATATTAAAAAAAATTAATATAACTAATTATATTAATAAAATATATAAAAAATATATAAAAGTAATTATACGTAACTTTATTTATTTAAAATAGAGTTGTGAAATAAGTTATGTATGTAATATCATTTTTAATATTAGGTTTATGCTTAATGCAAATCAAGATTCTTAATTTGAGTAGCACTTAAAAATTTAATCGTTAAGCTTAAATGACGAATTTATAATATTGTTAAATAGGTACAAAATTCTCACTCCTAAAGTTATATATATTATTTTACATTTTAATATAAATGTCACATGACATTCATGATTCAACATGTTGTTGTTGCATCATGCCCCCGACATATAAATTAAAACTACATTTTTCAAATTGGCGAAATTCAACTGTTGAGAAATTAAAATTGTTATTTCCCTTTTAAAAAAAAAAAAGGCCTTAGATCTTCATATATACCACTCTAGTTTTAACAAATCAATAGTACGTGATATGAACTTGGAATTTTTAAAGTTGTCGTCCAAAGCGAAAAAGAGAATAAGAGCAGAAATTTTAAATATTGGCTGCGCAAGGAAAGGTTGAGAATGACGTTGTTGGCCTTTTGCCTCTTGGGTTGGTATGAAAAAATTAACTTGATTCGATTCTTTCGCTGGTTTTTTCACTTCAATAGCCCTCACCCACCTGCTGGGCTTGTGAACTCTTAGAAAGGTGGTTCTGTTTTTCTTATCTTTCTGTCTCCAATAACTATCTCCTTTCAATGAACAAAAGTAACTTGCGCTTAGTTCTTAGTTCTAATTGGAAATAACTATCTCCTTTCAATGAACTCATGCAACTTGGCTGCCAAAATGACTGGGGGACAGAGGTGACGTTGTTGTTCGGATGAAATCTGGTTCAAATGGAGCTTATATATAGATGAACTAGTGTAGCACATAAATTAATAGCACAACTAACCTGAAAACCGCATTAAAAAGCCTGCATTTTAGACTATTTAAGTATCATTTTATTTTTATTTTCTTTATTTTATTTTTATGCAAAGGGGTTTCAAATCCAAATTTTCCATTTGAGAGCCGGATCATATGTCATCAGCCATCAAGCTTTTGGCTATTTTCTTGACATGTTACTTGTTAAAAATTTCCCCCATCGGACCCAGTAAAGCGAATGGAGGAACATTTAACATATGAATGCCAATCGCCCTATCAGGGATGTTCGGAGATCCAGCCCCTTGTCAAACAAAAATCGTAAGAGAGAAAGGGAAATGAAATCAAATTACTTCGAAATAATACTAGTGTCCAGATGAAGCATATATCCTTATGTGATATAACGATTAGTGGAAACGGAAATATGACACTGTCATCACATTATTGTTCAGAGAACAACAATAAAGTACAATTTGAAGGGGAAAAGAATGATTATTTCCAATTAGAACTCAAGGAAAACAACCATGGCTGTGTGCAATTAACAACCGAGGCTGCAAGCTTAGTAATCTAGAAGATCAATGACCAGTGCAACCCTAGTTGCTCTATTATGGTATTCCCCATCCCCAATCAACCCAATTACAAAGTCATGTAATGTTAGTAACTGTGCATGGCCTGCTATAGTTGGGTATCCAAAAGAAAATGAGCCGGTTCAGATTTTGCAGTATAGCCAAACTTAGATGTACAATATTTCCTATGTACCCCAGTGAGTTTCCCCGTTGCTGCATTTTGGTGGAAACCTACCATTAGTCTTGAGCATTCTCTGTGAGCAAGCAAATCAAGAAGAATCTGATCAATGAACTTTTCATGTACTCGATTTGTATGTGCAAGTTAAATGGTAAGAAACTCACAATAGCTGATGTTCTGAGTAGCTGGTATGCCATTCACAGGTCTTACTCCACTGCTTGTACGAATAAAGAGTACATTGAGCAGTATAGACTGCAGCAGCTGCTAATAAAGATGGTGGAAACTTGAGCATTTCATACTCCACCAGCGAAAGCTCGATCAAGAAGAAGGACAGTTGCTCAAGCTGTTTCATATAGATTTGATTAATATAAGGGCAGCAATATTCCTAGACAGTGTTTTGGAAGTCATTATGCACCAATAAGAAAACCACACTAAGTTTTTTCTTTTCTCTTGATCACTAACCTTTTTATCCGACTGAGCAGCCTTGAGGAACCTTTGCATGAAAACATACGGGGTTGGAACTGACATGTTGAACTGCAATGTGTTGAGCATCAAGCTCTCCTGCAGTTTTATGAAGAGCAGAAGGTTTATTTGTTGCAAGGTGATATATTATAATTTGGGTATAATCACAATTCCCAACCAAAGAAAAGTACCATGTCCAGAACCTCCTTCCTTGTGTAAGCTTTATCTGATATAAGAATCAAGTCTCCGACAATAGGAACAGAAACTTCCTCGTACTTGCATGCTAAGAGCATGGCAACCAAACCCACCAACTGAAGTTTCTTTCTTACTACTGTTTGCTTAGATAAAAATCTGTCTATTATATTAATCGTTAGGAACAATGTCTCTTTCGTCAGTTCAAACTTATCGTGGACCTGTTAAATTCGAGCAAGCAGAACCATGACTCAAACTTAACATTGATTTGGAAAAATAAAATCAAGCTTAAGTTCGAAATAGAAACCCAATTACCAGTTTAGGCATTGGTTCAGTAGGAGACATTATGTGTATACCTCAATAAGCCAGTCAATCAGTATGGATCTCATCCTCTCATTGATGTCAAATTGTTGTGCCATATAGTTCGTAGAGACACAGCTAAAACTCTGCATAGAATCACTGGCACTTCGTAACCAAACTTGGTAGAAATTGATGCTTCATTAGTTACCTCATTTGTAATCAAAATCTGAGAGTTTAAATGATACCTTGAAATTCGGATGAAATAGTAATTGGAACTATATGGCGGTAACACACTTGTGTAGAAATAGAAAATGGAAAACTTTTCAATATATCCAAGCTTAAATGAGGTAAATCCGAGTTTTTACCACCACATCAACCGAATCTGTGTCAATAACTACTTCAACTCGAGAGGTGCTTAACAACTTGTGCTTCGCTTTTCGGACAATGTAGCTAATAAAATTGAAGGGAGTTTTAATTCCGTGAATTTGGAGGGTTCATTAGATATATATGTTTTCAGATAAAGTTTCTCCAATAACTAACTAGAAATTGAGGTGTACAGCGTGTATTTGGCAGCAAAAGCACGCTCCTATTTGGTCATTTTAAATACTAAATGTACAGGACTGCATTTACTAAAAAGGCTTGGACTCCTAGACACTGCCCGACTATCCATTGCAGAAGGACGTCTAGGTAGACAGCATACGCACGATTAAACATGAAAATTTATTGACTGAAACAGTAAAGAAACTATAAGACATTTAAATTCACCTCCATTTTTCTGTAGTAGGCATAGAGATCTTCAATGTAGTCCACAACTGCAAGTGGATTCTTTGCATCACAGCTGTCAATATCCATGACAGGCTCTTCAACTACATCCTCCATTTCAATCTCCTCCTACCAATTGAGAACGTTTATTAAAAAAAAAAAATTAGAATATTGATCAACACAATTTTCAATGGCTGTTGGGAAAGAAAGATACCATTTCTTCAGTTCCACTAGACATTGCTTCTGTTTGTTCTAAAAACATGGGCACTGGTTGGTCTTCTTTAGGTGACTTGTGTTCCTCGTCTATAAATATGCAAGCTTGAAATCCCTCTGAAGCTGATGGATTCGCTTTCTTGGTTTCCTGTTCATGGTTAGAACTAAGAAATCAATGCTAGTACCACCCAGAAAATTAGAGCGCTTATACAAGTTTAAATCCATATTTTCATGTAGTAAGAGAGAGAGAGAGCACTAGTGATACCTGGAAATAAGCTTGCTGCCTGTTTGCAATTTGTGCAGCGAACTTCCTAAAATAACACAGAAGATCAAAATCAATTACAAGAAGTTTAGGAAAAAGCTTTGATGAAAATCTAGAAAACAAAAAGATTTTAAACTTGCATTTAGTCAAAAGTTTTTGTTTTTCTTTTTTTTCTTCTCTGAAATTAACAACGATCTTATATCTTCTTATCCAAAAATAGATCTAATATCCAGGTTTTGAATTTCAATTCTTTCTACGTCCTTCAGTCAGCAGCCAAAAACAATGAAGGAAAAAAAAAACTTCAAGGTGTCATTCTAGGTTCCAAACCTCGTGATTGGTCGATGAATTGGATCAGCCTGCTTCTTTTCACAGATATCATATTTTCTAATACAGACAAACGAAAACAGAAAAATTAATTCCAAAGACTAAAAAGCAAGAAGCACGAATGCATTAAAACTTCAGATTAAGCGTCAATAACATTACTCTGACAGGGTTCTCTTGTTGACAACACAAGGGTATGCTTGACCTCCCACTAAATTCTGATTAATGACGCTTAAAGCCCTTCTGTTCTGCTGCCTAATCTCCTGCCTGGACTTTCTAGTACCCATCTCTAACCCTCCGACTATTCAAAAAAATGACAAAAGACCCATGTCAGATCTTGAGGTTTTACAGAGAGATTCAAGTCTCAAATCATCAAAAAAATCTCAAATTACCTTGAAAATTTGTGGGCTTGTTCTCGTCAGTAATAACCATTTTCTTTGATTATTAGAAAGAACAATGACTAACAAAGAACAAAGCTCCTTGATCCCAAGACCCACTAGCCTAAAGGGTAGAGCATCTAAGACCTGAGCCCCTACTCCAAGAAAATACGAACAAAGGTAGAGAGAAATATAGAGATCAAAAAACAAACGGCGCGTTATTATTAGTCTGTAAAGTGGTCACGGCCTCTCCTTTTTTCAAATGCAACGGCTAGTGAATTGTGACCGTTGGATCAAAGTGTCTTTGACAAATGAGGCTCTCAATTTTTTTGTCCGAACAACGGTCACTTGGTTGGCAGTATGTCATGTCTCAGACTCTCATGTGCATCATCTGATTTCAAATTAAATTTCTTGTTTGTTTTTCTTTTTTGGTGGTCTGTCTTCTAATCATTGGTGATATACCCTTTCACGGAAAATACAATCCACTTTCTTTCTGTGGGCAACTAACCACCAAGCTTTGCTCTTAATATGTGGAATGACAAATTCGACTGGTAATGCACGATAAGGAAAATTCAATAAATTCGGCATTTCAAAATCTTGGTATCAAACCTCAGACAAGATTATTAGGTAGGTTAGAGATATTCTCAGTCAATATTACCTGTCATGAGTTGATAGTTTTCGTATATTTTTCATTTGAAGCAAGTTTTGAAGTTCCATCCATAAAAACAATGGGAAAATTGTGGGGGCTGAGCTGTTTGTTTATTATATGAAAAGAAGGGGAAAACAAACACATTTTGTAGACTAATCAATGATTACATTGATATTGACAGACAATGAGTCCACAAATTGATCTGTAATTCGTCATGTTTCTGGACTTGGAGAGAGAATAAATACCATTAATGAATCTTTTTAACATTACCTAAACTAGTACATTCTCTCTTTACTCTTTTATGGGTGCCCCTTGGAAATTATGCAATACTCCTTGAGGGACCACCAATAAAATCAGTGGGGAGGAGCCAAGCCATTGAAGGGCGCATGTGATAGAGATGCAAAACGCAGCTTCCTATATGATTAAACTAATCATGGAGATATTTCAAAAATCTCGGGAATGTCAGTAGCGTTGGTTTCAGTGTTTGTTTTTATTTAGCCTGGCAAAGTGTGACAAAGCTTCAAGGACGCTGGCCCATCGATCAATTCCCGTCCGATCCACCCTTTTTCTACTTCTTTAGCCGTCGGATAAGGCCTCGAATTTTCAGGAGCGTATCAATTTTGCCCAAGCTTAGTAATCTCGTTTACTTAATCGTTTAGTAATCTTTTGTTAAAAATTAAATAAAATATTATTATAATATAATTTTTTAATATTAATTTTATTTTAAAATTTAAAAAAGTTAAATTATTTTATTACATTTTATGTAAAAATTTATAAAAATTATAATGATTATAATTTTAAAATTTAAAAAAAAAATTAAATAAACATCATATTTATATAAAAAAAATTAATTTTTTAATAATAAACTCTATTTTTTTTTAAAAAGATTATACGACGCTTATACACTTGATAGTTATATCTAACATACTCTTTAGATATTTAATAAGGATTATTGTAAAGAAGAATATTAAACAATATCTCAAAACTCTACCATAAAATTCCTCCCTTTTTTTCCCAAAAATAAAAAGCTTGACATATCCTAATCTGATTCGGTAACATATTATTATTATTAGGTTGGGTAATACCAAAGAAATACCTTTGTCCATCGTATCAGCAATGACAATATGGTGATTGACCTAAAATAGAACTTAATGAATAGGAGGTGCAATATAGAAGAAGCATCCTCTCTGACCCAAGCCCACACCTCGAGGACATGTTTTGTAAACATTCACAGAGCATATGATGCTCCATACCTGGGCCTAAGGTTGCCCACTTAATGGGCTTAGCTAATCAACAGGAAACTTTGAAGCAATACTAACCGTTACGGGCCAAGGCCCAATAGTATTTACAACCTCACTTACTGAATTGAACTACTACATAACGAAAAGAACAAAAAGAAAAAGTAAGCCCATGGCCCACTCCGTCCGACAGTTTGGGTTTCTTCACTCGGTTCCAAGTACACTTCAGTTCTCCAGAGAGACTTCTCTTCTTGCGATGATACATGTTTCAACGATTATTTCCGTCAGCTCTTGCGAGTACATTGTACACCTACAGACACAGACAGGAGAGAGTTTAGTCATCCAGATAACACGAGAGAGGTAGATAAAATGAATGAGGGGAGAAGGGATACCCGCCAAGTCCATTTGCTGGTGATGGCGTTCTTACTGGCACATGTTTTACAACAAACATTGACAACTTTACTTGAACAAGCTTGATAGTAAAGGTTTACTGCCATTCTCCTTCACCAGTACTTCATCGCGTTTATCTTTGACCGCCTCCTGAGATGAGAAAGGCAATCCTTCCTTCTCTAACATCTTTTTCTGCTTCGTTTTTGCCTCCCGACTTAAATTACGACTGCCAAGTACTTTATCCTTCTTAGTTACCTTATCCTGAGATGGTATGTTCTCCACCACCTTCAAATGTCTCTTACCGTTATCTGTGGACTTATCCTTCTCAACATCCTCTTGCATTTCCTTTGTAACCTCCTGCTCTGGCAATTGACAATTTTTCCTCTCTACCATGATTCCCTGTGTCATATTTGCTTCTACCTGAGGCAATTGAGACGTCTTGATTACTGTCTGATGCTTCTCACCCACCTCCAGGCACTTCACCATATCAACTACCTCCTGTTTGGAGAGACCACTGCTTTTCTTCTTAATCACCTTTTGTTTCTTCACCTTCCCGTGCTGTGGTTCAAGACTAGATTCTGACAAGCCACGTTTATGATTTCTATCCTTCACAACTTGTGGCTTCACGAGATCAGAAAGTGCCAGACCACAATTCTCCTTGGTGACGTCTGGCTGAGTTTCCTCTACCTTGACAACCTCCATTCCTCCTTTAACAACTTCACTCATGGTTTCCAAAATAATCTTGCCAAGAACAAATCTTGTCTCATGCAGAAACCCCCTCCCAAGCAAATGATAGTTAATCTCAAAACTCTTTCTTCCAGAATTGTATGATTCAATATCATTTAAGAACACATTGAAAATTTCAGCGACATCTTTCCCCATCTTCTTTGAAATAAATACCTAAAGAACCCCATTTTTATCAGATCAGGTGAATAATGGAAAGTATACAAGAATTGCACATCCGTTTACTCCAAGAAACCAAGGGCATAAGTCAATTGCTGACACAGATTTTCACTAGGAACTGAAAATGTAAGACATGTCTCCCGGGATTAGTTGCGACACTGTTCCCGGACACCAATGCCAATAAAAAAAGAAAAGAAATAGTAAGACATGTCTGGGTAACATGCCTGACCAACCACAATGGAGATACCTGGTTCATAAATCATTAAAGATAGGGTTAAAATTGGGGCCAGAGTTTTTCGAGGCCCTGATTAAGTTCACAGAGGAACTCGGCTGTGAGCTTGCCCATTCAATAACAATGTCTTCACCCCATATTTCTCTCGACGTGATATATTGATGGCACATTATCACAGGAAACAGTCAAGGTCAAGTCACCGTTAGAATTTGATTTCTTTTAACCTAATATATTAACCAACCTCAAGATGAGGTTAAATATGTGACGTTTCAGACAACCACCTACAACCCTTTATCCAGTAAGTGACATTATCAAACCCTTTATGCAAGCACATGCACACACATATTCGACATGTATTTCTGTGATAAAAAATCACCATTGTAACAAGCCAGAATGAAAAAGCAGCTTCTCTCAACTAGATATGTGCAATCACATGACACAGTAACACTGGTTGACCATTGATGGGATAAGATGAGAGGAAATCAGCCAACTTATATACAAGCATTTGCCTTATCATCCATTGATGAAAAAGCAAGACAGGCATGAGACAGTAGATTTCCAACTTTTCTTTTAGTTACGCTTTCGGCAACCTAGGGATTAGGATTTTTCACGGTTGTCATTAATTAACAATTAAACATAAACGGTTATTTACCCTTCTTCTATCTATATGTTTAATATCTATGCTTTTCTTCTCTCATTATACAGGTAGTCAAATATATTTATTTTTACATTGAAGTATATCAAACTTAATCTTATATCTTAAAGTCCATTTAAAATTCATCATAATTTTAATTTTTGTAATGGAAAGCAAGCAATAAATATCCCATATCATAAGTTATTTTCTAGCTAGGAGCTAAATATCATGCTTACAACTTAGCCTAAAACCACTGTAGTTTAAAAATCAACTTGACCCAACTTGAGATTACATATTAGCCTGAGCCAAAAAATTTATGCACAGACTAGGCCTCAGCTGAGTTGTACAGGTTGAATGTTGGCTTGGACTGGACTAGCCTCCAACCCAGACCATGCCCCAATTGTAGCTCTATTTTTATTATTATTATTATTATTTTGCTCTTTTTGTTTCCTATGAATGAAGACCAATATTATTGGGCCCACAGTCAAAACATTAGCCTACATGTGACACAACAGCACTACAACATCAGATTCAAATTACCTCAGATGAGCAGCATCAAACCCAAACTTGGCGAATTCATCCTTTAGTTAATTATGCAGCTTTGAGGGTATTAACAATATGCTTAAGAAGAATAGATATACTTTTTTTTTTATAGGTATGAAGAATAGATATACTTACAAAACCAGAGCACTGAGAAACTGGGAATCTGGACATTGATTTGAAAAGACTTTCTGTCTCAGTCAAAGCAACTATGGAATCCTGCACTAAAGATGCTAACTGAGTAACTGCGTCAGCAAGTTCTTCATCTGCTTTAATATCAGAGGAACCCAAGATCTCAGGTGCAAAATTAACTTGCATTCGGGCATTTTCTTTGGCAAATTTAACACCTTCCTTCCAGCTTCCATGGTACAAAACAGAAGCAAATGTTAAAATCACAAGAGCCTCTTGAGGGTTATTTACTAATGCCTGGTTGAAAGCCAATAATCCAATCCTGTCCCATACAAAAGAGATAAAACCACATCAAAACAGAAATCAATGCTGCAAAGATACAATAGCATATAAATTGACCAGTTACACTAAAACTAGGGAAAAATACATTTCTTGTTAAAGAAGTTAACAAGTCCCTACTTATCAGAAAGAAATTAACATGTATCAATGAATTATCTAATTATTTTCCCTCCAAGAGAAACAACCAACCATTGACACTCACAACAAAGATTGTTCTCACATCTATAGCTAGGTGATAAATGAGTTTCTAACCATGCATCTATGACTGAAACAGGAAAAAAAATTGACAGGAAACCAGAAACACTCTTAACAAGAAAATAAAGGAAACCAGAAACTTCCCTAAATTAAAAGATAAGCTAAGCGGTACCTATTGATTAAAGAGTTATCCAGAGGGTTAGAATGTGTACCATATAAATGAAGAGGAAAAATATTTATTGTTAAGATAATCACATGGGATGCACGGCTCCAAAAATGTTTACTGGTTGGAAATATTTTCGGGGGAAACCGACTGTTTCCTATTTCTAGGTGGAAACTCCAACAGTGTAGACATTTTCCAGAAACACAATTGGATTCTATTGTTTGGTGAAGACTCCAAAAAAGTATAAAAATTGTTTTCAGCATCACCCTCCACCCGAAGCAACATCAGCTTAATAATAGTCGGAAGACAACCGCTAGATGGAAACAAGAAAAGGAAAAAAGAATTGCATCACACTGCACATCACCAGCAACTGATCCAAAACACAACAAAAAGCCAAATTGAAGATGACTCTGAACAGAAAGAGGAGTAGTATAGACATGAAGCCGAATGAACCAAGTTGCGCACCACCAAACACAGGGAGGAGGCCAAGAAGTGTTCCAAGGCTGCAGCTTGCAAAGCTGAGGCTGTTTTGAGAGGGCGGAGGAGGTGGTGGCACTGGCAGATTCGAAAGAGGGGCAGGGTGTGGAGGCAATCTGAAGGCAGGGGTGTATGGTTCGGGGTTCCAGGAAACGGGGAGGATGGGATGGCTATCCCAGAAGGCAAGTGTTGGCACCAACAGAGGAGGGGCTGGTTGGGTGCTCCAGGTATGACTTAGATATTAGGGAGTTTGGAGAAGGGGCTATGGGGGAGAAACAGTATGGAAAATGTCTTATATTTCTCAAGAGGGATAAGCCATTTTCTGCTCCGGAGGGAATAATTTCCTTGTCAACCAAAATTACTTTCTATAAGTAATTGAATATTATATTCAAAAGGACAAAGGGCATAGCCCAAGTACACAGGACATTAACAAGAGCAACACCTAATTAGAAGTAGGAAAAGATACAAGAAAGTTAATAAAGCTCAGCCAGTTAAAATCTATAGCGGCTGCCCAGGGAACAATGTGAGCTGAAAAGTTTTTTTATTTTATTTTATTATTATTATAAGTAAACGGTAGGATTAATAAGGATAGGCATAGCCCAAGTACACAAGATGGTATACAAGAGACAAGACCTATCTAGGTCATAATAGTGGAAACAAGAAAATCATGTGAATTTAGGCCATTAAGTGTGAGCTGAAAAGTATACCACAGGGTGGTGCTGAAGTCTTTGACAGAGCTTAAACAACCCCTTCACCTTATTACTTATGGTCAAGACCCACACACTGACAATAATTTCCTCCATTGGGGAGTTTGGAACCAATGCTCCCACAAAAAGGGTTTTGTAGAATCAATAAAATCTTGAGTATTATCTGTTGTACCTTCAACAGTGGCTTATCCAAGCCAAAATGGAAACAAATTTGAACAAAAAAATACCCAAATTTCCTAAAATTCAAGAAAACTATTTTTTGATACTTAAGAAGTCAAGCAACTATCTCCCACTAATCAAGTTTAAAATTATCACACATTGATGACATTATGTTTCTTTTATAGTACCATTGATGACATTATGTTGATAATTATAACAGAGAAAGCAACTTATCAAAAAAAAATTATAACAGAGAAAGCAAATCATTGGCTCACCATAGACTGCAATCAGAAGGTCGATCACAAGTAATCACTTTATCCAAATAGAAGAATAATTTCTGCCCAAAAAAAAAAAAAAAAAAAAAAAAAGAAAAAAGTTAACAAATTAGTAAAGTGACAGATTTTTTGGAGGAAATTCCTCCAACCTAGTATATTAAATTATCATGCCTTTTTTTTTTTTTGGAGTACGTGAGAAGCATATGTGTTAGTATATCATTAACTCCTCCTAAACAACTAAAAACAATTCTCTCCATTAATCTAACGCTGTTATCCCATTAAAGAGCATGTGCTTTTCACATGCACAAAAGGACACGAGGTAATTTAGTCGACCGGGATGGAAGACACACTCAAGCTAGGTTAACCTCATAACAAAGTAGAGTTGACAGGCTAGTATCAGTGAAATTATCTAGCATAAAAGAGATACTTTTATTTTCTTAACAAAAATTGCTTTCCTCCAACTCAAGAATGTGGTGATCTCACAATCTAAACATTATTTCCCTTTTAACTCCATCTATAAAAAAATTTCCAAGATTGACTCAATTTCACACCATAGGTACATATTTATCCCCAACCAAATTAATAACATAATAGAGAGTTTCCTTCACTATTGCCTTGTTAAATTAAGCTTACCATCAACATAGTGGAACTCTTGGCACTCTGCTTGGCCTCTTGAAGATATGCTGCCTGTAATCCAAAATTCGTGTTATACACTTTTTTTTCACAAGTAACTTCGTGATACACTTTGACCGAATTCATTAACATCGCTGTGAAACAGATGGTGTAAAAATACATACATGAAATGGAAGTAGCATTTCAAGTAGGTTATATCTCTGAAGCAAGCAGAGAGAAGGTGCGGCAGCTCCATAAGACAGCATATAGTTCAACTCCATCCCTATCCTGCCCTGAGCACATAGAGAATGTTATTTTAGCATGGAGTAGAAGGAAGAAGTTGAAAACATGAAATTACATTTCCATGCACATCTAAACTCTCTGATATAGTAGCTTTCATGAGAAACAGCCAATCTTTTTTTTTTGGATAGTTAATAAGAGTTTTATTACCATAAATAGGCATACCCAAGTACACAGGAGGTATACAAGAGGAAAACTAGAATATCTCTGCCATCAAGAAGATATGCCAAAAACACCCAATAACTTTTTATGACAATTCACTCAAGATACCGATCGCATTTAAATCCTTGGCAACTACCTTGTCTAAACTCTGAACAGATGATGAGAGGTTATGAATTGCAGTATCTGTCTCCTTTGATAATGATAAGCCCAAACGAGCTGCAATTCTTAAGCCCCGCAAAATTCTTGCTGCAAGAATGATTGCTTATAATCGTTCAGATTCATATAGTTTGATACCAGATTCAGCCAGTGGCTCCAAATATCAAGATGCTAAAAGATTATAGATGATTAACAAATAAATATATACCACAATCCTCTTTGAATGACAATTGAGCAGGGATCAATGTTTGCAGCTGAGACCACATCACCCAACAATATCAAATCTAAGTAAACTTCAAATGATGCTTTGACATAGATCAATTGATGCTGAAACTTGACCAGTACTGGCACAAAAATAAAGAGTCACCTTTAGGGATCTTAAGTCCACCATTCCATTAGCATAATCATAAATTGTGTTGGCAAACGGGTCAAAGAATAAGCTGCTCACAAAACCAAATTAACATTTAGAGTTAAATAGCACCAGTCTAACGTCACATAGTAAACAAGCAAAGACCATGAAAAACCTTCGGAACCCAAAACTCGCACATAAAAACATTCAAGTGAAATAAGGTTAAAAAAATGGAAGAAACAAATTAAGAAAGAAACATTACGCATTGATAGTGAAGTCTCTACATATGGAGTTTCTCCAGCGTATGACGTCTTTCTCATCACAGCCTTTAGGAACTTTCAAGGAAAAAACTTTTTCCTTTTCTCCAGCACGTTCTGCCACTGTATCAAAACTGGAAACCTGTTTCAAAGGAATCAAAGAAACTAAACAAAGAAATTGAGATAGGATATTTGTGTTATATATACTTATATGGAAGAGTCTTGCATTTCAGCAGCATGTGCACACACACAGACACCCATGCACATGTGTATAAAGGAAGAATCTTATATGGTTATTAAATGCACGAACCAACCTCAATTACAGACCCTTTGATATGCACCCTGCATATAGGAAATCGCCGTCCAATGATCTCAGCACGATGAAACTGTTTCTTGATCTGTAATTAGATTTAGAAAACCCACAGAAATCCTTGAATGTCATCATTTAAGCACTTCATCATTACTATAAGAATCAGACAAAAAACAGTAGTGTCACAAAACCTGCTTAAGTTTAGCTGTGGTAATCACATCAAAATCTTTTGGTGTCCTATTTAGGAGCAAATCTCTAACACAGCCTCCCACTAGATAGGCTTCAAACCCTGCACGTCATACATGAAAGGAAGCTATCTAGTTGTGAATAAAACAAATGTGCAATCAGGCCAAAAAACCACGGACAGCACAAGTCCCCCCCCCGCCCCTCTCCCCCAGGACCTCCCTTGGGACCCCAATAAGTAAATTTCTTTTGTCCATAATTATTGCTATTTTTTTTTAACAAGTTTTCTTCAAAAAAATACCTTCCAGCTCCAAAAAAGGGCACCCTCAAGATAATTTTCAGTGTTGTCCCTGAATACGACAGAAGCAGAAAACTATATAACATGGGAGCAAAATAGACATTTTTTTTTTATATAAGTAATAATTTTATTCAAAGAAATAGGCATAAGCCCAAGTACACAGGACGTATACAAAGGAAATACCTACAACTTCCAGAAACAAAAATAAAACTAACACCAGAAAACTAAAACAGATTCAGAAAATTATCCACCATTACATAAGCTTTAGCCCAAAATCCCTTCCACCCTACCAACAAATCCACCACTTCTTTGGGCATCACCCAATGTAAACCTGTCCAGCTCAAAGCCTCTGTAACATACGAACCTAGAATTTAGGTTAATTCAGTTAGAAATTATTTAGTTATGTTCTGATTATATTTATTCTTTTTATTAATTACTTATTTATTAAATTATCTCTATGGTAAGATTTTAAGTAATTAGATTGCTACGACACGTTTTCTAGAAAGATTAGTAACGTCTAGTGCCTCGTATAGGTCACGAGCTACGACGTGAGATTTCGGAAGCAGCGCTAAGAGGTAAATAGTATGATCATATAAATGTATGTGTAATGTAAATATTATAATTGGGTATGGTAATATGATATGGTTTTGATGGTTATCTACGTTGAGCTAAGAGCCAAATCAAGGTTAGATCGCTTTCATGAACTTCTATGAATTATGATGATTTACATGAAAGTAAGCCTATATATGTGTTATGCTTTTATGGATTGTTGATTGATGGATTGAATGTTACTAAAATCACATGGAAGCCATGATATGATCATATAATAATTTAAGATAGGTATTCTATGAATTAAAATAGCCAGATCATGCATGCTTCATTCATGTAGTGCTTAGACCATGTATGCCATGTATTGTTCATGCAATAACCTAAGTCAAGCATGCCATGTAACAAATAGCCAGATCATGTATGCCATATTCATGTAGTTTTGAGATCATGCATGCCATGAAATGTCATAAAATGATTAAATCATGTTAGGCCATGTCATGCTATGCTATACCATGTACAAGAATATATCATGTTATGCCATGCCATGTACAAGAATATGCCATGCTAGAAAAGTCTATGAAGTCCAAGAAAATTATCATGCATTAAGAAAGATAAACATTTTAGGGTAGCACGGACCCAAGCGTGTTTACCATAGTCATGCTAAGACGGCACCACGGACTCAAGCGTGGTTACCACAAGTTAAGTGAAACACGGACTCAAGCATGTTTCACTCCATGTCATGCAAGTTAAGTGAACATGGACCCAAGCATATTTCACTTCATGTCAAGCAAGATAAGTGAAACACGGACCCAAGCGTGTTTCACTCCATGTCAAGCAAGATAAGTGAAACACAGACTCAAGCGTGTTTCACTCCACGTCAAGCAAGATAAGTGAAACACGGATTCAAGCGTGTTTCACTTCATGTTATGCAAGTTAAGTGAAACACGGACTCAAGCGTGTTTCACTACATGACAAGTTATGTGGTGCCATGGACTCAAGCGTGGTTCACCATGAAATAAGTACAATTCAAGATAAACAAGTTACTCATGCATTCACGCTTTATGTTGCCATGGTTATGAATGTTTCCGTTCATGTAATCCATGAATGTTATATGAAAGTTATGATAAGGCTTTAAAAATCAAATTTATGCTAAGCTAGATAGTATTTTACGGTATGATGTATTATTTACTGAGTATTCGACTCATTTTTGTTGTTTGTCTTTTTGTTTTCTTCTATGTTGATTGCCACAGATGGTGATTATGATGATGCAGAGCTGGATGGCCAGGAGTAGATTTAGTATAAGGACTTAGAGACAAATAAGTGTCATTTACACAAGAATTAAGTTTCTTTTATGTCATTTCAATAACTAGTCTTGTTTAAGATTAGCTCATGTTTTGCGTTAATCAGTTTCAAGTTTCAAGACTATTTATATCCTTTTAGTTAAGTTTCTTTCAATAAATGAGGTATTTCAGAGTAATGAGTCTCTTTACCGGGCCTTTTATCATGTTTGTTAGTAACGTCTCTATCCTACGGGAACGGGGTGTTACAGCCTCATTCCACAAGAATCTTGTCGCTTCACAGTGAAGGAAAAGATGATATACTGATTCTCCATCCCTTTTGCACATGACACACCAATCAGCAATAAACAATCCTCTCCTTCTAAGATTATCAGTTGTCAACACTTTGCCCAAAGAAGCCACCCAACAAAATGACTCAGCCAGCAACTATATTATTCTTTTCAATTTCACGGTATAAATGTTCCTATACAACAAGCTTAGTCCGGAAACCACTTCCTTAGACAATAACCCTTTTGACAACTGCCATTCCAGTATATTGGTAGCATGTCAACCATCAACCCGAATGAGCCTTAGCCACTTATACAAGTACAATGCTCAAGTCAAGGTTCCATCCTACTCGTTGCCCAGAGCCTTTAGCCAGCAATCATATCCAGTTTTGATTAACTCCCCAACAAAGCTAACATAAATGTGAAAATCTAATGTGTAAAGAAAATATTTTTAAAAGGGATGGTAACTAAAAAAGGGACAAGCTTGAAACAAAACTTACCTTCACTCCTAAGAATTTTCAACACAGTCCATGAGGCTTGCGGGATTATTGAACGGCTTATCCCAAATATTCTGGAATCGAACTTTGTCCATTTCGATTTATCAATATGACCTAAGTCACCATTGAAACCAGGGCTTACTAATACACAAAGCAGTTTAATCGAAGAATAACGAAGTAGTCAACCAAAATAATGTGCACAGAGTCCACGTAAATGTAAACGACGAAGTAGAAGAATATAACATTCATTGAAATAACATATAACGGATGAGAAACCTCCATTGGCTACAGATGAAGAACCCATATTCACGTATAATTGGGTTTGCGAACCTTCTTCGGCTAACGTATGTTTGAATCTCTGCCCATGAAACATCAACCCAGAAGAAGAAAAGCCTGTTACAGAACTGTTCGAAGAAATGAAGAAACTCAATCATGAAAGAAATAGGTAGAAACAGAGGGAGAGGGACCTGCAAGTTAACCAGTGCTTTGAGACGAGCTAACAAGCCACCGTTGCCGTTTCTTCTTAGGAATACCCCCATTACAACATGAAATTCATCGCGCGCTGTGCCATTGCCGCTGCTATTTTAATTGATGCACCCGGAGCCGAGTCTTGTAACTTTTTAAACAGACGGAGAGTGGGGGAGAGAGAGAGAGAGAAGAGCTGGGAGATACGGACACACAGAGAAAAGCGAACAGGAACTTACCGGCGTGACGGGAGAAGAGAGAAAGCGAATTAAGAGAGATGGAGATGGAGATGGAGAGAGAGAAGAGAGCAGCCGAGAGAGAGACGGGAGATAGGGGAAGAAGGAGACGTCGGGGTGGCGGTGTCTGCGCCGGAAGAGTGAATAGAGAGATACATCGGGGCTGGCCCGGATGGGAAGATAAAAATAGGGTCATTTCATCCGGGGGCCGGGTTGGGCTTATGAAACAGGCTGGATCTAATCACGGGCCGGGTCATTACATCTTTTTTCAATGTCATTGGATCAGTTACCTCGTCGGCCTTTCAGCCAGTACAAGAGCGAAAATACAATTAGGAATAGAAACAATATCAAAAATAACCTATTGCAGATCAAGATCCCTATAAACAATATCAAAAATAACCTATTGCAGATCAAGATCCCTGCAAAAATGAGTTGCTTCTAATAGACCTCATGCTTTAGCTATAGATGGTTCCAAGCAGAAAGTGAAAGGTTTCATGAAAGAGGCTAGAACAAATCCAGAACTATCTCTAACAACACCAATGCCAATTCTTCTGTTATCAGTGTTGACAGCCACATTCCAGTTTGCTTTTACCCAATACTTTGGAGGTGCTTACCAAAGTGGAATACTAGATTGTGGATTACTAGGTGGTTGTCTTAGATTCTCTATAGCAGCATCATAATCATTATATGCTTTGAAAGCATTATTGTAGAAAATAACGTGATGTTGAAAAGTACCTTCATGGATTAAAGCATTTCTTCTAAGCCAGATGGATCTAGCCAAAAAAGAAAATAGAACCAAATCCTGTAGAGATAACCTATCCATCATCAGTGATAAAATTACATCAAACGTTTTGGATGTAATAGAGGCCTTTCAAAAGACCTCATCCTCAAAAAACCAAACATCTTGTGCAGTAAGGCCTGACCAGATAACGTGTCTAGGAGTTTCATCTTCTTGCGGGCAAACTGGACATAAAGAATCAACAACCATCTTTCTTTTACAAAGATTTAACTTTGTAAGAAAAGCATCCATACATGCACATCACACATGTTGAACCCAAGGTTTTAAGTTTTGTATAATTATATATCTACACATGAATTTTGATGATAACAAATGAATTCAAAGAATAAAGAAGTCTCAAGCTCAACTTGTCTACACAATAGAGTCAAGCACATCAAGGAAATAAGCATGAGCAAGAAGGGAATAAGTTCACATTAAAGTTATAGAGTAATATTGTAAATCTCTTCAACTTTCGAAATTAGGATTAATGCTCAAAATTAATATTTTATCATAAAGCATTAAAATACATTTTCCACATGTGCATGAATATTTTTGAAAATTAAATTTGAAAATTTTGAAAGATGATTGATTGTCATCTTTTACATGTGCATGCCTTGATTAAAGGGTTGAACTTTGAAAATATTAAAGATGATTGATTGTCATCTTTTACATGTACATGCCTTGATTAAAGGGTTGAACTTTGAAAATATTAAAGATGATTGATTGTCATCTTTCACATGTGCATGTTTTATTTGAATATTTTCAAAAGTGATTTATACTTTTTTAGACTTATACAAAAGGTAGATGATTTTGTTTGAAAAATTTGAAAAGTAAAGTGTGCTCCTTTTATCATATACAAAAAGTAAAAGATTAGGTTTGAATTTTTTGAAAATGAAAGTGTGCTCCTTTTGTCATATGCAAAAAGTAAAAGATTAGGTTTTTGAATTTTTTTGAAAATGAAAGTGTGCTCCTTTTGTCATATGCCAAAAATAAAAGATTAAGTTTGATTTTTTTGAAAAAGTGAATGATGTTGTCTTTGACATGTGAATCTTTTTAAATTTGAATATGAAGTCTCATATGCCTATAAATAGATCATTTGAGAGCTTCACATTCACAACACCAAGAGCATACAACATTCATTCAAAGCTTTCATTCTCTCTTCTCTAAGCATTGAGCTTTAATCCTTATTCATTTTGAGAGATATAGTTTGTGTTGTATTGTTCTTATTTCACTCATTGAGGAGTATTTTCTGATAACCTACCTAATATCAGCTCTTGTATCAGAAAAATGGTGTGTATAACCCTTGTGCGTGTAGAAAGTATTCTACACGAAGAATAATTGAATCACCACGTGTAAGGTGATTACAAGTGTAGAAGGTGTTCTACACGGATCCTTTATAGCGGTGTTGTTCAAAGGTGTAATAGGTTTCTATCTCCACCTGAAGGAGGTTGAATAGTGAATTTGGGAATTCTCAAAGGGTAGCTTGAGGCGAGGACGTAGGCAGTGGGGCCGAACCTCGTTAACATACTGAGTTTGCTTCTCTCTTACCCTTACTCTTTATATTTATTATTATTTCATATTTTGTTTATATTTTATATTATATATTTGATTTATAATTGTTATTTTTTTTAATATAACTCAATTCACCCCCCTCTTGTGTTAGTCATCTGGGCAACAACACAAAAAAAAAAAAAAGCTCTTAACTGTAGGGGATGCATGCAAGTGCCAGATCGATCTTCTTCCAAATTTGTTGTCATTCATTTTGTCTTGATGATTCTCCCCTTTTATTCATGTGAAGTTGCATACAAAAATGGTATGCACTCTTGATTGTAAAAAGTCCATTTGAAGTAGCACTCCATACTAGCTTGTAAGAAGACCCATTAGGGTTCACAGGGACCTGCAACATGTGAGAAAGACCATCTTTATGTAAAACACTTTGTAGGTTGTCTTGTTTCCACCAACCTATAGATGTATCAATAACCTTAGCAACCGTTGCATCTTCGGGTAGAGCATTCACAAGGGATTGAACTTTGTGGGAGCTTGCTGTTGATAGCCACTTATCCTTCCAAACATATATCTGTTTACCATCTCCAACCCTCCAAATAAGTCCCTCCTTAAGCAGATGAGTGCATTGCCAAATAATTATCCAGATAAAAGAAGGTCTAGGGCCCAAAATAGAAGCTGTAATAGTTGAAGTAGAAAATTATTTGGCTATGCAAACCTTACTTGAAAGTGAGTTAGGAGATTGCAACATTCTCCATGCTTGTTTTGCTAAGAGTGCTTTGTTGAAACACTCTGAACCCCATATCACCATTTTGCTTCTAAAACAAAGAATGCCAATTCTTCCAATGAACTCTAGAGTTATTGTCTTGATGGTCCCACCAGAAATTTGAAATTAAAGAATTTAGCTCTTTACACAAAGCTTTAGGTAATAAGAAGACACTCATACAATATATAGGTAAGAGGCTGCAATCCCATGTCCGGCCGGTGGGTGCGCGTATATTAATTAACTGCGAAATTTATTTAAACACTGAGCTGGAAAACTCAAAACCCTATAGACCCTTTCTATCAAGGTCATTGGGTGGACGGCCATATCGGATTCGACTTTGACTGCAAATTTGTTTTAACAACAGTACTAGTACTACTACAGTCTTATTATTCCCACAACCCTAGCTAGCGGCCTTTATCGATCTGCACTATATAATATCTGGATATCTGCCACGCAAAGGATTGGATTAAAGATCATCGATATATCTTTAATCATTTCTTTTCTTTTTCTTTTCTCAGAAGTGATTAATTTTTACTGTACGTTAGGCTGTGATCAGCGATTCAGCAGCGCCAATGTTATACAGACCACATCTGGATAATACGTATTTAAACAGTATATGCATGTTTGTCAAACAAAATCGTGGCGCGCGCAATACAGCAGCAGCGCCAATATTGATATATAGACCAGATGCGATCTGGATAATATGTTGGCCCCTGATCACACGTACAAATGTTTTCATCAGTCAGATACTCTAAATCATATATATATATATTTACAGGACGGCCAGTGCTACTCAACTTTTACTTAAGTGTATGATAGGCCGACAAAAAATGATTCATCTTTCAATTGTCATGGCGCCCATGCATGCATGCACAGCCATGAAAGAAAAAACCAAAATTGATTATGCTTACAAACAATTTTCATAGGACAAGTAAAGAGGAATGATCAAATATATATATTAAGAATAATAATAATTTTATTGCAGCAATAACAGCATCCAGATTCCAAACACAACATTATTCAACTTTTTAAGTACAAGACAAAAGGAAATATCAACGTACGTATATACATGACGTCCAACCGTATCGGAAGGACAAGAACTGGAACAGATCAAACAAATAAGTCTTATTCTTATTCATGCATGAATCCCATGCATGACGACGGACAGAAATCAACGTAAAAAAAAGCAGCGCACAACACAGGCATTTCCCACATCTGAGAGAGAGGACTTAAGAAGAATCAGTACTGTCCTCATCATCGTCCTCCGGAGCAGGCATATTCAGATCGAATTTCGGAGATTCTGGGTCTTCCTCTTGGGGCTGGTTCAGATCGATTCCCAGGCCTCCCGCTGGAGAAGAAGTGGAATCCTTAGCAGCCGAGGGCGCAGGCTCATCACCCTTACTTCCAATATCCACGTCACCTGCACCGGTCATCACAGGAGTCATTCTCGACATCACGCCCTGAGCCACGTTGAGAAGAGTCGAAGCGATTTCTTCTTGAGCCCGAGGGCCAATGCGCCCAGTGCCAGTTCCAGTTCCTGCTTCTACTTCTCGGTCTGGTGATCCTAAAGGGTCCCAGCTTCCAGTCGGGGGAGGAAACACCCCACGCCATTGACGCTCAGGATGGGACCTCATATGCCCAAACAAAGCCTTCCACGAGTTGAAGTGCTTGCCACAGACGACGCAGTCGGGGTCGCGCGTTGGTGGATCCAGTAACTCCACCTTCCTCTTAGGTTTTTGCGTGCCCATGCTCGATGAGCCCTGTTCCTCGTTTCGGCCTCTCCGCTTCCTCTTAGGACCCTCCGGGGGGGCTCCAACAACATCAACAGTATCAGTACCACCCTCAGCCCTAACGTTGTTTCCTCCGTTACCCCCAGTCTGTTGAGCCCTAGTTGGGGAAATCTTCTGATCAGTTCCTTGCATTGGGGCATCCTCTCCGACAGCATAAGCATGAATCTGAGGCGGCGTCTCACGCCCAAGTTGTTGTTGCTCATCGGAGGAGGAGGAGGAGGAATCTCCAGGGTTGGCCATGGATGATTGGAAATGACAAAGTACTGTGACTGAGACGACAAAGATTGAGAGATGTACTGTGTTTCTTTGGAGCACGGTTTCTCACCTTTGCACTAGCACCCCTTATATACCGAATGACGCAACGTTCCATAACGGTGGAGATGTGCTTAATTAAGCATGAAACGAAACGCCGTACCCTTTCCTTTTGCATGAAACGCCGTACCCTTTCCGTGAGTTCCGGAACTGTGGAGATGTGCTTAAGCATGAAAAAATGAGACGTTCCAACAAGGGTGGCGCAGTGGAAGTACGTGTCAAGGATGGCTTCGGTGCAGCTGGGCAACGCGCAACCGGCGAAGGGGCACATCGGCTTGGTAGTTTGCTGCGTCGGTAAGGGGAGGGCAGGATGCCATAGAGGGAGACTTTCGGGGACGTAAGACCGCATGGGCATACGTGGGAGGCGGAGGAGCAACCGGTGCAATTGTGAGTTCCTATAATGCCCTGTTTTGGTTTCCTAAAACAGATCGGCGTGTCACCTTACTTAAAGCTGCCATATTATATACAAAGGATAGGGATGGAGGTTTGGTCAGAGGTGGGAGAGCTTGAGGTTGACCTTGTGGCTGAGCGAATCTTCCCGGTGGTTGGGTACGCCTGAAATCGCGCAGGACGCTTGTGCGCTAGGGTCTGGCCCTTCGTTGCTTGAGTCGCGTGATTGGAAAGGTGCTTGGTACGATGGCCTATGGGGTCCCAAAGGTGGCGTTGCAGGGGTGGTTTACGTCGGAGCTGGCCTCTCTTGGTGGTGGCCGAATTGCTGGTTTCTCATGCATGGCGTTGGTGGAGTTCTCTGTTTTAGTGAGCGCAAAACAGGGGCTCTGAATATGGCTGTTGGGGGCGGTTTCCATGGTGTTTGGCATCGGGTGCTGGCTGGGTTGTCGTGGATTGCTTTTCCTGAGGTGGTTCAAAAACGCGCTGTGTGGCGAGGAGCCCCAGTGTGCGGACTGGGCTGAGTTCACTGCATAGGGGCACGGGCATGAGAGAGGCTGCGACGCGGGATTCGGTTTAAAATTGTGTGTTGTGGTAATTACATGTTTCATCGATCTGAGTTGTCTCATGTTATTTATCCATTTAATTGCATGCCTTGTGCAGGCCGTTCGGGGTTTACAATTCCATTGCTTTGGGAGCAAACAGTTGACTTTAGATAAATATATATATATATATAACCCTAAGTTTGAAATCGTAAATGATCTTGATCAGGAAAAAGCAGTACTGTGTGTTAAAGTTTCTTTGTTCCTTGACGGCATGTAATTTTTTAGCGTAATTCAAATATTGCTCGATCTACTTGCTTGTGACTATGTTATATATATGCAGCCTCGAGTACTGGTAGAGGATCGAGCAGCATTTTCTGCATCTGTACCTTGTCAAATATAACGATATTCCTCAAGGAAATAACATAAATTACAAGGTACAGATCATGTTATTTCCTTGATGAATACCGTTCTATTACATTTCCATCTACTTTATTACGTATCATAGTACTCGTTCAAATCATGGTTAGGGTGAACTATAAATTGGATTAAAATACCTTGATATTATGTATGCGCATATAGGGTTAAGTTATTGACTATTAATAGACGAGTGAAATCTTCAAAAAAGAAATGGCTACTACCGGATCAGTGTAGATAGAGTGGGACATCGTAAGCGTTGAATTATGAAATGTGGTAGAATGTTATAAATCATGATTCTAATGATATTTAAAGGTCTAATCAAATTAATATCCAGATTCTATCTTTAACAATAATCTAATTTTTGACAAATATTACTGATTATCTGCACCTTTTTCATACTACTTATAATTGAAAGCTACGTTAAATAATTAAAAAAAAAAAAAAAGTTGCTAAATGAATACGCGTACTCATTTATCTGTCGATCTGTATGTATATATGCATGTATATATATAATGTGTATGCGAGGGTTTGTTTATGTATAGCTAGGAACGTACTGGGCTATTTAACTAAGCTATTTAATTGTTCTTACGCCGCCTTCCTTAATTTGTTGATGCTGATCAACTGCTATCTGGCATCTGCATGTTGTTAGCGATGATCATGATATATATATATATATATATCTCAAGGTACGTAGGATTTACTAGTACTTGATCATCATGCATGTTAACCTTATAAAATGTATAAGCAAATATTCATGCGTTTCATGTGTACTTATAGATATATATATATATATATATATTTATATATGTTTTCAAATATTTCATACGTACAAAGATATACGCGATCTATTGAATAATTATATATATATATATAATATTGTACGTAGCTAGCTTATAGCTAGACACATGATGCAGTAATTGTATTTTCGTCATATCTGCGGGCATTCCTGATCTGATCAATCCAGCTTTATCATGATCAGCAAATTCCGGAATTCTCGAGACAAATTGGTCTCATGTTTTCCTTCAGATCATGCATGCATGGTCTCGGTTGACGCACCTGCATGTGCATTAATTTCTGGTTTCAATTGATGATCATATGACCGATGTAAGAAAAACAAGATGGAGGGAATTTCCTTTGCTTTCATATTCTCATTTTGCATGAAATGTTTATATATATACACTTGACTTTTATATACACTCAATACATAACTGATTACTAGCTATAAGACAAAAGAAAAGAATCAATACATAGCTAATCATAACAAAGAAGGAATAAAAGAATAAGGCTAGAAGCTTCTAGTCATCTTGATCAAGTCCTTCTTTACGTGCATCATTAGAGTAGGGCAAACGACTTGTAGCCATAGATGAATCTTGATAACAATGACCAGTAGCACTGGTATGTTCCAATTACAACACCCCCCCCCCCCCCCCCCCCCGCCCCCCCCCCCCCCCCAAAAAAAAAGATGGAGAGTAAAAGTTTACCACTCCCATCTTGAGCAAATGAGAGCAAAGATCAGTAGAAGAAGGCAAGGCTTTGGTGAGAAGATATGCAAGTTGCAAGTGTGTGGAGATCACATGAGAAGTGAAAACAGAACCATCAAGGATCTTCTCTCGAATTAGATAACAATCTAATTCAATGTGCTTGGCTCTCTTATGAAAAACTGGATTTGCAGTGATGTGGAGGGCTGCTTGATTATCATAAAAGAGTTTAGCAGCTTGAAAATGATGAATTTGAAGATCAGTCAGGGCAAATCTGAGCCTAGTAAGCTCAGAACAAGTTGCTGCCATAGCTTTGTATTTGGCTTCAGCTAAAAAGCATGAAACCACTGTTTGTTTCTTAGACTTCCAAGATATAAGAGAGTTGCCCGAAAGGACGCAATATCCAATCACGAATCGATGAGTATATGGGCAAGAAGCCCAATTCAAGTCACAATAAGCAAGGAGTTGCAAAGAGGAAGTTGTAGAAGATAGAATGCCTTGTCCTAAAGCTATCTTGATGTACCTAAGTACTTTGTAGGAAGCACCCAAGTGTACAGAGGTAGGAGTGGCAATTAATTGACTCAGTGTATGAACAACATAACTTATATCTGGGTGAGTAATAGTTAGATATAATAATCTCCCAATTAACCGATGATAAATGGAGGGGTCCTTTAACACACAACTAGTTTCCTTGCTTAATTTCAAATTTTGGTCCATTGGCACCTTGACAAGTTTGGAATCTAAAGTTCCTAAGTCAACAAGTATGTCCAAAGCATACTTGCGTTGGCAAATATGAATCCTTTGAGAACTATGAGCCACTTCAATACCAAGAAAGTAACGGAGTGAACCAAGGACGTCCTTAATCTTGAAATGATCATTCAAAAATTCTTTAAGGACTATTATAGAATCATGAGAGTCACTTGCCACAAGGATATCATCAACATATATAGATTAAAAGAGCTATAAAAAAGTCATTAGTTATCTTGACAAAAAGACTATAATCGACCTTGGATTGAGACCAAAAACCAATAAACATGAGGTAAGTTTAGCATACCATTGCCTAGAGGCTTGTTTCAAGCAATAGAGACTCTTCAATAACTTGCAAACTTGATTAGGGCCTCCTTTGGAATAAACAGGTAGTTTATTCATATAGATTTTCTCTTCTAAATCACTATGAAGGAAGGTATTATTGACATCAAATTGATACAAGTACCAACCTCGAACTATAACAATAGGCAATAGACATCTAAAAGTCACCATTTTTGCCACTGGTGAGAAAGTTTCAGTGTAAGCGATGCCTTCTTATTTGGTGTATCCCTGTAACAACCCGCTAGAAATTCAATTGTGAAATTTCTATTAACTTTAGGAATCTCGTGAAAACCCCATAAGTTTTCACGAATCCATTAATCGTATAGGTTTTTGTCTAACTACATAGTTAGTGTTATTATTTACTATGGTATCAGAAGTATGTTTTTGATTATTGGAGATAGTTAGAAGTGTCAAAATGTATTATGGTTTATGCCATTAGACTCGGAGGGTTATTTAAAGTCTTATGGCGCAATAACATTTTTTCATATTTTCGGACAAAACGTCTGTTCAAAACTGTAGATATTATTGGATAAAAAGAAATATCTTGAGATAATTTTCATGAATATTATTGGGTAAAAATATTTTGAATTAATTTTTATAGATATTATTAGATAAAAATATCTTAAGTTGATTTTTTATAGATATTATTGGATAGAATATTATGAGATAATCTTTTATAGATATTTTGAGTAGGAGAAAACTACACTCAACTCTCAACTCCAGCCTCATCTCTTCCATATCTCATCCATAAGTATCTCCAGCCACCTCTCCCCACGAAATTATCTTCATTTACACTTTCCATTGAAAGAATATCAAACACTCTCTCTCGGACAGCTTTTAGGAGGTCTTTTGCACACCCATTTTGAAGCTTTTGTAAGTGTTTTATCATAAAGTCTCCTTCATATAAGTTGTTCCTTTTTTAGTCTAGTTTACATGGATATCTTATTTGCCTCATTTGAAGATCATTTGGTCAGTAAAATATTGTATAAACTATAAAAAGGTCATTCTGGAAAATAAACTGGAGAATATGTTATAGTTTGGAGTTTTTGACCAAGCTAATGGATAGATATTGGTCCGAAATTTTTATGGAGTATTGTTAACATGTATATGTGACTATTGGTTGAGGATTTTTGCATGATTAAAGGTTTTGATGAAAGATTTTCTTAGATTTAGAAACTTAGAAACTGGAAGAAGAAAAATAGTTTCTGTTTTGAGAAAGTTTAACTCTTTGGTGGTCTAAACCTATTCCAATGACTTTGATAATTTTATTGGAGGATCCTAAGTATCTTATATACATGTTATATTATTATTTTGAAGATATTTGGTGTTAGTTTCAAAGATATGAAATTTTATACAAAGAGATATTCAAATAAGCCAAAGTGTGGATATTCTTGGCTAAATTTATGTTTTGGTTAATTTCTAACCATGTGATCTTGAATTAGAAGTTTATATATGTTTTAGGACATCTTTTTAAACCATGTGATGGTTTGGTTTGAAGATCATATATTTATAAGTCATAGATCAAGAGATTTATCAAAACTAGTTGAGGAAAAAGTTTCTGTTTTTGGACTAAGTGTAAAACCAAAAACTCCAAATGTTATTTTGTGATTTTGGTGACTTTAGTTTGATGATTTAAAGCATGGTTGATGTTAGGATGATATTATGAATATGTTAGAAGTAAGATTTGATTTTTGAAATTCTTGGAGATGTTTTGATTTAAGGTCAAAACTTGTGATTCAAGTACTTGAATCTTTTTACAAAAACGTTTGGTGTTAATTATTAGCTTTTTCTAAATGGATGTTTTAAGTATGGTTTTGAACTTAGGATTAGAAGATGTTTGTTGCAAAATTTTGGTTTAAGCATGAGTTTTGAAGTTGGAAGGAATTGCAATAAAAATCAAGGGAAATGGCCTATGGATGTTTCGGCCATAGTGTGTTCTTCATAGTTGTGTTTTGTTTTAAATTTTTCTGAGTTGATATTTAAGTTTAGGACAAAATTTATATGAGGAATGTAAATTTTGGAAACTTTTGGAGTTAGTATGCAAAATCCTTAAGTTATGGGTAAAACGGTCATTTTCCCACATGTAGAGAGTAAAATAAAAATTTTACTCTTTAAGTTAGTATTTTCCATATTTCAAATTATTAGTGATTTAGTTCTAACTTTTAGAATCACTAATTACAGTTCCTCGTGGTCGCACTTGAAGTTTTATAAGAAACCCGGAGATCGAGGTAAGTTAGCTTTTAACTTACTAGCAGTTTACTGTGTATGTGTGCTAAGTAAAGGAACTACAGTGTATGTATGTATGTTATCATATATGTCATGACATGCCAAGTTATCACGTAATTGTCTATTATACAGAACTTATTCTGTCATCAATTTTTATCTGTTACATAATATATTCTGTCATGTATTACTATACATTACAAGTATGTCATGTTAAATATGTTGTCTATTATATGTTATGCCATGTTACAAAATGTTTCTATCTCAAGTTGGTCATGTATTTCAAGTTATGTTCAAGTCACGTTATGTTACGTCAGGGCTTCAGTCATTTCGTATTCCAGTCACGTTTCATCTTGATTACTTATGTATGGGGTCACAGCAATTGTGACGCATACACTACGTGAGACACAACAATTGTGACATGTATAATACATGGGGCCACAACAACTGTGGAGTATGTATTTAAGCAGTTAAAGAATAAGTTTCCCTAGAATACATGGGGCCACAACAATTGTGGAGTATGTATTTACACGTAGAATACATGGGGCCACAACAACTGTGGAGTATGTATTTTTCATGTTAAGTCAAGTTTCAGATCAAGTTCATGTCAAGTTAAGTTCAGTTCATGTTTCAATTTAAGTTATGTCAATTATGCTATGCTGTACGCCAAGTTATGCTTTAATTACTTATGAATTTGATTATGCATTTATGCTTTTACTGTCATCCATGCATCATTAGCTTGTATGGAAGTTTTTTGTTAACTTACTGAGATTTGTAATCAAATCTCACTTTGGTAGTCCCAACTACCATTCCCCCCGAATAGTAGATCTTGTTACAGGACCTGAAGGAGAATTAGGAGCTGATCAACTAGACACAGTTGACTAAGCGACGGTGCGATGTCAATGTTAATATAGTAGTTAACGTAAATTACTACTTGTACAATGGAGTTACATCTTTAGTACTTTTTGGATCATAACCATTTTGGACTAGTGTTGTGATCTATTCAATGGGTCTTTATGTATGAAGTATGTTTTAAGCATTTGATATATTTTCAATTTGGTGCATAGTATTGCTAAAGAAAAAAATTATCCGCTGTGAATATTGCATAATGTTCGATGCATGTTAGGAACATTACATATTATATGTCATGAACGGGGGTAGGTAACCTTGTGTTGCATGTCTCGACGCTTTAAATGTCCGTCCGATCCCAAACGGAATTTGGGGGCGTCACAATCCCTTTGCAACTAAACAGGCATTTAACCTTTCCACACTACAATCTGAATTGTGCTTCACTTTATATACATATCTTAAATCAATAGGCTCTTTTCCAGGGGTAAATCTGTGAGAATCCAAGTGTTGTTTTGTTCTAAGGCATGCAATTCAGCATCCATTGATGTGCACCAGTTAGGATCTTTTTCTACTTCGTTGTAGCAAGTAGGCTAAAAAACAGAAGAAATAGAAAAAGAAAAACTTGGAAAGAAGGGGAAATTTTATCATAAGACAAGTAATTTTGTAATAGAAAGGAACAAGTAGAAGGAAGAGAAGCTACATGAACCTTGGACTGGGAAATGGGAGTCAAAGCAACCTCCTGGCAATGGAAGTCTTGAAGATAGTGAGGAGCTGTTTGAGCTCTAGTGGACCTGCGGAGAGTGGGCTCAATGGGAGAAAATGAGGATGTAAGAAGTGGAGAAACTGCATGCTCAGAAGGTGATTCAGCATGTATAGTGGCAGAAGGTGATGGAGTGTTATTAGTGGAACAAGGTACAGGTGAAGATATAGAAGTTGTGGGAGGAGGATAATCAAGAAAATCAAGTATAGGAGAAGTAATAACAAGTGGAGTGCCATGGTTAGAGTTAGTGGGATGGAGAGAAAGAAAATGAAAAGATTGTTCATTAAAAACAACATTCCTAGAGACAAAAGTATCTTGAGTTTCAAGATCCAAGAGTTTGTATCCCTCAACTCCAAAGGGGTAACATAAAAAGATACATTTTCTACCTCTGGATCAAATTTCTTGTGACCATGAGTAATGGTTGTGGCAAAACAAAGACATCTAAAAACTCTAAGGTGAGTATATATGGACTTGACAGAAAATAAAGCTTCATAAGGGGATTTATTGTCAAGGGAGTAGGGGTTCGGTTGATTAAGTAAATGGTTGTGGGGACACAATCATTCAAGAAATGCAAAGGTAAACTAGATTGAAAACAGAGGGCTTTAGCAACATTTAAAAATGTGTTAGTGTTTTTTCTCAACTATTCCATTTTGTTGAAGGGTTTCCACACAAGATCTTTGATGAATGATACCTTTTTGGTTAAAAAATTCTATCCTTTGGAATTCAATTCCATTATCACTTCAAAGCACTTTAATTTTAGTGTTAAATTGAGTTTCTATCCTATTATAGATGGACTCAAGGCATTTTCTGGTTTCTGACTTGGTGTGAAGTAAATAAACCCAAGTTGTTCTTAAAAAAAATCATCAATAATGGTTAAGAAGAATTTACTTCCATCATAGGCAGGTATAGAACACGGCCCCCAAAAGTCACAATGGATTATATCAAAAATAGCATGAGTTTTGTGATGCCTAGCAAGAAAAGAAAGTTTGTGTTGCTTAGCAATTGGACAAATAGAACAAGGGATAACTTTACTAGAACTGAAAGTGTCCTTTACAGTAGGATCATCAATTAAAACAAGCCTAGAATTAGAAGTGTGATGAAGACGACAATACCAAAGGTTAGATATATTCCTATTCTTTATGACAAAAGCTAAAGAAGGTGAAAATGTTGGCTGACATAGATGATAAAATTGCTGCAAGGACATTTGGAGCAATTGTTTCTAGCAGGAGATGATAGAGACTGCTCTTGACTTCACCCATTCCAATCGTAGTCCAGGTAGAAAGGTCCTAAATGAAGCAATGATTAGACAAGAAAAACAAGCATTAAGTGAGTGATTTTGTAAGTCTTTTGACAAAAATCAAATTAAAAGAAAAAGATGGTACACAAGACATTCTTGAGTAGAATGTTCTTAGTGACCTAAGCATTGCCTAAGTGGGTGACAGGAATGGAAATACTATTAAGCAATTTAACTAAGTAAGAAACTTTTGAAATGATAGAAGAAAATAAAGAAGTGTTACTATAATGTGATCAGTCTATTATCCAAGAAATCTCCTAAGAGTGCAGAGGTTTGTTACTAAAAGAGGAAAAACAAAGAGGTATACCAGATATTTTTGAAGCCTTAGGTTCACTAGAAGCAAGTTGACAAATAACCTATGCATGATTCACAGAGGAGGAAGTAGTAAAAAAAATCATTGTGCTGGAGCAGGTTCACAAGTTGCTGATATTGCTCCTTAGTGAAACTTACTCGATCCTCATGAATTTCCTCTGGGTTGGAGTCAACTAATAAACTGGTTTGATTAACAGATGGTCCAGGATTCTCTCCCTTATATAGTTTGTGCTCCAAAGGTTAGCCATGTAACTTATAACACTTTTCAACCAAATAATCGATCTGATTGTAGTGAGTGCAAATAGGAGCTTGTGTAGTCCCTATTTTGAAGCAATTGTCAAGGGTGTGACCTTGTATATGACAATGAGAGCAATATGGTATGTCCTTCCTCCATGATACAATTATGTCATTGCATTTTTTCCAAGTATCAAGTAAAGGATCTTCAGGGCTAGTGGGTTTGACAATGCTCCCATTGATGAAACCAAGCTTGTTCCTTGCTCTAAGAGCTCGACGCATAACTTGTGACCATGTTGCATAATTATCGGTGGTGAGAAGGTCGGCAACAAGGATAACACTAGTGATATCTCCATGGTCAACACGATAGGGATTCTTTGGGTCAAAAAAATTAAGAATGGGGGAAGAAGGTTTGTCATTTTCAGTGTTTGTTGATTGTTTTTCCATGATGATGAAAGGAGAAAAGAAATGTGAAAGGAAAAACAGAGGATCAACCTACCATATTCTCATTTTGCATGAAAAGTTTATGTACACTCGACTTTTATGTATACTAAATGCATAACTAATTGCTAGCTAAAAGACAAAATAAAAGAATCAATATACAGCTAATCATAACAGAAAAGGAATAAAAGAATAAGGCTACAAGCTTCGAGTCATCTTGGTCAGGTCCTTCTTTACGTGCATCATTAGAGGAGGGCAAACGACTTGTAGTAGCTGTAGATGAATCTTGATAACAACGACTTGTAGCACTGGCAACATAATATGGCCGGCACCGTTAAACTATTGATCATCAGTTTAATTTCCATATATCTACTTGCACCCACTAACGAATTAGGGGAAATTTAATGACAGATGAGTTGATCATGACACTTTACCGTTCCCATCCATGCATGCATGCAGTACTTTTTATATACTTACTCCAACTCTACCTCTTCTTAATTCGACAAAAATTGCCACGTATACACAAGTTTTCTTTTCTTTTCTTTTTTTTTAAAAAGACGGCTCAAGTAGATCCAATATTAACCACGTCATCAGTCTTAACTCATCAAAAAGCTAATTAAAAATAAATAAACTTTGGAATAAAGCTAATAGCCACGTCATTTACGTGTTGCATAGATTGACCATCGTACGTTCGTGTAATCAACTTTGGACGACGCGATCAAAGTTGAGCTGATGTCTTTCTCTTCTCTCCATAGCTAATAAATAATGCGATAATGGAATTGAGAAAAAAGCTAGGAGCTACCTATATCTTTGAACGGCGGAGCCATCGGCTTAGTGGAAGCATCATTCATGCCAAGGTTGGTGCCTTTCAACTTTTAAATCAATCAATATATATATAATAGCAATTACTTTTTCTTTTTTTATTTTAAAAAAAGGGAAAGGATTCTAAAGTCTTTGGTTACTTTGTAATCATGTTATTTTTTTATAATCTATTTAAAATTTGTAGGAAATTATTTATTAATTTATCTCATGTACTTTTTTTTTTAGTGCAAGTCTCGAATAGATAAGTCCAGTTTATACAAGTCATTATAAAAAAATAGATTTTATTTTAAAAAAATATAACAAAAACTAATTTTTATTAGTGAGATCTACTTTTTTACAAATGACTTGTATAAAACTTGTCTGTTCGGAATTTATATCTAGCATTACTCATTATTAATTACGAAATATAATTCACTTCAACTTAAATGATGATTTTTCAAATGAGAGCAAACTTTCTTATGAATCAACAGTGATCACTAGCCAAAAAGAAGAGAAAAGAAATAAATCAACCAGATTCAATTACGTCAAGCTGCACATTTTTTGTTTTTTCGTTCTTTTGGCATCAGATTTCAGTACCATGATGCTGTGGGTGAAATGCGAAACGGTGATGAATAGGTTAATGTTGGCTACTTTGGCTTTCCCTTTTCAATAAGTTCCAAACTCGTCACCACTTGACGTTGCATGGAAGGGCGGGCTGTTGGGATCTGCTGCTAAGCATTTTAGAGAGAGTTCTGCTGCCTGTGTTGAATATTGGCCCTCCATCCTCATATCCCTAAGGGTTTTCAACTTTCTTTTATTAGAAAGAGATGGCTTAAGCCATGCATTCAACCAGATATTTCTGCCGGCAATGACTAGGCCTTAAAAGCAGCACCTCGCCAAAGCCATATACACGATCACTCTTCGTCATGTACAGATGACTATCGTTTAATAATGGTCAATGCAGGAGTATTAGCCGATCATACTAAATATTAACACAGCAGAATGTTAAGACGGGGTATATATATATATATGTTATCCAGATTCACTTCATCAATCAAACACAGCAGAATGCTGCATTTGGTAGGTAAGGTAAAGGAAACAAAAATGAATTCTTAGAAACGGAATACTACCAATCATTTCAAAGTAGCAGCAACAAATTAAAGAAACAACTTAGAACTCCATCAAGCAATTTGAGGCCTTCAAATCTCTGTATGTGACTTTCTTTATCCGATCCTTCCTATCAGGTTATCAGATCCTATATTATCGGCAATAAATTAGAATATCATACTGAAACTATAGGCAGAAAAGAAAACATGGATTAAAGAAATACAAACATCATCGGGCCATCAAGCAGGATATCTGAGACCTTAAAATCTCTGTATATGGCTTTCTTTTCAGAAGTGTGCAAGTAATCCATGCCCCAACCTGATCGGCTGCTCCAATAGCTATTTTGAGCCAAATGTCCCATAAAAGCGGTTCAAAGGTAGGATTCCCTGCTAAACCAAAAAATCTCATTTACAATTAATCCTCGCACAAGTAATTTTTATTTTCTCGGTTTACTCCTCAAGCTCAGACTTCTACAAAGATGATGATCCAAGCTTCCCCTGCATAAACTCATACACAAGGAGCAGCTCCTTATCCTCCCAGCAATATACCAACAGCCTGAACAGGTTGGGATGAGATAGCCTTTTATATTACCTGTCTTGTGCATTTCAAAATGAACTTTAAAAATGGGAACCAAATTAGTAACATGTTTTGTGGATTTTAAGATTCATGTTTTAGAATATAATAAACACTGAAAAATGCATTCTTGGTATGGCCTTAAAAGCTAAACGGCATTTACTACCACATGCAGCATTTAATGGTTGAGTAATGTTCTAGTTGTGTGAAGGGGACCTGAAAAACCACATATCTTTCCCTTCATTGGTGTATTTGGGTTCAATTGCAACAGAGCATGTGAAGCAAAGTGGAACCTCAATTTCCTGTGTATGCTGGATTCAACAATAAAATATGAGGCTGCAAACAAGACTAAACACAGGAATAACAGTAAAATTAAATGCTTTGAAACAACTACATTGATGATATTTAGGGTTTAATTTATTACCTGCCACTCTTGGAAACCTTGCAAACTTTCTGGGTTCGATTTCTTGATAGAAACCCCCACTCCAGCACCTTTCCCAAAGCCTTCCTTGCCCAACAAAGTATCTGACTCGAAATTCTTAGTGGCAGTCATGAAATCCGCAAATCTAAATTTTTTCAAGTTGGGTATTCCCAAGACTTGCCCATTAGGATATGACTCGTCGATGCTCCCACTTTCTCCCTCTGAAAATTGACCCTTCCCAGTACTGCTGCTTGCCGCTGATGACCCTATGTTCTCGCTGCTTGATGTCACTAAGGAAAGGAAAACAACACGATCAAATATATAATTGCAGAAATTCTAATTTTAATTTTTTTTATAGGTAATTGAAGAAATTTTAATTAAAAGAAGAAATGGAATTACAGAAATTAAGAAACCAGATGATCACAACATTTACTTACAACACGTACGTAAGACTAGTTTGGAATATTACGTGGCGTAAGTGGTGATGTGGTGGTGGTAGGATAAACCTCATGAGAAAGAGATTCTTAGGCAAGACCCAAATCAAGCTATGATTCTTTACTAGGCTAATCTAACTTCAGGGCACAAGTTTATTGTTCAGAATTGCTACGTCAGTCTGGATTTTAATTACCACACTATAGTTCCTTTATGAACCACAACAAAAATAACAGGAAAAACCAATGGGATTAACGTTAGAATTTCATTGCATTGGGTATTACAATAGAGAATTACAATAAACACACCCCATCGCACAGAACTGGTGAGCTACAACAGCAAAATTGTTTCAATCCAAAGAGATCACTAACTAAAAAAAAAAAAAAGATTACTTCACATTGCTTTATGTAAATATTTATGTTTGTATCAAGTTTCAGCACCACGGTGCCTAGCATGAAAGGAAGAATGATGATGATTATGGTGTTGGCCTTGAGCTGCAGCAGTAGATTTGATTTTGTACTTCTTTGGATTTCCCTTGATTGCTTCAATAAGTTCCAAAGCCGCCACCACTTCTTTCATAGAAGGGCGGCCTTTTGGATCCGATGCCAGGCATTTTAAAGTGAGTTCTGCTGCCTGTAACACTGCCTTCGATGAATATTGGCCCTCCATCCTTGTGTCCATAATGGTTTTCAACTTTCTTTTATTAGAAAGAGATGGTCTAAGCCATTCAACCAGATTTTGCTGCCCGCTAGGCCTTTTCGTATCAAGTGCCCGTAAACCCGTTAGAATTTCAAGCAGCACCACACCGAAGCCATACACATCACTCTTCACGTACAAATGACCTGTTGAATGATAGGCAATGGCAGGCGTATTAGGTGGTTTCCTCGACCAAAAAATAAAAGATTGCACTTAATGTTCAAATTATGGCTTAATTGTCGAGTTAAACGGACATCAGAAATTCATTTGTGTATTGAATTTACAAGACTTCGTTATATAATTCTCCGTTTCCATAAATTTCTGAGATTTGTTAGAGATATCATTACCTGTTGCTATATATTCTGGAGCAGCATAACCATATGTGCCCATAATCCTAGTTGTCACATGGGAGTCACCACCAGAAGGCCCCAGTTTTGCCAAGCCAAAATCTGAGATTTTTGCATTGTAGTTCTGTAGGAGTAAAAACGTATATAAAAACACAGATAAATATGTATTATATCTGTCCCATATCCGATGGTTTTAAAATATCCATTTAATATAGGCGATGTGTAAATTTCTTTATCAAACTACTGACTTGGTGGAAACAATGTATACCACTAGCCACCGTTATGATACATAGGAACACGCCAATATTTTGCAACAGGCATGATTGGATCATTTTGTGCACATGGGTGATAATCAAGTCATAACCTTCAACCAGTTTTCAGGTTTAGTAATCCTAGTGCTCTGTTTTATTCTTCAAAAGTCTCATGGATTAAAACGCATTGATATTATACTCCAACAACAACATTATTGCAAAAAGGTATCAGGTTTAGTAAAGCTATTGTTCCTTTTGATCTTCAAAAGTTTCATGGAGTGAACGGCATTTTCAATTATACTCCAACCACAAACTACAACTAAAATGACACAGGTTCATGTGTCTTCTTCAGCAACCCTTCATAATCATCAATCAAAAAGGACGATGCTGCATTTTGTAGCCAAATCAATCAAAAGGAAACAAAATGAATTTCCGAATAACAAGATGCTATCATTCATTTCAAAATAGAAGTTACCTTCGTATCTGGTTTTGAATTCTGATATTATTTGCAACAATTAGAGTATTAGATAGTAACACTACAGTTAGAAAAGAATATATGAATCACAGAGACAAACCTCATCAAGCAGTATATTTGAGGCCTTAAAATCTCTGTATATGACTTCCCTTTCTGAAGTGTGTAGGAAAGCCAGGCCGCGAGCTGCTCCAATAGCTATTTTGAGTCGTATGTCCCAAGAAAGCGGTTCAATGTTAGGATTCCCTGCCGAACCACAAAACTCATTCAGTTAACAAGCTAATCCAGCAAAAGCAGTTTTTGTTTTTTAAATTTTCTCCTCAAACTCATACTTCTAAAAAGATGATTCTCCAAGCTCCCCCTCTGCATGTACTCATACACAAGTAGTAGCTCTTTTTCCTCCAAACAGTACCCCAGTAGCTTGACCAGGTTGGGATGAGATAGTCTTCCTAAAAAATTTACTTCTGACTGCACAATCAGATCGAAACAGAAAAATAAAAAAAAGATATTAGTGGCAGCAGAAATATTTATATTAGAAAGTCTTAAAAATATAGGGAACTGGTCAAACTAACCAGAGGCCCAAACTCTACCACTAATTTTGGGTAGTTAACCAAATTCAATAGGTCATTTCACATAACATATGAAGTATAAAATATGTAAGATGTTAATGCATTAGTTTTTCATGTTGACTGAGGCTTTAGTAACATATTGGCAATTGCAAAGTAGAGAGAAACTAAGTCCCGAAAGGATTTCAGTGAAACGATTAGTCTACACCCAGGATTTTAGTTGATTAGAAACAGGTATAGTGAATTACAAACTACTGAACTTTAGTAAGAGTAGATTTTCAGTCTAGTCAAGCATTACAATGGACCAAGTTCTAATCTTATTGCTATTCCTTTAGGGTCACGCCTAATCTCATTGCTATTCTTTTGTTCTTTCTTTTTTGTGATTAATCGGGTGTCAAAACAAACCTAAGCTCAAATTGGAACCGAATTAGTGATGGGTTGGTTGAATAGTAAGATTCAATTCTTGAAATTAACCAAAATAAGTATACATCGAAAAACTCATTATTGCGCTGGCCTATATGCTAAATGGCGTTGACTAACACATGGACGTTTCAAGGTTAAGCAATGTGCCAGCAGCGTGAACATCGGTGGTGATCTTAAAAGCCGCACCTCTTTCCCTCCGTCGGTAGAACAAATCATGTGATACAAGTGGGGACCCCATGCAATTTGATATATGCTGGATTCCACAATGAGATGAGATATGGGGCTGTACTTAAAATGCAAAAATGATTGCAACCAGTGGCAGCCCTTTCTTCCCCCATCTTTGGTTTCATGATAAGTAGTGCATAAAAATATAATCAAATATAGGCTGCAGAATATAGAAAAAGATCATAAATTACACGCTTCTTGAAGACTTTGTTAATGATATTGAAAGTTAGAATTAAATACCCAACTGCTATATGAAGGATTCCACAATGGAATATCAGCTGTAATTAAGCCCAAACACGATTCCAACAATTAATATCACTATCGCTTTTTCTTTTTCATTGTTCCAAAAAAATAAAATATAATGTTTTCTGCAGAACATAGAAATGACAGTAAATTGAGTGCTTAACAAAGACTGTTGACGATTCTTAGAGTTGGAATTAATACCTGCCACTCTTGGAAACCTTGCGTACTTTGTGAGCTCAATTTCTTGATAGCAACCTGCATGCCGGTGCCAACCTTACAGGGTGTGAGTGTCTTCTCATCCATCCAACCCTTGAAAACTTTCCCAAAGCCTCCCTCTCCCAACAAAGAATCCGTCTTGAAATTCCTGGTCGACGTCTTTAAATCCGAAAGGCTGAATTCTTTCAAGTTGGGCATTTCCAGGATTTTCCCATCAGGATATGACTCGTCAACGCTTCCAATTGTTCCCTCTGAAAATTGACTCTTCCCGGTACTGCTGCTTGTCCCCGATGATCCCATGTTCTTGCCGCTTGATGTTGCTAAGAAAATGGAAAACAACAGAATCAAATATAATAATTAGTAGGCATTAAAAGAAGAAATGGAAAAACAGAAATTAAAGAAAGGGGTAATGAAGATTAATTTGGAATGCAAACCAGGAGTCGTAGGTAGTGAGGTGCTGGCAGTAGGATCAGACTCATGAGCGAGAGATCCATAGCAAAGACCCATATCCTCCTATGATTCTTATGCCCGTTACCACGCCAACAAGATGAGATTAACTTGCTTATAAGCTATAGCTGAGTCCAAGGAGAAAAGGCAAAGGCTGCAAGAGGCTGGAGAGAATGGAAAAGTGGAGTTCCATTATGTGTACGTTTATATATAATAGATAATAGATATAGCATGTGTGGAATAAGGAATATGGATACTTTTATTTACTCGTTGGACTTTTTGCGACGCAGTTACCATGAATTCGCTATGTTCTTTCATAGAAAGCTGACGAGGTTCAATTTCAAAGGTAATCACTTATAATTTCATTTTTAACCTTCCTTTCTTTAATCGGTCGCTATTTTTGTCGCAATATCGTAGTCAACGAACGACCGAACCGCGTGTCTAGGCGAATTGTCCACCCTTTTTACGACGTCCGTGTGCGAAGCGAGTGGTCGGGAGTCACAAAGTAACTTTTGATTGGATTTTATTGTATTTTTTTTTTATTATTATTATTCAAAGCAAGCAACAACAGAACAGAAATGCGTTGGAAATGAAAAACGCTAGTGTTCAGGAAGGAAATTCAAAGGAAACATTCTGCTGTTTAAGAGTGCGCACATTGATTTGAAACGTCTGTAGATTTTTCAAAAATTCAAATGGCTGACTGCAATGTAGCATATCTTTTACTGTACTGCGAAAAAGACCAGTAGAAGCTTTAACTTTACCAATACAAAGTTAGGCAGTCCATGCAGCCTCCCATGCATTATGATTCCTTCAGTGTACCAAACTTTCTGTGGAAATTACAAATTCATGATAGGATCTACATAGGTGCCTCTTTTGTCTTCCGTATATAGTACAGGCTTTCTGTGATTATCAATGGCTCTATTTCATAATTACCAATAAAACAGAATTATAAAAATACTTGTATATTTGCATTACTCTCACCAGATAACAACCAAATTCAAGACTGCAAATTAAGAGTTAAAAGTGGTGGGTTTCTCTATTTTTCAGGCCTAGGGTAGATTCTTGGTAAATCAAGACAAATTATAAGCTAAGAAAAAGGAAGAAAGATCCAAAAGTAAACTGCTTTCTTGCACGAGTGAAAAGGCATGTAACTAAGGAAGAGTGTGCAGTTCAAATTGAGATGCGCGTGGTTTGAAGATTAAACGAGCACATCGTAAGCATTTTCCATACTAATTACTATAGAAGCAACTTCTTGGTTCCTTCCTAATGGCTTTCAAAGCCATTTCCATTCTAAAAATGGCAAGTTAATTTGGTGTCGTATCCGGCGATGGAATACTTATACGACACTAAAAATCTTCACTAAAATTTGCCATGTGTGTTGGGAATCCACACTAGTGAGTAATGAGATCGAGTATGGTCTAGAAGAATTTACATGGATGTTGCGAAGGGAGGAAGACGCGGCTCAATACAAATTGAGATCTAAAGTAAAATTTAAGTGAGTTATTCATAATTATATTACAATAAAATATAAATTATTATATGGAATATTTTCAAAATTTTCAATAAAATATATTTTATTTAAAATATGTAAATAAAATTTTTTTGAAATTATATTTAATACAATAACTTGAACGAGGTCTCAATGTAAATTTTGTGTTTGAATTTAACAAGATCTTAAAAAATATTTAAAATAGAAATAATTCATTGTAATAAATATTAAATTTAATATTATGGAATCTTGCACACATCAAAAAATATAAAATTATTTAAAATTTTATCTAATAAAATAATTTTTTTAAAATAAAAACTAAAAACTCCTTATTTTAATTTTTGAAAACCTTATAAAATGAGGGCATTAGGCAATAGCGTAAATAGCCTTCCCGCGGGGGGGGGGGGGGGGGGGACTTTCTGGATGTCCTCGACACGACTATCTCCATCAATGACCAAAGATAGTTGGAATCTTTTTATAATATTCCAACCCCTGTGGATCATGTTGTTTTATTAGGTCTGACCACTTAATTGTTAATAAATATAGTAGATGTATGATTTAACTTTCGGAAACTTTGATGATCCGATCGAGGGTGAAGACGAGTGGAAAATTCAGATTTACTTTTTTCTTTCTTTGGTAATCAAAGCTTTCCCTTTGATCTATATATATATTACTTGACTTTGGAAATTGGATATGAAGACTCTGGAAGTTCAGTTTTAGCTGTTTGGAAGTAGAAAACGTGATAATCAATCGAAAATGACTTGGAGAATTCCATCCAGTTTATAGTCTCTGCTGAACACGGAAATAGATGGACAAAACTAATCCGTCTTACTCGGTTTCAGTGACTTTGGAGTCAGTGAGGTCGAGCTACTCGTTGGTCTCTCTACATGTGCATTTCAAAGTTGATTGATTTTTTTTAATTTTATGTCACCATCTGATAATCCGGATCTGGGCCCTCGAAATATACGGCTTTTTCATGAATGGCAGCTTTTTATTTTGGAGTTGCTGTTTAATCCATGCACGTCTTTATGGTGAAGTCGATGGTGGTGGGGCTCTGTGTCTCCGGCCTGGCATGCACCTTCCGATTCCTTTTGGAGATTTACTGCGCTTTTTTACAGCATTAGTAATGAATTTTTTATTTTTATATTAAAAATTAATTTTAAATATTAAGAAAAATTTTTACATTAGATTATATATTTTTTGATCAAATAATAATAAAATAATAAAAAAAAAAAAAAAAAGAAAGAGTTGGGAAGAGAGAAAAAAATAATAAAATAATATTTGAAGAAGGAAAATGACATCTTTAAAGATGAATAATTACTGTTCGTAGTTATTTAAAATTATAAAGATAGATAAGCCAATGTAGGTGATTTTAAAGTAAGTTTATTCAAATTTGAGAATAAAAATGAAGATGAATAAATCATTGCTAGTGCTCTTAAAAAATAATGAAAATCTTATTACTATTCTATTATTTTTTTATTAATTTTTTAATTTTGAAAAAAAATTTATTTTACTTAATAATTAAATAAATGAATATCAGTAAAATTATATATTTTTTTAATTTTTTTTTAAGATTAAAAATATTAAAAAAATACATTATAAATAGTAAAATAGTGGTGAAAGAGTTATAAGTATCTCACTACCCTTTTTTAAATGAACAAATATGCGCAAATGAAAATAACTGAAACCAGAATGTCAAGATGAAGGAGCATATAAATTTTTCTTTTTCTTTTTTACCTAAGCAAGGTCTAGTCCTGCATGATTGGAACAATTAGAGCATTAGTAGTAAACTAGCTTTACTTTAACCAAAATTTGATTAGAAATTTATTTGTTTTCATTTAGTTAGTGAAGAAATTTATTGATCTAACTCATCTTGTAAAATCGGTTCAACAAAAAATTGTTGCTCATTGCTTATAAACATGTACAAAATTTTGTTCATAGGCAATGTGGTATTTATTCCACAACATTCTTCCTCACGTGCAGGTCAATATATTTCTTGATCCTTATCACAAGATAAGTAGTTTGGGGGGCCATTCATCCTGTGTTAGGTTCTGATACAATGAAAAAATTTATGGACCTAACTCATATCATAAAACCGACTCAATAAGAGAGAGTTGTTCATTGCTTATAAACATGTCCAAGACCTTATCCACAGGCAATGTGTGATTTATTTCTCAACAGTTAGTCAATAACAGACTCTCTGGTGTTGGTGTTATTGAATTTTCAACTTTTATCTTAACTCATCTCGTTTCGTTTGTTTTTACAAATGAAATGAGATGAGTTGAGATAAAAGTTAAAAGTTGAATAAAATATTATTAAAATATATTTTTTTAATATTATTTTTATTTTAAGATTTGAAAAAGTTGAATTGTTTATTTTATTTTGTGTAAGAATTTGAAAAAATTATAATGATTAGATGAAATGAAATGAAAAATTTTGTGAAAGTAAACAAGATATATCTGATTCTCTATTTCATTTAAATATTTATTTCTATTCTTTCTTTACTGTTTTTATTCTTATGATAGTTGGAAAGTTTATTTAAGCTAATCATTTAAAAAACGGATACACATAAAAAAAATAAAAAATAAAAAATAAAAAAGAAGAAGAAGAAGAAGATAATTTTTAATAAATATATTGTCAATTCAACATAACTACTATAAACGTAAATGTAAAATATGATAATTCAACATGTTACTTTGCAGACATACACCAACTAAATGTAAAATATGATAATTTTTCTATTGATTTGTTTTTCTCTAGTATCTAGAAAGATGCATAAAGAAATAAAATAAACAAAAAAATTTGAATGGCCAGCGTATTTGACTCAACGATTTGACTTATTCCTGTTTATTTAACTAATTCCATCGTAGACTATTTCTTTATACAACTGGCTAAAATATAGCCACTCAATGGCAATCACAATGGCTCTGCCGTGCTCAATGCTCTTATAGACATAGATGGGTCGAAAATCATTGAATTGAATCCATTTTATCTACTTTGCAAGAAACAACAACCAACTTATCTATATTTGACTTGACAGCTCATGAGGTTACCAAAAGCACAACAGTTGAGAGGCAATAAAGGCAAGCGATAAGCCACTTGGAGAAAAATATTTAATATTCTTTATAATTTCTTCCACGCAAAAACATCCGACATTTGGTTGGATTCAAAAATAATAATAATAAATAGATAGAGCTATATATGGTTGGACTCTAGACAGGGACTTCACTGGTGAATATTTTCTTATTTGATACCTTTAACCAAAGGCAATGATATCATAACTATTTTATAAATCATTTTGTAATTAATCAATATAACCAAATTGTCCATGCCAGAATCTGATTACATCAAGGAGGTTTTGTCCACTAGAAATCTGAGTTTCAAAGCTTTCCTACATTTGCCTCAAGCCTCTGTCAACAAAATGTAGCCATCTCCTCATACAGATAGAGCAAACTCGTGAATTATATATCAGTGTATCAACCGACTACTTGCTGGATATTTCTTCAACCCAATCTCGGCCATTTTCTGTCTCAACTTCATAGCTTCTTCCCATTTTCCCTCCCCAGAGTAAATGTTAGAGAGTATAACATATGAAGCATGATCGTTGGCATCAAGTTCTATAATTTCTGTTGCAGATTTTTCTGCAATTTTTGTGTTTGCATAAATCCTACAAGCACTAAGTAAACTTCTCCATGCCAAAACACTTCCATCATTTTTAATGAATTGGTACGCCTCCTCGAGCTTTCCAGCCCGACCATATGCATCAATCAAGCAGGAATAATGTTCAGATTCTGGCCTAATACGATACTTCTTGTGCATCAAATTAAAAAAATATAAACTCTTTTCTGTGTAACCTGCATGGCTGCAAGCTGATAGAAGAGCTAAGAATGTGATATGATTGGGCATTAAACTCATCTTCTCCATCTCGCTGAATATTTCTATTGCCTCCAGGGCTTTCCCATGCAGTGCGAGTCCAGAAATCATGGCATTGTAAGTTACTTCATTTGACCTTTGCCCTTCATTAAAAACTTTTCTAGATTCCTCATGGTCTCCACATTTAGCATACATATCTATGATCGAGCTCCCAACATAGACATCTCTATGAAAACCACACTTGATAATGAAAGCATGAAACTGTTTGCCTACATCTATAGCTACAACTTTCGAGCAAGCTGCAAGGCATGATGGAAGGCTATAACTGGTGAAATGGACCCCATTTGCTAGCATCTGTTTGCAAAGTTGCAGAGCCTCTAAATCATACCCATTCTGTTGATAACAACTAACTATAGAACTCCAAGAAGTTTCATCCTTCTCAGCCAAATCATTGAAACACTTGTAAGCATCATCTATAGTTCCACACTCGGAGTACATGTGGACTAGTGCATTCCCAACTGGAGTTTCAAGACTTTGAATTGATTTCACTATCACGGAATGGATCTGCACACCTGTGACCATATCTGATTTACTCTGACAAGACTTTAGAACAGCAATTAGACTGCCTGCATCAGGTTTCAGTAAGTCAGTCAAGCAAAGTTCTTGAAACATTTGGATGCAAGAAAGAGAGCCCTCCTTCATTTGAGCATAACCCGAGATCATTGAGTTCCATGCAACAATATCTTTCATATCAATTTTTCTGAACAAATTCTCTGCTTCACATATATTGCCTGAATCTGCATAAAGAGCTAAAAGAACACTTGCAACAAAACAGTTTCTTCCACATCCGCTCTTTATCATTTGGGCGTGGACTTGAATTGCTGTGTTCAAGTCTCCATTCTCAGCACAACCTTTTAATGTACTTGACAATGCATGTTGATCGGGTCTCATGCCTTGTCTACACATTTCCCTGAACAAAATGATAGCTTCCTCTCCTCGACCATTTCTCGTATGACCCGAAATGATGGAGCTCCAAACAAACATATCTTTCTCCTCCATGGAATCGAAGACTTTCCAGCTTGAAGCCATATCACCGCACTTACCATAAAAATCCACTAAAGCACTGCCCACCACAACATCATCTTCAGCGTGAAACTTCACAGCAAGTGCATGTATTTGCTCCACCTCTCTTAATAAACAACAACACCTGAGCAAGCTCGTAAAGGTAAAATCATTGGGCTCCAACTGATCAGACACCCGCATATCCGAAAACAATCTTGAAACCCTACCAGAATCACCAACTTGTGCAACCGCAGAAATCATAACATTCCATGTAACTCTATCTTTGGTAAACAACCCATCAAAAACACGACACGCATCATCAAGATCATTCCCAATCTTGAAATACATGTCCACTAGAACGCTACCCGCAAACTCATTACTCTCAAGCCCCAGTTGAACCATCAAGCCATGAATTTGCTGACCCAGTTCGCGAGAACTAAGACCGGTACAAGCCCGAACGGCGATAGAAAAAGTAAATTTGTTTGGTTTATCACCCGTTTCAAGCAATCCTTTGAACATTTTCATAGCTCTCCCAAAAGACCCATCATGAACATAAGCCGTAATCATTGAAGTCCACGTCACCACGTTCTTGCGAGGCATTTTGTCGAACAAGAAGTCTGCATGATCTAAAGCGTTACATTTCGTGTAAAGGCTCAAAAGGGTGTTTGCGACATGGGTTTCTGAGATTGCTCGCGACACTACAAGCTTTGCATGGATTTGGTTACACTCGCTGATCGATATAGGCTTTGACTTCTTCTGAATTAGCAGTACAATGGACGGTTCGGGCACTCTAGGGGGGATGGCGTCAATGGCGCCGGGGAGAGAGCATGAAAAGAATTTGATCAAGGTTGACCGAAGAAGCATCCCTATCGGACGGCTCTGATTCTCAGACAAGATGTCTTTGATCGATGCGGCACTGGCAGAGCGGTGAATCTTTATCCGGTTTGTAATTTAGAAAATTTATTTTTCGGCTTTTAAGAACTAAATCACTTGACTTTTGCTCTTAATCATCAAATTAACCTAGTGAAAAGGAGAAAATTAAATGAAGACGAAAATGATGAAAATATTAACAAGTGCATCGCAATATTCTCATATATAGGGGAGAGGTCATGCAATGCATACAAAAATCAATTATCCATCTCTCGGAGTCAACACTTGTGATCCGCAGCTACATTCTACATCTAAGACTACTTTATTTATGTAATCCCATGTTCATTTCATTTGCCTATGAAACACACCTCTGCCTCTGGTGCCACTTATCAAGCATGCATGCACCTTTATATAGTCCTTTCCATGTATATTTGGGTTTGTCCAGAGGTATCTCCGCCTTAAAGCTAATGGGCAAACCTCAGAAAGGTCCAACAACATAAGGAGTGCGGTTTGCGTGTGTTAAGGTGCTAGACGACAAGGCTAACCTCGGATTCTAATCCCTTATTTCAGATAGAATTTTGTTACGTACAAAAATACAATCGCACACTAATACTGATTTATTTATATCTAAAATTTAAATCAACACTATTTTTAATAAAATATATTTTTTATCAATCACATCATATTAATATATAGATTAATATACAATTATACTTGCAATCATATTTTACCTTTCAAAGAAGCCAATATCCAAACAAATCACTTCGGATCACTCCACTACTGTGGATTTTACAAATTGCTCCTTTTTCTTTTTTTTTCTTTCTTTAGTTTTTCCGAGTGTTTCGCCCGAAAATTTCAGACGTAAACAACAATCAAACGGATATATTATTATGTTAAAAGGCTTTTAAAAGACAAATTGCCCTTTATTTATATTTATTTGCTTACCTCCTTCGAATTGCAACCAATGAAGAACATCATCGTCCAAACTCGTCATAAAACCCGGCTTCTTCGCCTCATGAGCCGACCCTGTTCCTTCTATCTGCCGACTTGTTCTTGAAGCACTTGTTTTTCAATGATCATCATCTTGTATTCTTCATGGAATCTTCTGACACCCATTTCTTAAAAGATCTCTTAGTCTTTCAAAACACTATAAACGAAGGTATCCGAGTCCCACCCCAGGGAATTTGTTTTTCAAAGCACAAGCCTTTTTCTCTTGTTTTTCTTTTTCCAAAATGAAGAAAATTCTGTCATAAAAAGTGGTATTTCTCAACATTTGATCTTTTGTTTTTCGTGTTTTGGTTGCAGAATTGATCAGGAGCATGCATGTATACCAGTTGGAGAATGGGAAGGAAAATGAAGTTGAGAGGGGGTTTTTGTTCTCGGTCAGTGGGTCCTACATGGAAATTGAAGCCAACCCAGCTCTCTTCTTGCTTAAGTTCCGGCCTTCCGAAGTTTTTGAAGGGCTTATGAACGGCTTTTGGCTTTGCATATTTGCATATCATGCCGATCGTTCGCCTCATCTCGCATGCATTCCTTCTCTGCTTTCAATCTCCAGGTACACTATTATCCGAATTCTCCATCTTTCAAAGCTTTCTTCTTTTATTTGCCTGTCTCAATTTTAGGTACCCATTTGCTAGATTGACTTATTTTAACTCAAATGATTACCTTTTGATTTCATGATATATATCGAAGCATGATATTTCTTGTACACACAGAAACTGGTTTTTGTTAGAAAATAACTGCAAAGATTTGTGTGTGGGTATATTGCGGTATAAACAGAAGACAGCAAATATAATCACGCAGGACCATCAAAAAGCCATTTTGGTGTTATAAGACTTACGTAGATGAGAAACTGGTTTTAGTGGCTGAAGTAAGGCAGCAGTAGCTTGTTTAAGGATGATGTGCCATGACAAGTTTCCTTCTAGGGACTTGGGATCTGAAAACACTTTCCAAGTAGCCTCTCCCTCTCTTGGCCTTATTCTTGAAGGCTGTTTGGGCATGAAAATAAGCGAAGGGGTTGCCATGTGGAACCAGATCTGTTTCAAGAAATCACTTTTTCTGTTTTGAAGCCAGGGCTTCAGATACTGAAAATCACACGCCCAGAAAAGCATCGGAGCAATCTTCAATAAAAGTAGTGGAGATGCTTTATGATAATGGTCACCCCGTTCTTGGTAATGCTTGGTGTTGTTGATCTAGTCTCTCCTTTTTCTCCCTTACCAAACACCACAGATAGAATAATTTTATTTCAAGGATTTTACACCATAGTATAAATTGATTTGGAAGAGATATCTTATAATTTAAGTTTTACAAATAAAATTATGCCACGTAGATAATGTGTAGTGTAAAGGTCTTCAAATAGCACTTCTCACTGAAATATTATTAACATTTTAGCAGCAGATTGTGGACTTAGACCTTCATAACAAGCTTATCACTAATGTGGTTGACTTGGTCTTTAACTATCTATTGTTAGTTTTATTATATATTACGTCTTGGTGGGCGTCAGGATGCCCGCTGAAAGTTCTATGAATTCGGTTCTTGGTAGCATTTCCCCTATTTTCTCTGCTTTTCAAAACCACAGAAAACGATAATTTTTGTGAATTTCAATTGACAAAATCATCCCTCTCCTAATTCATATTAATTTAATAGAGGTTCTATCTATCATATGGTCTGAACTGCTTATCAATCCTAACTCCAGTCATGCCACTTCTTTTTTTGTAATCAGTATGCCACTTCTTGCTGGACTATGAGTAGAACTTTCATGTTGTGATTCCAAGTTGGCTGATAAACTAGCCTTTCCTGTTCCTAACTTCCTTTTTAAATCATTCAGAAATCCCAAGCTGAAGTCAGTGCCAACATTGTCAGGCGATCTTCAAATTATTTTGGAGTTGGGCTGCAGAAGGGAAGACAGTGAGCCATCACAATTTGCAGAGGAGGAAACATGCCAAGAGAACTATGTAAATTATCATCAATCCAAGAAAAGTTTGCCCATACTTCATCAGGATCTTAACTGCCTTCCTTATCCAGCAAGCATGTCTGAATTATCTGAAGATCAACATAAGGAGCAATGTTCAACAGGTTTAATGCTTGTCTATCTGTTTTGTATAACTTTCTACATTGAGTCAAATCCTTGGTTTTGTTTTCCTCCTCTCTTTTTTCCCTCTGTCTAAAGCATTGCAATACCGTGGAGCTGAAGTCAAGCTTTGATCTTGGCAATTCTTATATACAAAAGAGAAAAGGTTTCATCTCAGCAACAACTCAAATCAGAATGCTAGAACTTGATTAATGTTCAATAGATAATATTTTGAAGAGAGAGGGAGAGAGAGCAGGTTGATAATGTCAATTTCTCTCATAATATTGACAACGTAGTTTGTTGTTGCAATAGCAGGTTGATAATGTCAATTTCTCTCATAATATTGACAACATAATTTGTTGTTGCAATAGCAGGTTGATAATGTCAATTTCTCTCATAATATTGACAACGTAGTTTGTTGTTGCAATAGTGTTGTTGACTCTATTCAGTTCCTTTTATGAAAGCAAATCACAAATGGTTATTGTATACTATACAATTTCGATCTACCTTATGCAGGAAAAGAGTGTTTCCTCTGGAAAAAGAATTTGAAAGTTTCATTTCATTCTTCCTTTTGACTTCAGAATTTTACTGAATTCTTCAGATTTGATATCTTAAAGATAGGATGGAAGAGTGCAGGTATTGTAGACAATAAGAAAAAGAGGGCAGCCAGTGAACACATTGCAAGCATTGCTCTATCAGATCTAGCCAAGTATTTTGATCTTCCAATCACAGAAGCTTCAAGAAATTTGAAAGTTGGACTTACAGTTCTCAAGAAGAAATGTAGAGAATTAGGTATTCCTCGTTGGCCACATAGGAAGATCAAATCCCTTGATGGTCTCATTCAAGATCTTCAGGTTCTTTCTCTTTTCCCTCCCTAATATGTTTACTTTTGCTGCACAATGTTCCATATTATAGTCGTCTTCAAAACAGGTTTCAACTCTATATTTATTTTGTAGTTCTGTTGCACCATTCAATGGAGATAGTTCTTGCCTGGTGCACACTTACCACAACAACCATAAAAAAAAGTTTTTCCCGGTACATGACCTGACGTTTTCTCCTTCTGTTAACTTTGGCTTCTGTCATTAAAGCATTTGTACCAGATTTGTAAAATAGAAGGAAAGCAAAAGTATAGAAGAAAAAAAAGACAGTAGGAATTCAATTGATGCTATGGCAGTAACTGTAATAATCAGCCCCCTGAACCAAAATTTCTCACTTTGGTAAATGCTGATGCAAGAATAGCTGTGACGCATTTCCATTTATTACATGGCAAAGTAATTCTTCTATTCTACACGTATGCACGTTCATGGGCAAGCATGTATCTTAGCTTGTGATTTGTGAGCACACCCACAAACGTATCTATCGCAATTTGGTACATGAAGAGTTTATATAGACCTATTGGCAGGAAGAGGCAAAACGCCAACAGCAGGAGAATGAGGCAGCTGCCATGGCAGTGGCAAAAAGGAGAAGGATGTTGGAGAGCGAAAAAGAAAATATAGAGAGAAAACCCTTCATGGAGTTGCAGACCGAGACCAAAAGATTCAGGCAAGATGTTTTCAAAAGAAGGCATAGAGCTAGAGCTCTTAGAAACCATGGCCTATCAATATCAATCAATCAGCTGATATAAAGAGCATAAGAACAAGAACTACAAAGCATGTGCAAGTTGTATAAAAGGCGTTATCCAGAAGAGAGCGAGAGAGAGAGAGAGAGAGAGAGAGCCGTGTAAAGAGCATAGGAGCAAGAACTAATTATATGCAAGTTGGCCTTCAAATTGTACAGTTTTGTTTCTGATTGTAGCCCTTAAACGCTATGGTCTGGTTTGCCACCATATTTATATCATGTTATAAAGCCTATTTATTTTCCTTGACATTATTGCTTTCTTCGTACGCGTTGGCCTTTAGGTTGGGTTGAACCTGGTCAACTGGTTAAGCATACCGGTAGAAAAACCTGATCCCTCTCCATATGGACCTTTGTTTGAAGTATCCCCAAATAAACATAATTTCGGATTCTTTGCACCTATGCATTAAGTAAAATCCAAAAGTCAAACCATAACGGATAAGTTGATCAAATGTTCTAGCACCAAGATACATCTTAAGAGATTGAAAAAAACATGCGAATCATATTGGAACACCATATATAATCCACAAGATTCAGCACTGGCCGAAGTGCCTAATCACTGTCGGGATCTTGACTCAGCCCGTCTTGCTTCGTCTGGTGTCGAAGGAAACAGCTCCACATATCTAGACCCAATTGTCATCTTGTCTTTGCACATAGCTCTCTTAGCCTCCTCTGCAGAAGCAAACTCTACATACGCCTCTCCAGTAGCTTTCCCATCAGGGCGACATGCAATGTGTATCCTTTCTTCTATCAGCTTGAAATCCTGGAAAAATTCAATAATTTCGGGCTTTTTCACTGAAAAGGGGAGGCCACGCATCTTCAATATTTCAGTGTATTCCAGCTGGTCCTTGTCACTGAACCTTTTTGATCGAGCTGGAGGAGGGCTTCCATGATAGTCATTATCATAAATTCCTTCATAGTTTACCTCCGCAGCAACAGCATTGTAGTAATCCTGCCTCTTGCATCTGAAAACTTCCACATACCTCCGACCCATGCTCTGCCGATCTCTTTGTAAAGCAAACTCAACCTGCATTGATCCCGCGAAGACAACAAAGGCTTCTCCAGAGAACCGTCCACTCTTGTTGACAAGTAGAACATCCACAATGTCCAGTCCAGCAAAGAACTTGAAAATGTCAATGTCGGTGCAGTTGAAGGGAAGCCCCCTGAGCCGAATCACTGGAAAGAGAGGGGGTTGAAAGCCGCCACCATAGCCATAAGGTTGAAAGCCACTTGTGCCGCTGCTCACTGCGAAGTAGGGATTGGATTCCATCATTCTTTGTCTCTTTGAGCCGACCTCGTACCCGTCCGAAACCCCCCCGCTTCCCAACATTGCCCTTCAATTATAAATACCCAAAAAAGAAAAAAAAAAAAAAAATCCCCCACTCAACCTGTTAATAAAACCAAACCCAACCCACTATTCCCTGACACCCAACTCTTTATCATTTCATTTTTTATACTCAAAACAAAAAGTCTATGTAGAGACCTTTTTAAATCAACCAACAACATAAAAACCCCAGAGAAGCCAAACATGACTATGCATAAGCAAGGAAACACAGAGTCTTACAAATCAAGCTTTAACAGTGATAATCATCAAAGCATGGAACACGGAAAAACAGCATGTTGACTAAAATTATACCTTATAAAGAACTAAAATGATATAAAAAACTAATTAGGTGAGTAAAAGAATAAAAAAAATTTCATCTTCAGAGTTATCAACTCACACAATTTGCTCATACCGCATCCCAACTTCAGCTTAAATTTTGTTGCACAAAGAAACAGACATAGAGAAAGCGATATGCAAAATTAAAAAGGAACAGGTAGCATAGGCCAGCCATTATACGAAGTTCCGCTTAAAAACTAGGCAATAAATCAGTCGCCAACTCCTTGCCAAATAAGATGGTGGTGGAACAACGATTGAGCTCACACTGATAAAAAACCGAAGCATTAAGAAATAAATATTTTCCACTTCCTGACGCATATTCTAGAGAGTGAACATTTGGGTCTAGATGAGATTGTATAGATGTTTATCAACTTATAACAAAATCATCTGAAATTCCTTGACGCATAAGACTTGTAAAATACCATTATACACAACACATCAATTTATTATTGATGATATTTGATAATAAAAAAGATAAAAAATCTCAACTGATTATTTTAATGTACACAGAAAATCAGTAACTTTTATCGACACAATACAAGTGATTAAAAGTCAAATAGAATTTTCTTCGCTTCATTCCTTAAGAAAATGGAAGATCTATATTCCCAGAAATACGGTTTCTTTCATTAAAAAAATAAACAAAAACAAAAGAGCACCAAAAGCCCTAAATCCTATGTATCATCATGTCAGAATCAGATAAGCCCAAAATCAAAACAAAAAGAAAAATTACGGTGATGCCATAGCAAGCGGCAGGACGAAGAAGAGTGGCAACAAGCAAATAGAAAGTTTCACCAAAAAAGAAAAGAAAAGGAAGCAACAAAGAGAAGGGGATTTACTCAACTTACCCTCTCGGTCCGTACATAGCTACGAGGCTTTTTGGTTTGTTTTGTTGGTTAGTTTGCTTGCCTTGGTGTCTTGGGTAGCTGCTTCGATTCTCTGAAGAAGTGAAAAAGAAAGGTCGAATGATATAGAGAAAGCAAAACCTTAAACAGAACGTCGTTGTAGTTGCCAGAGAATAGAAACCCTACCCTAACCGTAGCTCTTCATCAGCCACCATCCCCCAACGTCGGGTGTTTGTTTTCGAGCCTTGGGTCCTTCCAAAATTAAAAACAGGAGAGCTTCTGTCCAATTACCTAAATAGCCTTTCTAACAATTACGTTTGGTTACTTTGGTATAAAACTGACTTAAATATCATACGAAAATATATTAATTTATTCAAATTTAATTTACCAATATATTAAAATTTTCTAATTTATGTTGCAATCATTTTATGGATTTTTTTACGTATTTTAATAAAATGTATAAAAAATATATAAAAATAACTATAACAAAACTCTTTTATGTTTATTTTTTAAAAAGAATATCGATTGAAATAGAACTGGATCAACTATTCAATCGCATGATATTGAGCATATTCCCCCGCCGGGCCCCCCCCCCCCCCCCCCCCCGCGTCTCTTCTTTTTCGTTTGCGTCTGCCATTGGATACTTTTTCACTGTATGTCTTCTTCATCTAGCATTTCATGACAAATGCAATTTATCATGATTCATGATGGTACGTTATGCTTAGATCTCGTATCTGCGTTTGTTTAAAAAAAAAAAAAAGGTTTATTTCTACATCTTTGGGGATTTGTTGTAGCGTTGGGTCTGATCACTCTTGACACGATAAATCCACATCCTGTGTCTCCTTATGGCATGTGCCCCCAGATAAAAAGAAGAATGAATCAAATAACATGGCATTTCCTCACAATCTCATAACAATCAAGAGGCTCATAACAATCAAGAGGCTAACTTCATTGCTCACTATTCCATAATATGAATTTACATTCAGGCCAAATAAATACCAACAGAAAAAATGTACATCGTTATCGGAAATGGCTAAGACGGTGTTTAGAGAACAGAGATTCTACAATTTCCAATGCAATAATCACCGGAATCTATTTTCTACCTTTAAGAGTCGACAAGCAAGTTTGCTAACCCTCGTGGATAATAGTAACCAAGGTATTATCCCAACCTGCAGCGACATTAGGAGGTCAATCGCCAAAATATTCAGAAATCCCATAAGCATTAGAATACATGATTTAAAAATAACCATTTTTTCGTTTTTTTGTTCAACTGATTAAACAATTGAGCCTCATGGCCAAACCGTAGGAGATGGCCGAATGAGTTATGTCCTTGTCAAACATTTGATTTAAATACGTCATGCACGCAAACAATCATAATGTGGGATAGTCGGATATCTTAAAAGGGTGTTCTAAAGTGTTATGGATTATTTAGATACCTAAAGAGTACAGAGTTTTAACCACTAAGAAATGTTATCCTTGTACATCTGTTAATGTAACACCCAAGTCAAGTGCCAAGCTATTTTCAAAAAATTTTGGTACAGTTTTTTTTTTGGGTGAAGATAATGCATAAAGTAAACAGTTAAACAGTTAATAAGACAACAAAACTCATAGCTTTCTTGATATTAAGTTGCACCAAGTGTTCTCTTGGTAAAGAAATTGTATTGATATATTTTCTGAACCATGGCCAATAATTTAATATATACTACAGTGGTCAGCAGGAATAGGATGTGAGGCTTAACACAGCCATTTCTCAACAGAGAAATAGCTAAACAAATTTCCCATGCTCCACATAGGTTTCTGTCACACGGGATGCACAGATACAACAAGAAGAGTAAATGAGTCAAGGGCTATTTACCATAACATTGTTGTTTGAGATGCCACCAGTCCTCCAAGATAGCACCCTCCCTGTGAAGGCGAAAAAAGGCGGATACATATAAGTTCGAAAAAAGGCAGGAAGTCTCAAATAATTTTCATACTATTCTTGAAGAATATCCTGCCTTCTTGAGAAAAAGCCAGGAATCTTATAATGGGATGCCAAAACATATTTAAAAAGTATGAAATGATTTATCGTCCCAGTACGTAAGTAATACCATAAGTAACTCTATGTGCAAAGCCAATTTCAAAGGGGTTCTCTCATGGGGAGCAAGAGCAGCTAGTTCTGCACCTACCGACTGCTTTGTTTTGCCCAAGTAGCATATTCTTTAGTTAGTTTACAAAAGGAAGATAGTATGAGCTGATCAATCAAACTACAAGTCTTTAAGAGTATAATTTCAGCAGCATAAGTGAACAAAGTAAAATGTTAATGGCAACAAGCATTACCAAACGGTTGCACAAGTTGCTGAGATATGGTGGCAATAGGAACCCCCCAGAACCAGCATACGAGCACAAAATATGTCAGAACCTACATGACAAAACCAAATCAATAAACTCTTTGGAACTCAACCAAGGCAGCAAATTCAGGTTAACTCAGCAAAATCAAATACCCCAGAAGCACCTTAAAAAGAAACAGAACTTTTAGGTGCAAACCATATGACATTTTCATTTCCTGGCCATGTGATTCTTGATCTGGAAATCAGTGAAGTGTCAGAAGCTTTCTTTTAAATAGGAGAAAATGAAATAAAATTAGAAATAAAAAAAAATATAACAAAAACTGCCTAATTTTTTAAACTGGAAGACAGGAAGGTCAGAAAAGAAACAAGCGGGAATGAATAATTTTGACAGGGATATGAGATAAACAGATAAAGCAGAGGAAACCTCCACAAATGCAGTGCAAAGATCTAATGAGGTTCCTTTACTTTTCTTTTCTTTCCATTTTAAGAATTGCATAGCAGGCGGATGCCGCACAACCAGCTACATTACACATAAGTGCATTAAAAGGATAACAGTTGACACAAGAAATTATTTTATAAAGTACAGTTAACACAATAAATCCGAAAAAGGTTTGCTGAAAACTCAAGATAAACAAACTGCAAAATTACAAAAAACTGAACAAATTCCAAAATTGCCCAATCGATCAATCAAGAAATTAAAATTGATAAGACTATACATGCTAACATGTCCATAAAATGAGTAAATGTAAGTTGATGAGCTGAGCTGCAGATAGTCTTACAATCTGCAACTTCCTTCTCCTTGGCAGCTGCTAACCTCCTAAGCTTGGCAGCCTGTGCGAATGTGGATGGCCTGTAACCAACAAAGAAGCAAATCATATAGATATATGAATATTTCATCAGAAAAGAAAAGATATAGTTTTATCCATATTTAACATCTACTCTCTGAAAGGTAAATTGTTATTTAAGGCTAAAGTATTCCTTTAAAAATAAATCTAAACTCTTCCAACGACAATAAATAAAAACTGAACAACCATAAATTTTAAAAATAAAGCATATTAAGTTGTATTAAAAAAATAAAGCAGATTAACTTGTAACAGAAATCTACTACTGGTTGAGGATCCTCATTCGGCAGCAAAGTGTAAGAAAAGCTTTTGGAAAAACAAGATTGCAGTGATGCATAGTTACGTACCATTAATGGTTAAAAAAATAATCACAAAATGTTAAACCAATGAAATGTTGTTTTGATCTAATATCAAAAGAGATCAGGCACTCAGTACAGCTTCCGCCCAATCAAGTAGAAATTTAATGTCAGTTACCGAACCACTCACTGTGACAAGGAGCTAGCCTCTTTCAAGAGTTGCTTTATCTCTCCCTGTAACTGGAGTACTTCAGCACTCTTAGGTCCTCTCTAAAAAGAGACAGTATGATAAATAAATAAATAAATAAAAGAAGATGTTATTTAAGAATGATTAGAAAAACAGCATGCAATTAATTATTGCAACCTTAGAGTGGAATCTTTCCCCGATAGTACCAGCATGCAATTATTGCAGTCAGCTAACTTATTTACATCGATTTACATATAAGCTACAACATTGCAGATAATCTTAATCTTAAATACGCTATGTTTAAGACAGCCTAAGAACCAAATTTAAATATATAAGATACGTTTCGGTTAATCTCTGTTTCAAGGAAAGTTTTTAAGTGTGATATAAAACCCCCCATCTAAGAACTGAATTCAAATATATACCTCCAATTTACAAATATAAAACGTCAGCATCCATCAGATAGCATCCGGACTCCTGTGCGATAATACAGATAATACAATACTTTTCGGCTCCTTTTTTTTTTTTGCCAAGCAATACCTCTCTATTCGCAACCATCTCTTTCATCAAACACAACGAGAAATATAATTTTTAGCTAGAAGCAAAATCTATAACCAAACGAAATAAAGCTAAAATAATATGAACGAGCCTTTTTCAAGCGTTCGAGCCAGATGGAGACTAACTGGAAGCTGATTACAATCATGAAGACGAGAAGAGATGCCATCGAGCACTGATGTCCTAGGGTTTCTTCTTCTTTCTCTACTCCCATCTCTCTCGCTCGCTAGATCGATCGCTTCTTAGGAATCAGTTCCACGCATTCCTACGAAGCGATATGGCAGCGACTGTGAGTCTGTGAGCGAGGACGAGATCGGTTTAATGGCCGGGCCGGGAACTGGACTCTAATGTATTCTGTGGTGGACCGGTGGTGGATTGGCAAAGTGAACAAACAAGTCCAGGCCTTGGCTTGAAGGCTGAATTAAGGTTGGCCCATTTTACTATGGGTTGATGAGGAAAAACTTGTTGATTAAATAAGAGTTTTTAATATATTAAACATTGTTTTTTCCATTTTAATAAATCTGATTTTATCACCTAGAAAAATAATAGACATATAACTATTTTTATAAGTTTATATAATTATATTTTAAATGAGAACAGAGTATTTTTGTAAAGTAACTAAAAAAGTAAAATCACTTTACATAAATACCCTCGTTTTAATACATGATTGTATAAAATGTTGTCATCTAAGTACATTTTGATTTTATTTGTATTGTCACAACTCTGATCAAGTGATTGATTAAAAAGTGCAGTATTTAAGAGGATTGAAAAGGTATGCGCATCTTCAATTATGTTATGACATTCATGGTTACATATAATAAGTTTTTCAGTTTATAATTTATTTAATAGATGTTTTCCAACATCTTTTTGGATGGAGTTCATCATCACGAATAATGCTATATACAGTGATAAAGTATGCAAGCGTCATGCGATTTCTTTGAAAAAAATTTAGAATCTATTATTAAAAAATTAGTTTTCTTTTCACGTAGGTTTTTTATTTATTCATTTTTTTAAATAATTATATAATCTTTGCACACTCACGACTGTAAATATCATTTATCTAAAACTATTTCACCCTCTGCGTGTGGTTGCTGAATTTTGATTCAGATATAAATTGTTTAATTCTTAATTAAGTTTATTTTATTTCGTAGAACATCCATATCATCGTTCTTATATACACCTATAGGTCATGTATTCCTAGCTAGCTTGTTCGGATCTTTTGGCCTATATAATGGCATTTGCCCTGATCTGTCATGTATATGATCACGAGAATAGATAGGGATATTGTTTTAAAACACATCCATACAACATACAACACTTTTTGGTTTATTTGCTGTGACATGAAATTGAAAGTAAGAATTGATCAACAGATCAAATGATGCATTTGATGAGTACATCCACTCATCATGAGCAAGCGTACAAAAATCTTATTGTATCTAGCTAGCTAACAACATATTGAAACTCGACACTCCCAATGAATGTCATCTTTATCGAGTTCAAATTAAAGCTACCATTTTCATTGCAAGCGAGCAAAGAGATCAGCACCAGGTTGCCTCGTACAGAACAGATCGAATTGGTGTTCATGAAAGAATTTGAATCATGTAGAAGTACACGACACGTACGTGAGATCGAAGATAATTATGAAACGAACCTCTCAATCCGCCGTAGTTCTTCTGTAACATCAATCATGGTCGGCCTAATCTCTGGATCGTCATCAACGCATGTGAGGGCAAGCTGCAGTACAGATTGCAATTGTTGCTCCGTACCTATTAGTACACTTTGTGATCCATCCACCATTAATGCCGGATCCACAATTTGACTTATTGCATGATTTCTTACGTAATTTACTAAGCTCGCATCTCCTTCATCATCAGCAGACGTTACTCTACGATTATAAGGACGTTGCGCTGTTAAAATCACCAACAGCATCATTCCAAAACTATAGACATCTGTTTTCTCTGTTACCTTGCCGGTAGCAACATAGCTTGGGCATATAAACCCGATACTCCCATGCACATCGTCTTCTACAAAAGTCTCACCCTCGGGGACTGAGATGCAGAGCGAGAATTCAGCCAGTTTGGGAACATCGTGTTGGTTTAACCAGATATTTCCCAATCTTATATCCCTATGAATGATGGGTCTGGAGAAGGCATTGTGGAGGTATGCAACAGCATGAGCAATCTCCCTTGCAATCTTCAACCTGCTCTGCCATGCCATGGGCTGATGTTCGTTCCGAGTTCCATCGTCTTTGATAACATAGATACGATCGGCAAGGGTCCCATCGGCAGATTCATATACTAAAGTGGGCAGTTGAGTCTCGAGACAGCACCCGACTAGCTTTAAAACATTCTTGTGACCGCTTACTTTTGCAGAAATAGCGATATCGGTGACGACATACTCTTGCTCGATCGAATCTTTTTCGTACTTCTTAATGGAAATTGTTCGGTCGTCGAGAGAACCCTTGTACCATTTATAACTCTTGATTTGATTAAGAACACGACGACCGTCAAAGTTACCGGTTGCTAACCTGAGCTCTTCATGGGAGAAGCTACGGATTGGAGTAGGCTTGCCATTACAAGAGGCAACCAGCTCCTCCAAGACCTTGCTTCCGTTGTCTAGAAACAATCTTTCCCTTTCTGCCTGTCTCTCATGTCGACTCTCCTCCTTTTTCCGCCAATTCAAATAATCTGTACAAGAGATTACCAGCTTCTCTAATAACATGGTTTCCGTTCTTTAAACGACTCTTCTTTTTGGCCTGCATATTCATGAAAAATGATGGATCTATCTATACCCTCTGATCTGCACTCTGCAGGGGTTGAATTTGGCCAATTACGCCTACCATCTACGAAAGTACATGGAAATTTAAAGAGACGCGTTTTGTTGAACTTATTGGACTTTTTTTTTTCTTTTTTTTTTTTTAGATTCAACGGTCATTCATTGCAACTTCTACGTAGAATATGATCTCCCTCCCTCTCTTTTCCACTAGCATTGTTCTCATGTGACATTTCGTTCTTTCTAAACTCTTATTCATCATCTCCATTTCGTCTTCTCTCTAAAGATGTTGTGAAACCACGTGCGAGATGTCGTAACTAGTACACTAGCGTTGTACATTCTGATGGGTCACTAGCGTTATGTGTCATGACAACTTGTGAAGACTTGGGAAAATTAAAAATGACATTATTATTGGGGAACCGACGTAGTTGTTTGCGTTCAAACTAAGTACATTATCCATGATCTCATAATTCCACATCTAAGGTAAAACCAATCAAACCTATAGAACAAACTTGTGTATAATTCATTTTTAAGCTTCAATAACATGGAAAATAAAAAGGTAGAATATTCCATTCAAAAGTTATCACAAATTTTAAGCTATGAAAAGAAAAACATTTGGTATTTGAAGTCTTTGTTTGGTTACCAAATATCAAATTATCTAATCTTATCTCATCTAATCGTTATACTTTTATCAAATTTCTATACAAAATATAATAAACAATATAATTTTTTCAAATTTCAAAACAAATTAATATTAAAAAATTATATTATAACAATATTTTATTTCACTTTTAATAAAAATTTTATCTTACTTTATTTGAACTGTGTAACCAAACGAGCCCTAAAAGGATTACCATGTGCATATTTTATTAATAGAAAATATTATAAATATAAAAGAATTCCACACATTGACGTGGCACACTATCAATATGCCACGTGTCTTTTTTTTTTCCTTAAGTATATATCTGTTTGCTTCTCAAGTTTTGCACACTTTGTGCATTGCGTACATGGCCAGGGACCATCCTCCATGGTTGGGGTAGTCGGGAACCATCCTTGGGAGGGGCATACAACTCCCGGTGGGCCACTAAGTGGCTGCCGGAGGCTATGCCATGCCATGGTGGGAATGGGCCAAGGCTCTTGGCCATGTGCAGTCCTGTGCACATAGCTGACACGACAAAGCAATTGTCATGGGAGGTGATTTGGGACCACCCCTAACCCGGCGGGAGACACTAGTGATGATGGTATTGATCTCCAATGGGAGCTCGAACTCTAGTGGGAGGGGGGCGATGCATCGTGCATGGATTTCATGGCCCAAGGCCACCATTGCTCACCGTGCGCCACGGTGCTCGGGGGCATTTCTTCGAGAACAAAAAAGGTCAACGATCCATAAGGATGCTGTCGGCACCCTTGATGCGCCACGACGCGAATGAGCCAAGGAGTTAACGGCCACATGCATTCTCATGCACATGGTTGTGCAGCGAGGTCCCCGCCATGGCTAGGCGGTCAAGGATCATCTCCCAGGAAACCGATGATGTCGGCAAATAGTAAGGTGGCTGCCGACACCCCTCCCTGGTCATGCCACGATCCCTGCAGGAGAGCTTTGTTCACGGCTCTCGTGGGAGGGGGTCATTGTGGCTGCAGTCATAAATCCCCGGTGGTCTAAGTGTGGACCACCAATGCGTCACTACCTACTGGTGGTCAGTGTGGTGGCTGACAATGAGGGAGAGGTAGGCGGGGAAAGCACGGAGAGAGGGGGAGAAATAGGGAGAGAAAAAAAAATGTGGCACACTAGTCCCACATCAGTGTATGAGATCTTTTTGTATTTCTAGTAACTCTATTAATATAATACTACATACAGTTATAGAGTGAGCAAACGCTGCATAATCTTTTTGAAAAAAGTATGAGATTTATTATTAAAAAAATTATTATTTTTTTAATATGAATCTCATATTCATTTAATTTTTTTAAATAATTATATAATATTTATATACTGTCGATTGTAAATATTATTTTTTTTTATCTAAAATAGTAATATTATTTCATTGTTAAAATTCCTCGTACCACAAAGTCTCTACAGTAAAATGTCTACCATAACATCTATTATGGTTCTGAAAAAATAAAATTCTACATATTTAGACGCAATTAGTACACCTTATAAATAACCCGATTCGTATTATTATTATCATCAATCATTATTATCTTCGTCGTTCCGGCAAATGCGAGTACACGTGTCGAAAAGATAATAAACAGCAAAACCGATATAAGAAGTCCACGTGTCCGCTCCGTCGATCCTGAGCCAGCGAATTTGAGGAAGAAACACAAAAGGAAACACAATGTGAATAGAAGCTAGATTCAAGAGACTTGAGGACCCCCAATAGTGGAAGAGCACACGGATAGTTGACGTGGCTATAGATGTTTTGAAATCCCGCCCAAACCCGGACTTCAATTCCTTCGCGATTCAGTTTTAATTTTAGTTGTCTTTTTAATTTTTTTGGGGCACGTCCTCTTCCTTAGCCCTTATCTCTCTCTCGTAACAAAGCAAAAGCGTATCTCTCTCTTATTCTATCTGCGCCTCCTTGCTTATCTTCTCCTTCGAAAACCCTAGTACCTAAGGTAAGCCACCGACTCGGCCCGGCTCACATCGTTTTCCAACGTTTCTCCACCGGTTTGTGACATTTATCGTCGTTTTCGTGCAGAAATCGCCATGAAAGGTGGCAAGTCGAAGGCTGACACCGGAAAAACCGACAGCAGGTGAGTTTTCTACTTAATAATTTTGGACCGTGTATTGTCAAGATTTGTTTTGAATATTGCGATTCAGGTCTCATTTTTCTTGTACATTGGATCAATTTATTTTTTTAAAAATAACATTAACTATTTGCTCATTTTTCCTTTGGAATTTTTTGTTAGGCTGAAGAGTAAAGGTGCTGGAGCTGGCAAGAGACAATCGAAGAAAGCTGCAAAGGATCCAAACAAGCCGAAGAGGCCTGCGAGTGCCTTCTTCGTTTTCATGTATGAATTCTAAATCTTAAACCATATATTCACAGATCCGCAGTTTTCTCGTTTTTCGATTTTTCTTTTCTGTGTTTTCCGGATTCCTTATTTATGCGAAAAAAAATAATTTTCTTATGTTTGGAATGAATACATAAATAAAGGGAGGAGTTTCGGAAGCAATACGCAAAAGAGCATCCCAACAACAAAGCCGTTTCCGCGGTAAAACTAACCTCATTAACTCAGATCTACTCTTTTGTGGTTCTATTGTGCGCGGAGTTCGATTATCATTATTGTATATATATATATTTATCTATTTTTAAATGAACGATTACTAGGTCGGTAAGGCGGGAGGAGAAAAATGGAAATCGATGTCTGAATCCGTAAGTATTTTCATGACTGACTGGAAAGAATTAATAAAAATTGAGATTAAGCAGTAAATGCATCGCTTGACGGCATATCTCGAAATTTTTAGGAGAAAGCTCCCTTTGTAGCCAAGGCAGAGAAGAGGAAAACGGAGTACAACAAGAACATGCAGGCTTACAATAAGAAACTGGTACGTAGTTTTGTTGTCTCGTGTCAAATAAATTAATCGTTGTTTTGGTAATCTTTTGAGAGGTTTTGTAAAAATTGATTTGGATTTGGTTGCGATAGGCGGGAGGAGACGGAGCGGATGAGGAAGAGTCTGACAAGTCCAAGTCCGAAGTGAACGATGAGGAAGAAGGGGACGAAAGCGGCGAGGTATGTTCATTTTGAATTTGGAGCGAAAAAATTCTTAAATTATTCGATCTTTTTTTAAATGGAGTTTTTTTGTGTGTTTGTATGTATGTATATGTAGGAAGAAGAAGAGGATGAAGAATAAAGAAAAGCGCGGGTAGTTTGTCCATGATAAGATAGCTGCTTTTTATATTTTGAAATTTCGCGTAGGAGTAGATAGAGCGAAGAAGGGATTAGTTTCAGGATCTTCCTGAATCCCATATGGTTCTGTACCTAATCTTTTCGTTTCCAAGTATATCCTTTTAATTTCCTTGACTTAAATCTGTTTGCCTGACCTTTTTGGACCAATTGAAATATCTGTTTCAGGCGAAAAGTGAAACTTTTCAGTAATGGGATAAATTGCAAACTGGTTGGGGAGGAAATGTATTTTTGGCTGAGTCTCAACTGAATCTAAGCTTTCAAAGTCAATTAAACGAGGACCGTTGGATACACCATCCATTTGAAGAAGAGTAAATACATAATCTCCATCATTTTATAAACCAAAAGAATTCTTTACATGTACGTATGAATAGCACCATACCATACACACTTTGTTGCATGAAAGCCACAATTCACGCTATATGTGCTAAAGAATTGAATAAGCAGAAACATATTTAATAAGCTCAAAATGTTGTAATATAAGACGATTAGGTTCCACAGGGGGCCTTACGAGCTTCGTCTTTGCTGTTCATGCAGCACTTGTTCTGCCATAGAAGAGAATGACTTTGCTGTGTCTTGCATGTCTGTAGTTCTCATGTTGATTCCCTGCTCGATGGAGCAAAACATTCCATTTAAATTCAATAAATACTCGACAGCACTTCTCATCCTTATAGTTGTACCATGTTGGTATCAATTCGGAGATAAATACCACATTTTCAATCCCTGGAAAACTCGAACGTTTTTTGCATAAAAAAGATGACATAAACCCCTGGTTCCCGCAACTAAATTATGGAGTTACCTGCAACCTCTTGTAATTCTCGTGCAGTTTGCTTTCTGCCATTTTGGCTGCACTAGGTTCCTGCAGCAAAAGACAGAGAAATTACTCGTGCATTTTGGCGGTACATTGTTTCTGCAATGACAATATAATTTGAAGAAGCAAAACATTCCCTGACAATGATTTAAGTCAAAGAAATCGAAGTGTTTCAACCACGTTCATAAAAAAAATGCAATTAATTGCGCTTACACCAGACGAAGAAAACCCATATTTCTTCTTAATTTGATCAACAGCACCAGCCTTCTCTTCTGGTTGCTCTTCCTTGCTGGAACTCTTCTGGTTCTTGACTTTCATCTTGTTAAACTTTCCTGTAAAATTGAAACATTTTTTTCCGGTAAAATCTTCTAATCGCTGTCTTCAAACCATGAAGCTGACGCCCTCAAGACTGGACCCCTTTTGGCAATCTAAACATTTGCTCATACAAAAAATGATATATGGGTTTAAAAAAACATTGTTTCGAAGTCTCATTTAAACTTTGCGGCCTTAGCAGTAGAAAATTTTGGTTTCTAATGCTTAATTGCCAAGGATATAAAATGTCTACTGTCATTCAAAATGGTCTTAGTTTACATTTCCCTTGTAAGTTGAATCCATTTATAATGGTGTTTTTGGTATTAGGTAAATGATGTAAGCAAACGTCAATTCATTCCCCCTACAGTAAATGGATATTTGGAACACATATTGCTTAATGACAAAAGATGTCACAGATGCAAATGATGACAAACTTGGAAAGTATACCAATGGAGTTTAATTGCTGTGATACATCTTATAATTACCTTTAAAAGCCTGTAGCTTGCTTGCAAGTTTCTGCTTATTAGCTGCCAACATGTTCTGTTCTTTAGGTTTTTCTCCATGATCCTCAAGGTCGATGTCATCTTCACAAACAAACGACCACGTAGTTGGCAATCTCAAAGTCATTTTGGATTAGAAAAAATGATAAAATAATATCATTGCTGGCATAACTGTCTCAAGCATATAGAGTAGGGGCCTAGTAATGCAAATCTTACCTATATCTATGTCAATCTCATCCTCATCGACGGCCAGGTTATCTCCATCCCCGGTATCACTTAGAAAGTTAGCAGTTGAAAAGATGATTTCAAGATCTTCGATGCTTGCTCTAGTAACTGCTGTTTCCACTTCAGGTACATGCTTTGCTTTACTGCCTGTAATATCTTTAATGACAGAGCTAAATATACCCTGGCATGCCAATGTATAAAACTTTATATCCAGAACTTATAAGGTCACAGATGTATTTCAGAAATTATCAAATTACCAATGATCAATTGCCATCTACCTTTTTCCTTTCCTTGGAGGCGGTGGGCCGGCCAAGAAGCTCTTCTTGTGAAAGACTCAAATCTTTCCTGTAAATGTGGCTGACAGTGTCCATAAGCCTGGAATAATAGAAAGAAGTCAAGAAATACGCGTATAAATAGGAGCCTCAAATGCACTTTTTCATTGCTTTCTCTCTCACGTAGATTCTTAAAGAGAAGCTATGGATAAAGGAAGTCCTTCCCACTTGGGAATGTCTTTCTGAAAAACCATGACAGAAATCTCATATAAATAGATAAATTGCTTGTGGCATTTAAGAGGGGAGGGGAGGGGAGGAGAGATAAAAATAAATAACCGAAGTTATTTTGAAGTGCATCTATATACCTAAAGATTGTCCTCTGGAATAAAACTGAGACAACAAATAATTCCTGATCACCATTCACCTGAGCATAAAGAAATCCAAGTAATTGGTCTGAGCATTTTCAAGATTAATCCTTAGCAACTAATTTGAAACGAAATGGTAAGTCCATTCTGTTGGTACCATAATAAGTTCTCCTTGACATGAAGCACAAATTGAAATGTCAGGCAACGAATTTGGGCTTGACGGAGAATAACTGAAACCTCTCATTGAAGTCTCCTTTATCAGAGAGAGTTCTGGCAAGGATCTAAACTTCACCAAAAAAAAAAAAAAAAAGTTATATTAAAATGTATTAAATCCCAATTTCCATGAAAGATACACAAATGGACACTAGAGTAATTAAATGCTTTCAAATCACATATGCATTCATTTTAAACATCAAGACTAGCCCAAAAAAGCAAAGATACTTGCTTTTGCTAACTAGCCAGCAACCATGTACAATCTGCTTCTCAGAAAAATTTACTCAGAATATCTAATAAGATTAAATCTTCTTCCTATTTTCTTGATATGAAATCACTACAAGCAAAGAGCAAAACATGGCTAACAGTCATATATTCCATTGTAAATGGACCGTGCATCCCTTTCTTTTCTAGCATATGGAGCAGGAGTCTATATATCTTTCACTTTTTACAGTACACGTGGTATGGCAATTATGACTCTGTACTCATCTGATGTTTATTGACAAAAATTTGGGGCATAAAGATTAAGAAGATTATCCTCACCTTATTTGAATTTGTCCACTAGTAAAAAGGAGTATAAGCCCAGCATCAGAGACTGTGTAAAATGTTGAAGCCCAGCAACAAGAAGAGGTTTGAAACTTTTTCTTGTAGTGCACCTTCTTAACTCCCTGATACAAAGGAGAAGGGTATTGTCGGGTATCAGCTAATGTAGATCCCCAGTTGATTACTGCCTATATAAATAAAGCACAGGTTACCTGAATGACATGTGTTAAAGAATAGACATAAACAGCTTTCTCAGAACATATCAATAGTAACTGCTTTGGCATGGAATCCTCCAAGGCGTTTCCTTTACTAAGAGCTTGACCACTTGATATATTAGAGCTTTGAGCTAAGATATCCTGCCTATCTGTGAAACGATAAAAGACAATTCTTTCAATCGGATTGTTCAATGTCCTGAGTATAATAACTGAACATCAAAGAGGTAGTACTTAAGGTCACCACTGTGTGACAGTATCATTTATTGACCATCCTGTCAAGTAGAAACCTGAAGCCAGTTGCACTTACCCAAGATCTGCATGAACAGAGCTTTAGAAGGTTTCTTAGGATGAACACTGGCAGTGCTCAGTGTATTTCCAGTATCACTATCAAGTGCCAAGACAGATGAGTCCTTTGTTGCAACAACCAAAACTTTCTTCTCAAAACTGTGTAAACTGCAGGTTTGGTATTGGAGAGAGATAACACCAGCACTAATTTCACTTGCAATATGGTTTTGATATAATAAAGTGGATGCTTCTATATCAATTACTGAAACCTGTATGAAAAATGAGTAGACAGAAGTAAATTTATGAGACAGTAACATAAAACCTGATGATGGACAGCCTACTAGGAAAACTGGAATACTAGCTCAACTCTATAAATATAAAACTATTTAAGAAGTGTTAAATTAAATACAACTAAGCCTCCAGCAGAAAAGTATTATTATACAGTGAAAACTAAATATAGATATCAGTGTCAGCTGTTTAATTATACAATGTCCCACACCCTAGTTAGTGCTCCCGACTCAAGATAGAAAAAAGCAGGGCTTTTACCTCCCACTAATTGATTTTTAGCCTTTAGTTGAAGCTAATTAAGATGATCAAAGCCTTGTATGCTAATAACATGGTACTTATAAAGTCCACACTTAACCTAGCTATTTCCTATCAAAACTTGTTCTTGAAACATACTGTCATCATTCAAGATCAACCATATTAAGGTTGAACTCAAGATCTTTCCCATCCCCCAGCCACACACTATACCACCCAAGTGAAGGTCTAGGGGCCTTTCAAGAATTCTATTAATTATACTTAGATACAAATGTAAATAACAATTCATTAGCCATAAAATAGAAGGGAAGAGCTAGGAAAATAAAAGTGAATTTACAAATCCTTGATCAGACCCAACAGCAAGATGTCTTGAACTGTGGCTCATGTTCATAGAAAGCACCGAGCCATTAATCTTTATAAGTTTAACACTCTGGATGATGTGATTGTTTCCTTTCTTTGTACTTCCTGCCAAGGAAAGTTAAAAAAGCAATCATTGCCTTCGGACTAATATGTGAAGCAACAAAACTTAGAATTAAAGGCAACAAATTTAACTTCGTAGTTGAACCATGCAATTAATAATACCTGAGAACGACATGAAACTGTTTTCTGCGGCATATGGCTCAGGTTTAAATTTAAAGATGCGGACCTGAGGATCGTATATATAGTATAAATACCAAAAATCTCCTAAACACCGAAAAACTGATTATAATTCAGAAATTGACATGGCAGAGACAATTCACCATTCCACTCTGATCTCCAGAAACAAGGAGCCGAGACTTGCCATCAAAATACAATGCTGTCAGTGCTATACCACTTAATGAAAAATCATCCTCACTCTGCATTAAAAAGAAATACGTACAATAAACACAGCAGAAAAACTTATATCCATTACCTTGAAACAATCTCGCAAAGCAATTAAGAAATTTACTGCCTTAAATATCCTTCTTGGTTGCATTCTAAAATCCCAAATGAGAAACAAGGACATGTTCATTAAGACGTCCCTTTTTTGGTACAAGTAACATGCCTATTATGTCAGAAGTAAAAGAGGTTCAAATTTAACTTCAAGTAGAAACTATTGGGTCATTATTCATTGTGCAAAGCCTATTCATCTCTTCATCCTCTAAATCTCCTCTTTCACGACTCTATAGCTTATAAACAAAAAAAATCATTGTAGAAAGTATGTTCTAGCTAGAGTGAGAAGTTTAAGCAGTAGTCATCGAGTCAGCGGTAGGAACAATGCTAGTAGGACTAATAAAAACAATGTTAACAGAGGAATAATTGTTCCTACTGATGTAAATCACATAAGCAACTAATTTAGAACTTACCTGTTGCTTCAACGATAAAATTGGGAGAAGAAAGGGACATGATACATCCCAGAAATTCATAGCGCCATCGCTATGTCCAGTAATGTACAAGTTTTTAACTTTGGAAAATCCACTGAAATGGGCTGAATGAAAGGGACCTCCATCTTTCTGTTTTGTCTCGGAGGGGAGAAGTGGTGGAATATTTCTTGCCATTTGAACATAATCCTAAAATGATCAGAGATATCAGAATACTAGATCACCAAACTATTAAGAACAACCATATAAAATAAGTAAAATAATGCATTGAGTCTATCTCTACCTCATCTGCAGGACTAAGCAAACAGGTGTCATCTGTAATAAGTTTTGCTATTGTGATGCTTGAATCGGCAAATGGCATCTTCAATTTGACCTCTTTTGGAAGTGAGGGTGGGGACCTAGATTGACATTGTAAAAGATATTTTTCTATTAAACAATCATCATAGGCATAAACATGTCCTGATTTTCCAAGCAAGAGGAAAGAATCTTGTTTATGCTTGCTTTGCTCACTGCTTGAAACGATCTCCATGTCAATACAAGGCTCCGACAAATGAAGTCCCAGCTTAATCGTGCGAGATTCACTATGCTCATTCAACAAGACAACCTGCCATGTCATAATGAATTTGTTTACAATTTCATCCGAAATCATGACTATATGCAAAAACCCAATGAACATTGCAGAGTTATGATCAACATTTAATCTTGATCCAAACAAACCCAAAAAAGGGGGAAGGTAAGCTGATGTTTGCAAATAAGAAAGTTCTTCTGCTCACTGTGATATACTTGCTTGGATGGGCTTGTTTGAAAATTTCTATACAATGTGATTTTGATTGTGTTATATGTTACAAGCTACCTCATCCGACTCATACTATTACAACAAGACCAATGGACTCAAAGACTGACAGCTTTCAAAATGACCATCTAGTCCATCTGAATGCTGAATAATTCTGCACTATATCTCATGAATAGGGCATTCTCATGTAAATGAAAAAAAGCTATTATTGAGAGACTGAACTAACACATATGATAAATCACCAACGAACATGTCAAGAAATGAACATATTAGTTTCACTGGTGTACAATAGTATTGCTAGGATACCTGCAACGAGTTTGTTGATGCAGAGTTAATGGCACCCATAACATAAAGTCGACTTGCTTTCCCATCTGCATAAGCCCATTTTAATGATGCTATAGGAATTTTGTCCATCTTATAACCTAGATTCAGTTTACATATAGGGCCATTTTGAGAACCCTGGTTTGATGCTAATTCAGTATTTGCAGTAGAAGGAATACTCCAGATGAAAATCTCTCCGTTGCTGTACCCAACAACAACTTTACTTCCAAAAGGGCATGCCCAGCATGCAGAGGTCACTTTCTTTGCTTCTTGATATAGTGACTGCAACATATTTCCACCTGTGGTGAAAATGGATTTACTTTCTTGAATTTCCCATAATGTAATTACACCATCCCTAAATATTATAAGAACCCTGCATTTAAACATAACAAATGAGGAAATTGAGGATTTTTATAGATAATGAAATAAGGTTAAAAAATTCCATCATTCAGAGTTTGAAAAAAAAAAAAAACACAAGGGCAGCGTGTTTGGTGAAACTACCTCTTACTTTCAGCCATTGGTTGAGGTAAAATATGCAGCACAGCAGTATCACCAGATCCTTCAGTTGGATCACCTACACAAGATCATTGAGCACGTTAGATATTACAACAAGAAGCATTGTGTGAAAAAGATCTTGAGAAGAGAAATGATTCGCAGAAAAGGCAAAGAAATTGATCAGACGATTGCAACAAAGGTCAAGTACATATTAGCCTGTGCTTTACAAAGTTGTAGGTTATTATTCTAATTAATTCGATCCCTCACTGGCTCTCCATGGCTCTTCATTGGTAAGTCTTTGATAACAAGATCTCCCCATCAAGGAAAACCATGGTAAGCAAGAAAACTCATGGACAAATCATTCGAAATACAGAGTCAAAGCAACATAGTTTTATAAAACAGAAGAACTTTGAAAACAAAAAATTGGACGGGAATGTATCTCACCATGTGAAGCTGAGAGAGGTATAGTGTATTTCATCTTTTCTATAAGAAATGGTTCTTCATGAAGCTTCAAAACCGAAATATTACCACCAGAATCTCCAGCGTACCTGCCAACAAATATTACCACACTCATAATTTAGTTGAAGGTGGTGCACGAATCCCAGTTTGAAAGGCTATAACACTTACATGTAAAGACTATGCCGCATTACTGTGAAGGAGGTAATATCTTCCTTAAAAACGTGCACGTGAGATAACAGCTTCTTGTCTATGTCCCAAACCTAAGTTATAATTTGGTTTGCAAGTCAATTCCCAGAAATCATAGACCGGGAGTAGATTTTGTTCTTATGAAAGCGTAACAACAATGACAGACCCTCCCATCAAACAGAGAAAACCGGCCGAACTCTAAAAATCAGCAACTAGTCTAGTGGAATATACTTGCCTCGAGGAGATTCTTGAAAGTCACGTTTAAAAGGATGCCTTTGTTCTCCACGAACTGAAATAAATGCCATTACTGATATTAGATAAATAATCAAGATAGATTTTTTTAGACATCAAGAAGAAGCAGTACACATCATGGCAGAACAAGAACACCAGACCTGTAAAAATTTGCTTGGTACCATCTCCTCTGATTCGAGTAAAGCTTGAGTGTTATCTCTTCCAAATAATTTAGTTCGGCCATCCCTGAGAAGGGAAGAGAAGGGTGAAAAATAAAAAGTTTCGAATCAATAACACTTCCACATTTTGATGAAACATAAAAAATATATTTATATATATTTTCAAAGTTCATACAGTCCATAATGGACAAATTCAAAGGATTGAGAGTTCTATCTATAAAAAAATGAATGTTCTATATTTGATATTACATCAAATGTTTCTGAAGTTGATTGCAAATAGTGTTAATACGGAGGTTTCTCTTGCGCAAGTCTTGTCTACATGAGCTATGCCTATTGTTTTCCTCAAGAAAACATTCATTTCTTACAAAAAAGAAACCGATGTTCCTTAAAAGTTGGGAAGGGAAAGGAAAAAATTAACATAGGAGCAGAAGAAAGGAAAAGTAGCAACTTACATTGTAGAAATTGCAAGTATCTTTTGAATGGAGTCATAAGCGAACATGGTAGACCCCGATGGGATCCCATAATGGAACACTACTCGTGGGTCAACCTCACTCGATTTCAAGCCATCTGAATTTCCTCCAGGCTGCAACCCAAAATAGGAATTTACACATGTTACTCTAGCATTGAGTTCGACCGGTACAGTCTTGTGCTTCTAACTATTAGGCCCGGTTTGGATGGCCAACACAGGTGGAATTTTTATCTCATCTGTACAGTGCACTAATTTTTTTTATCCAAATATATTATATTTCATCTTTAAATTTTAAAAATATCTTTTTAAATAAACAATATAATCTAACATGAACAGTATATAATCAGTATAATCTAACATGAACAGTATATAAACAACAATGTATATTTTTTGGTGATTAACGTGAGTCTTTAAGGGTTTAGAAGATCTCCCTGAAAATTCGGACTATTATCAAACTCTAGCTTTTGTAGCGTAATTAGGACCTCCAATGAAACCAATATATGTATACATACATATATAAAATTGAAGAATGCCATTTGATGAGATTCATTGACCGTCCTCTACTACCAGTTCAAAGAAGACGCATGCGGGTAGGTAATAAATACTATTTGCCACCGCCCTTCACGTGGGCATGTTGACTGCTTAATTATTTATTTATAGCATTTAATACTTCAAATCTTCTTCGGACAATATTTTACCGATGCCCAATCATCAATTGGCACCTCGTCAAGTTTACACTGCTCTCTCTCTCTCCATCGAAACATTCTTCAATGACAATCACTACTTTCTGAATACACCACAACCTATATTAATAATAATAATTATTATTGATTAAGTTTTTCCCATTTCTCTTTCTTACCAAAACTTCTGATCTATTTGCTTTTATTTTGTGTGACTTGTCTCTTGAGGATAAGAAGCTGTTTTTTACTTTTGCCTTCCACTCAATAATAAGTATTGACATCTAGGCAAACTGGACAGCTAGCTAAGTGGATGGGGCGATGTGTCGTGTGTTTTAAAACCTATTTTAAAGGCTTTTTTAGAGGGGATGATACTCGAAATGACGCAAGGTTTTAGGTTAAAATAACGTTATAACATAAAATATTTAGTTTTCTCTGTCCATGTTAGAAAAAAAAAAAAAAAAATCTTTAAAAATAGAGAAACATGGATAAGGCAGAGAGTAAAGGCAAAATAAAAGTCTTCTATTTTTGAAAATTGAAAGAAACAAATTACTCCGTACGTACATGTTCTTGGTTGGATGCCATACGTCATTTATAACATAATAAATGCATGATGAAACGGATTACTCCATTAATTATTGCCATAAAAACATCAATGGTATATCGGAAAAGCGACTCAAGATTGTCATGATCCAACAGAAAATATAAATGCAGACAGAGACGACTCGATTATCGTTTTGATCGGAGTTTCTCTGTACCTTTACCCCCAAAGTTAAAGACATTCGGCAAAAAGAAAGAAGCACCTTTTCATCGTTAATGCAAAATTCACCACACATCACACTGTAAGATCTGAACTCAACTTACAAGAGAAAATATGTATAGGAAGTCGGGACGATCGGAGTTACCATTTTATATTATTCACAAATAGATTGAAAACTGGGAAGCAAGATCGGTGACATACATTAATGTATTAAACTAAGCGTGGTTTGCAGAACCAAGCGGGACAATATTACTCAATGTATTAAACTAAGGATGGTTTTCTTTTTGACATAAATTCACGAGTAGAAGTACAGGTACTGGAGAAAAAGCGAAAACAAACAAGAACAGTGAACACTTTGGCTTGGAAAAGAAAAGAAAAGAAACCATCCTTAAGAAAAGTCAGTGATCCAGATAGAGAAGGACCATCTAGATCCTCAAGAAAAAAGGTAAAAATCAGAGGAGAAATCAGAGGAAGTGAGATCAAGCAAAGAATCGCAGAGAAGATGATCGATCACTAACCTTCTTTGCAGCCTTCTCGACAAACTTCTTGACAAACATTGGATGATGATCTGAGAATAAACAGCCAGATGAAATTCAAAGTGCCCAAGAACGACGGATACAACGAATAGAAAGAAACGCGAAGCCAAACTGTGAAGAAACCGAAGAGAGTTGAAGCTAGCAGTTGATTGCAGTTTGCTGTCTTTTGAGTATTCTTTATTTATAATGAGTTGAAACGAGGGATAAGTGACAACAGATAGAGCGGTTTTTTTTTTTTTTTAATAGACCCAAAAGAGAAAAAAAAAAAAAAAAACGGATGATCAGGATGAGAGAGGTTTGTCCACGTGGAGGTTGATTAGATGGTCGGAAACATTGCTGTTTAGGATCAATTTCGACCGTTTTACATGGTATCCAATTCTTAATTAAGCCCAAAGGAGAAACAAAAGCCGAAGGCATTAAAAGCTTGTGAGTGACAATCATAAGCAAAGATGCATATATGTGGTCGAATCAAACAATGTCACCTTTCTCGGACGAGTACGACAACAACACGTGGCAAAACTAATGCCGGTGGTTGGTACGTTGGTGAGGTACGTGGCATAAGTGAAAGGGGCTTGCGTGCTTGATATTGCCATGTCAAATCTTTTGGTTACGCCTTTTTTCGTAGATTTGTTTTAATAATAATAAAGATTTCACCATAAAAATAAATAAATAAATAAATAAATAAAGATTTCTCCTCTTATTTGGAATGAATTTAACTGCTCTTTATTTCATCTGAAAATCGAAGGATTTTGGTTATCTTCCTTTGATTAAAAAAAAGGTATATTATCGTATCAGTTCACAATTTCTCTTACAGAAATGTTATTGTCAATGAAAGTTGGGTCCCAACAATTTTTTTTTTTAATTTTTTTACTTGTCCGAGCCGTCTCGTGCTACATCCTTCTTGAAGTGCCAATTGCAGCAGTAAATAAGGATTGATACGCAAAGTCATTGCCTTTCTTCACTAAAATCATCCCTTTCCCTTTTAAGCTCAAAATTCATTGATAAGGTGGATAGCTTTCGGCAGTGCATGGATTACAGTAATAATGCGTAATGTCAGTAGAATGGCCATAGGCCCCCAACTTTGATGCAGAATCCCATACAGATCCAACCCAGATCCCAAAGTGAGGTTGATAATTGGCCCATTAGAATCCCTGGGAAGACTCCCTAAGCCCGAAATGAAAGCCATCACTAGAAAGAGGCCAGTCTGGGTCTAGGCAGACTTATAATAGATAGAAAGACAGCAGCGCCGCCCCACAACCCCCACACCCCCCAACAATAACATAACATTAGAAACTGCTAATAAATTGTTGAAAAAAAGGTGGTGGGAGGGGACGACAGTGGGGGGGCCAATAATAATAATAGAGGAAACATTAGCAACAAAGAGCTGTCCAGTTGTGATAGCGCCTCGTTGTCGTGGGTAAATACATTGGTCCCCCGTACGGTTTGGCGCCGGGGTCCTAATAATGCACTCCCACCCTCATTCACGTCTTCCCCCCATCTCTCCTTTCCGCTTACCAATTGAATAATTCCTAAATTTATATTGATATCTTATCAAAACAAAACAACTTATACAATACGTTTAAAGAGGAGGAAAGGAATAGCAGCACATGAGTCCATGACAAACGCTCTGAGAGTCGTTTGAAAAGGGTCACTTTACAACCTAATTACCCTACCACGCACAGAACATCATCATCTTCCTTGTATTATGAGATAGGCTTCTTTTTATTTCATTTTTCTCCCTTTTTATTGAGAACCACGCTTTATAAAATCACATATCTTCGGGCATCCGGCCATCTTTATTATTCTTTTACGAGAAAGTATATTGGTTTTTTAAGTAAACTTTGATCTTAATTTGTGTACTTTGGGTCTTCTATTAAAATTAGGAACATGACTGGTTTATGTTTTGGGTCCTCCTCCTTCAAAGGTAAAAGACTACCTATATATTATTGTCGCCTATTTTAATATTTTGAATACGCTTCTTTTGCTTTTTCTTATGATAATAAAGGAGTTTAAGGTAGTTCAAATACATTTATGTCCGTCCTAGGACTGGATCGGAGGAGGGACTCGGTAGGCATGCTATCAACAATAAGTGAAATTAATGCAGCCGGCCACTTAGCTAGGTTGTTCGTGCATATATAAGTAGAAAACTTATCATGACAATTGTTGCAATGGTGAAAATCGGCACAGCAACATCAAAATTTGCTGTAATACGAGAGAGAGAGAGAGAGAGAGAGAGAGGTTGGGCTTGGGGGAGTGGGTTCCAACAAAGAGAGAATATCCAGCTTCAGCTTGTTTGTATATATTGTTGGTGGGTCCAAGGTGGTGCTGATGAGCTCAGAGGATAGATAACAATAGCTTTGAACATATATATACAATGCCTGCCAAACATCCACTGCTAGAGAGTATATATGCATGGCAGGCAATATGACAATGATGTCTACATGGGATATCATCTTACATATTGTTCATATAATTGTATTAATATTGTTGGCGAGACAAACGTGCAAGGAAGATCATGTACATATATCAGAGTAAATAAATAAATAAGGGAGGAGGAGGAGAAGTGGCGCCAAATGGAGGAGTGAAACAAACTGTCTCTGAGCTGTTTTGTCTTGGTTCGGTTCGGATTTTAGTCCTCCTCTATGTACAAAATTCCAATGCCATACCATGTTCTTCCATTCTTTCTTCCAATTATATTATTCTTTACTCTCCTCTGCTCTGCCTTAAAATAGATAACATTAATAATATATATATATACTTCCAATAGTTTCAATTCCATTCCAATATTTAATTGAAATGATGCGATGCCACAAACCAGCCCAACTACTTCCCTCCTTTTCATAGGACACCCTCCCTAATTACACGGTTCACACCACCTCTCTTCCCTTCACGTGGTCCCCAAACCCGCACAATAATATATATATATATATATTTATATAATATGAGTAACATATAGTCATAAAATGTGTAAATGTCGCGTAATCATTTTGAAAAATAGTGAGATCCACGATTAAAAAATTAATTTTTTTTTATTTTATGTGGGTTCCGTATTAATTTACTTTTTTTTTAAAAATTACACAACGCTTACATAATTATGAATGTAAATATTATTTATATATATATGTACAAGTCTTTTTTATTTGTAAATGGATACAAGTGATATACTGTCTACATTAAAATTTAATTTATAAAATTTAAATTTAATTTTATTTTATAAATTAAATCATGTCATATCTAACTATGTGTTATTAAAAATAATAAAAATTAAAAATAAATGATAACATTTCTTATTATTTCTTGCATTATATATATATAAATAACCTCTAAGATATTTTTCCAAGTTGACCCATAGGTATAAGAATAGAAAAATACTATTATGTTCTCTCTTTGCCCTCTCAAAATCATCGTTGGTAATAATTTTTTTTTTAATTTATTGATTAAGGAAGTAATTTTAAATATATTTATATATTTTTTTATTTTTTAAAAATATATAAATATATTAAAAAATATGATAAAAAAGGCCAGCCGTCAAAAAGAACGGCACACTCTAGCGGCAGAGTTGCACCGCTCGTAAGAATAAAGGGCAAAAAAGGAAAGGGAGGGGGAGAGATGGAAGCTTTCTGCTTTTCTGATCGAGTAATAACGGACTCCACCTCCTTCTTCTTCTACTAAACTTGAAAAAATAAAATAAAGCCAATGGCTTTTTATATAAATTTATTTCCTCAATAAATAATTATTTGTTTATTTTACCTCAATCACTACTAACTACTGATCTACTATTGTTTTTGGGGGCTCAAAAACTGTACAAATTCTACCTTTGAATTCCCTCTCTCTCTCTCTCTCTCTCTCTCTCTCTCAATCACTGGTTTCACTGATTTCTATCAACTATTTTGTTACGCTCGAATCCATTTACCGAGGCTCCTCGCAACCTTTTTCTTTTCCTAATCTTACAAATTTTGTTGCTGCTGATGTGATGCCTTTCGTGGGCTCATACTTCTCTCAACGGTACGTTTGCTCCTTGATAAAAAGTGTATGAAATCGGTTAACGGAATTGTGTGAAAATGCGGAAAAAGAATTCTTATAGCTTTGTACATTGGTTTTGTTTTTTCCCAACAATTTCAACGGTCTGAAATAGTTTTAAAGGAATTCAATCGACCGTAGTAGACTGGACGTTTTATACTTTCCAAGATTCAAATTTGCTTTACAGTTTCCAAGATTCAAAATTTGCCTCTTATGATTTGTGTTTTTCTTATGAAAACTCTATGAACTCAGCTCATAGATTTCTTGCTCTTATTTTTTAAATTCACTCGAGTCGTTAATTGGGCTCCATTCCGGTCACCACTTCAAAATCACACCCGTGTTTGTGTATAATTGACCAATTTGAACTTGATATATATATATATCCAATATCCAAATGCAATTTGACTGATACCTGGGTGATTTGTGCAATTTGCAGACTATAGGGTGAAGATTGCAAAAAAAAAAAACTTCCTTTTGCTTCTAATGGGGTGATCCATACATGGAAGTGGTGACTCGGTAGCATTGGGATGAGTTGATGACAGCCTTTTTATAGCCCGCTGGCTGCATGGGAGGCTTCTTGCACTTCTTCGACTTCAATCAGGGGAACATGGCCAGGAAAGTTCGTTCGCAGAAGAGACATGTTGGGGGTAAGTATTTTTGCCCCATCCATGCGTCGGCAGAAGAGTATGTAGACTAGGAAGGGCTCCTTGAACGCTTTTCTTTTACAGGGTCATGCTCTTAAATCGTTGTCTATGTTTTCGTTTTAGAATCTGTAGTTTAAATATAAACATATCGATGGCTTTTATTGCCAATGGTTTCAATGTGGCGATTTGATGAATAAAGTTTATATCAGTAAGTTCAGGATATTGAGTTCTCGGGTGTGCCATGCATTTATGAGGAAACAAACTTGGCTGATTTATATCAACAAAATCTTGGAACATTTCGTCTATAGGTTTTCACTAGAGGTTCTGGAAGTCAAGTCCTGAAGGATGGTTTATCTACACATCAAACCAACATTTAAAAAATTAGAAAATTGCCCCTCCAGAAGTGGAATGAATTAGTACTTACATTGTTTCTTACTAATCTTACTCTCTTACCCAGCTTACTAAGGCAATGCTATTATTCTAATTACTTTGCAGGCCTTGAAGCTCCTCAGAATAGTCTGGAGCTGCGATTAGAAACTCCTCAGAGCTATTGTGCTGTAGGAGATGTACCGGTAACTTTCATTGCATGCCTTGCTATAGCTTTAATGTGACAAGGTGGTTATAATGTGTGGAGACTGCACTCTTGGGGTAGCAAGTTTGTGGCATTCACAAGTGTGCAGTTAATAGTTCTTGTGTGGAATTGTAGGGATTTGGGAGCAACTATTATAGAATTTCTGATGGGCATGAATCTTCTTTGGTATTGGAATGAGTGTGAAAGCGTTCCCTTTACTTCTTTGGGTGCTTTGTGTTGGCTTTTCAAAAGTATTTTGCTATTTTATTCTCATTTCACTGAAAATCTGGTGAATTTTTTTATCCTATTTTTGAATGGTTTAACTTCTATAAATCTATGAGAGGCAAACTCCACAAGATATGTTCTATAATCAACCATAATCATTTATTTTCGAGTCCTTTTTAACTTAGCTATGTTCTACCGATATAGATTCCTTGAATAAGTTTTTGATTATGACCTGCTTTTCTAAGAAACAGTTTTTAAATGTTACCTACTGTTCCAAAATGATTGCTTCACATATATCTTGTAGTAACCTTTTGCAAAAATGTACTTTTGCCATTATCTATCAGTTCTCTCATCAAGTTGAAGAAGACTGGTCTGAAAAGAATTGCTACCCAATTGAGGCTTCGATGAAGAAGTTGATAAATGAGGAAGTAACCAAACAATCAAACACCAGACAAAATGTCCCAAGCATTGTTGCAAGGCTGATGGGAGTGGACATGTTGCCGTTAGCTACAAATTATGCAGTTCAACCAACAGTAAAAAAGAATGAAAACATAGGAACAAAGTTATCTAAGAAGGAAAGGAATAGAAAGAGCTCAGTTGCTGATGTCTCTTGGGACTCAAATTCATCCATGCCGATGGAATTCAACCCATCTTACTGTAGTAAAGATAGAAATGCTGATAGATGGAGCAGTGAGCAAAAGTTAGGAAAACCTAGGCGTCGAGAACATCCTCAAGAGGAGGAACTACAGAAGTTCAAGAAAGAATTTGAATCATGGCAAGCAGCCAGGTTTAAGGAATGTTCAAGGGTTATTGAACTTGACAGCATCCCTGGAAAATTGCTTGCTCAAGAGGAGCTCAACAAGGAAAAGATGGCACTATATGCAACTTCTGGGAGAACAGCAAGTGAGAGGCCCAGAGAATCTCAGAGTCATGCGTTAATGGCAAGGTCATCTGAAAGAGGCAATTTAGAGCAACCTGGAGATAACATGGAATTTTTCCTGTCTGAGCAAAAAGAATCTCTTCCTTTGAGAAGCAGGACCATAAGGAGAAACTTTGAGCAGCCCTACCTGATGAGTTCTAGTCAGAAACTGGAAAAATCTTCTGCTCCCACAAAAATAGTGATATTGAAGCCCGGTCCAGATATGATTTATGACAATGAAGAATCTTGGACAAGTCCCTTGGGCACTTTAGCAGAGCGAGGTAGCATAGAAGATTTTCTTGAGGAGGTAAAGGAGCGGTTGAAATGTGAAATGCAAGAGCACCCTCTTAAGAGGGGTTGTACGGCCAGAGGCAGTGGAATTGAGACCCCCTTCAGTGAAAAGCCATCAGATCCAAAACAGATTGCTAGGCATATAGCAAAACAAGTCCGAGATAGTGTGACTAAGGATCTTGGAAGTAATTTGCGCCCGTCAGAATCAACAAGATCATATAGAAGTGAAATTCAGTTCAATGGACCAGGTTCCCTGGATTTCATCAGCAGAGATACCAGGAAATTCTTACCAGAGAGACTAAGGAATGTTCTCAAGAAAGAAACACAGCTTGACATCCCCATTGCAACCTCTTCATCATCAGTGTTGGAAAATGAGGAGGTCAAACTGAAAAAAGCTAGAGATACACTGACGGCCAAAAATGAGGTGAGCTGCCTGGAAATTGTGAAGGATGAACAAGAAATGCAAACCAGATCTTTCAGGCACGGGTCAGATGATGGAGTGCTCCGAAGAGAGTTGTCCCCTAGAAATCTCATGAGGTCCTTGTCAGCCCCAGTCTCAGGAACGTCATTTGGAAAGCTTCTTCTGGAAGATCGTCACATTTTGACTGGTGCCCACATTTGGAGAAAGCATGAAGCCATTGATAATGTTACAGTGGATGTAAAAAACCAGAGGAAAGAAAAGTTTAATTTTAAAGAAAAAGTTTCCAATTTCAGATACAGTTTCGCTTTTAGAAGGAGGCTGTTTGGCAAAAGGATCCAAACAATGGTGGAATCACGTAGCAGTGAACACACTCTTATGGGAGATATCATGAGTGGACCAACAGTGCTTCTGAACTATGGCGAGACGCATGTACGAATATACTATCTCTTCATTTATATGTTTTTTCATGAATGTAAGTATAGTATGGGCTCAATTGTTTACCATTTCTTCTTGTTCTCAAGTTAACGAAACTTTTATGGTGTGGTTTTAGGATAACTCCACTGAGGTGCCTCCTAGCCCTGCATCTGTGTGCAGCAGTGCTCAAGAAGATTTCTGGAGGCCTGTCAGCCCAATGTCAACACCGGATGTAACTCCAGTGGATGATGACGTGCCACAGGTTTTTAAAGAGATCAGCTCCAATCTGAATGGTATGGAAGTAATTGATTTCCAGCGTTGATATATAAAATTCTGGATATTTGTGAAATGGTGTATGCCTGTTTATGGAGTGTTGTAAATTTGTGCTGCTTTCCATGGCTCATTTCATTGTTGACTTTGATTGAGTCAAGGACGCAGGCCAAATGTCTCTTATGGCTTCTGCACCTGCTTGCGAATATACAGATGAACTTCTGTTTGCTATATGCTACAAAAGACTAGAGTCAGTAGAAATAAAATATATCAATTTTGATCTTAATTTTAGTACAAGTTTGTGACTGCATTTGAATGATATCAGCAAACCTAGAAGAGATCCATTTGTTTTTTTCTGGCATAATAGCAACATGTGAAATAATTATCTCACGCTATTTCCTATGTTTCGATTATACAGAGCTGCGGAAGCAACTAAATCAACTCAGGTCTCATGGGCCTGAGGACACAACAATCGAACAGGAGTCCAATGAGTCTGAAACGGTAGAGCTGGTGGACCCAACGGAAGCTTACATAAGAGATCTGCTCGTTTCTTCTGGCTTGTATGAAGGATCATCTGATAAATCTTTAGTTAGATGGGGCACAATTGCAAAGCCTATTAGCAACTCCATCTTTGAAGAAGTGGAAGAAGCATACGTAAAATTGGCCAAGGAGGATGAAAGCACGATAAAGAATCACAACGAGAAGGTAGATCACAAGATGCTATTTGATTTGTTAAATGAGACACTTTCAACTATTCTTGGACCACTTTCGACCATGTCGAAATTTAAAAGAAAAATGATTCATTCCTCTATGCTGCCCACTTTATGTGGAAGGACGTTATTGGATTGTGTGTGGGAGATTATCCTTATACACTTACACCCTCCTACTGACAAATCCCACTGCTCGCTTGAGAGTATGGTAGCCCGTGATCTGGGACCAACCCATTGGTCTGTATTTACAGATGAAGAGGTCAATGTTCTGGGAAAAGATATGGAGTGTCTGATAATTGGAGATTTGGTTGAGGAAATTGTGAAGGAGATGCAATTAAGAGGACGCGAGTTTTAGACTTGTTTGGTTTTGATAATTGTGGTCGACAGTGTATATTTGGAATTTTAGTATGTACATGCTTACATTGATGTCCAAAAGGTTACCATGTTGCATGTGCCTGTATATATGTTCTCTGTCCGTGTTCATCGTGTAGAATTGAGTTGAGTCAATGCTATAGGTAATGTACACGACTTATGCATGTATTATTAGACCAAAAAAGGGGGGAAATTTTGATTTATTATTTATAGGAGAATTCGAGAATTTGTGGGATATGTTTATTCAAGTATTGTTTAGAAAGTGGGTGTCAGTATTGTGCCCTAAGAGTTCAATAAATAACAACTGTCAAAAAATCAAGTTGTTTGCTTGATGACTGGTGGTATCAGCAGCCACTCTTAGGCATCTCATGTTGTTAATAAAAGTTGTTCTTATTATTATTTTCTTTTGACACGCTGCTCATGAGCAACTTGAGCTTGATCTTGCATAAGCTTTTATTTTTTTATTATTGTTTTGAATTTCTATAGAAGGCCTGGTTGGTTGGATATCTAGGTTTCCTTATATAACTGCCAAACTGTAGCCACTGCCATTTTGATTAAATAATCAAATTACGATCGAGTTATGTAAGAATAGAAGTGTAGAAAAGTTATTTCCAAAGACTGTTGCTAAAAGTAAGGGCGGAAAGTCATGTGAGACCAAAGAATATTATTCAAACCAATACTTTTAGAAGATCTTCCACTAATTATAGAGATCTTGTGGAGGTAACGAGAAATTAGGAAAAAAGAAAGGCCGCACACTTGGTAATAACTATAAGGTTGATTGAACCAATTAATGGTATAGACATTTCAATACTTTTCTCTAGACTAGATATGGACATGGTGGTATCGTACGTTAGGTAAACAAAATTATCTTGTACTACTTGTTCTGTTCAAATTGGAATCCAATAGACAGGGAGAGCCCTCGTATTCCATAATTAATATTCCCTCACCCAGGTTGAAGTCATGATGTATGCATTAATATTGTCTCTATTTGTGATCAATTTGAGCACAACATTCAAGCAACATATATAAATAATTAACACCATTAAAACTAGAGCAAAAATTACACTAATGGGGTTGGCTTAAGTGGTAAAAACTTTAATTTTGGTGACATGATCCCTTCATATATATGGTTCAAATCCTCTTGAATGTAAACAATTTTTAGGGACCATCTAATTGGGAGAACTTTTTATTGAATTACCTAAAATGCACTTGCAAGATACTTCTTATTGAAAACTTGTGCACTCCTAAGAATAGTCTAAACTTTGTTCTTGGACACTCGGTACCAATAAAAAAAAATCATATGGACAAGATTAATAGCTTCAACTCTCGTCTCCTCCTTCTACAATTAGCGAATGGTCCATGATTGGGACCTCATGCAACAAACGGAACAAAGTCAAGGATGATAAACAGAATACTGCTACCATTTGGGCATTTTTTTGTTGTTTCATTCAAATAGTAGACATTGTGTATTTTGAATTTGTATAATACCTATTGACTATTGCAGTTAGGTATTACGCCACTAGCTAGTCACAACGCTTTTGTTCTTATATGAAATATTAAATACCGAATGGTCTTTTGGGTATATATATATATATATTTTTTAGTGAATTAGTTGTCATGTTCTCATATCTCTAATATGTAGACCTCCACCTCCACCTCTGGAGGATACTGCATGGAATGGAATCTGTATCCTTATCCTTTGCCCAAAAGATCGATATTGTTATTTGTTAGTAATCTAATCATGACTCTGATCAATAAAAGACTTCAGGGAGTTCTATTTTGCCCAACAAAACTTTCAAAGTGTGTATATATATATATATATATATATATGGAAAATGTTATATCTCTCGCTAGGAGCTATCGCTCACAATTTTTTTTTCTTAGTGATTAAGTAAAAATTTTTTAATACTATTGTGAATTTTTTATATTTTTTTAAATAGTTAAAAGCATTAACAAAATAATGTGAAAAAAGAAAATAAAAATAGAATTTTTTTTTTGGCCTAGCAGGAGCTCCCAGTAGGAGCCCTCAGCGGTGACCGTAGCACTCTATGTAAGAATTGGAGAGAGAAAGTAGAATATATGAGAATATGTAAGAATTTTAAAATCTCATCATTATAATTTATCAAAAATTTTTACATAAAATATAATAAATAATTTAATTTTTTAATTATAAAATAATAATAATATTAAAAAAATAATATTTTATTCAATTTTAATATAAAATTATTTTACCTTATCTTAAAATCCAAACCAACAAACAGAAATTAAATATGTTGTGTTGGCCTGATCAATATTTTTTGACCCCATCCCCGGTGGTGAAGGTAAAGAGATAGGGGAGCACATGTTATGTCGGATCTCCCTCTACTTGTCACTTCTAGAAACTGGTTTAATATGCTTAATTATGTACTTGTAATCTCATTAGATTCTAAGCACGCATACGTGTCGAAGCAAGCGTGGTGCAAGAATTGTTTTAATCATGTTTTGGAAATTTCCAGAAGATTAGACATGGTTAGGTCAAAAACCATATTCATTCATTAGTCGACACAAATTTCTCAAGAGTCATGGTCCATGGATTATGCTCCAAATACACTTAATGCGGTTTTTTACGACTTAATTATTATACATCATGTGGCCGCTACACATGTTATTGGTAGACATCACATGCCAGCTTTAGCTTTACGATGAAGACAAAATTAAATGTCTGTAATCTGCCCTCAATGCATTCTTATGATCCTCCTATCAATCAATATTGATATTGAATAAACATGTATGTCTTGCATGAGTTTTCATGTGGGTTCTTGTAAAAAACACACTACATAGAATATTATTATAATTATATTTATAAGTAACAAAGAAAATGGTCCAATGGTTGGCTCCAGTCTTTAAGAGAGAAAAGAAAAGGGTAAAAATAAAAAAAAATAAAAGCAAAAAGGTCAGGCCTAGCTGATTGGTAGGCAGGCCTGACGTGTATACACCACCTGAATTTCACCCAACCTCCCAATTAATTTCCTTAGCCTTGGGGAATTTCTGTGGTGGATAACCTGTAAATCTGCTGTCCTAATGGATAAGTGACAGCAGAGACTGAGTTTCCAGTGTTTCCAATGAGTAGGTGACAGTTGGATTTGCGCACTACTGCAGATGATGTGAATAGCTTTTACTCTGATAAGGGGATGGTAAAGACACGAGCCTTTTATTTTGACAGAAGGCTGAAAGTCTCAGGTTGAAATGGCAGCAGCAGCAGCAGCAGGCAGTGCCCTAAGAGTAGCGCAGGCATCGATGTGTCAGAGACGTCAGAAGTGCAGGGAAGAAAGAGGCTCTATCTCTGGCCTGGCACTGACAAAAAAATAAAAAAAATGTAATGTTGACGATTGAACATACATTCCCACCGAACCTAACTGACCCATGTAAAGCTGTAACACGTGTTGTCACTCAATCTGTACATTTAGTGCACGAGAGCAGCAGCCAGCAGGATGGTCTGCACTCACACTGCACCAATATCTGACACATGTTAAGGGAAGACTTTTTCTCTCTCCTTTGTTTCCTATGCAAGTCATGTTCAAGTTTACGTTCCAATTTTCTACAACCATCCGAGTTTTTACGCATCTATTACATGTCTGCTGAATATGTGAGAAATGCATGTTTGGTATTTAAAAAACATGTTCTTTTTAGGATTATTTATAAAATTATTATGTCTATTATATTATGTCAACGTAAAAATCTTTTGTTTTAGTGACAATTAGAAATATATTCTTAATTAAATACATATCAAGGATTTTGACAATTAATACATCAAAATATTACTTCTCACTCAATATTATAAGTCATACTTGACGATGTGGCCAGGTCATGGCCCCCTATAAATTTGAAAAAAAATAAAAAATATGTATTAATTTTTTTGATTTAATAAAATAATATTAATTTATCATATATTAGTCCCTATTCTAAAAATTATTTTAATCTATTCATAAAATTTAATCTGATATAAAAATAAAATAAATAAAACACATCTCATATAAAATAAAATACATAATTTTTATTATAAATAAAAAAAATTTCTAATTATAATTAGTAGTATTTCTAACTTCTTTCTATTGTCTATATTGAAAGAAAAATAGTTAAAAAAACTCTGATTTAGATTCAATACTTGATGATTTTATTTATTTAAAATAATGCAAGTTATAATTTTAGACACTCTTTTTTTTTGTTTAATATATTTGTATGAATATCTTTATATTACTTTCATAATATATTGTTCTTGACATATCAAATATTTTTTTTAATATATAAGTTGTATTAAATGTATTTTTTTTAATTATAAATCTTCATATCAGATTATTATATATCGTAAAAAAAATTGTATAAAAGTAAAATAAAAAATATTTTATATATATTGTTTTAGTTTTATTTAACCCCCTAAAATAAATTTCTAGCTCTGCCACAGGATTTGGTATCGCTTAGACAACTTTATGTTCATGTCATTAAGTAGTGAAAATACTTAAATTATATCACATTTATTGATGCGATTGAATGCAATCTTTTTAATAACTCATTCAATGTTAAATTATATTGAGAAATAAAAATAATTAATGGAAGATCATTTAGAACGTTTTTAACAAGTTTTCTGAGATTTTTCAGATAAAAATTTTAAGTTTTAAGATTAAATATTAAATATATTATTATTGTATTAGAATTTGAAAAAGTTAAGAAAAAGTTAAATTATTTATTATATTTTGTATGAGAATTTGAGAAAATTGTAATAATAAGATGAGAATTTTATGTGACCAAACAGTACGTTAAGTATCATATATATTCAAGTATAACACTTAATAATGCAAAGCAAATAGAGAAAGAAAGTATAAATTATTGTATCAAATAAATTAAGATGAGATTTCGATAATGAATAGAGAAAAAAGTTAAAAGTTAAATAAAATATTATTAAAAGATTATATTTTATTAATAATATTATTTTTTAATTTAAAAAAATTAAATTATTTATTGTATTTTATATAAAAATTTTAAATATAATAGTTAAATAAGATGTATTGAGATTATCTAATTGAATTGAAGTAAAATAAATATAATATAAATTATAAACACCGAGACCGAAGGCCCATAGTTCAAACAAAACATTCTGCATCCTTTTCTATTCATAGAAGGGAAACCCCGTATTCGTACATTTTCTGTCGGTTGGTACACGTCAAACTAGTAATAAAATTGTCAAAGAAAATCGTAAAATGCGCACGAGACACATGGTGACGCTAAGATACGCACATTAGGGTACTGCGCCTCCCAACAACTGAAGCAAACTTTTCTTCTACGCCTTTCTCTTTTGGGTCTCTGCCCCGTTTTGTCTCTTTCTTTACTTTCTCGTTAATCTTCCATTCCTTCCCTGCCAAAGACCGCACTGACTTCATTTTTTCTCTGCGAGAGAGAGGGAGAGAGAGAGAAAGAGAGACCGAGAGTTTGATGACTGAATTTAACATGATGGAGTGGGAGGAGCAAGGAAATCATGACCACCACCCCCATCATCATCATCATCATCAGCAGCAGCAGCAGCAGCAGCAAGAGAGGGAGGAGCAAGTGCAGAATGGAAATGTTGGTAATATTGAAGTTAATGCGAATGGGAATGGAAATGGAGGGATGTTGTATGTGAAGGTTATGACCGATGAGCAGCTGGACACTCTCCGCAAGCAGATTGCTGTGTACGCCTCCATTTGCGAGAAACTCGTTGAGATGCACAGAAACCTTACCGCCCAACAAGATCTTGCAGGTCTCTACTCCTCTATATGTGATACGCTGCGCTGTTTTGCTTTGTTTCTTGTTTCATAACATCTGTTTGTATTTTTTCCATTTTATATGGGCCAACTCAGGTTTCTGTCCATATTTATAGAATTAAACTCGCGATCTCACCCTTCACCTCCTGCTTACGAGATGCAGAGATGCTATTTGGTTAAAATATTTTTGCTTTTTTATTCAATGCTTTGTTCTTTATAATTTTGTTGATAGTGATCTCATAAGGGGGCTCCCGGTTTTATGGGGAATTATTTGCTTCTTTTTGGTTTTTAGTTTTGTTTAGGTTCATATTTATGATAATTCTGTCTATACTTTTCTCATTTTCTTTATGGTTTTTGTTTTCTGTTAATTGTTCTCTCTAATACATACACACATCCAATATGAGTGTTTCAAAAACTTTGTCCCATAAACATTTGAAATTTCTTCCCTTTTTTTCTTTTAATAACTTGGGAAGATATTGTCCCGTGGATCTCATTGTTTCTACTGTGACTTGTGGTTTTTTCATTCGTTATTATCATTTGGTTGGTTTTTTTTTTTTTTGGTCTCTCCGATTTGTTGAGTTCTCATTAATACCTATTTGCTCTCACCATTGATCCATGTCTTTGTTGTTTTGGAAAAATCCTATGGGCATTGTGGTGAGAATCTGATAAATAGGTGATCTATATCTAGCTAAATCATTCTGGAATTCTAATAAATGCTTTTGGTACAACTCAGTTGGATTGAAGGGGATTGTGTGGAATCCTACAGATTTTTCCACCTATCTGAATTGGAATAAATTAATTTAGTCCCAGATTGATCATTTTTACTTCAAATTGTAATGCGTTTAATAAAGTGGGAGATGTACCATGCCTCACTAATTTATTTAATGTAGATGTTATTCCAATATTGTGCCCGGAGAGCCAGACTCAAGGCATATGGATCCCGAGTTTATTGCTTTATCTTGAAAGAGCTATTAAACATGATAGCAGTCGATCTCTAGCCAGACTAGATGTTCTCTAAATTGATAGAAAAACTATTACCTAATGAATTTCTTCTCATCTTTTGGCCTTTTGGTTCTCAAATTTGAGTAGCTAATTGGTGTTCTTTGCATTAAGAGTCTTCAATTTTGTGGTGTTTTTGCAGTTGGTTGCTGTATAAGTTCATGCTAGTCATAGATGCATATCATTGAATAATTTTATCTCCCATATTTCATTGCCTGCATTTTTCCTATGTGAGAGTGGACATGCCTCTGAAATAAGGCATTACCCATGTGAAATGAATGGAGTGGAAACATTCACGATTGTCTCTGCCTCCCAAACCTGTGGAGCATGTGGGTTTTAGATGCTGGAGATGGATGTTTATATTAAGACTTGACAAGTAAGATATACTTATAAAAAAAAAAAAAAAAAAAAAAAAGGACTTGACAAGTAAGATAGTATAATCATAGAAACTTTTTGTTTTTCTTTAAGACCCTCACTCTTTCAAGATTTTTCATTAAATTTGGCATTTTTCTTCATCTAGTTTGTTTCAGTTTCTTGATCTTACTAAAGGGACATGGCATGTTATTCTGGTTATTGATGTCTAGTAACTTCGTTTGATCTAAATTCTAATGTTTAATCTTTTCTCTTAAGCATTCGAGTTGATGTGGGTGTTATCCTCACATTTATTGAAGAGCAATGTTACGCTTCATTCTAGATTTTGTTATTTTTAATTACACCGACTGAGGAGGCATTATTCAAGTGGCTTCATATGTCAACTACTTAACTCAAAACTATTTACAATTTGACACATCAGCTGGTGTGAGTAAGGATGATAAAATATAGGATGAATAATAACATTTCTCTTTGCCTATCCTTCAAGAGTTCATGTTTGCTTAAACAGAACTTCCACCCTTGCTTTCTCAGGAGTGAGGCTGGGAAATATATACTGTGATTCTTTAATGACATCTGCTGGCCACAAAATTACTTCCAGACAGAGGTGGACTCCAACTCCCGTGCAGCTTCAAATTCTGGAGCGTATATTTGATCAAGGGACTGGAACTCCAAGCAAGCAGAAGATCAAAGAGATAACCTCTGAACTGAGACAGCATGGCCAAATTTCAGAAACAAATGTCTATAATTGGTTCCAGAATAGACGTGCCCGATCAAAACGAAAACAACAAAATGTAGCACCAAACGCTGCTGAATCAGAAGTAGAGACAGAAGTTGATTCACCCAAGGATAAGAAGACAAAACCAGAGGAATTTCACTCCCAACAGAACTCAGATCCCAGGGCTGAAGATTTGTGCTTCCAGAACCAGGAGATAAGCTCTGATCTGCATTTCTTAGATCCACAGAGTGGTAAAGAAGAGATTATGTTCCCGTCAGATGGCAGTTTAAAACCTGCTAGAGGTTTAGGCCAAGCCTCTTTTTACGATGGTTTACTACCAACTGCAAGTATGCATGTTCTTTAACTTCGTTTTTCTTTCTGTTGGCGGACCATCTTACTTGGAGCTGATGCATTTTCTTGTTATAGTAGAACTGTAAAGCAATGCTTTATCATTTTCATCAAGTAATTGAGTAGATATAGTACTTTCGGTTATCAAGAAAATTTAAATCACTCATCTTTTAAACCTAATTTGCCGGTACTAGCTGAGTTGTTGGTCTTTGCTGCCATTCTGTAATTCCTTATCATATTAAAAGCATCTCTTGACTAGAATTTCAGAGGATAACTGATTCCTATCAAGTAGATCACAGCTAGGAATAAAGAATTATCTTGTTACATTCATGTATGAGCATAAGGTGTCTTGATACACATGCACACACATACAACATATTTATAGGTGTGCGCATACATGCATGCATACATACATACATACATACATACATATGTCTCTACTTATTTTTGAACCGGAACTTCTCAACACCAAAACTGTTATTACCTCCCTGATTAATTTTTGCAGGAACTGATCACCTGACTGGAAAATTGGAAGTGCCAGGGAGCTATACCCTTTATCAGCAAACAGAAGACTATGGCATGTAGGTTGGCACTTGTTTTGTCCAGCGTTGTGATATTTCTTCAAGAGTTATATCGTCACTAGAAGCTAGAGAGATCCTAGATTGAGCAGTTTGTTGAGCTAGTAAGCAGCAATCAGAGCTTGCCCATCCAGTCCCATTGAGACTATCATGCCTAACATAGTAGAGGGCCATACATATATAGTTCAATGACAGGAATGATGTGAATTAAGCTGGAGTGTATATAAACCAGTTTGAGATCATAATCTTGGGTTGCTTCCTGTCTTTTGTTAACGGAGTGAGCCTTTTTTTGATATGTCATGAGAAGTACTGTGATGATGTCAAACTTGCTTTTTAGACTTGAACAACTGTGATAGCTTAGCTTTGTTTGAAAGGAAACAGATTTGGGATTTTGCCTATTTCACTTTTTGACATTTTGCACCCATGGATGAAGAATTGGACATGAGTGTTGGGTTGAGAGGGAGCAGCTACGCGCAATCAAAGTTGGCGATAATCATTGCAATTACTAGCATTGGTTTTGATGTAATTATGGTAAAGTAGTGATGTGAGGGGTTATTAAAATGGCAATAGCAGTGAGCCGATTCTGTGTAATTTGATACAGGACCTCTATTTTTTCAGTCGATTGCTATTAAAGCAATATTGGTGAATGATGATAAAAGAAAAGAAAAGAAAAGAACATGATCGCACTACTTAGATACTACTTACTATGTGGCGTCGTTCGTATGTATACCTGTGAATTCTCTATATCCCCCACCAACTCCAACCTGGCTTCATGATATCTTGTCCCCCCCCATTTTATCTGAAATAAAAAACAGGAGAAAAGTAAAGATGAGGAGTTGGGATGCCTAGGGAAATGCCGCACATTGTTGTGAAATAGTGTTTTGAGGTTGTCAAATTAATTTTGGCTAATGCAAATTCACGTAAAAGAATGAGCTGTCGTTTGGATAGTGTATTGATATAATATAAGTTGAGATGAAAGTTAAATAAAATATTGATCTAATGTTATTTTTTAATATTATTATTATTTTAGGATTTGAAAAAAATTAAATTATTTATTACATTTTGTGTCAGAATTTGAAAAAATTATAATGATGATATAAGATTTTCAAACTTCTTGTATCCAAACCAAGCTTAATAGTGATGATAATTTGTCAATTGTTTGTTTAATTCAGCAACTTGTCTAATTGCATAAAATAAGAGTAGTAAAGTAGTGTCCTTAATCAGGAGATTTTTCGTTCAGTTAATTACTCGATATGCATTTGCAAAGAATTCTTTGTCGAGGACTTATGAACCCTCTTGGTCTCTAGAATTAGTTAGGATTTTGTTCTTCGGCAGCATATTTCAATAAAAAAAAAAATTGTTAAATATCGAAAACTAAACTTTTTAGATGCAGCCAATATAATTAGTTCAGGTTGAGAGTAGTAAATGCAATTTGTCTATAGAAAGAAAAATATTATAATTCCTTTTGTCTCACAAATTTGAAGTACAAGTATGGAAGGACTTTAAACTAGGACTGAGCAGAAATCTGAAAATCCAACTCCGACCCTGATTCAGCTCCGACTCCGACTTTCGGAGTTTTTTTCTCTAGGAAAGTTGGAGTCGGAGTCGGAGGTCGATGCCCCGGCTCCGATGCCGCTCCAACTTTACTCCGATATTGTACATATATAGTTAATAAAAATATATGTATTTTTCTATATGTTAATAATATAAATATAATAACATGTAATAATAATGTATAAATATTAAAATGCATAATAACATGTAACACCAATAGATAAACACTAATATATAAATAATAAATTTATAATAACATGTAATACTAATATATAATAACTAAAGTATTAATTATGTAGATTTTATATAACTATATCTTATATAGTTAGTTAAACTCAAGAATATATATACTAGTATGAGTTAATTATTATTATAAAAATATCTATATTCTTTATACATTAATCATATATATTTTATATAGCTATAACTTATATAGTGAGTTAAATACTAGTATGAACAAATATACCTAAAATAATACACTTAACCTATAATAATATGTAACACTAATGTACCTAATATACCATATAGTAGTAATGTATAGATTATAGTAATCAATTTATGATTCTATGATAACTTATAACATGTCATACTAATTTTGTTTTTTTTTCTTCAAGCACAAGTTGGAATGAAATTTGTTGCAATTTATATTAGTTTTTTTGTTGTAAGTTGTAACTTGTTGATGGAATTAGAATTTGATGGATGATGAGCCATGAGTTGGTTGGATAATTTGGGAGGATAGATGATAATGAATAATTAGTTTGTAATTTTGGTTTTGTATTTTTAATTTATAATTTTGTATAAATAATTTTAATTTGTAATTTTGGTTATGTATTTTTAATGTATGTATCACAGTTGAAAAATTTCTTGTTGCAAGTTTGAATTTTGTTTTATTTTATAGTGTCAAATATTTTAATGTGTGTATCAAGTTCTAAGGATCTAAAGATAAAGGATCCTTGTGTGAATAATTTCTTTTTACATATTTGGTTAAATAAATTAGAAATTAGAAATTATATTTAAAAAAAAATTGATATGGAAGCCCAAATCTGATTAGAGTCCAAAATTGTAAAATTAAAATATCAAATGGATTAAGGAAAAAAGTCCAATAAAAAAGCCTAACTCCGACTCTGCTCCTATAAGTCAGAGTCGGAGTCAGAGCGGAGTCTGTAGAAGTCGGAGGTTGGATTCAACCTTTGACGAAGTCAGAGTCAGAGTCGGAGGATGACAATACTGACTCCGAAAAGTCGGTGCTCAGCCCTACTTCAGACCCGCACTCCCCACAATTCCTCATATTTGATGACATTGGTTAGGTCATATTCAATAAATTTATTCATCATTTTAATTCTCTTCATTTCATGATGTGATATTATATGATTATTTCATAAGTAAAATATAATAAATAATTTTTAATAATTTAATGTCATATCATAGGATGATAAAATAATGATGATAATTAAAATGATGAGTAGTATTACTCGGTCATATTAGATTCATGACATTAACATAACATAGATTAGGAAGATGGATCTGATCTGGAAGATAGCGTTGAGACAAAATTCCGACGTAGATTTATTTATTCTCTTCTCTCTCTATATATACATGATTTCTCTTCTGTTAAGATTAATACTGCGTGAATTGCATCGATCACAAATTAACGGGAAAAGAAAGATTTGTCTTTCTGTCACCCATGCAGTTTTGATAAAAAGCCCAATATTTTTAACAAATAACACAGCTATGTGAATTGCTCTCTTCCGCGGTTTGGACATGGTAATATTGGGTAGGGTTGGCAATATAATATTGGGTAAGGTTGGGATTATAAGCTTTATACGCTTTCACAAGCTCTGAAATTTTCTCTTCTTCTTCTTCTTCTTCCTTCTTCTTTCTTGACTTGTTGTCCCTTTTTCTCTTCTAATTTCTTGGGTTCTTCCTTTCATGATCTCGGCTCCTCTTTCTTCTCAACTCCCACTTGTTTTGGCCGCCCAATGGATAGTATAACCGCATGCCAATATTTGCGCAACTTGCTTACTAACTCTTATCGGATCCATTGTCCCTATCACCGTTAGTTTCTTCATGTACCTTCATGTCCATGCCGATGAAATCAATGCCTACAAATTAAATTGCATGAACCAAAACCAAACAAACTCTTTCTTGAGACCTAATGAGATCGATATATACATGGAATCAAACAAAATATTTTCAAAACATTCCCTTAATTCTATATATATATATATATATATATATTTTTTTTTTTTTCAATACTTGCAATCGATCTTTTTAAATGAATTATTTGGTACCTGCAACAGTAGAGACGGTCTTGATGGCACTCCGCTTAGCTTTGTCATCGTGTATATTTAGCTTCAATACTACCTTCTGCGACTACAAATTACCAATGCAAGCCAGTAAATCATGTTTTGATCATTACTGAAGAATGCATGATACAGATATTCTAAACCCTGTCCATCGAACAAACATAAAATAAATAAATAAATAATGTCGTACCCACCCCACCACAAATATTAATCCCGAGTACGTCATGATCCGACTGATCTATGTCTTTTAACTTGCTGAAATTCTCCGCACGGAACTCTTGATCTATTCCAACCTGGTCCTTGCAAACAGTACTACTCGAGAGTTTATTGCTATGAAGTAGTTCACCCTGTATTGTTGTCTCGATCTCTTTAATAATAGCTGATTCATACCTGCAAATAAGAAAGGAGCTAGCTATGACAATAACTGAAAAAACTTGATATTTACACGATTTTCTTTCTTTAACTGAAAACTTAATATTTTCAATTAGCTGTATGCAAAAACAAGAAAAGGGTTGAAGGGAATAAGAGATATGGTTTTAAAAAAGAGTATTGGTATTTGAAGGTAGTTACATAATTTGATTTGAAAGATTCAAATTTTAAAATTTATCTTCTAAATTAAATTATGTCATGTGGATGATGTGTGATATAAAGACTGACATTTAAATAAAATTATTCTTACAAAAAAAAAAAATTACATTTCTTGACTTTTTAGAAACTTTTTAGGCCAACGATTTTTTGAGTTAAATGGATCTAGATTTTATCAAATACTCAATGCTAAACTTTTGAGTTTTATAGAAAATCTCTATGCACATTTTTATTAGATTTGTTTAATTTGGAGGGATGTGTCATGTGATTTTCATATTTGTAGAGTCACTTGGTTATTTTGGATTTTGTTTACTATGTACAGTCGTGAAATACATAAACATCGTGTAATCGTTTTGAAAAAGAGTAGATTTTACTGTTAAAAAATTAGTTTTTTTTATATAGATTTGATAGTTATTGTTAACTTTTTTTAAAGAAATTGCGTGGTACGCACTTGCACATTTTATAACTGTAAATATTATTTTTATATCAAAAATATATATGAGACTTACTCTTATCTCTAGCATATAAAAAAAAAAACTCGTTAGAGAATGCAAACTCTCCTAATTAATTGGTTTTCCCAATGAATGTCGCGCATTGCATTATAACCTATATATATATATATATATATGTATATATTCATATTTCTCTTGACGGCAAACACAAAGTACGTACCTAGTAGATAATGACCATTTTTCTGATCAGACATCGAATTTCATTCACAACTTAATTTTTCTTATTTTCCGTCGATTTCATATCCAACTTAACATTTAAGTACTCGATCAATACTAATAATTACTCGAGTTAAAATACAACCCATATAGGAATCAACTTCGCAAAGGGGAAAAATCGATTTTGATTATTTCATGGAAACTTTTTCTAATTAAGAAAAAAACTCATGTTGATTATATATATATTTATATACTTCATGAGAGAGAGAGAGAGAGAGAGAGAGAGAGAGAGAGAGAGAGAGAGAGAGAGAGAGAGAGAGAGAGAGAGAGAGAGAGTTTTAATCTGCGCGTGTAGAAATAATTAGTAACCACAATGGGCGAATAAAAAAAAAATTAGAATGATTTTCCAAAGTTGTAGGAAATTAATTAATTATATTTGTTCTAAATTAAAGGGCGAAAAAAATGAAATGGTTACCTATTATGCAAAGTCCATCGTTTGGTATTGCCCACTTCACACATCGCAACTTTTCATGTTTGTAAATCTTCACTTTTAATATTGAAATTTTGTTCATATCTAGCAAAGGCTTAAGCAAAACTACCTGTTTGGCAGCGTACATGGGAGGATTCTACATGATAGAAAATGGGCAAAATTATCAACATCTTCTTTTTACTGCATTCAACGATGGCGGCAAGTTCAAATAAGCACCATCTTGATAAGGTTAGATTCTTGAGAGAACGACCACTGCATACTTAGATACTTCTATTGCTTTGTAGAGCTCTGGTGCTATGAGCTTTCCCCACTCTAGTTTTTCATCATCCATAAAAGCTTTGATATCTTTTTATGTAAAAGCAGCATATAGATGACTTGTAAAACCGTTGCGAGTATCATAACCACAGAAATTGAGGAAAACATCATGTTTCCATACAGGTCGTGTTGAAGAAAATGATGATGAAGACATTAATCAGGAAGTTGTTTGATTGCTCGTCACTCAGAACAAGTTTGCTGGTTTGATTGGGGATATCATGTTGTTGCAAGACTTATTAATTTAAAATGAATGATTAGGTTTATAAAGAGACTTCACGAGCTCCCAAAATGATGAAGTAAATGCCATATGTTATATTTACGAAAAATGTTTTAACTAGAAAATAATTTTGTAAAAGTAAATTTATCAACTGTTTGACGTGTTATGTTAGATTATAAAATTATTTTTATTATAAAATAGATTTAATATATTATATCAAAGCATGTTAATTTGTGAGTTTATTTTTATAAAATTCATCTGTAGCTGTAACTACTCTATATATTTATTAAAAATAATAAGAGTTTTACAATCTAATTTATTGTCACAATATGTCACGTTAGCTTGTAAGTTTATTTTTATAGAATATTTTTATATAATAAACGTATCTCTTAATTTAATAATATTGATAGAGGAAGTTTAGGTGTTTAATTAAGTAGAATCAAGATTAAAGCAAAAAAGAGAACAACCAAACATTTTAAAACTATTACGAGACCATTTCAAATTCAAATGGAGAGGGACCCGCGAGCATGTTTAATTAATTAGTAATCCGCACGCCAACATTATATTAAGTGGTGAACATATTATTATATATAATATGATACAGACTCAAATCCATGGAGGACTTACAAAGTTTCTCGACACACTGCAAAAGTATCGTGTTTTTTCAAAGGGGAGATTCATGGCAAAAAGGGGGCTTTTTGTAAGAAAAATCTATTTCACAAAATTTAGTTGTAGGAAACTCGTGGCATAAAACTCGTCGTAAAACGTATTATAGGTTACAAAAAGTTTAATTTGTGACCAATATCTATATTTTCTCACGACACATCATGTTTTTGAAAAAGACATCATATTAATCTCGTTTCCAACTTTTTACTTACAATTGATATTTTGAAAAAAAATGGTGTTCTACTAGCTAATTGCATGCAAGAAGCAGCTAGCAAGGCGCTTAATTACTTGGAAACAATGTGGTCCATAAATACTAGACATCATTTTTTAGACTTGAAGTCAACTTTTGCAGGACAGAAGACCTTAATTTAATTATTATTGTTTGTCCAAAAAATCCAAAAATACTATTATATATCTCCTTCACTCTTGTTTGATTCTTATATATTACATGATTATATATAATTTTTCAAACATTCCCTAAATCCATGGGGTGAATTATATTTATTGTGAATCGGGCCATTTAATGAAACTAATTGGTCCAAGATTAGTGATTAGAATCATGGGGTGAAATACGAAATGGAAATGGTAAATTGGTTAGGCAATACCTTTTTTTTTTTTTTTGAAGCATAAAGATGATGATCAGATTAAGCACAATCAGCCACACAATCTATATCAGACATTACAATTGACTTAACACAATCATCCACACAATCTATATCAATAAGCTCCTGATCTAAGAGTAATGCTGTTCTTGCGAGGTTGTGAGCTACACCATTGAAATTTCTGTCAACGTGCTTAATCATCCATGAACAGCTACTAATGAGACATCTGATATCTGAGACTAAGCCATTGAGCTTCCCTTCTACAGCTACCTGAGATGACACAGCTTGGACAACGTGACTAGAGTCCCCTCCATAAATCAACTAATCCAGAGCAAGATCTTTACAAAACATAATAGCATCAATTAAGCCTCTAGCTTCAACTATCGTTGGATCAACACAATAGAACATAGGTCTCATCAAGCTTGCAAGAACATGACCATCACAATCTCATATTACCACTCCAATACCAATTTTATTATTGTCAGCATTTATAGCCACATCCCAGTTCACCTTGACCCAGTTTGGTAGAGTAGCTTCCCAATGTAAAATCACAGATACTGAAGTGGTGTGAAGTACAGTCTGTTTCTGCATGACCTCTTTGTAATCCTCAACTAATTGAATGGCTTGTTGATAGACAGTAGTGCGACTTTGAAAGCAGCCTTCATGTATAAAAGAGTTTCGCCTGAACTAGATACATCGAGCTAAGACAGCAAACAACTCCATTTCCTTTGGCTTCAATGTCTCATACATCTGTTCAAAGACTGCCCAAAAACCCTCTATAATTATAGCAGCTTTTTGGAGTGCTCGTGAGCCCATAAGCCATACATCTCTTGCTAAAGGGCATGACCATAATACATGACCTAAGGTTTCCTCTTCAATTTGACAGATGGGGCAAAGAGGATTAGTAACCCCACGTTTGTTAAACAACTTTAACTTGGTAGGCAAAGCATTAGTAATAGCACGCCAGAGAAACATCTTAACAATAGGGGTTATTTCATATACTAGCGTTTTTGCCATAGCCTACCATTGTGCTCTAGTTTGGAAGACTCACCATTTGTTTGTGTAAATGGTAGGCACTTCTTATTGAAAAAGTACCAGAGGATGTTCCTTTCCATACCAATTTGTTAGCTGAAGCCAGTATGCTAACATGAATCTGCATAATTACTTTCCCGTTAGCTTCATGAAAAATGGATTTGAGCAGTGCCACATTCCACCATCTCATATGTGAGTCAATTAATTCAAAAGCTATAGCATTCTCAGATAGGCCATAGATAGGAGATTGAACTTGATATGAACAAGCTCTTGGCTTATCTCCCCATACTTTTATTTGAGTGCCATCCCCCACCCTCTACATGAGATCTTCATTTAAGAGAGGAATGTCTTGGAAAATATTTCTCCGCAAGTAAGATGGTTTAGAACCCAACGATGATTGTAAAAGGTTAGAGTTTGGGAAATATTTGGCCTTAAATATCTTACTTGGAAGAGAGTTAGGATCCATGAGACATCTCCAAGCTTGCTTGGCCAGAAGAGCAATGTTGAAACCATGCAAGTCTCGAAAACCCAATCCACCATAGGACTTCCAGCACTTAACAACTCCTAGCTTTTTTAATGAATTTTACTTTGATCTTCTTGATGGCCCAACCAAAATTTGGTAAAAAGAGAATTTAGCTGTTTGCATAGAGACTTGGGCAGTAAGAACACACTTGTGCAATATATTAGAATAGCTTGTAACACTACTTTAATAAGAATCTTTTTACCAGCTTGAGATAGAAACTTGTTCCTCCAATTTTCAAGTCTTAAAGTCACCCTCTCCATAATACCTTTGAAAGCACTGACATGAAATTTGTCAATTAGTGAAGGAAGACCTAAATACTTATCAAGATTAGAAGAGGCTTCTAAACCTGCAACCTCCATAATGTATTGCTTGGTTTTTGGTTTGGTATTGTTGTTGAAAAATAAGAAAGTCTTATCTTTGTTAAGCTGCTGGCCTAATGCTTGTTCATAAATACCAAGAATTTGGTTCAAAGTAGCTCATTCCTACATGTTTGCTCGACAAAAGAGAAGATTATCGTCCGCAAAAAACAAATGACTCATTCTGATCTGTCCTTCAGCAATTGGAACACCCGCGAGAGGATGGTTTTGTTCAGCAGCACCAAGTTGGGAGTTTAATGTTTCAACACAAAGAATAAAGAGGTATGGTGATAAAGGACATCCTTGCCTTAATTCTCTTTGAGATTTAAAGTTGTATTGAGGAACACCATTGAGCAGAATAGAAAAGAAGGGAGAAGTAACATAGTTTAGGACCAAATCTATCCACTGGGGTGCAAAACCCAATTTGAACATCACAGCTCTTAAAAAACCTCATTCCACCCTGTCATATGTTTTGCTCATATCCAATTTTAGGGCCATATATCCCTTGTTACAATGAAGTTGTGTATGCATGGTATGCAAGGTTTCATAGGCAGTCATAATATTGTCTGTGATTAATCTTTTAGGGACAAAAGCACACTGATTTGGTGAAATGAGTGTATGCAAAATCCTCTTGAGTCTGTTTGTTAACATCTTTGTAATGATTTTGTATAAAACATTATAAAGACTGATTAGTCTATAGTCAGAAACCCTTCTTATAGCCTTAATTTTTGGGATCAGCACCAAATATGTAAAGTTGATGGCCTCAATATCTGCTTTAGAATTTAAGAAGGATAGAACAGCTTCGCGGACTTCACTACCAATCATAGACCAATGATCCTGATAAAAACATGCACTAAATAAATCAAGCCCTAGAGCTTTGTGTCATCTCATCTGAAAAACAGCAGTCTTCACTTCTTCCTCTGTGAAATCCTTCAATAAAGCAACATTCATATATGTAGATATTTTTGGGGCCAATGATTGTAAGCAAGTGTCAAACTCAGAGGGATGAGTGTAAGAGAACAGAGATTGACAAAACTCTGTGAAAACATTGCCAACTCCAATAAGATCTATATGTGTGATCCCATGCTCATCGACCACCTGTAAAATCTGATTTCTCTTTTTTCTTTGGCTGGCACAAAGATGGTAAAACTTTGAGTTTTCGTCACCATGTTGGAGCCAGTGCATCTTGGCACGTTGTTTCTATTTCAAATTTAACCTTTCTTGAATCCAGACTGAGGTGTTTGTGGTAATTTCATTGGTTTATATACCTTTGTTTGGTCAAGGACTTTGTGCTCAGTTTGGGCATGGGCTTGTGCTTAGTTTGGTTTTGGACTTGTGCTCAGTTGCTTAACATTATTAGTTATGTTTACTTCATGTGAGGTAGCTTGCTTCTTTCATGGCATTGACTTCATGTTTGTGGTAACTTCATTGGTTTATTTATATTAGTTTGGGCATGGACTTTGTGCTCAGTTTGGGTATGGGCTTGTGCTCAACTTGTGCATGGACTTATGCTTAGTTTGGGCATGAATTGAGGCTCAGTTGCATTAAGTTATTAATACTATTTTAAATGAGGTAGCTTGCTTCTTTCGTGACATTGACTTCATGTTTGTAGTAATTTCAATAGTTTGTTTTGCCTAGAAAAGGGCGTGCACTTTCCCTTGTGTTTGGGCATGGACTTGTGCTTAGTTGCTGAACATTATTAATTATGTTTATTTCATGTGAGGCAGCTTGCTTCTTTCACGACATGAACTTCATGTTTGTGGTAATTTCATTGGTTTTTTTACCTTTGTTTGGGCATGAACTTTGTGCTCAGTTTGGATTTGGACTTGTGCTTAGTTTGGGTATGAACTTTGTGCTCGGTTTGTGTATGGACTTATGCTCAGTTGTGCATCATTATTAATTATGTTTACTTCATGTGAGGTAACTTGCTTCTTTCACAACATGGACTTCATCTCTTCAATTGTTACCATGGATTGACCTGCTGTTGGTTTCAATTAAAAAAGAATGGACTAAATGAGCTGCTATTATATTTAATTCTTTGGGCCTTTGTATGCATTCATACGTTGTTTGGTAGCCACTTCATAGACTGATTCTCGGCACACTTTCAATGCATTCTCTGTACTGCATCTCTTACTTACTCCAATGTTGCTTGTCTAGTGTAAGCTGTGATAATGATTATAATTACTCCACAGGAGGGGGTTAATTCTCAAGTATTTTTAATGGGGCTCGATCGATATGGTAGGGTAATCCGAACCTGAATGACCACCAACTATTTTTTGATAATTTTCACAAAAGGCTATCGGGATTTTTTGGTTATGCAACCATTTTCTTAGTTGGGTTCTTGTCTCACACATGATGTAAATAATAAAACCATTCTAAGCCCCATGGAACACACAAGTGTTTAGAAAAGCGGATGAGAATGCTCTTACTTTCTAACTTCTGTATTATGTTCTTATTCATTTTGCAAGCTGCTTAGTATTGAATTTGCTTTCTCTAACTCCTCGTCTGTGATGATATCAAATCTTCACGGGAACATTTGCACTTTGGCACACACCTCCATGGTATGGTAACCCGGGTGGCCAATAAATTGTGTCAATCGGTTGTTATAGCCATTCGTGGAAGGGTGCCAAATTTCCTATATGTTACCATATCTTAAGCCGGCTACCATAATCACTTTAAAATATTGTTCTTAATTGTCTAACATGTCTACCAATTGTTGTGTGTCTACAATTTGTTAGAGATGGATTCACAAGACCATAGAAATATGTACTTCACCAGCTTCTTGACTCAGGAGCCTCAAATTGATCACATTTACGATGGTCAAAGTGAACAATCTCCTACGACGTTGGATGACTCTCCACCCCCATCCCAAATAGAACCTTTGACCCAAAGAAAATTAGTCAAGGGTGCGAACTTCACCCCCGAAGAAGACAAGTTACTTGTCTCAATATGGCTAAATATAACGTTGATGCCATCCAGGGAATGGACCAAAAACACCCCAAAATTTGGAAAAAAAAAATTAGTCAATACTTCAATGATTATAAAGAAACTACAAATGAGTGGAGTGTTGGGTCCTTAATACATCGGTGATTAGCCATGCAAAAGGTGACGAACAAATTTTGTGCTAAACTCGCCCAAGTTGAAGGGTTGAGTTAAAGTGGCATGATTGAGTAAGATAATGTAAAAGCATCTACTTTTATATTTGTTTAGCATTTTATCATATTTATGCGTTAAATTTCCTTTATTTACATGGGTGGTTAATTTTTTCATTTATGCTTGAATTGGAAGTGTGACAAAGTGAAGATCATGCTCGCTTGAGAAAACAACTTTTTAGTTCGAGCATTGTTGATAGCTGTTGAAGGACCAACCAAAATGGATTTAGCATTGCACAAAGGATGAGACAAAGTGGAGGTCTATGATGTCCCTGACCCTGATGCATACCTCAGCAGTCGCACCTGATTCAATTGGTGGAATAGAGGCCGAGAATGTTGTGGAGAATGATGTCATTGAATTGGATAGGCCAATGGAAAAGGAAAGCTGAGAAATAAAAACCTAAGGCCCAATGCAGGCCATCAGATGAGCTTGTGGAGCTGAGCAAGCTTAAGTATACTCTTCTCGATGATTCATGTGCTTAGGAGAAAGAGTTTTTTCGGCTCAAGGCTGAGAAGATCGCATATGATCGAGAAAGAGAGAGAAATAAAAGAGGACAAGAGAGTGAGGTTGGAGGCGGAGAAACTAGAAATCGCTTGGAAGGAAATTGAAGAAAGAGTAGTTGAAGAGAGAGCAACGAATAATGTTGCTCGATGTGAATCTTGGCTGGAGTTCAGCGGGTATATTTTTAGCAACTTCAAAGAGAGATTTTGGTGAGACGCAATGCCGAAGAAAATTGATTTGGCTTTTTACATAACTTATTAATTATAGAGTAGGAGGATATTTGTATAATTTGCTTGTTATTTTAATTGGGTGTTGAGACAGAGGTGTATGGTTATTGTTAAACATTTGACACGTGTGTATTTTATACTTTATACATAATTGAAGATTTATTCTAGCAGCTTAAAAATGTGGACAATAATTTTGTCTAACATGGATATAATCTATTGATACCTTTTGGCATTACAACTATTTAAACTATTATAGATAATGAAAATATTACATTAATAATCTGCATATTCTTGAAGAAAACATGTTTTATGGAATGGGAATTGAAGAAGCATAAATACATAGTCACTTATAATCAGAACAGAAAATATCCAAGAAAAATCCTCTTCTATTGTTGGGAATAAAACTGCCATTGATATTCAATTAAATCTGCTTGGACCTGATGATGTGCTAAGTTGTCTCTAATTTCATCATGTTGCTGAAAGAAATCTATAAATTCACTTGTTAGATTACGCGATAGTTCTAGAATATCATTATCAGCTTGATCATACTCCATGTTCGGACCCTTACTATCATCATGCTCGTCCTTAATGATCATGTTATGTAGAATAACATATGTTTTCATTATATTTTCTAACTCATTGACTTTGAACATTTGTGAAGGTCCACGAACGATTGCAAATCATTGTTGAATGCACGCTCGATATATTTTCTTGCGAATTCTTGTGCAGTGACAAAATTTTTCTTCTTATTCCCTTGTAGAGATGAAATAATCTTCATAAACGTTGATCACTTTAGATAAATACTATCTGCAAGGTAGTACCCCATAGTATAGTCATTGCCATTGATTGAGTAATTGACTGGAGGAGTAAACCCTTGGAAAAGTTCCATGAAAATAAAAGATTTCTTTAGCATATTAATATTTTTATGTGAACTGGGTATACAAAACAATATATGCTATATCCAAAGATCATATGAAATAATCACTTCTAAAATAATAGTTGGTTTATGGATATGATCGAAGTACATACATTTCTAGGCAGCGAGGTAATTTTTTCACTTTCAATGCATGCAACCAATGTTTCACAGCATTCATAGGAATCTCATTGTTCATCAACCGCTAGCAATTGAGCAATATTATTGGCATTTGGAAACCGTAAATATTCATTTGAAAAAATACTTACGATTATCTTCACAAATTTTGGAGGTTCTCTATTGCGGTGCTTTCTCTAATGCATATGTATTCATTCATAAAATCTCCAATAACCCCATACGCAAACATTGTAAGTGTTACAGTTATCTTTTGTATAGAAGATAAACCGAGTCTTCTGGTATTATCTCTTCTCTGGACAAAGTAGGGCTCGTTAGCCTCTACCTCATTTTAAATATGGAGAAATAGAGGATGACTCATTTGAAATCTCATTCAAAATATATTCGAGGGATATACTGAATTTTCTATGAAATAGTCGCGAAAAAAGTATTTGTGCCCTTAAATATGGTCACGCTGAATAAACTTACGACTTTGGTGATTACCACAATGTCTCGATGACTCTCCATTGACGTTGTCATTAAGAACAACATCCAACTTATTTTTAGAGGATAAGTATGTGAGTAATTTACCCAATTTGATGCAGAGAGTGGGAGATGAGGGGGGAATGAGAAATTTCAGTTCTTAGATCAAATAAGACTTGGGTTGATGAGAATGTGAATGCAAGCAGAATGCATATTTATATAGGAAATAGTTATCATTACATATAGGACAAAAAATATTACCGTTTGAGAAATGACAAAAAATGTTTTCGTTGAAAATAAGATAAAAAATATTATCGTTGGAAACATGAATTCCAAATGTTATCGTTAGAGAAAGGACAAAATTTTTTACCGTTACATAAAGAATAAAAATGTTATCATTGGATAAATGACTAAAAATGTTATGGTCCATACGTGGATAGGTATTACCATTAGAGAAAGGGAAAAAAATATTACCGTTATATGAAAATAAAAGAAATATTACCATTAGACAAATAAAAATCTATTATTATTTTTTGATATGTGGACAAAATCATATTAAAAATACCATCGTGTTGGAAAATGCTCATATTTAAAAAATTATTATTTTTAATATCGATATTGGTTTGAAAACTATTACTATATTCGGGAAAAGAAATCCTATAAGTACTTATAAAATTAGTATAATGTGATATTTGAAAAGAATAGAAAAAAGACAAAAAAGTTAATAGTTAAGAATGAAAATGGAAGTGAGAGAAAAAAATAATAAAAAAATAGAAGAATATTATTTTAATATAATAGAAAAATGATAGGAAATAGAATGTAAGAGATTTTTTGAAGCAATTCTTCTATATACAACCGACAGTGGGGAATCACCGGGTAATCGGTTGACATCAGCAGATATAATGAAAAAAAAAAAACATCAACTGCTACATACCCCCGGGGAATAACCCCGCCGCGGCCCCGGGGCTGATGTGGCCATTAAAATATTAATAAAAAAATAATAATTAAAAAGAAAAAAAAAACGGAAGTTTCTCGAGCTCATCCTCTATTTTTTTTCCTACCTTTTTTGGGGTCTCTGTTCTTTCCTATGATTATCCCCCCAGTTACCCTTCTTCTTCTACAGTTTTGACACACGCACACACCAGAGAAATTTATCATACAAAAATAGGATGTACTTCTCCAAAACTTTTTAGAGAGAGTGTGTGTGAGAAAGCTGTGGAAATGAACAATTATTTACATGAGAGAGAGAGAGAGAGAGAGAGAGAGAGAGAGAGAGAGAGAGAGAGAGAGAGAGAGAGAGAGAGAGAGAGAGAGAGAGAGAGAGAGAGAGAGAGGGGCAAAGGAGCTTCAAAGATAATATATGAACACCAATTTGAGATTTTTTTTTCCCCTTCAATTCGAACGTTTTTTGGTCCTTCATTCGGCTTGCAGCTTACCCATCTCGAATTTCTTCAAAATCTGAGCTTTTTGGGTCCTTCTATTTGTTCTTGTACACGGTCATCTGATATATTTGTCAATTCTTGATGTTTGATCGTTGCAGTTACAGAGCTTTTGATGAGTACGAAGGAATTGAAGTTGCTTGGACCCAGGTCAAGCTTTATGATTTCCTGCAAAGCTCCGAAGATCTTGAAATCTATACTGTGAAATTTATCTCTTTAAGACGTTGAAGCACAACAACATTATGGAATTTTACACTTTTTGGGTTGATACCGCAAATAGGAACATCAATTTCGTCGCTGAAATGTTCACTTTTGGGACTCTGAGGCAGTAAGCCTTTTTTAATGTGATCGCTTGCGAGAGATTGAAGAAGGTAGAAAAGATAGAAGAGAGAGAGAGATCAGTAAGGAGCTTGCGAAGAAAGAAGAGGAAGGGAAGGAAGTATTTGGAGCTGCGAAGATAAGACTATGCCAAATTTGTCATTTTCGAGCCCTGTGTTTGTTCCCATAGCTAGTTGTCATCCCACGGCCCCGGCAGCTTGGAGGTTTGGGGGAGAGGGAGAACAACGGGGATGGAGCTTCGCGAGTTTCATGGAGAAGAGAGAAGAAGACGGGCTTCGCAGATTTGAGGGATGAGAGGGATGATGAGAGGAACTGGTTAGGGGCCAACAGGCTTCAGAGAAGAGAGAGATGAGGAGGACGAGATTGAAGAGACACGAGAAAAAGGCTGAACACAGGAGTCATTTCTTTCAATTATCCTACTAAGTTGAAAACGGCGTCGTTGGATTTAGTTACCACGTAGGCAACGGGGACGCAATGGGGACGCAGCACGGGGGTGTTTAGAATTTTCCAAAAATAAAGACAAAAAATAAGAAGAAGAAATAGGAGAAAAAATGTCTGAGATTGGTTGGGTGAGTGCTAAACTTCACGGTTTTGTTTGCTTGAGCCTCCAAGCTTCAAGAAAACTCTTTATGGTGCACCCATCTATGCTCCGAACAACAACCATCCCAACAAAAACCAAAGCTGTTAGCACCCCAAAACGCTAATGAAGTATGGGACTTGACCTTGGTATCAATGGATTCAAAGATAGTGAATTCACCGCCTACTTTAGCATTTCTAACCACTGACACTACCATAATAGCAACAAACTAAACAAATCCAGAAAAAGAAAGAAAAAAAATACTTGCCACTTAAAACATAGTAAACATAGTCTATGGTTGTCTTCGTGGCCATGACCGGGCTTGTTGGCGTTGTCTGTCGTCGGGAAGAGCTTTTCGGACGATGGCGTGGCTGAATCTGATGAACGGAGGCATGCCCAGATCAAGAGACACTGCAGGCAATGTAAGCTGCCGGCAACTCACTAACCAGCAAGTTGGCCAATAACCACCACACGGTTCGCCATCAACCTCTGTCACTAGCACTCCACTAAAGTTTCTAGACCTAGAAGTCGCTGGCAAGCTCAAGCACTGGAAGCTAACTGGGCACAGTTAAAGCAGGGGCAACTTGCTCGATTGTAGCTCGCTACTGAAGTTTCTCACTAGTAGTGGAGTTCATGAATAGACAATATGCAGAGATGCAAAAGGAGTTAGAGATGGAGAAGAAGTGGCTAGAGGAGATAGATGAGAAGGTGAAAAGGAAGAAGATGGAGAACAACGGCGAGTACTTGTGGTGGGAGAAGCCGCTGCATGAGAATATGGAATTGGAAGAGATGGAGCACTGCATGAGTGCTTTGCAAGAGATGCGATGGAAAGTAGGGGGTAGGCTTGAACAATTTAGGATGATGAGATCTGCTATAGATTCTTACGCCTGGGATTGGGGAAGTTGCTTGAATGTGATCAAGATTAATGACGTCTCACATCTTTATTCAGATTAGGTTGTGTTCTACTCATTTTGTGGGGGAAATTGTGCCTATAGGGAAGATGGAGAAATGGAAGTCTAAAATGGAGGGAAATGAATTTGTTTTGGGCAAAAAAGTGGGATGTGGTTCTCCCGTGATTCCCCAAGCTCGTTGCAAATAGCTTTTATGTTTTTGAAAATGAATAAAATTTAGAATAAAATTATAGAGAGTGTCGTTTCTAGGCCTGAAAACCGACATCTGCGGTTCGGTACTGCGCCGAACCGAACGCCGACCGACCACCCCAATTTCCTACATTTGCCGACCGACCACCGACCGTATAAAGGGATGGAACCGGCCGGAACCGATTCCGGTCGGTTCACGGTCGGTTCACCGGTTTGGGCCATTGTTTTGGGCCCTGTTTTGGGCACCGGCGTCGAGCTGAGGAAGGGACGATGGGTACCCGGACGGAGGGCCGGAGGCTTCGAGAACCGAGAGGAGACGGCGTGGGAGAGAGCCGAGAGGAGAAGATGGCGTGGAGAACCGAGAGCCTTCGGAGTTCGAACCAAGAATCGGGAGAGAGGGAGAGGTCAAACGGCGCAACATTTCTGGACTGAAATGTTGGGGTGCTGGAAGAGTGAGAGCCGAGAGAGCAAAGGGGCACTTTTGCCGTTTACTTCATTTCTTTGACTCAAATAGATAAAATACGACGCCGTTTCATTCACTTAAGTGAAACGGCGTCGTTTTATATATATAAAAAGGAAAAAAAAAATGTTAAGTATCGGTCGGTCGGTTTTTCGGTTTCTTAAGAGCCAAACCGTACGCCAAACCGACCGACGTCGGTTCATACCATTTTCTCTCGACCGCCGACCGGTTCTTCGCTGGTTTCGGCCGGTTCCGGCGTCCTGAGGTCGGTTCCGGTCGGTTTAGGTCGGTTACTCGATTTTTTGTACACCCCTAGTCGTTTCTAACTAAACTTTAGAAAACTTTAGAAGCGAGAAGTGTTATTTATGAAAAACCGTACCCAAAAGTAAGTAATGATATTTATAAATAAATAGATAGTTGTTCGCCTTAATAGCATCCGTAATTTAAAAAAAGAAGCAATGGTGTTATTGTAAAAAAATATTATAAGAGAAATAATATTTATAAATATAGAATATATAAATATCCCATAATTTTTTATAAAGATAGAAAATTCATATAAAAAACTTTATATTTTAATAACAAACACTATCTTTAAAAAAAATAATAATTACACAGCATTACCATTAGAATTAGTAGTGTACTACGACTAGGAAGGAAGAGTAGGAAATATCGTTTTTTGTCCGTCTCCTCCGCTCCTCTCCTCGTCTTTTCTTTTCACAGATAATTGATTTGAATTAATTGATGTTCCTTTTCCCAAAACACATCAAAAAAATCTTTAACATCATCGGTTCTTCAAGATGGCCAGAGCCACCGACCAACACCTCTCCCCCTAGAATTTTCTGATCGATCCCATCCACCCTCGATAGATATTCATAATCCTCGGATCTTCTCTCTCCTCACAATGTACCAGTGGAGGAAATTCGACTTCTTCGAGGAGAAAAACGCTGGCAAATCCAACAGGGTACCGGAGGAGGTGAGCGCTAGAATCGGTTGTTGCTCAAGCGGCCGAGGCAAGGTGGTCATCGGCTGCGATGACGGCACCGTCAGCCTCCTCGATCGCGGCCTCAATTTCAATTACGCCTTCCAGGCTTTCTCTTCCTCCGTTCTATTTCTCCAGCAGCTCAAGGTTTTTCCTCTCCTTCTCCCATCTTTTTATTTTCCGATTTCTTTTCTTGTTTGAGGCTGACAAAATGCGTGAAGAATACTAGAAACTTTAAATCTTTTGAGGCCTTTTAACTTGTTATTCTAATTATTTTGATATGTCGAACCGCTATTGATGTGATTTTTACAAACTTCAGCAACGCAACTTTCTGGTATCTGTTGGAGAAGATGAACAAATATCCCTGCAGCAGTCAGCTATCTGCCTTAAAGTTTTTGATCTCGACAAGATGCAGCCGGAGGGATCAAGCACCACGATCCCTGATTGTATTGGTATATTGCGAATATTCACTAATCAGTTCCCTGAGGCAAAGGTAGCTTGCTATGCGGGTGTTTGCACTTAAACTTCATTTCTTATCTAATTGCCTAGTTGCTTTTGTATTATCGACTTGAATTTGCGTAGCTAAAATTACTGTTTATCTATCTGCCTCTGCACCTGTGTTTATCTTAATGAAGTTTTGAAACCCATATGTTATACTGCAGATTACATCATTTTTAGTACTAGAGGAAGCACCGCCAATACTACTGATAGCTATTGGCTTAGATAATGGTTGCATTTACTGCATCAAAGGGGATATTGGACGTGAGCGTATCTCCCGTTTCAAGCTTCAGGTTGATAACCTCTCAGGCAAAAGCCAGTCTTCTATAACTGGTCTAGGTTTCAGAGTGGATGGTCAAGCCCTTCAACTGTTTGCTGTAACTCCAGCTTCAGTTAGCTTGTTTAGTCTGCAGGACCAACCACCGAGACGGCAAACTCTAGATCAGATTGGATCCAGTGTCAACAGTGTTACAATGAGCGACCGCTTGGTATGCAGTTTTTGTGCCCCCATTTTGTGTATGTCGACTCAATAACTGTGTTTTATATTCTCCAAGAAAGGTAAGAGTCAATTTTCTTTTTTTGTTCAGGAGTTGATAATTGGTCGACCTGAGGCCGTGTATTTTTATGAAATTGATGGACGTGGTCCGTGCTGGGCTTTTGAAGGAGAGAAGAAATTTCTGGGATGGTTTCGTGGATACCTTTTATGCGTTATTGCAGACCAAAGAAATGGCAAGAATACATTCAATGTTTATGACCTGAAGAACCGTTTGATTGCCCATAGTATAGGGGTTAAAGAAGTTACTCACATGCTTTGTGAATGGGGTAACATAATCCTCATAATGTCTGACAAATCAGCTTTGTGTATTGGGGAGAAAGATATGGAAAGCAAGTTAGATATGCTGTTTAAAAAAAACCTATATACAGTAGCCATAAATCTTGTTCAAAGTCAACAGGCTGATGCTGCTGCAACTGCAGAGGTGCTAAGAAAGTACGGGGACCATTTATATATTAAACAAGACTATGATGAGGCTATGGCCCAGTATATCCACACTATTGGTCATCTTGAACCTTCGTATGTCATACAGAAGTTTTTAGATGCACAAAGAATCTACAACCTTACCAACTACTTGGAGAAATTACATGAGAAGGGGCTTGCTTCTAAAGATCACACAACTCTTCTCTTGAATTGTTACACGAAATTGAAAGATGTGGAAAAGCTAAATATATTTATTAAAAGTGAGGATGGTGTCGGGGAACATAAGTTTGATGTGGAAACTGCAATAAGGGTTTGCCGTGCTGCCAATTATCATGAGCATGCAATGTATGTCGCTAAGAAGGCAGGGAGGCATGAATTGTACTTAAAAATCTTACTCGAAGATCTTGGTAGATATGACGAAGCCTTGCAATATATCTCAAGCCTTGAACCAAGTCAAGCAGGGGTGACAGTGAAGGAGTATGGTAAGATTCTCATAAAGCACAAGCCAGTGGAGACAATTGAGATACTCATGAGGCTTTGCACAGAGGATAAAGAATCAGTTAACCAAGGAGCCTCAAGTGATGCATACTTATCTATGTTGCCATCTCCTGTTGATTTTCTCAACATTTTCATACATCACCCGCAGTCTCTTATGGATTTTCTTGAAAGATATACCGATAAGGTGAAAGACTCACCTGCTCAAGTTGAAATCCACAACACACTCTTGGAGTTGTATTTGTCCAATGACATGAACTTTCCATCAACCTTACAAGCAAACTATATTGAGGATCTTAATCTTGGAGTAACTGGGATGTCAAGAGCTGAGTCCAATGGGAAATATGTTGCTGATCGCAAAGACTCAGCCAAGGAAAAGGACTGTCCGGAAAGGCGGGACAAGGGTCTACGCTTGCTTAAAAGTGCTTGGCCATCTGAGCTTGAACATCCACTATATGATGTTGATTTGGCTATTATTCTGTGTGAAATGAATGTATTCAATGAAGGGCTGCTGTATTTATATGAAAAGATGAAACTCTTTAAAGAGGTGATTGCTTGCTATATGCAGGCACATGATCATGAGGGATTGATTGGTTGCTGCAAAAGACTTGGGGATTCAGGTAAAGGAGGGGACCCTTCTCTTTGGGCAGATCTGCTGAAGTATTTTGGTGAACTTGGAGAAGATTGCTCCAAAGAAGTGAAGGAAGTTTTGACCTATATCGAAAGGGATGACATCTTGCCTCCTATTATTGTTCTTCAAATGCTGTCCAGAAATCCATGCCTCACACTCTCTGTCATCAAGGATTATATTGCTCGAAAGCTTGAACAGGAATCAAAGCTGATCGAAGAGGACCGGCGAGCTATTGAGAAGTATCAGGTTGGTGCTTGCTTATTGCAGCTTTCCAAAGTTTATGTATTGAAACTATGACTATTATCAGACCCACTTCAAGTTATGGTGTGTTGATATATTTTTTTCCTGTGATAAATAGAGATTTATTAAAATATGCAATACATGGAAGGTATCACCAAAAGAGAATGGCATGGAAACAGGTATTAAATCTCCTTAAAACCTGAAGTGGAAACATAAATAAAGGAACTAGAATAGGAGGTCATGGATATGTTTATGGCTTTGATTAAGATTCCACCTTAGAATGCTTCTCCAGAAGGTCTTGTTGTGGTATATTTTGAATTCTTCTTAAATATAGTCCGAAAAAAGCTGGATTAGAAATTTACGTATACTTAATGTCACAACAAATCCCCGTTGCATTTTTAAGAGATTGGTATGTCGGCATTAATATTTTTTGGTTCTAGTCTTGGCATTGGGTATTGTTCTACTGATAAGCAAGGCAACAAGACCTTGAAAGTCTGGAGTTTTCTTGATCGGTGGAAGTTTCACCTCTGAAAGTGGAAATTGTAAGAACTCAGTGGCAGAAGTCAAGGATCTTTTCTTAAGATTCCTATACCTCTGGATGGATGCTCAATTTTTTTTTTTCAGTTTTTAGTTTTCAAGATTCTCTGTGATTAATAAGGTCTTGAAGTGCGTAACTATACTAATTTGTAAAGCCCTTCAATGACACCTGAGTGTAGACAAGTTAAAGCATGGAAAAAGTTCTAAGAGCTCTAACAGCTGCAGGATGTTAGTACCCTATCCAAACCAGACAACTAGCTTAATCTTCATGTATTTACTGGTTTAATGATATATTCTTGAGTATAGTTCTTCAGTTATAGTTGTCCTAGCAAGTGCGAGGCTTTGCTATGTTACATATGCATTGTCATATAGTAACCAGTTGCGATCAACAGAAACTTGATCATTTATAGCATGCCTTTAGTTTTCTTTTTGACCATGCATATTTATACTCTTAATTGTCACCATAAAATCACTATTCTATGACATAATTATTTCAGGTTGATAATGTACAAAATAAAATGTTGTCCCTCCTTGCCCACCCTTCCCCATACTTGTCCGGGGTGTGAGAAGAATTTTGTTGATGTATGATAGAAGAACTCTGAAATATTCAATTACCATCCTAATTCTTATTTATTGAGAAGACAAAATTATTAAATGAGTTATTCAACTTGCAGGAAGACACATTGGCAATGAGAAAAGAAGTTCAAGATCTCAGGACAAATGCCAGAATATTTCAGCTTAGCAAGTGTACTGCTTGCACTTTCACACTTGATCTCCCTGCTGTACACTTTATGTGTATGCACTCATTCCACCAGCGCTGCCTTGGTGATAATGAAAAAGAATGTCCTGAATGTGCTCCTGAATATAGATCTGTCCTGGAAACAAAGAGAAGCTTGGAGCAGAATTCTAAAGACCAGGATCAATTCTTCCAGCAAGTGAAGAGTTCAAAGGATGGGTTTTCGGTGATTGCTGAGTACTTTGGAAAAGGAATCATAAGCAAAACGACTAATGGACCCATCAGTGCTCCTAGATCAGGCAGCATTTCTTCCAGCAGTGGCCTCTGAGCATTGTTGCTTGCTTGTTTCTCTGTCTCAATATTGGTAACAACAATATGTTGCAACACCCAAGGACTAAGGGCAGAATTCTTACCATTAGGCAATAGTCATGCAAGATGGTGAATCCTATTTAATTTACTTGCTGGGACTGGCATCGTTCTCACATTTGTCTTCATTTCTGCCAGAAATGAATAAGGGTTTAAATCTGTTGATATCCATGGATGAAGAAACAAATTTGAAGCAAAAAAAGAGGTAACTTCACAAAATCTACTATACCCTTCAAAAGAAATGCAGACTGAAGTTCAGACCTTTGTTTTTTCATTTTGTTCATTTGGTTATTCAAACGTGAGTCTTTATACATGTATAAAACTGAAGCGGGATTGAAGAGCTATTCTTTATCTTTGAAGACTTTAATTTCCTCCCTTCTCCCTGTGCAGTTGTTGACATAATTATAAAACTTGGCCACTTATTTGTCCCATTATATGTTGCAAATCTAATATGATGGATTATTGGGTCTCATCTGAGGGTTGGTTGGTTATTGAGCATACGAGGAGTCTCAAATGAAAAGAAGGGAAGATGTGTAACAGAAAGTTGCCTATAGTTAATGCTTCCATGTGCAGAAACATACTTGCTTAGTTGTGTCTCAGGTTTTGAGCAGGATCTTGTAATCCCTGTGTGTCTCAGTGTTCAAAGACATTGCCTTATCTAAACTGCTGTGGAAATAGTTATGAAACTTTCTAAAGGCCATAGCAGAAGATATTCCTTTGGATGACTAATATGTGCAATTATCCTCATGGATGCATCCATACTAGGGTTACACTCCACCTATCATTTTCTGTTAGCTCTTAAATTTCGTTACCAATGCGTGGTTTGATACTGTAAGCAGTGACTGCACCATGAAAATAATTTTTAGGCCATTATGATTTTTGAAATGGTTTGGTATTTTATGCTCTTCAGATTTATCATTGCTTTGTATTCTTAAAAACATTGTATTTTAAAATTAGGGAATTTGGATGACTTTTAGTGGATTAAGATGTTGTCAGCTAAGTGAATTACCTCTTTCTTTGATAAGTAGCTAACTGAATTACCTCTTACTGGACTATGATTCTGAACTTCTGATTGAGCCCAAATTAGTTCTTCTGATTGCCTTTTTTCTGGCAAAGAGTAGGTCCCTAACTTCTAAATTGTCTGGTCTTAGTTTATGTGATTTCGACTATTGTATTATCACAGCTTGCTATATTTTTTATAGAGTGGCTCTACAGCCACACAATGGGGATCCCGACAGTGCTTCTTCTTCTTCTTCTTTTTTTTCATGCATTTTTTTAACACTTTTAAATATGTTTTTAAAAGAAAAAATTCACAACAGTATTAAAAAACACTTCCTTAATCATTAAATAAAAAAAATACTGTTGCGATCCCCCTTCTTAAGAGCATCATTTCTCTTTTTTATAATCTATTTTGTCAGAAAGAAACCTTTTAGCAATAAGCTGGCATGATTGTGACAACCATGCAGACATTCTATTAAGGAGTATGAACCATGGTGCTAACGGTTCTTTGAAATCAATGCGCAGGCTTCTTTAGTTAATTCTAATGAGTATCTTTACCATTGAGATTAAAAGCTTATGTCCTCTGTTTCTTAATTTCATTTTGGTTCTATGTTTTCATTGTGCGTTTGAGAAGCCTTGCAACTAATGGTTGATGGGCAATATGCAGCCAGATTTCTACTGAAATGTGTCTATTCTTCTTGCAGCATGATACTCATGCATTGAGGGTGGTATTTGTTACCGATTTTCCAAATCTTTTTGCAACTGGGGTACTCTCTCCTGCTAATTCTGCTGGCATAGGTTTTGTATTCAGTGCAGGCTATCACACTTTGTTTTATAAGAAACATTTTCAATTTCTGGCGGGTTATTTTAAAGGAACTTGCAAGCTATTATTCTGCTTAAAGAATGAGTGGCAATCAATTGTTCGTCTATGGTATGTCACGTATCTACAGTCATTGTTTTCTTTGATGGAGTTTGCAATAACCTTTACCCCAAATCCGCATCTCAACCACCTCATGACATTTTAGCTTTACGACTACAAGATGAAGTTTATCAGTTGGTATTGAAACCATAGCAGGTCCAGTCGAATTTCTCATGCTTCTCCAACTCCTTGGCTCCCATACTTCAAGCTGTTCGTGATAAATGGACTCATGAACCGTGCATTGCTAGAAATTTTGGGGGTCTGGGTGCCTGGATTGAAGCGGGTCTGTGTAAAGGCTGACCACAACGATAGTGAGAGCGTGCTCGTATTGTCCTGATGCCGAAGCTGCTGGTAGATTCAACCACAGCAGCGCAGTGTAGTGCAACTGCTGCACATTGTCTAATTTCGCATGCTTTTACAACTCTTTGCTTCACCATCTTCTGGACGCTTGAAATCATGTTTTATGCTTCCACAAGAGATGGATGGGGTGGCCCGGGGGGTGAAGCCAAGGTAGATTCCACACATGAAAACTCCAAATGATTGAATCGATCGTTTCTCGTGTGTGTACATGCATTACCCGTGACTCACCTTTGTCACGCCACTTTACCGGTGATGGTCCACACGAGCTGTGATGACTTATTTTGGGTAAGAAATGCTACGTCTCGACGTGTTTCTCATAACATCCTATTTTTAACGCAGTATCTATATGATCAAATGAACCACCGTTTGGAACATCTAGTTTTTTAAACACTATTTAGTGATTACCACTTGTTTGGAATCTCTCTCTCTCTCTCTCTCTCTCTCTCTCTCATACCTTCATAGCTTTCTCAATAGCCTTATATTCTATGAAATAGGTGGCTGAATTCATGGTTGTAACGATTTCTTGCCTTCATTAGCAAAAATTAAAATTAACATTTAATGTCCATTAAATAACCATAGTCTACGTTAACATTCCCGGTTACCCTACGATTCCCTTAATTGGACACAAGACATACACAATGTATTACAAGATTATCTAAAAAAATTGTGATTTATTACGTACAAATGAATCTTAATAAGCAAACAACGTGCTATCGTAATCCCTCGATGCATGAATTCAGGATCCCAACGCGTACCAAATTGTTGACAAACGAAAATATACACCATATGACAAAGAATGAGTAACGATGAACGTGTGCCTATTACAATTTAATGGTTCTGGGAATACCTTTGGCGTCTCCTCAACTCTAAGCTCTAGCAGAACCTAACCGCTGTGCCGCACGATCAATACTAAGTTCTTGTCGATGTAAACCGTGCCACAACTTGTTTGGGTTATCACCCAAAGATCCGAGCTTAGCTGTCTGCTTGTGCAAGGCCTCCAAGTTGACAATGGGGATAGTTGTTGGTCGTCCATGAGCACACTGCATAACCAACTTTTCACAGTTACTAAAGTGGACAGCTGATCAATACTCTCTCTCTCTCTCTCTCTCTCTCTCTCTCATACAAACGAAATCAATTTGCCCAATCAACTCAAAATGTTTCTAAATATTATTCACTCACCTGGAAACAAAGTGAGGTCTGCGTTAGCTCTTCCACAATGAGGGAGCATTCCGAAGGTAACAAAGAGTCCCCAAACATAATTGCACCTTAATACGGAGTACAACAAAAGTAAGGATTTCTTGACATAAGATGAAGATTTTCATCATTATACTAGTGCTACACCAGGTTCTTCTATCCCATGAAAAGAAAAGGACTGGAAACTGGCTAACATGCAGAAACTTGAAAGGAGGTGAAATGAGAGGGACAAGAAGTCTCAGATGTATCTCTAAAGTAAGAGAGACTCATATCACTTACTAAAACGAGTTAGTATGGGAGTATTTTGTTTAGGTAACTATTCATATAATGCATAACAACTTACTCCCACATGATAAAAGCTAGAATCATAGTAATGCTATTCGATAAACCATTGTTCCTGACTTTCATGTTGGTAATGCTATAGAGCATGTACCTCTGCATGCTTTCATATTAAGGACACGGAGGACTGATGGTGGCATTGTTGATGATCCATCCGTATCAGCAAGCTACAGATTGCACAAAAAACTGGAGTTAGAAAGACAACAAATATGGTCTGAAGAAGGAAAAGAACAAAGGATAACCAAAATAAAAGGAAATGTTCCAGTAAGTGGTGGAGTGCCATGCAATACCTGCTGAAGAAATTCCAAAAGATCTACATCAGACAAATTGACACCTAAAATGTTCGGTACCTGCAAGATTTGCATAGAAAGCAATTATCTCAACAATAATAGACATATGACAGGGCAACACTTATTGCACCTCTTAAAAAGTGACCTGCAATAAATTTCCACTATGGCTGCAACCAGAACGAGTTGGCACCTAGTTTGTTGCCTTGATTCAATCAAGTTTATATGGCTCTTGAGCTTAGCTTGAATTTGAATTGAGCTTTGCTTAACCTCCTAAATTTTCATTGATATGCTCTGTTGTTTATGCACCCATAGGAGAATCTAGACTTAATGAGAAAATTCTATAATTAAGAAAAAATTGACACAAATATGGAAAGACAAAATTAAGTAAACTGGCCAGTATGCCAGCATAGGACTGATGAACCAATCTGTCACCAACCACAAGCACAATCTTCCCACCTAATTCAAGCACAAGCTCAAGCTTGGGGCAAGCACGATCTATTTAAACAAAATAAACTTAAATAGTATCAAACATTGACTTGAAAGCTTACAAACCAAGCACAGCTGGGTTTGAGCTCAGGCTCAATTATGACATAAGCGGAGCCACCAGTCAAGCAAAGCTCGAGCAGTTAACAAGGCTCTTTTACAGCCCTTGTATCAACCAATGACTGTCCAACTTTGGCTTTAACAAATAGTAGAGATGGATAAATTTCTTCTAATTACACGTTTTCAACTCATAGAAACAATAAATGTAAGAAAGTAAATAGACAAGAGCAGTGCTTCACCGCAAGAAGAGTGACAACTATTGGACGCCTGTGGAGAAGATTCAAATTCCTGCCAAAACATTTAATTTTATAATCTAGGTGAGGAAGAAAGATTTAAAAAAAGTTATCTCAGAAAGAGGAAGAATGATAGGACATTATGAACGGTATAACAGTGAAATTCCTATCTAGCCTCATTAACACAGCGCGGGGGGGGGGGGGGGGGGGGGGGGGGGACATGAACTTGAAGCTGCTTCAGCCAGGAATGCCTTCGTAGTTCATTTCCAAGCAAGAAAATTCTATTAATTTTGTTTATATTTCATAATGCTAGACACAGGCATGCTAACACCAGTGTTAAGTACCAATATTTACACATCCAGGGTTGTGTTGTTCCATTAAGATTATCAACACATATGAAGATTTGAGAGAGAGAGAGAGAGAGAGGAGAGAGAGAGAGAGAGAGAGAGAGAGAGAGAGAGAGAGAGTACCACTTGAAAGACCTTGAATCTTGACCATGTATGTTGCAGATCCAACCCCAATCTTTTATCTGTTCAGCATAATTTTGCAGCAACTGATAGGCTATTTCTGGCAGGATCTGTCAATGCAATATTGATGTTACACTTAAGAATTTATTCCACAGGCCAACAGAAGAATCTTATATAGAATCAAATTCTGACATACCAACTCTTGCTCAATTTTAAGATAATTAATCGTCTTTGCTTCTCCAGAAAACACCTAAGTGGTCAAGTAGTCATATTAGCCACAGTAGATGTATCAACTACACAAGTTAAAAATAAAAAAAAATACCTTCTTGCGTAGTTCTTCCAGTCGGATCCTTTCATCTGCAGCATGCTGTACAAATGGACTACTGCTGACGTCACAACTCTTAACATAATTTATGCATAGTCAATGTGTGTGTACATGTGGGCATGTGCGTGTGTTGAGATGCAAGTACACTTATGTTTATATAAGTGGGGCAATGAGTAAGTTGGGCAAGATGGGTATGGCATAAACTGGTTTCCAGTAAAATCTCTCTCTCTCTCTCTCTCTCTCTCTCTCTCTCTCTCTCTCTATATATATATATATATATATTTATGTCGGGGAACCTCTCCAAGGCAGAGCCCTTCAAACCCAGTAACAAGGCGTGCAACACGAGGACTTCCTAGGAGGTCACCCATCCTAGTACTACTCTCGCCCATCAAAATCTCTATATTTATGGGGAAAGGTCTTTACAAGGCTATTCCAACTGATAGTCGCATTCAAAATATGAATGTATACTTGGCCTAAAAATGCAACTGTTGCTCAAGGGCAGCCTGTGAATCCTTAGACCATATTTTGTTTAAAGCCAGCGGAAGTAGCCTCTGATGTTTGCAGTTACTTTGCAATTGCATTGAGTCTAAAATATAGGGTGATTAGAAGTTGGCATGAGATGGTCCTGTGGTGGTTCCACAAAGCATCGAGTGTGTCCCAACTCAACAGTTTGATTGGCCTTCTTCCATCTACTATCAGCTGGGTATTATGGATTAGAAGATGTATAGCCCGTATGGAAAATAAATTGGAGAGAGTGGAAGTCGTGTGTCAGAAGATCAGGAGCCTTTTGGCTGAGAGAATGGGGACCACTCACAATCCAAAGTACCGGAGAAAATCTGATGAACAAGTTCTCCAACAGCTTGGAATCTCTATTAGCTCCTACTGTAATACCAAGAGCTACTATTCTAAGGTTGGCCAATCCAAATCCAGGATTTGTGAAATTAAACATCAATGGTAGTTGCTTGGGTAACCCAGGGCAATGTGGTGGGGATGGGGTTGTTTGAAGTGCAGAGGGTGATTTTATTGCAGGCTTTTCTACGTCCCACGGGGAAGGAACCAATAATATGGCTGAAGCTCATGCTCTTCTAGATGGACTAAAGCTATGGAAGGTTCCAAATCAAACAAGTGGAAGTGGAAACTGACTCTGCTAATATCAACGTAGTGGAAGAATAAGGGAGAGGTCCATGGTCAGTTTGGGAATATTGGGAGCTTGTCAAGAATTGGGCTAATGACATAAGATTTATTCTCCTCCAACATATTTTTAGAGAGATCAACCAAGTGGTGGACTTCTTGGCAAAACAAGGGGCCAATGGCTGTGAGGGTGTTTTTTTGAGGAACTCTGATCTACCATGAGTTTTAGTTGGCATGTTGAGAATAGACAAGTTGGGACTACTGGTCCTTTGGCTCAAATGAGGTTTACTATGTGTAGATAGTCCATAAATGTTTATTTATAAAAGAAAAAAGATAGTCCATAGATGTTTCAATGCGGTTTCTTTCTTAACACATTGACCTTGTCAAAGGGGTATGATGTTTCAATACAGTTTTCCTCCGCCATAAGTAAGGTTTTCATCAATAAAATTAATTTTTGCCTCAAATATATATATATATAGTTTGAAGAAAAGAGGCAACTGTCTTACTTATTTGGATTTACTTTCCATTAAACATAAAATCATATAGGGGCAAATGGCTGTGAGGGTGTTTTTTTGAGGAACTCTGATCTACCATGAGTTTTAGTTGGCATGTTGAGAATAGACAAGTTGGGACTACCGGTCCTTCAGCTCAAATGAGGTTTACCATGTGTAGATAGTCCATAGATGTTTATTTATAAATAAAAAAGATAGTCCATGGATGTTTCAATGCGGTTTTCCTCCGCCATAAGTAAAGGTTTTTCATCAATAAAATTAATTTTCTCCTAAAATATATATATATATATATAGTTTGAAGAAAAGAGGCAACTGTCTTACTTATTTGGATTTACTTTCCATCAAACATAAAATCCTATAGGGGCAAATGGTTGTGAGGGTGTTTTTTTGAGGAACTCTGATCTACCACGAGTTTTAGTTGGCATGTTGAGAATAGACAAGTTGGGACTACCGGTCCTTCGGCTCAAATGAGGTTTACTATGTGTAGATAGTCCATAGATGTTTATTTATAAAAAAAAAAAAAAAAAGGTAGTCCATAGATGTTTCAATACGGTTTCTTTCTTAACACATTGACCTTGTCAAAGGGGTATGATGTTTCAATATGGTTTTCCTCCGCCATAAGGGTTTTTCATCAATAAAATTAATTTTCTCCTAATATATATATATATAGTTTGAAGAAAAGAGGCAACTGCCTTACTTATTTGGATTTACTTTCCATCAAACATAAAATCATATAGGAAATTACTATCATCATTACTGCCTTTGTTTGCCTTGAAAGACCACCATGCAATTCAGTACAATTTAAAAATATAAATTGCTACGCCATAAATGAACCTAAGGTGTTCCTAGCTAGTAAGAAAATTATTAGTGAAATATGAAAAGCAGATAATGCGTAAGCAAGGAAAAGAGGATCCGAAAGAATAGTCGTATATAAACCTGGTCAATGACAGCAAGCGTTCCACCAGCCACAACCGGAATGAATTTCTTATCCACCTGCTGAAGAACTTTGGCATTACCTAGGCAGTTCTTGTTGATAGATTCAGGAACTAAAGAATCACCAGCAAGATGCAAGAATCCGGAAGAGATGTCAAGTATATGACTTTCATTGTTGGTATCACACGATTTATTTTTGTTCTGAAAAAAAGGATAGAATCCATCATGCATTCATTGGTTGTGTTTAAATAACAGTGACGAAAATCTCATTTGTATTTAGCAAAATATCCTAATCTGAAAAATTACTTAACTGTTATCTTGGAAGAGAAACTCCGCCATTTAGACCAAGAATTCACGGAATCTTGAGTTTTCTTTGAGAAGAAGACTGAAAGAGGAAATAAAATAGTTCCACACTACATTACCCAATCATGATAACAAAGATATGTAATAGCAACAAGCACAATCCAAATGAAACAAGATTAGCGAAAAGTTTTCAATAACAAATTCTGATAAAAGCATTTATTACCCGTTGGCCAATTAATAAAAGTTCTAGCATTATTGAAGAACATAATTTCCATGTCCACAAAATCTTTTCTGTACATATCAAGAAAATAATTGTACCAGGTACTGTATGAATGTGTGTAACTGTGCATAATACATACATACATACATATGTATATCAACACTAATGTCATGTAGTATCCACACCTACGAAATTAGTCCTTGAATTAACATTATATGCCAACGAAGTCCTCAAACAAGAAACATACTTGATCCTGGATATTGGCAATACCATTACCTGGAGCCATGTCTTGACTGCCAAAATAACAGGACTGTTCAACAGTGTCACCTTCTTCCTTCTCCTTCAAGTTTGCTGAAATGCTTGTCATCTTCTCCACATCCAGTCTGAAAGCAAGACTAAGACAAGTAAGAAATTAAGCAACAGGATTTTGCATTAGCACTGCTATAATAAGGATGCAAAAAATTTTATAGTACCTATTGTCTGACAACAAATGCTCCATAGAACTTGGCTTGAAATATAAATGATGAGCACCAGAAGGTTGTTTGGCATGTTTCGGCATATCATCTTCTGTAAAGATTACAGGTGCATTTTTAGTTAGTTTTGATTTTTTTTGCAATGAAGAGGCAACTCAAATCACAGCAAACCTGGATAAGAAAGAGCATTGTGAAAGATTTTGGCTCCAGGTTTTCCCGCATTCATAATTGAAGGACAATTTAAGGAAAAGAACCTCCTTTTCCCTCTGTAAAATGGTGGAGCTGAAAGGCCTCTTCTTGACCTTTTTTTAGGAACACAATCCTGTTCAGAATCTTGATATCCCATTGTATCTCTTTGGCTTTCATATTTGTCAACACGTGTGTAATCTTTAGCTTCTGATTCCAGATTCAACCAGCCTGTATCATCTGGCAATATATTTGCACATTCAAGAGAAAATTTATACTCTTGATTAACTCTTGGAAAGAATTTGCAGGAATTTCTACTAAAACAAGCATAATCATCAAAATCTACTTTGTTATACAGACAAGTGGAGGTGCAATATTTCTGTCTAGAGCCCTTTGGCGTGATATGGAAACCAGATTTGCAGTCGCTCTTTCCCTGAGACACAAGATGCCCATAACCAGCACTTTCACCTGAGTGAGGACTCTCCTTGAGTGCATTTTCATCCCTTAAATGCTCAAAATCCCAAGGAGCGGCCAGAAATAAGGACTCTGAGGCCAGGGGACACCAGTCAGAATGACTAGAGCCTAATTTCCCCAAGTGTCTGACGACTGAATCATATTCAAGAACATCTTCTTCAATGAAATGCTCTGCATAAGATGGGATTGACTTCGCAAAAGCTCTTGATGGAAAATCAAAATGAGCAGGCACGTCAACCTTTTTAATTTCTCTGGTAAAGGACTGAGAACATGATGCATCTTCTTGCCACTGGGTCCTTGGAAGTAAATCAAAACTCTGTTTAGTGCCTTCAAATTCCAGAACATCAACACTGTCATGAGCAATTCTTTGCTTCCAGTTGGTCCTGAAGCCATCCCTTTGAAATTCATATCCGTCATCATTTGCAAACAAAGCCCTCTCAAGGGGCAGCCTTTGTTGTGAGGAGCAAACCTGCAGGAAAGGTTTCTCGATGTCCCTGCCAACCAAGTCACAAGATAATGCAGTCCCTGCCAATTCACTGCTTGCAACTGGATCAACTTTAAGGAACTCAACTCCCCATGCTGAGCTTAAACTGTTCTCCACATCATCATTGGATCTATTCTTCAAGCAATTATCCTCTATGGATAGAAAATTGTTATCAGATGTCAACAGATGGTTCTCATACTTACATGTTGCTGAGGGTATGCATTTGGTTTCAAGACCATCCCATGATTGGAAAGCATAATCATTTTGACAAACAAATCCCATCTCATTTTGCTGCTCTTTAAACGCAGCAGAATTTTTGTGCAGGTTTGTGCAAGGAATTCCATCATGTTCTATGTCAGACAAATGGTCGAACTCTTTGAGCATCTCTGAAGGGGAAGAGAAAATGTCAAGAGAAGCTTTATGATTTTTTACCCGGCCCTTCTTTTTTGCAATTTCAGAGGTTTCTGACAAGTCTATACGAAGAGTTAGATTGTCATTCCAAAATCTTTGAATGGCCTTCTCAGTGAAGGTAAGTATAGGAGCCCAATTCTGCAAAAGCAAACAAGAAGAATTGAGAGAATTCAGTGGGGGCCAACAAAAGTAACGGAATTCTTAACTATTCACATGTTCTAGGAGCTTTTACTAAAAAGTAGAGGCTAAGAATTTCCCTGTGCACATTGGCAAAGCAAACTCACAATCTTGCCATTTCCGTCTTGTGGGAATATATACCACAGAACTTAAAAAACCAATTGCTAAACATTCATTTTGCATGTGTGCATGTGTGCATGAGAGAGAGAGAGAGAGAGAGAGAGAGAGTAGAGAGAGAGAGAGAGAGAGAGAGAGGTCTTATTTGGACATTACAATAAGCTTGGATCAATAACAAAGAAATCCTCTAGAACTCAACACACTTTATAAACATTAAGCCACTTGACCATGTCGAAGTCAAACTAAATAGATCCAGAAGAACTCATACAATCAATTAGCAATTAATGTAAATCAGAATTTAAAATCAGGCAAGAAAGAGGATTACCTTGAACTCAACTTTTGCCTTTGATGGTTCAAAGGTCAAATCATACAAAGAACGAGGGCAGCTTAGATTCAAAATGTAAGCTGGATAAGGTTGAGACCTACTTCTTTTCTGCTTTTGGGAATTGATTTTCCATGGATCCAAACAGTCAAACTGAATGGCCAATTGATTAAGCAGTTTATGAATTGGACCTTTGCAAATGAACCGTGAGTTAATATCTGCTAATGTGAAGGTCACAACAACATTCTTATGAAAATCTCTAGAGACTAGTACACTGCTGACACGTATACATAGTCGTGGATACAGACATATTGAAAGGCCTGAAAAAAGAAGAGAGTGTATAATAAGAAACAGGGACAATAAATAAAAGATATAACATGCAATTAATCAGTTCTATAATCAAATATCAATCTTCTACCTTAATTTCAGAACCATCACAGGGGCCAGATACATAGCCAGATAGCTTTAATATATCATCGCTAACGTTCAATTCATGAAGAGAGTCAGGAACTTCAACCCCAAACTCACTTTTCAATAGTGACAAAGGAGAAGAAGGATGAGTGCAAAGAAGCTCGTCCCCACTAAATATAGGGAATAAAAATATAAGAAAACAAGCATGATAACCGAATTGGCTCCAACTTGAAAATGTGACAGATAGAAACCTTTCATTATCAATGACTTTGAAGGAAATCTGTGAGTGGACAAGGGCAATCATAAGGACGCATTTCTTGACTGAGTGCAACACCCTCTTGGGGCTACCGATTCAGCAATGCAAATTGAAAAGCTAACAGAGTTAGTTCAAATAGAATTACAAAATTGTTATTTTATCTGAGACAGCTGAAAACCATATTTTCTAAAAAGAAAAACAAGAGAACCTGGATTGCATATATTTCCTCCGAACTGGTTGGTTGTAAAATAAATCGCGGACATTAACTGCAACATGTCAAGCAATTAGTTGAAATTTTATTGTGTGTGGTAATTCTAACATATAGAATACAAAAATCATCTCCATATATAGTAAGTTTAAGTTACATGGTCATGTGGAAATGAATGGAATTATTATGAAGAATAAAACAATAAATAAAGGTAGTTCAAATGATATAAAGCATGAATGTATCTGCCGACAAAGTAGGTATCAAAGTTTGCTGATGATATCAATAACAAAAAAAAAAAAAAAAAAGTATATTACCTGTGGTGCCTGCCTCCTTCCTATCACTGTCAATTCCAAGATATATGCACTTGCATCCCTGAATGGGTGCCAAAGTTAATCAGAGCCAGGCTTGCATGAATAGCAGAAAAAATTTAGCTTCTGGAATAGAAAAATTGAAATAGTAATTAACAACTCATGCCTTTATGACTTTACGATATCCATTCGGCCTCCCAAAAGCTTTTGTTACAATTTCCAACACTGAAACATCAGAAATGGAAGCCAATGCTTCTCCCCGAAAGCCAAAGCTCCCACTTGCATCATCCATATCAGCCAACTGGTGAAACTTTGATGTCGCTGCTCAGACAAATTGTACAAACACCCAAACATTAAGTTTTTATAAGCTCATATCCAAACATTATTACAAACGCTAGCTACTAGCAACTCCAAATTCATATAATATACATCCTGATTTCTCATGCATGATGCATCTAAATCTATTCCACAAGATCAACCTTAGATGTTCACCTAATTGACCAAATTTTGTTTATGTTCCAGCTAGATCCCCATTATAAAAAAATGTCAATGTATTAGTTATACGTGTTAACAGTCTTCAACCTCCCCATATTTGTCTGATGGATTGAGCCTCCTAGTCAGCACACTCACTTTTATTTCTTTTTAATTTATGTTTGCAATCGAGGAAATCGACATCTATTTTACAGAAAATCTTTGTAATTCTGATAAGAAGAAAACTGCAGGTCCGATGATCGAAAGAAACTGCTGCAAACAGTTATTGCCAGATAAATAGTTAACTATCATTACCTTCGAAAGCTAAGTATGCAACCCTTGGTATCAGTTGAGAAAAAAAAGTTTCCTTCCAAACCAAGCTCATTACCTTACGTTCTCATAAAATGGTAAGAGAAAATCTCGGGAGTCCAAGCACATCTTTAAAACACGGCACTTAATTTTCTGATACTTATGTACCACCAATATTTAAACCTCCTCAAATATTAACAGGACTGGGGACCACAAATAAAGATGAAAACGAAAACAAACACTAAGTAGGGTATCATAGAAAGATATACAAATGGCTGGTTAACTCCAAAATGACTATCACATAAGCACTTGAAAACCTCGACAACCATCCACTATAAAGAATCCTGTAAGAATAAAGAAGATATAATAACAGATAACTTGGTTACCGTATCTTTCTCCCAACAACACCAATCCGTCCCTAGGAATGCCAGATCCTGCAAGTACATTAAACGGGAAGAAATAATATCGAAAGTAAACATGCTATGAAAATTCAACCCACAGAAAGACTTGGGTACTAACCATCATCTACTACTTTTACTGAGCAGGTGCCAATCCCTACATAAACTGATACCTGAAACAACAAATAATCACCGGATGTCAGAATTTTGATGTTGCTCTACAATAAAACAATTTATATGGCACTAGAAATTAGATTACATCCAATCTTCTAAAGCATAGAATAATTCATACGTCATAAACATATTACCTTCGTCGCGCCGGCATCCAGACTGTTAAAAACCAGCTCTTCCACAATCCTTGGCAGGTCAAAGAGGATAACGCCAGAGCGCACCGAGCTACGAACTGCCCCGGGCAAGGGATTGATGCTTCTCATTGGAAATTAAACTGAAAATCACGAAACAATTTCGACCATTATAAATTCGCAATTAAACCAGACAACATTATGGTCTATTTCTTCACAGAATCTGCCACGGGCAAGGGCAAGAAGGTTCTACACGATTCAAAGTACACGAGAAACAATCACAAGAGGAAGAAGGCTTCGTATTGGGCCATATTTGTATGGGCTTTGGATTTTAGATGAGGATATGGAGAAATAAGGATGTACGAGTCCAGAGTTTAGTAGTTAACACAGTTAAGCCCACGGGCCTATTAAGTACAATATCATATGAATGTATAAAAAGACTTCGGCGTGTATATTTTATATTTGAAGAATACCAATACAAATTGAATAATTTCTCTCTTTCTAATTCTCTCTCTTCTTCTTGGGTTCTTCTTGAGCGAGTGATAGTTAGTATTAAAGACTGTTGATTAGTCTTTCTCAACATGGCATATTGAACACGCTTAAACCAATTGCAAGATTCATTCTCTACCTTAAAGAAACCTGATGAGTTTCACTAGAAAGTTTTGGAGATGGAAGTGGGTCCTTGAAGCGATCATTCGACACCCAACAAAGAACTTTGGAGTCCTTGGTAATGTAGTTAAAGGGTCTTCCTACAAAAATACAAAGAGTTAATCAGAAAAGAAATAGCTAAGCATCATCTGCAGGAAATCATAGTGGAGAACATGCATTAGAAGTTGCTCATGGGGTTCCTACCAGATTTGTGAAGCTCGACTTTCTTACCTTTAATGGGGAAGATCCTGCAGGCTAGCTATACCAAGTCAATCACTTCTTTGCTTACCATAATATATTGCCTTAACAAGAAATTATCTTTAGCATCTTTCCATATGGAGGGCATGGCTTTTATTTGGTATCAAATTTGATGGAGTCGGTTTTATTAGTGAGATTTGGGGCTAGTTTCTATGATGATTTTATGGAGGTGTTGACAAGATTGAGGCAAATTGATTCAATGAAGGAGTATAATATAAAGAGAAGTTTGATGCTTTGTCTAACATATTGAGAGTTCTATCAGAAAGTTGCAAACTAAGTTGTTTCTTGAGTGGTCTTAAGAATGAGATAAGGCTACCAGCTAGGATGTTCAGTCCTACATCACTCTTGGCTACCTATGGTCTTGCTAAGATACAAGAGGAGCACGTGCAAGTCAGTAAGATGGTTCTATGAAACAATGGAGGCTATGGCTTAAGTGGTGTGGCTAAAGTACCCTAGAATTCTAGTGTTGACAGTAGCAAGAATTTTGGAGTTGACAGTAGCAGAAATTCTGCATTGCCTAGTTTAACAATTCAGAAGATTTCTCAGTCTCAGATGAAAGATAGAAGGGAAAAAAGGTCTTTGCTACTATTGTGAGTCGAAATGGGTTCCTAGCCATAAGTGTGAATGTGACGCCCCCAAATTCCGTTTGGGATTGGACGAACATTTGAAGCGTCGAGACATGCAACACAAGGTTACCTGCCCCCGTTCATGACATATAAGATGCAATGTTCCTAACATGCATCTAACATTATGCAATATTCGCAGCGGATAATTTTTTTCTTTAGCAATACTATGCACCAAATTGAAAATATCCCAAATGCTTAAAACATACTTCATACATAAAGACCCATTGAGTAGATCACAACACTAGTCCAAAATGGTTATGATCCAAAAAATACTAAAAAATGCAACTCCATTGTACAAGTAGTAATTTACGTTAACTACTATATTAACATTGACGTCGCACCGTCGCTTAGTCAACTGTGTCTAGTTGATCAGCTCCTGATTCTCCTTCAGGTCCTGTAACAAGATCTACCATTCGGGGGGAATGGTAGTTGGGACTACCAAAGTGAGATTTGATTACAAATCTCAGTAAGTTAACAAAAAAACTTTCACACAAGCTAATGATGCATGCATGACAGTAAAAGCATAAATGCATAATCAAATTCATAAGTAATTAAAGCATAACTTGGCGTACAACATAGCATAATTGACATAACTTAAATTGAAACATGAACTGAACTTGACTTGACATGAACTTGATCTGAAACTTGACTTAACATGAAAAATACATACTCCACAGTTGTTGTGGCCCCATGTATTCTACGTGTAAATACATACTCTACAGTTGTTGTGGCCCCATGTATTCTACACAAACTTGACTTAACATGAAAAATACATACTCCACAGTTGTTGTGGCCCCATGTATTCTACACAAACTTGACTTAACATGAAAAATACATACTCCACAGTTGTTGTGGCCCCATGTATTCTATGTGTAAATACATACTCCACAGTTGTTGTGGCCCTATGTATTCTATGGAAACTTATTCTTTAACTGCTTAAATACATACTCCACAGTTGTTGTGGCCCTATGTATTCTACGTGTAAATACATATTCCACAGTTGTTGTGGCCCCATGTATTCTACACAAACTTGACTTAACATGAAAAATACATACTCCACAGTTGTTGTGGCCCCATGTATTCTACACAAACTTGACTTAACATGAAAAATACATACTCCACAGTTGTTGTGGCCCCATGTATTCTACGTGTAAATACATACTCCACAGTTGTTGTGGCCCTATGTATTCTACGGAAACTTATTCTTTAACTGCTTAAATACATACTCTACAGTTGTTGTGGCCCCATGTATTCTACGTGTCACAATTGTTGTGTCTCACATAGTGTATGCGTCACAATTGCTGTGACCCCATACATAAGTAATCAAGATGAAACGTGACTGGAATACGAAAGGACTGAAGCCCTGACGTAACATAACGTGATTTGAACATAACTTGAAATACATGTCCAACTTGAAATAGAAACATTTCGTAATATGGCATAACATATAATAGACAACATATTTAACATGACATACTTGTAATGTACAGTAATACATGACAGAATATATTATGTAACAGATAAAAATTGATGACAGAATAAATTCTGTATAATAGATAATTACGTGATAACTTGGCATGGCATGACATATATGATAACATACATACATACACTGTAGTTCCTTTACTTAGCACACATACACAGTAGACTGCTAGTAAGTTAAAAGCTAACTTACCTCGATCTCCGCGTTTCTTATAAAACTTCAAGTGCGATCACGAGGAACTGTAATTAGTGATTCTAAAAGTTAGAACTAAATCACTAATAATTTGAAATATGGAAAATACTAACTTAAAGAGTAAAATTTTCATTTTACTCTCTACATGTGGGAAAATGACCGTTTTACCCATAACTTAAGGATTTTGCATACTAATTCCAAAAGTTTCCAAAATTTACATTCATCATGTAAATTTTATCTTAAACTTAAATATCAACTCAGAAAAATTTAAAACAAAACACAACTATGAAGAACACATTATGGCCGAAACATCCATAGGCCATTTCCCTTGATTTTTGTTGCAATTCCTTCAAATTTCAAAACTCATGCTTAAACCAAAATTTTGCAACAAACATCTTCCAATCCTAAGTTCAAAATCATACTTAAAACATCCATTTAGAAAAAACTAATAATTAACACCAAACTTTTTTGTAAAAAGATCCAAGCACTTGAATCACAAGTTTTGACCTTAAATCAAAACATCTCCAAGAATTTCAAAAATCAAATCTTACTTCTAACATATTCATAATATCATCCTAACATCAACCATGCTTTAAATCATCAAACTAAAGTCACCAAAATCATAAAATAACATTTGGAGTTTTTGGTTTTACACTTAGTCCAAAAACAGAAACTTTTTCCTCAACTAGTTTTGATAAATCTCTTGATCTATGACTTATAAATATATGATCTTCAAACCAAACCATCACATGATTTAAAAAGATATCCTAAAACATATATAAGTTTCTAATTCAAGATCACATGGTTAGAAATTAACCAAAACATAAATTTAGCCAAGAATATCCACACTTTGGCTTATTTGAATATCTCTTTGCATAAAATTTCATATCTTTAAAACTAACATCAAATATCTTCAAAATAATAATATAACATGTATATAAGATACTTAGGATCCTCCAATAAAATTATTAAAGTCATTAGAATAGGTTTAGACCACCAAAGAGTTAAACTTTCTCAAAACAGAAACTGTTTTTCCTCTTCCAGTTTCTAAGTTTCTAAATCTAAGAAAATATTTCATCAAAACCTTTAATCATGCAAAAATCCTCAACCAATAGTCATATATACATGTTAACAATACTCCATAAAAATTTCGGACCAATATCTATCCATTAGCTTGGTTAAAAACTCCAAACTATAACATATTCTCCAGTTTATCTCCCAGAATGACCTTTCTATAGTTTATACAATATGTTACTGACCAAATGATCTTCAAATGGGGCAAATAAGATATCCATGTAAACTAGACTAAAAAAGGAACAACTTATATGAAGGAGACTTTATGATAAAACACTTACAACAGCTTCGAAATGGGCGTGCAAAAGACCTCCTAAAAGCTGTCCGAGAGAGAGTGTTTGATAATCTTTTATTGGAAGGTGTAATTGAAGATAATTTCGTGGGGAGAGGTGGCTGGAGATAATTATGGATGAGATATGGAAGAGATGAGGCTGGAGTTGAGAGTTGAGTGTAGTTTTCTCCTACCCAAAATATCTATAAAAGATTATCTCATAATATTCTATCCAATAATATCTACAAAAAATCAACTTAAGATATTTTTATCTAATAATATCTATAAAAATCAACTCAAAATATTTTTACCCAATAATATTCATGAAAATTACCTCAAGATATTTCTTTTTATCCAATAATATCTACAGTTTTAAACAGACGTTTTGACCGAAAATATGAAAAAATGTTATTGTGCCATAAGACTTTAAATAACCCTCCGAGTCTAATGGCACAAACCATAATACATTTTGACACTTCTAACTATCTCCAATAATCAAAAACACACTTCTGATACCATAGTAAATAATAACACTAACTATATAGTTAGACAAAAACCTATATGATTAATGGATTCGTAAAAACTTATGGGGTTTTCACGAGGTTCTTAAAGTTAATAGAAATTTCACAATTAAATTTCTAACGGGCTGTTACAGTGAAATCCTAAGTTGTTCTTTATTGAAGAAATTGTTGATGATTTTCCTAAAGTATTCAACATTGAAGGAAAGGAAATGAGAAATTCTTTGTGCCTTATGGAAGATGTGGGGAAACCTGAGATATCATTAAATGCTATTACAGGTGCAGTGGGCCCTAAGACAATGAGAGTTAAAGGTAGAATTGGCATGCATTGGGTGGTAATCTTGATTGATACTAGCATCATCCACAATTTTATAGATCCATCAGTGGTTGACAAAGCACAGTTGAGACTGAATGTAAATGATAAAGTGAGGATGAAATTTGCTAATGGAGAGCAGATTAAAAGTGAAGGAAGTTGCACTGCAGTGTCTATGTTAATACAAGGAACAATGTTCACTATGGATGCATTTGTCTTAGTACTGGCAAACTGTGATGTTGTTTTGAGTATACAATGGTTGCAAACATTAGGCAACAAATTGTGAAATTTTAAGGAACTTACAATGCAATTTCTGCATTTGGGCAATGAGATTGTTTTGAAGGGACTGAAGCAATCCAAATTGGTGGAAGAGTCTTCCAGTTTTAAGCTAGGGGATTTGACAAAAAAAAAATGTGTGGTTTTGCATCTGATGGAAGGATTTTTGCAGAACCTAAAGTATTACCTTCAAATAGATCTCATGATCATTCTATTCATCTAAAACCTGAGTCTAAGGTTGTATTAGTTAGGCCTTATCGTTTTCCTTACTTTCAGAAAGAGGAGATCGAAAAGATTGTTAAAGAGTTGTTGCAAGATGGGGCTAATATGTCCAAGTTAAAGTCTTTATTTTTCTCCAGTTTACTTGTGAGGAAAGCGGATGGGAGCCAGAGAATGTGCCTTGACTACTGCACCTTGAATAACGAGAAAATAAAAGTTAAGTTTCCTATCTCAGTTGTGGAGGAATTACTTGATGGATTGTGTGGTTCGAGAATTTATTCTAACCTAGATTTGCGATCTGGTTACCACCAGATTTGCATAGAGGATGAAGATATTCCTAAAACAACTTTTAGGACCCCCCATGAGAGTCATTACGAATTTTTAATCATGTCTTTTGGCTTGACTAATGCACCTCTTACATTTCAGTCATTGATGAATTATGTTTTTAAGCCCTATTTGAGGAAATTTATTCTAGTGTTCTTCGATGAATTTCTAATGTATAGTAGAATGGAGGTTGAGCATGTGCAGCATCTGCACATTACACTAGATATTTTGAGAAAAAACCAATTGTTTGCCAAGCTAAGTAAATATAGATTTGGTTGTGCTGAACTGGATTATTTGGGACACTTGGTGTCTATGCATGGGTGATGACAGATCCAACTAAGCTACAAGCTATGAATGATTGGCCAGTTCCTACTTTTATTAAGTCCTTGAGGGATTTTCTTGGAGTGATTGGTTATTACAAGAAGTTTATTAAGGGGTGTGGGGATACTGCTGCTCCTCTTACTGCCCCACTTAAGAAGAATAGTTTTGAATGGTTAACTGAAACACAAGAGGCTTTTGAGAAGTTGAAGGTGGCAGTGACTCAACCACCAGTTTTAGCTCTTCCTGATTTTTCTAAAATCTTTGTTATTGAATGTGATGCTTTTAAGTATAGGGATTATGGCTGTTTTGATGCATGAGCTGATACTTGTGGCATTTTTTAGCCAAGCTTTGAAGGGTAGAGCCCTAGCTTTATCTATGTATGAGAATGAATTGCTAGCCCTAGTGTCAACAGTTCAAAGGTGGAGACCCTATTTACTGAGATAGTCTTTTGTTATTAAGACTGCTCATCAAAGCCTAAAATACCTTTTAGAGGAAAGGATGGGCACCCCTATGCAACAGAGGTAGATTACTAAACTTATAAGCTATGATTTTATTGTTGAATATAAGAAATGGGTGGATAATCGAGTGGCAGATGCACTCTTGAGGTAGTGTGAGGAATCAAGTTCATTGTTCCTTATTTCATTCCCTACTGTAAGTTGGTTGACAGAACTCAAGCGGAGTTATTATGGTGACACTGAACTATAGGAATTACTTAAAAAGGTGACTCAAGGGTAGGAGGTTCATTTTTCTAAATTTAATGTGAAAGGGGACCTATTTTTCTATAATGGTTGCCTAATAATCCTATATTTATTCAGAAAATTTTGCAATTACTCCATAGCAGTGCAAAAGGAGGACATTCAGGTGTTGATGAAATTTTGTATAGGGTGAGGCAAACTTTCTTTTGGCCAAGGCTCAAAAAGGTTGTTAAAGACTTTGTGAGGGGCTGTGATAATTTTCAGAGTATCAAAATGAAGCAAGTTGTACCTAATGGGTTGTTATAGCCTTTGCTCATTCCTGATTCACCCTGGACAGATATCTCAATGGATTTCATTGAGGGTCTGCCAGTTTCTAAATGGCACCAAGTTCTGTGGGTTTTGTGGGTAGTAGTTGACAAATTAGTTAAATACAGTCATTTTGTTTCTCTATCCCATCCTTACACAGCTAAAACAATTGCACAGTTATTTCAATAGCATATTTTCAGGTTACATGACTTTCCCAGGTCTCTCGTTTTGGATAGAGATCCTGTGCTTACTAGCATATTTTGGAGAGAGCTTTTTAAGCTTCATAATGTTCAATTATTTCACAATATTGCTTATCATCCACAAACGAATGAGTAGTCTAAGGTCGTAAATAAAGTCTTAGAAAACTATTTGACGTGTTTCGTTAGGGACTATCCGAAAGACTAGGTAGAATGGGTATTACTAGCAGAGTGTTGGTATAATACCTCAGTGCACACATATATGAGGACGTCTCCATTTCAGGCTTTGTATGGGTTTCTACCATCAAGACTTTTGTCATAAATGCCAGATACAACTCGTGTTGCTGAAGTGGATCAATAGTTATTAAGATTTTGTACCAACGTCGACGTTTGAGCAACTCATCAGCATTGGTATTGTATTCGCGGGTTTTGAAATGGACGATTAGGGAAGCTATAAGATGGTCGAGAAGATTGATGGGCTCTGATAAGATAACAGGGGAAGATCTTACTTGGGACACGTGTAACATTTGGCATTGCCATTAATAACTTTACTCTCAATGGTAATTACGGGCAAGGAAAATGCTAGATGTATTTAATGAAAAAGTTATATATTTCTTCATATGTCAATTATTGATATGTTGAAAATTATAAAATTTATAATTTATAATTTGAATTTCAAAAGAAAACTAACAAAATGAGTCTTGTATGTAAAATTATAAGTAAAAATAGAAGTATATGTAGCACTATTTTTTAAGAAAATTAAAACACCAAATTATTTTTTAGTATAGTCTAGGTGGAAAGCTTTGCATTGTGCTGAATGTGTTAAAATTAAAATTTCTAAATAGATTTTCTCAAAAAATAATACGATTTAGCCATCTAAAACTTATCGTTCAAATGATCATTTTAACGTGGCACCATCATGTGTTGTCATATGGTTTACTAAAAAAATTTAAAAACACACACAAAAGGGGTAGAGGGAATCTAGAGTTTCAATATTCCTCTTTTTAAATTTTTAGAAACCATTTTAGTTTAAATATAATTTGTGTGTTTTTTTAATAGATACGTGGCACTACATGTTGATTTTACATCAAAAAGATCATCTGAACTGTAAGTTTCAGATGGCTTAATAGCAATACTCACTGGCACAATCCAAAAGTAAATGGCTCGCTGATGGTTGGAGGTGGTGCAACTAGTGGTTGGTCTTCAAGGTTTGGTTGCATTTGTGGGTCTCTGGGCAGCTTATGACAACATAAGGGTTGAGTTATAATGGTGCGACCATGGTGAAGTTGTTAGTTTGCTGGATGGTGCACGTGGTGGTTGGACAAGTAGCTTGGAAGAGACTTCTGTGACTTTGTGCTGCTGTGGTCATGTGCTACCGCTTGAGGAGGAGGCCGACTAGGTGTGAGATGGAGGTGTTGTCATTTGCTGGTTTTGGGCAATGGCGGTGTCATGGCATGGTGTGAGGGTTGTGGTTAAGAGTGGTTGGGAGGTGGAGTTCAATGCAACAACAACAATAGTCGTTTGGTGGTGCATATAGTTGGTGAGATGGAGCCGCTATTGTGTGTGTGTGTGTATGGGTTGGGCCGGCTGGATAGGGTAAGTGCTAGGTGGGCTTGGGCACAGCAAGGGCCCCACCCCTAGCTCCCGGCTACAGACGGGGTAGCCATCCTGGCCAAACGGATGCCAGACGGGGTGGGATAGGATAGGGTGGCGGTGGGCAGGAACTTTCTTTTTTTTCTATGTTATTAGTTAGAGAAAGTCAAAATATAATTAGAAATCTAAAAACGAATGGCCTAGATCAATGGCTACACATGAAGTCACTTCCAGTCGGGTGTGGATATACGGGGGAGTGCATGACTTTTGGTTGTATCCTAAAGATCAATGATAGTTACATGGTGGTATGACGTGTGAATCGTGCTATGCTATTTTGATTAACGTGATAATATCATCTTATTAAAAAATATCTCATTATTAAAATTATTTATATATACGTTGATTTTTACTCACATGATATCTTATTGCAAGATGAAACTATAGCATATCCATATTCTAAAATTACACATAAAAATATCACTTATACCCTACAACAAGCAAGCAACACTCCAAGGTGCACGGATACTGGCTGGATTTATCGATTTACTTCACGCTCGAGAGGATTAAAATGGTGAGAGTATGGGAAGCAAGCACTGGCCACCTACAAAGAAAAAAGAAGAGAAAGGAAGTTACTTAGAATAGTAAAGGAGTGAAAATGGTGTTCGTGGTGTTGTTGTAGAAACAGAGCCAATCGAAAATACTCTCTGACATCACACATAATCTCATCTTCGGTTTTTCTCATGCCCTGTATTTTCTTCCTCATCTCCTTTTCTCTCTCTCCCCGAAAACCCTAATTCAAATTCTCCCTTTCTCTTTCTCTGCTTCTTTCAGAGATTAAAAAAAAAAAAAAAACAAGATCGGCAGGTAATTTCTCAGCCTTGCCTTCCTCATGGGTCCAACTCTAACTCTGTGTTTTTTTTATTATAATGATAATTTAATGTGATGGCGCTTTAACGGTCATTGATTTGTATAATTTTATGAAATCAAGCTCCTGGCTTTCCAGATAAATGTTGAATTCTGATTTGATTGTTTGTTTTCGATTGTGACCTTAGTAACACATTGGCAATTCCGTGCTTTGCATACAACTGGGTGCATGAATGATTCTGCTGTGCTTTCGACATTTCGGCTTCTTTTTTTTGTTGGCGAATTGGATATCGTTGATGCTTTGTTTGTTGCCAAGAAAAATTGAGGTCTTATGCTTTTCATTTTTGTTTTCCAGGGAAACAGAATTCAGCTCAAATACTTGTGAGATTTAGTTGAGGCCATTCTTTTTATGTTCCTTTTGGAAGCCAAGATATTCAAAACACGAGGTTGTTGATTTCGTTCTTTATGTCTTTGTTATTCATAACAACCAACGAAAGCATCTGTGTATGTCATTCACTCTTGAAAACCGGTTGAATTTTGGATCTGGATGAAGAAGAATGCTCGAACTAGAGTGAGTTTCAAAATTTTCAAATCTTTATTGATTTCATAGTGGATTTGGTATTGGATTAATTCTGAAAGGTGTAATGTCTTGATGTTTGTTTTAGCCTGAATGTAAATGGAGCTGTCGATTTTCATATGCGGAAAATTATACTACATTTGGTTGTAAAGCAAACTAATATATAATAGGAATAATGGAGGCGAATATATGTGATGTCAATCACTTGGATGGGGATGTCCTTTTGCCTCCTCGAAAGCGTCTGCTTGCTGGATTGAAAAAACAAAGCTCGGAATCTGATGGTGCTTTGAGTCTCTCTCTAATTGCTTCTTCCGCTTCCGCTCCCGCTCCCGCTCCATCTTCTGCTGCTTTGAGTGACTTTGAAATCCGTCTTAACAATCTGTTAAGTTCTCATTCGAATAATCCTAACCTTACGCCAGGGGAAATGGTAGAGGCTTCAAATTCAGCGGCAATCGCTGCATCTAAGGCTGCAGAGGCAGCAAGAGCAGCAGCTGAAGAGAAGGCTGCAATAGCATCAAAAGCAATGGCTGCTGCCAAGCGTGCTTTAGATTTGGTTGCCTCATTTTCTGGAGATTCAGCCTGTCAGGAAAGATATCTGAAAAAGAATAAGCTGAAGAAGCATCTCCCCGTTCAGCTCTTGTACAAAAAATACCAACCGATTGAGAATAACAAGACAGATGAAGAGTTGGCCCATAAGTTGCATAGAGCTATTAACAGCTCACCCAGAATCTCAAAGAATTCTTCAAGTTCTGACTGGAAAGGTCATAAACACAAGAAACCTAAAAGCTCAGCAAGTTCTAAGAAAAGTAGGGTATCCAATGGGGGTATCGTATTGGAAAGACACCTCCCCTCTATGTCCAATGGTCATGCTGTAACAGGCAAGATTGAATCTGAAGGCTCCATCCATGAATTATACTCGCACAAAGCAGATCAAAAGTCCTCCAAGTCTGATAAAGCTGGTCAACTAGAGATGGATAATGAGGAAGCAGAATCAAGTCAACCAATGGATAAAACTGGAGAAGACGTGAGTACAACTGGTAAAAGGAGGGGAAGAGTGAAGCTAAAAAGGTTGCCCTTAAGTATTTGTAACTTTAGGGATCAATCAAACCCCAAGGAGGAGATGAATGTGAGAAGCTCCCCATTGTCTGAGAATAACATGGGCATGCAGCCCGACTGCCAGCGGTATGCCCTTATTCTCAATGCAGACTTCAGCTGATGGTGTGATGCCAATCGGGGCTACAACAATGTGGAAATGCCAGGAGTTCAATGTGCCAACATGTGTCAAGCAAAATAAAGTCCTGCAGTCGTGATGCCCAAATGTAATGTGGCGACTGGTAAATACCATGATAGAAGTTGATAGCTGAGGTAGGATTCATGGTGTTCTTTTTATAGAAAAGGCTTTCTTTCATTGACGTTTTTATTCATTTTTTCTGAAGTTGTAAGGAACTTAAACTGACCCAATGTAAATTTAGATATTTAATTGCTTGCACCCGTGCTTTACAAAGTAGCAAAAGCTTCAAGTTAAGATGCGACTGACGCAATAAATTGGATAGTATCTGTTTACGTGTTGCATGTTCATCCTCCTCATAGAACTGATGATAAATGAATTACACAATGTGAGTGTGTACACTGTATACGCTAATTCTATGATGTAAATTTTTGCAAGTTGATTCTATTTTCGTTCTTCCTTTTATGTACGAAAAGCTGTACACGAAATTATTGCAGTGTGGTAATTTGTTTGACATTTGATGGTACTTGTTGCTGCTGTTATACATACAGAGTATTAGCAAGGGAAATATCGAGATAATAACTTATAAATTTAATGAAGAGGGAGATTAAAAGTTGCTCGATAGCTGCAACATCTGGTGTGCAATGTTATTTGAGTTTTCCCGCTTCCAAATTGATATTTAAACACACTTGTTGTAGAAATGAAACTTATTACAGTTATAAAAAGATACGTTAACCCATAAATACTTTTTTATATTAATTAATGTGACGGATATCTACCTTAGTGATGTGCTGAATCTGTCGGTAAGTGGTCTTGCAAGTATATATATTTTTAGCATTGCCTTCCACTTCCACACCTAAAATTTATGTAACTTTAGAATCTTGGATCCTCTTTGTGTGTATGTATACATATACATACATATATAGAAAGAAATGATAAATAATTGAAAATTATTTAAGAAGATGGTAATCAAAAGGACAATGGATAGTAATAAGATATATATATATATATATAATATTTATAATATTTTATAGAGACCAGAGTATGATTGTTGTTAAACCAAAAGGGTTGATCCAGGTTCTTTTAATGCTGGAAGAAAAAGAAAATGGAGTGTAACATTTAAGTTGTTCAAACATCTATTCTTTGATCCGTGTGGAAAATGCAGTGATAGGAATATGTATGGAAGACTGGTCCTATCTATCCAATGCTAGTTGCAAGCGCTCATTCCAAACAATACCATAAGAAAATATCTTTGCTATCATAATAGAAGATATTGGCCACAAGAAACTTTGGCTTTACATACTGTTTCTTAGCTGGCTGGCAGTCTTGGTCGAGCGAATTCTCGTTAATTATTAGAAAATCTGACATTTTTAGTAAAGATGACCTGGAGAAAGCGACGCACTTCCAATTCTATTGAAGATCTTCTGCGAAACGTTTTGAAGAATGGTGCATGTTGGGGGTAGGGTACTTGCTTATCTTTCTTGTTTAGTTTATGAAGCACTGCTTGCTAAGCAATTATTAAGATTTAACAGAAGGCAGAGTTGCACACCATTTACGTTTGGGAGTTGTTTGATTTTCTTTAAAATGTATACAAGAATTGGAATTAAAGGAAATCCCAATTATTGTTTATCAGTGAAATGATTATTTATATGTGGGGGGCCATTTCTCACTTTCATCAGATGTGCAAGACTAAGGTATGTCTCATCTTTGGTTGGTGGATGAAGGAGGAGAGTTTATTGAGGGATCCACATCTTGGAGGGTGAAATGAAGCAAGTTGGCTTTATACGGGTCCAGTTGAAACATTTATTTCTTTTGCAATCTTATCCATCTCATCATATCGCATGTTCTTCCTTTGTCAGTGAAACTTTTATTTCCTCCTTTGCTTGCTTAGTTGCAATCCAATTCAGGGTTCACTTTTTCGCATGTAATATTGAAAGAGTATTGCTATAGTTACAAAGAGATTATATAAAAATAACTTTATAATATGATGAATCACATTATGTCACATCAATTTATAAAATTACTTTTGTATAATCTATTTGTGACATCTTGATATTAAAGATGAATGGCTAATTCATCATCTTCAAGGCAAAAGTTTTTGTAAATAAGGGGAGGAGTGGTGGCAAGGGAACTTCATGATTTCACTATAATTTCTTTAATGCAAAAATTTACTTGTTTTTACTATCATATTTGGAGCACTGACACAAGCTTTCACAAGTATGAAACGAATATGTAGGAAAATGACCTAAACCTAAATGGCTGTTTTGAAGATAGGAATCAACTAATTACTGTGTTCTTCGCGGCTGATACATTTCTATATATATATATATATATATTTTCAAAAATTCAAAAAAAAAAAAAAAAAAAAGGAGGGGGGGGGGGGGGGGGGGGGATAAAACTTTTGAAGCGAATATGGAGTGGATTGCAATTTCTTGATATTTAGAGGAGGATTGCTATAAACCTATAATAGATAGTTCATGAGATGATTGCAAATAGGGTGGAAGTTTGAGAAACTTGTGTGTATTTTCCGTGCACGAAACATACTGTAGAATACAAAGTTTCCTAGCAACATGATCATGCAGAAATCTTACATGATGAGTTCCATGTAACAAGATCCATAACTCACGAAGCAAGAGTTCCCCTGATTGCCACTTTTTTTATTGTTTTTTTTTTTTTTTTTTAAATGACAAGAACTCGGAGACTTGTGAAACTCTTGTATAATGAAGAAAAAGTCTATAGGAAGTTGGGTGTGCAAACGCAGGGCAAATGGCATTGACGTGGAAAGATCAAAACGGTAGCGTTTCAGTTTTAGACGAATTGCCTCCATTTCCCTAGATCAGATCCCGCTTCCTTCCTTCCTCTATGTTTGGGACAATGTACCCATTGACAACATGAAACTTCCAAAGGGAGATAAGGTTTCTGCAAACACATGGCCTAACTAAATTGGGACTAGTTTTAGATGAAGTTTTTCTTTTGTTTTCTCAGCAGCTGAACATACCCAAGTAAGAGTTTTGAGTTTTGATAGCAAAACTCACCGAGTATTTGTACCAAATGAGAGACTTTGCCAAAGCAATCACAGAAAATAAGATTTTAAGAAAATGGAAAAGCACTTTCTTTGGGTTTAGAAAAGATGAAAGCAGGTAGACTCAAAATATAAAAAGAAAAAACTAGTTGAATCTGATAAGAAGTAGAAATGTAGACTGAGAAAAGAAATAACTTTACTAATGCATGATGAAGCTACCGACAGAGAAGACCCGCACAAAAATACCCATAAAAATGAAAACCCACGGTCCCAGACGAATATGACAACTCAAAAGCATGATGTTGAGCTCTATATTAGATTTTCGGTGAGTTTTTCCTTTCTTTCTTATTTCGGTTTCTAGCGCATTTCTTTTCTTCTTCTATGCAGAGCTTTTATGCTAGTAAAAGGATGGAACTAGCTCAAATGAGCACGAAGTCTAAGAAACACACGGAAGTTCCAGATGATCAAACGCGGGGGAACAAACCCACTAGAAAGCAAGACAAACCCAAAGCTCTGTTTTGATTTTTCTTCTTTCTTATTTTGCAAGTCTTGCGCACCAGTTGTATATAACGACTATATATAGAAGAATTGTATAATGAATGAGTTCTGTATAACCAGTTTTGGAAACGAGGGATTCACCCTTTTCACTATGAAACATAAGCCCTAGAAATTGTTTACACCCAAGGGTTTGAGTCTTCGACTTGGATGAGCACCCCAAGATCAAAACCAAGACCCTTACCACTTAGCTAATCCTTTGGGGTAAGTTCCTTAATTGGTACTTAGAGATACTGTATCCATATTTACATAAATATAATGTTCCCGTTAGCTCCCAGAGGAATTATAGTTGCAGTCAAACGTTTCTCATTAAAGTCATCAACTCTCAAGAATCATTACTAGTTTACATCTTGTAGAGTTAGTAAAATAAATAAATCTTAATATCACCGTAACATAACAAAAAATTGCAATCAATAGTCATACAAGGGAAGGGAGGGGCTCTGAAATAAAGTGTGGCTCTACCAACATTTTTCATGCCTTGTTCACTTACCCACCTTAATCTGAAGGTTGCTCATCCCAACATTTAAGTTTCCCAGATTAGCCTCATTATTCATCTCACCTTGTGTTGAATTCCTGAGACTGAGCCATGGGTGCTGCAGACACTGCTGAGCAGTTGGTCGCTTCTCTGGTGCAAAATCGAAAAGGGGACAAAGAAACTCTGCAAACTCACTCGCATCATTCTCAGAAAATTTGTACCTATCAACCAGCAATCGATCAAGCGGCCAGAATTTCAGCCTCCGAATTCTCTTTAGATCCCCATGTCTGTCGAAGAAATCTTTGGACCGTGCTCCTCCAATGGCTACCTGTCAACCAAACCAAAAGACAGGAATAAAAACCATAGTTATTGGATAACTATGTACCGACAGTGGCAGAATAAATGTGCTCACCTTTCGAGGCATCTTTCCAAGGAGTTCCATCATTAGAGCAAGATGATCCTGAAACCAACCACATGAGAGTTCCATTACCTAGCTATACATGTTCACAGCAACGGTAACAATAACTAAAAATGTATTTTACCATTTAGGTGATCAATAAGGAATTGATGATAAGGTAATGTGATTTAATTGATTGTCATTCTAGATCATTTGGAGTAAGTTATTAGGTGCGTACCAACAACATGAAATAAAGCTCGCCATGAGTTAGTTAATAAAATAAAACTATTTCTTGTATACGCTGTTTCTGGACAGAAACCAAATTACAGCATACTGACTCTTCAAATCTATGCTGTTCATGACAGAAACCTTAAGTCCAGTACAAATACCTAATACCGTTTCAAAAGTAAATATATACTTTATATGTATGATTTGTTTTTTCTTCCTATCCATCCACTATGTCCTATTCCCTGCAAGGATACAGGGACCATTAACAAAAATAGGAGGGGCAGGGGAAGAAGAAAAGGAACAGGCAAGAACGGGGCAGAGGGCAGTTGAAATTTATCATGGTTGGATTTCTATGCTCTAAGCTCATTACTTGAATAAACAACGTGATGCCTAGCTAACGTGAGTGAAGAACAATACAACTCAAATTTTATACTAGCAGCAGTTTCATATTTATATTTTCCAATATGTTCATCTTAATGTTCCTTGATATGCTATTTCCATTCATCTTCCTAGATAAATCATGAAGTTATCTAGTTGAACTAATCTGTCCTAATTGCTATTGTTCAGCATATAGTCATGGATCCATCACTGAAGACAACAGGAAAAACCATCCTACCTCATCCTCGCTAAACCCTTTTCCACTACTAGGAGCAAACATCATGTCCCCAGTAGCAAGTTCAAACGCAGTGCAAGCAAATGACCACATATCAACAGAGAAGGAATATCCAGCTTGTAGTATAACTTCAGGAGCTCTGTACTGCCTAGTTTGGATTTCTTGTGCAAACTGATTATCAGCCCAACATGCATTTCCAAAATCCACAACCTTGCATCTCACATCAATCCCATCCAGATTTCTCTCAGATTTTGCACCTCCTCCTCCTAGTCCTCCTCCCATAGAAGCTCTTCTTTCAGATATCTTAGCAACTGCTCTCCTCGCCCTTCTTTTCAACTTTTTTTCAATGAGATTCATAGTAGTTCCTCCATTTGGATTCCCTTCAGGCCTCTCAAGAATTGGTGTGAGTCCAGACCTAACTGGGTCTTTGCTAGGATCAATGGTGGAAAAGAGAAGAATATTTTCAGGTTTCAGGTCAGTATGGATTAAACCAAGCTCTCTATGCAAATAGTCCAGACCTGCCAAAATGCACTTGCAGATCTCCCTAACTTGATTTAATCCAAGGCCCTTGTATCGATTATACCTGATCAGCCGGAGTAAGCTATCGCCAAGAAACTCAAGCACCATGCAAAGATGCTGCCCATTTGGGCCTGTATGCTTAAAGTGGTCAATGAGTCTCACAATGCATCTGGAATTTGAGGGATCGCCACTGGCAATAGCTGAAAGGACTTCAATCTCATGAAGTGCAGCTTGAGCAAATTGTGCTGCACTTTTCTGGATCTTGAGAGCCACAAATTCCTGACAGAGAAGGAAAAATAACGGTAAATGAGCCTACAATAAATGTAAAGAGTTAAGCTTGCTCAAGTCTCAAACTGGCCAGAAAATGACATTGCTTGCATATACATTTTGCATCATCGGACTTAACAATGTTTGAACTTTTATGTGTGTGTGAAGAAGCTGTCTGATATACCACCAGACAACAGGTGTACCGTACTAAGTTGTGTAAGTCGATCAAATTGTATCACAAGTAGTTGTTTTTTATCAGAGTTGTATCACAAGTAGATTGTTAGTTCTAACCACTCAAATTCTCGCATCTACTTTCTGATAAAAGAACATTCCCGTGTCTACTTCAAAACTTGACACCCAGGTTTATGTCATTTTTTTTTTTTTTTTTTTTTTAATGAATAAGAAAGATTTTATTGAGACAAGTAACAAGGCAAAGTCAAGTACACAGGAAGTATACAAATACTAAACGTAGTTACAAGTCAGGAACAGGTTTATGTCATGTAATTTGCATTGTTATTCTTCTTACTTTTCTCAAAAAAATTTGCATTGTTATTCGATAAAAACAGGGAAAGAACAAACATTTACCTGGCAATAATCCGGTCCAAAAAAAAGGGCAAACAGGATCTAAGAATCATTAAACTCCAACAACATGTGAAAAAAAGTTCAGTTGAAAGTTAACACCTGAAGATTGCAGTTGCGTTGTTATGCGATAAAAACAGGGAAATAAACAACATTTTTCTGGCAAGAATGCGGTCCATTACAAAAAGAGACAAAGATGATCTAAGAATCATTAAATTACAACAACTTCGATGACCCGATATAAGATTTCACAAAACCATAGATAACGAGCAGAGAATATAAAACAAGATTGATTTCAAGCGAGATCAAGAACAAAAGCATGGAAAAAACCAAACCCAATAAAAAAGATCACAAATTTGAATTAAAAAGGAAAAAAGAAAAAAGAGAAGGAAACGTACAGAGGTGCGAGTATCGTAGGCGAGCCAGACGGTGGAGAACTGGCCCCAACCCAGCTTCCTCTGAGCGATGTAGCGGCCTCCTGCGAACTGATCCCCAACTCTGACGGCGTGGTACCCTCCTTTTCTGTACGACTCCATTCCCTCCTCATCTTCCTCCGAACCTGATGAAGACGAACAAGACATGTCTTTCCCTCTACCGTCTGGTTTGATTGTAATAGATTAGTTTTCCGGGTATGATTGAATTCTGCACCGCTACTTTTCTTTTCGTTTTATAGTAACAAAAATCCTGGACGATGAGACAGAAATGGACGGATATTAGATTTGGAGAAGACCCAAAACCAAAAGAGAAGGAGAGAAAAGAGAGTGGGTCTCTTTTCTATGTTACTTGCAGGTGGTGATGATGTGAAGGAGACTCTTTCCTTGCTGTGTTACCCTGTTTATTTCTTTTTCTTTTTTTGGTTTTCCTTACTTTTTTTTTTTTATTCATCCTTATTCTTGTTATTTCCGGTGTGTTTGTGGCCTTCCAGCGCCATGTACAATGAATAGACTCTCTCTCTCTCCCTCCACTTTTATCTATTTTTTTCTTTCCAACCCCTCCCTCACAGGCTCCTTGGCTGGTGGGTCTTTTCCCTTTCTTTTCACCTCTTTGCTTCTTTCCCTTTCATTCTCACCTCTTTTTTTTTTTCTTTTTTTTTTCAAATTGTTTTAATTTTCTTTTCTTTATTTATATTTATAATTTTTTTCTATGTTTCTTAGTAAAATATATATAATATATATATATATATATGAACAAGAAAATTACAACATTTTTCTTAGTCATAAACTATGGATTACGATTAAATAGTTTGTGTATAAAGAGGATATATCCTAAATTAGAAAGTAAAATGATGTAAATGTTATATTAGAAAATTGGATTCATATAATTAGGTTTGATTATCATCATTCATATCCACCAAAAGTGAGAAAATGAATTAAGAAAAAAAAAAGATTAGATAGGTAATAAGTGGGTGTGTACAAGGTAGAGTGGAGTGATGGACTTGTTTAGGAGGAGTTGATGGATCGTTGCTGGGAATGATGTGGATCCGCCACCTGCCTTGTTACCATCTAATCTAATTCATTATGATTCTTCGAATTATGGGCCTATAATTGTTCTGTGTAGGCCCATTATCTGTGGATTTGAGATGCAGAAATAATAGTAGTTGAACTGGGCTAGTGAGGGCATGAAATTTGGGCTAGACGGGGCCTTGTTTGACTGATCAGAATTATTCAAATTAAAATGAAAAATAATTCTTCTAAGGACAGTTTGCAATGCCATTGCAAACGGTGGGGCTTACACGTCAGCAAATATATTAAAAAAAAAGTAATAAGAGAAAAACAAAAAGTGGGTTTCATTGGCTTAGCTTCTACAGAAGAAAAACTTGTTTCTCTCTCTTTGCACCCTTGTTCTACGTCATAGATGGACACCTGCATGTAGAAGATGAAGGAATCTGTCAATGGATCTCCTTTAGAAACCTTTGTAGCAGCAATACTACCAAACCCATTCTTTTTAATAAGAATAGGATGTTTCTTAATCAAATCTGAATGAGATGGTACAATAAATCCATTCTCTTTTCTCCCTCATGCCCTTCTCAACAAACCATCCTTAGGCCTGCTTGTATGCCAATTCCAAAAGCCTTGGCATAGTCTTCTATTACCTCTTTAGTAGGATACTTATCATCTGCATCAAAAAAATTATGTTGAGTATTAGACATTTCAGAGTAGGAAAATCACAGAAGTACCAAAAAAGTAAAAGAGAGAGAGGTTATGATAATGAAATGACGGGTATAGTAAGGATACCTGAGTACAACTGTTCAGGAGATTGAAGCTGTGATATAGTTTTTCTTTTCATTTCTATTTGACTATTCATTCTTCTGTTACGTTTGGGATAATTTCAATCAAGCTGTAAACTAAACTCCCACGCACTTATTCTGTCAACTTGTAAGAGCTATCATTAGGAGTCATCTGATATGGGGCAATGAGAGTCAAGGGAAAGAACATAGAATTAATTTTTCAAAAAAGAGAAACATAGAAAGGAAGAAGGAGAGAGTATAAAAAATAGGAACAAACACTTAAACGATACCGTTTTTATTTTTCCACCTCACCACCATTTGTCCCGCGCCTGTATCAACCGACTATCTGTAACTTTATTTTAATGAAAAATGACCATGTCCGAATTCTTTAATTTCGAAGCGACAAAAATTTATACAATTAAAACAGATATATTGAGTCAGAGGGATGCGACACTTGAGAGGATAGAGAAAAATGACACGAGTGATACGACACTTTAAGAAACTGGAAAACGACCTTTTGCCAACCCCTTTCATCCTACGTATTCATTCATTCATTTCACTTGGGGACCACTTCCACTCTCAATTATTATTATTTTTTAAATCAAAATAAATGAGGAAAGATTTTTCAAACAAAAACTCGATTGGTGTGAAATCAACAAACGCTCAATTAAAAATAAAAAATAATAAAATAATAAAATGGCAATGATGAAAAGTTCAAACTCGCATCTTTGATGTAACCAAGGTGAGAAAACCATCCAAAGTGGCCGTAGTTTTGCATTATAACTGGTTGATAAAAAAGTTATGGTTAGAGTCCATGTAGATTGAAAAATATTTTTAATTTATTTTATTTTTATAATTTATTTAAATATGTATATAAAATATAATAAATAATTTAATTTTTTTAATTTTAATTCAATTTTTTAAATTTCATAATAATGATAATATTAAAAAATAATATTATAATAATATTTTATTTAACTTTCATTTAAAATTATCTCATTTCATCTCACTATCCAAACATCCTCAAAATTTATAGGGTAAAAGTATGAACTTCCACTCCCTCTATATTCTCATTTTATAAAAGAGAAAAGATAATAAAATTAGAAAATAATTAAAGAGTGGCTCAATGGTCATTGAGTTAATCACAAGTAGAATGCTAAGTAATATATCTTGAATTTTAATTAAAATATAGATTTACTTTAAATTATTGGTATTAGTAGGTTAAGAATTGTTTTGAGTTTTCTATTAAAAGCACATGTGGTTATCTACCCTCTAATCCCTCGTGTCCTCGAATTTTTAGAAGGAAAATGATATTCTCATCGACAATTTCTACCGACAAAGTCTACCATTTCTTTATTTTTTAATATTTGTGTTTGTTTATATTTTAGAATTATTATTTTTTTAATTTTTAAAAAATATTTTTACTTTTATTATTCCTTAATTAATTAAATTCTTTTACTTATTATTCATATACTACATATTTAATAAGAGAAAAAAAAAATTATACATGATATATAGTATGTGAAATTGATAAGTATAATTTTTCTTAAAGAAAACATTTCAAGCTCGTCTCAATTATACTATTATTATATTCGACCATTTTTTAAAGTTTATTTGTAAACTAATCTCATGTAAGAATACTACATTATTATTTTTAAACAGTTTAATATATTTATAATCTATTCATTAATATTTTATTATTATCTATAAATTATTTGGCTCCTATTAGCAGAAGATCTGAAATACTCTTCACATCAAAACAAGCCTAATTATTTCGAATTTCTCCATTTCCGTACAGATATCGATTATTTTATTCAAGAATAATATCATCTCCTCACTTCACACGGCTTTAGTCGGATTCTCCAATGGTGTAAGGTTTTGAATTCAATGCACTTGCCATTTCCACCTATTCGGTCAATGCCGAATGTCATGTATGATATTCATACCATGATTGAACAACTGAGTCCCTGAAAAAACCAAAGCCAGATTCATTTCTCAAACCAAGCCTTCAGTACAATTACCTAATAATCTACAACAACAGAGTAAATAGAATAAGATTACAATGGTATCAAATTTAATTGATTCCAAAATAACATAAAGCCCCATTACAATGAAATCAGACTTTGGTTGCAAGTATCTCCATGATTGAAGAACAGGTTCCGGTGACTCCAATAACGACTCCCAAAACCACAATTGCCCCATCCAAAACCATCCCAGTCCAACCCATTTCTTCCTTGAACACCAACAAATGAAACAGAGCTGGCAACACAAACCCCAGAATGACACACACGCTGCTACCCACTAGTGACAAGAAATCTGCAAAATTAGGCACCAACAAAGCCAACATGCTCACCCCTAAAACTATAATCCACCTCCCCGACAAGCAGTACCTTGAGCCACAGAATCGCCTCTCAACCACCTCATACACCGGGTTCATCATCAGTGGCAAGGTGAAGAACAGGTTCACGCACAGTCCCAACTGTACCAAAGTGCTAATCCATCCTTGGCCCAGATTGGTGGTAATGATGTCTTTGGTCTCTTCACCGAAAGCAAAGTAACCCAGAGCTCCAAATAATCCATACAACAGAGAAATGAAAGCCATACACAATCCCAAGACCTTCCCAAACTTCTCCTTTTCTTTAGCTTCCGACTCCAACGGCAAAATCATTCCAATCCCTTCATACGCGTATACAGCCACACCCAGACCATAAAAGAAAACGGAAAGGCCCCCAAAAGCCTGCAAAGCGTGTCTTTGCTGAAGAAAAATCATCACGTCCTCCAACATCACCACGCCCATAGCTCCCAAATCGATCACATCGGCGAAAATACTCAAGGGAGCCAAAAGGGTCAGGGTAGGAATCGAATTCAACCCCAACTGGAAAGGAAAACAAGCCCAGAGATAGAAGGTCTTCGAGGTCAAACCAAGAATCCGAGTCGTTAATGAGGGATCGAAAAGATGAGATAGAGTATTGGCTATGAAAATCAAATAGCTAACGCAGAAGCCAGCTTGGGCGAGAACGATCATGACGTCAACGGAGAAGCGACCTAGGGGACCACAGACGGCGAAGCCGAGGTCGCCAAAGGAGGATATTCCGGAGAGGCCGATGAGGAGAGGGTCTTGGAGCTTGCGGCGGGTGTGGACGAGGAGCATCATGCAGTGGTAGGTGAGGAGGGCGACGGAGAAGAGCATGAGGAAGCCCAAGAGCCAGCCGGTCCTCTTGAAGGTGTAGGGAAGGCCGAGAACGCCTGCGCCGACGATGGCGATGAAGACGTTGGCGAAGGTCTTGGATTGGGAGGAGAGGCGGCGGGGTGATTTGGGAAGGAGAGGGGTGACCGCATCATCCCGCGGAACTTGAAGTACATGTGAGAATGAGCTTGCTTCCTTCTCTAGTCCCATGGCAATTTTGGGGGGGGGGGGGGGGGGGGGGGGGGACGGCTATTTGGAGCACAAAAACTTAGTAGCTTGCTGGAGGAGTAGGAAGGAAGAGGAGATGCAATCGATTATGGACGGAGGATTAAGCAGTTTTTGTAGAACTTGGTCTCTCGTCTCTTATATTTCTTCATCAAAAGCCAGAGCGACTGGGGATACCTTCTACTTTACTTGGCTTTTAGGAATCGTGTCGTAAAGGGCACTTGGGGTGTGTCCAACATGGCAAAAGTGACATCATTCTATTTCTGACAGACTACTCGACGTCTGACTGCAATATTTATGTCCAAAATCGTTAAAAAAAAAAAAAACACATTTAATTCTTGAGAATTTAATGTATCTAACGCATATATTATAACTTTCTATTATTCCGTTATTCACATTTATATTTTATAATAATAAAAATAAATATTTAGAAATACATTTTTAGTACCCAACAATATGACATCTAAACATGCCATTTTTAGTATTGAACTCATTAAATGGGAATAAGCTTGTCTTGATTTCTACAAATTCTAAAACTCAAGTCTTTAATTTTATGATTTAAAAGAATAATATTTTTAAATTGGGCAATCTATTTCAGGTATATTATTTCAAGATTGCATATAGCTTCTTTTTTAAGAACTAAAGTGATGACAAACTGTTGAAAATTATTTGACAAAATATAAAAATAAATTTATATTATATAATTTAATATGATATATTAAATTTATTTTATAATAAAAATTATTTATAATCTGACGTATTCATGATAAATTTTATCCATTTATAAATAACTTTATGTAAGAAGTCACTCTAAACTAAGTTTATTTATTTATTTTTTATAAAAATAAAACATAATTTTGACGCATCCCGACAAGCAAACATGAGTTGACAGTGACTCACCTAATGGTCGGCCTCTACTTAGTACTAATGGGCCATAGAGAAAGGAGGAAATGACAATTATTTTAACCACGCATCAATAAATTATTAACAATCAATCAATAGAAAGTATGATGTATAAGTCTCCCGTAATTATTTTAAAAAATAATGTTTCTCACTTATTGTCAAAAGGTATTCACAAAACTTACAAACTCAAAGGTTGTGTAGATTATTGTCTGTTTTAAAAAAGCAACATAAGAGTGACGGAAGCCCCATGAAAAGAATAGAATTTTAATTTTATTATTTTTAATGTTGTCGACCCCACTCTCTCACAACATTAATCCCATGGCATCGGGGGATGAGTGTGAGTAGGACAGTCTGTTAAAGTGTCTCGGCCCAACGCTTCGTAAGCCCACCTTTATTTTTTGTTTTAAGCATAATGGTTTGTCTGGACCTGACGGGAGAACAAGTTAGAGACGGTTTGATTACGTAAAATTTTATATAATTATTAAGATTATTTTTAAATATTTACATAAAATATAAAATAGAATTTAATTTTTTTAAATTTTATAACAAAAATAATATTAAAAAATAATATAATAATAATATATTATTTAATTTTTAACATAATATCCAATATCATCATCATCTTATTATTCTATGACATGATATTAGATAATAAGTTCACAAATGAAATATAATAAATAGTCTCTAATTATCAGATGCCACATCATGATTCATGGGATGATGATAATTGAGACTATGAGTAGCATTATTCAAATAAAAAAAATATGTAAAGTGTGTGATGTAGAATGATGAATAGCATCCCTCAAGAAAAAATAAATAGATGAACGAACAACTCTCCTTCATTTGCTCCATCCAATCAAAAAATGGAAAAAGGAGGTTTTTGCAAAACTTCAATTCTTGAAGTTACACATGCCATTACTAATCAAAACTTGCCGAATTCGAAGTCATAAAACAAGTTATAAATGGTAATAGAAATTCTGAAAAATAAAAACCTACAGAATTTAGAGTCTTAGACTGTCCACAAGTATCTCAAATACACAATACGATTTTTCAAAGAAACCAGCAAATGTCGGACCACAGTTGGGAGGGGGCAACACATGGTGAGAAAAATGCCCCATAGAAGAAGTATACATCCATTCTTGTCTTGAAAAAAGTCTTCTGAAAAATCTTGTTCATAAACCATTCAAGACGCCCTTGAGAAGATCAAGCCCTTCAGCTGATATACTCCTCCTCTTATGGGATTTAGGAATTTCAATCTTAGGAGGTGGATCTGAAGAGAAACAGACCACAATAACTGTCAGGTTATCACAGGTGTTACGTTGGAGTGCCTCCTTGACAAGTGCTCTTGAACACTTCTCAGGATCATTATGCACCATTAGTTCCTTCCTCACCATCGTAACTGCACACTGGCTGCTCATCACATCCCACAAGCCATCGCAACCCAATACCAGAAACTCGTCTTCTTCTGTCAAGACAATGTCCTCTAATTCTGGCTCAGAGCTTAACGGGCAGTTTGAACATTTAGAGCCCTTGATATGCCAGTCTCCAAGGGCACGTGCCACTGACAATTGACCATTAAGGTAGCCATCATAAATGACACCACCCAATTTCTCAATTCTAAGTCTTTCAGAGGTGCAGTTGGGTTTGTGGTCTTTGGATAGCTCAATTGCTCTTCCTCGCTTGCCCAACACCGCTCGAGAATCCCCAGCATTAGCAATTAACATGGTCCTGTGGTATTTAGTGTTAAATAAATATTTGCAACAATGTAAACACCACTCAGGTGGAACACTAAACCTTATTATGTTGCGTCAACTTCAATGAAAAAACCAATACCTGAACCTGTCAAGACCAATTTTATTTGCAACAGTGATACGTAGTTTTGGAGTACAAATCCTAACCTTCCCATGATTAGGGCAGTCAGAGCCGTGGTGCCAGAGGAGCTATCAAGAGTTGCAGCATCTGCAAATGCATGATCAGCCTTCACAAAAGCACTCCTAACTGCCTTTTTCATTCCAGATGGGAAATGAGGGTCTTCAACAATATAGTTAAGTATGTTCTTTCTGATGAATGACGCAGCATCTATACCGCCATGTCCATCAAACACCTGTGTATACCGCACACATTACTTTAATCAGCCATTGACTTACAGTGTAGAGTGATTGAGGAATTTTATATAGATGCTCCTTGGTGTGTAGGCCCTAACAGGTTAGACATGAGCAACATCTGGGAAAGTGACAAATATGTGCTAAAAGTAGCTAAAAAAAGAGTCACCACTGAGTCTAGTATTTATTGGGTTCAAACCCTCTTAGGGAGGGAGGGATTTCCCCTCGTGTGTCTTCATATTGCCATATTATCAGTAAAAGAATGCCTAATAAACTATCATGATAAGATGGCTAATGTCATGCAGCTTGGCAAATGAATGCCTGCATCCGCAAACTGGGATGCATGCATTTAAATTACAATGTTCCAAAAGCGATTAAGAACTTTTTGGATGCATTACTATGAGACTCCACTCGTGAATGTGTTAATGTGTTTCAGCCAAGTAATAGACGCATACTATTCAAATAAGTTACACACCCCATAAAATGCACCACGACAAGAGAATTTTGCTGCAATGCCAAGATGTTGATCAAGATTATCTACACAGATGTACTCATCCTCCATGTACTGTTTTGGCCCCTTCTCAGAACAGCTTCCTGAGCGACATATAGGTAAAAATCCAGCTTTCTCATCCGAAGGTGACTTCAAGCCTAAATTCCCAATATCTAATTCCTACATTAAAGGAATATAAATAAATAATCAGTGAAATCTATTTTGAAAGCATTGTAGGAAGACAACAACTCAAAACTCTTCAAAGCCTCGCACCTATATTCCACCTAAGCCAATCCACATGCAAGTACAGATACAAAGAGCATATTAAACTGAGGATGATATAAAATGTATACAGGTTTTGACCTGATGTTAAACAAAGGACATTATGGTATAAACTTCACAGAGAAGTGAATCTAGTTGATTCTAGAAGGATCTCTGATAATTGAATCTAGAATGCACCTTGCATTGGAGTGTTGAGTCTTTGCTCTAACAAGCTTAGTTATCCAAAATATAATGTTTTACTTAACAAATGCAAGAAAACAATACATAGGAAGTATCTTTTGCTGATTCTTAGAAGGGAAGATTAAAATTGATTAGAAAAGCAGGCCAATGGGACGGGATAATGTTCACTAACCCAGACCCTTTTGGTTTCTTCAATGAGACACAATCTAACACTAAGATTTATTTGGCTTTTCAGGGACTAAAACTTAATACAATGAGAAATGATATTTATGGTATTTTTAAACATCTTCCTTTGATCACCTCATATTTGTCATCAAATTATTAAAAAATTATGTGTTATTTTTCACTAATCTACTTTTGATACCACATCAATAATGATGAAATGAATATGATTAAAATATGATAAGAGGAACATTTTTCTAATACGATACAGATAATGTGCGCATATAAATCCTTGACTTGCCAAAAGACAGATCCTTCTAAAAACATAACATATTAGTATATTACTCTGGTGATTTCAACAAGAATCAATTTCCTATATATCCATAAGCACGATCCACATTTCCTTTCCCTATAAAGCACATTACAGAATTAGAAGTCATCCTCTCTTGCAAATCCACATACAATTTGTATCAATGAGCAGACCTTAAGGACTATCAAATTGTATAAATAGTTAATATACAAAATAGTTTGGAGGACAAGAGGATTTGCTCACCGATTCAGCCAACAAAGCAGAGCTAGTGCAATGCCGCATAACAGAGAGGTTTCGCGGGGGTTTCCTCGTATTAATCTGGGCCATGCTTTCCAATGTATCATCATTATTATAATTCTGACCCTCCATGGTAGTCACACCAGTTTCCTTCAAGCACCCACCATCCATTACGGCCATCTGAGGCGAGAACTCAGTTCCTGTAGCCATTCTCTGCCCCTACCCATAAAGAACTCAATCCATTAATCATAACCAAAAATGCAAAACAAAGAAAGAGCTCCAGAAAATGTCATTCGCTGGATTCCCAAGAGTTTTCCGAAAATCAATTCTGTCAGATTACACCCATTGCTCACAATTTTAAAATAAAAGTCCCATTTTTAGACAAAAACCCGAAAGCCCATACAGTACGAACCAGCTGTACTCTCCACCTGCTCAAGCACTTGTTCCAAGACTAAAATCCTGCGAGGTATGTATACAAATCACAAGAAACGGCTTTCTTGCTACCAAGAAAACTGTAACCCACCAACATTTCTCGGACTTTCCAAGGATCCAAACGCATCTCCATGCCCAAGTCTTTGTTGTCCCAAAAGAATATGGATAAAAACTCGCAGAATCCAGATGAAATATATCGCAGTGACCAAGAATTCCAAAAGCTAAAGACAAAGCAAATGCATGAGGGTGATCTTTCGAAGCCAAAGCACAGTAATGGGAAATGGATGACCGTTGGAGATTAATTGGTTCCATTTATATATATGAAGAGGTGAGAGGAAAATCCTGCTTTCGCGGTCGCCATTGTAGCGGTTGCAAAGGAGATTAGGCTAATGACATGTGGCTTGCTCTCGGTAAAATGTGCACTACTTGTTGCAATATCGGCATGCTAATGTCTTTATTAGTTTATTTTCGGTAGGTGCCTGTCCCTCTATTTTACATTAATTTTCCCAAAGTGTAAGAGATGCTTTCATCATAAAGAGCGCAATCTTGTTTTGCACTCAGGCCGGATATTGCCTCCAACAATTGACAATTGCCATCGAGAAACCGAGGGAGAAGCTGGATCTCCAAGTGACTCGTGACAAATGGCTTCCATTACGTACTTGCAGCAGAGCAAGAGACGTAGTCTTCAGCTTATATAAAACATCGGGGCCTCCTTTTAGTACGCAGCCTTGCTTGCTTTCTTCGTCGCCACAAAAATTGTTTTTTGGAACATTTTTATTCTGTCTGATGGTAAAATAATAATAATAAAAAAAATCACTAAAGATAATTTTTGGTGACTCATTTGAAAAACTGTCACAAAAGACTCCAAACATATAAACATTACCATCGAATATCCATAGACAAATATTCCAATGTATATAAACCATTGTTACGTAACATGGAAATATTTAAGGTTAGGTTTTGATAGTGAATTGAAATGAGATGAACTGAAATGAAAATAAAAAATCGAATAAAATATTGTTAGGATATTATTTTTTTATATTATTATTGTTTTAAAATTTGAAAAAATTGAATTGTGTATTGCATTTTATGTGAAAATTTATAAAAATTATAATGATAAAATGAGATAAAATTGATTGATAGTGTTTCTCAATCCAAACTGAGCCTTATTTGTACCTTGTAGTTTTGCAAATAAAATTATCATTATTATTATTATGTTTTCTAAACAATGATGGTTTTCAATTTTTATTGACCCTCATTTACATCGAAAGAATATTTTATACTTTACTTCCGAGTTTTAGAATTTCTAGAGAGAGAACCTCCTCATTCTCTCTAGACAGTTAATCGAAAAATAAGTCTTGAGGGAGGGGGGAGCCCGTGAGCTTTGTTTGTTAATTTTATTTTGTTTCATTTACTTTTCTTCTAGTCTTTTGTTTGATTTTGGGTGCTTTTTGCTTGTTTTTCCAGTTGGTGCTGGTGGTTGTGGTGGTGCACTTTTTGCTCTCTATACAGAGCCGCCCTGAGGTGAGGACCATCTGTAACCAAATAGGAACCGCTCCCGAGCGCAACCCTGAAGTTGGGTGGCACATCGCGAAGGAGATGCGAACAGAGGCATGGTGGTTTCATTGAGGGGGGAGGATCTGGATAGGGGTGAGAGGCTGGCCACCCTGTTTTGGTGGCACAAGGCTGAAGGCGTTGGACTATGGCAAGGTGAGGCGAGGCTACGGTAGGGCTGCTAGTCAGCTAGAGGCGTGCTGTTCGGTTTGTTGGTGATACGAGCAGAGGTGCTAGATCACGACGGAAAGGCCGTTGGCCTTCCATCTCTTTGGCTTTGGCAGCGGATCAGTGTGCATGGAAACCGGCATGGCAGATCAGTGTTGCACAGAAGTGAAAAGAAAGAAGAAGGGGGGCGGCGGGAGAGTTAGTGATGAAACCCTAGCCGGCCCTTTGTGTGTCCTTCAGCCCTTATGGTCCACGTGTTGCCCACTTGTCTTTAGGGCTTTTAGGTTTGTTGGGCTGGGCCCATGGTGTACTCATCAGTCCAGTTGTATTTTTTATATTGTGTTTTTTGGATTGATTATTTTGTATTTTTTATTTTGCATTATGGAGTATTAGGAAATTTTGTTTCTAGGACCTAGGGTCCGTAGAGTTTGTCTCTCTAGAACCGAGGGTCCGTAGAATTTGTACTCCACTCCTTGGGAGGGGGAGTTGTGTGTTCTATCTTAGACGATGGTCTAAGATAGATATGTGTCTCCTAAACGTTTAGTCTGGAGGTCTGTCTCTCAGACAGTTAGTCTGGAGGCGTGGGACAAGACCCTACCAGCCACAAAGAAATTTGTGGGCTGGAGAGTGTGAACTGTTAGTTTTGGCTTGTATTTTCAAGTTAGAAGTTGTAATTGTCCGTTTATCGAATAAAGGAAACAATGCTTCACTTTAAAAAAAGAAAAAGAAAGAAAGAATACTTTATACGAAGAGAAACAAGGAGTTTACAAAAAATCCTAAAACCAAACTCCTATAAAAATATATAAACCTAACAATAACTAATACAATCATACTAAAAGTTTAATACCAAAAAAGAATGGATACCTACCATAAAGGAGATGAACCATGTGTTGAAATTCAAAAAGGGGAAAGAATACTAGAAAAAAAAAACATTTTGAACTAAAGAATGTTATCCCAAATGCCTGAATAATACCAAAAGGGTGAAGAATTATTATTAAGCTAATTAACAGTAAGAAGAGAGCCAAATTCCACAATAAACTCAGTAACACTAAGATGGTAATATAAGGCAAGACCCATTTTTAGTGCAGATAATTCGACAAAAAGTATTAGTACCCAAACCTAAAAAATAAGAGAAATTAGCAATGAAAGAACCCTCGTAAGGACTTGGGATTCCCCCACAATCAATAGGGCAAGAGTTTCCTTTAAAAACCCCACCAATCTTCAACTTAAGCGAACCAAAAGGAGGAGAGAATCACTTGACCAAGAAGGGCCCTTAGACCTAATAGTAGTAACATGAATATGGAGAGACCTCATAACGGAGGCATTGAAAAGGGGACTAAGGCCTTATTTAGATAGTGAGATGAGATAAGATGTAAATAGTAGTAAAATAGTTTGTAAATAATAGTGAAATAGTTGGAATTAAAATATTTTATAGGGTTTTGAAAAATGAGAGATAAAAAGTTGAATAAAAATATTCTGAAGTTAAAATATAATTTTTATTTTGAAATTTGAAAAAGTACAAATGTTTTTTTTTTTTTATAATTTTGTTTGGAAGTTTGGAAAAATTATAATGATTAGATGAAAAAGTTGACTATTTAAAATTAAAAAGTATTTATGTTTGTATTGTTTGGATATTAAGATGAGGTCTGATAAAATGAAATGAGATCATATAGGATAAGATGAGAGGATTTCGCTATCCAAACTAGGTCTAAGATCTCTTAACCAGATTCTAACCTTATGGATAATGGCAATGGAGTTGGGTTAGATGTCCTTAAAATGAGCCCTATTACTAGCAAGCCAAATCTCCCAAAAAATAAGAGCCGAAATTAAATGTAGCAGTTAAATGGACTTGGTCAGAACTCTGAAAGGAGTACCACCAGTAGCTTGCTCTATTTTTCCAACTAGTATAAGTAGTGGAAATGAGACCAAAGAGAGGAGATATAAAGCCAAACTGCATCACTAAGAGCATAATCAGAAAAAGAGATGATTGACATTTTCCACGAAGCCACCAGAACATAAATTGCATTTAGAAATGCTGAGAATCCCACACTTTTGGGTCCTATCATCGAATACTATTATGCCAAGATTTCCAAGCAAAGACAGAGATTTTCTTAGGTAGGGCTATGTTCCAAATGAAATAAGCAAAGGGAAAAAGGGAGAGCGATTCCTAACTAGGTCCCAAGCTGATTTAGTAGTGAAGAGACCATATGAAGAGTGCTAGCTTCCAAATTCTGGTGTCTTATACCAAATTTAAGAGTGATAGTGTATTGACTAATTTCCTCGAGAAGAGAGTGATCACCCAGATTTGAAATCCAATCCTAAGCCAGAAGGGGAACATACATTCTTGATTTGCAAGGTGAGATTAAAAATGTTAAAATGCTTTTGAAAAAGGGAACCATAGTGGGGTCAATTATCATACCAAACACTTAAGTCACCAGCGCAAATTCCCCATTGGCTATTCTAGTGAATGATAGGTAGGAACTTACAGATTGCATTTCAAGAGTTAAGAGTGAAAAGGTTTAGCCATAATGTGATTTAGTGGGGTGCATTATGCATGTATTTTTGCTATAAGAATTTAGCTCAAAGGGACTTAAACCACATAAAATTCTAAGCCAGTTTACAATGAAGATCTTTGAGGATATCATATAAATTTCCAAGACTCAAATCGCCTTTAGAGGATGGGAGGGAAATGAGATTCCAAGAGATCCATTTTTTCTTGGAAAATCCTTCTACATCCCCCTAGAAAAAAGTGGTGAAAGATTCATAAATGACATCAACCACTTTTTTGGGGGGTTGAAGAACAAAGAGAATTAGATAGCAATAGAAGAGATCATAAGTAGCAGGATAAGTTTCTCCCAACAGATACAAGACGATCTTTCCAATTAGCAACCTTCTTACAAATCTTGGAGATGATGATATCATAAGCAAATATAGGAATCTTTACATAAAGAGATGGGGCCCCAAGGTAAGTAGGGGGATGTTCTCCTTCTCTAAACTTAGTTGTAGCCTCAATGATGTGCTTTTTAGATCTATAAACATTCTTGTAAAGAAGAAACTTGCCTTTAGAATAATTAATTTTTTGCCCAGAGATAATCTCATAACGAGAAATGAATCCCATAAGATTATTGAGGCTTTTCTTTGAACTGTTAGTGAAGATCAAAAGGTCATCCACAAAGAGATTATGAGAAATAGAGGTGCAACGACAAGGGATAGCATAGAGAATGGTGTGACCAGCCTCTATGAGATGGCTAAGACTTCTGCTTAAAGGCTTTCACTAAAAATAAAGATCAGGAGTGATAAGGAGTCACCATGTTTTAAATCCCTACAAGAGATAAAATAACTATTGTGGCTACCATTAAGGTAGATAGAAAAAGTAGGATGAGAGAAACAATGTTGGAACATAGAGCTCACATCCCTATTAAAGCCAAAAGAAGCAAGGATGCAAGAAAGATAATGCCAATTAACTCTAGCAAAAACTTTGGCCATATCAACCTTGAGCATGACATTGTTACACCTAACCTACCTAGCAAGACCGTGAGTCAGCTTGTGTTAGAGATTTGTTATAAAAAGTAGGGGTGTAAGTTTACCGGTCCAAATTGAAAAATTAGACCAAACTGATAAGTATATTGGTTGGTTTTAGTCTATATAATATTAGAATTTCAATTTTTGGTCCGGTCCCAAGTTCTGGGTTTTTTGGACCAGACAGGACTGACCGAAGTATATATATCGTTTTTTAAAATATTATGTATATTCTTTTATATAGTAGTTGCATAAGTTAATTATGTAATTGTTATTTAATCTATCACCATTGATTATATGTATTTAATTTTTGGATGATATTGCATTTTTCAACTTCGTTTTCTCTATTTTTTGTTTTTAACTTTATTATGATAATTTTTAATTCTCATGAAGGGATATGGATAATTTTTATAATTTCTCAAACTATTTTTAGGCTATTTTTAAGTACAAAATGTGCAAATAAAATTAAATAATTTATATTAAAAAATATAAAATTTTTTGGGGGGGGTTTTCTTTGTATGTTTGGGCCAAAAATACACATTAGAAGTGATTTTGGGATTTTTATATGTTTGTCCCATTTGACACTGGCCTGGACTGAGCTTGACCAAATGGACCTATTGAACAGATAGGTAATGGTCTGGTTCTGTCTATAGGGTTAATTGGTCTAGTCTCCATCTGGAAATAGGGTGAACCAAAATTTTCATCTCGATCCAAAAATTCTCTTATGAATTGATCGGGTCAGACTGAATGGATTTCACTCCTAATTAAAAAAAGCATCCCTACAACAAAAGCCCCTTGGCAGGCTAAAATGAGATTGGGAAGTAAAGAGGCAATGTGAGTGGCAAGAATTTTAGAAATAATATTGTAGACTTGACATAAATTTATAGGCTGAAATAAAAAAAAAAGGATGAAGGGGTATCCATTTTAGGAATCAAAGTGATGAAAGAATGCTTGAAAGAGGAAGGTAATGCTCCACCATGAAAAACTTCAATGATAGCCTCGTAAAGATAAGGATAAATAATATCCCAACAAGTTAAATAGAAGAAGAAAAATCATGCGGACTTGGGGATGATTCAATAGGAATACTAAAAACCGCTTGCTTAACTTCCTCCAATGTGGGAGGATAAGCATGGAACTATTGTCATCTTCTAAGAGAAAAGTGGGGATAAGAAGACTAGTGGGGATAAGAAGACTAGTGGGGGATAAGGTCGAGCAAGGGAGGGGCTTCCTGAACAAGTTCAACTGTTAGTTGAGTTGGAAATAGTCTACAACTGCATTAAGAATGATAAAATGTTCCAAGGAAGAAGAGCCACCGAGAAGAGTGATAGAAGTAAGTAAATCTTTTCTCCCCTTATGGGAAGCCATTTGATGGAAACATTTCATGTTTTTGTCCCCTTTTGCTAGCAATTGAGTTCTTGACTATTGTTTATTGAAAAAAAAAATATATTCTTGAAGCAACATGTTATCATAGTCTTTTTCGGGATTGCAAAATAATTTGATCTGACTCGAGATGAGAATGTTGTGAAAGTTCAACCTAAATTTTGTCTCTTAAATCAATAGCAAGTTTTTGAAAAATGTTGCCAAAAATTGAAAAGTTATAATCCTTTAAAGTAATTTTCAGGCATTTTAATTTAAAATTGAATTAATTAAGGCTAGAAAGATGACATGGTTGACTCTAAGTAGCAGAAAGAAAGTAAAAAAAGATGGGTATTTTGAGCACATCCTTTGGGACTTAAAAGAGGAAGGGCCGAATATGAAAGCATTCTTATTCTCAAGAAGAATGGTAGAATGGTAAGAGTGGTTTCTCTCAAGATCAAGATGGGTGAGAGTAACATGAGGAAATAATTGGACCAAAGGTGATTGACAAGGGGCCGGTCAAGTCTTTTCCAAATATAAACACCATCATGTCTACAGGGTCAAGTGTACTTAAAATCCAAGATAGGCATGCCACAAAAGAAGTTATAATCAATAAAATCAATAAATTTGGTAGTCTGAGAGGTGGAACCACCTCCAAGGCACTGCAATGCGGATTAGGAGCCACGTGCGAGGCCTAATGCGAGCACGTTGTTATTCGAACTGGTGTTGGTTGGAGGAGAAACGAGGTGACCATTGGACCATGTCCAAGTGTTGTGTCTTATGGCAACAGACACAATATATATACGTATTCTGAATAGTTTTTTGAAAAATAAAAAGTAATAACTTTTCTTTTGCACCTTTTAGCTATCTTTAAATAGACCCGTTGGCTTACCAATTGGAGATCTCATAAACCAATTTTGAAATTCTCTCTCTCTCTCTCTCTCTCTCTCTCTCTCTCTCTCTCTCTCTCTCAGTTTTTCAAAACTTGTTAGAATATTTTCGTTCTCGAGAGAGCAGATTTCTAATTTCTTGAGAGTATTCGGGATTTAATTTCATGTGTGCATAACATCGTTAGACAAATAGACTTGTTCTGGGCTTGATTGTATCTTAGAGGAAAATTCGCTTGTAACCTCTATACATACTATCATTGGTGGAGGTGAATATTGTCTTAAAGAAAACGACCTAGTAAAAAGCTTGAAGCAAACTTTTCTCTCACTATTTTTTGTTTAGCAGCCCCTTATTATATCAACAATTTTATGACAATATTTGATTATAAATGGCACATAGATTGAGAGAGTTTGTTGCAAATTTTGTTTAACTCGAACGTTTAGATGGAGCCAATTTTTGATGCTAGCAAAAGAAGATGCATTTTCTCTTAGCTAGTCTTAAAGTGCTGTATGTTTTAACCACTCCTAGGCCACTTGCAAATAAGGATGAGACAATCTGTGATAACTCGTTTTCACGTGTATTTTCACTAAAAGGTTGTTTTTAATTTAATTAATATATTGGTTTATTTATTTTAAATTATTTTTTTAAATTGATTTTAATTTATTTGATGCGGTGTTTAATTTATTTAGTCTTTTTACGGTTTTTAATATCGTTTTCGGCGGATCAGTTTTTGGTTTCTGGAGTGAGGACTGGATCTCATTTCTTTTCTTTTCTCTTTTTATTTTTCCCTTTTTCCTTTTCTTTTTCTTCTTTTCTTTCCTTTCTTTCTTTTTTTTTTCTTCTTTTCCTCCCCGTTTTCTCTCTCCCCTCTAGCTGCCTCTTCTCTTTCTCCTTACCGTCGCTGCCCTTTTGACCGCCCAGTGTGTCGCCGTCCGACCGCCGTGTAGTACACCACCCCCACCATTCTCTTCCCCTCCCATCAGAGATCATCCCCACCAATTTTTAGAGCCATCGGACCAGCCATTAGCCGCCACGCATGGTTGGAAGTCACGGCACCAGCCCTGTTTTTCTCCCTATCGCCGGTTGCTTTAGTAGCCCAGAACCGCCGCTCGCCGGTGGTGTGGCCTACACCACCTACCCAGTTTTCTTCCCCTCTCACCGGTGAACATCCCTACCAAGTTTCACCTCCATCCGAGCCACCGTTAGCCACCACGAGCTCCTCCAAGCCACACGGATTTTCACCGATTCCGACTCCGTCACACCACCTCCAACCACCATCTCTTCACAGGTTCTTCCTCTACCTCTTGCCGACCTAACCCACCCATTTTCAGCCTCGATCCATTGCCGGAGCAGCTCCCACGAGCTCAACTCCGTTCAGCCCCTTTAAGCTCATTCACCGCCGTTTCCACCACCACCCACGGCTAAAACTCGTTTCCTTTAGTTTCATAAACATCTCAAGACCATTCCCTATCAATTTCGTGCCTTGGTTTGTCCCCGTTCGAAAGTGGATAATTTATTACCCACGGCCACAGTGTAAATTACACTGTTACGTTGCTTTTCCTCCGCCGTTTGTAACGCTGAAAGCTTTAAAAAACTACCGTATAGCGCTGTAAGTATTTTCTAAACCCTACTTTTAGATTTAAATATATTTTACTCTTACAATAAATATTTATCTGTTGGTTGGTTGATTCTGGACTGAGTTCGAGGAGTTCGGGGGTTGGATAGATTGAGGACGGAGTGGTTGGGTTGATGTTGATGTTTGTTTGAGATATTTGTGCCTTGATATTTGCTTTGTATAGTGCACGCATGTTCATGTTTAAAAAGGAAAAATCAAATTTTTCGTGTAGTTGCATGCATGTACATGTGTTTGAAAAATGAAAGCTAGGCTTGTAAGCGAGAAATGATTTATGGTATATGTGAACGGTACTGACTGGTTTGAGTCAGAGGCACGTGTAGGGACAGCGGTGAGCAGGGATGGTGGTAGAGTCCCGCTTGTGATTCCCTCCTACGGTGCTCGCGTAGGGACGGTGGTGAGCAGGGACGGTGGTAGAATCCTGCCTGTGATTCCCGCCTACGGTGCTCGCTTAGGGACGGTGGTGAGTAGGGATGGTGGTAGAGTACTGCCTACGGTGTTCGCATAGGGACGGTGGTGAGCAGGGATGGTGGTAGAGTCTCGCCTGTGATTCTCGCCTATAGTGCTTTGATGGTTTGGTTTTTGGGCCATTATCGGGGATAATGGCGAGCTTATGTTTAAAGGATAAGTTTTGAGCCTAATGAGACTTTTGGCGTGAGTTGGTGAGGAATACGTTTTTGGGGCCAAATGAGATTTTGGCGTGCGTGAAAAAATGTGATTTTATGGAATGTGAGCATTTGCATTCTTTCCTGCATATTGTGGAGTTTATTATGTTTTTATCTAGTGGTGTTTGGATCTTACTAACCTATGACACCATTTTTAGTTTTGTAGATTTTGGTGCAGGGTTTGAGGAGGAGGAGGAAACTGAGCCCAAGGATGCGGCTCCGCCGGAGTTCTGAGTTGGGTTATGTTTTGTATTTGGCTTAGAAACTATATTTGTATTTTGTAATATTTTATTATGTATGTTTTGAACAGTTTTGTATTAAACTAAGAAAAATTCTGGTACTTAGTTATATGACTTTGCTATCCGCTGTGTGTTTCTTCGTGCACATTTGTTTCTTATACACACACTTGGCACACGTCGTTAGGGTGGTGACCCGTGATGTCACCATCCGGAAGTCTCGACTTTCCCGTGTCTGTGCGTGGGGATTTGGGGGCGTCACACAATCGCTCAAAGTCGGGCAAGAATCAAATGGGAACAAGACAGCTAAATCTGCAAGGGTCACATTTGCAATGTAAGGTCTAATACATTGTTTGATGCTTACGAGAACAAATCAACCGCCAAAGATCTATGGGATGCACTTTTGGTTAAGTATATTTTAAAAAGATGCTACAAGTAAGAAATTTCTGGCTACCAAATTTTTTCAATTATAAAATGGTAGATTCTAGGCCTATCATTGAACAATTCAATGAAATTATGCATATTCTTGATCAATTCACTCAACACAATATGAAAATGGATGATTATATATCGGTTTCATCCAGTATTAATAGACTTGCTCCACCATGGAAAGACTATAAAAGAAGTCTGAAACATAGGAAGGAGGAACGGTTTCTGGAAGATCTAGGCCAACATCTTCATATAGAAGAGGAAATAAGGTTTAGAGACGATAAGGAAGAGTGTGATTCTTTGATCTTGAATATGCACATGGTAGAGGAAGGGAATACTCACAAACCCGGACAACCCAATCAATTCGGATATGAAAACTGGAAGAGAAAGAATAACTTTGGATGAAAACAAAGTCACTTCCAAGGCAAGAATCAGAAGAAACTAAGGGTAAGTTGCTTCCATTGTGGCAAGTCGGATCATTACAAAAGAGATTTTCATTTTTTTAAAAAGAAACAACAAAACTCTTACTCCAAAGAGAATTTTGTGGCCATGATTTTTGAGGTCATTTTTCTCGAAGGAGACAACTCTAGGTGGATTGGCTCAAGATCAACAAGACATGTTTGTAAAGAACAGAGTTGTTCAAAAGGTACAAGGCAATGGAGGATGGATGTGTTATCAACATGGAAAATTCATCCACTACTATAGTTAAAAGCAAAGGCACAATAGATTTGGAGTTCACCTTTGACTCTCAAGGATGTGTATCATGTACTAGAAGTTAGGGAAAATCTTGTATTTGGTAGTCTTCTAAATAAGTATGGGTTTAAATTAGTCTTTGAGTAAGATAAATATGTGCTAACCAAAGGGGGTACTTTTGTGGGGAAGGAATGTTTGAGTGAAGGCATGTTCAAACTCAATATTAATAATAGAGTGACTTTTTCTACTTATATGCTTGATTCATATTCTTTATGACATTGTCTTTTAGGACATATTCATGCTAGGAGACTAGATGACATTGTTAATTTAAACTTAATTCCTAAATATGCCAAATATATGATAGATAAATGTAAATTATGCATACAAACAACAATTAGAAGAAAACCATTTTCTAAAGTAGATAGAACTTCATCTTTATTGTAATTAATACATAGTGATGTATGTGACAAGCATAGCACGTCTACTAGAGGAGGTAAAATATATTTTGTGACTTTCATTGATGATTTCTCTAGATATTGCTATGTTTATTTTATGCATTTGAAAGACCAAGTTTTGGATAATTTTAAGCCATATAAAATAAAGTAGAAAATCAATGCGACGTCAAAATAAAGTGTCTTAGATCTGATAGAGGAGGTGAATATCATTTTCTTGCTTATTGTGAATCTGTAGGCATTATTCTTAAGACTACTACGGTTTAGACTCCACAACAAAATGAAGTGGTGAAAAGGGAAAACAAAACTTTAGTAGAGATGGTTAATGCCATGCTTACTAATTCTAGTTTAAAAAATAGTTTTTGGGGAGAAGCTATGCTTACAACACGCTATATATTGAATAGAATACCTCACAAGAAAACTAAAGTTTCTCCATATGAACTATGGAAGAAAAGAAAACCAAACTTAAATTATTTTAAGGTTTGGGATTGTCGAGCCATATTTAGATTACTTGAACCTAAGATAAATTAGTTAGGACAAAAAGCCATTGAGTGCATTTTCTTAAGTTATGCACATTTTAGTGTTGACTGTAGGTTCCTAGTTGTGGAAACTAACGATTTTGTTGATGTCAATACAGTGATTGAATTTAGGGACGTCTCATTTTTCAAAAATATATTCAATGTAATTCCACTTTTATAATGATAAAATACTGAAATTAGACATATTACTTGAAAATAATGGTGAATTTGGTTAACCATTTGAACCAAGAGGGAGTATACACATCATAACTAAATAGTCATTTGGACCAGACTTTGTTGTGTACTTGGTAGAGGGTACAAGAGATTTATCTTGTAACCAAATCATGATGACACATAATGTTGAAAATGATCATTTGATGTATGAAGAGCTATGAAGTCTCAGGATGTAGCTTTTTGGAAAGAAGCTACTACTGATGAAATGGACTCAATCATGGGTAATAATACTTGGAAATTAGTAGATTTACCCTTGGTTCGACACCTATTGGTTTCAAATAGATTTTTAAAAAGAAATTGAAAGGATATGGAACAATTGAAAAGTTTAAGGCAAGATTAGTAACAAAGGGTTCACCCATAAGGTAGGGTTAGATTATTTTGATACCTACAAACTAGTTGTTAGGATTGCTTCTATCAGAACTTTAATTGTCTTAGCATCCATCTAAAAGTTTGGAATCTATCAATGGATGTTAAGACTGCCTTCTTGAATGGTGAATTAGAAAAAGTAATTTATATAGAACAATCCGAGGGATTTGTCGTGCCAAACCAAGAACATAAAGTTTGAAATTGGTTAAGTCACTTTATGAACTTAAGCACTAAAGCAAGGGCACAAAAAGTTTGATAAAGGTATAGTGAACAATGGCTTTAAGATACATGAATTTGATAAATGTGTCTACAACAAGTTTAATAGAAATAAATGTATTATAATATCCTTATATGTAGATGACATGTTGATTTTCAACACTGATAATATGAGCATTGAAAGTACTAATAAATTTTTGTCATCTAATTTCGATATGAAGGATTTGGGTATTGTGAACGTGATTTTGGGTATTAGAATTATAAGAAATATAATGGTATAATTTTAACCCAATCACATTATATTGAGAAAATATTGAAAAAGTTTGATCACTTTGATTGCAAACCCCACTACATGAGTTTGGGTTTTTTTGAGACAAATCATTTTGTCTCAAAAAATTCAAATTTCATCCTAAAATATTTTGGAGATGAAAAAATTTCGTCTCTATTTTGCCTCAAAGAGATTGTCTTAGAATGTATTTGGAAATTCATCTCAAAAAATAATTTTTAGGGACGAAATTAGGCTGACCCAGTCGAAATCATTCAAACGGATTTATTTTTTGAAGACGAATAATTTTTTTCTCAACAAATCATTCGAATGGAAACCTATCCATTCAAATTGGCACATATTGTTCAAACTATAATAATTTTTTATTTGAACTAATGACCATATTTGATCATGTTCGAATGGAATGAATGTTCGAACATATTTTATGCGTTTGAATGAATAAATTTTTCAAATGACTTGTGTTCGAATATAAACTTTGATTGTTAGAACAAACTTTTTATTTTTGGAGATTCTGTCTATTTGAACAGGGTTTTGGATATTAATATTGTTCGAACAAATATTTTATTGTTTGAATGGTTGTACGGACTATATTTCTTGGTTGTCGTTTGAATGAGTTAGTTTTTGTTTGGATGGGTATTTTTTTTCTTCGAATGGATTTATAAATTGTAATTTACTGTTCGAATGGTATTAATGATATATAATAGAATTTATTAAAAAATATCATACTAATATTGTAGAAATTGTAGTTCAAACATCACAATTGTTCATATGTTTTGGAACATCAGAATTGAAAGATAATTAAAGAAAAAATAAATTTTAAGATTGTGGTGGCGGAATAGAGTTTTGGGACATCATTAACTACCACTATTCAAACATTTATTTGTTATTCAACTCTAGTTTTTTCTGCATGTTCTCTTCTAATCTCGCCTCAAGATCCACTATTTGATCTAACCAGATCAGCAATTCTTTTTCTTTAGACCTCAATCGTTTTATCTCAAGTGTTGCTTCATCTAATGCTTTAGTCTTACGTCATTCAATATGATTTTAGAAGATGATGACGATGCTGATGATGATTTCATGCAATGTCCTAAACCTCTCAAATATCCAGAACGTGATCTAAGAACTTGAGAAAGGATCTAAGCATCGTTGACAGATGATTCATCAAATGGATCAGCAGTAGTTTCCTTAAGAGATATCATCTTATCCTAAAAAAAATATTACAGTTAGTATAAGTAACAAAAATACTATATTAGACTTGAATTAAATAAAATTTAACTTACATAATTTGCCTTTGCTTTGAGACTGGTCTAAGTACCATCACAATTTTTATGTGCTTTTAGCATACAATTAGGTTAAATCATAGTCAGCAGGACTTTTTCCTTGCTGAAAATGGAAATCTATATTAGAACTTTAATAAAAAAAAGTGTATATATTAATATTTAACGGGGACTAGAGTAATTGACCATTTTTTTAGACAAATGATGAAAAGATCGAGAACCTATATGAAGGTGTATCGTTAAATTTGATTTATTTGCTTTGTTCACAATACTCTATTGCTAAAAGAAGATATTATAATTATATGTTTAATATATCTATAATATATTATTAAAAAAAGATAACAGTGAAATTACTTGATAAGCAAGATTTTCAAACATATCACAAACCTTCTCCGTTTGGTGAAATTGCTTAGAATGGATTTCGATGCGCCTCTGTTGTAGTAATGAACTTCTGATAGTATGCATGACATTGACCTTTGTACCTCTGTAATGCATTCGACATCAGCTCCTCAAATTCGCCCTTTCATAAATTACAAACAATTAGTATAAATACAAACTAACTTTAAATCAACATGTTATACTTAGTTTCTTGGGATGTAGTTGATTATCAGGCAACTTTTTTGATGTGATCTTTCACATCTTGGAGAACTTTAGCCCAGGAGGATGTAGCCATCGGTGTATACGTGCGAGTAAGGATACCAACATAAGAAGCAAGCCAAGCTGCCGAATCCCCAGAGCTACCGGTGTGATCATCAGAAATATTAACTTTAATTTTACTCACTTTCCTTACTTTCTCTATGCAGACATCTTTCTTAGTGCCTCAACTTCGGTGTTGGCTTATAATAGCCATATATAAAGTAATTAAACCACATAGTTTTATTAAATTTTTATTTTAATAATATATATTACTTAAATTGAGCATTAAATGTGCCATTTAATTTGATAAAACACCTTATTCTAGATCTGGTGATATTGACCTACTATTGATGGTAGGTAAACCATACGAGGAGTCGATAATGGATAAGGATGATGCATGTATTGCTTTGTGTTTGGGAGACATATCTGTTTGAAATTATAATAAATTATATATAATATGTACAAATGCCAAGGTACATACTATCAATAATAATTTGTACAGAAATGTTCTCTCTAAATAGCACTAGGGGTATATAATCAACAATGATTTTAAGAAAAACATTTTCTTGGCAACCAAGCAATGTGATTGAGATCTCACTAGGAGATGTGTTACTGTTCACAACCTCTAACAACAAGAATACTACTCCAATTTTGATCTTCTTGTTTAGATTATAGAGTCTCGAATCATGAACATACCTACAAAATTTTAGCACAATTGGACCACAAAAAACTCCTATCGGAGCGTTTTATTGAAGTTGGACGAGCTCCCCTATTTTTGGCTGTCTTCCTCTCCCCAATCTCTCACACGGTTTCTCTCTCTCTCTCTCTCTCTCTCTCTCTCTCTCTCTCTCTCACTACTAACGAAGTACCAGCACATAGATTTAAAATCCAATTAAGCTGGCTGAAAACGTCTCTCCATATGGGCTTAATGATCCCACATGGGCCATCTTCCATGTAGGAGAGACCCAGAACAACAAATCTCCCCCTTCTCGACAATGTTGCGGACTCACCATCCGAGTGATTGAGTAACAAGACTCAAGCTTCTCCCTTATTACAGTTTTCGTTAACATATCAAAACCATTATCATCTATGTGAATTTTTTCAAATTCTAACAACACACAGAGACAACCCACTTTACATTATGTTCGTCTCTATTGCTTCTACATAACACTCGAGCTCTCCCTCGTCAGTCATTAAAACATACTTGTCTGTAGAAAACCAAGTGGAAGGATGTCGGTCTCTGATAGACATCCTGAGTGGAACATCTGGTGGCATCTCTGGTTTAGGCAACTGATGAGGGGTCTCATTCTATAAGGGAGCATCTACATCACTTAGACTTTGTTGGTCATCTTGAACAACATGTTCAACCTCTGTCAGCAAATCTGTCAATGGAACTAAATCCAAGTTAACTGAACCATCATTGCACCGAAACATTGCTTTATCCATCTTCTCAATATCTTGTATGGTTTGATCTTCAATAAACACAACGTCTCGGCTTCTCACTAGTTTCTTGTCAATTGGATCATATAATCTATACCTGAACACATCTAAACTATAGCCTAGAAAGATACATTGTCAGGTCTTCACATCAAGCTTAAACCTCTTATCCTTGGGAATATGCACAAATGTTTTACATCTAAATACATGTAAGTGATCATAGCTAACATCCTTGCTAGTCCAAACTCTGTCTGAAACATCAAACTAAAGTGGAACACATGATGTGAGATTAAGAACATATACAACTGTACTCAAATCCTCAACCTAAAACGACCCAGGCAATTGTGCCTGTGAAAGCAAACATCTCACTCTCTCAATCAGTGTTTTGTTCATCCTTTCAGCTAAACCGTTCAATTGAGAACTCTTTGGTGGTGTCTTTTGATGTCGAATACATTATTGTCTACAATAATCATCAAATGGGCCTGAATACTCTCCCCCGTTATCAGTTTGGATGCACTTCAGCTTCTTTCCAATCCACCTCTCAACTAAAGCCTAAAACTATTTAAACATTTCCAATACTTGATCTTTTCTTTTCAAGGTATAGACCCACGACTTTCTTGAATGATCATCTATGAAAGTCACAAGATACAAAAAGCCGCCAAGTGTTCTTATCTTCATAGGACCACAAATATTTGAATGCACAAGATCAAGTATACCTAACTTTCTTGAAAGATGAGAACTTTTGAAGTAAACTCTATTCTACTTTCCTGCCAAACAGTAAGTAAAATTTTTCAAAGGTGCACTCTTCATTCCAGACAAAAAATTCTTTTTAGCCAATATTGCCAAGCCTTTCTTACTCATGTGGGCAAGTCTCTTATGCTACAATTGTACTGTGAGCCCATTCTCCATAACATTAATGATGCTACTAGAGAGCCTTGCCTGTAGCATGTATAAAGTTGAAACCTTCTTGCCTCTAGCCATAACCATAGTACCCATTGTAAGCTTTCAATGCCCATTACAAAAGGTTTTGCAATACCCTTCATCATTGAGTTTATTGGTAGAAACCAAGTTCAAATAGATATCAAGAATGTGCTTTACATCTCTAAGAACGAGAACCATGCTTGTTATTCGTTTACAAGAACATATCTCCAATGCCAATAATTTTAGCCAAGCAACCATTGCTTGGTGACTCCGTATATCGGCTAACAAGTCCAACTTCATAAAGCATATTGGATCTTGTGCAAGTCAAGTATCTCAAATTTCCAACAAGAACATTGTGGGGTCTACCTTCTCTCTGTCTTCATGCTTGGACAATTTTGCTCCACATTCAACCGGGGTGCTCACGGATTGACAATTTTCCATCTTGAACTTTTTGAGTATTTCCCTTGCAAAACCTTCTTGAGAGATAAAAATTTCATCCTCCATTTGTTTGATCTCAATGCCAATATAATAAGACAAGAGACCAATATCGGTCATTTCAAATTCTCTCGTCGTAGCTTTCTTAAATTCAAACATGCTTGAATTGCTTCCAGTAAAAATGATAAGCATCAATGTGGATCAAATCTTAAATATTTTTTGCAAGTTCTAGATGGGGTAATCACGATCAAGAGCTAAGAAGAGCAAAATGTCAAATCAAATCATCAACATATATGCAAACAAGCAAAATGTCTCTATTTTCATGCACCTTAGCATAGAGAGCATATTCGTGCGGGCACTTAGTGAATCCATTCTCCTAAAAATATTTGTCAATTTAACTATTCCATGCCCTTGGCGCCTGTTTTAAACCATACAAGGCTTTCTTTAACTTCAGCACTTTATCTTTTTGCCCTTTGACCACATAACCCATAGGTTGCTCTACATAAGTTTCTTCCTTAAGAATTCCATTCAAGAAAGCTGATTTGACATGCATTTGATAAATCTTTCACTTCTTTTGAGCTGTAAGCGAAATAATCATCCAGATTATCTCTGATCATGCAATGGGGGCAAAGACTTTTCCATAATCAATACCGAGACATTGGCTATATCTAGTAGTCACCAATCTTGCCTTGAATCTTTCTACTTCTCCCTTGGCATTCTTCTTTACTTTGAAAACCCACTTCACACTAATGGGCTTTTGTCCATCTGGTAAAGTCATCAATTCCCAAATATCATTCTTCTTGATTGATTTGATCTCCTCATCCATGGCAATTCTCTACCTTTTCTTTTGTACTGCTTCTTCAAAACCTATTAGTTTACAATCGGCAAAGTGACAAAAAAGAGTTAGATCATTTCTTAAATTCTTCATTACCTCATAAAGATCTTGGAGGCTTCTCATTCAGGATTGGCTTTCTCTAGAACTTCCTTCATAAGAAGATGATGAAGGAGTACTAGGAATTGTTGGTGATTGAGGAGGTGTTGTGAGTTCTTGTACATCATTTCCTTGATCTTCATTTTTCGAGAAGGGAAAGAAATCATATCTTTCATTTTTTTTATCACTCCAAGCCACAAACCTTCTTCGTCAAATTCCAAATATCTATTAACGATCATCTTCTCAGTGCTTGGATTATAAAGCTTGTAGCCTTTGGATCTTTGATCATAACCAATGAAGATGTGCTTCTTGCTTTTATCATCAAGCTTAGATCTTTCTTGATCGGGCACATGCACATAGCCAATACTTCCAAAAAGTCTCAAATGGGAAACACTTGGCTTTATTCCACTCCATGTTTCTTGGGGAGTTGAGTTCCCTACACCTTTTTGTAGGACAACGGTTTGATAACTAAACAACACAATCAACCACTTCCGCCCAAAACTCTTTAGGCGTCATCTTCGTTTTCAACATGCTTTGAGCCATATCGAGAATTTGTTCTATTCTGTTATTTCAACCACCCCGTTTTGTTGAGGTGATCTCAGAATCGTCAAAGTTTGACGAATCCCACGTGCTTCACAAAACTCATTAGATGTAAACTCACTCCATCTATCTGATCTCAAAACCTTAATCTCATAGTCACTTTGTTTCTCAATAAGTATTTTGAATTTTTTAAAAGCACCAAACACTTCAGATTTTTTTTTTCAAAAAATATGCCCATGTTTTTCTACTAAATTCATCAATAAAGAGGAGGAAGTATCAATTTTTACCAAATAAAGAAGGTTTGATCAGTCCACAAACATCGGTATGAACAAGTTCGGCTCACTTGCTCTTGTAAATGATTCTTTTGGAAAGCTCTTCTGGAATTGTTTGCCAATAAGACACCTTTTGCAAAGTTGATCGTGTAACATCCCGATCCCGGAGTTCCAAAGAGTTAGCTCTTATTACTTAATATCAACTCCAATATCACATATCAACCTAAAAATCCACGTCCCTTCATAGGGATAACAAATAAATCCTCAATAAAATAAAATAGAAACTCCCCATACACTTAAAAATATCCTTAAGTTAACATATTAAAATAACTAAAAATAAACAATTTATTAACTATGACTCTCAAATAAGTACTTTTACTCTTGGGCATTTATTCCTCTACGACCTTCACACTTCTTTAATTCTGCCTATTCTTATTCTCCAGTTGAACCATCACGATTATCTGAAAAATATTATGGAGATAAAGGGTGAGTAATCAACAACTCAATAAGCAGAAGACATATACTAGCGTGCAAACATAAGCATTTATAGAGTACAATATGCGGAACAAAATGTTTTTTTTTTTTGGGTCATCATGCAAAACAAAACATATTTTTAAACATAATAGAGTGAAGGTTTTAAAATCCATAAAACCCAGAGTACTTTGGCATAACATAACCTGAGTATCATCATCACATGAAAACAAAGCATCTCACAAAGTAGAGACAATGTTTAATCCCCGTGATAGGATTGTGCTATCCATGGTGACCAAACCGGACAGAAACAGAGGTGAATCTTTCCATTATTATTTTCGGAGCCCTGAGTGTGCACACAGAAAAGATCACATAAAAATCACTTTGTTTCTAAAGTGGATGCACTCAGATATAGAGAAGTTGGTACCAACCCAAACATAGCAGAGCAGAATAGAGCAAAGTAGAGTAGAGTTAGATACAAAATAAGTATACCATGCCAAAGGTTTTTCATATGTCAAAACAAAAGAAAACAGAGTACCCAAAACATGTCCAAATCATTCTCACATTCTGAAAATAAAAGTCGGAGCATCTTTCTAAATAAATGCACAAATTTTCAGATTTTTCATATACTCTATTTCACATTTCAGAGATAGCATGACAAAAATATAGCTCATGTCTACACAATGCATTTCAAAAATTATTTTCCCTTTTTTCATACTGATTTCATTAGAAATGCAAAGAAATGACCGATGTTGTTTTTCCCAAGTTCTTATTTCATAACAAAACATGCAAAGTTTTTTAGAAAGTCAACCCTAGTTTCAATAATTTATGTAAAATCTAGTATAGAAATCCCATTTACTTGGTCTTCTTACATTTTTAGAAATTTTCTTCAATAATGCCAAACAAAAATTATTTGCCATCTATAAAATAATCAAGTAATTATCGTGAATTTCTTACCAAACACATATTTCGATATTTAAACCCGAAATGCTGAAGTAACCTATTCTAAATCCTCAAAACCTAAAATACTATATTTTCCAAAACCATCAATTATCCACTTAATGTTCACTAAAAATAGTTTCCGTAAAAACTATAACTTGAACAAAACCAATTTTAAAACATAGGTCCAAAAACATCTTAAAACAATGAAACAACCTTTTGAAATAAACCCAGCCTTAATATATTAAAAAAAAAAACTCATCTCAAGATAAGCCCAACCTAAGATCAAAACACCTTCAATAAAAGGCCCATCCCAAACCAAAACCATCCTACTTGCCAAAAGTTGAACTTAAGGGTAAGACCATAATTTAACAACCTCTTGCATGCAAACCTAACAGCAACATAAATAGCAAAAGCTTTCTAAAACCAGAAAGCTGCCTCTTACCTAAGAAGGAAAGAAAAAAAAAACCAAAAACAAAAACGGAGACACAGTGTGGCAAAGCAAGGCATGACTAAGCTGTGGATCGGCGACGGCGAGCATATGACCATGGATCACGGTGGTGCAGTGAGGCTACCGTTGATCTGAGCGGTTGAGCAAGAGAGTGTAAGAGAGTAATGAGAGATAGAGAGATAGAGAGGTCTTTAAGCCATTAAAGGAAGAGAATGAGAGACCGCATAGGATACTCATCGAGAAGGCAACAAAGCGGCGACGAGAAGGTGGTTGGGCAGCGACAGATCACAGAGCGGTTAGGGCGATGGCGTTGCTGGGCTTCCCTTGCCGTGACTGGAGTCACTGCACGAAAAGACTTGCTCTTTTTTGAGATGCAAAAACTGAGTCCTTCATCAAGGTTGAGGGTGATGCAGAGAAAGTAGTTCAACGGGGAGCTTCATTTTTAATAACCTTCTGAATGAGGAGGTTTCATTCTAGCGATGGTTTGGTGAGGAGAAAATTTGCGGTGCATGGCTAGGGTCACAAAACCTCACGGAGGAGGATGCTGAGGGGCAGTTGTGCAATGGCTGCTTGAGGAGGCACAGTCAGCACTGAAAAGAAAGCCTAGGGTACGAGGATGCAGTGCATGCATGAGGCTGGTGCAAGAAGTGTTTAAATAGGTGATTGAAATAGAAAAAAGTCTAGAGATACAAACGTGCATGTGAAGGACACAGACACGATGACATCCAGTGACAAACGAACATGAATCGTATAGAACGTGGAGTTTGAAACAAGATCTTACAACTTGGGCTTTTTCTCCAAATTTCTTAGGCCTCGACAAATCTTTAAAAATAAAAATACTTGTTCCATAACTATCCCGACGCATACCAAGATTCTATCCAACTCAGAATATTTAAAGAATTTAACTGACATTGGCAAGCCCAATAAAAAATAATTCGATATCCACCAAAAATAAAATCTTAGGTCCATACTCTCTTCAAAATTTTTTTACTCACAATTCCAAATCGGCATTTCATACATATAAATCCAAAAATACTTAAAAAGCAGGCCTGGTGTTGGACCCGAGTGTCACAAATCTGATTGATCAATAAGTGGCAAGCCTTTCACCATCTCCTTTTAAGCCAAAAACTTCAATCCACCAAAATTCATATGACCAAGCCTCAAATGCCAAAGCCAAGACGTATCTTTTAGACAAGTTTTGAGGCACTTAGCCACATCAGTTTGAATATAAAAAAAAAAACATCATGTTGCTTGTCATGGACACTTTAGCAATCAAAATCTTCTTCTCATCTTTTAGAAAAAGACTATAATTTTTTATTTCAATCTCATAGTTTTTTTCCAATAGTTTCCCCAAACTCAAAATCTTGCTTTTCATACTTGGAACATAATAAACATTTGATGGGTCCCATTTTTCAACTGAATTAGAATAGTACCTCTCCCTTTGATGGGAACTTTTGACAAATCTCCAAGAGTGACATTCCCACTCACTGATTCATCATGCTCCATGAACTTGCTTTTGTCTCCGCACATATGATTACGTGCAGCATTATCAAGATACCACAAATTCAATTTGCTAGTTTCTTCTCCTTTGTAGTCTAGAAGCAAAGTGGGCTCCCCTTCCTCATTTTCAACGTGATTCGCCTTCTCTTCAACATTATTAGGAGAACTCCAGCGCTCCAAAGCATACTTTTGACAATTGTAGCATTTGATTTTGGACTTGTCATTTGTCGCCCATTCTGTCTTGAGTAATTTCCTCTGCCATGATTTATTAGGATTGACCTCTCTCTTCATGGTTGGCATTTTGATTATTTTGTCTACCTCTTCCTCGTCCTCCTCTTCCTCTTCCTCTATAAATAAATAAAATCCTCTATAAAGTCATCAAATGAAAAGATCAATTAACATAAATCATTATCTCCACAATCTTCTAGTAACCTTAACATAATAGACTGAAAATTTAAATAAGTCTCAATAGATCCAAATGACATAAAGAACTCCAAATACTCAAATCAAACCCTTCTAAATATATTGGTATCCTTATGTACTCGACACTCTATCCATAGCTAGCCAAGCTCCAATTTCTATTCGACTCCTTGCTGGGTCATCATTATCATCTAAAAGATATTGTAAAGATAAGGAGTGATTTATCAACAACTCAATAAATAAAGGACATATACTAGTGTACAAACATGAACGTTTACAGAGTATAGTATGCAGAATAAAATATTTTTCTAGAGTTATATAGATAATAAACATATTTTCAAAAGTAATAGAGCAATGATATTAAGACATACAAAACCCAGAGTACTTTGTCATAACATAACCTGAGCATCATCATCACATCAAAACAGAGCATCTCACAAACAAAGACCATGTTTCACTCCCGTGGTAGGGTTGTGCTAACCCCGACGGCCAAACTGAGTAGAGACAGAGATGAATCTTTCCCTTATTAATTATTCTCGGAGCCTCGAGTGTGCACATAGGAAAGATCACAAATAAACCATCTTGCTTCCAAAGTGGATACACTCTGAGACAGAAGAGTTGATACCAACCTAAACAGAGCAGAGCAGAGACAGAGTCAGATACAAAATTAGTATACCATGCCAAAGATTTTTCAAATGCCATATCAAAAGAAAACAGAGTACCAAAACATATTCAAATCATTCTCACATTTTGAAAACAAAAGTTGGAGCATTTTTCTAAATAAATGCACAAATATTCAAATTTTGCAAATTGCTCTTTTTCACATTTCAGAGATAGCATGACAAAAATATAACTCATGTCGACACAATGCATGCCATAAAATATTTTCCCTTTTTCATAGCAATTTCATGAGTAATGCAAAGAAACGGCCGATGTTGTTTATTCCAAGTTCTCATTTCATAACAAAATAGTCAAAGTTTTCTGAAACTCAAACTTAGTCTCAATAATTCATGTAAAACCTAGCATAGGAATCCCGCTTAACTGGACTTCTTAACTTTTTGAATCTTTCTCATAACATAGCCAATAGAAATCCAATCATCACCTATAAAATAGTCCAGCTTAACTTTCTTAAACTTTCGATCGAAATGTATTTCATTACTTAAACCCGAAATGCCAACATTAACCAATTTTAATTCCTCAACTCTTAAAACTCTCCTAAACCTAAAATGTCATGGCTTCCAAATCCATCAATATCCACTTAATCTATCTGACTTTTAAACTCTAAATTATTTGTAAAATAATTTCATACCTAACAACTATAACCTTATAAAGAAACCTCTCTAGTTCACTAACTCTCTTAACGTAATTATAACAAAACAAGTGAAACATAAATATTTTGTTTAATTAAAACACCAAAAAGATTTGAGTAGTTTCTTTTTAAAAGGCTTAAAATACAATTTTGCCCATACTATGTACTTCTAAAATTCATATTTTAATATATGCTAAGTAACATAATTCAAATCTTTATTTATTTAATACAAAAAATAAAAATATATATAAAAATATATAAATATATATATATATATATATATATATATATATATATTTGTATAACCCTTACAAAACTAAAGTTTAGACTTAAAATAAAAACCAGGGCATTCTAGAAAAATAAGCATGAAATTGCATGGTAACATTGTAAAAACGTTTTTCTGAGAGAAAACGATTATACCTTGCGATAGAAACAAGCTCACTGTGAGGTAGGGAGCCGCGACAGAGATGGACGGCTGAGAAGCATACTCTGACGAATTGGGCTGGTGCAAACGAGCGGGGCACGGTGTACCTAGGGTGGCATGATCGGCGTCTTCTGCTGTCATGAGTCTTTTACGGCTGTGGCAACCCGAATATTTTCCATTGTATGGTGGTGATCAACGGAGTTTGTGGTCCTCTCAGTTTTGCTCTGTTTCGGTGTGATCAAACAGAGCATATATGGTGGTTTACAAAGGGGTGCAACGGTAGTGGCGTATGGCAAAGGTGGGGGGGGGGGGTGATCTACCCTGAGAGTGCTACTGCCATGATAGATGTTTCCTGAGGCTGCAGGCATTTGTGTCATGGAGGAAGGAGGAGTGAGGCAGCGGCTTGATCTTCTTGGGAACCACCTGTTGAATCAACCCAAGTATGAAGGGCTGCACATGCACCGTTTTCTTTCTTGGTTGTATTAGGCACCAACTGCAGCCACCAACCATCTACCCATCCACCGAATTCTGCAGCAAAGATTGATCAACAAATGCTGCACCGAATTGAAGGCCATCTTGGTCAAGAATGGTGGCAATTTGTCCCCCATAATTTCTCCTATAAAAGGAGATGAATTGTGAAGAGAAAATGATCCTCACTGAGGTGAGAGATCAGGCAGAGGGCAGAGGGCGAAAATGGGTTCTGGGGAAACCCAGAACGGAGGCCATTTGAGAGAGATAGAGAGATGGTGTGAGTGTTTGTAAAATTGTACAAACATAGTGAAAAATCGAATTTCCGCTTCAGTGGACGTAGGCAGTTGCCGAACCACTTAAATATTGTCTCTATCTATTGTGGGTGTGATTTCTGGGCAGCCGGAGGCGCAACAATTGGTATCAGAGCTTCGGTTCGTGCTACCCAGAAAATTACAGTTGATCAAAATCAACTTTTGATCACACCAAAATGTTCCTCTCATCGAGACGGATCCGTAGCCGCAAACGGCGTCGAAAACGGATGTCGGAGGAGCCCGTACGCGCCCCTGGAAGTCGGAGAGTGCGATGCACGCGCCTCAGTCGCACTGGAGGAAGAAGACGAAGTGGGATACACGCGCCACGCGCCCCCACGCGCGGCTGGAGGAAGAAGACGCGTGGAACACACGGCCTCACGCGCCCCCACGCGCGGCAGATGAAGAAGACGCGTGAGTAACACGCGTCCACGCGCCCTCACGCGCGGCTGGGGTTGCAGACGCGTGCATGGCACGCGCTCACGCTCCCCCACGCGCACTCGGAGTACTCTGGCGCGTGTTGGACACGCTCCAGACGCGCCTCAGACGCCCTACTGCGGCGCGTGTGGTACACGCGCCAGAGAGATCTGGACCATCCGATTTTCAGATCTTTGTTGGGCTAGATCTAAGCCATTCGGAGTCCGATTTCAACGATCAAATAGTGCTTTCTAACTATTTGGATCATTCCAGACTCATCCGTACGGTGGGAATGTCGAGATTCACCATCGGTACTGTCGATCTGAACTGTCGAGGTGTTGCAGATCATTTGTGGGCTTGATCGTAGCCAGTTGGAGTTCCATCGCGATGATCAAATAGTGGTGGCAAACTATTTGGATCATTCCGGACTCATCCGTACGGTGGGAATGTCGAGATTCGCCATCGGTACTGTCGATCTGAACTGTCGAGGTGTTGTAGATCATTTGTGGGCTTGATCGTAGCCAGTTGGAGTTCCATCGCGATGATCAAATAGTGGTGGCAAACTATTTGGATCATTCCGGACTCATCCGTACGGTGGGAATGTCGAGATTCGCCATCGGTACTGTCGATCTGAACTGTCGAGGTGTTGCAGATCATTTGTGGGCTTGATCGTAGCCAGTTGGAGTTCCATCTCGATGATCAAATAGTGGTGGCAAACTATTTGGATCATTCCGGACTCATCCGTACGGTGGGAATGTCGAGATTCGCCATCGGTACTGTCGATCTGAACTGTCGAGGTGTTGCAGATCATTTGTGGGCTTGATCGTAGCCAGTTGGAGTTCCATCTCGATGATCAAATAGTGGTGGCAAACTATTTGGATCATTCCGGACTCATCGGTACGGTGGGATTGTTGAGATTCGCCATCGGTACATTTGATCTGAACCGTCCACGTGTTGCAGATCAGTTGTGGGCTTGATCGTAGCCAGTTGGAGTCATGATGGACTCATTGGTTTTGGGCTTAATTTAAGCCAGTTGGGATCGTGAAATTTGATGGAGCAAATTTCAGATCATTGGACAATGCTGATTAACTTGTTATATCAGCAGGTTTTGGCAGTCATACAACTCATGGAGCATATTGTTATTAAGAGGAGAACCGCATCGGATCTCGTTGTGGCTTTCTTTGAAAAGCCAGTTGCAAATAACAAAGTGCAGATGAAGCTTTGGTGTGGTAGTGTGGATACGTACAGTCTAAGGAGGTTCTGTCTAGGAGATTGGAAATTTTAAGTGTGTCCATTGTGACCCTCCAATCTTTCCTGGGAACTGACTTAGTGAGGTACTATTCATTTCTACGGTAAATTCATTAAAGCAATGTCAGGAAGTAAGGTTTCAAATCTTGTCAGATTTGAGGTGGAGAAACGGTTCAATTTCAGATAAGGCAGAAGGTACTATTGTTGCCCAATAGCATTTGGCGTTGTGGTCAAAAGGTTGGGAGGTCATGAGAATGACTATGAGTAATTCTGCAAAGAAGTCAAAATTGAAGTTTCTCAATGTAAGAGATCTTATCCTGGATGAGGAGGTGCGCAGAAGAGATTCTGGCAAGATTTCGAGTTGTTGGTCCTGAATGTTGATTGTAAGGACAGAGGCAAGTCAAGATCTGGACAACAGATGACTCGCTAGAAATTGTGGCAAGACAGGCCACAAGAGACTGCTAAAATGAGGAGAAAATTGAGAATGATGCTGTGAATATGGTGACTGAAGAAATACATGGCATTGCATTTCTTGCAGTGCACAATGCTGTTAAGGACAGCCTGATGACAGCAGTCATTCAGTAGTGTTTTTTCTAAGGCGTTGAAGGGCAAATCAATTCCGGAAGTCAACAGTGATACTAGCGACTGGTGAAACGGCTAGTATAAGGAGCAATTTCGGCAAGTGGCTCCAAGTCAATAAATGGAGATACTGCAGGTCCACAGGTTTACACACAGCATTGGTTTGGCATTAATGCAGGGTGTGTGGTGGAAATTCATGTCGATGGCTGATGAACTTCCAGGAGAGCCAAACGTGGAAGTTACACCATAGTTTTCAGCAAGGTTATTTTCGACATGGGCCGAAGTGAAATGCTTGGAATTGGTTTATTCTAAGTGGATATGCTTTTATGGTGAAGCATGATAGCGGGAGCTATGAAGATCTTCATTGAGGTGGAGATTGTTGCTATTGTTGCCCAATAGCATTTGGCGTTAGAAGGTCACGAAAGATTAATTGGTCTTGGCTCGGGTTAATTGTCGTGTGAATTAGAGAAAGTAAAAGGAACCCAGTTTTACTTTTCTAAAGAAATCTTCCTAGACCACGACATGAAGTACAGGTGTGAGAGATGGGAACAAAACGTCAGATGTTCCAGGGATATCTACACCTAAAGAACTGCCAAGACGATCAGACCTCCATGGTGGTTACTACCTTAAAATGTATCCTGCTGAATGAAGGTAGTGAACTACGGTATGAAGAAAAATCTTGCAAGAAGGGAGATTATGCAAGTCGGAGACTGCACACAAGATGGACACATGCGACTGAAGATAGCAGCAGGATGAAGGGTCAGTCACCCAGATCAGAGATGAGACCTCAGCAACAGGTTCTCTGATATGTGTCAAGGTCTGTGCGAGACCATTGATTCCCAGTGCAGTGGGAGATGTGTTGCCCTATGTAGATGTGTTGATTAAGGGCATTGTACGTGATGAACTAAAGTTATGCATCACTTTAGTTAGTCTTCTAAGTTGAAGACATGAGCTGTAAAATTGTATAAGGGATCATGCTGGAGATAGAGCTCGGCATGTTGAGAACCAGTCTCCAAGTTGGAGATTGGTGTGATTGTAGGATTATGGAGCCTGGTTTTGAAAGCTGTAAAGGCACCAATCAGATTGTTCGCTCGGATGTGGCTAGAGCGAAGCAGATTGTTCGTTCGGATGAGCCTAGAGCGAAGCTCAGTTTGCTCAAGGTGTACATGAGTGCGGACTCATGGACTCGAGCAAAAGAAGAATCCTAGAGAGTTGAGATTGTGCAATTGAGCACTGGTAAATCTCCTCTGAAGAAAATCCCTTGCAAGCTCCGTGGATGTAGACGATGCTGATGCATTTGAAGATGCATTTGGAGAGGCATCTAGATATCCATTTGAAGACGTAGCTGAAGATGCATGTGATAGCGGATCTCTCATGGCTGACAAGCATTCCAAGAAAGAGGTGAATTCATTTGAAGAATGAATCAGTTTGCAAGCAGCCTGGTATGGCACACTTGGGTGGAGGGGGTGATTGTTGAATCAACCCAAGTATGAAGGGCTGCACATGCACCGTTTTCTTTCTTGGTTGTATTAGGCACCAACTGCAGCCACCAACCATCTACCCATCCACCGAATTCTGCAGCAAAGATTGATCAACAAATGCTGCACCGAATTGAAGGCCATCTTGGTCAAGAATGGTGGCAATTTGTCCCCCATAATTTCTCCTATAAAAGGAGATGAATTGTGAAGAGAAAATGATCCTCACTGAGGTGAGAGATCAGGCAGAGGGCAGAGGGCGAAAATGGGTTCTGGGGAAACCCAGAACGGAGGCCATTTGAGAGAGATAGAGAGATGGTGTGAGTGTTTGTAAAATTGTACAAACATAGTGAAAAATCGAATTTCCGCTTCAGTGGACGTAGGCAGTTGCCGAACCACTTAAATATTGTCTCTATCTATTGTGGGTGTGATTTCTGGGCAGCCGGAGGCGCAACACCACCGCTCTGCATGATAGGGTTGAGGAGAAAAGCCATGGGGTACTGGGCTGAGGGCTAGCGTCCTCCGTGAAGAAGATGACGTGTAGCCTCAAACGGCAGCAACTTGCGGTGGTATTGCCATGCTTGAAGGAATTCACGTGTGGTGGCTTTAGGTGGAAGTAGCTCTCGGTTTGGGTTGGCGTGGCGGGACTCGGAGTGGAGTTGAAGACTTGCACCAACGGGACTCATAGAATCGGCTAAAACGCAAGAGTGGAAGTGCGTCAGCTGTAGTAGGTTTGAATGTGAGAGGATAAGAAACACAATACAAAAATATAGAGAATAAAACCGTTGGGATCATGGGATTCGAGGAGAGGGATTAAAATGAGGGAGAGCATTTGAGAGAAAAGGGGACTTGGGTAATGAAAGGGGAAAACGGTTGGGGAAAACTTGGGAAGTGCAGATCTGAAATGGCGTGAGAAGGGGTGAAAACGTTAGGGAAGGGAAGAGGGAGTAGAAACCATCGTAGGAGGGAGGGAAAAAAACATGAAAGGAAAAAGAGATCCCTTACCTAAACGGGGTTGTTCACTGAAAGGGCTTATATTTTCACAGCCTGCCAAGCTATGGGCCTGGGTATTACACATGAAGTCATTTGAACCATCATCACAGCCTTATACAAGCCTAAATCAATACCAAATAGCCCCTTCATGAAAGTATACAAAGATATTGGGTAGAAATCAATATAACAGCAAATTTAATCCAAATTATGTAATCCAAACAAACAACAACTAAGTCCACTGTAACAATAGAAGAGATACCACCTTGTGAATTAACTTAGATGTTGAATAATAATTAATAATGATAAGTAATGATACCATAAAAAATTGATGCATATACTTGATGTGTTAAAAAGTCCATGCCAAGCAAACAAGTAAGTCTGGCTCACAAGTAATGGAGAAGTATGATAACTAATGCATATACTTGATGCATATGCTTATGGGTCATCTGAAGAACATGTACAAGCTATAAAATGCTTATGGAGATCTACTCAAGACGTCTCCCCTCAACACAACAATTACCAACATATCACAAAGAAAAATTTTTCAAAATTTCTCACACCAACAATCTGCTCACACCATCAATCCTTTAATCACATTTAACAGGCATCGAAATGTCTTTTGTTTATAACCAACAGCCCCTTCATCACAAACAAGCAATCAAAATGGCAAAGAACAACTCTAACCATTAGCCCCTTCATCACAAACAAGCAATCGAAATGGAAAAGAACAGCTCTAGCCATTTCATAAAAAACAAGTAATCGAAATGGTAAAGAACAGCTCTAACCAACAGCACCTTCATAAAAAACAAGCAATCGAAATGACAAAAAACAACTCTAACCAATAGCCCAATCATAGACAAGCAATCGAAATGGTACAGAAGAACATTAGTTAAATAGCCCCTTCATCACAATAGGCCATTCGATACAAACAATCAATCGAGATACAAATTTGACCATAAAATTAACAACCCCAAAATCACAAACAACCCATCGAAATGGCAAACTACCTCCTTAAACCAACAGCTTAAGAAGAAAATACAAGCAATCGAAATGGTAAAGAACAGTAGTAACTAAATAGCCCTTTCATCACAACAGGCCCTTTGATACAAATAGTCAATCAAGATGCCAATCTGAACAAAATACTAGCAGCCCCAAAATCACAAACAAGCAATCGAAATGGCAAGCAGTGGTTTATTACCAACAACCCCAAAATCACAAACAACCTCATGAAATGGTAAGATCCCGATTTCAAAAATCCATTGTAAACAAAGGCACATCAAAATGCCAAATCTAGAGCACAAATGAAAGGACCAAATATCACAAGCAAAGATTTCAGAGGCCAAAAGTTAGACCCAAAGGTAAGGAAAACAAATTCTCAAGAAATATGCATAAGAGATTTAGCCATGGGAGCCCAAAAATCATGCGGTAGAGACGACGAAATCCAATCATGGCAGGGGGATTCAATAGTAAAAAATGAAACAAGAGCGAGAAATACTTATAGGACTTTCACTCTGATCAAGAGAAACCACCTTTAATTGTGGCTGCATTGTGAGAAAGGGAAATGTCGAAGAGGGAAACAGAGAGTGAAAAGAGAGGGAACATGCAAGACAACAGTCGAAAGTCACTTTAGGGATGAACAGTGGTTCCCCATATATGGATAATCACTGTTTATCCCCTATAGCAAAACCCTAAAATAGGGAATGAGATGGGAGGGGGTTTATCAGCTCCTCCCTAATTTTTTCCCATAATTTGGGGATAACATTGAAATAAGGCACCAGATGGGAATACTCTAAGCTTATCATTATCCCACAAAAATGTGCAAATAGTGAGTGATTTTCAGCCAAGAAAACTTTTAAGAGAATGGTGGTGGTGAGATGTCCTTTTCCTCTCATATCAAGTGACTATTTGAGACTGTCATGGCGGAGGTTAACCTACCATAAGTGAGGGGAAACTTCCTCAAGAAGCTTTTACAAGGTGTTCAAAATTTTTAGACCTTAATGAGAATTAAACAGGTGGGTTTCATTTGGGGTTTAAAGAGGGTTGAAATGCTATCAAGTCCAAATTTAAATTTTCTTGTCCCAATCAAAATTTTAAGGTTTAAAGGGTTGGATAATGATTTCATAACATGAATTTGAGGATTTAATAGCATTTGAAAGCCATTTAATCAAGAAATTAAATACAATGCAACAAATCAGATCAAATAGGGTTTGGAGGCCAACTTTAGGGTTCGGTGAAACCTTTTAGGGTTTCAGTTTCAACCAAAATTTTGGATTTTTAATTGGGTTCCAACCATTTAGGGTTTCAGTTGGATTGAAACCCTATTTGGTTTGGCACAATTTAGATGATTGGATGGAATTGAGTTTTCCTTAGGTGGCATAATCTCACACCTTGATTTCCTTCAGAATCCATCTCGTGGTTCCTCTTGGTGCCAAGTGGCCAATACTATTCACCAAGTATGGCTAGGATCTTTCCATGTGTCCAAATAAAGATTCTCTAACCTAATTTAGACATTCTACAAAATGATTTTGAAAACACTGCACTCGGTGCTACTGAGATTATTATTCACTCCAGGAAAAGTGAAAGTAAACTTTGTACCGTAAAATCTTCAAGGAAAAATCTATATACCATACTACTATCCCACTTTCATCCCACTAAATATGATGTGACATATTTATCACAATTGAATGATCATTTATTGCATGTTTCTTTATCATCCAATAGTGATAAATGAGCCACATCTTATTTAATAGGATGAAAATAGGATAAGAGTGTGTTATATGGCATTACTTAATCTTAAATATACACAATAACCTAACTGTACAATTCGTTTATCGAAATTGAATTCCGAAGTGCCTCAAAATAAACAAAATGTGTTTTTGAACAAGCTTTTCATCTAAAAACTAAAAATGGGATTATGTCATAAATTCTAAATAATCAACTGAATCTAATAGCATTGATCATATTTCATTTTGACACTTCTAATTAACTCAAATAAATAAAATCATATTTCTGGCACCATAGTAACCTGTAACACTGATTATGCTGACAGATTAAAACCTATGTGATTGGTTGATTCGTGAAGACTTATGGGTTTTTTGCGAGGTTTCTAAAGCCTATAGAAATTCCACCATTGAATTTTTAGCAGGCTGTTACACTCTGGTCCAACTCCAAGCCCACTAACTCTTGCAAATATAAAAAATTGACACGAATGATCTCTACAATGTCAGATCAAGTAATCGGTCGAAGGCCTTGTTAAATTGCTCAGGAGGTAGGGGGATGCTATTGCTTCCGAAAACTTCATACAATGCATATAGAGATTAAACTCTGCATCAGACTCCATTCTATTCGACCCTTTGCTATGCTTCTTGGACATGTTCCCATACCTCCTTTAACATCCGGGTCTAGTGTCAAGTTGTTTTCAAAATTCATTTTTATCATTTATATGTGTAAAAAGCCCATTTTTGTTTTCAAATATATATATATATATACATATATTTTCTTTTTAAGTAGACTACGGGCTTAAAAATCTTTATTTCGGTGGTTTATGATTTTATTTGGAGTTGATATTTAAGTTAAAAATCTTTTATGAGTCGAGATAATTTTTTTTTAAACAAGTTAGTTTATTTTTTTTAAAGGTTGAGTTGAGACTCAAAACTCAGGAAAAACCCATTTATTAATTTCTTATGCTGTCCAAAATGTAAGCCCAAATATTTAAAAGGGGCCCTACCCGACCACCAAAGGCCTAAACTTTGCACCAAAACCCAATCCCATGCACGTCTCTCATGCAATTCCACCTTCCTTCTTGTTCTTATCTAGAGTTTTCTATCACCTCTATAAAAAACCGTATTTTCTCTTCTGCGAATAGAATTTGCCGCAGCCTAAGTTTTTAGCGAACCGTGATTGCCCACTGCCCAGCCCTTTGGCAAACTCTAGCTCAGCCATTACCTCCACATTGCTACCGCTGCAACCGCTTCAACACAACCACTGTAGCTCCTCCCTAGAATCACCGTGCCCAGTTACTAAAAGCCCACGCGAAACGTAACCACCCTCGAATCCACCACGTTGTTTCCGTCTCTTTTCTAAATGGCCAGCCTCCATCTCACATCACCACTTATGCCCCAGCCACCTTTGCATCAAAGGAAAATCGACTCACAACCCTTCCTCCATGTAGCAGCCACTATCCTAACGATCCTAGCCTGCACTTCCGTAAGCTACCATGGGATACCACCACTGCTGCATCTTCAAAATTGAGCACTTCGTTTCCCTACCGTGAACCATAGTTGTCACAGCCAACCACTTAAACCACTCCTTTGCACTGCCCAGTACCCAACCTCAAGTTGCCCAGCTGGCCGGCGTTTCTACTGCAGCCCCCCCTCCCTCTCTTTTTCACACTCAAAACAAAGTTTGTTCACCCTTAAGGCAGCAGTAGCCTCCATCCCACTGCCCAGCCAATGCGAAAACGCACCAATATTCCTGCACAGCCACCATGACTCAGCCGTGAACCCACATGTGAAGCCACTGAAAACATTAGATAAGTGTGACTTGTTACAACACGCCGAAACAGGGGTGGTATTTTTCCCACTGTAAGGCACTGCAACCACCTCCACTGAGAACTCCATCACGTTGAGACCCCACAAAAACCACCACCAAAAACTTTCCACAACCCTAGATAGTTAAACGCCTTCTCATAGTCGCTCGGTGAGCTTCCTCCCCTCTTACGCCGTGCCCTCTCTCTCTCTCTCTCTCTCTCTCTCTCTCTCTCTCTCTCTCTCTCTCTCAGTGATCAACCACTCAGCGCCGCTCTCATCTCCACTGCTTCGTGGCCGTCCTCACGGTAAGCCTTCCTCGCACGATGTTATGTGACTGTATATTATCCCTGCAAACAAAACAAAACATTGCTTGTAATGTTTTCGTAGAGCTCCTTGCATAGAGATGGTAGGAAGACTAGTTTTTGGCAAAAATTACAATTTTGCCCTCTAATTTTTAAACCAGAGCTTGGGAATTTTTAAGGTTATGTTTCAGTCACTCAAGGGGTTGGTTTTTATATTGAGCCGTCTCTCTCTTTTTCCTCTTTTTTTTTTTTTTTTTTTTTTTTTTTTTTTTTTTTTTGTTGTAGAAATTATTGAATTTATTTCAGTGGACTTGTTTCTACTTAGTTTCTTTTTATATATATTTTTTAGTGTGCTATGTTAAGTTATTTTGAAGTAAAATGTTTTGGATTGAGTTCGGATTCTAAATTGTTTTGGATTAGGTAATATTTCTATTTCAATGAATTTTCATTTCTTATTAAACGGGTTGGGTTTTAATTTTTTTTAAATAAACTTGTGAATAAGTGGGAATTAGGTTAAGTAAACATTAAGTGGACATTGATGAATTTGGAAAGTGGTGATGTTTTAGGGTTACGAGAGTTGTAGATTATTTTTAAGGAAAAATAGATTATTTAGTATTTCAGGTTTAAGTTTTGATATACGTGTTTGATTAAAAATTTATAGGAGTACGTGATTAGTTTATAGGTGATGATTGATTTTAGTCCAGTACTGTTGTGGAGAAATTCTAAAAAGTTAAGAAGTTCAGGTAAGCGGAATTCCTATGCTAGAGTTTACATAAAAATAAAATAAACCGAAGTTGATTTATGAAAATGTGCATTATATGTTATGAAAGAATTATGAAAACAATCTCAGTTATTTGTTTGACCTCATTCATGAGCTCTAATGAAAGAGAAAGTATTTTTATCATGACTGGTGTAAACATGAGTTTATTTCCTGGCATTTTGTTTCCAAACTATGCAAAATAGAGCAAATATCAAATTTTATGTGTAAATTATATTTTTTTGGGATATGATTCTATTTTGTTCTAAAAATATTTTATATTCTGATATGATATGATGTAATTTATAAAAACTTTTGGTATGACATTCTGAATTTGGATATGATTTGTGGATGGTGATATGTTTGACCTACCATGGTTGCTAAGAGTGGCTTCTGTTTGGGTTGGTATCGATTGTTTTATTTATAGTGCACCCACTTTGGAAACAAAGTGGTTTTCTGGTGATTTTTCCTATGTGTACACTCTGGTGGTTTTTCTGTTTCTGCTTGATTAGCTACCGAGGTTTGCACAACCTTATCACAGGGTTAAACATGGCCTCTGATGTGATATGCTGTTCTGGTATGATGACGGTCAGTTATGCTATGCAAAAAGAATTTTGAATAAGAATTTTTTTGAACTTTCACTATGACATTTTTTATAACATATTCTAATTATGTATTTTTGACCATATAAATATTTTGTTATGCATTATGAACTTTGTAAATGCTCATATTTGCACACTGGTATATGTTCTCTACTTGCTGAGTTATTAATAACTCACCCATTATCTCCACAATATTTTTTAGATGATTTTGAATGTTTCAGCCAAGGATCAGGATTATGGAGCATGTGTGAGATGATTATTTAAGTATAGTGGATTACTCATAGAAGATTTTCTGAGGATTGATAGTTTTATTAAAAGATTTTGTAGTATTATGATGATTTTATATTTTGGAGTCTGTAAATATTTTGATGAAATGCGAGTTTTAAGTTACAGAAAGTAACTTTTCGACCCCTGCAGGACCAAAACGTTACACCTCCCATGCTCAGGAAGCTTGCACTTAGCAGTAGCACTACACTTAGTTTCCTTAAGGCATTCGCTAAATTTCTCTTGAAGGGCCATGGGCTGGAAAAGGCCCTCCCCTCTATTGTCGGCAAGATTTGTTAGTGTAGGAGGCAGAGAAAGGTCTTCTTGATTGCATGGATACGTCCATGCCAACTACTCCCGATGGGCCCTCTTTATTACCAACCACTGGTTGGTAACAGTTTTGCATCTCCTCTTCAAGCATCCACTCATCATCACTATTTGGGGCCGGGTCAGTCGATACCCGGTGTAGTTTCCAAGTCACAACTCAGCCAAATATTACAGAGAGTTGTTCATACTTTGGGCATTCCCTAATCTTGAAATGCTTCCATGATGGTTTCGTCTAACATTGAAATTATAATTAAATACAATGAGAACAAAAAATTGTAATTAGGGGAGAGCATGGGCCAGTCCGAACCGGATAAACTGATCGAACTGACATTTTTGGACCAAACCAGACCGGTCAAATCGATTGAACCGACATTTGGTCCGGTCCAAAAATACGAGGACCGAATTCATTTAGTCCAGTCTGTGGTCTAGGGATTTTTCACTCCAAACCAGATCAAAAGAAAAATTAAAAAAAATTATATATATTATTTATATAAATAATTGGCTAAATTAATTATATATATATAGCACAATATTACATAAGTATTATATTCTTTAATGTATAACTATAATATATAGTACTAGTATATATTAATATATTAACACATTATAAGAGTTATAGTATAAATTATAGTATATGTATAAATTTATAATAGTATTTGTATAGTTAATTTAATATGTTAGTATTAAATCACTATAACTACATAGAGTATTATTTAATATGGTATTACCAATTTATCACTAACATATAGTATATTAATAATACTACTAGTATATTTATTAGTTATAGTATCGGTACTGAGTCTATAACTATATACATTGAGATCAATGTATTATTATATTCTTTAATGGATAACTATAATATATAGTAATAGTATATATTAATAATTGTACAATTTATTATGTAATTCTCATTTAATAATTCACTTAATTTTAGTTTAGTATTTTAAATAATATTTTTATTAATTGATTTAAAAAAAAGGTCTGAAAAATGATTGATCGAAAATTTTAATCCATCACCCGGAGGACCGGACCGTGCTCTCCCCTAACTGTAATCCAAATTTTTAGATGGTAACAATTTAGACCATAAATGTTTTCAGAAAGATCAATTTCATACCTTCAATGCATTCGCCCAGTTTTCCTCGGTAGCAATTGGGGCCTTCATCTCTAGGTTCTACCCCAAACTGGTTTTCTTTATACGATCCGTAAATTTGTATTGTCTTCTCTTAAGACAAGTAATTTTGCCTTTAATTTGTTCGAAATTGAAATTCTTTGAGCCAATCATAGACAATAGTTTAGCGAGCCTCACATGGTCTCCGTTTGTGATCTTCCCTCCCCTCAGTCTATCTATCAACATTTCTTGGTACAACATCTCAATCAGAATATCCTCCAACACATCACTCCATAAGTCCTGATCACGAATCGACTTGATCGGTTAATCCATATGGTGCTCATATATGCTTAAAGGACAAGGACAACTTTTGAAACCAAATGATATGTTTGAAATGTGAACCGAATTCCACATGCATTGACATGATATAGAAGATAAGGCAAATAATAAAACAGCTTTATTTTTAAGACTCATTGACATGAATATATAAGGTAAGGAATAAATAATGTCCAAGTTGACATAGAAAAGCATAAGGTCATAATGAGATATGATGATGTCACACCTGTTGAGATGATGAAGATGATAATGAGTGTAAGTACTAGTAATGCTACAATAGGAAATGAAATAAGTTAGCCATCCACCTAAAGAAAAAGCAAACAACAAATGCACATGAAATATATTGAGCCACCCAAAAACCAATAACAAGACCAAATAAGACCTGCTCAGAAAGGGTCAAGACCATGGTTGAAATCTATAAACTTATGTAATTTGGTACTGAGTTAAATTTGTTTGCATTATGTTTTTAAAGGCATCATTCTCTGGTGGACATTCAAGCACTAAGTTTGACAAGTGTATCAAGTGATTATCTGTGTGTGCATGTGCATAGAAAAACTGATAAGAAAACTAGTAGAACTCTGAGAGCAAAATTAGGTGAAACATGAAAGTCACCTTTACAGAAAGATGTGAGGGCTTTTTAATTGTTTTTTTTTTTGTGTTTTGCATTTTTCACAGAAAACTAGGCAAATAATTGGATGAAATTTTTTTTGGAGAAATAATTTTTTTGAGACCTAAAGACATTTGGATTGAAATGGAAAAACTTTCCGTGCTTCTTTGTATCAAAATATGCCAGATTCCATCAAATTGAAAATGTAATGGGCTTGCATTACTTGGATGGAGATACGTACTAACTCAACCCACAAATGGGATCCCGTAGAAAATAAAACAAGCATACTTCAAATATCTAAAATAATTTCTCATAATACATGAAGACCTAAATTCTTTTTTGTCCTTTGCTCTAGTAGGTTGTAAGTATGTGACATTGACTAATTTGAAAATGAAGTGGCAAAGGAGCAAAGCCCATAAATATGAACACTACCAAAAACACAAGTACCTTTGATGACATCAATGTAGAGACATATACATTGTATGCTACTTATACTTTATTATGGGACAGATCAGGGAGAGAAGTTAACTCGTGTCTCAAAAAAGAATTTATTCTCTTCTACTCAGAATATGTTGAAAAGTCAAATTTAAGCACATTTCCTATTCAATCTAGTCCAAACTCAATGCAAGTTTGGTCCCATGTCTCTCGGTTTAGCACTTGGATCTCTACTTATCTTCCTTTTTATTTTATTTCTATTCACTGATCTAATTTTTTCTACACCACATGTTTTTAGTGTTGACTAGTCAAGTTTCTCTCTCACAACTAGCCCTTTCTCTCGTGTCCATAAAAAATATCCCTTTTTTGTGTTTGGGTCACTGCAAAGGTCCCTAAATAGACTTATGATAGCAACATGGACGGGCCTTAAAGCCGCAAAGTTTATAGGCAACTGTTGTGATTCCAACAATTTGACAAAAAGGGCTTTCTTTCTAGTGTAGAAACTAGCTAGGGTTTCAGAAGTTTTTCAGACCAAGGAGAAGAAGAAAATAGAAACCAAGCATGGGTTTTCGTAGGTATAATTGTAGGATGGTACTGGATTAAGGAGAAGAAGAAAATAGAAACCAGCATGGGGTTTCATAAGTGTATTTGTAGGATGGTACTAGATTAAGGAGAAGAAGAAAGCATGGGCTTCAAAGGGGCTGAGTTTAGGGGTGCAAAAAAAAAAAATCGAAAAACAGAAAAACCGGACCGGACCAGACCAAACTGGTGGGATTGGTCTGGTCTTGAGTTTAGTTTGGTCCAATACTGGTTTTATTTTTCTTAAAACCGGTCAAAATCGGTCCGGTTCCAATTTTTCTTTTTCTAAAACCGGACCAAACCGGGCCAAACTGGTTTATATATATTTTAATTTTTTATATTATATATAATATATAACTATATATAAAATAGTTTCGTATTATATAATAAATTACTAATTAATATAATATTAAAATTTAAAATCTTATATCATTTTGTTTATTGTATTAATAGTTATACTAATATTATATAGTGCATATTAATAGTTATACTAATACTATATCACTATATATTATAATATACTATAATATATCATTATATTACATATTATAATATATTATTATAGTCTATAATTTAATTATAATATATATTATAATATACTAAAATATATTATCATTATAGTATTATATACTATAATGTAATATATTATATATTATATATAATATTTTACATTAAAACCTATAAAACCAGACTGGATTGGACCGGAAATAGGTAAAACTGGAGTACCGGTTTATGAGGGTAATTGGTGCATAATCGATTTTTAAAAATTCAAAACCGGTGTATACCGGTTCGGTCCTAAATTTTGTCCAAAACTGGACCGAACTAGACCGGTTACACACCTAGTTGAGTTCCGTTTTCTTTCTCCTCAGAACCCTTGCATACAAAATGTAGATATGTCTTTTCTAGCTAGTTAGTATACTAAAGTTTCTTTCATGATGGACGACCAAGATAGGCAATCACCTTCTGAAATTCTTCTCTCTCTATATAGTAAACATAGTAGTAAAAATTGATGAAAATATAATAATATTAAATTAGGATTTTTCTAGAAATTATTTGACTCGTTCTTGTTGTCTAAAAAAACTCATTTCACATGTTACCAAAAGGCTTGCAGTCTTAAGTATAGCATTGTCACATGTTAAAAAAATTGTGATTCTCATTTTATATAAAATTGTACCTGTCCATAATTAGTAGACAATTTTTCAAAAAACACAAAATATCATAAAAGAAATGGAAAAACTAGAAATGGAAGCTTTGGTTGGACTACTTAAATTTATATATTTTTTCCCATCACACTAATTTTAATGTTAGAAGCTTTGGAATATACATCTGTGATGAAATACTTGCTTCTACGTAGCAATGTCATTCTAAAGGAAGTGTATTTGCCTTTCGGAGTCTTGATTGGAAAAGAGGAAGCCTTTATGGCTTGGACCAGACTCCACTGGTGAGACAGCTAGCACACTCACCAATAAATTATCTATCTTGAAAACTTTTGTACACAAAATCTAAGCATTTGATCTCCTTCCCCAACAATATCTACCTCAATTTGCAATTTCTTTTAGTTATAAAAAACAAGCATAGATAAGGGGAACATGTATGGCTTTCTGAATAATTTTCTCTAAAATTGCAATAGTCATTAGTAGTTCAGAATACATCAAATCCAACAATCTTCCTCTCTACGGAGATGTGGAAAAGAAGCAAATAGATGAAAAATGGTAGGAGAGGTCTATTACAAAGGATAAATAGAACCGATTGTGGGGGCCGGGTTCTACTCAATGCCCCCATAACAAGAACAATACTTAGTGATGTTAAAATAATTTCAAATATGGGCTTCATTTGATTTCATTTGATTGTATGTTTATAAAAATGGGTTAGATATAAATAGCTCATAATGGTACTTCGGTTAAATCCATTAAGTTGAAGTGATCATTTGGAGTTTATTGCACCTTAGTAATATAGGATTATATCCTATTTAAATGTGGTAAATTACGTATGTAGGCCTGGAAGCTTAAGGGTCTTATTTTAAAATTTTTCTAGACCCATTGGGATTTGAGTCTTTAATGGGAGGATTCGATAAGGTTTCTATATATAAGGCTAGGTCCCATATCCTCTCCGTACGTCCATTGGCTTGCCCCATTGAAGGCTAATATTTTGGAGGAGAAATGAGAGGAAGATTTAGTCTATATTTCTTTAACAATGACTTCCGCAGGTACAATTTCTATATTTCCAAAATTTGTGTTTGTCCATAAAGATTCTTCTTTCTAGCATGTTTTTCTAGTTTTTCATTTGTTATTAGAGCCACCATGCTAGGATTAGAATCTTTCCTATAAATTATTTCGTATATTAGATTCTGGGAAGTTGTCATTTCTATTTTGTTTGTCCCGGATTTGTATTTTACGACTGTAGAAATTCTATGTATACTATTTTGCATCTTCTTGGGTTTTCATGTCTAGTAATTCTTAACCACCTCACATATTCGGTCAAAGAATTGCAAAATGTCAACAAGGTCTTATTACAAGCCATTTATTTCAGTATATTATTTTCTTTAACGCGGTTTCTAAAAATCTACATTAAAATTAATATCCATTGTTTTAAAACCTCATATATGTGTTTTTTGGGTACTCAATATTATTTCCCCTAAATAAATTTTAATTTTTGACCCAAGAATTGCAAGAAATTGATAAAACCCTTTTAAAAACCCATTGACCCAGTATGCAGACCCGTGACCCATTTTTTGACCCGGCGAGAGGTTGAAGATGAATTCTCCTCTAGCTAGGACATTGCCCATGCGTATCAAGTGGCACGTGCGGCACATGTAGCTATAGTAATAGTGTTTTTTGCTCCTTTATTTTTCAAGTTTTTATTTACTCGCCCTATTAAATTTTTATATATTTTTTGGAAAATATTTGGACTATCATAAGACACTGCTCTATAATTTTGAATCTTATTTATACATTTTTTGAAGGGCTACATTGTACTGAATATTGTGATAAATTTTATGGTGAACATTCAATGTTTTATAAGATCTATGCATATATGTACTCTCTCTAAGCATGTTTGTGGATGCATATTAATTTTGTAACTTGTTATAAGCATTCTTTTGTAAATATATGCTTTTCAATTTCATATTTAATTTTAGACATATCTGTTGTCTTATATGCTTGATCTATTCATATTGTTTTTGTCCCTCAATCACATATGAGCTCTGACTTTGATTGTATCAAGTTGATGGTTATGATTATCATTTTGTGATTGAATTTTCATGGGCATTATTACTATGCTTATTTTCCCATTAAGAGTAATCTTTTGAAATATTAGTGGGTGGTAACTACAAAAGTGGCACACTCATTTATATTTATTCATAAAAAAAAAGGAAGAAGAAGATGCTTGCTTTTGTTTTCTAATTTATTGCACATAATATCTTGCCTATAGGTGTTATTGTGTGTGATATTTTAGAAAATGGTGATAAGTAGGTAATGAGATTGCATTAGTCTAGAAATTTCCTTCTGCCTAAAGGTGATGGTATTTTGAAAACTGATGTGATTTTATTAATTTGCTTCATGATATGTTTTAAGAGTACCTTATAGCATGTTGTTTAGTCAGCCTAAATGTGACTTTACAATGATGCACCAAGGCTCTTACCGTAATGAAGCTCATATGGTTTCGAGCTTAATTACAGTCTGTCTAATTAATAGCCCATATTAATTAGATAGATCAGTTATCATCCATTGACTGCATGCATTATGTTTGGATGATAATTAAATAAAATGTATTATTTCAGGTTTCCACAGTTTTGAGTGCCTCCTCTCTTTCAAGTCAATTATCTGCTACTGAAAATTTAATTGGAAATAATTATGTGAGATGGAAATAAGATGTAGAAATAGCACTTGGTCTTTTGGGTTTGGATTTTGCCTTGAAAGAGCATCCTTCAAAACCTACTAAAGGAGCACTGTTGAATATGTTGTTAAGTATCAACAGTGGGAAAGAGCTAACAGACTTTGTTTAAAGATCATCAAACGTTCTATATCTGATTCCATTATGGGAGCTATTCTAGATAATGACAATGCTAAAAACTTTTTGGATGCCATAGGACAACAGTTTGTTGAATCTGATAGAGCTGGAACTGGAGACCTAATGGATAGACTGATGAGTATAAAATATGATGGTTCAAGTGGAGTTATGGAGTACATTATGAAAATGATACATATATCCTCTAAGCTAGAAGCCCTTAAAATTTCCATTGTAGAACCTTTTTTGGTTTATCATATTCTCAATAGCCTTCCTAACCAGCTTAATCAGCTAAAGGTTGTTTATAATCCTCAGCGGTATAAATGGAATTTAAATGATTTAATTGTAGTATGTGCCCAAGAGGAGTATAGGATGCTTTGTGAGACTATTGAAATTGTGCAATTGACTTTTCAGCCACAACAGAACAAGGGGTCTTCTCATAATCATAAGTCTGAGTTCCAAAAAGGTAATAAGTCACACTGTAATCAGCACAATAAAAGGTTTGGTGGTCAGACTTCTGGTGGTCCTAATGAAACTATAATGAAAAATGATCAATGTAAGTTTTGTAAAAAGAATGTTCATTGGCAAAATGATTGTTTTAAGTTGAAGGCTTGGCTAAAAAAGAAGAAGAAGAACTCGGCAGGTACCTTTGCTTTGAGTCTTCTGTAGTAGATGTACATTTAAATTCTTGGTGGATAGACTCAGGTGCAAGTATTCATATTGCAAATTCTTTGCAGGGCTTCATAAGAAAACAGAAGCTAAGTGAGAATGAAGTGAACTTGTGTGTTGGGAATGGAGTTCAAGTGAAGATCGAGTTTATAGGATTAGTAAAGTTATTTTTAGAGTCTGGTTTTTCTCTTGTTTTGGATAACACAGTTTTTTTACTGACAATAAGATGAGATTTAATTTCTATATCAAAACTTGATGATTTTGATTTTTCTTTTAAGTTTGGTAATTGAAAAGTTGAATTGTTTAATGTCGTTTGGCTAGAAATAGTCTCTTATGTGATGGTTTGTATAGAATGTCTTTGACTTCTTTTGGTGAAGTCTCTTGTGTTACCAATATAGCAAAGAAAATGTCTTTAATTTGTGAATCATCTTCTATATTGTGGCACAAGCGGTTAGGACACATTTCAAAGGAAAGAATGGAGAGATTGGTAAAAGTTGAGATACTTCCCTCTCTAAATTTTTCAAATTTTAATACCTGTGTAGACTGTATAAGAGGAAAATTGACTAAATCTACAAGGAAGGGTTCTACTAAGAGCGATGATATTTTGGATTTAATACATATTGACATTAGTGGACCTTTATCTTCTACGATATGTGGAAATAAGTATTTCATAAATTTTATTAATGATTTCTCACGCTATGGATATGTTTATCTAATTAATGATAAATCTCTTCCTCTAGAGAAATTTAAGATATTTAAAATGTAAGTAGAGAAACAATGCAGGAAAAGTATTTAAAGTTGTAAGATCTGACCGTGTTGGCGAATATTATGGAAAATATGATGAATCTAGTCAAAACATGGGCCATTTTGTAAAATTTTTACAAGGGTGTGGGATAGTGCCTCAATACACTATGCCTGGGACACTTAAGCAGAATGGTATTTTTGAAAGACGAGATCAGACTCTGAAGGATATAGTTAGGAGTATGATGAGCTGAAAAAATTTGCTAAAATATCTGTCCGGTGAAACTTTGAAAGCTACTATGTACATTTTAAAGAAGGTTCCTAGTAAATCTATTTCAAAAACTCCTTTTGAATTATGGACAGGTTGTAAGCCAAGTTTGGCTCATTTCAGAGTTTGGGGATGTCCAGCTGAGGTTAGAATTTGTAATCCTCTTGAAAAGAAATTAGACCCAAAATCTACTCTTGGTTATTTTATTAGGTACCTAGATAGATTAAAAGGATATAAGTTCTATTATCCTAATCGTGACACTAAAATTATTGACTCCATTACTGCTAAGTTTTTGGAGAACGATGTTGGTGATAGTGGGAGTTCTGTATTGAAGGAACCTTTTGTTGAATCTAATCTGATTGTTGTTCTAGTTTCTATTATATAGGAAAGAGTTGTTTCTTAGCCAATTGAAATTGTTAGTGAAGAACCTGGACAACAAGAAGATATTTCAACAATGATTGAGTCAGTTTCTAAGCCACAAGTCAGAAGATAAAAAAGGTAAAGAAGATCTGCATGGCTTAATGATCACATTGTCTATTTGTTAGAAACTAACTTTAATATTGGGCATATATTTGATCCCGTTACTTTTAAGCAAGCCTTGACGTGTCCTGAGTTAGATAAATGGTTAAGTGCTATGGAAGATGAAATGAATTCTATGAAAAGAATAGAGTCTGGGAACTTGTTGAACTTCCTCCAAATGCTAAAGCTATTGACAACAAGTAGATTTTCAAAAGTAAATTAGACTCAAAAAGGAATGTTGAACGAAAGAAGACAAGATTATTTACAGAAGGGTTCACTTAGCGAGAGGGCATTGACTATAATGAAACCTTTTCACTAGTTTCGTCAAAGGATTCTTTTAGAATTATCATGGCACTTGTGGCACACTATGATTTGGAGCTTCATCAGATGGATGTAAAGACATCATTTTTAAATGAAGATCTTTATGAAAAGGTTTACATAAGACAACCTGAATGTTTTATTGTGAAGGAAAAAGAAAACTGGGTATGTAAATTAAATAAATCCTTGTATGGCTTGAAGCAAGCATCTTGACAATGGTATTTGAAGTTTGATGAGGTCGTAACTTCTCTCGGTTTTGTTGAAAATACAGTTGACCAGTGCATATATCATAAGACTAGTGGGAGAAACTTTATTTTTCTTATTCTGTATGTTGATGATATTTTGTTTGCTAGTAGTGACTTGGGATTACTCCATAAAACAAAGAAAATGTTATCTGCTAATTTTGAGATGAAAGATCTTGGAGAAGTTTCTTTTGTGCTTGACATTGAAATATATCGTGATAGAGCTCATGGTTTGTTTGGGCTTTCTCATAAAGCTTATATACAACATGTACTACAAAGGTTTGAAATGCAGAACTGTACACTCGGTGATGTACCCATCATATAAGGAGATAAGTTTGACAAAACTCAATGTCCTAGAAATGAGATCGAAAGGAAATCTGTCAAGAATATACCATATGCTAGTTTTGTGGGGAGTTGTATGCTCAAGTTTGGAGTAGACTAGATATTGCCTATGCAGTCAATGTTCTTAGTAGATTTTAGTTGAATCCAGGGCAAGAGCATTGGAAAGCAGCTAAGAAAGTTATGAGATACTTGAAGAAGACTAAAAGTTATATGCTTACTTTCTAGAGTTCAAATCACCTTGAGGTGGTAGGCTACTCAGATTCTGATTTTGTTGGATGTCAAGATGATTTGAAATCAACCTCAAGTTATGTTTTTATGCTGGCTGGGGATGCTATTTCTTGGAAAACTGTTAAGCAAACTCTAGTGGCATCTTCTACTATGCAAGCTGAATTTATAGCATGTTATGGAGCTATTATCCAAGCTGTTTGGTTAAGGAATTTTATTTCTAGATTGAAAGTTGTTGATTCCATCTCGAGGCCAATTATTATTTATTGTGATAATAGCACAACGGTGTTCTTTTCAAAGAATAATAAGAGTTCTAGTGGGTCCAAGCACATTGACATCAAGTATTTGGTGGTTAGAGACAAAGTGAAAGAAGGATAGACACAGATAGAGCATATAAATACAGAGGCGATAATTGCAGATCCTTTGACCAAGGGACTTGCTCCTAAAGTTTTTAAAATACATGTTGTTAATATGGGTACAGTTTCTTTTAATAATAATAATAATAATAATATATCTCCCATATCCATAAACTATGTTTTGAGCATGTATTTGGCTTATGTATTTTATTATGATATTTTTAAGGTCTCGAGATACTATGGATAAAGACATAAGATGAGTCTCTTTTAGAGACATGTGGCTTCATTTTAAAGCATTATGAGGACTTATATGAATTAGCACAGCTTTTGATCACATTGGTGCTAAGTTTATACTACATACTACCACATTGGTTGAAAGATGGGATCCATGTCGATGAGGATATTAGCATTTGTAGTTATGGAGTGGTCTTATATCGTTTAAGTGGTGTAATGATTTCCATGTTCAATATTGATATTCTTGTTGGATCGGAACGTGTTTTCTAAGGTGCTATCATTTGAGCTATTTTTGTGTAGCCACCTATGTAGTCTAACTAGAGAGTCATTTTCAAAACATTTTTTTTTTTTTTTATAGCAATCAATGTTTGCCCAAGTGAGAGAATGTTAAAATAATTTCAAATATGGGCTACATTTGATGGCATGTTTTATTAAAACGGGTTATATATAAATAGCTCACAATAGTACTTTAGTTAAACACATTAAGTTGAATTGATCATTTGGGGTTTATTGCACCTTAGTAATATATGATTATATCCTATTTAAATGTGGTAAATTACGTATGTAGGCTTGGAAGCCTAAGGGTCTTATTATGGAATTTTCCTAGACCTATTGGAATTTAAGTCTTTAATGTAAGGACTCCATAAGGTTTCTATATATAAGGCTAGGTCCCTTCTCCTCTCCGTACGTCCATTGGCCTGTCCCATTGAAAGCTAATATTTTGGAGGAGCAAGGAGAGGAAGATTTAGTCTATATTTCTTTAACAATGACTTCTGCATGTACGATTTCTATATTTCCAAAATCTGTGTTTGTCCATAAAGATTCTTCTTTCTAGCATGTTTTTCTAGTTTTTCATGTGATACTCGTGAGGTTCTAATAAATCAGGGAAAAGGACTCTGGCATGGACATATTCAATTGTTCCGTTCATAAGGTTGAATTTTTTAGTTTTCGGAGAGAACTGATATACACTCCCTCTCAGACTATCTGTGTGTATGTCTTTAGTAACTAAAATAGCAGTTGCACTGACCCAACATGCGGTGTATACATTTGGTGATTTTATGAGGTTCAAACAAAAACCTAAAAAAGACTACTGATAGAGCTTAGAATTAGGGTTGATATTGTCCATATATCATTGTTGGATTAAAACGTAGTAGTCCATAATCCAGCTGATTAGTACACTTGCAGAGAAACGAAAGAAGTTTAGCTAGCTAGCTAGCCTTGCAGGGGCCAGCTTGTGGCTTTTAAATGAACGAAAAAGTGTACCATTTATATATTTACCTGGAATCTAGGCAAACTTAACACATAAATAAAGCTCCCCATTTTGGGGCATTTGAATTCTGTCGTACTCATTAAGTTAACCACAAGGTAAAGAGGTACATAATGCCTATGGATTTATTATTAGCTTGATGCGTCAAGATCGAGAATCAACAATCTTGCTGATATATATACATGAAGTCATGTATTATATATACAGAATATTGAATATATCTAAGATGGAAGAAAAGCATTGAAAGCCATTGAAGACATCTATCGTTGTTGGGTTTCTAGAATACATAAATGAATAAGAAATGTGGTTCTAAAGAAAAGCTAAGATTTATACTGTGGCAATCCCATGTAGTATTTTACATAGCAATATATTGTGAGTTGCCACAACCCAATCCAAAACCGCCCTGTATGACTCAAGCTCAAACTATCTAAAGGGGTCTGAGAAGAGGAATTTTTAACATTATGCTTTGATAACTATCTAAAGTACTGAATGAAGATTGCACGGAGTCAAACTAGAGTGGGATTTGCAGATCAATAATGTTGACTGGATCTCTCCCTGTTTGAGCTGAATGAAGATGTTAAGGATGTTTGAACTGGGTCTGTCCCCATCTAAACTGAAAAAATGTAGCCTATGAGATATGTGGGTCTTTCCAACACAGTCAAGCTGATGGGGTCGTTCTAGTACTCAATCACAAGAGTAATGATAGAACCAATTCACTTGAATCAGATCAGTTGACACCATAATTTTACTCAAATTGAGTGCAGTATGAGATCACTAGATATTCATCAAGAACATGGGTGCCAGTTGTATGAGATGTCCAAATGACATGTATGATATGAAGGACTACTGAAAGATGAAAAAAAATCCTGAAAAATGAAAAGCATGAGCCCAGAAAACCAAAACCAAAAAGACCCCCAAAAGAAAACCAAAAAAACTACAACTACTGAAAGACCAGCCAAAATAAAATCCCCCGGAGCCAAAGCATAAAACCAAAACAAGAATGAAGAATCCCTATCCTATCGTGCGACCTTTCCTTGTATCGTAGCCCGTGGTCTGCACCTTCAGGGCCATCTCCCTGCGATCGTGCCTTGCAGTCCGTACGTGCTTCGTTCCAGCACATCGTAGGCGTGCTCCTGCACCTTGCTTGAGGCCACATGCCATCGTGCCTTGGGTCCCGCTTCCCTCCATGCACTGCTGCCGTGCGGGCCATTTCTTGGTTCCATTAGATGGACTCCCCCCAAACCCAGAAGTCAAACCCATAAGTCAATTCTTTAATTTCCTCTCGAGTCCTTCATCAATGACATCAGACTTTCAAGCAACATTTAAGTAATATATGAGAAGCGTAAAATTGAAGTATTAATTTTGATGTGAGATAGCTGTATTATAAATATTTTTAAGTGTAAAAATATTAGAATTTATCAATTGACTTAGATACCATAATCTACCACATAATAAAATGCTTCATTCATTTTTAATTAAATAATTTATTCATAGCAATTTAATAATTTAGTTTTAACACTTTATAAGCACATAATACCTTTGCATCGACACATCCATGGACTCAACAATCACTAAAAGTAGAGCCAAACCATGCAACTCAACTCAGAGCCAACAAAAAGAGCACGCATTATAAATTCTCAAACATTATGAAAATAGAAATTGAACAAGGGTACAGAACATGCAAAGATTCAAGAAATTTACAACATTCAAATTGACTGACATTATTAAAATTTACACTGAAAAAAACTTTACATGCAAATATTCACATAATAAAAACTACATGGACTCCAAATTGAAATTTGGGGGTTCAATAAAATTACTTGGTAGGAACCGTGTCTTAGGACCCATGGTGGTCGAGTTATGGAGGGTACGACATTTATTGTGAGATTTAGACCTTATTATTTATTTTTATCATAATTATAATGTTAGAATTCAAACATATTAAAAGTTACTTGCAAAGATAGCATTTTAAGACATTAATTTAGTACGACAGTTTTTGTTCCATGTTGGTAAGTGTACGTGGAGTGTGCTATTGGGATTGTCCCACATCGGTTGTGGAAGAGACTGGTTGTCAGTTTATAAGTGTAAAGGAAAATCTTACATCTTGAGCTAGTTTTTGAAGTTGAGAGAGGCCTAAGATCCCCCAAAACTGGTATTAGGGCTCAGGTTTACCAACAGTCTGCAAGAGAAACAAGTTGTCACTACTTCTAACTTAGAGCTTGATGCATGAGAGAAAAATTGTTAGAATTTATCTCATATCGATTGTAGAAGGGGTTGATAGTCAGTTTAAAAGTGTGAGAAAAAACCTCACATCTTGAATTAATTTTTAAAATTGAGAAAGATCCAAAACCACTCAACATGTGCCATCAACATGCCTAATAGCTCCATACAGGCCACTAATTTCCAATTCCCTTTCCCATCATGCGCATGTGTGTGGTTTTTTTTTTTTTTCATGTGGGGTTTCTTTAAAGGTTCATTAAAAGTTTCAACGAATGACTGTTATTTTTTATCACCCAAGTAAGAGTTATATTTTCTTTATTTGTGAAAACACATGCTTTACACATATTAATATATCGAATGCTAAGTGCTCTCATTAGGTGACCCTTACGGCGATGGAACCTCTGCTGGAAGCGGTAGAGATGGTGGATGCACTGTCATTTCTTGTCTTGAAATGATTTTTGGAGATGTCCACGATCCTTCTTGCAAGATCACGATTTAGGAAAAATGATAACATAGAGTAGTAGCCATAATCTAAACTGAGTTGTCGGTAAGGGGATGACATCGTTGGTGGCAACGCGTGCAATACACACACCACCTTGGGAGGAGAGCGGACGAGTTGATCCGAATGATCAAGGGCATGTGAAGTCGAAGTGGCCGTGCATGGACTCAGAAGCCGCTTGAGGACGCAGTTGCGCGTAGTGTAGGGGTCGCAAATGCAACAAATGTGCCATGCAGAATTGCAATTTTCTACTATGAGTATGAAAATCAACGGCTGTAGAGGCGGCGCGTGTAAGAAGGAGGATGCTGGGAAGCAGCAGATTGACAAGAGTCGGCGCTATAGAGAGAAAATAAAACGAACTCCAATAGAAAGTAAATAAACGGAAAATAAATAAGAGAAAAACCAGATGACCATAAGAGCCATTGGGGCTGGCTAGGGGAGGAGGTGATTGGAGCCAAAGCTTCAAACCCCCTCCGATGGATGTAATATCTTGGCGACTATGGTTAGGCAACTTAATGGAGAGAAAAAAAAAAAAAAAGAGCCAAAACACTAAAAAGATCAATTAAGTCACTGTGCTCCTTCAATTCTAATTTCAGATTTTGGAGTCGCGATCCACTGGTAAGAGATGAGGCGTGTATGCTAAGGTTCCAACTTGATATTTAGGGAGTCACTGAGATAATAAATAAAAGTAAAATAAAAACATACAAAAAGGATAGTTCCAATAATCGATGTATATAACAGTTTCTACATTGCCATTGGGAACAATTTTCAAGGCTATGGCCGAAAGATAAGCCTTGACTTGACTATATAGATATATATATGGAAGTTGCTGGGATCATTTTTATAGATAATTTTTATCGATCGCTTTAATTTTTTTTTTTTCACTATTTTTTCAAATTATTAAGATATTTTTTAAAAACAAAAAAGATTATATATTCATTTAAAAATATTTACTTAATCACTAAAAAATAAATAAATACTAAATAATCATTTCGATAGATGATTAGAATGTGATTCTAGTGTTTTCCGATATATATACAAGTAGCCAGTAAATAGTTGTGAACCAAATTTTTAGTTGTCCACTTTGTCGGACTTGATGAGGTCTTCATGGTGTGCTATGGCTGAGCTTTAAAGAATTGACAGATGATGTGCGCTGTACGCCTGACCTTATTTGAAAGATGGAAAGGCCGGATGCACTACCAAACACGCAGGTCACGATGGGGAGACACTAATTATTAAGTGGCTTTTCAGTTTTCCTGTGCCACACATGATGGTGATTATCCAAACGCATTAGCGTGGTTGATGATGAAGTTCCAGAACAAAACACACAAAAAACAAATAAAAAATAAAATGTATATATCATTTGCCTTTTTAGGCTACCCAATGACCAGTGAATTGCAGTAGTAGTTCGAAAGCATGACGTTATAATTAGAATATGGTTTATTTATGAAGTTATATTCTGCAAGGATTATCTAATACTTCAGATTGAATCATAGTTATACATGAATGTATTAATTAAGGTGCATGGTTTCTTAGAAAGTTTCTTCCCAAGCCTAGAGGATATATATAAAATAGATAAATACATCATCGATCTCTATAAGTGCATGTTTAAAATTACGGTAGAAAATATAGCTTATAATTTTAGAACTTATAGCTTATAACTTATGTAATAAGTTTTACTATTAAAAAGTTATTTACTGTTTGATGGCTATAAATTTAAAACATTTTCAAACATATTACGTTTATTTGGAAACAAATTAAAAAAATACTTTTTGAGGTAGAAATAACGATTATTTAAATTTTTAAAAATTATGATCATAACATTAAAAGTTTGAAAGTTGTAATTATCTTAAAGTTCTATAAATATTTTTACCTATTGATAGTGTTTTTAAAATTCAAATTACGTTCCGCATTATTCAAGAAATCACGTTTGAGAAAATGTATCAAAATGATACTTTTCTTTAAATATACTTTTTAACTTGTTTGAGATTAAAAGTGTTTTAATATGTAATACCGACTTAATTTTTTCATTAAAGAGCTTTCAAGAATATTTAAATACTTTTTAAAACTCCTATTGCAATCCTAATAAGACCCTAAGTCATAGAATTACAAGTTTATTATGAGTATTTAACTTTTTTCTGCATAATTGAAGCTGGCATGCATGGCGATAATAAATAATAAGATAAGATACACTCAAAGTATCTCTTTAATCGGAAGGATATGTCTATATAACCGATTGTAGAACATGACATTCAGCACTAAATCCCTTCATGGAATTAGTGGGTTATCCACAAATGGTGATGAGACTATATGATCAGCAGGTCATTATGGATCCCATTACTGTGATATTTTACAAAAATATTGCGACGGAGAAACCGTATCCACCAATGGTACTGCCATTCTCAATAATGCAAATGATCAATGACAATCGAGGTTACCTGTATTCCAATTATTTACAAAACCTAAAAACAAAACAATAACCATATATTCAAATATAACAAGTATGCATATGATCAACAGATCTTAAACACATGACATTGGCTGGATATATAACTCCATCTTATGCATGCAGCAATATTGAAGAGCACTGCACAGAACAAGTGAAGGCTCAAACGTCTCTAAGCTGCTGGATAAATCAAGCTAGTTTAATTTCCGGCCCGCCAATCAAGGTTGGTAATTAATTAAAGTTTTCATTTCACTTTTATTTTATTTTCTTTCAACTTTTAATTTTTCCACAAGAGTAGGCACCAAGTGAGAGTTTTAATTTGTTTCATAAAATCATGTGGCCTCCAACAGATAATGGAACAACTATCCTCTGTGATCTCTCTCTCTCTCTCTATATATATATATATATCGAGGTTATTATAGTATTGTATTTTTCCAGTGCGGAGTAATTTATCTTTTGCTTGAAAATTCTTAATCGCCAACGAATATAAAATAATCTATTAACATGGTAGCCTTTTTTATTAGGAACATGATAGTCTTATTATGGGTTTACTCTCTATTATCGTTGTGTTTCGTGCATCTTTGGGCCTTGCTCTAAGCACCTTGGATCTTTAGTCTTGGACCTGCGAATATAAAAAAAACACCGTGAGATGGCCGGAAAGTCTCCAATGCTAAAATCATTATCGTCTTTAGAAAAGTGTGTAAGCGAATAGAGAGAGTTCAGAGAATCTAACTCTTGTCCCAATACGTTGGAGTCATTTTTATACTTGGTCCCTGGGATTAGGTGCCCATGCTTTGTGGCAGGGGAGATGTCCTCCCCGTGGTTCCTTCTGTCATGCCTATTTAATGCGATGTGACTTTCTGAAGAGTGCATTTAATGTGGTGTGACCCTCTAGGGAGAGTGCATTTAATGAGGCGTGACTCTCTACCTGGGAATGCATTTCGTCTTGTTCTTCCTTCTTCTTTCACTAGAAGATCGAGGGTCTCCCACCCCATTCACTCTCTTGTCCCGTCAAGGCTATTTGGGACTTAGTTCCCTTATGTTGGCGTGCTACACCCTCCTTTATGCTAGGGTGGTTTTTCCGTACTTCCCAAGTGGTCCTCACCTTCTGTTAAGGGCTAGGAACCCTTTAACTAGGCTGACGGATTGCCAGTTGGCCTGGGCCTCTTGTGATATTGGACTCAAGCTCTAGGCCTTTGGCCTGGGTGAAAAATCTTCTAATAGTTACCCCGCCAATTCTCATCGGGCTAACCCGATGAGAATTTCTTCTTCCCCTTTCCTTCATGGTTGTCATCACTTGGTATCCTTTATGACGCTTTTGCCTTTTGGTCCCTCCGCGTGTCGGGCCCTTAGGTTCCCTTCTGCATTAATGACTGTCAGGTGGTTTCTCAAGCTTCTCATTGCGTGTTCGCGAGATTTGAAATGCTTCGCTTCTCATAATCAGCTTGTGGGAGTTGGAAGGCCAACCACTACTCCTCTATATAAGCTCTGCCTCACCTTTCTCGCTTTCTTCTTACTTCATTTGCCCTCTCTTTGCGCCCTTGTTCTCTCCTTCTTCACCCTTACTCCCCCAACGGCGGCTAAAAAGTCCGATGAGCCTACGGTTTCTGATGAGCAAGATCTTCCCGAGGCCTATGCTCCAACCTACGCTGGTTGTCATTGGCACTAGGAGGCCTCACATGACTTTTTGCCGTCTCTAGTTTCCACTTACCGCATTCCTGACATGGTGTTCTTCGAGATTCTTGGGCCTTGGTATAGGGCCGTCAATGCTGACGGCTTCACACGATGCATCACCCTCTTTCCTAGTATGTTCTCCTATGAGTTGAGGCTACCTTTCCCTCACTCCGTTCGATAAGCTTTGCACCATTTTAGTCTGGCTCCCTCCCAACTTCACCCGAACGCTTGGCAAATCCTAATATGTTGCTGCATCCTGTGGATGCGTGCACTGTTGAAGTTCGACCCTAAGCACACCTACTTGACTTGCTGTGAATTCCTCCTAACCCACAATATAAAATGGGGCATTGGGGATATTTGTAGCTTCAATGCTATAAATGCCCTTGTCGTACTAGAGGCGAGATATTGTAAAATCGCAGACCGGACTAGCAAATTCTTCTTCGTTTGGTCGAGGGTGGCAGTTCCCTATTGGGCAAATCAATCTTGTTGAGTTTCCGATCAGGGCCTGGTGGGTTGTCGTTCCTAGCAACAAGGCTATGCGACTGACGGCCACGCCCAAGGAGTTGCATGCATAGCCATCGTCAAAGAGTGGGCGAGAGAGCACCCCTTTGATGCACCTTCCTCCTATCGATTATACCATTCATGCCGATTGTGGCATTTCCATTCGGCCGCCTAGGGGTGCAACCCGACCAAACCGGTCTGTGGCTTGGGCTGACCCGACTCCCATGATAACACAAACCAACCCGACCCGACTAACCTGTTGTTTAAGAGTACTTTTTTTCAATGCCATTTTTTGGAATTTTCCCTTGCTGCAATCACGAAGAAGAAGCTAGAACCTTCAATCCTTCATGCCCAAAACATCCATTCTTCGACATTTGTCCACTGAAGAATAAAACATCTAGCCCAGCTCAAGCTTCAATTTCATCCTCTTCATGCCAGAATGAGCTACTTCATTGGAATTTTTCATTCATTTTTGAAAGAAAAAATATGCAAGACAGCCTGATGGTTCGTACTTTTGGACCCAATTCAATAAAGTGAGCATTAGAGACTTTGAATCATTAACCCTTCGGTTAACTTGGGTTTCAACAGAAAATAAGGGGCTGAAAAAGAGGAAGACAAAGTGAAGACATGGAGCAAACCAGGTGCGGGGAGAATCTTGGATTGGCGTTGATTACGCCCAAAGAATAATGCGGTAGTTGTAGCACAACTTTGGGGTGTCGATTCTACAGGGAGACAAATTAAAAGAATAGCAAGAGGAACAAACAAACTAAAGAAAAATATTAAATAAGTAATGAAGAACAAAGATTAATTTTAAATATAAATTAAAGTGAAGCAAAGTGATTAACGGAAAAAATACTCAAATTTGACAAACAGTAGAGCGTGGGGAATCCCTTGCACAAATTTGATATTTTAATTATTCTTAATTCATTGGATAATTCAATTAGGAATTCAATTCCAGAAATTCTCAATCGGAATGTATAGATTTATAAACCAAAATCAAATCAAATTTAACTCTTTAAAAAATCATTCACCACTTTTAAAAAAACGTAAATTACTATCTTTATTGAGAAAATCCAACGACGACAATATACTCAGGGAGCGATATTGCAGCAAAGAATTAAATTAATATAGATAAATAATTGATCCAAACATAATCAAAGAACTAATCCATTCAATAGAAAAAGTATGACTGAATCCATAAACAGAATAAATTCTATGATTATTCGGAGAAGAAAACATCAACGATGAATTGAGAATGATAAAACAAAAGAGTTTTAGTAATTGAAAATCAAATACATGAATTAAAAATAAATTAGAAATACCATCTAATGTGAAAGTTCATTCCTAATCCTATTTGAGAATTTAGTTACCCATAAATATATTGGACAAAAAAAATCTTTAGAGAAAACTGAAGCGAACGGTGGCTATGGAAGTGATTTTCTCTTCTCTTCAGATCTGCCTCTTATACCTCCTCCTCTTTCCTCCATTTCGTGCTAATAATATGCTTATATAGGGTAGGAAAGAAACCCTAATGTCCTCTTAATTTCCGCATAAAAAAATCGCCTAAATTTTAGGATTTATCTTAGTAGCCATATACGCCCTTCAGGAGTTTGAATTTGGAAATCTTTATTAGAGACAAAGTTATAACCCTTTAAGATAGGTTTCTAATGCATCAAGAATCGCATCAATCCGATATGTGAGTAAAAGGATACAGTCAAAAGACTAAAGTATATCCAGACTGTCTCCTAGGAAATTTCAGACTTGGACTTCTTATGGTTTCATTTTATGATTTGTTTTTCTTTTTCTTTTCTTCCAAATTGCTCTCAAACCCCAGGAATGTCCTCCTTTAAATTTGACTGGGCTTGACTTGCTCTTTTATAAACTCTGAAATAAAACATAAAAAAACTGTTTAGGAGTATTCCAACGTAAATAGAAATTTAATTTAAGAATACACATTAATTCCTATGATTTCTATTCACATTTTAGCATTTTAGTCCAATAATAGAGTATTTAGAGTGACTTTTGCACACTCATCAGGCATCTACGGTTGGAGTAGATAAATACGACGAACGAAGTAGACGAATGTCTCTATGCTTGTTGGAGTAGACAATGATGATGAACGAAGTCAACAAATGGAGTCAATGGTGATGACGAATAGTGATGATGGTGATGACAAAGAAAAATGGGGAGGGATTGCTGCTAGGGTTTGAGATTTGGAGAGGGATGGCATATGGTTTGAGAAATTGGAAGGGATGGCTACTAGGGTTTGAGATTTGAGGAGGATGGCATACGATTTGAGCATACGGTTTGAGAAATGGAGGGATGCTTTTGCGTGTTAAAATGTATTAGTTGGATCAAAATTGACAATTAGCGGGTTTGACCCATAAGTCAGTTTAACCCACTTTTTATCTTAAGGTTCAGGTCGGCTCATACGGACGGGCCGGGTCAGTACCTTTTTTGCACAGGCGTACGGCCTCCAGTGGCCTCGTCGAAGAAGCACTCCCCGAGCCTTCCCTTTGAGGGTAAGGGGAAGAAACCTCGCACAGAAACAACCAAAGCCAGTAGTGACCTGCATATCTTATGGGTCAATTGGCGAGGGCGGCTGGCATTTAGCAACCAAGACCTATGATGTTTGTCCTGAGCCCAGTCTCTCAAGTGTCTTCTGTGGATCGTACACGTGGACTAGTGGAGTCCCAACCCATCCTGTCTTGGCGTGCCAACTGCTCCTTCTCTAACAGAGGTGCCTATCATGCCCGCATGGCCGTAGGACCTATCTCGGAGGGGTAACTAGCTCCAAATGTACTTCTAAGGGGATTTTCTGTATGAGATTACTCGTCGGTTGTTTGTAGTTAGGTTGCCTCCTGGGGCTAATATGGAGATGAGACTTCTTCTTTGGTCTCTGTTACTCATTCCATGGTCGGGGATTTAGTCTCTGGTGGTGCTCCCATGGTCTTTGCAGAGGAGTCCGATTCTTCCAAGGGGAGTATGCCTTCACCAGAGCCTTCCCGTGGTGGAGCTTCCATAGGCAGTATCATGGCCATTATCGTTGTTGTTCATCTCCTAGCAAGGAAGTCGAGTCCCTTGTAACTTACCCTTCAACCGACGACGAGGTTGTAGTAGCTGTCATGGGGTCGAAGAAGGGTGGCCTGCTTGCTTCAGGTGAGGAGAATGATCACTCCTTTTCCTAAGGGGATCCACTGCCTATGACTAGGGGTCCTCCCAACCCTTCAGCTTGTGGACCGGATAAAGAGGTCTCGAGTGAAGTAATAAGTGTTGGGTTGGACACCAACGATCATATCCCGCAGGTGATCTCAGTGGACATTATCTCGGCATCCACTTGCCTTGAAGTAAGGGGTGCACAGGTGAAGGCTCTGGAGTGGGTGTTTAGATCTCGATAGGTTTTTTTGTCTGAGGTTTTCCATCACTCTGATTTAGTTCATTTTCTTCCCATTTTGACTCTTCCATCTCTTGTCATGGCGGGTTGTAGGGTGCCAACATGTTGGTCGACTTCATCGTGATTTGGGAGCTTCACTTCATGGTGAAGATGGCTCTTTACTATGCAAGCGGGGAGAGGGAGGAGAGAAAGTGCCTGGAGGTGGAGTTGGCAACGATGATGGGGCGAGCCGTCTCAGCCTAAGAGTTGCTGAGCCAGCTTTGGGTGGAGACTGAGGAAGTGAGGGGTCATCGAGACTTTGACACCCAAGGGTTCAAGTTGTAGGAGGGGGAGTGCTCGTCCCTATCGGTCACCTTGAAGTACTAAGAAGACTTACTATTGGCTGCTTAGGCCAATTAGGAGAAGACGAGGGCGGAGAAGGCGTTGAAAGAGTTGGGAGTGGCTCAACAGAAGATTGCTGCCCAGGACATAATTATCAAGTACTAATAGAGCAATTTGGCTTATGTGCAAAAGGTTGCTAGCTGCCTGGGTGATCAACTAGGGAAAGCCCTTTATGTCCACGATGACTCTTAGGCAAATGGGTATATTGAAGGCCTCAAGACAATGCGGGATCACATTATTTTGAATCCTCAAGCGGGTTCTCAAGCACTTGAGGCACATTTGAGGGCTTTCAATCTCTGTAAACTCAAGTCTAATCTTGTTGTCCCTGAACATGGTGGCAAGATTGGTCAAGCGATGATGCCAAACTCCTTTCCTCCTAAAGATGAAGCCCATGTGGCCCTCCCTCTTGAAGGTGCCAAGGTTGACCTTGCCGGGCACTTACTAGACCTGGATGCTCCAGAGGTGGGCTTCATTGAGTCCAAGGAGGATTTTGATGGCTCCCTTATTTGATTTTGTATCTCCTCCCCTTATTGGCATGATGTAAATTTCTCTATTTCAGTCTTTTTCTTTATACGGACCGTGACAATTAATGCATTAGTATACTTGTATATACATTTTTGTTTCTCGTCATACCACCACGTCCTTTGCCTTGTGGTCATTTTATCATTCTTCTCTTGCCCATTTTTTTCCTGCCGATTGGTTTGTCAGGACTTTTTGCTTGCCTTGTCCACCATGGTTTGAGATGCCCCTTTAAAAAAAGAGGGAGACCTGCACTTTGTAGTCTTGCCATGTGTAAGCTCCCGGGCTCCTTTATTAGGCCTATTTGGAAGCTGATGCAACATGCATGGGTTCCCATGTACTTTGGGTCGTTACTACATTAATGGTGCTAGATGGCCTTTGTGGTGAGTGGCACGAGATCCATCAATGCCTGTTGCAAGATACGCGCAGTGCATGTTGCAGGATTTGTGCAGAACTCACCATGCCAAATTTGATGGGGCCTACAGGATACACATATGGATTCTGCTCTGGAGAACTCCAGGCCCAATGAGCTTTTTCATGTTGTACGAGGCTCATTAGAGGAGGGCCCGCTATAGGCCGGCATTGAAGCAAATGTTTGTAAACTCCTCACAACTTCCAGTAGTGGCCTTGGATGGGTTGGGAGCACTGAGGACCGAGCATAAGTTGTCAGGCATTGTCAATTTAGGATTACCTTCCATGAAGGAGGGCACCACGGACCTCGAGGAGGTAGCATCAAAGGTTGTGTTGTACCTTGTCACTTGGAGGTGTGTTCCAAAGGTGGTGGGGTCTAGAAGCCCTGACCATGCCGTTCATCTATTTGTTCCTCCTCATGACTCGATGTGTAGTTCATGCTTTATCCAAATGTCGTGACTCAGGCTACGAGCGATCGGGCCTGCTCTCCTCCATGGGGGAGGTTGGGTAGCCGAGGGGACTAGACCCACCTGTCGACCCTCACATGGAGGTTAGTCATTTCGGGCAGTTTGTGTCTGTACTCACTCCAGTCTGTTGACATCACAAGGAAGGTAAGTAAGGGATAGGTTGGCATTGATCCCACTCTTCATCGATGTGGAGGTTGGGGTAAGTTATTGGGTGGCCGAAGGGCCTAACCTGCTCTCCACTGCGGAAGGGTCAAGATGGTCGTTTGCTCATTTCACCTTTTGGAATCTTGCCGAGAGGTAAGTACAGGGCAGTTTGAGACTAGATTCACTCCCACCTATTGATACTCACAAGGAAGGTAAATTTTCATGCAACCAATAGCTAGCTCGCACTCTTCTGTGGGGAAGGTAAAGTAGCACTTAGGCATGACCTACCCCTTTGGTGTCCCATGGAGAGGTAGGTTGTCGTTTAAAGGTTCTGTTGGTGGAGACATATCTTGGCGAAGATTAATGCTAGTGGAGACATTGATCTTAGACATTGAATTTTGAAAAAAACTCATGTCTTTCATTAATGAATTTTATATAACAAAAAATGAAATTTACAAATTTGAAGGGATCTTTAGGCACCAGTTTGCTCCCCACTTTTCTTGCTTTTTCCATATATGCCTTCCTCTCCTTCTCTAGTTGTCGCAGGTTGAGTTATTGACAAAAGCTAGCTGCAGCTTCATGTGAGGTGCATACCCACACTGCTTGCTGGCCTTAATGGGTCAAGAGGCGAGCCATGGGCACCTCGCTAGTCCTCAGTTTCAACTCTTGCACATAGCACTCTTGGCCAACCGACCAAGAAGTAGCGAGGTACCATGCAACCAAGGAAGGAGGCCTTCACGACCAAGAATTCAACCATGACGGGGGCCATGCAAGGAGCGCTACTCGTCAAGACAAATGAGTGATTGTCGTGATTGGCTGAACCATCTCCCTAGAGAAGCACTACAGTGACATCGGAAGCAGTTGGAGTCAGGTAGCATCCATTCCCATGCCAGTGAATGCTTTTTAGAATAGGATGTCAACTGAGCTGCCATTGTTAATAAGGATCATTCTTGTGGTGAAGTTGGCAACTAGAATAGTCACCATTAAAACATCGTCATGTGGGTAGAGGACTCTTTCCTCCTCATCTTCCCTGAAGGAGATTATGGGTGCAGGTTAGCTCCTCCTATACTTGGTTGGGTGGTATGTTAGCTCCTCCTATACTTGGTTGGGTGGTATGTCGCCAAGTACACATCTCAATATTAGGCCTTCCTGGCTTGTGCCTTTCTCTCAGATGTGGTCACTTGTCCATTGGTGAATCCCCCTACTGTGGTTCTGATTTCTCTCAGTAGGAGTCCTTCTCACCTTGGTGACTGGAGTGGGGGACTTTGCGGAGGTCTTCTCTTGGTTTTCCTTCGTTGCGGGCTCTCTGATCTTTTTTGCTATCACCCCTATCAAAGCTTCTTTCTCGGTACCTCATTCTCCACACTTGTTCTGCCCTCTGGACAGGGGGATATATCAGTGTTGCTCAATTTATAATCCCTTCGTCCTCGCATGGAGTGATAGTCTTTTGTATTGTGGGTGGTCGATTGATGATAGGTGCAATAAGACGAGTTGGCTGGTCACCCTCTTGGGTGAGCTAGCGCTTGTCCTTTTGGATGGCGAGTGCCAAGTGGTCTTGTCGAAATCCTGCACCCTTCGAGAGGGGCTCCTCCCTCCTTCCATTGTCCAGCCTCCTTTTTGCCTTTTCTTGAGTAAGGCCCCTAGCCGTGGCCTTCACTTTCTTGTTTGCCTACTCTAGTTCTTTCTTCCTTGGTTCAGTCAAAGTGCGAAATGTGTCCTCGGTGTTGATGAAGTTATTAGCTTGATCCATAAACTCCCACAGTGTGGTGGGGGTCCTCTTGGCCAGCTCTGCCTCAAACTAGGACTGGGGCCACACTCACCCTAGAAGGGCCACTAGGGTGATCTTTTCGTCTTGATCCTCCACCATCATGCACTCCATATTGAACCTAGTTAGTTACGCTTTCAGGCTCCCATCCTCCCCTTGCTTGATGGTGAGAAGGTACATCGCGGGGCTACTTCTTCTTTTGCTTGCCATGAATTGTGTGAGGAATAGTTGGGCTAGTTCTCTAAAACTGTTTTACATCCAACAAAGACATGTAAGTGATCATAAGTAACATCCTTGCCAATCCAAACTCTATCTGGTACATCAAATTGTGGGAGACATGGTGTGAGATTAAGAACATGTACAACTATACTTAAAGCCTCACCCCAAAAAGATCTAGGCATTTGTGCCTGTGAAAGCAAACATCTCACTCTCTTAATCAATGTTTTGTTCATCCTTTCAGGTAAATTATTCAACTGAGGAGTCTTTAGAGTTGTCATTTGATGTCAAATACATTGCTGTCTACAATAGTCATCAAATGGGCTTGAATACTCTTCTCCGTTATCAGTTTGGATGCACTTCAGCTTCTTTCCAGTCTGCCTCTCAACTAAAGCCTAAAATTGTTTTAAACATTTCGAATACTCAATCTTTTCTTTTCAAAGTATAGACCCACGACTTTATTGAATGATAAGCTTTTAAAGTCACAAAATACAAGGAGCCACCAAGTGTTCTTGTCTTCATGGGACCACAAAGATCTAAATGCACGAGATCAAGTATACCTGACTTTCTTGAAGGAGGAGAACTTTTGAAGGAAACTCTATTCTACTTCCTTGCCAAATAGTGAGTACAATTTTTCAAAGATGCACTCTTCATTCCAGACATAAATTTCTTTTTAACCAATATTGCCAGGCCTTTCTTACTCATGTGGACAAGTCTCTTATGCCACAATTGTATCGTGAGCTCATTCTCTATAACATTAAGAATGCTATTGGAAAGCCTTGCATGTACGATGCATAAAGCTGAAACCTTCTTGCCTCTAGCCATAATCATAGTACCCCTTGTGAGCTTTCATTGCCCATTACAAAAGGTGTTGCAATACCCTTCATCATCAAGTTTATTTGTAGAAATCAAGTTCAAATGGATATCAGAACTGTGCTTTACATCTCTAAGAATGAGAATTGTGCCGTTATTTGTTTCCAAGCACACATCTCCAATGTCAATAATTTTAGCCAAGCTACCATTGTCTATCCTTACTGTGCCAAAGTCATCGAGTACAAAGTTTGTGAAGAAATCCTTTTGGGGTGTAGCATGAATGGAGGCACCACTATCAATCACCCAGCTAGTTTCATGAGAAGCAATATTTACAACATCATTATCATCATAAACAATGAAGACATCTCCAGTAGTAGTGGTGGCAACTTGATTATCATCCTTTTCATCAACGTTCTTATTCTCATTCCCTTTCTCCTTGTATTCTCTTTTCACTTTTTCGCAATATTTATTGATACGACCCTTCATGCCACAATGATAGCACTTAACATTAGCAAACCTATTTGACTTGCTTCTAACCTTATCTCTATTCTTTAGACCTATGCTTTCAGTCCTCCCCCTCTTTTTTGTAACCAAGACCTCTAACTATAAAGAGGAACGTTTTGATTTTCTTTTCATCTCTTCATTCAAAACACTGCTTTTCATTAGATCCATATTGATTACACCATTTGGGGCTGAGTTAGATAATGACATTTTAAATGTCTCCCAAGAGTCCGACAATATACCGAGCAAACACAATCCCTGTACCTCATCGTCGGAGTTGATACCCATTCCAGCCAATTGATTAATTATTCATTAGAATGTGTTCAACTGATCTATCAATGGAGTTCCATCTTGGAATCTCAGAGTTATCAAATGCTTGATTAAATAAATTTGATTATTTCCAGTCTACCGAGCATATAATTGTTCAAATTATTCTAGAGTGTAAGTGCATGTGTCTCTCCACTAATATGGTCCAAAACATTATCATCTACAAATTGCTTGATGTATCCACAAGCTTGTGGATGTTGCAAAGTCTATTCTTCGTCAGATTTATCTTCAGGCTTCTTAGAAGCAAACACCAATAAATGAAATTGCTTCATGAATAAAAGATCTTCCATTTTTCCTTTCTAAGTATGATAATTAGAACCATTCAAATTAACAATTCTACTCAAATTAACTTCCATTATTCAACATAAAATATTCAATGGTTATAACAAAAGTTTTAAAAATTGTACCATACCTGCTGCTATAGTCGATATTTACTGTTCCGGAATAGTAGCCAGCACAGGAGAGGTATGTGTTTCATACCGGGTCAAATACCGGCTGAAATTAAAGTATTTTTGTACTTAATGTAAAAATCCTTCTTTTTTCTTTGTAATTTTTACTCAAATTCTCACATATGAATTCTATTGTCTAAACTTTTTTTGATCCCCTTTTCTTGAGAACTAGAAATCAAATCCTTACTCTCATTTTCATGATGAAGATGAGTGATTATTTTTTTTAATAGTTAGATTGAGAACATTGAAGAATTATTGAGTTTTATAAATATGTGGTTTAACTTTTTAAGACTTGCATTGATGTTATTTTGAAATATAATTTATACATATATAATTAATTTATTTATATATAGACTATCCCGAAATGGTGTCATTATCGAAATATTTCGTTTTAATACCTTAACCGAAATGGTATTCAAAACTTTGGTTATGACCCCGCTTTGATACCACTTTAGAGTTGTCCCACATTAGTTGTAGGAGAAGTTGGTGGTCAATTTATAAATGTGAGAGAAAGCCTAAGACTTGAGCTAGCTTTTGAGGTTGAGATAGGTTTAAAACCACCCTACATCTCTCTCCCTCAACTAGTTTCACATTTCAAAAACTTTCTAATCCTCCTCTCTTAGGATTGCATCCTCCATAGTGCTGCATCCCTTTCTCCCTTGAAATTGTGCATCTCACCAATTAAATGCCCTCCTTTTCATGCATCTCCAATGTCGAGTCTCCAGGTGGCATAGATTTTCTTGTCAGATTTCAAGTCGAGATAGAGAGAGTCACCTGAGGTGGGGGTGCACCTGTTGAAAAATAAACTTAATTTAATTGTGTCTTTTGGTAGATTCTTGACCTGAAATGAAGGTTCATCTCGAAAGAAGTAATTCATATATTTAGAGATTCATGTACTTGGGTGTTTGCATACTAGGGAAGTTCATGTATTAGAGTAAATGCTAGGTGAATCTACAAGCCTATAAATACCCATGTATGCATTGACACAATGTAAGCCACTAACGAAATAATTGAGTTAGAGAAATTTCAGAAATAGTCTCTCTTCTCTTCTCTCAAGAATGGGATATCAGTTTTTTCTCCTCCAACAGCACCGTGAAGGCCTGACTTCGCACCCTGGGGGTTGGGAGTTGTAGAGCTATGCGTGCTCTATGGTAAAATTTTGGACAACACGATGTACAAATGGGTACTGAGCTTCAGACTCAGAAATTTCAAAAACTTTTAATAAATAACAATCGAGCTTCCTATTCCTTCGTGCCGCATCTCCTCTAGGTTTGTTTTTACACTGCCAAGCTCCTCCCAGTTGATCCCTATCATGAACCACAGAGTGGTGTTCCACGTCCCATGCAAGCTGTAGTGCCGTAGCCTTCCCGTTTCCAAACCACCATACACCATGTGGCCTACACGAAGCCTGTTGTGCACTCCAGCCTATGCAAAATCACACAAGACGATATTTAAGTGGTTCAGCAAATTGCCTACGTCCACTGGAGCCTATTTTACTGAATTTGTACGAGATTACAAAAAACTCTACAAATTCTCTTTCACATCTTCTCTTTTCTCTCTGTTTTCCCACACCCCTTCTGCACAACTGAGCTCTCATTTTTATAGGAGAGAGCAGCTTCAATCCCAGAGGAATTCGGTGCAGCAATTTGCTATAGATTTTGGGGGATCATTTGCTGAAGGAACTGTGGGTGGGTGGCGCCTAATACTCCAAAATAGAGAACGGTGTTGAGTTTGCAGGGGGTTGGTTTCACACTTAGGGTGGTTCAACAATCACCCCCTCTACTCAAGTGTGCCATACCAGTCTGTTTGTAAACTGATTCATTTTTCAAATGAACGCACCTCATTCTTTGACATGAGAGACTTCTGCTATCGAATATGCTCCAATGCACTGGAAGGTGCTCAGCAGTGTACAATACTGATCAAGTCCAAACGGTGTTGGAACTTGATCCCTGTGACGACTTTCGTCAACATATCTGCTGGATTATCTTCAGTGCCAATCTTCTGAAGTTTGATGTCCTCTTCTTCTAATATTTCACGTACAAAGTGAAATCAGAAATCTATATGTTTTGTTCGAGAGTGATATACTTGATTCTTGGCCAAATGAATTGCACTTTGACTGTCACAATAAATGGTAACCTCTTGCTGCTTAAAGCCCAAATCTGTTACCAATCCCTGTAACCAAATAGCTTCTTTCATGACTTCTGTTACAGCCATGGATTCAGCCTCAATGGATGATAGTGCAATTGTCGACTGTAAAGTTGATCGCCAACTAACTGGTCCTCCAACCATAGTGAACACATATCCAGTTGTCGATCGTCGTTTGTCAAGATCACCTGCATAGTCTGAGTCAACATATCCAGTTACTAGACTATCTTCACTCTTTTTAAATTTTAAACCAATATCTACGGTCCCTAAAATATACCGTAGAATCTACTTAGCCGCATGCCAATGAACCTTTTCAGGATTATGCATATAGCGACCAACTAAGTTAACGGCCTGAGAGATATCAGGTCGTGTCCACACCATGGCATACATTAAGCTTCCAACAATACTTGCATATGGGACATTCCTCATGTAGTTCCACTCTTCATCATCTTTAGGAGACTGCAATGCACTGAGCTTGAAATATGGGGCCATAGTCGATGTTGAAGCGTTGTAGTATTCTCTTCAAATACTGCTTCTGAGTAAGGTGAATTGTACCTTTCACCCTATCTCTGCTGATCTCCATCCCCAATATTCTCCATATTTCTCCCAGATGTTTCATTTCAAACTCATGACTTAACTGAGTTTTTAAGCTATTTATCTCTCCCTTGCTTTTACATGCAATTAACATATCATCTACATATAAAAGTAAATAAATGAAAGACCCATTTGCAAGTTTTTTGAAATACGCACAGTGATCGTATTGGCAACGAGTGTATTCAGATCCATCATAAAGCGGTCAAACTGCTTATACTATTGCCAAGGTGACTGCTTCAAGCCATAGAGAGACTTCTTCAGACTACATACCCGATTTTCTTTTCTAGTTTCCTTAAAACCTTCTGGTTGAGACAGATAAATCTCCTAATCCAGATCACTATGTAAGAAAGCTATTTTCACATCAAGCTGTGCTAACTCAAGATCATATTGTGCAACCAAAGCTAGCAATATCCGAATGGATGAATGTTTCACAATAGGAAAGAATACTTCACTGTAGTCAATTCCCTATTTCTGAGCATAGCCCTTGGCTACTAACCTAGCTTTGTATCACACTTCATTTTTAGCAGCTTGATCATCTATCTGATTGAAGATCTACTTACAGCCAATTGTCTTTTTTCCTTTTGGAAGCGGCACAAGCTCCCAAGTCTGGTTCTGGTGAAGAGACTGCATCTCTTCATTCATCACCTTTTTCCATTCAACTTGTTCAATGGACTGTATGGCTTCTCTGTAAGTGGTTAGGATCTCACCCCCTTCAGCTAGTAATGCATATGTCACATAGTCTGCAAGACGTGTCAGTACACGTTTCTCTCGTCTCGGTCTGTTGGTTGCAATTGATTCGGGTTGACATAGAGGTATTGTGACTGGACTATCAAGCTCATCTTGTCCGTGCTCTCCATTTGTTTCTCCAGAACCATTTTGAGTGGAAAACTCCACCTTTTGCGAATCACTAGGTGTTTCGCTATCATGGCTGCCTTCATTGGAATTTTTATGCTTATGTGACTTAAGCATCTCAAATTCGTTGAATGTAACATCTCTACTGATGATTACCCTTTTAGACTCTATGCACCAGAGTCTATACCCTTTTACACTAGTACTAAAGCTCAAGAATTTTGCTTTCTTGGCTCTAGGATCAAGCTTACTTTCTTTAGCATGATAGTAAGCAGGACATTCGAAAACGTGTAAAGAGTCATAATCAGTAGCATGTTTACCTCTCCACATTTCAGTGGGTGTCTTCTCATCATTGGCAGCTGTAGGTAGTCAGTTGATGAGGTGGTAGGCATATGTCACAGTTTCAGCCCAAAATTGTTTACTGAATCCAGCATTAAGTAACATACATCTCACTTTCTCTAGTAAAGTATGATTCATCTATTCTACCACACCGTTCTACTACGATGTACCTCGTACTGTGAAATGTCTAACAATTCCCTCTCTCCGGTATACTTCCATGAAGGGGTCTGAAGTGTACTTACCTCCATTATTAGATTTGAGCTGCTTGATCTTTCTGCTGGTCTGAGTTTCAACGATTTTCTTCCAATCAAGGAAGATTTTCAGCACTTCATCTATATTCTTCATTATATACACCCACACACGATAAGAATAATCATCCACAAAAGTTACAAACCAATGTTTACCTCCCAAAGATGCATTTTAGGTAGGTCCCCAAACATCGGAGTGTACATAGTCAAGTATCCCCTATGTATTATGTACAGCGGTTCCAAACTTGATCCGTTTTTGCTTCCCCAATACACAGTGTTCAAAGAAAGACAGTTTACCAGTCTTGGCACCTTTGAGTAAGCCTTACTTCACCAATGTTTGCAAAGATTTTTCTCCAGCGTGTCCCATACGCATATGCCAAAGACTGGTGGTGTCAGCATCAGTCTCATCTAGCTTCTCACACTTCTCACAGCATGTGGAAGCTCTTCTATCAACAGTACTTCCTTGCAATAAGTATAAGTTTTCTCACCTCAAGCCCTTCATTGCCACCTGAACTCCCATTAGTACTTTGAGAGTTTCGTCTTCAATGGTTATTCTGAATCCCTTTGAATCCAGAGATCCCAGTGAAATGAGATTCATCTGCAAGTCCAAAATGTACCGAACTTCTGTCGGAGTCTTGACGCTGCCATCGTGCAACTTTAACCAAATGCTACCTATTCCCCGAATCTTACAGGCACTGTCATTGTCCATAAGTACTACTCCACCCTCAATCTTTGTGAAGTCAGTAAACCAGTCCCGATTGGAACACATGTGATAGATACATCTGGAATCCATAATCCATTCATCGGAATGACAAATAGATGATGAATTTGTCAAGGCAAAATCCGAATCATCATCTATGTCCACGACATTGGCTATGATGGGTTGATTCTGCTGTTGTCCTTTCAGCTTGGAACAATCATTCTTCCAGTGTCCTTTGTTGTAACAAAAAGAATACTCTTCTCTGGCGAGCTTTCTTCCGACTGATGAACCACGTGATATGGTTCGGGTTTTCGATTGAAAACCTTTCTTCTTTCCGGGATACCTTGACTGTGGTCTCCCTCTTGCTGTTAGCACTTCACTTGATGTATCTTGTTGTACCTGCTTATCCTTTTTGCGGTACTCATTGCTAATTAAAGAACTAGATATATCTTCAAAACTAATCTTTTCCTTCCCATACAATAGAGTAGTAATTAAATGCTCATATGTATCAGGCAAGTACATATTGTAATTAAATGCTCATAGTAATTAAACGCCCAGAGCTACTGGCATTTTCAGAGCTCCTATCTCTTCCAGATCTTTCCATTTGAATTTAGAAAATTTAAATACAAAATTCCAAAATTCTTTTCCAACCATTTGTAATTTGGGGTCTAATTAAACAACATCTTGCTTCGAACATAGGAGTTGCTAAGAGTAAAATTCGAGAAAAAGAAGTGATTGTATGGGAAATACTTCAGGAAGTTATGCAGGGGCACCCCGTATTACTGAATCGAGCACCTACCCTGCATAGATTAGGCATACAGGCATTCCGACCCATTTTAGTGGAAGGGCGCGCTATTTGTTTACATCCATTAGTTTGTAAGGGATTCAATGCAGATTTTGATGGGGATCAAATGGCGGGTTTGAGTGGCATTTCACCCCTAACCATAACTCATCCGCTGATTCTTCAACATCAGTCGGTTCAGACCTCCACTTAGTTTCACCCAAGCTTCATCCTGGTCAAATAGTTGAAAAGCACTATTTGATTGTTGAAATCAGACTCCAAATGGCTTAGATCAAGCTCGACAAGAATCTGGAAAAACGGACGGTCCTAATCATCTGGCGCGTGAGATGCACGCGCTACAGTAGCGTCTGTGTGAGCATTTGGCGCATGTGGCACACGAGCCGCTTTTGTTGGGCGCATGTGGCGCGTGGGAGAGTGATCTGCACGCAAAGAAGACATCTAAGGTGTGTGGGCTTCACGCGTCTTCCTCCTTCTGGACGCGTAAGGGAGTGTGAGGCGTGTGGACTTCAACCTATTGTTGTGCACTCCGACCTTCGGGCATGTGGGCGTGCGTGGAGAGTGAGGTTCAGTCGTCTTCAACCTCCAGATGCGCGTCTGGCACATGGGTGCGCACTTCGATATTCTTGGGGCACGTGTGAGCTCCTCCGACCTCCATTTTCGATTCCGTTTGCGGCAATGGATTTCTGGACAGTGAGAACCAGAGCTCTAATACTAATTTTTGTGCACTTCGGCGTGTCCAAAATCACACAAGACGATATTTAAGTGGTTCAGCAAATTGCCTACGTCCACTAGAGCCTCTTTTACTAAATTTGTACGAGATTACAAAAAACTCTACAAATTCTCTCTCACGTCCTCTCTTTTCTCTCTGTTTTTCCACACCCCTTCTTCACAACTGAGCTCTCCCTTTTATAGGAGAGAGCAGCTTCAATTCCAGAGGAATTCGGTACAGCAATTTGCTGCAAATTTTGGGGCATCATTTGCTGCAGAAACTGTGGGTGGGTGGCGCCTAATACTCCAAAATAGAGAATGGTGCTAAGTTTTTAGGTGGTTTGTTTCACACTTAAGGTGGTTCAACAAAGCCATACCACCATAGGAATCATGCTCCCATCTCAGTCAACTGCGGTCCCTCACGGCCTTGCACCCTGCACCATCACAGAATCACCTAGCCCTTCTGTATGCCAAACACGAACCAAGAACCCAACAACCCCTGTTTTGCATGCATAAAAACAGAGCAGTATGATCAGCCACAGTTGCACTTAGCCCACCGTGTGCCACCCAACACTGTCGAGTTCTCTCCTACACGGCATTTTCTACCAGTCCACTATCGTGCTAACACGTAATCACAACACTCCCTTTGTTTTTCACACTCAAAACAGAGTAATATACTCCACCGTGTGCCAAAAACCACTGCATCTCACGAGCCCTTCCTCCTAGTCGCTCCTATGAGGAAAGGGCAACTGGGATCCTCACGCCACACTAGATCATCGCACGCCTCCTCTGTTAACTGTCATATGGTGAGCTTCTTTCTCCCTCATGTCGTGCTCAGTACTCTCTCTCTCTCTCTCTCTCTCTCTCTCTCTCTCTCTCTCTCTCTCTCTCTCTCTCTCTCTCTCTCTCTCTCTCTCTCATATCAGTGCTCAACCGCTTGCAACTTGATCGCCGTTATCCAGCCATAAGACACGGCCACTTGTTCTGCTGTTGCACCGTCCCTATCACAGTTGATCCAACCCCCCTCGGTGAGCCTAGTTTTACGTATGTTTGGTTTCTTTTCCATTTCAGAAATTTTGTTTGTAAATCCTTTTGTTTTAACTTCCCAATTTATGCTCTCTCTCTCCGAAAAGGTGGTGTGTTTTCTCTCTAAGTTTCTTGAAACTTAGAGGCTTCCTCTTGGACTCAGTCTGAAAGATACGTTATTGTTATAGTTTGCAGTAGTTCTCACACTTTAATTATCTGTATAGTGCTCAGAACAAGCCCGAGGTTCATGGCAAAGGAATTAACAAATCTATATGAGGGTCTCTGTCTCACGGAAGTAGAAAAACAAGAAGTTCTAATCCCACAAGAGGAAGTATCGCTGTTTGAAGAAAAGAGTAAGAGATGTCTAGCAGTGCTGGTGATAGCTGAATAGGAAGTGAATAAAAGGAGCCTTTCGAGCTACGATGAGTAAAGCTTGGCAAGTAACAGGACAAGTCTCTTTCAAAGATCTTGGGCAAAACAAATTTCTAGTAGAGTTCCAGAGTGCCATGGAGAAGACAAGGGTCCTTAAGAGTCGTCCATGGACCTTTGACAGGTTTTTAGTCAACATACAAGACTGTGAAGGTTGCCTAATGCCCAAAGACTTGTCTTTCACAAAGGAGAACTTCTGGATACAGCTTCATGACCTCCCATTTGCAAGAATGAATAAAACGATGAGGGAGAAACTGGGTGCGACAATGGGTGAAGTTCTTGCAGTGGATGTTGATGCAGGCGAACTAGCGTGAGGCAGAGACCTTAGGGAAAAATTCAAGTTGACATCACCAAAGCACTGTCAAGAGGCAGTTTTATCATCATAGGAACTCAACAATACTAGATCCCATTCAGATATGAACGTCTGCCTTTAATTTGTTTCAGTGTTGGGTTATCAAGCACCTTGGACCTTCGTGTCCAAATCCTTCGCTTGAAGAAAAATATAGGGAAGGAGAAGGAGCTCAATACGGTCAGTGATTACGAGCTAGCCCCCTAGCGAGAAGCAATCAGAATTATTCAAAAAAGAAAGATGAATCTGCAAACTCAGATGATGGGTGCCAAAACAACAATGAATCCAGTAAATTTGATAATGAAGAGCTGGCGCATGGTGCTAAAGGCAATAGTGTTGAGAAGTCTAATCACACTGACAGAGGTAGCTCAGGCACCAATATCTCTCAGAGCCCTTTCCTGAGGAAGGGCAACCCGCATGATGGTGCAGGAAGGCATGGGCAATCTGACTAGGCAACTTACCACCCTCATCCCCCATACTTACCCTGACATGCATATAGTAGCCCCAGACGAGTCTTGGATAACCTCTCCAGTTGTATCCACTATTGTTGTTTTAAATTCAGTAGGGTCTGATAGCCCGGTAAGGCAGGATACCACCTTCAGCTTACCCCTCTCAAAACTCCCCTCTTAAGCCTTCAAGAGGTGGCCCATCTAAATCAAGGCCCACTTGGAAGAGAAGGGCCAGAGGCCTAGGACTCTTAGCCCAACAAGAAGAGTATGATACACCTATGAGGGACATTAGTAAGGCTAAACAGAAAAGGAAAACTATAGATGCCTAGCCAAGACTCATCATGACCAGGAAACGATTTAAACAAGCTTGCATGGCAGTGGCTGCTAAGCAGCCCTGCCACTCCCCATGAAATACTTAGCATGGAACTGCCGAGGGCTTAGGAACCCTCGGACAGTTCAAGAGCTTCACCATATGGTGAAGGAGAAGAGGTCGGATGTCATTTTTCTAAGTGAGACCAAGTGTAAAAGAGATAGGATGAAATGGATCAGGATCAAATTGAACTTTGATCAAAGCTTCATTGTGGACTGTATTGGTAGAAGTGGTGGCCTTGCCTTCTTTTGGAAGAAAGAGGTGGAGGAAGAGTTGAATTCTTACTCAAATCACCACATCTCCTTGACTATACACCCTACTGTAGTGGAAAGAAGCAGTATCCTAACTGGTTTTTATGGACAACTAATAGCTGCTAGAAGGAAAGAGAGCTGGAGTTTAATTAGACTACTACAATCTCATATTCAGTGCCCATGGTTATGTTTGGGAGACTTTAATGAAATCCTCCTACAAGAGAAACAGTTTGGCTCCCATGCTAAACCATTTCAACAAATGGAGGCTTTCAGAACAGTTATTGAGGACTGTGGCCTGAAGGACTTAGGTTTCAATGGTGACAGTTATACCTAGAGTAATAGAAGAGAGGGTTCAGAATTCACTAAAGTCATGTTGGACAGAACATTTGTTAATAAGGATTGGCTGGATCTCAAGTACCATAACTCAATGCAAGTCTAACCAACTTAGTGCTCAGATCATAATCCCATTCTTGTTACATGCTCAAATTCTAATGCAGGTAAAGCCCATAGACCTCATATTTTTAGATACGAAGCAGCATGAGGTAAGAGGGAGGAATGCAACCTCATAGTTCAACAAGCTTGGCTTTTAAGCAGTCATCTCAGTCCTAAGACAATAGCCTCTCGAGAAGGGCTTAAGATTTGCAGTGAGAAGTTGAAAACCTGGAATAGGAAAGCCTTTCAAGAACATAACAAGAAGCTCTCAGATAAAAGAGAATGTCTAAGAAGGATGCAGGAAACTAATACAGGTCACAACAATGAACAGATCCAGCAAATTCAAGTAGAGATTGATAAACTGTTAGAGGATGAAGAATTAAAATGGAGACAAAGGGCAAAACAAGGATGGCTCTAAGAAGGAGATAGAAATACAAAGTACTTCCACCATTATGCTTCACACGGGAAACTGGTCAATACAATTAAGAGTGTAGCCAATGAGGAAGGCACTACATCTAACAATCAGGAGGAAATAAGTCTGGCATTTTAAGACTTCTATATGAACCTTTTTTCTACTTCTACTCCTAGAGGCAATGCAGCCTTACTTCAATCTTTTCAGCCTCGAATCTCATATGATATGAATAGGTCATTAACTAGACCTTATTCCAAAGAGGAGATTGAAAGAGCCATTTTTGAAATGATCCCATTAGGTTCACCAGGGCCAAATGGATTCCTAGCTCTATTCTACCACTAGCATTCGCCAACAGTTGGTAAAGGAGTCACTGAGGCAGTAATGGAACACCTGAACACAAGGAAGGGATTTAAAGACATTAACCATACCTTTATCTCCCTTATACCAAAGAAAAAAGCTCCCAAGCCTGTAACAGACTTTAGACCTATAAGTCTATGCAATGTCTTCTACAAGATCATTGCAAAAGTGGTAGCAAACAGACTAAAACTCATCCTTCCAAGTGTTATATCTTCAAACCAAAGTGTATTCGTGCCAGGAAGATTAATCTCTGACAATGTGGTTGCGGCTTATGAACTCCTGCACTTGATGAAGAACAGACTTAAAGGCAGATTTAATGGATATATGGCCCTCAAGCTCAACATGAGCAAAGCATATGAAAGAGTAGAGTGGAGCGTCTTACAAATAGCAATGCTTAAGATGGGTTTTGACAGAAGCTAGGTGCATTTGGTGATGGAATTTGTAACAACTGTTAGCAACTAAATCCTAGTAAATAGCATCCCTCAGCCAACCTTCAAACCAGCAAAAGGAATTTGGCAGGGTGACCCCCTCTCTCCCTATCTCTTCATCATCTGCTCAGAAATTCTAACCTATTGTCTGAACCAGGTAGAATCTCAAGGAGCAATAACAGGAATCCCAATGGCAAGAGGTGCCATGAGAGTTATTTATTTTTTGCAGATGACAGCCTTATTTTTTGTAAATCCAACCTAGAGGAATGGAGCAGACTGCATCATATTCTGACATCATTTGAACTGGCATCTGGACAGTGCCTCAACCTTGAAAAGACCTCCATCTTCTTCAGCAGCAACACTAAGCCAGACACTCAACTCTCCATTCTAGAGCTAGCAGGCATCAAAGCTACAGGAGCCTTTGACAAGTATTTGGGTCTACCATCTTATGTTGGTAGAAACAAACAAAAAGCCTTCAGTTCATTACTTGATAGAGTCAAAGGCAAGATTTCAAATTGGAGAATCAACATGCTGTCTTAAGGAGCCCATTCCAACATATAGCATGGGTATATTTCTCTTGCCTAAAGTCATCTTAAGAAGGCTTAACCAACTCCTACAATCTTTCCGATGAGGCCAAAAGGAAAACAAATCCAAAATCCATTGGATTAATTGGAAGACCATAGAAAAATCTAAGAGCAAATGAGGATTGAGATTTAGGGACTTCGAACAGTTCAATCTTGCTTTACTTGCAAAGCAAGGATGGAGACTCATACAAAACCAAAACTCTCTTGCTGCTCAAGTTCTTAAAGCTAAATATTTTTCCAATTCAAATTTTCTCACAGTCATGAAGAGAGTCTCAGATTCCTATGTATGGAGAAGCTTCCTTGCAGCCAGGCATGTTCTTGAAGAAGGTCTGTAATGGAAAGTAGGCAATGGCCAAAAAATAAAGATCTGGCTTGACAAATGGATACGAAGGCCATCTTCCTATATGGTACAATCCCCTGTGAGCATATTAGACAAGGAGGCTTCAGTAGATCAACTTATCAACCCAGATACCATGTAATGGAACCTCTCCCTAATCCACTCTATCTTTTTAGAAGATGAGGCAAAGTTAATCTGCAACATGCCTATTAGTCCCTGCAGAAACCAAGATGTTCTATCTTGGAGGTGTTCAAATACTGGAAAGTTTTCTGTAAGAAATGCATACTACTTGTAGGGTACTATAAAGGAGGATAGCATAGGACAACCCTCTACGCAGAACCCTGGATCAAAATTATGGGATAGGCTGTGGAACCTCAAAATTTCCAATGGAACAAAATCCTTTCTATGGAGAGCAGCAAAGGAGTCACTTCCAACTAACCTCAACCTAAGAAAAAAGAAGGTGGTGAGATCCCCTTTATGTCCCGTTTACCTCAGTGAAGATGAAACAGTTTCCCATGCATTATGGTCCTGTAGGGCAGCTCAAGATGTATGGTATTTAAGCTCGAGGAAACTATAGAAACTGAGTATCTATACAGAGTCCTTCAGAGAGCTTCTTGAATCGATGCTGGATCTACTACCCTCAGAAGATGTGTGTGAAATGCCAATAACAGCTAAACACTTGTGGCATAGAAGGAATTGCTTAGTGTTTGAGAACTCGTTTACTTCACCATCTAAACTCTCCAAAAAGATCCAAGCAGAGATGGCACTTATTAGATCAGAAATTGATCTCAGAACAAAGAAGCAGGCGAAACAAGACCTGAGTCCTCAACACCAGGGATGTGCAAAAAAATCACAGAACGGTCCGTCCGAATGGACCAACCCAACCCGAATGCTAAATACAGTTTAAACTAATGTTCGGGTTAAACCCGTGAAATACTGGTTTCAACCCAAGCAACCCGCCTAAAGTCATTTCTACGAGGAAGAGATCAAAGATGGCGGCCTCAACACTTTTTAACGATTTTTTTCTCTGATTTTACACAAAGAAACGTCTGATGATTTCCTTTAGAAGCTCAGCCTCAACACTTTTTAATGATTTTTTTCTCTGATTTCGCACAAAGAAGTGTAGGTTCTGATGATTTCATTCAGAAACTCAGCCTCAACACTTTTTAACGATTTTTTTCTCTGATTTCGCACAAAGAAGCATAGGTTCTGATGATTTCCTTCAGAAGCTCAGCCTCAACACTTTTTAATGATTTTTTTTCTCTGATTTCGCACAAATAAGCGTGGGTTTTGATTTTTAACGATTTTCGTTTATGTTTCTCTAACCATTTTGCTGAGTCTCTAGTTACAGGCTCGCACGGGACCTTCTGTACATGCGCAATACCTTAAAATCAAGCACAAATCCAAATGAGGATAACACATACTGAAATGCAGCAATTAGCAATTGCCAATAACACACCGGCCAGGGTATTCTATACAGATTTTTCAGGAAATGTTTGCAAAAGAGTTCCCTGCAATTGGCAACAAGTCGCGAGGTCCATTTCCTTGGATTATGATGCCAGGCACCTTACAACCCAATTGCAGCTTCAAAGTCGAACAAATCCAAAACGTAATACTAACCTAACATCTGCCCATCACCGTAGAAGTAAATGATCGTAGCCGCCACTAAAGGAGAGAGACAACCTCTGATGCCTGATGGGCCTGGGAAGTCGGGTTGACCCGACCTGAAATGGTCGAAGCCGAATTGATGTTTCTTCTTGACGGGTTGGGTCAGATCGGGTCCAAACCCAGTACGGGTTGACCGGGTTGCAGCCCTACTCAACACTAGACACCTCCCCCCTTAGGAGTCTACAAAGTAAACTGGGATGTTGCAATAGATAAGGTAAATTCTAAGGTAGGAATTGGGGTTGTAATTTGAGACTCTAAGGGCCTTGTGATAGCTACTCTATGGTCAAGCAAAACTATGAACCCGGATCCCATTCTTGGGGAAGCAGCTGCTGCTCTCCGAGCTACATCACTCTGTGCTAAGCTGGGGCTTAACTACATCCTGCTGGAAGGTGACTCGTTAAAGGTATTCAAGGCAATGCAACACTCAGAAGAATGTTGGACTTCAGCTGGCCTCATGATCAGAGATATGAAACATCTCCCCCCCTAAATTTAGTAGTTGGTCCATTAAACACATACCAAGGAAGGGCAATGGCATTGCTCACGATTTGGCCAAGCATGCTTTGTCATGTCTGGATGAATGTATTTTGATGGAGGATTATTCTCTTTGTATTCAAAACTTGTTTCAATGAATGAATGAATGATCTACCTTTCAAAAAAAAAAAAACTTCCCAATTTATTTTCCTAAAACATCCTTTTAGGTGAGTTTTTATAGTTATACGTCGAGTGCTCATTTTATAGAGTTTTTAACTTTTATTTATTTATTTGTTTATTTTTAAGTATATAGCTTATAAAGCAAATAAATATAGAACTAAATTATATTATTTAGCCATATATATATATTAAATATGAATTTTTGAAGCGTACAGTAAGTACAAAATTTTATTTTGAATCCTTTTAAGAGAATACTTTTTTTTTTTAATTTAACCAAAATTATGTTGTTCTACTTTTCTACTTATAATGATTTTCATATTTTATATTACTTTAGTCAAAGATTAAGTTGGATATTGAGGAATTTAGAAAGTATTGATATTTTTGGGCTAAGAGAAATTTAAGTTTTTGAGGAATTCAAATAGACGATTTGAGTATTTTGGGTGTGACTACAAGTTATGTGTTCAATTGGAAATTTATTCAAGTTATATGATTTTCTATAGGTGACGATTGATTATTTGTTGAGCACATTGTTAAGGAAATTTTTGAAAAGTTAAGAAGTTCAGGTAAGCAGGATTTCGATGCTAGACTTTGCATAAAAGAAATAAACTGAGGTTGATTTTGAAAAAGTATGCATGTTTTGTTATGAAAAAAATTTTGAAACACCTCAGTTAGTTGTTTTGCATTACTCATGAAATTTTGTATAAGAATAAAGTATTTTTCTGACATGATTGGTGTAGACATGAGTTATATTGACATTTTATTTTTAAACTGTGCAAAAGAGAGTGAATATGAAATTTTGTGCATAAATTATATTTTTATGATCTGATTCTGTTCTGTTCTGAAAATATTTTGTACTTCGATATGATATGATATGATTTATGAAAACCTTTGGTATGACATTCTGTTTCTATTTCTGTTCTGTTCTGACCTTACTACGGGTGTAAAACTGTGGTCTTTGTTTGGATTGATACCAACTTTTCTATTTCCGATGCACCCACTTTGGAAGCAAAATGGTTTTCGGGCGTGGTCTTTCCTGCGTGCACACTCGGGGCTTCAAGAATAATAAAAGGAAGATTCACATTTTATTTCTACTCGGTTGGCCGCCGGGATTTCCACAACCTTATTACGGGGGTTAAACATGGAATTTTGTTCCGATGTGATGTTTCAGTTATGTTGTGCCAAATGAATTTTGAATAAGAATATTTTTCTAAAACCCACTCTAATATTTTTAATAACATGTTCTGATTTTGCATTCTAAAAGTAAAACCATTTTGTTTTACATTTTGAATTCTATAAATAATCATGTTTGCACACTAGTATATGTCTGCTTACTGAGTTGTTGATAACTCATTCCTTATCTTCAAATATTTTTCAGATACTTTTGATGATTCAGCTGGAGAACAAGAGTAGAAAGTTCTAGTAAGGTGTAATGATCGTAGTGGAATAAGTACTCGAGGGTACAAGTGCTTATTTGAGAGTAGTATTTAGTAAATTGATTTATTTTTTTATATGTTGATTTGATGAGTCAATGATATTTTCGGGTCTTTGGAGAGTTTTTAATTTATGTTATTCAGAATTTCTTTGTAGTCTCTATGAAGGAACATGAATATTTGGGTTGAGTGAATAAATTAATATTTTAAGGAGTTTTCTGAATTTTATAGTTTTGATATTGAAGTTGACATTAAGTAATAAGAGCTAACTCTCCAGACCTCTGGAACCGGGCGTTACACATCTAAGTATAGAACAACAATGTTAAATTTCATAGCTTGTTAACAACTCATGTGCAGGGGTAAGTACTATTCTTGAAAGAGCAAGTAGTCATGTTTCCATTAGTACTTTTCTTCAGGGCCGGCCCCATATGTCCGCAATATTTAATATATACATATATATATTATGTTATTTTATATATATATATATATATATTGTTTGGTGTATGTAGTGTTTCTCCTATAATTTTCATCATGTATGACTAGGACGTTGTTTGGTGTCTTTGCAGTGCAATCCACCATGAATATATCGAGGATTCTGTTTATGTTGTTCTGCAGTTGGCTTTTAATCACCACTGGTACTAGTGTTTCTAAAAGACCCGATGTTGTCAACATTGGGGCTATTTTGTCCTTCAATTCTTCCATTGGCAAAGTGGCAAAAGTTGCGCTAGAAGCTGCAGTAGAAGATGTCAACTCCAATCCAGTTGTTCTAAGTGGAACAAAGCTGAAACTCTTGATGCAGGATACAAAATTATCTAGCGGATTTCTCGGAATTGTCGAGGGTACATCCTCTGTAAAATTTCTTGCACGTTTGTTAATTCCACTAGTCAAATTATAGAATCTTATATAGACTTCAATTTTTTCTTTTTTTTTTCCCTTCACAGCTTTACGGTTTATGGAGAATGATACAGTGGCCATAATTGGTCCCCAGCACTCAGTAATGGCTCATGTAGTTTCACATATTGCGAATGAGCTCCAAGTCCCTCTATTATCCTTTGCAGCAACTGACCCCACTCTGAATTCACTTCAGTTCCCTTACTTTGTTCGAACAACGCAAAGTGATCTCTTCCAAATGGCTACAGTTGCAGATATTGTACGATACTACGAATGGCAAGATGTCATAGCAATCTATGTTGATGATGATCATGGCAGGAATGGGGTTGTTGCATTGGGAGACAAGCTAGCTGATAATCGCTGTAAAATCTCATACAAAGCACCTATGAACCCCAAACTAAGCCGGGAAGACATCACCAAGACACTGGTTAAGGTGGCTTTGATGGAGTCTCGGGTTATTATCCTCCACATTTATGCTACCTGGGGTCTCGAGGTACTTGATGTGGCATTGAATATGGGAATGATGGGAAGTGGATATGTGTGGATAACTACTGATTGGCTCTCTACCATACTTGACACAGAATCTTCACTCCCATTAGATGCTATGGAAAGTACTCAAGGCGTTCTTACGTTGCGTATGCACACTCCGGATTCAGAACTCAAAATGAAATTTTTTTCTAGATGGAGCAACTTAACTGCTGCAAAGTCGGATAATGGTCTTTTTGGACTAAATAGTTATGGTCTTTATGCCTACGACACTGTCATGCTTCTTGCGCAGGCACTTGACGCATTCTTAAATCAGAGGGAGAACATTTCATTTTCAAATGATCCGAGTTTAAGCGAGTTTCGTGGAGGGAACTTGCATTTTGATAATATGAGCATCTTTGATGAAGGGAATCATTTGCTTAATAGCATTTTGCAGGTTAACATAACTGGCGTTACAGGCCAAATCAAGTTCACTTCAAATGGGAATCTCATGCATCCGGCTTATGAAGTCATCAATGTCGTTGGCAAAGGGATGAGGACAATCGGTTATTGGTCCAATTCTTCCCGTTTATCTGCTGTGCCTCCAGAAAACCTCAACACAGGAACCACTTCCGATCATCTTTATGGTGTACTATGGCCTGGACAGACAACCCAAAAGCCTCGTGGGTGGGTATTCTCAAGCAACGGAAGGCAACTACGAGTTGGAGTACCAAACCTTGTCAGTTTCCATCAATTTGTCTTACGAGTTGGTAGCTCAGATATCTTTCAAGGATATTGCATTGATGTATTCAAAGCTGCAGTTGAATTATTGCCATATGCGCTCCCGTATAAATTTATTCCATTCGGAGATGGACATAGCAATCCAATAAAGAAGGATCTTCTGTACAAGATCACAACGGGGGTAATTAGTACGATCAGTTTCGAAGTTTATTACACTTGGTAAAGTTTTACCTTTTTTATACTCCTCGTTCACTGGTTTTCATCTTGCATGTACGTAGGAATTTGATGCGGCAGTTGGCGACATTACAATTACCACCAATCGGACAAAGATGGTAGATTTTACACAGCCATACATTGAGTCCGGGCTAGTCGTAGTTGCCCCAGTTCGGAAGTTGAACTCTAGTGCTTGGGCTTTTCTGAGACCATTTACTCCAACGATGTGGGGCGTCACAGGTATATTTTTCCTTGTTGTTGGAGCAGTTGTTTGGGTTTTGGAGCGCAGGACAAATGATGATTTCCAGGGTCATCCTAGAAAACAATTTGTCACGACCGTATGGTGAGTCCCCAACAAATATTACATTTCTTTAACTACTGCTTTGGGCTCCGTAGATCCTCATGTACTGTTCTTAATTTTTAATTTAATTCCTTTATTTTGCCCCAATATATGTATATTGATCTTTAATCTTGATCTCATCCCCTAGCTAGCTAATTGCTAATTATCTCGGGCATCACTTAATTTGCAGGTTTAGCTTTTCAACCATGTTTTTTACTCACAGTAAGTCAAATCTTCTAGCTTATCTTCACTAATTAATTACAGATTTAGAGTTATAGAGCATCTTATAGCACAAGAATTTACTCCAATATTGCTCCTTATAAACTTCCTGCTTTACATAGGAGAAAAGGTTGACAGCACCCTCGGTCGGTTAGTGCTTATCATATGGCTATTTGCGGTTCTCATACTGAATTCGAGTTACACTGCAAGTCTGACCTCAATCCTTACGGTGGAACAGCTTTCTTCCCCCATCAAAGGGATCGAAAGTTTAGCAACAAGCAATGATCCCATTGGTTACCAGAATGGTACGTTTATTGACAGTTATTTAACAGAAGAGTACCACATACAGAAGTCCAGACTTGTTCCTCTCAACTCGGAAGAAGGATATGAGAAAGCCTTGAAGGATGGTCCTCAGAAGGGTGGGGTCTCTGCAATTGTTGACATGCGTGCACGTTTGGAGTTCTTCCTGTCCACCAGATGCGAGTTTAGCATAGTAGGTCAAGAGTTCACCAAAATGGGGTGGGGTTTTGTGAGTATCTTTCCTTTTGATCTCATTAATTTTTTTCTGACTTTAGTGGGATAAAAAAATATCTCGTTGTGAAATGCTTTTGTGGTTCGTTCGCTGACCAGTATACGAATGCGAACCAAATGAAACATAGAAAGGGCATCCTCCATCTTAATTAGCATTTGTGCATGATCACACCTTTGAAACAACACTGAGGAGAAAATCATGTCTATGCATCTTTTCTTGCTCATCTATGATTCTTTTTAAGGCATTCAACATTAGTGCATTCTTATGCGGTCAGAACTTAGCTATATATATATATATATAAATATACATATTTAATTTTGTTGGGACTGCTCTACTTGAGATTGATTAGAGATGGATAGCATACAAGATTTGATATACATTTCTGATTGAATAGGCCTTTCCAAGGGAGTCGCCACTGGCCGTTGACCTGTCAACAGCCATCTTGAAACTGTCTGAGAATGGGGAATTACAAAATATTCATGACAAGTGGCTTACAAGAAAAGCTTGCAGCTTAGAAGGTGCAAAGCAAGACGTAGATCGCCTTCCGCTTAAAAGCTTCTGGGGACTCTTTCTACTCTGTGGGTCAGCTTGCTTGATTGCTCTGCTTTTGTATATCATCAAGATGGTCCGCCAGTACATGAGGCGTTCTGGGCAGAGCTCACAATCGCAATCTGCACCAATTCAATCATTTCTGGCTTTTGTTAAAGAAAAAGAAGAGGATGATAATAGAATGGAATTAGAGGATGGACAAAGCGGGTCCAAGAGAAGGCGAAGGAAGATAGTCTCAAATGGAAGAGTGCGTAAATTAGATGAATCTGTAAACGATTCTGATCATGCTTCTGTTTGTAGTGGCATTGTGAATGAGGTCCACCGCGTAGTGTGATTACGATGGTAGGCCTGCCTCGTACTTACATCGAATTGTGATCGAGTCTACGACGTGGACGTGAACTTTCATTTATAAATTAATGGCTGCTGATGTTAATTATTATGTTATTATTTAGAGTGATCGAACGTACGTATAATGGTAGCAATTATACATATATATATATATATAATTTATATATATACACATATATACATATATGTATATATATAATTGCTACCATTACATGACTCATGTACGTCTAGGCCCAAAAGTAAAAGATCAAATTCTAGCTAGCCTACGAATTGCATGCATGCACTTGATGATCATGAGTCCAATTTACGTTAGATATATCGATCTTAACTGATCAGCGTACGTGTAAATGGTTTATTTATGTAGGCTGCAAATTTATAATTTTGGTAATTTGCAAATAAAAGAGAGGATGAGATGGATTAATTAATTCATGCGGTGATCAATATTATGTAAGAATTTCTTATCACTTAATTTCCTTTTTAACATCGATCACACGTACGTACCTACATTAATTTTCACCTAGCTAGCTAATTGATTGGTACTTGCTTAATCCTTTAATTATTAGGAACCGATGATGGCGATATTGATGACTTGGGTGTTTCCGTTCTTCCAATATAGAATATCACAACAACTCATCATGAAAGCATATAAACTGCATGCAGGGCACGTTTTGCTATATCTGCTGATCATGATTCATTGCTATTAATTGAAGTAATCATAAATGGTTACATATATGCATATATATATATCAGCTTGTTGCATGCATCATGTAACGCCCTGGTCCCGGGTGAGTTGGAGAGTTGCTCCTAGTTACTTAAAATTATATCTCAATCATAAGTATAGTCATAGATTCCAAATTTTCAATAACTCATATAACTCACACCGCTTTAAGATAAACTACTCCAATATCATTAATCTAAACACAACAAAATCTCAAAATAAATATCAACATTCCAAAATACCAATTCGATAGAGCACAAAAATATTGAATAAAATCTCCAATAGACAAAGTACCATCTTTGTACTTAATCCACTATGCTCACGTAACCTTATACATGCTTTCTAGTCTTGATCCTCAACTAAAAACAACCAAAATGTTTGAAAATATTGTAGATATAAGGAGTAAGTTATTAACAACTCAGTAAGTAGAGAATATATAATAATATGCAAACATGAGCCCTTTCATATCATATCATATACCATGTCTAACCTCCATGGTAAGGTTGTTTTATCCCCAGTGGCTAAAACTAGGTAATATCAGAATGTGAAACTTTTTCTTATTTATTCTCAGAACCTCGAGTGTACACACATGAAAGAACACGCAGAAAAATCAATTTGTTTCTGAAGTGGGTGCACTCATATCAAAAATATTGGTACCAACCATATAACAAAATAAAAATCATCATATCAAAACTAGGATCAGAATCAAAAAGTCATGCTAAATATTATTGAGATGCCATATCATATCAAATAGAGTACTGAACATTTTCATATCATTTTCACATATTTAAAATAGATTAAAGTACCTTCATATAACATTTAAAGAAATTCACAAATTTCACATTCGCTCTTTTGCACATTTCAGAAACAATATGTCAAAGCATTGTTCATGTCTACACTAGTCATGTTAGAAAACACTTTTTATTTGATACAGATTTCATGAAAAATGCAAAACACATAACTAGGGTTTTTTTTCATATCTCTTTTCAAAACAATGATACACATTTCTAAAACAATCAATCTCAATTTATTTTCTTTTTATGCCTTTCTTTTTATGCAAAGGCATTTTATTGTTAGCTTCTCTGAATTTTTTCACCATAGTGCCAATCAGATATCAATTGTCACCTATAAATAGGTATGTAACTTGCATCAATTTCCAACCATGCATGACTCTTTAATTAACCACGTACTTTAAAATTAAGAATCTAAAATGCCTAAGTAAACTATATATCCTAAACATAAAATATATTTTCAGCCTAGCTCACTTCAAAATATTATTTTGGTGTTTTGTCACAATTAAAATCAGTTCAACTTAAAAAATCTAACTCATCAGTAAAATCAGCATGCTTAAGATATTTTATGAATATATATTAAATAACACTAAAAACTCGTTTCATAAAATAGACTTACTCGTAATTAAAGTGTTAAGATTAAATTTTACTTTTATTATTTACTACAAACTTTTAGTTTTAAAACTAATACTTAGTAATATAATTTAAACTAAGTATTTGATGCCTGACAGAATAGAGATTATTCTGCAGACTAGTTTCAACAAATGATTAACATAGAAAATATAAGAGATTCACCCAAAAATGCAGAGAAAACTTTGAAAATTATTGATTAATAGTAAAATTTGAAATTATTTTAAGAAGCCCACAAGCCTGACTTAAATAGCTACAAAATTTAAAATTATGAAGATTTTTTCAAAAATAGAAAAATCTAAATTATTGTATGAGAAATAAATAAACAAAAATCCTATAAAAAATTTGGTCAAAATTGAAATCAAAATCATTTCTAAATTTGAAACCAAATGTTTACTAACAATGTAAGAATGAGTATAAATATATGATTTGGAGAAAAACAACTTATACCGTAAATATATATGATTTGGGGGAAAATAATTGATATTATTCTAAAATGATTTGGGTGAAAATAACTTGTACCCCATATTAATTTGGATTTGCACTAGTATTTTATGTAAAAATTCAGAGATTTCCAAATGAAACCACAACTAGTACGTCCCAGGTAAAAATTAAGTCAAACTTAAAACATGTTGCATGTGAAAAGAGAGTCAAAATGGCTACTGCAATAACCTACACACCAAGGCTAATAATGTAAATGAGCATTCCATGTGAATATACTCATAGAACACTAAATGGCAGCCTTACTTGTGGAATAAAATGGTTGTGCAACAAACAGAAGTTCCATCCTCGCTGTGAGAGCAGGGGACACGCAACTGAACAGGGGGTTAGGCCGAGATGAAATCACAGTGACATCCTCCGTGGCACATGGTGGAGGTTCACATAGAGAGAGAGAGAGAGAGAGAGAGAGAGAGAGAGAGAGAGAGAGAGAGAGTTTACGTCGAGAAAGTGGAAGGGGCTTATGTTGCCATGGTGCAACGCAGCGGTTGCACAAGGTAGAGCTGAGCAGTTTGAAGAGGCTGAGCATGGAAGGGAGGCCCACGGTGGTCTAGGTTTGTTTATGGCTTCATGGTTGTACTCGGTGTAATTGCTTGGTGGTCATCATTGGCATATGTTGGGTGGCCTTCTAGGTGGTTGCCAAGTTTTGTGTCTCACGTCAGTGGCGTTCGGTGCACTTTGATAAGGTTTGAAATCTACCTTGCTTTACGATGGTGAATTGTATTACCATATATTTATTGTTTACAAATTGTATATCTTTAATACAAATAAATGAATTTACAATGGAAAGGAAACAATGCATAAATTAATCTCCCACAATCAAGGTAGTCAACTTTGGCATATATGGGAAGACTTTGATTGAGGAGTGATATCCTCAACACCCCCTACAAGCTGAGCGTCGGATTAGGTCGGACGTGGAGCTTGGATTGAAAGAACTTAAATAGTGGACGAGGAACACTCTTGGTAAAAATGTTAGCAACCTGTAAATGAGATAGGACATGTTGTATACGGAGTTTACCCGCGACAACAAGTTCACCGAGAAATTGGTAGTCTAATTCAACATGCTTAACCTGCTTCTATGAAAATGGACTGGAGCTCAAAAAAATTTCACTTTTGTTGTCACATAAGAGAAGAGGCTACTGTGGGATGGGTATCTAAAGGTCACGTAGGAGATGTGTGAGCCAAATGAGTTTGGCAGCGGTGGAGGCAAGCGCACAATACTCAGATTTACAACTGGAATGAGAGACAGTTGACTATTTCTTAACACTCCAGGAAACCAAATTATCACCAATGCAAATAGAGTAACCAGAGGTTGAACGACGAGAATAAGGGCAACCAGCCCAATCAACATCAGAATATGCAACGACAGCACCAAGAGAGGAGGATGGGCAAAAAGTTAAGCCAAAATGAAGGGTGCCTTTAACATAGCAAAGGATACGGTTAACAGCCATAAAGTGATCATCAGTTGGAGCATGCAAAAATTGACTGACAAAGCTTACAGTAAGAGCAATATCAGGACGCGTGATGGTCAAATACTACAATGCACCAACGTGAAGGCTTGCAGTTTTCCTTGAGGAACCGAAGGTGGCTTACTCATCTGTGGGTTGGCAACAGTGATGGTAGCCCTTGGTGGAGGTGCTACAGCTTAGGATGTGTAACAATTTGGGGTGGCCTGCTGGACATGCATGGACGCTGGTGTTTCGTGCTATAGAGGTTGAGGGAGGCAGGTTGATGATGGTGGTTACGGTGGTTGGGCATGGTTGGACTTGATGGTTTACACTTGGATGTGTGAGTGGCAGCAGAAGTGCAACGTCTAATAACACTAAGACATGGCTTGTGGCTAGAGGTGTTGCTAAACTTCACCACTTACGACAGTGAGGTTGTGGTGGCTGCTTGTTTTCGTCTGGCTAGAACAAGGCTTGCTGTGTGGGAAGGGTTGATGCTTGGAGAAAGAATCTCACGATGTGGAGGAGAAACTGAAATGGTTGGTTGCAGTAAAGGGAGAGAGAGAGAGAGAGAGAGAGAGAGAGAGAGAGAGAGAGAGAGAGAGAGCAAGCCATTGAGAGAAATGAGATGCACGGAGTGAGGGAAAATAAGGGAACATGTGAAACTGATTACAAGGAAGGGAGAAAAGAATCATCGGCTTAGGGAAACTTTGAGTGGGGGTGACTAAAGTCTAAAGGCTAAATGGTGCATTTAACACCTTTTCACCCACCTCTCCTTAGGGCTAATAGCTTAAACAAGAGTTGGCTTCAACAGCCTTGGCCTCATGGCTGGGTGCTACACATCATTTTGTAACTTTAAATTAGGAATTCATACTCTAAGGCATGGTTTGGTTAGCCAATACAGGTGAAAATATGTCATCTAGATATGTATGGTAAATACAATATTTCATTTCTTAAGTTTTGAACTTCCTCTCTAGGTCCCACCCTAAACGGGTTTGCTTTACAAGATCCATAAAATCGTGTTGTCTTCTCTTAAGACAAGTAATTTTTCCTTTAACTTGTTTAGAATTGAAATTATTTGGCCCAATTGTAGATAGCCATTCAACAAGCCTTACATGGTTTCTATTTGTGATCTTCCCTCCTCCTAGTCTATCCATCAACTTTTCTTGGTACAACATCTCAATCAGGATATCCTCCAATCCATCACTCCACAAGTCCTGATCACAAATCAACTTGACCGGTTCATCCATATGGTGCTAATATACTCTCAAATGCAACTTTTGAAACCAAACGTTTGAAATGTGAGCCGAATTCCACATGCATTCACATTATATAGCAGATAAGGCAAATATTAAAACAACTTTATTTTCAAGACACATTGACATGAATATACAAGGTAAGGAATAAACAATATCCAAATTAACATAGAAAAACATAAGGTCGTACTGAGATATGAGGATGTCATACCTGTCAAGATGATAAAGATGATGATAAGTTTAAGTACTAATAACGCTACAACAAGAAATGAAATAAGTCAGCCATCCACCTAAACAAAAAGCAAACAAAAAATGCACACATATAGCAGTGAATCTTTTTTCAATCACATCAAATAAAAAACGCCAAGACCATGGTTGAAATCTATAAACTTATGTAATTTGGTTCTGAGTTAAATTTGTTTGCATTATGTTTTTAAAGGCATCATTCTTTGGTGGACATTCAAGCACCAAGTTTGACAAATCTATCAAGTGATTACTATGTGTGCATGTGTATAGAAAAACTGATAATAAAACTGGTAGAACTCTCAGAGCAAAATTAGGTGAAACATCAAAGTCACCTTTTTAGGAAGATGGAGGGCTTTTTAATTGTGCTTTTTTGTGTTTTGTATTGTTGAAACTAGGCAAATAATTGTTAGAAAAGTTTTTGGGAGAAATAATTTTTTTGAGATTAAATATGTTTGGATTTAAATTGAAAAATTTTTGTGCTTCTTTGTATCCAAATATGCCAAGTTCCATCAAATTGAAAAGCTAATGGACTTGTTTTATCTGATGGAGATACGTACTAACTCAACCCACAAATGGGATCCCGTAAAAAATAAAACAAACATACTTTAAATATCTAAAATAGTTTCACATAATACGTGAAGATCCAAATTCTTTTTTCATTTGCTCTAGTAGGCTTGTAAGTAGGGGTGGCAATATGTTACACGACCCGTTAACCCAACACGAACACGACACGATAATAGCAGGTTAGGGTTTAGTCTTAACGGGTTCAGGTCAAAACGGGTTGACCCGTTAAGATGCGATTGCTTAACGAATTGATAATGGGTCAACCTGTTATGACACATTATAACCAGTTATGACACGTTAATAAAGTTAAAGTTACAATTATATCCTTATACTTATAAGTAAAATTGTTAGAATTTTAATATCGATATTTTTATTGTTTGGATTGTAATTTTGGACTTGTATTTAGCTTTATAATTTTTATAAATATTGTGATTTTAAATTTATATAAAATTATGCTAAATTTAATTAGGTCAAACTGGTTAATTTCAGACCCTTTTAACCTATTTAAATAAATAGTTTGAAACGGGTCGTATTATGTCGTATTAACTTATTTCGTAATATTCATTAATGGGTCAAAACGGGTTGACACAACATAACTGTTAACGGGTCGTGTTAGGGTTTGAGATTTTGATACGATAAACTTAACGGGTCGGGTTATGGTTGAGCTATATAGTATAATATACATGCTTTGATACGACATGAACACAACCCGTTAATAGGATTTGACACCCCTACTTGTAAGTATGTGACATTGACTAATTTGAAAATGAAGTGGTAAAGGAGCAAAGCCCATAAATATGAACACTACCAAAAACACAAGTACCTTTGATTATTGCAATGTAGAGACATATACATTGTGTGCTGTTGATACTTTCTTAGGGGACATATCAGGGAGAGAAGTTAACCCGTGTCTCAAAGAAAAATTTATTCTCTTCCACTCAGAATGTGTTGAAAAGTCAAATTTAAGCACATTTCCTATTCAGTCCAGTCCAAACACGATGCAAGTTTGGTCGGCCATGTCTCTCAGTTTAGCACTTTGTTCTCTACTTATCTTCCTTTTTTGTTTTATTTCTATTCAATGATATAATTTTATCTACACCACATGTTTTTAGTGTTGACTAGTAAAGTTTCTCTCTCACAACTAACCTTTCTCTCATGTCTATAAAAAAAAAATAGCCCTTTTTTGTGTTTGGGTCACTGTAGAGGTCCCTAAACAGACTTGTGATAGCAACATGCATGGGACTTAAAGCCGAAGTCATCTAACAAGTTTATAGGCAACTGTTGTAATTCCAACAATTTGACAAAAAGGGCTTTCATCCTAGTAGAAACTAGCTAGGGTTTCAAAGGTTTTTTAGACTAAGGAGAAGAAGAAAATAGAAACCAAGCATGGGTTTTCATAGGTATAATTGTAGGATGGCCCTGAATTAAGGAGAAGAAGAAAATAGAAACTATACATGGGTTTTCATAGGTATACTTGTAGGATGGTACTGGATTAAGGAGAAGAAGAAAGCATGGGCTTCAAAGGGGCTGAATTCTGTTTTTTTTTTCCTTCTTAGGACCCTTGTGTACAAAATGTAGATGTCTTTTCTAGCTAGCTAGTATGCTAAAGTTTCTTTCATGATGGATGCCCTAGATTGGGAAATCACCTTCTGAAATTCTTCTCTCTATATATGGTAAACATTGTAGTAAAAATTGATGAAAATATAATAATATTAAATTAGCATTTGTCTTGTTCTTATTGTCTAAAAATAATAATTTCACATGTTAGAAAAGGCTTGAAGTCTTAAGTATAGCATCGTCACATGTTAGAAAAATTGTGATCTCATTTTATAGAAAATTGTACCTGCCCATAATTAGTAGACCATTTTTAAAAAACACAAAATATCATAAAAGAAATGAAAAAAAAAAGAAAAAGAAAGAAAAGAAATAGAAGCTTTGGTTGGACTACTTAAAATTTATATATTTTTTTCCATCACACTAATTTTAATGTTAGAAGCTTTGGGATATACATCTATGATAAAATACTTACTTCTATGTAGCAAAGTCATTCCAAAGGAAGTGTATTTGCCTTTTAGAGTCTTTGATTGGAAAAAAGGAAGCCTTTATGGCTTGGACTAGACTCCACTGGTGAGACAGTTAACACACTCACCAGCAAATTATCTATCTTGAAAATTTTTGTACACAAAATCTAAGCATCTGATCTCCTTCCCCCACAATATCTACCTCAATTTGCAATTTCTTTTAGTTATAAAAAACAAGCATAGATCAGAGAAACAAGTATGGCTTTCTGAGTAATTTTTTCTAAAATTGCAATAGTCATCAGTAGTTCAGAATGCATCAAATCCACCAATCTTTCTCTCTGCAAGGACGTGAAAAAGAAGCAAACAGATGAAAAATGGCAGGAGAGGTTTATTACAAAGGACAAACAAAACAGACTGTGGGGGTCGGGTTCTACTCAATGCCCCCCAACAAGAAAAACACTTTGTGATACTCGTGATGTTCTAATAAATCAGGGAAAAGGACTCTGGTATGGACATGTTCAGTTGTTCCCTCCATAAGGTTGAATTTTTTGGTTTTCGGGGAGAACTGATCAACACTTCCTCTGAGACTATCAGTGTGTATGTCTTTAGTAACAAGAACAACAGTTGCACTAACCCAATGCATGCATGCGGTGGATAAATTTGGTGATTTTATGAGGTTCAAACAAAAACCTAAAAAAGACTATTGATCGAGCTTATAATTAGGGTTGATTCTGCCAATATCATTGTTGGATTAAAACGTAGTAGTCTAGAATCCAGCTGATCAATACACCCATAGAGAAACGAAAGAAGTTTAGCTAGCTAACTGGCTTTGCGTGGGCCAGCTTGATGCAAACTTAAAAGTGTACCATTTATATATTTACCTGGAACCTAGGCAAACTTAACACATAAATAAAGCTCCTCATTTTGGGGCATTCCAATTTTGTCCTACTCATTAAGTTAACCACAAGGTAAAGAGGTACGTAATGCCTATGAATTTATTATTAGCTTGATGCGTCACGATCGAGAATCAGCAATCTTGCTGATATATATATATATATATATATATATATATATATGCAGTCATGTATTATATATATAGAATATTGAATATATCTAAGATGGAAGAAAAGCATTGAAAGTCGTTGAAGACATTTATTGTTGTTGGGTTTCTAGAATACATAAATGAATAAGAAATGTGGTTTTAAAGAAAAGCTAAGATTTATACTCTGGCAATCCCATGTAGTATTTTACAAAGCAATATATTGTGAGTTGCCACAACCCAATCCAAAACTGACCTGTATGACTCGAGCTCAAACTATCTAAAGGGGTCCAAGAAGAGGAGTTTTTAACATTATGCTTTGATAATTTTAACATACTTGGATTACTATCGAAAGTACTGCATGAAGATTGAATGGAGTTAGACTAGAGTGGGATTTGTAGATTAATAATGTTGACTGGATCTCTTCCTGTTTGAACTGAATGAAGATGTTAGGGACTATTTGAACTCAATCTGTCCCCATTTAAACTGAAAAAATGTAGCCTATGAGATATGTGGATCTTTCCAACACAGTCGAGCTGATGGGGTCGTTCTAGTACTCAATCACATGAGCAATGATAGAACCAATTCACTTGAATCAGATCAGTTGACCACATAATTTTACTCAAATTAAGGGCAGTATGAGATCACTAGATATTCATCAAGAACATGGGTGCTAGTTGTAAGAGATGTCCAAATGACGTGTATGATATGAAGTAGAATCAATTTAACCAATTTCAACTGCATTGGAAAAGGCACATAAGACCTTTGCATCGACATATCCATGGACTCAATAATCACTAGAAGTAGAGCCAAACTATGCAGATCAACTCAGAGCCAGCAAACAGAGCACGCATTATAAATTCCCAAACATTATGAAAATAGAAATCGAACAAGGGTACAGAACGTGCAACAATTCAAGAAATTTACAACATTCAAATCGACTGGCATTATTAAAATTTACACTGAAAAAAACTTTACTTGCAAAAATTCACATAATAAAAACCACACTGACTCGAAATTGAAATTTGGGGGACCAATAAAATTACCTGGTAGGAACAGTGTCTTAGGACCTGTGGTGGTTGAGTTATGGAGGGCACGACGTTTATTGTGTGATTTGGGGATAGCGGTGCAAGTCTTGCGGAGCTTTCTAGGGTTGTCTTATGTCGGGTTGGGCACTGCGACTTTATAGACCATTTTGCTCTATAAGAGACAACCAATGAGGTACCCCATATGATAAAGATATGAGTAGGTGGTGTATGGGATCCTATATTACTTGGGAATGAAAAGTTCTTGTCCTTTATAAGGTTCCAATAGAGCTCCAATTGTATCATTGACTAGTCTTTTTAAAATATAGACCATGTGCTTTGGGCCTTCCATTAGGGCATTACAAATGGTATCAGAGCCTATCTCAACTAAAAATGTGGGACGTGAGCCTTGCCACATACAACAGAAAGGCCCAACGAGAACGTCGGGAATTTAAGGGGGATAGATTGTGATACCCCTATATGATAACATTGAGGGTATGTAGTGTATAGGATCCCACATTGCTTGAGGATGAGAAGGTATTACTCTTTTATGGTTCCAATAGAGCTCCAATTGTATCATTGACTAGTCCTTTTGGAATATAGTCTATATGATTTGGGTCTTTTATTGGGGCATTTCAAATGATTGTGGTACCCCGTATGATAAGGATATGGGTAGGTGGTGTATGGGATCTCACATTGCTTGGGAAGGAGAAGTTCTTGCTCTTTATAAGGTTCCAATGGAACTCCAATTGTATTATTGACTAGTCCTTTTAAAGTATAGGTCATATGGTTTAGGCTTTCCATTGGAGCGTTACAAATAGTATCAGACCCTATCCCAACCAGAAGTGTGGGACTTGAGTCGTGCCACCTAAAAAGAACAGGCCAGACGAGGATGTCGGGAATTTAAGGGAGGTAGATTGTGATACCCCATATGATAAGGATATGGGTAGATGGTGTATGTAATCCCATATTACTTGGGGAAGGAAAAGTTTTTGCTCTTTATAAGGTTTTAATAGGACTCCAATTGTATCATTAACTAGTCTTTTTAGAATATAGGTCATATAGTTTGGACCTTCCATTGAGGCGTTACAATCGAGCTCAATACACGAGACTACCACTCGACCATTGAAAACCACATGAACCCAATTGTGTATGCAGAGGTCACTTCTCTTGGTTTGAAGGTTGCACAACATAGGCTTTGCTTTAGGGCCAGAGATTCACAGGGCAATGTGCAGCATAGGGTAGAGGTTCGAATGGCTTCAAAGCATAGTGCCTTCCGATGACTCCCACACAAACGGCATCAATACTCCCATGCAAAGATGCTATTTGGCTTTCATATGAGTGTGGGTCTAGTCGATTTGGGCATGAAGGAATTGAGGGTTTGGGGTGAAAATGTATGTCACATTCAACACAAAGGGATTGGGAATTTCACAAAACACTGAGGAGGTGTTTGAAAGAGGGAAGACCAAAGTAATGTCTGGAAGAAAGGTATGTTCAGAGGAGGTGACAACAGATACAATTTTGTTTGTGACTAGTCATGTTGGTGAACAACACTCATAAATTTTGAAACAAACCTGTCTTAGTTGGGTTTGTGTAAATGGCTGTTTGGATATATTATCTCATTTCATGGATGATACGGTTTTAGAATTTTTTTGTTTGATCTAAGGTCCCAAACAAGCTCTTAATTATATATTATATTTATTAGTAATAATATTTTGGTGTTGATTTTGGAATTTATGAATTATTTGGAAAAGAGAGAAGATATGGAAAGGTTGTAAGGGTTATAATAGTTTGGGTCGTCCATATATAAATCATAAGCCATACACTGGCTTAATGGTATTGATGCTCTAGGTTTGCTGAGATGGTTGGAGTTCAAATCACCTCGCGACAGGAAGGGATTTCTATTGATTTATAGAGATGGCTTCGTGCAGACTAAGGCCCAGCACCAAAGGGCAGGTGCTGCAATTCAAGACTAGGAGCCATGTGCAAGGCACTGCAACATCTCAAGTGGCACAAGCGAAGTGCTGCAATGCATGGGAAAAATTAAACCACCAATGCGCGCACGCTGTGATTAAAATTGATACCAACCGGTTGAAGGAGAAAATGTTGTAACCATTGGACTAAGTCCAAGTGTTGTGTCTTATGGCAATAGACACAATATACATACCTATTCCAAACAGTTTTTAAAAAAACGAAAAAGTAATAACTTTTCATTCGCACATTTTGGCAATCTATAAATAAACTCATTGGCTTGCCAATTGGAGATCTCATAAGCTAATTTCGAAATTCTCTCTCTCTCTCTCTCAAATATTTCATTTCTTCAAAACTTGTTAGAATCTATTCGATTTCGAGCGAGCATATTTCTAATTTGTTGGTACAATTATAAAATCTGAGATTATTAGCAATTGAATTTCGTGTGTACATAATATAGTTAGACAAACAAACTTGTTCAGAGTTTCATTATATTTTAAAGACAAATTCACTTGTAATTCGAATGCATACCATTATTGGTGGGGGCAAGTCTTAAGAAAAATGACATTATAACACACCTTGAAACAAACTTTTCTCTCACTATTATTTGTTTTGCAGCACCTTTTTGTACCAACAAATAATAATAGGGATATCATCTTTAGCACAGACCCAAAGAGATGATATATTTCTCCAAGTCTATCCTGGCCTTTTAACCTTGATTATTTCTTTCTCCAAGTCTATCCCATGCGTTTGTTTGGATGCTTAGTTTACATTTGGGCGTTAAATAATTTACTTTCGAATAATGGCATTTAACGTTTGAAAGTAAACTGTTATCGTAATTGTTATTTATAAGTTGTTATTCTATTAAATAATGTTCAAGCACAAAATAATTACCTTCGGAATCTATAAATGTCCAAACATATAATTTATATTCGGGAGCCAATTTATAAGTAGTTTGAACATTAAGTCTTCTTTAATAATGTTCAAACATTTAATTTAAATATGGAGGCTATATAAGTAATTTACACTGGAACTAACGGTTGCGTTTAGACCTTATTTATTTTTATTATAATTATAATGTTAGAATTCAAACATATTAGAAGTTATTTGCAAAGATAGCATTTTAAGACATTAATTTAGTACGACAGTTTTTGTTCTATGTTGGCAAGTGTACGTGGAGTGTGCTACTAGGGTTGTCCCACATCGATTATAAAAGAGATTATTGATCAGTTTATAAGTGTGAGAGAAAATCTTACATCTTAAATTAGCTTTTGATGTTGAGATAGGCTTAAGACCATCTAATATTAGCATCAGAGACCAGATTTACCAACAATTTCAAACCTAACAATTCGTAGAAGAAACAAGTTATCGTTACCTCCGACTTAGAGTTCGATGTGTGAAGAAAAAATTATTGAAATTTGTCTCATATCTATTATAGAAATGGCTAATGGTCAGTTTATAAATGTGAATAAAACTCTCACTTCTTGAACTAGATTTTAAGATTGAAAAAATCCAAATACACTGAATATGTGCCATCAACATGCCTGATAGGTCCATACAGTCCACTAATTTCCCTTTCCCTTTCTGAGCATGCACATGTGTGTAAGCGCCCAAGCAAAAGCATGTACAGTTAAGAAATATCTACCTTTTCTTTTCTTTTTTTTTTCTTTTTTTTCTCGTTTGGTGTTTCTTTAAAGGCTCATTAAAAGTTTCAACGAATAACTATGTTATTTTTCAACACCCAACTAAGAGTTATATTTTCTTTATTTGTGAAAACATGCTTTTACATAGATCGAATGCTAAGTGCTCTTGTTAGGTGACCCTTAAAGTCTTTAAAAATTAAAATATCAATTAAGTCACTTTGCTCCTTAAAGTCTAATTTCAGATTTTGGAGTCTCGATCCACTGGGACATGAGGCGTGTATGCTAGGGTTCCAATTTGATATTTAGGGAGTCACTCAGATAATAAATAAAAGTAAAATAAAAACAAACAAAAAGGATAGGTCCAATAATCGATATATACAACTGTCTCTACATGGCCCATTGGGAACAATTTTTCAAAGCTATGGCCGAAAGACAAGACAAGACTTGACTTGACTTAGATACATATACGAGAAGCCAGTGAATAGTTGTTGAACCAAACTTTTAGTTGTCAACTTTGTCGGATTTGATTAGGTCGATCGTCATGTTGTGCTATGGCTGAGCTTTAAAGAATCGACAGATGAAACCCCACTTAATGTTTTCGGTCGTCAAATTATAATTAAGGAAAACAATATGATGTGCGCTGTACGCCTGACCTTATTTGAAAGATGAAAAAGGATGCACTCCCAAACACGCAGGTCACGATGAGGAGACACTAATTATTAAGTGGCTTTTCAGTTTTCCTGTGCCACACATGATGGTGATTATCCAAACGCATTAGCGTGGTTGATGATGAAGTTTCAGAACAACACACAAAAAACAAATAAAAAATAAAATGTATATATCATTGGCCTTTTTAGGCTACCCAATGATCAGTGAATTGCAGTAGTAATTCGAAGGCATGACGTTATAATTAGAATATGATTCATTTGTGAAGTTATATTCTGCAAGGATTATCTAATCCTTTAGATTGAATCATGGTTATACATGAATGTATTAATTAAGGTGCATGGTTTCTTAGAGAGTTTCTTCTCAAGCCTAGAGGATATATATATATATATATATAAAACAGATAAATACATCATCGATCAATATAAGTCATAGAATTACAAGTTTATTATGAGTATTTAACTTTTTTCTGCATAATTCATGCTGCCATGCATGGCGATAATAAATATTAATATAAGATATACTCAATGTATCTCTTTAATCGGAAGAACGTATCTATATATATAATAACCGATTGTAGAACATGACATTCAGCACTAAATCCCTTCATGGAATTAGTGGGTTATCCACAAATGGTGCTGAGACTATATGATCAGCAGGTCATTATGAATCCCATTACTGTGATATTTTACAAAAATATTGCGATGGAGAAACATTATCCACCAATGGTGCTATTCTCAATAATGCAAATGATCAATGACATTAATCGAGGTTACCTGTCTTTCAATTATTTATAAAACCTAAAAACAAAACAATAACTGGTCATATATTCAAATATAACAAGTATGCATATGATCATCAGATCTTAAACACATGACATTGGCTGGATATATAACTCCATCCTAGCTAGCTTATGCATGCAGCAATATTGAAGAGCAGTGCACATAACAAGTGAAGGCTCAAACGTCTCTAAGCTGCTGGATAAATCAAGCCAGTTTAATTTTCCCGCCAATTAAGGTTGGTAATGAATTCAAGTTCTCATTCCACTTTACTTTTCTTTTCTTTTCTTTTTTTCTTGCAATTTTTTATTTTTCCACAAGAGTAAGCCTCAAGGTGAGAGTTCTAATTTGTTTCATAAAATCATGTGGTCTCCAGCAGATCATGCATGATGGAACAACTATCCTTCGAGATTTATCTATATATATAATTTACATCGAGATTATTATAATATTTTATTTTTCCAGTGCGGAGTAATTTATCTTTCGCTTGAAAATTATTAATCACCAACGGATTATATAAAATAATCTAGTTCACATGGTAACCTTTTTTTATTAGGAAAATGATATTCTAACTCGGGTTTAACAATTCAGACTTAACAAGTAGTACTCTAGTTTAAACTCAAATCTTCAAACTTGACCGTTGCACAAATGAATTCTATACAAAAGCTGCTCATTCTACATATCTCCTAAAAATCATCTCTAACGAATATTTTCCAAATATAGTCTCTCATATTTTCTTTATTGTACAATTGATTTAATGCTTGTAATAGTATGTCCTTATTTGCTCCCTGTACATGTGTGTATATGTATATATATATATATATATATGAACTATGACGACCAAGACTTTGTAATATAGTGAGAATTCTTATAATATAAACAAGACTGGTCCTTTATGGGTTTTTGAGATCAAAATTTGCTATCAAAATGACTATTTTCGATGACAACGTACTTGTTTTCGTCGGAAATAGTTATTTTGATTGCAAAATTTTGGTTGAAAAAATCCATTTATCTTGTAGTGTTACTTTCTTCTTAATATCAAAGTAGAGTTCCTAATTTTAAATCATGACTCTATAATCTATTCTATTTAATTAAATATTTCACACGAGTATTAAAAATATAATTAAAATAATTAAATAAATCTCTTTTTATCAACTTATCTTTGTTGTAGAATTGATTTAATGCTTGTCATGGTATGTCCTTTGCTTTATGTATGTATATATATATATGTATATGAACTATGACCAAGACTTTGTAATATAGTGAGATTTGTTATAATATATAAACAAGACTGGTTCTTTGCTTTCTTCTTAGTATCATAGTAGAGTTCCTAATTTTGAATCATGACTCTATAATCTATTCTATTTAATTAAATATTTCACACGAGTATTAAAAATATAATTAAAATAATTAAATATATCTCTTTTTATCAACTTATCACTAAACAAGTGGTGATCTTCTTATCAACTTACGCATTTGAGACAAGTGGTAATTGTAGAATCCTGCCTTTGCCATGCTCCATTCTTCTTAGATGAGCTTCTCTATCCCTCCCTCTCTCTCTAATCCAAGAGTTTCCCCCACACAAAAGTCTCTCTCTCTCTCTCTCTCTCTCTCTCTCTCTCTCTCTCTCTCTCTCAAGTGCCTTTTGGATTTTTCCAAAATTGCATTATCTTCGACACCAGCATATGAAGGTGAAACAAAAGCAAGATCTAAACACATTTTTGTTTTCTTTTGTTTTGGCCAAGAGCTAAATCCACATAGAAGTCTCTTTCTCTTTCTTGTTGGTAGAAATATAAATAGCGGAAATAATTATCTCTCACTTTGTATGAATCAATTAGGAAGTAATTGAATAGAGAGTAATATAAAACAAAATCATACACATGGAACCAAGAATTTCTACGTCGAAAACCCTCAAATGCAAAGGGAAAAATCACGGGACCTTGTCCAATTAAAAATTCCACTATGAACAATAATGTGTACACAAATGTTCTCTCTAGATAGCACTAGAGACATACAATCAACAATGATCTCAAGAAAAACACTTTCTTGACAATCAAACAGTGTGATTAGAAGAAATCTGACCAAGAAACACATTACTATTCATGACCTCGAACACCAGAAATACTATTTCAAATCTGATCTCCATTGTTCAGATTATAGAGCCTTGAGTCGTGAACGCATATGCAAAATTTCAGTTCAATCGAACCACAGAAAACTCAATCAGAGCATTTGATTGAAGCTAGATGAGCTCCCTTGTTTTTGGCTATCTCTTCCTCTCCCCAATCTCTTACACGGTTTTTCTCTCTTTTTCACTACTAACAAAGAAGTAGTACAACCTAATTAAGTTGAGCCTAAACCCTCTCTCCATGTGGGCTTAATGATCCAATATGGGTCATCCTCTATGTAGGGGAGAACCCCAATATGGGCCAGACCAAAACTTAGAGAGATGCACTATCGGGTCTTCCAATCAAGCTTAGACCTCTCATCCTTGGGAATATGCACAAATGCTTTAAATCCAAATACTCATAAGTGACCATACGTAACATACATGCCAGTCTAAACTCTGTCTGGTACATTATACTGAAGTGGAACACATGGTGTGCGATTAAAAACATGTATAACTGTACTCAAAACCACACTCCAAAAAGATCCAGGTAATTGTGCGGGTGAAAGTAAACTTCTCACTCTCTCAATCAGTGTTCTATTAATTCTTTCAGCCAAACCATTCAATCGAGGAGTCTTTGGAGGTGTCTTTTGATGTCAAATACATTGATGTATGCAATAGTCATCAAATGGGCTTGAATACACTTCCCCGTTATCAGTTCGAATGCACTTTAGCTTCTTTCAAGTCTGCTTCTCAACTAAGGTCTGAAACTGTTTAAACATTTCCAATACTTTATCCTTTTTTTTTTTCAAGGTATAGACCCACGACTTTCTTGAATGATCCTCTAGGAAAGTCACAACATATAAGGAGCCGCCAAGTGTTCTTGTCTCCATAGGACCACAAACATATGAATGCACAAGATCAAGTATACCTGACTTTCTTGAAGAAATATAACTTTTGAAGCAAACTCTATTATGCTTCCCTACCAAATAGTGAGTACAATTTTCAAATGATGCACTTTTCATTTTAGGCAAAAAATTCTTTTTAGCCAATATTGCCAAACCTTTCTCACTCATGTGAACAAGTTTTTTATGCCACAATTATACTATGAGCTCATTCTCCATAACATTAATAATGCTATTGGAGAGCATTGCCTGTAGCATGAATAAAGTTAAAACCTTCTTGCCTCTAGCCATAACCATGGTACTCCTTGTAAGCTTCTATTGTCCATTACAAAAGGTGTTACAATACCCTTCATTATCAAATTTACTTGTAGATATCAAGTTCAAATGGATATTAAGAATATGCTTTACATCTGTAAGAGCAAGAACCATGTTGTTATTCATTCCAACCACAAAACTCCAATACCAAAAATTTTGGCCAAGCCATCATTGCCCATCCTTATTGTGCCAAAGTCACCGGGTACATAGTTTGTGAAGAAATCCTTTTGAAGTGTATCATGAATGGAGGCACCACTATTAATCACCAGCTAGTTTCAAGAAAAGTAATGTTTACAACTTCATTATCATCATAAACAATGAAGAAGTCTCCAGTATTAGTAGTGGCAACATGATCATCATTCTTTTCATCATTGTTTTTCTTCTCAATCCCTTTCTCCTTGTATTCTCTTTTCAATTTTCTGCAATATTTCTTGATATGACCCTTCATAACACAATGATAGCACTCAATATTAGCAAACTTGTTTGACTTGCTTCTGCCGTTATCTTTATTCTTCAGACCTTTGCTTTTACTCCTCCCCCTCTTTTCTGTAACCAAAATCTCTAATTGCAAAGAGAAATCCTGTGACTTTCTTTTCATCTTTTCATTCAAAACACTATTTTTCGCCATATTCATATTTTTTATACCATCCGGGGCTAAGTTAGATAATGATATTCTAAATGTGTCCCAAGAGTCCAGCCATGTACCAAGCAAATACAATCTCTGTACCTCATTGTCGAAAATGATACCCATTCTAGTGGCCAACTAATTAATTATTCCTTAGAATGTGTTCAAGTTATCTATCAACAGAATTCCATCTTGGTATATTAGAGTCATCAAATACTTGATCAAATACATTTTATTATTTCCAGTCTCCGAGCGTATAACTGTTCAAGTTTATTCCAGAGTGTACGTGCATGTATCTCCCCACTGATATGGTTCAAAACATTATCATTTTTCCACTGCCTAATGTATCCACAAACTTATTGATATTGCAAAGTCTATTCTTCATCATATTTATTTTCAGGCTTCTCAGAAGCAAACACTGATAAATAAAATTACTTCACAAATAAAAGGTCTTCTATTTTTCCTTTCTAAGTACGATAATTAAAACCATTTAACTCAAATTAACTTCCATTATTTAACACAAAAATATTCAACGTTTAAAATCATACCATACCGGTCGGTACGGCTGGTATTTATCGTGTTGAAACAGTAACTGGCACAGGAGAGGTATGTGTTTTGTAATGGGTCAAATACTAGTCATACCGGTACGTTTTGGTTAATACCGGCTGACTTTTGGTGTACCAGCCGAAATTATTGTATTTTTGTAATTAATATAAAATCTTGAATTTTTTCGTAATTTTTACTCAAATTTTCACAATTAAAGACTATTTTCTTAACTTTTTTAATCCCCTTTCTTGAGGACTGAAAATCAAATTCATACTCCCTTTTTAGTGACGAAGATGAATGATTATTTTTTTTAATAGTTGGATTAAGAACTTCGAAGTATTGTTGAGTTTTACAAATATGTATTTTAACTGTTTAAGACTTGCATTGATGTTATTTTAAAATATAATATATACATATATAATTAATTTATCTATATAAATTATCTCGAAACAATATCGATATTAAAATATTCTATTTCAGTGTCTTAATCAAAACGGTAACCAAAATGCCATTCAAAACTTTGGTTATCACCCTGCTAAAATACTATTTTGGAATTATCCTATATCAATTATAAAAAGGATTGGTGAACAATTAACCTTACCTATTGAGCTACCTTTTAACGTTTAAAAAACCCCAAAACCACCTAACGTCTCTCCCTCGACTAGTTTCACGTTTCAAAAACTCTATCTTAGGATCGCATCCTCCACGGTGCCGCATCCCTTTCTCCCTCGAAATTGTGCATCTCCCCAATTAAATGCCCTCCTTTTCACAATGATGCATCGCTGTCATGCCATTGCATCTCCAATGTCGAGTCTCCAGGTAGCATTCATTTTCTTGTCAGATTTCAAGTCAAGAGAGAGAGAGAGAGAGTCAACTGATTAGGTGGGGAGTGCAACGTGGAGGCCTGACTTCGCACCGTGGGGTCGGGAGTGGTAGAGCTCTGCGTGCCATGGTAAAATTTTGGACAAGACGATGTACAAATGGGTACCGAGCTTCAGACTCAGAAATTTCAAAAAATTTTAAAAAATAACATGCCACGTCAACTTCCGTTTTAATTAACGGCCAGGAACCTCATTCACACCGGCAGCCGTCCAGATCAATGGGTAAGTAGTTCTTGTTTCCCCGTGTTTCATGAATATAATCTCAATCCAACGCGTCTGGTATAGACTGACTTATAATGTGAGTCACCCTGCCCCTACCAGCATGATTGTATTTTGCCTTTGGCTTTTGAGGTCTATGTAGGTTTTTTATATATATCCACACACATCTAAGTATAGAACAACAATATTCAATTTCATAGCTTGTAAACAACTCAGATGCAGGGGTAAGTACTATTCTTGAAACAGCAAGTAGCCATGTTTCCATCAGTTTTCATCATGGCCTTATATGTCCACAATATAATTTTGGTAGGAAGCATGGCCTCTGCGTAGTGTTTCTCCTCTAATTTTCATCATGTATCACTAGGACGTTGTTTGGTGTCTTTGCAGTGCAACCCACCATGAATATATCGCGGATTCTGTTTATGTGGTTCTGCAATTGGCTTTTAATCACCACTGGTACTAGTGTTTCTAAAAGACCCGATGTTGTCAACATTGGGGCTATTTTGTCCTTCAATTCTTCCATTGGCAAAGTGGCAAAAGTTGCGCTAGAAGCTGCAGTAGAAGATGTCAACTCTAATCCAGTTGTTCTAAGTGGAACAAAGCTGAAACTCGCGATGCAGGATACAAAATTATCTGGCGGATTTCTCGGAATTGTTGAGGGTAGGGTACATCCTCTGTAAAATCTCTTGCACGTTTGTTAATTCCACTAGTCAAATTATACAATCTCATATGGACTACAATTTATTTTTTTATTTTTAAATTTTTCTTTCACAGCTTTACGGTTTATGGAGAATGATACAGTGGCCATAATTGGTCCCCAGCACTCAGTAATGGCTCATGTAGTTTCACATATTGCGAATGAGCTCCAAGTCCCTCTATTATCCTTTGCAGCAACTGACCCCACTCTGAATTCACTTCAGTTCCCTTACTTTGTTCGAACAACGCAGAGTGATCTCTTCCAAATGGCTACAGTTGCAGATATTGTACGATACTACGAATGGCAAGATGTCATAGCAATCTATGTTGATGATGATCATGGCAGGAATGGGGTTGCTGCATTGGGAGACAAGCTAGCTGATAATCGCTGTAAAATCTCATACAAAGCACCTCTGAACCCCAAACTAAGCAGGGAAGACATCACCAAGACACTGGTTAAGGTGGCTTTGATGGAGTCTCGGGTTATTATCCTCCACATTTATGCTACCTGGGGTCTCGAGGTACTTGATGTGGCGTTGAATATGGGAATGATGGGAAGTGGATATGTGTGGATAACTACCGATTGGCTCTCTACCATACTTGACACAGAATCTTCACTCCCATTAGATGCAATGGAAAGTACTCAAGGCGTTCTTACGTTGCGTATGCACACTCCGGATTCAGAACTCAAAAGGAAATTTGTTTCTAGATGGAGCAACTTAACTGCTGCACAGTCGGATAATGGTCTTTTTGGACTAAATAGTTATGGTCTTTATGCCTACGACACTGTTATGCTTCTTGCGCAGGCACTTGACGCATTCTTAAGTCAGAGGGAGAACATTTCATTTTCAAATGATCCGAGTTTAAGCGAGTTTCGTGGAGGGAACTTGCATTTTGATAATATGAGCATCTTTGATGAAGGGAATCATTTGCTTAATAGCATTTTGCAGGTTAACATAACTGGCGTAACAGGCCAAATCAAGTTCACTTCAAATGGGAATCTCATACATCCTGCTTATGAAGTCATCAATGTCGTTGGCAAAGGGATGAGGACAATCGGTTATTGGTCCAATTCTTCCCGTTTATCTGTTGTGCCTCCAGAAAAGCTCAACACAGGAACCCCTTCCGATCATCTTTATGGGGTAATATGGCCTGGACAGACAACCCAAAAGCCTCGTGGGTGGGTATTCTCAAGCAACGGAAGGCAACTGCGAGTCGGAGTACCAAACCTTGTCAGTTTCCGCCAATTTGTCTTACGAGTTGGTAGCTCGGATATATTTCATGGATATTGCATTGATGTATTCAATGCTGCAGTTGAATTATTGCCTTATGCACTCCCGTATAAATTTATTCCCTTCGGAGATGGACATAGCAATCCAATAAAGACGGATCTTCTGTACAAGATCACAACGGGGGTAAGTAGGATCAGTTTCGAAGTTTATTACACTAGGTAAAGTCTTACCTTTTTTATACTCCTAGTTTACTGGCTTACATCTTGCATATACGTAGGACTTTGATGCTGCAGTTGGCGACATTACAATTACCACCAATCGGACAAAGATGGTGGATTTTACACAGCCATACATAGAGTCCGGGCTAGTCGTAGTTGCCCCAGTTCGGAAGTTGAACTCTAGTGCTTGGGCTTTTCTGAGACCATTTACTCCAATGATGTGGAGCGTCACAGGTATATTTTTCCTTGTTGTTGGAGCAGTTATTTGGATTCTGGAGCGCAGGACAAATGATGACTTCCAGGGTCCTCCTAGAAAACAATTTGTCACGACCGTATGGTGAGTCCCTAACATATAATTCATTTCTATAACTACGGCTTTTTTAAAGCGTTATTTTGGCTCCGTAGATCCTCAAGTACTGTTCTTAATTTTTAATTTAATTCCTTTATTTTGGCCCAGTATATATAGATCTTTAATCTTGATCTAATCCCCTAGCTAGCTAATTGCTAATTATCTCGGGCATCACTTAATTTGCAGGTTTAGCTTTTCAACCATGTTTTTTACTCATAGTAAGTCAAATCCTCTAGTTTATCTTCACTAATTAATCGCAGATTTAGGGGTATGTAGAGCATCTTACAGCACAAGAATTTACTCTAATATTGCTCTTCATAAATTTCTTGCTTTACATAGGTGAAAAGGTTGACAGCACCCTCGGTCGGTTAGTGCTGATCATATGGCTATTTGCGGTTCTCATACTGAATTCGAGTTACACTGCAAGTCTGACCTCAATCCTTACGGTGGAACAGCTTTCTTCCCCCATCAAAGGGATCGAAAGTTTAGCGACCAGCAATGATCCCATTGGTTACCAGAATGGTACGTTTATTGACAGTTATTTAACAGAAGAGTACCACATACAGAAGTCCAGACTTGTTCCTCTCAACTCGGCAGAAGAATACGAGAAAGCCTTGAAGGATGGTCCTCAGAAGGGTGGGGTCTCTGCAATTGTTGACATGCGTGCATATATGGAGCTCTTCCTGTCCACCAGATGCGAGTTTAGCATAGTAGGTCAAGAGTTCACCAAAATGGGGTGGGGTTTTGTGAGTATCTTTCCTTTTGAACTCATTAATTTTTTTCTGACTCTGGTGGTATAAAGGGAATCCTCCATCTTAATTAGCATTTGTGCATGATCACAGCTTTGAAACAACGCTGAGGACAAAATCATGTCTATGCATCTTTTCTTGCTCATCTATGATTCTTTTGAAGGCATTTTACATTAGTGCATTCTTATGCGATCAGAATTTAGCTATATATATATACACATATATAATTAGGTTCGGACTGCTTTTCTTGAGATTGATTAGAGATGGATAGCTTAAAAGATTTCATATACATTTCTGATTGAATAGGCGTTTCCAAGGGAGTCGCCACTGGCCGTTGACCTGTCAACAGCCATCTTGAAACTGTCTGAGAATGGGGAATTACAAAAGATTCATGATAAGTGGCTTACAAGAAAAGCTTGCAGTTTAGAAGGTGCAAAGCAAGACGTAGATCGCCTTCCGCTTAAAAGCTTCTGGGGACTCTTTCTACTCTGCGGGTCAGCTTGCTTGCTAGCTCTGCTTTTGTATATCATCAAGATGGTCCGCCAGTACATGAGGCGTTCTGGGCAGATCTCACAATCGCAATCTGCAGCTATTCAATCATTTCTGGCTTTTGTTAAAGAAAAAGAAGAGGATGATAATAGAATGGAATTAGAGGATGGACAGAGCGGGTCCAAGAGAAGGCGAAGGAAGATAGTCTCAACTGGAAGAGTGCGTGAATTAGATGAATCTGTAAAAGATTCTGATCATGCTTCTGTTTGCAGTGGCAATGTGAATGAGGTCCACTATGCAGTGTGATTACGATGGTAGGCCTGCCTCGTAGTTACATCGAATTGCGATCGAGTCTACGACGAGGACTTGAAGTTTCCTATATAAATTAATGAATGCTTATGTTAATTATGTTATTATATTAGAGTGATCGAACGTACGTATAATAATGGTAGTAACTATATATATAGATAGGTGAAGCTTACCAATAATAAAGATTTATAAAATATTTTCATTTGTAGGAGATAATAATGTGAGTGCAGCTAATTGGGCATGCATTGCCCTGAATTATATATTTTTCTTGTTTATTGGTGCGAGTTCACAGAATTAATCTCTGAAAGAGAGAAAGAAGTGCAACCTGCAGCCTGCTAGCTAGCTGACGTTGGAATTCAATTACCATATATCACCAATACTATTGGTGTACGTGCCCATGATGATTTTAAAAAATATAAATATAAAAAAATTAAAAAAAAAAAAAAAACACTACTAGATTATCTATCATTTAAATTGACATTTTTATGTTTTTACATTGAATTAATGCAGTCATGTGATCTTTAGGTGCTACTTTGATTCACGTCCCTTTCCTCTGGTGTGTTTTCTTTTCTTTCTCTTGGTTTAGTTTCCCGCGTTTGTTGTAACGTTTCAGAAATCTTCTACGGGTAAGGAAGTTGGCACAGGATTGGGGCACGAATCACTTATCATGCCACATCAAACTGCAAATAATATAAGTAAAGAAACCAAGAAAAAAAAAACGTAAGATGAAGCACGCAAACTGAACTGGCACTCAGAAACACGGACAGAGCCTTCATCATTCCTGCCCATTTATCTCCCTCATTCATGTTCCTATGAGACCCGTTCCTTGGCTAGGCTACGCTGCGTCGAAGTCATCTCTGGGATTAAATAGATACAATACTTCATTGGGATTGGGAGTTGAAATTGGATTCCAGACTAGAGGAGTTTTCAACTGGGTTTTTCAATTCCATCTTAGAAAATGATTTAGGCCGGCCAGATTTGGATTTAGCGAGATCTAACAAGACGGGTGCAGTATTTAGGTCTTGGTTACTGGGAGTTTTAGGAGACGGGTTCAAAAGTGGAGGCTCAGAAGCCATGATTTGAGGATTAGAAGCCTTTTGAGTAGCAGAGTGTCAACAATCAACAAATTCATGAAATACCCAACTAGTGACTACAATCAAATGTCGAAAAAATTTGCAACGACAATAGAAATTTATGAAAACACGCAGAACCCAGAACCAAAACAAGTCGTGTATGTATGGGAAATTTAGGAAAAAACGAAGTTGTTAAAATATTAAGCTGGACATGCAAGACATTGTGTACAAACAGGGAAAGATAGGGAGAGAGAACCTTTGCTTTGTGCTAGATAAGGTTGTTAGAACTTGCTCGTACACGGGGAAATGTTTTAAGGAAAGATAGGGCGAGTAATGTGAAAGAAGGGAGAGAAACGGGTCTTGGATTCTTGAGACGAAGTGTGTGTTTTCCAATTACGAGAAAGAAGTATTTTAAAAGGTCAAAGGCATTGTTAGAGAGAGCGAGTGATAGAGATGCTAAGCAAGAGAGAGAGGTGGTGATTGCAAACAAATGGGAAAAAAACTCATGGGATGGCAATAGCGAATGCATCAAAAATCATATAAACAGAAATACAAAATTTCGAGTGTGCGTGCATGAAGAAAAAAGAAAAAGGAAAAGCCTTTCATGAAGAAAGAAATTTCAAAGAGAGAAATTGCACTTTTAGAAGGACTACAGAGGATGATAAATGATAAATAATTATTGGAAACCCCCCAAGTGTAAAATGTCATTTGAATTTGCAACCACCCACCCACTGAAAGTCCCTTCTCTAGCAGTAAATATTGACTAAAATTACTGCACCGAAAGAAACCTTCCTCTTGGTCAAGAAGTGTGGGAGTTTGTCCCATATGGCTTCTCCTATAAAAGTAGGTCATTTGCTGAAAATTAAAATTATCCTCACTGATATGAGAGATCGAGGTAGAGGGCTGAGGGTAAAATTTGGGTTCTGGAAAAACCCAAAACAAATGGTATTTGAGAGATAGAGAGGTTGTTTATGAGTGTTTATAATTTTGCACAAATATATTAAAAATACTGAATTTCCGCTTCAGTGAACGTAAACAAATTACCGAACCACTTAAATATTGTCTCTCTATCATCTTATGTGATTTTTTAGACAGGCCAGATGAGCAACAATTGGTATCAGAGTTTTGGTTTCATATTGTCCAGAAAAATCAAGTTGAAAGAAAGCAAATTTTGATCACACAATGAGGTTCATCGCGTCAAAATGAATTCGTTGCCACAAACAGCATCAAAAACAGATGCCGGAGGAGCCTGTATGCGCCCCTAGAAGTCAGAGAGTACGTAGACGCGCCTCAGTCACACTAAAGGAAGAAGACGAGTGGGTAACACGCTCCCACACACCCTACTATCGATACTAATGATTTGGACCGTTCAGAGTTCAGATCAAATTGGGCTTGATCAAAGCCAGTTGGAGTCGTGACAGACTCATTTGTTTAGGACTTGATCTCAGCTAATTAGAGTCGTGACAAACTCATTTGTTTAGAGCTTGATCTCAGCCAATTGGAGTCATGACGGACTTATTTGTTTTGAGCTTGATCTCAGCCAGTTGGAGTCATGTAGGACTCATATGTTTTAGGATTGATCTCAGCTAGATGGAGTCATACCAGACTCATTGGTTTTTGGGCTTGATGTCAGCCAGTTGGAGTCCAATGTTGCAACACTCAGTTCTTTTGGGCTTGATTTAAGCTAATTGAGATCGTGAAATTTGAGGAGCAAATTGCAGATCATTGGACGATGCTGATTAATTTGTCATATCAGCAGGTTTTGGCAGTCATACAATTCATAGAGCATAATATTATTAAGAGGAGAACCGCAACGGATCTCATTATGGCTTTCTTTGAAAAGCCAATTGCAAATAACAAAGTACAGATGAAGAAATTGTTCAACTTCAAAAAGACAGAAGGTACTTTTGTTGCCCAATAGTATTTGACGTTGTGGTCAAAAAGTTAAAAGGTCATGAGAATGGCTATGAGTAATTCTGTAAAGAAGTTGAAGTTGAAGTTTTATAACGTAAGAAATCTTATGAGGAGGTGCGCAAAAGAGATTCCGACAACATCTCAAGTTTGTTGGTCCTAAATGTTGATAATAGGGGCAAAAACTTAGATTAGTCAAAGTCCATGAATAAGGGCAGAGGTAAGTCAAGATCTGGACAACAGATGACTTGTTAGGAATTGTGCCAAGACAGGCCACAAGAGACTGCTAAAATCAGGAGAAAACTGAGAATGATATTGCGAATATAGTGACTGAAAAAATACATGACATCATATTTCTTGCAATGCGCAATGCTGTTAAAGACAGTTTGAAGACAATAGTCAGTCAAGTGTGTTTTCTCAAAAGGGCGTTGAAGGTCACGAATGATTTATTTGTCTTGGCTCGTGGAAATGGTCGTGTGAATTAGATGAAAAAGTTAAAGGAACTCAGTTTTACTTTTCCTCATCTAAACTTGAAGAAATCTCCCTAGACTACGACATGAAGCAAAGGTATGAGAGATAAGAACAAAACGTTATATATTCTAGGGATATCTACACCTAAAGTTGATGATCACATGACTGCCAAGACGATCATACCTTCATGGTAGTTACTACCTTAAACTATATCCTACTGAATGAAGATAGTGAACTACGGTATGAAAAAAAATCTTGCAAGAATGGAGATTATGCAATTCGAAGTTAGCAGAGACTGCATACAAGATGGGCACATCGACTAAAGACAGGATATGTTAGCAGCAGGATGAGGAGTTAGTCACCCAAATCAGAGATGGAGACCTCAGCAACAGGTTTTCTAATATGTGTCAAGGTCCGTGTGAGACCATTGATTCCCAGTACAGTGGGAGATGTGTTGCCCTATATAGATGTGTTGATTAAAGTCACTATATGTGATGAACTAAAGTTATGCATCACTTTAGCTAGTATTCTAACTTGAAGACATGAGCTGTAAAATTGTAGAGATGATAAGGGATCATGCTAGAGATAGAGGCTAGCATGTTGAGAACCAGTTCCAAGTTGGAGATTGGTGTGATTGTAGGATTATGGAGCCTGGTTTTAAAAGCTGTAAAGGCACCAGGCAGATTGTTCGCTCGGCTGTGGCTCGAGCAAAGCTCAGTTTGCTCAAGGTTACATGAGTGCGAACTCATGGACTCGAGCGAAAGAAGAATCCTAGAGAGTTGAGATTGTGCAATTGACTAGTTGAGCACTTGTAAATCTAATATGAAGAAAATCCCTTACAAGTTTCGTAGATGTAGATGATGTTGATGCATTTTCAAATGCATTTGGAGAGGCATCTAGACATCTATTTGAAAACGTACCTGCAGATGCATTTGATAGTGAAAATCTCTCATGGCTAACAAGTATTCCAATAAAGGAGTGCAATCATTTGAATGATGCAACTGTTTGTAGCATCCTAGTATAGCACAATTGGTAGAGTGGGTGATTGTTGGAAACCCCTTAGTGTGAAATGTCATTTGAACTTACAGCCACCCACCCACCGAAAGTCCCTTCTCTGGCAGCAAATATTGATCAAAATTGCTACACCGAGAGAAGCCTTCCTCTTGGTCAAGAAATGTGGAAGTTTGTCCCCTATGGTTTCTCCTATAAAAGGAGGTCATTTACTGAAAATTAAAATTATTCTCACTGATGTGAGAGATCGAGACAGAGGGCTGAGGGCGAAATTTGGGTTCTGAGGAAACCCAGACCAAAGGGCATTTAAGAGATAGAAAACTTGTTTATGAGTGTTTGTAATTTTGTACAAACATATTGAAAATACTGAGTTTCTACTTTAGTGAACATAAGCAAGTTACAGAACCACTTAAATATTGTCTCTCTATTGTCTTGTGTGATTTTTTGGACAATCCATAGGCGTAACAATAATTACCATAAAAACTAACGATCTTGGGTCTTTGCTGCACTTTGAAGATGGAAGACAGTAAAGAATGGAGGAGGGAGATGCAGAGGTTAGGTCTCAAAAACACGAAAAGGGTTTGTGGAATATCAGGAGATAGAGAAAGTAAGGAGATGGAAGAGGGAGCTTCTACGGAGAGTGAGATCTCGTTGATTGAAACTTTGTGTGGAAACGTACCGTTTAATTATCCACGCAAACGTCCCTGCACGTAACCTGCATAAAGTCTCTTGCGAGAATCATTTTCCTTTTGAAGTCCTCTATCGCTAAGAGACTGCGTGTTTCATGTGCCAGGTTTTTCAAGTCTTCTGGTTTGAGAGGAACTCTCCTTATGTCTAATCTGGACCAGTCCTCATGGGCCCAAGACTTTGGAAAAAATCCCCCGAACATACATGACTCGTCCAAGCCCAAAAGTAAAAAGATCAAATTCTAGCTAGCCTACGGATTGCATGCATGCACATGATCATGAGTCTAATTTACGTTAGCTCGATCTTAATTAACTGATCAGCATACGTGTAAATGGTTTATTTATGTAGGCTGCAAATTTATAATTTTGGTAATTTGCAAATAAAAGGCGGATGAGATGGATTAATTAATTCATGCGGTGATCAATATTATGTAAGAATTTCTTATCACTTAATTTCCTTTTTAACATCGATCACACGTACGTACCTACATTAATTTTCACCTAGCAAGCTAATTGATTGGTACTTGCTTAATCCTTTAATTATATGATGGCGATATTGATGATCACTTGGGTATTTCTGTCCTTCCAATATATAGAATATCACAACAACTCATCATGAAAGCATATAAAGTACTGCATGCAGGGCACGTTTTGCTATATCTGCTGATCATGATTCTTTGCTATTAATTGAATTAATCATGAATGGTTACATATAGATATATATATATATATATATCACCTTGTTGCATGCATCATTTCTTAACTTTAAATTCGGAATTCATACTCTAAATTATATATACATAAATAAATATAATATTTAACAATTGAAATTCAAATTATAAGACATAATAATATTGGTCGGATAAAAAGGGCAAATAAATCATTAAATCCAAATTATTCCTGGCATGTGAATATCCGGATATATATATATATATATATATAAAGACGGTAGCTTTAACTTTTTGTTCGATGATCACGTTTCATACATGATATAGAAGAAAAGTCATGTTAAAAGTTACCCCCTTTATACCAATAATGTCTTCGCAAATAGACGTTTCCGGATACACGTCTTGATCGGCATTCAGCTAGCGAGCGCAAACGCAGCTCTAGTCTTATCCACATGACCTGATCCCCAACTACACACATATATATCGACAATAAAGCATTGAAAGCAAACTGATATATATATGTCATGAGTAATTAATTTGGAGATAAGGAGATTCAGGACATTGACCTACCCTCATATATATGTATATTAATATGACCTTTAAATGGGAGGATAGCATTCAGCAACATCGATCTCCACCACTAAGTAATAGTGGTACTGTCAATCATGAAAAATAAACCAAGCACAGCCACAGGAACATTTGAAAGGGCCCAGCTGCATGCATGCCTACGCAAGTTCATTACATGAGTGTAGGACCATGAGCTAACAGCTAGCTAATTTATTGCCAGTATTAATATTGCGTGCAGAAGAAGTACTTATATTACGAGCATAACAGGCAGTATTGATCATCATCATCATCATCAGCTCTCGTCTTGCGTATTATATCATGAATCGACGGCCACCTCGTAGATTTCCTTGCTCTTCAACTCCTTACGTACCAATATTAATTCCCCACCGGCCAAATCCAGGTACTTGGTATTAATAATTAAGTAATACTGTATTTTAGTTCGTTCATGATCAATGCATATATAATTCTTTCCGGCCGACCAGTACATGACGGTTGCCTTTCGATCGATTTTAGAGTTTCGGATCTTATATATATAAGCTAGCTAGGGACTTAGTTTCAACATTCGAACCACTAATATTACTGTCCATTTCATTGGAGTACTGGCGATCAATTGATATTTATGCTACCACTTTCTATTACATTCATATAATATATTATAAGCTAGCTAGCGAATTTGATGAAAAGGAAATTAAAAGAAAGGAAGAGTACAAGATTTTCAGAACCTGTATGAACGGTGGGGATTAATTTATAACTTATTCATGATCATGCAGATATCATAATTAATAATATACATGAACTTAATTAGTTCATGTTACTGATCAGTCTCCAACTGATTATATATATATATATGCCGCATATTTTCATCTTTTATGGCTAAAATCGATGCTTAATTGGTGTCTTGCCATGCTGCAGTGAAATCCACCAGGAATATGTTGTGGCTTCTGGCAATGCTTTTCTGCAATTGGCCTCTTATTGGAACTGGTACTAGTAGTACTGTTTCTACAAGACCAGATGTTGTCAACATTGGAGCTATTTTGTCCTACAATTCTTCCATCGGCAAAGTGGCAAAAGTTGCATTAGAAACTGCAGTTGAAGATGTGAATTCCAATCCAACGGTTCTTAATGGAACTAAGCTGAATCTTACGATGCAGGATACAAAACTATCTAGCGGGTTTCTGGGAATCGTTGAGGGTGCATCCTGATCTTCAGCGTACATCTCGCGCGCGCGTTTGTTATTAATAATTTTTCATTACTTCTTTTAGACAAGCTGTCAGAGCATCTGATTCAGAATTTTTCTTTTCTTTTCTTCTACAGCTTTGCGGTTTATGGAGAATGACACAGTCGCTATAATTGGCCCCCAGCACTCAGTTATGGCTCATGTAATTTCACATATTGCGAATGAGCTCCAAGTCCCTCTATTATCCTTTGCAGCAACTGACCCTACTCTGAATTCACTTCAGTTCCCTTACTTTGTTCGAACAACTCAAAGTGATCTCTTCCAGATGGCAGCAGTAGCAGATATTGTAAATTACTACGTATGGCGAGATGTAATAGCAATCTATATTGATGATGATCATGGTAGGAATGGGGTAGTTGCATTGGAAGACAAGCTAGCTGAAAATCGCTGCAAAATCTCATATAAAGCACCTCTGAACCCCAAATTAAGCTCGGGTGACATCACCAATCAACTGGTTAAGGTGGCTTTGATGGAGTCTCGGGTTATTATCCTCCATATTTATGCTACTTGGGGACTAGAGGTGCTTGATGCGGCATGGGATATGGGGATGATGAGAAGTGGATACGTGTGGATAGCTACTGATTGGCTCTCGACAGTACTTGACACAGAGTCTTCCCTCCCTTCTGCAGCAATGGACAGGATTCAGGGGGTTCTTACGTTGCGTATGCACACTCCGGATTCAGAACTCAAAAGGAAATTTGTTTCTAGATGGAGCAACTTAACTACTGCAAAGTCGGATAATGGTCTTTTTGGACTAAATAGTTATGGTCTCTATGCCTACGACACTGTTATGCTTCTTGCGCAGGCACTTGACGCATTCTTAAATCAGAGGGAGAACATTTCATTTTCAAATGATCAGAGTTTAAGCGAGTTTCGTGGAGGGAACTTGCATTTTGATAATATGAGCATCTTTGATGAAGGGAATCATTTGCTTATTAGCATTTTGCAGGTTAACATAACTGGCGTAACAGGCCAAATCAAGTTCAATTCAAATGGGAATCTCATGCATCCTGCTTATGAAGTCATCAATGTCGTTGGCAAAGGGATGAGGACAATCGGTTATTGGTCCAATTCTTCCCGTTTATCTGTTGTGCCTCCAGAAAAACTCAACACAGTAACCCCTTCCGATCATCTTTATGGTGTAATATGGCCTGGACAGACAACTCAAAAGCCTCGTGGGTGGGTATTCTCAAGCAACGGAAGGCAACTGCGAGTTGGAGTACCAAACCTTGTCAGTTTCCGTGAATTTGTCTTCCGAGTCGGTAACTCAGACATCTTTCATGGGTATTGCATTGATATTTTCATTGCTGCAGTTGAAATATTACCTTATGCACTGCCTTATAAGTTTATTCCATTCGGAGATGGACATAGCAATCCAATAAAGACGGATCTTCTGTACAAGATCACAACGAATGTAAGTATGATCAGTTTCAAATTAGTTAATTAACTTAAGAGACTTTGTTATGCATGCATTACACTTTCCTTTTCTAATTAACTCAATGACTAGTTTTCCTGATCATCTATGTATGTGTATATATATAAGGACTTCGACGCTGTGGTTGGCGACATTACAATTACCACGAACCGGACAAAGATAGTGGATTTTACACAGCCATATGTGGAATCAGGGCTAGTCGTAGTGGCCCCAGTTCAGAAGTTAAACTCTAGTGTCTGGGCTTTTCTGAGACCATTTACAGTAATGATGTGGTGTGTCACAGGTATATTTTTCCTTGTTGTAGGAGCAGTTATTTGGATTCTGGAGCGCAGAACAAACGATGTGTTCCGGGGCCCTCCTAGAAAACAATTTGTCACCACTGTATGGTGAGTCCCGCGCCCGCGCCCTAAGAAATTTTATATTCCCAGAAGAACGTAAGCTTTTATATGAAATGCACTAATACTAAATTTCTGGTGCATGCATGGATAAGTACTACTCTACGTTCTTAAACTATATATCCGGCCTTTAATTGGGCTCTTTTGGTCCTAATTTAAGAATCATGATCTAATGATCCCCGGCCTAATTGCTATAATTTCGTGATTCACTTTGCAGGTTTAGCTTCTCAACATTGTTTTTTGCTCATAGTAAGTATAATGCTCCATACACTTATTGTTCATTAACTGTTACTAGAATGAACTCAAAACTAATTAATTTTCCTTAATTTCCTGCTTTATATATATAAATAGGAGAAAAGGTTGAAAGCACCCTTGGTCGCTTTGTGCTTATCATATGGCTCTCTGCGGTTCTAATACTGAATTCGAGTTACACTGCAAGTCTGACTTCAATCCTTACGGTGGAAAGGCTTTCTTCCCCCATTAAAGGGATTGAAAGCTTAATTACAAGCAACGATCCCATTGGTTACCAGCATGGTACGTTTGTTGAAAACTATCTAACCGAAGAGTACAACATACAAAAGAACAGGCTTGTTTCTCTAAACTCTGAAGAAGAATATGAGAAAGCGTTGAAGGATGGTCCCAAGAATGGTGGAGTCGCTGCCATTGTTGACATGCGTGCATACATGGAGCTCTTCCTCTCCACCAGATGCGAATTTAGTATAGTAGGTCAAGAGTTCACCAAATTGGGATGGGGTTTTGTAAGTATATGTATCATTGCGCAGATATATAGATGATCATGCATGCATGCATGTGTAATTAATTATATATTCTTTATTTTGAGACTAGATGATTAATTGGTTATGATAAATTTATATTTCATCTTAATTCACACACACACACACACACACACACACACACACACATATATATGTTAGCTAGGCGCAACTGATTATTTAATTAACATGAGTAGTACTATTGCTTATATATCAGCTTAGTTATAAATGATGATCATTAATATAATGAGCTCTAATTAATTTGTTGTTTATCTGATCTGATCTCTGATTAGGCCTTTCCAAGAGATTCGCCAATAGCCGTTGACCTGTCAACTGCCATCTTGAAACTGTCCGAGAACGGGGACTTGCAAAAAATTCATGACAAGTGGCTTGCAGGGAAGGCTTGCAGCTCAGAAGGTACAAAGGAAGACGTGGACCGCCTTCCGCTTAAAAGCTTCTGGGGCCTCTTTTTACTTTGTGGCTCAACTTTCTTGCTTGCTCTGCTTTTGTATATCATTAAGTTGGTTATCCAGTACGTGAGGCTTTCTCGCCGGAGCTCGCCTACTGATAATAATTCACGGCCTGTTCCGTCATTTTTCTCATTTATGGTAGAAAAAGAAGAGGATCACGTTCATGATCATCATCATGACATAGAAGAGGAAGGAAACAGCGGATCCAAGAGAAGGTACTGATCATCATGAAGGAATATATACATATAGCGTCTCTAAGGGATCATGAAGAGCGCATGCATGCATGAATTAAGTTTGAATCTGTACAGAACGAAAGGTTTTATATATAGCTCGATCTGTTGGTGTTGTTAACTTTTACACCGGCTATATATATATATATATATATATCTATGAAACCTAGTTAATTAGTACTTTCATGATTCTCTCGAAGCTTTAAAGTCATGCATGTTATGTGAAATTAAAAATAAGCATATATCCTGCATGTAAGTGACTAGCTTGTCAAATTTTCTCAGGAATATATATAATTGGCCTAGCTAGCTAGCTTGGCGCTGCATATTATATGCATGCATGTTGTAATATATATTTTTGTTGGTTTTCTTTTCTTTCTTTTTCTTTTTTTTTTTTTTATGGTAAACAATATCATTCATCAGAAAAAAGATATTACAGACATCTATCAAGCCAGATGGCTTGAGAAAGAAAATCTGAAAAAAATCCCATCACATTTCAAGTGTTTCAACATTCCAAGCATATTGTCGAGTGCGCTAGTGATCTGAGCAACCTCATTTTCTAACCGACCAACAATCTGAAATTTGTATTCACTAACAAAGATGAAAGTTTCCTTATTTCTGTCGCCAGAATACCAAGCATAGATGAAAAACTAGCTTCATTTTGTAGACCCTGAATCAGTAGCAAATAATCACTCTCAACAACAATCTTCTAGATCCCCATATAAGCACATAGTTTAAGACCTCTGAAAGTTGCTAAAAGTTCAATATCCTCTGAATCGGCAACTTCATTTTCCACCTTACTTGCAGCTATGACAATATCTCATTTTTCATCTCTTAAGACATCCCTAACACCTGCTCTGTGTAAATCACTAAACATGTCCCCATCCACATTTAGTTTTAGAAAACCTGTCTTGAAAGGCTTCCAGCTACAAAGTTTTCTTAACCCACTACTAGCCACAAATTGAATAGCAGTAAACTCCTTCTTCAAAGATAAGGCATGTTCAACTACTTGTCTAGGCTTAATACAAATCTTTTCATTCACCAGCTTATTCCTCCTAAACTAGAAACCCCATGCTAAAAGGAAAAAAATAGCCAGATCTTCATCTCTTCCACCCTCATATATTTTCATAGCAATATCCATCATTGACATCTTTCTTCCCATCTCACCCATCATAGGAAATAAACTACTCCAATAGTTACTTATTTGAGGGCATCAAAATAAAGCATGAGGAAGGTTTTCGACACTTACATTGCATAAACAACAATTGTCTTCTATTAGGACATTCTTTTTTTTTTTAAGATTGGACAGAGTGGGAAGGTCTTCCTTACAAGCCTTCCAAGCAAACATCTTAACTTTATGAGAAATTTTTATCTTCCAAAGGGCCTTCCACAATGAATGTTGCCTTACCCTTTACTGCAATTGATAACTCCTTCAGTGCATCTCTTTCAGTGCATCAACCACTTCTTTTTCAGTATAGAGTCTTGATAACTCTTCATTCATAGAAGATGTCACATTACTAGCCAAGCTTTCCAGAAAATTAGTATGGCCCCGCTCCTTAGCAGTTGAGAACAAGTCCTGAAAGTAGTCCAGTATGATACTATCTCTTGCATCTCCTTCCTGCCATTCACCATTTGCATCATTTAATTTCTTAATAAAATTTCTTCTTCTTCTTCTTCTATGTGAAACTTTTGTATGAAAAAATCAGGAATTTTGGTCTTATTCCTTCAGCCACAATGCTTTTGATCTTGCCTCCACATAATCTCTTCTCTCTTCAGCCAAGTTTGAACATCTACTCTTGCTGAAATGTGTGCCTCTCTATCACCATAGATGGGATCTTTTTCTTGTACATATTGCAGTTTCTGCTTAGCCTTCCTTAATTGTTACTAGACCCTTTCAAATGTATTACGATTCCACACTTTCAATCTCTAGCTGCAATAAGAAATCATTGTCATTACCTCTGCCTTATCATCCCTCTCTAAACTTTGTCTCCATGAATTTTCTACAATCTTCTCGCAACATTTCTCCCCCAATCCACATGGTTTCAAATTGAAATAATTTCTATCTTGATCTTTTTATAACAACCCCTGCTAACTCTAACCAAATGGGCAGATGATCAGAGTAGACCACAGAGCCATGAGTAACACTTGCTTGTGGAAAACAATCAGACCAATGAGAATTAGCTAGGAATCTATCTAATCTTTCACTGATACAATTCCTCCCCTCTCTCTCATTGCACCAAGTAAACATTGGCCTCTAAAGCCTAAATCCCTTAAAGCATAGTGATTAATCAATTCTCTAAAATCACACATTTGCTTCTCAGGTCTTTTCTTATCGCCCCTATTCTCATTCTGATCTACTATTTCATTAAAATCTCCAAAAATGATCCATGGCTTCTCTCTTCTCCATAAGGATTTAATCAAAGCCCATAACATGTCTGCAATTAGTATCAAGGTACCCACAAACACTTGTTATAAACCAACAACAATTTTCATTCTTATTGGTGACTTCAGCTTTAACACAAGCATTAATATGATTTTAAGAGTAACTAAGAATGGAAATATTAACATCCTTTTTCCACAATAAAACAATAACTCCACTTTTCCTTTCACAATCAACAACTAAACAATTAACAAAGCCAAGTTTAAACTTACATTTCTCAACATCTCGAGCTTGCAATCTGTTGGGAGCTGTTCTGACACAGAGACGATTCTAAATAAAAGAGGGACGAAATTTAACGTGGTTCGACAATTGCCTACGTCCACAAATGCTGTAATTTCACTATGAAAATAATTTTTACAGAAAAAATTCTCTCTGCTCACCCACTCTCTTCCTCTCTTCTTTCTCTTCCACACTCTGTCTGCACACACACAGCACACACTCTCTGTTTTCTTTCTACACTTCTCTGCTGCACTCCGTCCGCACACTTAAGCTCTCCTATTTATAGGAGAGCAGATCACTACATTGCAGCAATTTGCTGCATGATGCTTGGGGAGGTGCCTAACAATACAAAAGAGCAAACGGTGCAACGGTGCATTCGGTGTCTTTCGGTGCATATTTCACTGTTCACTGTTTTTGTCTCCACCTGCAACAATCTCCCACTTGGAGACAAATGAGTCTACATATCTTCATAGCAACTATCACAGCAACTTCAAGTCATGCCTTTAAGTACGAATTCCAACTGAAGCTATACACAGCTTCAGTTTGTCAGCAGTAACTACTTTTGTGAACATGTCTGCTGGGTTCTCTGTTCCTCGAATCTTCTCAAGTATCAACTGTCCACTATCGAGAAGAGATCGGATAAAATGGTATCGCAACTGTATGTGTTTTGTTCTGGAATGAAAGGCTGGATTCTTTGCAAGAAAAATAGCACTCTGACTATCACTGTGCAGAATGCCTTTTTCATTCTTCTTTCCCAATTCCTCCAAGAATGACTGCAACCAAACCATTTCCTTCCCTGCTTCAGTTATAGCAACGTATTCCGCTTCTGTAGTTGAGAGAGCAACAATCTTCTGTAACTTAGAAGCCCACGATACAGCTATACCACCTAGCGTATACACAAATCCAGTAGTATTTTTTCTGCTGTCAACGTCACCTGCTAAATCAGCATCTACATATCCCTGTAGTTTTAAACTTGATTTTGTAAAGCATAGTGACGTATCTGAAGAGCCTTGTAGATATCTTAAAATCCACTTGACTGCTTCCCAATGCTGCTTTCCTGGATTACTCATGTACCTGCTCACAGCTCCCACTGCTTGTGCAATGTCTGGCCTTGTACAGACCATGGCGTACATAAGACTACCAATAGCAGATGCATAGGGTATTCTGTTCATGCATTCTTGCTCTTCCTTCGTCTTTGGAGACTGATCCTTAGTTAGTCGAAAGTGACTAGCTAAGGGTGTGCTCACTGGTTTCGCCTTGTCCATGTTAAACCTTCTGAGCACATTCTTTACATACTCCTCCTGGGAGAGCTTAAGAGTATCATTAGACCTGTCTCTAATAATTCTCATACCAAGGATTTGTTTTGCAGCACCCAAATCCTTCATCTCAAACCGCTTTGACAACTGCTTCTTCAGTTCATTGATTTCCTCGATGCTTGACCCTGCAACGAGCATATCATCCACATACAACAGTAGGATAATATAAGTGTTGTCAAAGTTCTTCATATAGCAACAATGGTCAGCCTGCAGTCTTGTAAATCCATTACTGCACATGAAGTTGTCGCAACCATGCACTTCCATTGGGCAGATTGATTAGTACATCTCCTATACCTTCGATTTCCAACGCTTCACCATCTGCTAAGTACACCTTCCCGAAATCACCAGTGATATAATTTTGCATGATTTCTCGGTGTGCTGTAGTGTGGAACGATGCTCCTGAATCTAACACCCAAGATTCAATTTGGTTGTCGACTGAAAGAAGTAAGGCATCTTGGAGATCTTCTGTTGTGGCATTAACAGAGTCATGCTCATTCTTCTTCTTTGCTTCCTTACAATTATTTTTGAAGTGGCCAATCTTGCCACAATTCCAGCACTGTACTTGTTTTCCAAACCTTGATTTACTTCTGCCTCTTCGGGACTTCGATCTGCCCCGATTTGAACTTCTACTAGCTCATCTACCTCTCGTCTCGAGATTTAAGGCAGAATTGGAAGTTGATGCTTCTCCTGTATCTCTTCTGCGAACTTTCTTGCTAAGAATATGGTCCCGGATATCTTGATACTTCATCTTTGTTTTGCCATAAGAATTGTTAACAGCTGTTCTCATGGCCTCCCAGCTCTTTGGCAATTGAGCTAGAGCAATCAGTGCACGTACTTCATCATCAAATTCAATCCCCACTGAAGCTAATTAATTGATGATGGTGTTGAACTCATTCAGATACTGAATAACTGGAGTTCCTTCTGCCATTCTCAAGTAGAATAGCTTGTACATCAAATGCACTTTGTTATTGGTTGATGGCTGCTCGTACATGTCTGATAGAGCTTTCATCAAATCAACCGTGGTCTTCTCCTTTCCCACATTGTGTGCAACTGATCTTGACAGTGTTAGTCGAATGACTCCCAACACTTGTCTATCAAGGAAACTCCAATTTTCATTGCTCATATCATCTGGCTTTCTTCCTAGGAGTGGAAGATGTAGTTTCTTCCCATAGAGATAATCCTATATCTACATTCTCCAGTAGGCAAAGTCTGTACCGTCAAATTTCTCGATACCAACACCTTTAGCTTCTTCTCCAGCCATAACTTTATAAATGAGTTCAAACTCAAACAAACAAAGATCACCGTTGCGTCCGAAACACTCGAATTAGCTGGAAATGAGTCCGGAATGATTCAAATAGTTTGTCAGTACTATTTGATCATCGCGATGGAACTCCAATTGGCGTGATCTAGCCCAAAATGATCTGCAACACGTGGATGGTTCAGATTCAATGTACTGATGCCGAATCTCAAAATTTCGACCATACGGATGAGTCCAGAATGATCCAAATAGTTGGAAAGCACTATTTGATCGTCGAAATCGGACTCTAAATGGCTAAGATCTAGCCAAAAACAGATCTGAAAAATGGACGGTTCTGATTTGTCTGGCGCGTGAGATACACGCACTGCACAGTGCGCGTGGGCAAACACGTGGGCGCGTGTACTACACGCGCTACAGTACTGTGTGCGCATGAGGGAGAGTAAGGCGCTTGTGACACACGCGCCGAACCTCTGTAGGGCGCGTGGGGGCGCATGTCCTTCACACGTCTTCAACCTCTGGAGCGCGTGAGGGCGTGTGGGCGCGTGTGGTGCACGCGTCTTTAACCTCTGGAGTGCATGGGGGAGCGTGGGTTACAGCAGATGCACGTGCCGATCTTCTAGGGGCGCGTGTAGCCTCGTCTAACCTCCGTTTTCGATTCCGTTTGCGGCAACGGATTCGTCTTGACGCGAGGAACACCGTGGAGTTGTCAAAAATTGATTTTGAACAACTTGAATTTTTGGACAGCTCGAACCAGTGCTCTGATACCAGTTGTTGAGAGCTGTTCTGACACAGAGACGATTCTAAATAAAGGAGGGATGAAATTTAACGTGGTTCGGCAATTGCCTACGTCCACAGATACTGTAATTTTACTATGAAAATAATTTTTACAGAAAAAATTATCTCTGCTCACCCACTCTCTTCCTCTCTTCTTTCTCTTCCACACTCTGTCTGCACACACGCAGCACACACTCTCTGTTTTCTTTCTACACTTCTCTGCTGCACTCCGTCCGCACACTTAAGCTCTCCTATTTATAGGAGAGCAGATCACTACGTTGCAGCAATTTGCTGCATGATGCTTGGGGAGGTGCCTAACAATACAAAAGAGCAAACGATGCAACGGTGCATTCGGTGTCTTTCGGTGCATATTTCACTGTTCACTGTTTTTGTCTCCACCTGCAACACAATCTGGTTTCTCGTAAAAGTAAATAAATAAATTTAAAAAAAATCGGGCCCTTCCTTCGTGACTAGGTCTCGAAGAGTGCAAATGCCTCGTGGGTTCCCAAACCCACGAGCATTTCAGCTTATTATTTTCATGGCTCCGAGAGAGGCTGAAATTCAGCCACCGCCAATATCCTTTTTTGTTCCTCACTTTGATCCCCATCGAAATTCTTGTGAGACTTATTCTTCTTAGAGACTCTTTCTCTAAACCACTCGGTTCTTTCCTCTTCTTGATCGTTGTCTTTTGATGAGAAATGTGTTTCTAGGTCGAGGATGGCTTGTTAAATTGGGACATGCATTTCCATTTTTAGTCTTACCCGAATTGGATAGTCCCGACCTGAAAGCAAGCAGAACTTTTGCTTGGTTATTTCTAGCGGAGTTTCCAAAACTAGAGTTCCGAATTTATTTCCAAACATGATCGATTTTCTGACCCGTTTTGTTGGAAAAAAAATAAAAAAGAAGAAAGAAAAAAAAGGACCCCGCAAATTTCTAACAAATTTCACTCAATCACATGTTACATTATTAATTAGCATAACAAACGAAAAGAGCTTAAATGTAAGATGTGCAGTTCATATCCCATATAAATAAATAAATAAATAAAATGTTAAAATCTTTGTATTTAAGTTAGAGAGAGACAATAAAAAGAAAAACACAAAGTCAGTTTCATGGGAAGAAAAATTCAAAAACTCAGAGAGAGAGAGAGAGATATTATTCATTTCTTGTTCTATCTAGTTTGCATGATTCAAATGGTGAGATTTCTACCAAAGCAAGCAAGGAATCCCTTTTTGAATTCTCTCTTTCTCTTGATCTTTCTCATTTGTTTGTTTATTTTTTGAACAAATTCTTCAAAATCTTTCATATATGCAAAAATTCCAAGATGACAGACAGAGTCTATCCTTCTTCCAAGCTCATCGCCATTAACAGCATAGCCACCACCAATGCTAATAACACGACAACCCCAGCCACCGGCCCACCACCCCTATCAAGCCCCAACCATAGCAACCTTACCGACATCCATCACAGTATCACAACCACTGACACCAATTCAGCTGACATGTCTTGTGCTGCTACTACTTCTAGTCACTCCTTGTGGTGACTCTTCTCATTTCTACCGCTGACTTGGAAATCGGTTAATAATCCAATTCTGAACTATTTTTCTAGAACGATTACGGAAGGTTCCAAATTCCAATCCAATTGTTTTTGAATTAGTTAACTTAATTCAGAACAGGTCAAAATTTTCAGTTAAAGTCGATTACCGGTTATTTTGTTCACCCGAATTAGAGTGATACCCCAATTTTATTAATAAATGTTTATTTAGGGCAGATTGGAAGTTACAATTAAATCAATCGCATCTTAATTGGCAATTATAACTTTGTGTAAATCTAACTTATATGATGAAATCATATGTAATTCAATATATATGATCATCATTGCAAATATTTTCTGTACCAAACAAGACTATATATATACTTGTGGCACTATTATTATAATTACTATATAGCACCAAATATATATATATATATATGTGTGTGTGTGTGTATGTCAATATTTTTCATGCAAGAAAGATTTATGTGCACGGCTGGAATTTAAATTTATGTTAATATGCATACTTTCTTGTTAGATGTCATCATGGCTCATGAATTTATTTGCAATAATAATATTGCCTTCCAATTAATTTCTATTTTAAGATCATACTTGTACTGATCATGCCGAATACATAAAGATCATGACTGACTAGATCGATCGATCATTCGATCTGACGCGCGCGGGGGCTAGCTAGCTAGCTAGTAGTACGTATATGTGTGTTAAGTAAATTAAAAAAATTAAGATTTTAATTAGTAACTGATCATGAAACAGAAATTAAATGGAAAATAGAAAGCGAGAAAAGCGAAGAATTAAAAGGGTACTAGAAAAAGCTCTTGATGCATGCATGCCCCATATATCAACAATCGTACTACCGGCCGATTGGATATCTGATAATGCTCTAACTATAATAGGACAATGCTACGGATCCCTCTGCCTCGTCCCGCTAGTTAGTGCCTTTTTTTTTTTTAACACATAATTTTTTGACACTCTTAAATATTTTTTAAAAAATAAAAAAAAATTAACAATTTTATTAAACAATACTTTCTTAATCACGAAGTAAAAATAAAAAAATAAATAAAAAATTGAGCGGCATCCAAGCATTTTCGAATTATAATAGCAGATATTGTACTCATGATTAATTAATTGTCATGCGCGCGCACAGCAGCGGCTAATTTCTATATAATATTAAAGTTTCATCTTATTTTGTATTAAATATATCACATGCATGTAATATCACATGCATGTAAGACCCTTTGGGGTTTGGAATTGAACAAGATATATATAAGGAAAAATCTAGTTGTAAGCATAACTGTATACTAATATATATACCAATCTAATGTGATCAGTTAAAAAATAAATTTTATTAAAAATAGTATTAATTTAAATTTTAAATATGAAAGAATCAGTATTGATATATAAATTAGTATACAACTTACTTTTACGTAACAAAACTCTATATATAATATCGGCCTTGACCCAAAATGGGCCTCAAGATCAATGCCCGCATATATGCATTTGGTAAACAACTAATTAAAAGCTTGCAATTGGATCGGTACAATTAATGATATTTATTAAGGCATACATCATCATGTATATCTATATAAGTTTGTCAAGCTAGCATATCGATATAATTAATCGATGCTAGCGCGCAGCTTGTAATCCAAAGTTAAATACCGAAATGTACGTGCCGAAACTAGTTCAAGCAATCCATTAATATTAAAAAGCATATGTGTGCGTATATATATATATATATAATATATATACATATTAGAGACAAAAGCTTTAATTTGGCTGGCTGCAATATGAATGCATGACTACGATCATGATATATATTCGCCTGAGATTAAAACCCGGCCAGCGATGATCAATATATATCGATCGATCGGGATTTGTGATTGTTCATATATAATATACATATCTATATGCAGTATGGCAGGCTACCAGTACCTATATATATATATATGGTGCGGATGAAGCTAACTAGCGAATATTAATTAATTAAGGTAGATCTCCCAGTACTCGTGGAAGGCTAGCTGCATATATAATGGGAATCATGCATGCAGGCTTCGTCAATTAAGTACTAATTAAATGTCCCATCCACAGGGCCAAGTGCGTGCATGCATGCATGCTAGCTAGCAGCTAGCCGATCGGCCATGCATGCATGTTTTTTCTTAATTAGCATGTTAATTAATGAATGCAGCTTGGCTCACTCAAGCATCCTTAACTGCCAAAATAACGTACGATATTATTCCTTTGGCCGGATTAATTTGATCCGCATTAATTGTTTGATTCTTTAATTATTAATTAAGGAATTACTGAATCAATACTAATTACTATTTTTGGACTTCCAATATATAATTAACGCGCGATCGAGAAGCTACTCGGTCGACCGAGCAGATTAATTTCAATGAACGCTCAAGAAATACAAAAGTTACTAAAATTTTATTTTATTCGATCGAGGAATCAGGCCGGAGGCCAGCCGGTAGGATATGATCATTAAGGTATAAAGATATAAATTTAAAAAAAAAAAGGATAATGTGTAACATTTAAAGTGTAACATGTGTATAGTGTTGTTGACCTATATATATATATATATATATATATATATATATTATGTATATAGGTTGTTAATTAAATATTGATCAAGTAGTGTTACGAGACAAAGATATTTGATTATTGTCGAGATGCGTAAAAGCTAGCATGACCGAGATCAACACGCGGGACACACGTACGTACTTCGCGATCGAGCTAGGAAGCCTCTGGTCATTTTCTTATCAATGTGCCACACACAATGGTTGACGGTCAAGGCCACACATGCATCGAGGTCGGCCACATTCATCGACCAATTCATGTGGAGTACTAGCTACTCCTAATAAAGAGTCTTAATTATTAATTAAATATCCCACGACGAAAACATTGAATGATCCCATGGTGGTATCTATGCCTCACATGGGATATATATTATTAATTAAATAGTCCACGCATGATGAGGATCATTGACCTTATAACCTGAGATTTTGACCCCCAAGAAATTAAAATCCCCAAAAAAAAAAACAAAAAACAAAAACAAAAAGAAAGAGGGCGCGGATCGATCGAGGATTGATAAAATTGGGAATTAGCGCGCACTAATTGATTATAATAATCCTAGATCCACTAGTTTGCGTTTACAAATTAAGTGGGTATGGTGGAATTGATATAATGGTTACCGAGTGCCGATCGAGACGATATATCAATCGGTCATTATGGATTCCATTACTGGAGGTACCGGATATATTGTTGTCGGATCACGAAATACGCACTACTAATATATATTGTTTTAAATTCACATTAATAATGAAAACAAATGACATTCTAGTCAATTGTGGCTGCTCGGTGATATCAGTGGAGGCTAGCTAGCTAGCCTAGCTGTTGTCTTACATATATATATATATATATATATATATGCAAGGATAGATAGCCAGCTACCAAATATCTATCCCACTCCGATCGATCGAGCACATGCATGTTGAATTAAGCGCATCCATAACATGAGGTGATCAGGGCTTAGATATATTATATAATTAATTAGTACTAAATCTCTGTCTAGCTACATGATAGATAATATATATATATATATATATATATGTGGTTTTCTTTAAATATTTTGGTTGAAAAAGTCAGTTTCAATAATGGACTGACTTTGAAGATTCCAACTGCGCTTTTAATCACCTGATCTATTAATCTTCTTTCATGGCTTCTTATGATCAAGTACATACGACGTAAATATATGTATGCATGCATATATATTTCTGTGTATTCGTGTGTTTGTGTTTTTATTAACATAATTTGGATTTAGTATTCCGCGCGCGGCTTATTTTCATCGTATATATATATGACTATATATTAATTTCGTTTGCTGTGTTAATTTGTAGTACGTACAATCCATGCACCATGAAGATCATGTACTCGTGGCTTCTGGGAATGATTTTCTACAATGGGCTTTTTATTAGCACCGGTACGGTTGCTTCTCCAAGACCGGATGTCGTTAACATTGGCGCCATTTTGTCCTTCAATACTTCCGTTGGGAAAGCTGCAAAACTAGCGATAGAAGCTGCAGTCCACGATGTGAATTCCAGTCCAGATGTTCTCAATGGAACTAAGCTAATACTTGCGATGCAGGATACAAAATTATCTAGCGGATTTCTGGGAATTGTTGAGGGTACGTCCTCTGCAACAATGTCTTACGTCTTCTGTTCTTGTTCACAGTTTTTCATTACTACTTCCTTGACAATTTATTTCCGGTTATTTCTTATACAGCTCTGCGGTTTATGGAGAACGATACAGTGGCCATAATTGGTCCCCAGCAATCAGTTATAGCTCATATAATTTCACATATTGCGAATGAGCTCCAAGTCCCTCTATTATCCTTTGCCGCAACTGACCCTACCCTGAATTCACTTCAGTTCCCTTACTTTTTTCGAACAACGCAAAGCGATGGCTTCCAGATGGCAGCCGTGGCAGATATTGTTGGCTACTACGGATGGCGAGATGTAATAGCAATATATATTGATGATGATCATGGCAGAAATGGGGTTTCTGCTTTAGGGGACAAGCTAGCCGAGAAGCGTTGTAAAATCTCTTACAAAGCACCTATGAGCCCCAAATTAAGTAGGGAAGAAATCACCAGAACACTTTTGAAGGTTAATTCAATGGATTCTCGGGTTTTTATCCTCCACATTTCTGCTACCTGGGGTCTAGATGTACTTATAAATGCGGCCCGGGAAATGAATATGATGCGAAGTGAATATGTGTGGATAGCCACCGATTGGCTCTCCACAGTACTTGACACGGAATCTTCCCCGAATTCAGCGGCAATGGACAGTATTCAAGGGGTTCTTACGTTACGCATGCATATTCCGGATTCAGAACCCAAAAAAAAACTTTTTTCTAGGTGGAACAATATTTTGACTGCATCAAATTATACAGAAAACAGTCGTTTTGGACTAAATACTTATGGTATGTACGCCTATGACACTGTTTTGCTTCTTGCTCATTCACTTGATGAATTTCTAAATCAGGGGGGGAACATATCCTTTTCAAACGATACAAGTTTGACCGAGTTTCAGGGAGGAAGATTGCAGTTTGATGCTATGAGTATCTTTGATGGAGGGAACAAGTTGCGTGATATCATTTTAAGGGTTAATATAACAGGTGTAACTGGAAATCTAAAGTTCACTTCGGAGGGGGACCTCTTTCACCCTGCATACGAAGTCATCAATGTCATTGGCACAGGAATTAGGACAATTGGTTATTGGTCCAATTCTTCAGGCTTATCAGTTAATTTTTCTGATCCAGACAAACACAATGCCAACTCAAAACAGCAACTATATGGCGTAATCTGGCCTGGCCAAACCACTAAAAAGCCTCGTGGGTGGGCTTTCTCAAACAACAACGGAAGGCAACTTCGCGTTGGAGTGCCAAACCGTATTAATTATCGTGAGTTTGTCTCGCGGATAGAGAATTCTGATAATTCGTATGGTGGCTTTTGCATTGATGTATTTAATGCTGCAAAGGAAGAATTACCATATCCAGTCCAATATAAGTTCGTTCCATATGGGGATGGACATAAGAATCCAGTAACCTTGGATCTTTTGCACATGATCACAACTGGTGTAAGTAGAAATTAATTAATATATTACTAGAAGTTTCTTTAGCTTAATTTGTTATATAGATATAGATATAGATCATGTGTATGAAGCTCTAGCTGTGTTGCTATTTCACTGGTTTAATTTCCTGATGATCTTTTTAATGAACTCCATATATATATATATATATATATTTAGGCCTTGGATGCTGTGGTTGGCGACATTACAATTACCACAAACCGGACAAAGATGGTGGATTTTACGCAGCCATATATCGAGTCTGGGCTAGTGGTAGTGGCCCCAGTTTGGAAGTTGAACTCTAGCGCTTGGGCTTTTCTGAGACCATTTACTCCAATGATGTGGTGTGCCACAGGTGTATATTTCCTTCTTGTGGGAGCAGTTGTATGGATCTTGGAGCGCAGGACGAATGATGAGTTTAGGGGACCTCCCAGAAGACAATTTGTCACCATCATATGGTGAGTCCATATGTGTGTGTATATATATATATTCCTCCACTTGTATATCATGCATGATCTTGACGATGGATAGATATTGTGAAGCTGTATATATAAAATGAAAGGTCAAGAAATTAAAATTCCTTCATGAATTGGTGATGCTAGTTTGGATACAAAATAGAGTACTCAAATGTATAGTCTTCATGAATCTTGAACCTGATCTAATATATATATGATCCCCCGGCCAAATGCTAATCTGGTGCATGGTGTACTTAATTTGCAGGTTTAGCTTTTCAACATTGTTTTTCTCTCACAGTAAGTAGCGATTTTTTATTATAATGCCCTAGCTAGCAGCCAGCTGATCATCTAGCTAGCTATATATTATAGATAATTAATATATTATATATACATGTACGTTCGTAGGAGAGAGGATCGCGAGCACTCTGGGTCGGTTCGTGCTGATAATATGGCTGTTTGTAGTCCTAATACTGAACTCGAGTTACACAGCAAGCATGACATCAATCCTGACAGTGGAACAGCTATCATCCCCAGTGAAAGGGATCGAAAGTTTAGTAACAAGCAGTGAACCAATCGGCTTCCAGAGAGGTTCATTTGCTGAAAATTATTTAACAGACGAGCTCAACATACACAAGTCCAGACTAGTTCCTCTGAATTCGATAGCAGAATATGAGAAAGCATTGAGGGACGGTCCCAGTAAGGGTGGAGTTGCTGCAGTGGTTGACGAGCGTGCATATATGGAGCTCTTCCTTTCCACCAGATGCGAATTTGGTATAGTTGGTCAAGAGTTCACCAAAATGGGCTGGGGTTTTGTAAGTATAGAATTTTCCACATATATATATATATATATATAATAATCTAGCTAGCTAGTTATTTATAAACCTATATATATATAATATATAGCTTTGTGCTGCGCGCATGAACTACTCTGCATCATTACTTGGTTGAGCTACGTACTAATTAACAAGCGCGGCATACTGCAGAAAACATTGATCATGAAGTGCTGGAATTAATGCGCATGCATTTTCAATTAATTAACCTGCACACAAGTGGAAGGATTAATTAATATTACTCGTAGTGGTATATATCCAATTACTTTGAGTCGCTAACTCGATCATGCAGTAGTGAATATTGCAAACCAGGAGAACCACACAAAACGAGATCGGATCTCCATGTCAGCATTAATTAATCGTTCATGACCATCATGCATGAGTGCTTATAGAATTTGCAACATGTTCAGCACAATACATGAATATCGATCCACATATTAATTATTAATTTTTTCTCTCAAATATAATTTCTTTTATATGTATATATATATAAGGCCATGTATGCATGCACTCTTATAATTAAGAATATAATATGCCATGCATTCTTATATATAAAGCGATCATGTGGTTAATTAGGCATTTCCACGAGACTCGCCACTAGCAATTGACATGTCAACAGCGATCCTAACACTGTCAGAGAACGGGGGTCTACAGAGGCTTCACGACAAATGGCTCACAAGAAGTGCATGCAGCTCTGAAGGTACAAAGCAAGGCGTCGATCGCCTACAACTCCAAAGCTTCTGGGGACTCTTCATACTCTGTGGCTCCGTTTGTCTTCTTGCTCTCCTTTTTTATCTCATCAAGATGATACGTGAGTACACGAGGCATTCCGGACAGATCAGTCCCCAATCTGGGCGTCTCCGATCCTTCCTTTCATTTGTTAAAGAAAAGGAAGATCATCATCATGAGGAAGCAGAAGGGAAAAGCGAGTCGAAAAGTTCAAGGTCAATTAGGGATCAGAGGGTCCACAGTAATGGAAGAGTGCATGGAGAGATCATGATGACTCCTTAGTAAACGGTTCCCATGCATGTTAGTTTTTAATTTTTATGCTGGATATATATATATATATATGTAGCTTAATTATTTCCTTTTACTACTTCTGGATCAAACTAGCTCTAGCTAGTAATTAATAACTTTTTAACTTTCCCTAGCTATCTGCGTGACGTGATAATGACGTTGGGTCTCCACAAAGTCATGTATAATGGATATTATATGTACGTTATACGTACAAGCTGGACCTGATCATCAATATATATATATATGCATACAAGTATACTGCTCATGTTATTATTATTATTATTATATATATATCATGTGGTGGAGAATGGAGATTATCTTATTCGATCTAATGGACATACTCAAAAGTGTTTTTTCTATTTGTTCCTCAAAATTTTAAAATTTTCTATTTAGTTTGGAAGTGGCTATTATATATATATATATATATATATATTGTCCAAAAAGAACGTCCTGGTCATATATAAAAGCATAAAGTTACAACATTTTTATTGGCAGGGTTGACTACAGAGACCACTCATATGGGTGGTCCTCCGGCCAACAGAAACAATGACAAAATTAAGCATGCAAGGGGGTCCTACATATTTTGTTCCTTCCTTCCTTCCTTGTACACTATGTAGGTACTATATATGGGACCAGTAGTTCATTTATTTATGGACTCCGGGGTTGTCACAATTTCTTTTTTTCTCATTATTTTTATAATTATTTTAACTAAATATAATCAGTTAATAGATTAACTAATGAGAATGAAATAGATCAAAAGTTATTGTTTGTCATCTGAAAAAAGAAGGGATCTGTTAAGGTAAGCATCATTGCCTTAGCTAAGGTCTTTTTCTCTGTTTCACCCACATGAAAATTATGCGCCTCTTGTGATTGCGACCGATATAATAGAAAGAGAAATGACCACTGCCAACCATTTGAGCACTGGACATCACCCCCACCCCCCCACCAGCACCATCATTCCCAGATTCCACCAAATGCTTTTTTTAATTTCTGTCTCTCTAGTTAAAGTCCATGTATCCACCACGTCACATGCGTGTACATGAGCATACCGACGACAATCCATATATGAAATCCGCCTCGCTGATCGAACGGCATGAGCATGACAACCACCTTGTTACACTTCAGTTATATTCACCGTATATATCAGTGTAAGACCACGACCTCCTTAACTTCTCCTTCGTTGTTTGTTCTTTCTCTGCAGTTCCTCATGTTCTTTTCCACAAAAATTTAAAATATATATCCAGGGTTATAAGCATAGTTGTAACGCGTTATAATTGACTGCTAAATATGCTACTTTGTAAGTTAAAACCTTTATCCTTCACCCATAGTATTAAACTTCTCGAGATTTCCCTTATCACTTCTCGAGATTCCCTTATCCCCTTATTTTCTATAAAATCAGCACTTTTTATAACCCCACATGTATATCCTGCCTATTGTTTTTCTTTGTTTCGAATCGGAGTTTCTTTTTTCGTCGATTTTCCCTTCCCACTAACCTTTTGTCCCTGCTTCCTTCTGCTCTTAACGGTTGTTACTTTTTTCTTTCCTTGGCTCTGGAGGTTGCTACTTGTTATGTCATGTTTTATGCCTGGTTGGATTTTTATTGTTACTTATCCGGGGTCTTGTTAGGTCTTGATCATTGAGCAGAAAACACACATGTTTCTGTGATCATGTCAGTCCGTGATTCCATGCTTCTTATTTTTTGTATCATTTTTATATCTAGACAATTTTTATTTTTTTTCAATTTATCGGCTTTCTTTTCATCGTAAAAGTTCAAATTGAGCTTGAATCCGCAAATTCTATATCACCACTCCTTGCTTCATGTTCTGCGATGATTCATTCATATGTTGCTTAGACATACTTTCAGGTGTTCCTTAAATCTAACATCTTTTTGGAGTGTATGTGTTTGGAAATATGGTTGCCATGCAGTTTTATCGTTTCTTGATTTTTTTTTTTTTTTTTTTTTTTTTTTTTTTTTTTTTTTTGCAGAGAAAGGTGATAATTTGGGTAGGGATTTGTGATTAAAAAGGTTGCTCTGTACCATGAATATATTGTGGCTTCTCGTACTGATAGTTTTCTACCATGGAACCTCCTCAAATGGGGTTGTTACTAATGTTTCTAACAGACCGGATGTTGTAAATGTTGGGGCTATTCTCTCTCACCTCTCTATTATTGGCAAGGTTGCGAAAGTAGCAATAGAAGCTGCAGTTGACGATGTGAACTCTGACCCAGATGTTCTTGCTGGAACCAAGATAAATCTTACGATGCAGGACTCCAACTACAGCGGATTTCTGGGCATTGTTGAGGGTATGTTTATTACTTATATCCATTGTTTTTTCATTAATCATCGTCTCTTCGTTGTTTTTATTTGTCATCTTCTCATGTGGTACGTTACTAAGAATCGGAATTGGGTTATGATTTTCTATGTTTTTAATGTCATAACAGCCTTACAATTCATGGAGAAAGACACTGTGGCCATAATTGGCCCTCAACTCTCTGTAACAGCTCACGTAATATCTCATATTGCTAATGAGCTTCAAGTCCCTCTATTGTCATATTCAGCGACAGACCCCACCCTGTCTCCACTTCAGTTCCCTTTCTTTGTTAGAACTGCTCAGAGTGACCTTTTTCAGATGGCTGCGATAGCAGAAATTGTGGACTACTATGGATGGAAAGAGGTTATTGCAGTCTATGTTGACGATGACCATGGCAGAAATGGAATTGCTGCATTGGGGGATAAGCTTGCCGAGAGACGTTGTAAGATCTCATTCAAGGCACCTATGCCTGCTGAAGTGAACCGGGATCAAATAACTGATGTACTGGTTAAAGTTGCTTTAAGTGAGTCTAGGATTATTGTTCTTCACACTTATGCCGGTTCTGGTCCAGATGTTATCAAGGTTGCAGAATCTCTTGGGATGATGGGAGTTGGGTATGTGTGGATAGCTACTAACTGGCTCTCTACTAACCTGGATACAGATCCTCAGCTCACTTCAGATGCAACGGAAAACTTTGAAGGAATTATTACTTTGCGTATGCACACACCAGATTCAGAACTCAAAAGAAAATTCGTTTCTAGGTGGAGTAACTTGTCTAGTGGAAAGAGTATCAATGGCGCTTTTGGACTAAGTACCTATGGACTATATGCCTATGACACTGTTTGGCTTCTCGCTCATGCAATTGATGCATTTTTCAATCAGGGGGGAATCATCTCATTCTCAAATGATTCAAGGTTAACTGAGCTAAAAGGAGGAAGCATGAATCTTGATGCTTTGAGCATCTTTAATGGAGGGAACCTATTGCTTAAGAACATCTTACAGGTTAATATGACCGGTGTAACAGGATCCATTAATTTTACATCAGATAGGAACTTTATTCATCCTGCATTTGAAGTAATCAATGTCATTGGCGTAGGATATAGGAGGATTGGGTATTGGTCTAACTATTCTGGGCTATCTGTCCTGCCTCCGGAAATACTTTACACGAAACCGCCCAATCGTTCCAGTGCAAACCAACGACTAAACAGCGTGATTTGGCCTGGACAAACAACAGATCGGCCTCGTGGGTGGGCTTTCCCAAACAATGGAAGGCAATTGAGAATTGGAGTGCCAAAAAGAGTTAGTTATCTTGAAATTGTCTCACAAGTAGAAGGCACTGACACATTCAAGGGGTACTGCATTGATGTATTTACTGCCGCAGTGAACTTGTTGCCATATGCAGTCCCATATAAATTAGTCCCATTTGGTGATGGTCGTAATAACCCAAGTGATACTGAACTTGTGCGTTTGATCACAACGGGTGTAAGTATTAACAAAACAATCTTGCTAACAACTCCCAAGAATTTTTTTTTAACTTTCTGATTCTCTGGTTTTCTTCAACCATGTAGGTGTATGATGCAGCAATAGGTGACATCGCAATCATCACTAACCGGACCAGAATGGTGGATTTTACACAACCATACATTGAATCTGGGCTAGTGGTAGTGGCCCCTGTTAGGAAATCAAACTCTAGTGCATGGGCATTTTTAAGGCCATTTACTCCAGGATTGTGGTGTGTTACAGCTATATTTTTCCTCATTGTTGGATTTGTAGTTTGGATTTTGGAGCATAGAATCAATGATGATTTCCGGGGTCCCCCTAAAGAACAAGTTGTCACTGTTCTATGGTGAGCGCTTGAACATATCAAATTTATGAAAACCGAAAACCGCCTAATGCTTTATGTTTTGCTTAGTGTAAACCCACCAAGATAAGTTTCTTCCGACTAGATTTACTACGTGATTAGTGTAAACATATTATCATCAATTTTATTTGAAGTTCTTTTTTCTGTTCCTTCTTTGTGGACATAAAATCATGATGACGAAAATGACTAGCAATCTTTTCAATCTGATTTAGGGAAGAGAACTCCTTACTCTTCTTTGCTGCAGAGATCTAGAGATCAAAGTACTAATGTGAAAATTGCAATTTATTAGGAATTTTCGATGGGGTTTTCATTTATGATGATACAAGTGCAAACCACTAAGAGTTATTGAAAACTGCATCAAGATCGTTTTGTTAGGAATTTCTTTCTTTCTAGCATAATGTGTCTCTGATGAATTAATCGTGTTTCTATTGCATCATCTTGGTGTAATTCACCAATCACTCACGTTTGTGCTTTGTTTGATCTGTAGGTTTAGCCTTTCAACTTTGTTTTTTGCCCATAGTAAGTGAATCGGCTCTAGTTTGTTTCTAATTTCTCATAGCCATAGATGATAGTGGCAGCACGAGTATAACTTAGGTTACCTTTTTCTGTTACTATGCAGAGCAAAATACAATCAGCACCCTTGGCCGCCTGGTGCTAATTATATGGCTATTTGTGGTTCTTATAATCAACTCGAGCTATACTGCAAGTTTGACTTCAATCCTTACAGTGCAGCAGCTTTCTTCTCCCGTCAAAGGGATTGAAACTCTAATTAGCAGCAATGATCCGATTGGCCACCAGCAAGGTTCATTTGCACGCGACTACTTAGTGGAGGAGCTTGGCATCCGCGAGTCCAGACTCATTCCTCTTAACTCTCCTGAAGAGTATGCTAGAGCCTTAAAAGACGGTCCCCATGGGGGAGGTGTTGCTGCAGTTGTAGATGAGCGTGCATACGTAGACCTCTTCCTCTCAACTCGATGTGAATTCAGCATCATTGGTCAACAGTTCACTAAAGCCGGGTGGGGATTTGTAAGTATCTGATTTTATCAATGAAACCATACTCCCCTGCACTGCTCGGTTTTAGATTGATCTGTTTTCTCCTCTTCAACGTTCTTTGAACACGTATAAATGTCTTCTAAGTGGTTTATTCACGTGTTTTCACCAAAGAGTAAACTGTAGGTGGCTCTAGACAGATAGGAAGCGTTTAATCAATCGTACATTTCATTCCCTAGTGCTGTTGGCCAGTAACAACATGCATGGTTTTGTTCTTCTATTCTCATCAGGCATTCCCACGGGACTCACCTTTAGCAGTTGACATGTCAACTGCGATTTTAAGATTGTCTGAGAGCGGAGACCTCCAGAGAATGCATGACAAATGGCTTACGAGGAGTGCATGCACACCACAAGGCACAAAGCTTGAAGTGGATCGTCTTCAGCTCAAGAGCTTTTGGGGTCTTTTTGTGACATGTGGGTTTGCTTGCTTGCTCGCTCTCTGTATATACTTAATTCTGATGTTGCGCCAGTTCAGCAGGCACTCAGAGGAACTCGAGCCTTCTGGTAGAAGCTCGGGATCTGGACGTGTTCAGACATTTCTTACATTTATAGACGAAAAGGAAGAGGATGTCAAAAGTCGCTCTAAGAGAAGGCAAATGGAGAAGGCCTCAATTAGGAGTACAGGTGAAGATGAATCAACCCACAGTTACAGTTCCAAGAGGAGACATATGGAAGCAAATTCCATTAAGAGTCTTGATATTAGTAACGAAGTCTAAATACATCATCTACAGCTTGGACCTACTTTAACCTCATAAACTTTCTTATACGTACATATAATACATTTATACTTCCGCTCCAGAGAGGAGCGTATCACGTAGTCCACATTCATGATAGAATCTCCTTGTTCTTGGACCCAGCCCAGATTGTTGTAAACTCATTAGCCGTCTATTCCTCCATAAATCACCAAATTTTGGATTCAGAATTAATTAACTTTGATTAAAATACAGAACATGAAACATTTATTTCCCTCTTGGCTAGCCTTCTAGTTTCTTAAAAAATCCGGGACAAATAAATTTGAAAGAATTATAATAACAGTGTCGTCACTCGCCGGTGGTGGCTTACTTTCTAAGATTAATGTGTCATGTGTTGGGAAACAATGGCAGAAGAGAAGTAGTGATTGACAAGGCGTTAGTCTACTGATGTGATCGTGAGAAGAAATGCAAGGGAAGGATGGTAGTTTAGTTGATTAAAAGTGGAACTAATATGGCGTTGTATGAGTTAAAGGAACGTTGTCATTTTAATAAGAGAGGTTGTCATAAGTAGAATAAGTGATACGATGTCGTTCAATGTAATTTCAGTAGGCATGTTTAATATAATACGATATTGTATAGATATGAGGAATGTATAAAAGCAAAACGGAAGAAGAAAAATAACAAAAAAGATTACACAATTCAGTTCTCTCTCTCTCTCTCTCTCTCTCTCTCTCTCTCTCTCTCTCTCTCTCTCTCTCTCTCTCTCGGAGACCAACTATCTTGAATACAGTCATTGGTAAGAAGGGTCTATTATAGTTGGTATTAGAGTCAGGTTCCAATCCTAAGACCTGTGGGTTATGGGTTAAAGGAACGTTATCATTTTAATAAGAGTTGTTGTCATGTAAGTAGAATAAGTAATACACTATCGTCCAATGTAATTTCAGTATGCATCTTTAATATGATACGTATAGATACGAGGAATGCAAGGGAAGGATGCAGTGTTCAAGGACCCTACAGAAGAGATACTTCCCTCCAATGTCATTCAGAGAGCTATGGAACCAGTTATGCCAATCTGCTGATTTGGATGTCCCTGAAGAATTTGCCATCGTGTCACGGCTTATCTGGCTAAGGAGGAACTCTTTTATCTTCCAAGGAGAGTTCAAACACCCTAGTAGTGTTGTAAGTCAGGCCTCAATAGCTATGCTTGAGCTGGAAGCCAATAGAAACATAAGGGAAAATACACAACAAGGTGAACAAATTCAAGTTAAATGGTCTCCCCCTCCAAAGAATATGTTTAAAATGAACTGGGATGCGGCTGTGGACAAAACGAAGTGCAGAGTTGGGATAGGGGTCATTGTAAGGGACCATAGAGGCCAAATGACTACTGCTTTGAGAAAGAGGAGATCTTTGTATCCTGGCCATGCTCTAGCTAAAACTTGTGGTGCATACGAGGCAACCAAATTTGGCCTACAGTTGGACCTCTCCCAGGTTGTTCTAGAGGGAGATTCAAAGCAGGTGGTAAATGCACTAATGGCCAAACCCCCGAACGTTTCAACCATGGACATGGTAACTCAGGACACAACAATGTCTCCACCATTACCCGTTTTGGTCTGTTAGGCATGTAAGGTGTGAAGTAAACAAAGTGGCCCATGTATTAGCTAAGAAAGGCTTTATTTGAGTCAGATACCATTGTAAACATTGAGGAATCACCTCCCTGTATTACTGATTTATTGAGTATTGAATGAACGAGCTTCAAGCTCCCTTTCAAAAAATAAAAAGCAGAACGGAGGAAGAAGAATAAGAATGAAGATTACGTAGTTCAGTTTTCTTTCTCTCTTAATTCTCTCGTTCTCATCCTCTTGGAGACTCTCTCTCAAATACAGTCATTGGTAAGAATGGTCCATTACATACTGCAACACATAATAAAATTAATCAATACACATTCTATACATTCTATACATTATTAGTATGTTTACACCTATAAACACCATGTTTATTATGATTAATTGAATATGAACTCTATATAATTAGATCTAAATCACCAATGCAGCCACAACCAGTTCATAATTAGCTAAATATAGGCCCACGTGCTAATCAACGTTGATAGTCAAATACTTCCGAAACCATCCCTCTCCCCGACAGTATCTGCAAACAACTTTGTGGACCTCCATTAAGAGTCTTGGAAATCGACTAGCAAAGTAGCTATCAAATCCTTCAGGTACTGGTCCTAAGAGCCCCTGAAATAACCATGAATAATAAAAAAAAACAATCAGCTACATATTTGTTCAATAACAGTCTATCCCCTACAAAGATAAAAGGGGGATATGAAAATTATCCAATAGTTTATATGATAATAGATCTAATCGTATTCAGTCCACATGACCAAGGATAAATATTGTCACTGAGGCTGCCCAGCCTAATAATGGCAACTTTAAAGTGAGACTAGTTTGATAGAGGTATTGGTGAGGTTGGGCTCTGCCTGCCTCCGGCCCTCGCTAGGGGTATTCCGTGTCGGGTAGGGGGCCCCCGCCTCCGCACGGGCGGTGCGGGGTAGCCCACCCGCCTATGCGTTGGTGGGGCAGACGGGGGGCGGGGGCGGGGGCCCCCACTGCCCACCCCTAATCAAACTGACCAACCTGGCCTAAAAATAGTAAATATCTTGACCCGGTTAAGAAGTAAATTGCAGCTCGACTGACTTCAGGACTGATTTCCATGGGCCCACCATCCAACCCTCTCATTCTGGAATACATGAGAACCCTTCAAATTTGAGTTTTCTAAATTTCTTTAAAACTATGTTACAGATTCAATGCAAGTCTTGTCATCATTATTGCAGCACCATCTGATAAATGATCGTGATACTCTAATGCATGTGTGCGTTTCTATGCATATGGGATTTGGAATAGATCATACTAGAATAAGCTAAGTGATGCTGTTTGGCTCAACATATCCCATTCTTAATTTGAGAAACAAACCTGAATTTCTTTTGGAAGTTCTCCATAATGATTCAACTTGTTTCGCATGACACGCAATAAGTCTCGAACACTATCAAATTTGTACCGTCTATAATGGCCAATGTTCGTGATAAATGCAGGTTCCATCTTTTGATCCCATTTTGAGCCCAATGCTACTGACCCGATGCTTTCTAATGCTTTCAAGAATTCAGAATTAGTCTCCCTGTCTTCCAATTCGACCCGGTCACTAGTATCCCGAAGAAATGACAGTCTAGTCTCAGAACTCCAAAATAAAGGGTGGTGCAACACCTCTGATGCCCTAGGTCTGAGAGTAAATAAGCACTTTGTAAATGCAAATATTACTGGAAAAGAAGCATATAACATGGGAGTAGGAGAAAAGCTCATATGATGTGCTAATGATTGAATGATAAAATCAATCAATCATTGACTGTTTAATTCTGTCGTACACTGAACTCAAGACAATACTCTCTCTCAAGAAGCACCAAATCACTTTTTGGGGTTGGTAAATCCAATAATGAAGATAAATTATTAGAATTATTAGAATATCAGTATATTCGACATAAGTAATTAGTGGTTAGACCACCCTACAACCTGGTAAGAAAGTACAAAAAGCTATTGGAGGTCAAGACCAATCAAAATGTGTCGATCCTTCAACCCATAAAGTAAACTAGATATGGGTAGGTTAGTTACGCCTGGGAAACAAAATAAACTCTCTAATTTTAATGGAGCATCAAAATTCTACTTTACTCGATTCGTAGGTAGGTTTAGACAAATGTTTTTATTTGGAAATCAGTTAACATGCTAGAACTTTTTTTAAATTGATAAGCTAAACTAAAATAATTTAAAACGATTTGAGAAATAACATGCCGAACTTCCATAATCTGGTAGAGAATAGTATTGCATACTAAAAAACAAACATTTTCAACAGCATTAAGAGAAGTAATACTCACCTTAATTCAGGGTCAGGACTCAATAAATGAAAAATAAGATCCACACCTTCAGGGATATTCTCTACCAAAAAGAGGTCCATTTGGTTCTTCACAATGTTGATATCACGTTCAAGACGTTCACCAAATGGATGTCTACCTCCAGTTATGCAGAAAAAAAGGATACAGCCTAAACTAAACAGATCCACAGAACGTGTTTGCCGTCCATGCAGAAGTTGTTCCGGTGCTTGCCAACCAGAACTGCCAGAACCTATGGCATGTGATTACATAATTTGAATAATGAACAAGAAACGCATAACTAGCTAGCTAGGATAGAACAATTGAGAAAAATTGATCCAAGATTGCGAGTTCCACAACTTGAATTCTCATTACACCAGACAGAAAGGTAAACCAATCAAAATGGTCAAACCAAGCATACCTTTCAAAACTCATCACGCAATAGATAACATCAGCTATGCACGTACTAAATGATGTTGTATATAAATGGCAAAAACTACTGAAAAAAATAACTAGGTAAGAGTGCTTGCCAGTAACATGATGACTCAAGGAAGACATATCCCCAACAAGGCGCTTGCTAATGCCCATGTCAGAAAGTTTTGCACATAAAGATCTTTCCTTGATTATCAAGACATTTTGAGGCTTTAAGTCGCGATGAATTATTCCCAATTCATGCAAATGCACTAGCCCAGAAACCACATCCCTGTGTCAAATGCAAGATAGGGGGTTAAGAAGATGCTAACAAAAATCAAAATTATTTGATCCAAAAATGAAAACTGAACTTAAAAATCATACAGGAGCAGTTAGCCTACACTTGTGTTCATGTGGGGCTTGACAGGCACAAGGGTCACATTCAAAGCATTGAAATCAATATCAAATCAAATATGCATTTCACCAGCCTAATAACTAAACTTATGGATAGTACAGAAAACTTGGGGTATGAGCATGGCAATTCAAAACTTTTCAAGGTTGTATGATGATGTCTACCAAAGATGTATGTTTAAGTCCCACAAGTGTGGAGTTTTGCCTCATCTTTCTTATGCATTAATGACAACAATCCAACCTCTTGGATGGCTCTTTCATTATTGTACACCCCTGTTACAAATAACAGTAAATCATTGTGAAGATATTATATCCAAAATCCTCAAAACTGCTGGACACATAAATGAGGCTGAGTCATTTCAGATGCTATGCCAAATAAATGAATGAAATTCAAACACTAGACAACACAAGTGCAAACATACATGAGCCAAGCCTAATGAGTTATACTTAACCGTCAAGGGGCACTAATAACTGTTACCGGGTTTGCAACTAAGTGGGCAGACTTGCAAAACCACTAGAAAGATCTATAGTTGGTTATGCCAAATAGGAACAAAGAATAAGAAAACAAAGCTACACATAAATAGACGTTATGGCTATGATAATAGGAATTATCTGAGCTAAACATAAAGGCTACTTTCATCTTTCTTTCTTTCTTTCTCCTTTTGATAAACCAACAAATACTATCATGTGAAAATGATAAACAGACATACCAACCAACCTCATCATCTTTAACAATAGAGGTGACGGATGACCATTTGCTTTCCACAAATTGATGCCCGACATTCTATTCTTCATGGACTCTAGACGGGCTTTATAATCGATCATAGCTCTCGTAGCTTGTTTCTCATTGTATGCTGGGTATTGTGAATAATCTGAGTAAACCTGGATCAAATCATCCAAGCTGCAAGTACACAGCTCCAAAGAGAGATAGACAAAATCTTGATCATATTCCACTCCATACCATCGAACAATGTTTGGATGGTAGTCAGATGCTATAAGATTCTGAATTTCTTTAAAAGCCACATCATTATGAGCATGGACCAGACGTTTTACGGCAACTGGTCGACCCTCATATATTCCCTCGAGGATAATGGTACCATTACTTCCCTTAGCAATTTCAGTGTTTGATACAAATAGTTTACCTATCTTGCGTCCATTTGAGCCACCATCTAAAAGTTTATTGATGTGCAACAGTGTTTTGTTCTCACCATCAATGTGCGCATAATTATCCTTTTTCTCAACATCATCATTGTTTGCTGATTTGTTGTTTTTTTTCCTCTTCAAAGATGCAGCTTTTGAGCTAGAATTATAAGGCAGCTCATTCAACGAAACTTTTTCTTTAAGAAACAGAACACAACCTTTAACGACAAGGCCCACAACAAGAATGATCATGAACATGATGATGGAAAATGCTGATGACCACTCACGAAACATGATTAACATGTGACTAAGAGAAAATTTAGTGCCATGCACTTCAACAATCCCTGTATCATCAATCTCCCTAGGAGGCAATTGAAGCATTGTGTCACTATCATCTACAAGTCTATCAACCTTGGGTTTTATAGGAATTATCAAACCTGAAGGAGGCATTGGTAGCAGCATATCTCCAAGATGAGCCCCTGTGAGCGTTTCAATCTCAGAGGATTCTAGCAAAATATGACTACGATGGCAGAAAATAGGGCCTCTTGTGTGACATGACAGTGGCAAAGCAAAGTCAATTCCAATTTCTAAACCAAGCTTATCCAGAAAATTCAAAGAAGCCCCACTAGAAGGATCTAGACAAAGCAAAGAAGCCCCAATTTCAGCAATCGTCATATTCCACAAAGTTTTGTCCGAGTCTCGAGCAAATGACGTCAGTAGATAATCTGTCCTTGTGATGTGCAGTCGCAAATCAACAATATCTGGACTCTTAGATCCAGGCTTTACCAACTCCTTACTGGATATATCCTTATATAAAACACTCTGTTTTTCATCATCACTTCGCAATGTTGATTGAGAATTGAACCTGTAAGTGCGGATCAACTTTCCAGTCCTAAGATCAACCTCAAAAACAGTTGTTTTCTTAGATCCAAGCGTAACAGCCCCATCCTCAGATATGTAGGGTGTATTTTTGACAAATTCATCAATAGACATCGATAGTTTCTGCATTGGCAATAACAATCAGTAATAAGGCATATCACAACAAAGTGAAACAGTATTTATACACAACCAGAACTGGTATCATAATAGGTGAAGTCATAAGGGGACACTTTAGGTTGTGCAAGTAGCATTAAGTGATTAGAAGAAAAATAAAAACATGTGAATGTGATAGTCTCCAGTGATCATTGACATCAAGCAACTACAGAGGTTAAGCCACAATGGAGAGCCTAGAAATTCCTTCAATGCCAACAATCCATCGACAAATGCAACATCTTTTCTTTTTTTTTTTTATTGGCACCAGGTGTCCAGGAAGAGCATCCCAACTAATCCCAAGGGTGCACGGACCCTCGGCAAGGAATTTCCTACAAGTGCACCTCAGGTAATTTAAAGGAAAAATCTATTTGTCTGATGGCCCCTACAGATTATTTGCAGCCATTGGGATTCAAACCTTGGACCTTGGAGAGAGTATACCACCAAAACCAAGGTCTTTACCACTTAAGCCAACCCCTAGGGTTTAACAAATGCAACAGCTTAAAAATAGAACTCAGCTTCCTCATCATTTTTTTTTATTGACAAGGAACCCTGAAGACCGTGCAAACGCAACGTGTATTTTATATCCCTGCAGTGCCACCCCATTACATGGATTAGGTAAATCATTGGCTTTTCACTCATGGGACATGACTCTCAGAAATTATTTGCACCCAAGGGTTTAAACCATAGATCTGGACAAGCATATCCCCAAGAGCAATGTCCTTACAACTTGAGTCAATTCCCAAGGGGTTAGCTTCCTCACCAAATTTACTTTTACAAAATATATTTTTAATGATATGGAATCCCAACAAGGTAAGGCCCAACAAACCAACCTGAGGGTAGTAAACCCTGGGTTCCACACAATAAAAAAAAAAAAAAAATGTAAGAAACTAGTAACCAGTCAATAATCAACACTTTTCAATTTCAATTGAAGCTTTCGTTTTCTTTAGACAAGTGAGTGGGTCCAGAAGGAAGAAGAGAAAGGGGGGGGGGGGGGGGGGGGGGGGGGGGGGTTGGTGGTTGGTGTTCATAAAAGTGTTGATACAACATACCATTCTACCAAAGTGCTCAGTGTGCATATACAATTCCCAGTCATCTCCACAATCTATGAAAAATCTGCCACCCGCATTTTCTTTATCTTTATCTTGGCTGAATGGAGCCTGAAATGAAGTATAAATTGGTGCTCCTGATGCAAACGACCAGATAACTCTCTTAGAGTTACTCTCCACCAAATAGACTGTCCCGTCCAAGCCAGTAATTAGTGTCGTACTATGTTCACTGTTCCCAAGGAAAGGCAACATAACATAATTAGATACTCGTACCAAAAGAAAAGAATATAGATCTGTGCGTACAGTGCATGAGTATGTATAGTGTTACTCAAATGAAAGCTAATCTACAATTAACAGGTAACGATGCTTAACTTAGAGAGGGAGAGAGAATACGGTAAAGACTTTTTAATTAGTAACCAAAACTTTTATTGATGATATTGATAGGCATAGTCCAAGTACACGGGGCATATAAGTGACAAGAATACGGAAAAGAATTCAGAGGATTTAGTGGGGTACCTTGCCATCTCAAACTCCCTTACATGTCCCTCAAATGGAGGGGATTTTTTATGAACGAGATAGCGTTTTTATGAATTTCTCCATGCTTTAATCTTCAACCATAACAATTTCATAAAATTTGAACAACTTCTAACCACAATTTCGTCACTATTCTCAATCTACTCCAAATTTACATAAGATCTTATCATGTCCTCCGCTTTCAAGTTTCAACCATACCGCCAAATAAGTGGAGGGATTTCGAAGCTCACCACCCATTCATTTTAAACATCAAATTATAGGAAAGGCCGAAAAAAGTTTCACTGAACTATTCTTCCACTTCTTATCATCTCCTCTCCTCACCCCTCCCTCCAAACCTAGGGGTTAGAAATAAAACTATGCTTTGTCTGCGAGTCGGGCCCAACAACCATTAAAGACTCCATAAATTATCCAGCGTGAATGATACAGAGTTAGCACTTAGAATTGCTGAACATATTCGATTTCAAACTATGTTCCTTGAAAAATTTATTCAAGAAACTTGGAAAAACAAATAAATTCACAACAAGTGAGAAAAGAGACATAAGAACTCACGGTGAGATAGACAATAGAGACCGACTCGGGCTCCGAGATAACTCACCCCCATACGGACTCCGAAGCGATAACTCACCAAATGAGCTCGAAAACGCCGAGATTACGAATAACAAAAACAAGCATACGGTACAAATAAAATGGTGTTTCATCTCCGAAATGAGATAAATTGGAAGTTAATGTTGATAGGTTTGAGAAAAGAGAGGCTGTGAGTCGTGGGAATAAGGAGATGGTCAAGGGTTGGGAGAATAGCAACAGGCAGCATGGAAGATTCTAAGCTTCTTCCATCCCTGCAATTTTAGGATATCCGAACCCGTAACCTAGAGCACTCGCAATATCCTATCTATGAAGAAGTCGAAAATGCAGCGTCGTGCACAGCATCTCCCAAGGGTGACCGGTCCGGTTCCGTCCGTTTTAGAGAAAATTTAAGAACAAATCGGTAAGTATCGATTTTATATTTTTTAAAACTCATTACGTACCAGTTATTCTCTTAAATCGATATTTCGGTTTTATCAATTTTAATATATAATATTATATTTTATATAATATTTATATAATACTATAATAATAATATATTATAATATATTATAATTAAATTATAAACTATAATGATATATTATAATATTTAATATAATGATATATTATAATATATAGTGATATAGTATTAGTATAATTATTAATATGCACTATATAATATTAGTATAACTATTAATACAATAAACAAAATAATATAAGATTTTAAAATTTGATATTATATTAATTAGTAATTTATCATATAATACAAAACTATTTTATATATAATTATATATTATATATTATATATAAATATTATATACAATATAAAAAATTAAAATATATATAAATCGGTCCGGTCTAGTCCGGTTTTAGAAAAAGAAAAATTGGAACCGAACTGATTTTGATCGGTTTTAAAAAAAATAAAACCAGTACTGGACCGAACCAAACTCGGGACCAGACCGATCCCATCGGTTTGGTCCGGTCTGGTCCGATTTACCGGTTTATCGGTTTTTTTTACACCCCTAACATCTCCTACGTGGACTCGCAACGCACCGTTTGGATTAAATAAAACAGTGCATTTCTATGCTCCTTACAAGTTGAAGGGCATCCTCTCTATACGGTGCGTTTCGCATTTTTGTGTTCTTCTCCCAAAGGACCAAAGTGCTCTTTCCCACCCAGTTTGCCTCCTCCCATTTGACTTCTCCTTCGACTTCCCATTACAATACGAAACCCTAACTGAGGATTTCTTTGAAGAGGAGGTGTGTTTCTGCAAGAGGTTGAGGTAGCACTGGGATTTTCTGCAAGGCTTCGGTTCAATTTCGTTCTTGGTAACTCACTACTCCATCTCAGTCCATTTTTGCAAGGGTTTATTGTATCTGACGATTTTTTTCATGGATTTCCTTCTTCTATATTTTTCATTTTCCTTCCCTGTAAGGCATCGGTTCAATTTCATTCTTGGTAACCAAAGCTTTTTCAAAACTAACAGAGACGAAAGTGTAAAAGAAACAAAACCAAGAGAGAAATTATTATGATCATGTCGTAATGCGGCGTCGTTTGTTGGAGAATACCTTTGCCTGCAATGCAATGTTTCAACTTATGGCACGATGGAGCAGTGGAGCTAAGGGCGTCCTAATACGAAGTCATTTTATTGGCTGTGATGCTCTTTTCATTTGGAGTTGTATGTGATGTTTAGTTTAATTTCATAGAGGTCAGTTTAACAATCCTAGAAGTTGTTAGTTTGTTGTAGAGAGTGAATATAGTCGAAAGGAAGGAAGTGGAGATGGGAGAATCTGGAATCTGAAAAATTGTTTACGCTACACTTTTGTATGGAGGTTTGGAATCCCTCAAGGTATTCCATTATCGATACACTTGTGACTCTTTGAAGCCTTTTATCAAACACCTTCCCTATTTGCTCTATTTTCATTCTAATTCCTGAAGTATTTTATTACATCTCGTTGGGTTCCTTAATACACTACAGTAACTCATTCAACATTTTCTTGAAAATGTTGTTCGTAGTCAAGTTTGTGCACCCTTGCGCACGACAAATGACATGGAATTGATTAATGAAACGGTGCGGATCCCATTTGGTGGGGGACAAAATTGGAAATGAAATGGAAAATGTTAATGAAACAGTGCGGATTAGAGGGTGGGAGACGAAATTGAGAGAGACGTCAGTACTGGGTTATTCCCTTCTCCTTCTTCCCCATTCCCCCAGAACCTCCTCCTCCGTCAAAGACGCGAAGTTCCCCCTGTAGCTTCTGCAAGCTAGAGACTCAACCTAATGTGATTTTCTACAGCCTCACTCTGCAAGTCAGTTCAATTAACATTGGTATGTCTCTCTTACTGACTTTATTTTGATTGAAACCAATTGTTCTGGGGAGTTCATGCATTCGTTTTTCCATTTCTGGTTATTTGAGTCTTTAATGGGTAGGCTTCGGTTTGTTTAGGGCTTTTTAGGGCTTTAAGCTTTTGGAAGGTTTCTGGATTTGTTTTCTGTGATTAATTATTATGTATCTATGGAGGAGAAAGAGAGCTCTGGTGCAAATTGCATTAGGTTTTGTTGGGGTTGCTGTAAAACAAAGAAGTTTTCAACTTTTACTAGAATATTACAGTTCTTGCCTTTTTTGAGGAGCAGATAGCATAGGTGAGAAAATACTTTGCCTTTATGAACCATACTTCAAAGATTGGGTTATAATTCAACTGTAAATAATTAATATAATTTCTGGCCTAGTACTTATCAAAAGGAGAAATCAGTACTTTCTGAAATTAGCTTCTTGAAAGGGTTAATTCAAAGTACTAACTTGAGTTTAAACGTAAAACTGATTTGAAAGCCATAACTAATTGAAATGGAGACTACTATGTGTTTAATGACCACAAAATTAAGTGAACAATTTTAAACTTCTTATTAATCATGAGTTTAAATCTTGCACATGTTATCTGGACCAGATTTTTCTTACAAGCTATTATAATATCTTATTGGGTATTTCAACTGGGAACTAGAATTGATGGGACTCTAGGTAGAAAATCTTTGACAAATGATGGTCAATTTCAAAACCATTCTTATTTACCAAAATAAAAATATTCAAAATTTTTCTGTCATGAAGTATTAAAGTACCAATTATAGCCAGCTGAATGATTAGGAGAGAGAGAGGTAGGAAATATTAAATCTTTTTTATTTTATTTTTTCCTAGCTTATTTGTGGCTGGTCTTCTCATTTTCAATTTTTCATTGGATTAGTTTGTGAAACATTTCTCCAGGCTTCTTATATCTTATACTGTGTTTCGTTCATTAGTGTTTGAGCAAGCAATAGCAAAATTGCACAGAAGGTGCTTGACTAAAGGTTTCAACACCAGCAGCTTTTCATTGATTGTTTTCCATGCATAAATGATGCGTCTCTTACAGAACCTGCACCCGGACTCTAATGAATTCTTTTGATTTGGTTAATTCTTGAGAGATTTTGGGTGTTCTTTTCTTTTCCAGGAAGAATAGGTGGTTTGTCGTCTTTCCCAAAAGAGTATGGTGAAAAAACCGCAGCATATCACGCCAATATCCTCGCAGCTGCCATCTGATCTTGAGTCTCCATGTGAAACAAAGTCAAATGTAAATGAATTTGAAGACATTGAGTTACCAAACCTAAACATCAATATTGCAAATTCATCAAGCAGATGATTTGAGTTCTAACTTGCAGGCCTCTTCCTCTAAAGTCTTGGAATCTATACTTGTCATAAGGGGCCAAGTAAATGCTACTGATATTGTATCTTAATTTGTTCAGTTGGTTAATTTAGTTAAATTTTAAAATTGGGAAATTAACTTAATTCCCGTCTATTTATGTTATTAATTAATGGTCAAGCTTAATGTCAGATTATTGGGGAAATATTGTAACTCTCGAGTTCTGATGATCTTGTAGTAATGTTCGACTGATTAGAACCCTCCAGCATGGATGTCCATGCATATATATTACTCTACATGAATATTGTACATGGATGTATAATCTCTACACATTAATCCTTAATGTTGGGTTTCTCATATTGTTCATGAATGGGTTATCTCTCTAATTTGGACCCCAAAATGATAAAGCCATGGTTTTAGATGAAAATGGATCGATCAGTTAATTTCATGACTCTGGTTTTATAATTTTTTTAGAAAAAGATTAATATTGATCATATTATCTTTTTACAATTTAAAAAAAATGAAATATATAATTAGATGGAAAACTCGAACCTTGATTAAATGATATTAATATATTCCATATCATTATTCCATGACAAGATCTAGTTAACTCAAGATTTTAGAAATGCATATCATGGCATACATTAAAAGTACTCTAGAATACAAGATCAAATTTTTACTGATTTTAATTCATTTTTGAACATAAAAGGCAATACAACTCTATAATAATTTATAAAAAATAAAAAAATAGTTGGAGGGAGTGAACAACTCTATAGTGATTTAATTTTTCTTATTAACCATTTTTCTAATAAGTCACTAATTTCATTTTCACAAAATTATAATAGTTCATTATTCATTTTGATAGGCCTAGCCTTAGTTGTGATATTTTTTTAGTAAATTATTTATCATAAGGTAATTCAACTATTTGTTGTTTTCTACTCTAGAAAGTATTGAGCAAACTAGAGCATGCTTATTTTTCTATTATTGTTTTAAAATTATTAATTTTTGGCCTTTTAATTGTTCTTCAATCCTTTTGTATTTTAGCTCTTATTTTAGAAAATTTATTTAATTTCCTTTCATATTGATTTTATTTTTTATTAGAAAATTAATTTCTTTATATAATTAGTTGTCTTTTAAGGAATCTATTTCCTTTGAAAAATGAGGAAATAAAAATTTGAATTGAATTTCCTATTTTAATATATTTGTAGAGATTCCTTTATCTATTATAGAAAAATGATGTAATAAAGCAATGAATAGATTTTCTAATATTACTTTAGTATTAATATTTTTTACCAGAATAAAGATAGTTTTAAAACAAATTCCATTGTTACAGAGATGTACATTAGATAATTTATAATTTATAATTAGTTTTGTGCCATTGGCTTGAGATAAAATTTCTTTGATTTTTTCAAAAATATTTAGAATGTATTAATCGTTCTTGGATGCAGTTTAAATAAACTTCAGTATCTAATACTGCAATTATTGTAAAAGAAAATTATTAATTAATAGAAATTGTTACTTCAATAGACAATTTTTGAAAATTAATTTTATCTATTATCTTAAGGAACTTATCCATTTCATCTTGGAGAACCATTGATGATGAGGCTTCTCCTTTATCTTCGTTAGGGGTAGTGAGGTTTTTTTTTTTTTTTTTTTTTAATTATTATTATTATTATTTTTTTTTTATCTATCAATTTTTAATAATATAATTTTTATTTTATTTTTTGTAATAATTGTTCATTTGAGACTTCAAATTTAAAGTTTAATGTTTTTAAATTCTTAACCTCTTATTTTATTTTATTACTTTCTTGTTGTAGTCTTGTAACGTAATCTTTTATTTTTATTTTTTTTAAATATACTAACTATTTATGAAAAACTATATGTTTGTTGAGACTCATAAGTTGTATACGTAATTTTCGTATAAAAAGTATCTTTTAATTTAGCAAATAATCTTTTCTTTTTGTGGATTGCTAATCTTGTCTATTAATTCTAAGATAACATATTTGTGTTTTGAAATAACGTTAATAGTTTTATTACACATGCAATTATATTTATTTAAACAATAACATACATGATCTGCTTCTTCGATCATCATCTGATTTGTATCAAAAGATTGATATGATGTACTCGAATCTTTTAATTGAAAATTTTCTTCCGAAGAAGTGTCATCTTCGTCAATTAATGTTATTATAAAAAGGTTTAATAATTTTTCCTCTAATATTTCAGGTATATCTAATTCATTAATCTATGGTTTTACTATGCAATTTGATTTGTAATGGCCAACTTTTCCACATTTATAACAAATAATTTGTTTTTTTTTTATTATATTTTTTTATACTCTTTGTAGGTTTATCTTTAGTCTTTTTATAAGGTGTATTATATTTTCATTTTTTATTAGAATAACTTTTATAATTTCTATTTTATTTTTTGTTTCTTCGAGAAGGAGGCAATAATTGAGCATAACCAAATTGTTTATAGAAGGTGTTTAAGGTCTCATTTGATTATACAGATGAGATAAGAAATATGTGAATAATAGTCAAATAGTTTATTAATAGTAGTAATGTTAACGTCGTATTTCGTATATCTTTGGGCTAGGTTCTAGCAACTTGGGTCTCCAGTCTTTCACCTGCATACTTAGAGAAAACACATAGAGTTTGAGACCTGGGTAGAGGCCAGTGAGTCTCCAATGCTTAAGTTAGTATATTCTTAGTAGTTTGTAGAAGAGTATCGAGGAATCAGAGAGAGTTTTTCGTACATGGAAATTGACTTTTATACTATGTTTCTGAGGGGGGATAACCCATACTCTACGTCAGGGAGTATATATCCCATAAAATATTCGCTTAGTCAAAATCCTTTAATGCGACGTAGATTCCTAACCTCTTTATCCTGTGAGTGCACATTGTTAGGCCTCTCCATGCTTGCTGTCAGAAGATCAAGGGTTTTCAATATTTCCTGCCCACCTGCTTGCGCATATCCTCAGGTTCTAGGCGTCGTAGGGGAGTATTGGGATGACAAGCCCCTTCCATCTTTGCCCTCAAGTTATCCCGCGTGATTGTGGTCACGTGTTAGCTTCAACTTTTGGGCTGGGCAGCTTTAACAGGCAGAGGGGCCGTTCAGCCGAGTTGGGTTTTCCTTGTATGGGCTGATCTTCTAGACTTTTAGTAGGAAAAAATTCCTTTACAGTAATGAAATGGTTTGAATTAAGATGTTTTATGGGGTTTTGAGAAAGAACAAAAAAGATTTGAACAAAAATATTATAAAGTTAAAATATTGTTATGATATAATTTTTGCTTTGCAATTTGAAAAAGTAAAACTATATTTTATATTTTGTTTGAAAGTTTGAGAAATTTGTAATAATTAGGTAATCATCAGATGAAAAAGTTAAAAAGTTGAAAATTTAAAATTGAAAAATATTTGTGTTTGAATGATATTTAGATGTTGAGATGAGATATGATGAGATGAGTTAAGACCATTTGTGAAACCAAATACTAATTCTTTCTTGGCAAATTTATTTTTCTTTGTCAATTTACTTTTCGAATCGTAAATCATTAAAAAATTCTTTTTCATTTTTGTTATTTATTTTTTTCATTATTTTGTTTTTCTAATTTTCACATCTACACTTATTTATATAGGATGAAAAAGTTATAATATTTAATAAAAAATACTCATGATAAAAGCTTTTCAAAACATAAAAAAGATTAAAAGTTCACAAAACAAAATAGGATAATAAGTTTTTCACATTTTTATTAGACTATTGATGCCAATTAGCGGTACAGAGATCTTTTAATCACATTAATACATTAATATATGGCTTGTGTTAAAATAAAAGGAGTAGTCTAAAGTGCTCCGGCGATTCGGGGCGATTCAAGGTAACTGTCAGTAACCGTTTGGTGTTTGTTCGGGTAGTGCAATTTGTCTCTCTCTTGAGTTGATGAGAGTGTTTTCTTGCCTCTGGTGCAAGTCATTACTTCTTCCCCGTTGGTGGAATTTCTTTTACACCTTTTTTCTGCGGGCCTCTTTATGATCTGTTGTAATGTCGGATGATCTCACGGAACATTGGCGATCTCTTTCCTTATCGGAAACTGAGGAAACTCCTATCCGTTTAACGGATTCGCTGGAATTAAATAAGGCCTTCGATACTGCGAAATGCTTTCTTTTCAAACTGTTAACTGTTAAGTTTTATAACCAGGAAGCTTTCAAGCGCATGATGCATAAGTTATGGCATCCATCCGGGGGCTTCAAGATTTATGATATGGGGGATAATTTATTTCTGGCCGCTTGCTCTACGTATGGCGAAAAGGAACGGATTCTGTCTAATGGCCCCTGGACTTTTGGGAATCATCTGGTTATCTGTACTCCTTATGATGGTACTCTGCAGGTTTCTAAGGTGCCTATGATCTTTGCTTCGTTTTGGATGCGTATTTATGATTTGCCGTTAGACGGGATGCATGCACGGGCAGTTCGTAAAATTGCTGACACTTTGGGGGATGTTCTTGATGTTGATCTCGTTGAATCAAGGCCTGGATGGGGGGAATATGCTCGGGTACGGCTCTCCTTGGACATTCGACAACCGTTGCCTCGTGGGAAGCGGGTTGCTGTGGGTGATGCTGAGTTTGTTTGGGTCCGGTTTAAATTTGAACGTTTGCCGCAATTCTGTTATTTTTGTGGCGTTTTGGGACATGGAGACCGTGATTGTCTGCACTGGCTTTCTGTGAAGGAGTCTGCTAGTTCCTCTAAATTTCCCTATGGCCCATGGCTCAGGGTTGGGGGTGCTCCAGTGAGCATGCGGTTTCGCCCGGATTTGACTGCTACTGATGGCCCAGGGCAGTTTTCCTCTGCTGCTGTTGATCGGAACGAGGGGTCGGCGCCGATGACTGGGGTGGTTTCTGACTCTCCTCCACGTCCGTTGCTAGAGGTTACCAATGTTCCCTCGTGCCAACCTGCTCCTGCGGTGGGCTCTCCCATCTCTGTTGGGCTGTCTGCGGGGCCTGGTATGGGCTTTGGGCCCAACCTTGTGCCAACCCAATTGGGTTCGGCTTCTTTAGAGAAATTCCAGCCCCCCGCCCCTTTCTCCTCTTCCCGAAAGGAGAACCAGTACCTCTCCAGTGTGGGTTGCGCCCGTCGAGCTCGGCTTCCTCGCCCCCCACTGACTCCATCAAAGCGGCAATTGCAAGTGAAACTTGTTGGCGATTCGAGTAAGTTGATCCCTTTAAAAAAGCAGAGATCGGATGAAGATGCCTCTTTGGTGGAGGTTCCGGTCAGATCGGCAGAGGCTGAGATCCAGCCCCGCCGGAGCCCATGAAAATCATGAGCTGGAACTCCCGAGGGCTTGGGAACCCTCGGGGTGTTCGTACCCTCCGAGATTTCGTTCGGAGGGAAGCTCCCGACGTGGTGTTCATCATGGAAACCCGGTCTCCCACGGCTCGGATGGAATTCCTCAAAGTCCAGCTGGGCTTTTCGTGCTTCTTGCCGGTGGGTGGATTTGGTCGGCGCGGTGGCGTGTGTCTCTTCTGGCGTAGTGAGGTAAATCTCGTCTTACGCTCTTATTCTCCTTTTCATTTTGATGTGCTTGTTTCGGATTGCATTTCTGGAATTTCTTGGCGTTTGTCTGCGATTTATGGTCGTCCGGAGACATCTCTTCGACACAATACCTGGAATTTGTTACGTTTACTGAAGGACCAATTCTCTGGGCCGTGGTTATGTTGTGGGGATTTTAACGAGATTTTGGATATCTCTTAAAAGTCGGGTGGTCGGGTTCGACCTGCAACTCAGATGCGAGGCTTTCGTGAGGCTTTGGATTACTGTCAATTACGTAGCCTTCCTGCCGTAGGCCCTTTATATACTTGGTGTAATTTTCGGGAGGGGCCTGCTCTGATCCACGAACGGCTGGATCGTTTCCTCAGCAACATGGATTGGCTGGCTTTGTTTCCAAATTGCCAGGTTTCCAATCTCCCCACACCGGTCTCTGATCATTCTTGTTTGGTGTTGACTACGGATGTCTCACTGCAACCTACACCCCGGCGAACTCGTTTTTTTAAATTTGAATCTATGTGGGTGGGTGAACAGGGTTGTGAGGAATCCATTGCTCGGGCTTGGTTTGCTTCCTCTAACTCTTCCTTGGTGGATAAAATTGCACAATGTGGTCGATATCTGTCGGACTGGAGTAAAGCATGTTTTGGTAATGTTCGCCTTGGTTTGGCTAAAAAACAGAAGGAATTGGAAAGTTTACAATGTTCCTCCCTCTCCTCGTATCCTTTGCACGAAATAAGGAGGGTCAAGCATGACCTCAATTATTTGATGGAGAAGGAGGAATTGATGTGGCAACAACGATCCCGTGTGCTATGGTTGGCTAATGGGGATCAAAACACCAAGTTTTTTCATTTTAAGGCCACTCAACGGCAGCGTCGGAACTCTATTTCCCGGCTTAAGGATGATGATGGTGTCATGTATGAAGGGTCGGCAATGCTTCCTTTGGTCTATGATTATTTTCACACTTTGTTCTCTACGACATTCCCCCTTGCTATTGATGGGGTCCTTGAGCCTTTTCAGTCTTGTATATCTGATTCTATGAACCGAGACTTGCTGCGTGTGTTCACCGAAGCTGAGATCAAAACAGCCTTATTTCAGATGCAACCATTGACAGCTCCTGGTCCCGATGGTATGCCTCCATTATTTTTTCAGAAGTATTGGCATCTGGTTGGTCCTACTGTTGTTCGCTCAGTGTTACAGGTGCTGAATTCAGGTGTTATGCCCCCTGATTTAAATCTAACCCATATTGTTTTGATTCCGAAAAATAAACACCCTGAAGTTTTAAAAGACTATCGACCTATTAGTCTTTGTAATGTGGTATACAAAGTCATTGCTAAAGTTTTAGCAAATAGGCTGAAAGCAGTTTTACCGGGTGTGATTTCTGAAAACCAATCAGCTTTTGTGCCCGGGCGGCTGATTACTGATAACGTTCTGGTGGCTTTTGAAACTGTGGATGCTATTCGTCGACAAAAGAGGGGTAAGAAGGGTTGGATGTCAATCAAATTAGATATGAGCAAAGCCTATGACCGGGTGGAATGGATATTTCTGGAAAAACTGATGCAGCGCATGGGTTTTCACTCCAAGTTCATTCATTTAATTCTGATGTGCATCACTTCAGTTTCTTATAAGGTAATTGTGAATGGTCTCTCAACCCAACCGATTACGCCATCCCGTGGCCTCCGTCAAGGGTGTCCTCTTTCTCTCTACTTATTTGTTCTTTGTGCGGAGGCTCTCTCTTTGCTATTGAAACACGCTGATGAGCACAATTACATGAGAGGGGTTAGTGTGTGCCGTACTGCTCCCCGGGTTAGTCATCTCTTCTTCGCTGATGATAGTATCATATTTTGTCGAGCTTCTGTGGCTGAAAATGAATATATTAAACATTTGGTCTCTTGTTATGGGCTGGCATCGGGTTAGCAGTTAAATATGGGGAAAACTGAACTTCTTTTCAGTCGTAATATGGAGGCCTCTATTCAGTCCACTATCAAGGAAGTGTGGGGTGTCCAGAATATTCAGCATCATGATAAATATCTTGGTCTCCCCTCCTTTGTAGGCAAATCCCGTTTTCAGTCCTTTAAGGCTATTAAGGATAGAGTGTGGGCAAAGTTGCAAGGGTGGAAAGAGAAGTTGTTGTCCCAAGCGGGGCGCGAGGTGCTGATTAAAGCTGTTGTTCAGGCTATTCCGACGTACACTATGAGTTGCTTCCAACTCCCGAAAGGATTTTGCAAAGACTTAGAAGGGATGTTTGCACGGTTTTGGTGGGGTCAACGGGATCAAGAGAGAAGGCTGCACTGGCTGAAATGGAGTACTTTGTGTCAGTCAAAATTCAAGGGTGGCATGGGTTTTCGGGACCTCGAATCTTTTAATTTAGCTTTATTGGCTAAACAAGGATGGCGTTTACTGCACTCGCATGGGTCTCTTTTTACTGCTGTGTTTAAAGCTAAATATTTCCCCAACTCTGACTTTTTAAGCTCGGCTTTGGGTTCCAAACCTTCATATGTGTGGCGAAGCATATATGCAGCAAAGGCTGTGGTGCAAGCAGGTAGCTTATGGCGTATTGGTCAGGGCGACAAAATAAAGGTTCGCACAGATCACTAGCTTGCTGACCCCAGTCCACGGAAGGTCATTTCCTGCTGCCATTCCCTTGCTGAGGATGCTTGTGTCGCTGATCTGTTGGATAGGTGCTCTCCTATGGGTTGGAACATTGACTTGGTACGACAGGTTTTCCTTCCTTTTGAGGTTCCTTCTATCCTCAAAACTCCATTATTCCTTCATTGGGGAGCTGACCGTTTAGTGTGGAGTGGCACAAAAAATGGAATTTTTACTGTCAAGTCTGCGTATTATATTGCCCTTAATCTGAAAACTGCTTTGGAGTGTAGTTCGAGTGATCCAGGTTTGGCTTTCCCTTCCTTTTGGCGGGTCTTGTGGAATTTACAGCTTCCACCTAAAATTAAACATTTTATTTGGAGGGCTGGTAAGGACAGTTTACCTACTAAGCAGCTTTTATTCAGGAGGCGCGTTCTGCCCTCCCCTTCTTGTGATTTTTGCCATGATGCTTGTGAGGATGTTTTCCATATTTTATGTAAGTGTCCTTACTTTATTCGAGTATGGGAAATGTTTTTTGCCAGGGGTTTGGGGTTGTTACATGGCCATTACGGGTTTACTAATGTTGTACAAGCTGTTATGAGGTGTGATGACTCTTCTCTCCTTACTCGCTTTGTGATTATTACTTGGGGTGTGTGGAAATACCGTAATCTGAAGCTCTTTCAGCAGACCAACCTGGATGTGTGTGTTGTGGTTGGGAATTGTTTTGATTATGTTGCAAACTATCGGTTCATTCGTAAGCATGTAAAGGTTCATCCCACTATCTCCTCTTTGTGTTGGATTCCTCCTCCTAGTGGATCTTTTAAACTCAATGTCGATGGGGCTCTATTTAGCTCCCTGAATATCAGTGGGGTAGGTGCTGTCCTGCAGGATGATAGGGGTGGCATGGTTATGGCACTGACTCGGAAGGAGTTGGGCATACATGGGGTTGAAGATATTGAGGCCTTGGCTGCTTTACGGGGCTTACAGATGATTTCTCACTTAGGTATTCCTCATTTATTGTTGGAAGGGGACTCCCTATCTGTGGTGGAGGCTTTACGGTCAGGAGGGGGGACTGTGCATTCGTGTAGCATCTTAATATGTGAAATCCTCAAGCTGCTGGCCACCTTTCCTTCCTATGAAGTTCTGCATGTGGGACGTCAAGGAAATCTGGTTGCCCATGCTCTAGCACGTCATGCCCAGTTTGTGGACGACACCCTGCAGTGGTGGACTGACCCTCCTGCTTTCCTTTGTCCCAGACTTGAAGTGGATGCCGGAACTCCTTTTTCCTAACTGCTGTTTCTTGTTGTTATTGTAGTCCATTTGGTCTTACTCTGTATTTGACTATGAATTATCTGAATCTATGGTACTGTTTCTTCTCAAAAAAAAAAAATACATTAATATATGATAAATATTAAAATATCTAATAATATTACAAATTTAACACTAATGACAGACAATATTTGAAATGAATAAAGAAAAAAGAAGAATATTTTAAATGATACAGAGGAAAAAAAAAAGGATAAACACCTTATGGTGTATTGTAAAAATAGTTAAATAAAATAGAAAATATAGAAATTGATTAGTTATCTTAGATGAAACTTTAGATAAGCAATTGGGAATGCTCATATAGGCTTATTTTCAATTTTTGTTTCATTTAATCATTCGATTTCGAATTTTGTGATCAATATTTTTATAGTATGGTTAGGATTACGTTATCTGAGCAACAAGTTTATATGTGATGTATTTTTCTTTTATTTTTATTTTTATTTTTATTTTTATTAGATGTCCCTAATTAAAATTTGACTAATTTTGAAATGCACAAAGAGGTTTTCACAATTGCTCTTAAAGTATTTCAAAGAAAAACTTTGCCATTTTGAAGCCTCTATAAATCATTTGCATCCATTACACGATTCCTTCCTTTTTAGAGATACATTAAGCATCTTTATTTCAGCAGTATCTATCACAAAGCAAAAATCTAAATCGACTTAAAAGTTAAACTCTTAATTGTTTATTATTATTATTAGTAGTAGGAAAGATAAATGTTGTTTTTCATCTAATTTTTATCATTTATAATTTTATTAATTGAATAAAATTTCTAATCAGCAGCATTACACCACACATATACTTAGGAAAAAAATATAAACTCATGTAAACAAATATGTGATGTAAGATTGCTAAATAGAAGAGCTCTTAATTGATATGTCATATTTTAAATAGCATTTTTTATTTTAAAATGTACGAGCACATCACTTCTTGTGTTCGAAGATGATAAAACGAGCAACATTTTTTTTTTTTCTAATCAAGCTTGTATATATATAAAAAATGAAGTTTTTTTTTTTTTTTAAAAAAGCCGAGGTCACATGTCCAATAGTAGTCCATTCTCACTTTTATTAGAAAAATCCTCACTTATGATGGAGGAATACCAATAAACAAAGACCCTCAAATCTTAAAACCTCAAGAATTAAAAAAAAAAAAAAAAAAAAAAAAACCCAACAACCAATCCCTCAAAATCAAAATCAACATCTAAGAAAAGGAATACCAAGTTTATCCATACAAATAATACCCCGAATAGGGCCATGCATGAAAGTATCATCACCAAAATCTGAATTGACCCCGCACGTCCCCTGCTTAGCCAAAAAGTCCGCTACCATGTTTGCTTCTCTAAAAATATGGCGAAATCGAACATTAAGCTCCCCAACAATAGTTGTAATTTCCTCTAAAAAATTCTAAAGAAACCAATACTTACACACTCCTGAAGCCAACCACCCAACTATGACCATTGAATCTGATTCTACCAAAACATCTCTCAACCTCAATTTCCTACCCAACCGAAGCTCGTCAAGGAGAGCTCTACACTCCGCAATGGTATTAGTAGCATGACCATAAGAATGGGCAAAACCCGCCACTACTCCAACTTAAAAATTTCCAATAATACCAAATATTATAAGGCTGTACACCAATGTATCAGCGTCGGTTTCAGGGCAAAACTGAGACCCCACTGACATGGGAGAACGCTGCTTAGAACCAGCCGAAACCAGTTGATTGTGGGAGAGAAAACCTATCCCATCGATCTCGACCTGTGTCAACACGGCCTTCGGTCTGCTGATGGCATCTTTGTGATGAAGGAGTGTCATTTGCATCTACGATTTTTCCCAAGGTCTACGAAGAAATGCCGTAAGAAACCCTAAATTTTGACTGAGGAAGAAGAAGACATGGAAGAAAAAGGGGGGAGGGGGTTTGTTTAATCCCATTTTAGAACGATGCCTTTTAGCTTAACCCAAACAAGCTAAATGGTGACGTTCCATTAAATCTTTTTTCTCAGCAAGTCTTAAACGACGTTGTTTCACTCATTAAAGTGGAACGACATCATTTCAACATAGGTATACAAATTAAAATAAAAGGGTATAGATGATGGCGGCCAGTTAGCGATTTTTCACAAGGTCAAACAACAAACTGAACTAGCTGATGTCGATTTTACTTAGATCTTGCCGCTACCTGATCGGCTCTTCACCGATTATGTCTGTTTCCTGACCCCAACGGCTAGTTCCCTTTGGTGGCGAGTGGTTCGAGTGGTTCTTGTACACCTCTAATCAATTAGAACAATATTAGAAAGTAAAATAGCTACTGGAATGTGACCAATCACACAATTGGTTGCTACCCATTGCGTCACAGAATGCGCAAATCAATTTGGAGATTGTTTAATATTTTTAAAGCACCATCTTTTATGAGAAGATAGGATAAGGGCTATGTCATCAGAAATGGAAGAGAATTGCTAGTCTGAAGATGATCCTTGAATGGTTGAAATTACAAAGACAGAATCTCTTTCTAAAGTGACTTTCGAGAATTGTAGATGCTTTGCCCTATTAATAGCAAGTCTAGCTGCAAGCACTTCTACTACTATTGGGATTGTTGTGCCAATTTCCTCTATCCATATTTCTGTTGTGTTCCCTTCTGAATCAAAGCTTACTGCAGAAGCCCATGAAGATGAGGTCCTGACTGCCACATCGAAGAAGATATTTATGTGATTGGGATCAGGATTTTGCCATGGTAGTAGTTACTTGTGAGAACTCCTCATTTCCCAAGCCTTCAGGTTTCCGTGGTAAGAGAAATCCAGTTGCTCTTTTGCTTTTTGCATAGATAATATTCCTTGATTGTGAACTATATCATTTCTCACGCGCCAAGTAAAATCCAACATCAAAATAGCAAATAATTGGAAGGGATGTCTTCCTGTGAGCTTAGAACAAAGGAGGAGAGGTTTAAATGCCACTTACTTTGACTCCACAAGATTCTTGAAAAGGGGCATTCAATATATAAATTGAGCAGTGTTTCTTCTTGCTCATTGCGTAATGGGCAATTAAAATAAGGCAAAGATAGTAAGAAACTCTTTAGTCTTCCTTTGGTGGAGATTATATCCTAGAGAATTTTCTATACGATGATCTTGTGACGATCATGAATTTTTAATTTCCAAATCTTCTCAAACGCAATGTTTGGGATGTTTCCTTGGAGAATATTTCCTATTTTTGCTACTAGATGATAGGTTGTTTTAATTGTGAACTTCCCACTTTAATTTTTGATCCACATGCAACAATCATCTCTGAAGTTCGTACCATGCAATGGTATTTTCAGAATTTCTCTAATGCTTTAATGTTGGAAAAAAGTAGTCATTTTTTGCAGGTTCCAAGAGTGAGTTACCTGGTTGATGAAATCTGAGGTTTTGAGTGATGGAGATAAATCTGTGATATGACTGAGCAGTGTTGGTTGGAAATTTCCAATAAAAGGAATCCATGGGTCTACCCAAGCTCTCACTAATTGACCATTGTAGATTTGATAACACAAACCCTGTTCTAATAGTTTTCAAGTTTGTAGTAATTTTTTTTAGAAAATGGAGTCCGTGGCCTTTGAAATTACCTGCCAGAATGTGTTTGTCTTTAGATATTTTTTTGATAGAAGCCAGTGCCATATATTTGTACTTGGTTAGCTCATTTCCCATCTCATCTTGACTAGCAGAGTAGTATTCATATTTTCCATCAGTCTCAATCCCAACCCACTTTCTTTTTTTTGTTGTCAGATTGACTTCCAGGATTTCAAATAGAGCTTGTGCTTTTGATCTTTTATTGTTCCCCATCAAAAAATTTTAAAGCTACTATTCATCAACTTACACACAGATTTTGATAAAAGATGTGTCAACATTTGGTATGTGGGTATGGTGCTTGCTACTGTGCGAATTAGCATCATTTTACCTGCTATTGATAATGGTTTTGATTTCCACCCTTCTAGCTTGTTATTTATTTTTTCCAACAGCTCGTTGTAGCTTTCTTTCTTGGACCTTCCAAAGGAGGTTTGAATTCCTAAATATTTCATTTTGGAAGTCGTTTTTTAGTACTCTTAACTTTTCAAGTATAGCTCTTTTTGTCACTTGATTTGTATTGCTTGTGATGTAGATTGAGGATTTTTCCTTATTGATTCTTTGGCCTGATCATATCTAGTATTTGTCTAGATTTTCATTTATGGTCCTCGCTACAATTTTTTCAGCTTTACTAAAAATGATAAGATCATTTGCAAAAAATAGATGGGAGATCGGTGGACATCTTCTGCTCAGTTTGACACCTTTCATGTTGCCCATGGTCTTCGATCTAGCAATTAATCTTGATAGAACCTCCATGTAGAATACAAACATAAATGGTGAGATGGGATCACATTGTCTAATGCCTCTTTCTGCTTTGAAAAAACCTCTTGAAGAACCATTGATTAGAATAGAAAAGGATGTCGTTGTAATACATTCTTTGAGGAGATTGATCCACTGACTATTATAGCCTAAAGCTTTCATTACTGCAAACAGGAAGTCCCATTCTATAAAATCAAATGCCTTCAGCTTGATTGCCATATGACCATTTTTCTCTTTTAATTTCTTAAGATGGTGAAAAAGCTCATGGGCGATAATGGAGTTCTCCTTTATGTTGCGACCTGGAACAAATGCTGTTTGAAGAGAAGAGATTATGCTTGGGAGAGTTTTTGTTTCAAATGATTTGCCATGATTTTTGTGATGGTTTTATAGATGACATTGGTTAGACTGATTGACCAAAAGTTTTTTGGTGAGCTCGAGTTTGGTACTTTTGGAATCAGAGTAATGCTTGTATGGTTTAATTGTTTCAGTAGCTTCTCACTTCGAAAGAAATTTTGGACCGTCGCAATGATTTCTTTTTTAACAATATTCTAGTAATGCTTGTAGAAAAGTACTGTCATACCATCTGGACCTAGAACTTTGTGGTTTGGGAATTGCTTGATCGCTCCATAAATTTCTTCTTCTTCTGGGACTGTTGTTAAGCAATCATTATCATGAGCTGATATTTGCTTTTGAAATAAATTTTCAAGCTCTATTGGAATGATAGGCTTTGTAGAGGTGTACATGGCCCTGAAATGATCTATAAAAGTTAATTCAATAGTATCTTAATCCATAGTCTAGTTACCTAGGCCAATCTTGATAGATTCAATTCTATTGCGTCTTCTTCGAATTGTTGTTGACAGATGTTAGAACTTTGTATTTAGATCCAATATTGTTAGCCAATTGATTCTTGATTTCTATCGCCATAGTGTTTCTTCATGTTTCAATTGATCTTGGAGTTTTATTTGCTGCTCACGTTCTTTCTGAAGACCATTGGGACTTGGTTGGGCACATTGGAGGTGAGTGATATCTGATTCTATTTGCTAGATGTTCTCTTGGATTCTTCTGAAATGAACTTTGTTCCAATACTTGAGTGCTTCTTTTGTGACTTTAATTTTACTGCAAAGAATGAATGAGGGATTATCATTGACATGTTTGCACCACGTTTCTTGAATGATTATATGGCTAAGTGGCTCTTTGGTCCAGAATTCTTTTGGACTCTCACTTTGTTGAATAAGAGGGGATGATGGTTCGAAGCCCCTAAAATGAGATGTTGAATAGTGGCATCAAGAAATAATAATCTCTATTTTGCATTCGCTATTCCTCTATCAAGTCTTTTTCTAATAAGGGCTCTCTCGTGTCGATTATTAGTCCAGGTGAAAGTGGGTCTTGAGAACCCCTTATCAACTAGTCCATGAGTAGTTATCAAAATTTTCAAACCCCCTATTGAACTAGAAGTTATCGGACGGCCTCCTGTTTTTTCTGATTGGTTCACTAGATCATTGAAGTTCCCTATAATAAGCCAAGGACCCAGAAATGAGTTGTGGATGTTGTCCAAAGAATCCCAAAACTGAATTTTTTCTTGCCATCGTCCTTGAGCATAAACATAAGTGAATAACCAAGAATAGTGAGAAGGGTCAAAATAAACCAAAATAGAAATAGCATTAATATTTATATGCATCGGTTCTATATCGATACTTGCTCTCCACATCAACAAAAGACCTCCATTTTTACCCGAGGCAGGGTAATTAACAAAATGATGGAAACCTAAACTGATTACTATACTATGGTTGTGTATGTCGGCACCAATGTTTTCGACAAAAGGATAACATTCGGGTTAAACTTCTTAATATTGGCCTAAATACTTCTGATTACTTTGGGGCGGGCCAGGTCCCAACAATTCCATATTAGTGTTTTCATGGATCTGAAGAGGGCTTAGAAGCCCCCGCCTTTTCTGCAGATTTCTTTTTATCTGATGATGCCAATTTTGATGAAGCTCGAGTATATGGCTTATTTTTGGAGTAGTCCTTTTTCTTTTTTATTTTCCTAGTAGCCATCTCTTGCATTGAAAGGAGCAATTGAGCCAAGTCTTTATCCTCCTTACTGAAATTTATTCCCACAACTTGTTCAATCTGATGGTCCTTGGTAAGCTTCTGCATTTTGCTTTTTGTAATTTGCTCCTCTTCAATTGCTGTGAACATACTCCTTTTCAAAGGGCTAGGATCATTTATCTGGCTTTCAAGTGGGACAAGAGTGGGCTGTGACAGATTCATGGCTTTTTCAGTTTGAATTGTGGGCTTAGACCCTTCAAGAGATTTGGGCCTCCAATAATTGCTGAAGATTGGTGAAAGAAGTTGGTTTGTTTAAGTATGAGGAAGCACCGAATTATAATGGCCCAGTTCTGGAGCATCAAGGCTATGGGGTGCTTTAATGGGTTGAGTTTCATGGGACCCCAAAGAGGTTGGAGTCACTTGTGGGCCCAAAGAAAAAGACCCGCTCGTGTGGGCTGAAGTCTAAGAATTGGTTCTGCTTGGTAAGTGAGATGAAAATTTTGAGTTTAAGATGAAATATTAAAATATTATATTTTAATATTATTATTGTTTTGGGATTTGAAAAAGTTAAATTATTTATTATATTTTGTATTGGGATTTGGGAAAGTTGTAATGATGAGATGAGAATTTTGAGTTTGAGATGAAAATTTTTGTTTACCAAACCGAATTAAAGGGCCCAGCCCATTGGGAACGCTAAGCTTTATAGCTCTGACCGTAGCATGAATTTGCTTCTTGACTCAATGAATTGATTGATGCGAACATGTTTAGAGGGAAAGTATTAACTCCATGAGTAATGGGTTGCTGACTGGTTGTTGAGGAGACTTTATGTTCTACAGTGATCTAGGGCAGGACGGTGAACAGTGAGCTGGTGGAAGAGCTGCTTGCGAGTTTCATTCCCTTCCGATGTTTGTCGCCGTCGTGGACAGCTTGTTTTTCCAAGTGAATCTTCTAGGTGAAATGTTTCTTTTGTGACAACTTTCCTACATAATTTCCTCTATTGGGATTAGTTTTGTGCCCTTTCATTTCTATCTTTCGAATTGGGACTATGTTAGTCAGGAGATCTCCAGGAAATGAGACCCTTAAAGGTACTCGAGTGAAAATTGAGTTTTTTCTAGCTAAATTAGGGTTCCCTATAGTAATTGGGGATTCTTTTGCCTTTGTTTGAGGGGTTAAATAATTCACTTGGCTTGGATGCTTTATCTAACACCATATCCACGACCTTGTTAGGGTTTTTTGCACTGACATAGGCCATTGGCCCCTGAAAAACACTAGAGGGGGGAAAATCTTCCAAACTCTGTATTTCAGTGATTACTGAGCTATTCGGACTTGTAATGTAATTCTCCTCGTCTGGTATTTTTTTCCATATGACTGGATCTAGGATGTATAACTTGACCATGGTATAGGGGAAGAATGGATCCCAGATTTTGATATTCAGCTCTAAGCCATGGCCCATAGGGGAGTGGATCAGAGAGTTTTGAGAAATTGACAAAAGACTTGAGAATACCCCAATCGACCACAGGCATAACAAAAATCAGAGAGCCTCTCATGTTTAAATGATACCCAAATGTCAATGTTATGGTTCCTATGAAACCAGAAACCTTGTTTGAGGGGATTGCTGATATCTATATCAACTTTGATCCTAACAAACTTTTTGCAAGTGATTCTAAAGTTAGGATCAACGTCTATGTCCAATTGAGTTCCTAGTACTTATCCAATCTTTTTAGCATTTTTAATAATAGTGTGATCAAGAGTAAGACCATGAATTCGAATATAAAAAACTAAAGAGTTTAGGCTTTTCGAATATAAAAAACTAAAGAGTTTAGGCTTATCTATTGCCAAGTTGATCCTACTGGCCAATCTTTGAGGATCATAATGGCTCTTAAAATTTCAAGGGGCTTGCTTCAAGATCCTCTTTTATCTCGGGTAGATTGGAGAGTGAAGAGGAATTTATTGACCTCTAGATCTTCAATGTTAAACTTTTTGAGAAAACTCCATGCTGCTTTGAAAGTGGCATGAAGTGAGATTTTGTTTAAAAGCCTTGTTGCTACAATTCTTCCGATTAATACCAAGTCTGTTGTTTCTTTTGCAAAGTCATCTGCTGGGATAAGATCGAGTTCCTCCCAGGATAGAGATTCACTTTGCTGTATGAGACAGTCCATATCCATAACGCGAGTTGGAACATGACCAACAGATCTCCAAAGATGACTCTCATCTGTTCTACTTGCTTAGGCAAGAGAGGGTGGAAAGGATTTTTTTTCCAATGACATAAAAAAAAGAAAAAGAGAAAAAAAAAAGAGCAACATTGCTTAATGGTTGACATATGTGGTATTTTGACCCCCCCCCCAAAAAAAACAAAAAAGAGCAACATTGCTTAATGGTTGACATATGTGGTATTAATTATATGCTTTTGAGTCTTATTAGATGTTTTGCTATTCATTATTATACACATCACATATTATATTTATTATATGTTACTCATTATATGCCTTTAAAAAAAATTCTACCATCATCCTTACACAACATACCATACCTAAAAGAATGGTATTCCACACCACTATCAGTCTATTTAAAATTGAGTCGAAAAGTCTTCTCTCAACCGCTTTCCGTTTTTGGCAGGTGACTGAGGAGAAGTGTGAGTCTTCTTTTCTCGATTGAGGAGGGAAGATTTTTCTGTGCTTGCGATTGTAAGCAGAGGAGAGGATGGAGGAAATGGAGGAAGTATGGAAGCGTCTGAGATTGAATGATGAAGAAGAGCAGCCGATTGAGATCCAGCAAAATACGATTGGAGCATTGAGGTTGAAAGGTGAAAGAAGTCTGGTAGGGAAGATTATTTCAGATTGAAGGATAGGGAAAGAGGTGGTGAGGTCGATGATGGAAAATGTATGGAAAGTTAGTAAGCCACTGGAATTTTATGAGATCGGGAGTAACTGTTTTGTAATTACTTTTGTTACTCGAAGAGATAAAGTGAGAGTGTTAGAAGGCTGTCCATGGCTGTTTGACAGTTATCTGTTTGTGATTAAAGAGTTTGATGGTGAAACAAAACCTAGTAGAATAGACTTTGATCATGCATGTCTATGGATACAAATGCTGGATTTGCCATTAAGCTATATGAATCAGAAGATGGGGGAAGTTATAGGGAGGTAGATAGGGGAGGTGAAGGAGGTGGATGTTTAGGAGGATGGCTCTGCTTGGAGAAGGTGTCTAAGAGTCAAAGTGAAATGTGACCTAAGGAGATCTATAGCTCGAGGGAGAACTATTCTAGTAGATGGAAAGAAAAGCTGGATTCCTTTTCGATATGAGAAATTGCCTCGGATGTGCTTTGGTTGTAGCAGAATTGTACATGAAAAGGAAGGCTGTAAGGCTGAGGAAGGGATTTCTGGTCAGTATGGTGTGTGGCTTCGAGCTATGCCTCAAGCTAGAAAGAATGATGACAGGGGTGGAGGGAAGCAAACAAAGGTTAGGAGTGAGGAGAGCGAGGATCATTTGAGATCTAAATATGTTAATGGAGAGAATGAAGGGGGGAATAACAAACAGAATACTGGTGATGAGGAAGTGGAAGTGAGTGAGGAGAGCTCCAAGGTGATGATGCCTAATGAAGAACAGTTGATAGTAATGAAGCAAGAAGTGAATAAGGAACTCACAGAGTCCTATGTGAATGTGGAAGATGTGCAAACTATTGTGGAGGAAAGTAGGTTGATGGTTGAAAAGCTGAACTCTAATGAAGTTGACCAGGTTTCAGATAACAAAAAGGCTAGTAGATGGAGGAGAAGAACTAGAGCTAGACCTGAGTCAGGTAAGTATTCTAGTCCTCACTCTATGTTGAAAAGAAATCATGAGTCAGTTGAAGGTGCTAGTGAGGTGGTAAGTGAAGGAAAAAGAATGAAAGGAGATGTTGAGATGGTCTGCAATGATGACAGACTAGGGGTGGTTGCTGCTGAGCAGCACCACCTGGCATTATGAAAATCATGTGTTGGAACTGCCGAGGGCTTGGGAACCCTCGGACAGTTCAAGACCTTAGCCTGCTGGTTAAGGATAAGCAGCCCAATATAGTTTTTGTTTGTGAAACAAAGGCTAGATCATGTAAGATTTCTAGTTTGCAAAGGAGATTAGGCATGGAAGGGTGCCTAATTGTGGATCCAGTTGGAAGAAGAGGAGGTTTGGTGTTAATGTGGAAGTATGAGAAGGAAGTGGAGGTGATCAATTACTCAAACTGGCATGTCAATGTTCTGGTTAAAGGGGAGAAGCAAGGAAGTGATTGGCACTTTACTGGTTTCTATGGCCACCCTGAAACAGGAAAAAGAAGGCTATCATGGGAATTATTGAGGCAATTAAAACCTGCCAATGCTTCTGCTTGGTGTGTAGGGGGAGACTTCAACGAGATTTTATGGCAGAATGAGAAGGCAGGAGGTAGGAGCAGACTAGAGGGACAGCTTGAAATGTTTAGAGAAGCCTTGGAGGAATGTGGTTTAATTGATATTGGATGCAGAGGGAATGGTTTTACATGGTCAAATAAACAAGAGGATCTATCCTTTACAAAGGAAAGACTGGATAGGTTTGTGATAAATAATAGTTGTAGATCACTGTTTAAGGAACTGAGGGTGGAGATATTGATTGGGAGATGCTCAGACCACTTATCAATCTTGCTCACTGGTGGTGATGGTGACTATAACAGAAGAAGGTCGAAAGTCCTGTTCAGGTTTGAGGCTTGTTGGATCAAGCAGGAATGCTGTGAACAAGCAGTTAAGCAGGGATGAGAGAAGTGGATAGTTGACTTTGAACCTGTACAGAAAGTTCAAACTAAACTAAGTGTTTGCAGTGGCATACTGTCAACTTGCTTTAAGGAGAGTGATAAAGGCAGAACTAAGGAAATTGAAACAATTTCAAAGAGAATTAAAGAGCTACAAGGGGAACTGTCTCAGGAAGGGATGGCTGAATTAAAACAGCTGCAAGAAAGAGTTGGCACATTATTGGAGCAGGAGGATATAAAGTGGAAACAACGGGCCAAGAGGAATTGGTACATAATGGGAGATAAGAATACTAGATTCTTTCATGAATTTGCTAACCAAAGAAGGAAAAGAAATAAGATTGTGGCTATAATGGATGACCAGTCAGCTTTGAGGGATAGTGAGGAGAGTATTGAAGCTGCATTCAGAGAGCATTTTGCACAAGTTTATTCTAGTGCACATCCATCTAAAGAAAGTATTGATGAATGTATTGCTGAGTTGGAGCCCAGGGTGACTGAATCTATGAATGAATGGCTCGAGAAGGAGTTTACAAGAGAGGAAGTGGAGGTGGCTCTGAAAATGATGGGGCCTATGAAAGCACCAGGACCTGATGGGTATGGGGCTGTTTTCTTCCAATCCTTTTGGAATGTGGTTGGGAATGATGTTAGTGAAGCAGTGTTGAGATTTCTGAATGGAGGCAGGTTGAAGGAATCTATCAATCAGACCTTTATTGTATTGGTTCCTAAAATTAATGATCCAAAGTCTGTTAATGACTTCAGGCTGATAAGTCTTTGCACTATAAGATCATTGCAAAGACTCTTGCAAACAGACTCAAAAAGGTGATGGATAGAGTTATCTCAAGATGTCAGAGTGCATTCATACTTGGAAGGTTGATCACAGACAATGTTATTGCAGCTTATGAGATTCTTCATTCCATGAAATGTAGACAAAAAGGCAGAGTGGGGAGCATGGCTGTAAAACTTGATATCTCAAAGGCCTATGACAAAGTTGAGTGGCAATACTTAGAGGCAGTTATGAGGAAGCTTGGATTTGGGGCAAGATGGACAGATTTGATAATGAAGTGTATTTCAACAGTAACATATGCTACTCTTATTAATGGTAGACCAGGGAAGTTTTTTTCTCCTTCAAGAGGATTAAGACAAGGAGACCCTTTATCTCCTTATCTTTTTCTAATATGTGCTGAAGGTCTAAGCTCTATGCTTGAGCTAGCAAAGCAAAGAGATGAATTGAAAGGGGTGGCAGGGGCTCGTGGGGGTGTCAAGATGACTCATTTGTTGTTTGGAGATAATTGCTTAATCTTTGGAAAGGCTTTTTGGAATGAATGGAGGAAGATCAGTGGGATTCTAGAGGTATATGGAAATGCTTCTGGTCAGAATTTAAACAAGTATAAAACAACAGTCTTGTTCAGTCCAACAGTTGCTAGTGAAATGAGAAGGGCTATTATCAGGGATTATGGAGCTAGAGAGCAAAATAACTGTGAGAAATATCTAGGATTGCCAATCATGGTTGGTAGATCGTGATACAAGGCTTTCAGCATTGTGAAAGATAGGGTAGGGAAGAAGTTGAGTAATTGGAAGAATCAGTTTCTATCACTTTCAGGAAAAGAAGTATTAATTAAGACAGTTATTCAAGCAATTTCAACCTATTATATGAGTGTGTTCAAATTGCCAAAAAATCTGAGTGATGAGATAGCTTCTTTAATGGCAAAATTTTGGTGGGGATTTAAGCAAAGGGAGAACAGGGATTTAAGCAAAGGGAGAACAGACAGCTTCTTTAATGGCAAGATTTTGGTGGGGATTTAAGCAAAGGGAGAACAGAATCCAGTGGAGAAGTTGGGCAAAGATGGGATGGTCTAAAAATGATGGGGGACTGGGTTTTAGAGAGCTTGAAGCATTTAATCAAGCTCTTCTTGCAAAACAATGTTGGAGAGTAATGATGAAACCCCAATCTATGGCAGCTGTGATGCTTAAAGAGAAATATTTCAGACATACTGATTTGTTACATGCTCCCTTAGGATTCAGACCCTCAGTTATTTGGAGAAGCCTATGGAATGCAAGGGACTTGTTGAGGGAAGGATTGGTTTGGAGAGTGGGAGATGGAAGGAGTATTAAGATATGGAAGGATAAATGGGTTCCAAGGGCTGTTACATTTAAAATTCAATCCCCAATCAGTATTTTGCATGCTGAGGCAAAGGTTGAGCAACTAATTTCAGCTGAGAAAAAAGAATGGAATGTGGAGCTAATGAAAGAAGTGATGAATGAAGAGGAAGCAGAAATAATATGCAAATTACCTATTAGTCTCTTGGGGCTACCAGACAAGCAGATATGGGCATATTCAAAAAATGGCTTGTACACAATTAGAAGTGCATATCATGTAGAAATCAATAGAAGAAGAAGGGAGAGAGGGGAGATGTCTAACAAGTCAGGGGAGGTATGGAGGAAGGTGTGGTTGTTAAACATACCAGGGGTAGTCAAAGTTTTTGTTTGGAAGACTACGTTGAACTGTCTGCCAACAAAGATGAATCTAATGAAGAGGTCTATTGTGAAGGAAGCTACCTGTCCAGTTTGCTTGAACGAAAATGAAACTGTCTGTCATGCCTTATGGAGTTGCAGGGGGGCAAGTGATGTATGGGCTTGTGAGAGGAGTCCAGTGCATAAATGATCGAGTGGGGAGAGGGATATGTTTGAACTCTGGTCAGACTGGTTTCTAAAGCTGTCTCGAGAGCAATTGGAAATTATGGCTGTGGTGATGAGGAGGATATGGCTGAGAAAGAATGCCATGGTGTTTGATAATAAGCTTGTAGGGCCAAATGAAGTGTTTAACCAGGCTGTTCAATGTTTGACAGACTTTCAGTTGGCTCAAGTGAAGCAGACCAGTAAAGCAAATAGTAGTGGTCCTATAAGCAATAAGGCTACTCATTGGAAACCACCTATGGGTGAAATATTGAAGGTTAATTGGGATGCAGCATGGAAAACCAAGGAGGACAGAAGTGGAATTGGGGTGGTGATCCGAGATAGTAGTGAGGAAATAATTGCTTCTCTCTGCTGTCCTAGAACAAAGGTGCAAGATGCAATGGTAGCTGAGGTGTATGCACTATGGAGGGCCATGAAACTGCGTGCTGAACTGAATTTCAAAAAGGTTCAATTTGAAGGTGATGCTTTATCTGTTGTGAATGCTGTGAATAGCTCTGAGGAGTGTTGGGAGAGGCACGGACAGGTGGTTGAAGATCTTAAAGATGTTTTGAGGAAGAGGAGAGGCTGGTCTGTGGTGCATGTTAATAGATGTTGTAATAATGTGGCACATAGTCTTGCTAAAATTGCATTAAGTATACAAGAGGAGAGGGTGTGGATGGAAGATCATCCAAAAGAGATTCTGAAGTGTGTAAAGTTTGATATATTGTGTAACTCAGCAATTACATGAATACAATATACAAGTTTTTCCTTTAAAAAAAAAAACAGACCATACCTAATTTTTTTTTCCTTAAATAATTGATTCTTCTACTCATAATAATTAATTAGTTAAAAAAAATAAAAACAAAAATAAGTATGATGTTTAGCTAAAATTTAAGAGTAACGCTAGCTTAATTTTTTCGTTTCCGTTCCTTTAAGATGATGAATGAAAAAAATTATTTAAGGGGCAGCATGAGAAGGCACTATTCAAGGGCAGCATAGAGAAGGCAATCCCCACAACAGCCAGAGTACGGGTGAGGGTGATCGCGGCGGCAGCGAAGGCGAAGGCGAAGGCAGCAGCTGCCACAGGATTGGAATAAGAAAAGCTTCTAACATAGGCAAAGGGCGCTAAGAGAAGACGAGAGAGTGAGGCCGAAGTGGTTCCAAAAAGATGTTGCACAGCAAGACATTCGTCAAGAAAACTAGAGGCGGCAAAGTGAACAAGGTCTATTTCCACTTATTCATTCACCATTTCCAACTTTCGCTCCTCTTTCTTCGTATTGATCCATTTAATTTTTTTTTCTAATTTTATTGGGTTCTTTCTGGTTATTCTTCGTTTCAGCAAGTCAGAGAGCACTATCTCAGAGACGATATCTACTGTGGAGCTCCAATATGCAAAGTCTGTGATTCCTCCGCTGCTCGCTTGAGTCCTTCTGCTTCCACCATTCTCATTGTCGACACCAATGTGGTTCTCCATCAGGTAATTATCAGTTTCCACTTCCCATGGAGTTCTATCTGTTCTCTTTAACCACAAAGCCTTTTTGTTTGAGTTATTTTTCTAATTTTTTAATTGCAGATCGATTTGCTTGAGAATTCAGCAATTGATGATGTGGTCATGCTCTCAATCGTGCTGGAGGAGGTTAAGAACAAGAACATGTCGGTGTATAATAGAGTCAGAGCTCTCTGCAGCAATTCCATGAGACGATTCTTTGTGTTTGCCAATGAAAACCATAAGTATGGTTCTTTTACTTCATCATTTATTTTTTTAATTTTTTGGGTGACTATAGCTCATATTGTGTCAAGCTTGCAATGGGAGGGGTTTGAACTTTGAATCGAATGTCTCGATTGACGTTTTAGTTTGTAGTGATAGCATATTCACACAGGTCAGTAGCACCTTTTTCAGTGGATGTGTAAATGTCATCCTTTTGATTTTGGATTATAGAGGCCTAGTGGAGTGGAAATATATTGAAGTCCTTCTGAGTTGAACATTTTATTATTGTTTGCTTTTTTTCCTTTATGGTTACCTCGGTAGTTGCAATTCATTTATTAACTTCAATTTGATTTCTCTGCGGTTTCTTTCAGTTTATCTTGATATTTTATGGCAATGCTTTTGTCTTTACTTAATGATTTTTATGCATTATCTAATATTTGTTTGCATTTTTTTCTTTGTAGGGATACTTTTGTCAAGGAAATGAATAAAGAAAGTAAAAATGATCGTAATGACAGAGGTTTGTTATTTGCATGAATGCTGATTTCTGAGAATTTAAGATGTGCTCTGGGATTGTAGACATTGCTTTATATCAGTAAATTGCCTGTTTGTTTGTACTCTTAAGGGAAGAAGACCCTCATGTGGATTTCAATAATAAAAGTTTCCTTTTCCATTCAATTGAAGTCCTTCAAAGTCAAAACTTTAGTTCACAGGAACAAAATCTCCCTCTTCCAAATAGCTAGTAGTTTCAGCGAACTATCTTCCTACATCCCTCTCTACTTCCTCTCCAAAAATGATGAATCTTAGGCTTTATAGCCTTTATTCATGCGCACTTATCTACATGTCATAATCACTCATTGGTAAATAGGATGTTTGATTTGCTTCATGGAAGAATTTTTCAAATTTTCCAAAATTTGACATTTTAAAGTCTCGGTTCAGCTATCCGGGTGGCTGCTCAGTGGTATCAGAATCATCTTGGTGGTGCAGCTCGGGTTTTACTTATAACTAATGATAGAGAGAATAAGAGGAAGGCTATTGAAGAGGGCATTTCTGCAGAGACAAGTAAGATATCTTTTGCTATGGTTCTGGAATCTCATCAACAGCTCTGATGTCTAACTCGGGCATTGATTGAGAAGGAAAGGACGCTCTTTACATGAAGCACTGTCATCATAGTGATTATGGTTATTTATCAATACTTCATGGACAGAGCTTATTTATAAAATTTTGTTGTATTTTCAGTTGAGTCATATGTGAAATCATTGGATCAACCAAACTTGCTTGACCTGCTAGTCCAACCTGCATCAGAGGATCTCAACATGGAGGAAGTTGAAGATTTGAGACCTTCAAAGAGGAAAGTTATTTATGCAGAGGTTTGCTATTGAGTTTCCCTACCTTTGTAGTTTCTGGGTTTGGTTAGTTATGAAATCAATGAAGATGTGAATTTAATAAATTTCTTGCTCATTGTCCTCTGTTCAGCATAAGCCAATGTCTGAGATTACTTCTGGTTTGCACCGTGGAATATACCATCAAGGAAAACTTCGTGTTAATCGCTATAATCCCTTTGAAGCTTATGTGGGGAGTGAGAGCATTGGTGATGAAATAATTATTTATGGGCGTGCAAACATGAATAGGGCCTTTGATGGTGACATTGTAGCGGTAGAACTTCTACCTCAAGATCAGTGGTATGAAGAGAAGTCTCTATCCATAGCTGATGAAGGTATGTTAGCAATCATGCCTTTTGGCCTCCTAGAAGGTAGACACCTGTTGAACATATATGTTTTTGATCGGTAACACCTGTTGAAAATATATTATTACATATTTGGTGCGTGTCTGTGCTATACGTCTTTAAAAAAAGGTGATAAAGTGGCTTATTTGTGAATGATTTGGTGGATACATCTTGCTTCTGTTTGATCGATTTCCCTCCTTTCTAGCTTTAGTGATTACCATTTTTTTAGATTTCCAGTTTTTTAGAAGTTAAGGTTCATTTGCTCAATGAAATTTCTATTTAAATTGCACAGTGAGTGGAACCTTGTGTGGCTATTCTAGTGTTGAAATTATAAGATTGATGCTAATGAATCATATATTACTGGCATGAAATAACCATGCAGTTGCAAAATGAAAATATATGCAATTAGCTATTGCAAAGCTCTTGTTGGTTTGGGGTTTGAATCTGTGAAGTTGGGGAATCTCTTTTCAAAGATAAAGAGAATAAGAACGGTAAGAGCAACATCAAAAGGAAGAACAGGGGAAAATACGAAGGAGCCTATATTGGTTTTTGGTGTCAAAGCCCTCAGAGAGTCTGAGTTATCCTTGACATATGTGCCCATACATCTTGAAAGGTCCTCCACAAACATCTGGTATGATGGTTGGGCTGCCCAACCATTGGACCCTCTTGTTGAGGACATAAGAGGTTGCCTCTACAACTTCCCTTTTCAAACAATGGTTCTAGCTGAGACTAAATTAAATAGTCCCTCTCTTATGGATTCAGACTATCTGTCGTTTTTTTTAAGTAAGCTTCACTCTCCTTCTCTCTTCCCTATACACTTAAAATAGTTCTTTTACCTCCATGCAGAGGATGGTGAAGAATATGTTCATCTTGTGCCAAACAGTGCTGATGATGCTCCCAGAACTACAAATGTTGTGCAAGGTTCTGCAGGAGACACAAAGGTTGTGTCATCTCGTCCATCTGGCTTTGTTGTTGGTATTATAAAGCGGAACTGGCACTCGTAAGTTGACTTCTCATTCAGAGCCAATCCATGTCTACAAAATTATTGTTGATTATAGTACTGTATCACTAATTTTCTCGCTTTTGAGATCCTTCATTTAAAATTATGTGACAATTGTGGTGTGACCTTTCAGTGGCTTATGTGGTAGTATGCACTGTAGGTGAGGTTTGGCTTGCTGTGGTCCTATTGCATCCATATGTCTACAATTTATAATTTGGTTAAGTATGTATGGTCATGTTGTTCTGATCTGTTTTTAAATTCTTATTTTTTTGTAAGAATAAAGTGGGTATTTTTTTCCCTTAGCTTTCTGGTACTTTTTTTTAATATTCATTACTGGTGCTTTTTTTTAATATTCATTACTTCTGGAACTCCAAACCTGTGTTATTGTGTTTTGTCTCAATTTATCTTTGTCACGACTATTTTCTTTGGATGTGCCATCCTTCAATGCATGACATTCTACTATCACTGGTGTAGAGATTTGTCTGATTTAATATGTTCTTATATTCTCGTTAAATACATGTCAGAGATTAAGCACATGATGCTTATAGCTTATCTGTCTGTGTTATTTGTGGCTAGATGCATTTTGGTCTTGTGTTTCATGGTGCAAATTTCCCCAATTATTATGCTTGTGGGTCAATAAGTACTTATATTTCCTTTTAGTACAATGATGTTTAATACTCTGGCTAGTATCAGTTTTCTTTGACTTTTTCTGGAAATGGGTTCAGTTGTCTGATGTGTAATTAAATAATCATGTGCAGTTATTGTGGATCTTTGGAGCCAATGCCAATGCCTGCAGGTAGTGGAGGTACAGCCCATGCTTTATTTGTCTCCAAAGATCGCAGGATTCCTAAGATTCGAATCCAAACTCGACAGCTTGAAAATCTTCTCGACAAGCGAATTATTGTGGTAGTTGATTCTTGGGACCACCTATCTCGATATCCTTCTGGCCACTATGTACGGACCATTGGAGAAATAGGCGATAGAGATACTGAAAGTGAGGTATGTAATCTTGATATCCATCTGGCCAGGACCATAGGAGAAATAGTTCGTAGAGATACTGAAAGTGAGGTGTGTGACATAGCCATGAACTAACTGATGAGTTTAAGATGAAACCAATGTCAGTTTTGTGGATGCCACAGGTAGTCTTGATAGAGAATGACATAAACTCAAGACCATTTTCTTCTCAAGTTCTGGCATGCTTGCCATCATTGCCTTGGTCAGTGTCTTCTGAAGATTTGGCAAATCCTATCAGGCAGGATTTGCGACATTTGCGTGTCTTTAGTGTGGATCCTCCAGGTATGTGATCCATTGCTTAGTTCTTTCTATTTTGTTTCCTCGTATTCATGATCATCATCAATGTCATCATATTTTTCTTGTTCTTTGCCTTCTTCTCATTTTTGTATGTTATTTATTTATTTATGATATTTGTTGATGTTGAACAGATTTTGGTAGTTAATTAGATGTTAAATAATGCACTGCATCCATCTGGTTTGTGCAGGATGCAAGGATATTGATGATGCACTGCATTGTATAACTCTTCCAAATGGAAATTTTGAAGTTGGAGTTCGTATCCTTATAATCTGCTGATAATATCAACATAATTGGAATTTGTGGTTATTAAGTTTGGTTGTTCATTTAAAGGTATGCATGTTTTATGTTCCTATGAATAAATTCACGGGTTGCAAATGGGATATGTGAAAGCTTTTTATCTTTTTCTGATTTTATTGGCACCGAGTGTTTAGAACAAAGTCTCGACTAATCCCAGAGATGTGCAGGCCCTTGGTGAGGAGTTTCCCGCAAGTGCACCTTGGGTAATTCAAGTAGAAACTTTCCCAATCTGATTGTCCCTTAGAAATTGTTTGCACTCAAGGGTTCAAACCTTAGACCTGGAGGGAATCTGCCAACAAGACCAAGGCTCTTACCAATTTTTTTTTTTTTTTTTGGACAAGTAAAAGACTATATTAATAAGAATAGGCATAGCTCAAGTACACAGGGAATAATCAAGAGGTAACACCTAGTTAGGAGGAAGAAATGGAAAACCAAAGAATGATTAGACTCTTACCAATTCAGCAGGCAAGAAATAATAGGTGTTTTGAAGACTGAGAGTGTTCCTTGGATGAACTGAAGAGACTCTTTTTTAACACACTACTTTCCTGGGCTTCGGCCATTATTTGTAATGGGGACACGTTTCATAATTTGCTTGTATCCATCATTAGTTCTTAGTGGTGATTATGCGTATTCTGTGTATACTTCCTGTGTGTTTGGGCTAACCATTTTCTATTAATAAAGTTTTACTTTTACTTATAAGAAAAATTATGCCAACCCTTGGGGGTTGTTTAAAAGCTTTTTATCTAGATAGTTAGGTTTTAGTACTAGCCCCATTTGGACGTTGAGATGGTCTCAATCCATCTCATATCATCTCATCTTAATATCCAAATAGCACTTAAAACACATTTTTCAATTTCAAAATTTTCAACTTTTCAACCTTTACATCTAATCATTACCTAAATATTACAACTTTTTCAAACTTCCAAACAAAACACAAAAAACAATTCAATCTTTTCAAATCCCAAAACAAAAATAATATTAAAAAATTAGATTATAACAATATTTTAACTTTATAATTTTTTATTCAACTTTTTCTCTTCTTTCCCAAAACCCCATAAAACATCTTAATTCAAACTATTTCACTGCTATTCACATACTTTTTTTTGGATAAGTAATAAGATGTTTCATTGATATAAAGATAGGCATAGCCCAAGTACAGTAGTACTATTCACATATTATTTCACCACCATTCACAGATTTCTTATCTTATCTCATCTCATCTCAACATCCAAACGAGGCCTTAGTGTTTGATCCATCACCTGGAATGATACAAGAATTTGCATATGGTATTGTTCATCTTGATGTTGTGTCAGATCACAAATTATATGACCCTTCATATTTATCATGGTTATGGGTATTGGATCACATAGTATATTTATGTGAAGAGGCTTAGTGGTGTTATTACTACTGTTTTCCTTGCAAATCTTTGTATTTTAAGTGTAAAACTGTAGCTGCAATGTTCATCTTTAATGACATTCAATTAGATATTGCTGATGTTACGAATTTTGTGCTCCCTGGCACCCCACTTGATGATGAGGCTACCCAAAGGGGCACATCTGTCTACCTTGTTGAGCGACGGATTGACATGCTTCCAAAACCTTTGACAGAAGGTGAATTTTTTTCTTCCTATTCTTATTCCTCTCATCTTATGAGTGCATTATGCAGTATGAAGTATTTCTTGGTCCTATGGTTGATTGTGGTTTTGCAGTAACACTCATTCAGCTTAAGTTTTATCTTGCAGACATATGTTCACTTCGTGCAGATGTCGAAAGGCTAGCTTTCTCTGTTATTTGGGTATGTGCTATGCCATTATTAATCATAATAAGACATGTGGCCGTTCTGATTTTGTTTCTTTGCGAAGGAATTAGCACTTCCTTCGAGACCTTATCTCTGCACCACACGTCATGCCAAAATGTGACTTTGGATCTGTCTCCCACCTTGAAAATAATGGACCTTAAAAAAGTTCTCCCCATTGTCAACGAATGTTACCCCTACTTTGAAACTCATTGACTAGCTTAACACAGCATCTAACCCACATGCTCCCACACTTAATTTTCCCCCACTTAGTGCCATAGATCCTCCCTTGGCCATAACCATTTTAGTCCATCAATGTTTGATTAAACAATCCAAGTTTTAATCCCTTATCCACTTGAAGAGATTGGAGCACATATTCCTGGCCAAAAGACTAGCGAGACGACGTTTAGGTTCACCCCCTAGGGTACCCCTTAGAAAAGTAAGTAGGTAAATTAGAGAGTGCACTCGTGATCAATGTGATCAAGACCGCATTTATATGGGTTGAGAAAATTTAGAGACTATGCTCTCGATAAAGATACAGATGTTTCAATCCCACCAATCATATTTCCATTACAGGGCTTGGTTTGACAAGTTTAGTGCAGTGGTGTTGTCATATGGGTTTAGACTTTTTTAGAGATCCTGTCCCATATTAACTTTGCCTTGTATGATGCGCTGAAGCCCCACCACCCCGAACACCCCCCCACCACCCTTGGCGGGGGGTCTTCACATTACCAATCAGACTAATTCTAATTTGGCCAAGTTTACTGTCAGCCCTGAAACAGCCTCAAAATATAGAAATACGGATTGCAAATGGCAGAAATGTTCTGGATCACCCTCTTAGAATACAAACGTGTCATTTGTAAGGAGTAGGTGAGACACAAGCAGCTCATCCATGTTCCTTTGCCCACTGTAAAACCGGATAAAAGTCCCCTATCCACCATTGCACAAGCACGCATGCGCACGCGCGCGCACACACGCACGTGCACACACATACAGTCTTTGAATATAGTATTACACTTTTTAGGGGTAAGTGGTCCTCACCTCAAATACCATAATATGTATTTCTTTAGGAGTTTTGAGGAACTATTGATGGACATACCTAGCTCCTAGGGTTTGGCTCAAGTGGTAAGAGTCTTGTTATTGCTGGTATGCTCCTTTTAGATCTAAGGTTTGAGCCCTTGGGTGCAAAGAATTTCTGGGGCTATCATATTGGGGGAGTTCCCCCATGAATTATCTGATATAGACTTGTGGGAAACTCTTGCCGACATCACATACAACCTTGGGATTAGACGGAACTTTGTTCCCGGACACCTGGTATTAATTTTTTTGATAAGTAATAAGAAATTTTATTGACAAGTAAACAGACATAGCCTAAGTACACAGGAAGTATACAAGAGAAAACACTTAAATGCTAGAAACTAGAATAACCTAAAAGCTAATAATGAAGGTTATCTCCATTCAAAACAAGAACCTTAGCCCAAATACACAAAGTACTAAAGAAAAACTCTCTAAGTTCTCCCATTGAGCGTTCTCTATCTTGAAAGCATCACCCTTTCCTTTCCAACCATAAGCACCACATCAAACATGAAGAAATCATCTTCCATATCACAATAATGCGATGACTCCCCTTAAAACCTTGCCAACATGCTAAAAGATCCACCACTTGCTTAGGCATCATCCAAGCAATACCGGTCCTACAAAAAATCTCATGCTACAAAGTCTTAGTCACCACACAATGAAGAAATAAATGGTCAACAGATTCACCATCTTTCTTACACATGAAGCACCTATCCACAACAATAATCCACGCTTTCTCAAATTATCTGTAGTCAACATTTTTCGAAAGGGACGCCAACCAACAGAAAAATGCAACCGTACTAGGCACCTTAGATCTCCAAATGCTCTTCCAAGGGAATTTATTGGCACAACGACAAGTTAATGCCTTATAAAACGAGCTAACTGAAAACCTGGAATTTCCAGTGTGTATCCACTGCAAACTATCCTCCCTTCCCTGAACAATCTTCATGTTGTATAATCTTCCAATAAAATCAGAAATAATGTTCACTTCCCAGCCGTGCACATCTCTAATGAAATTCACATTCCATTTGGAGATTATTATTTAACAAAATAAAGGAATCAGCCACTTCAGCTTCTTGATCACTTACAATTCTGAATAGAGAAGGATAAACATTCTTAAGAGCCATATCCCCACACCAAATGTCATGCCAAGAACTAATCCTTGTCCCATCACCCACCTTGTATTTAAAATGATTGAAAAATTCCCTCCAACCAATCCGAATAGACTTCAACAAACCCACCCCATACACTCCTCTTAACTTCTTTAGAACACCAACTCCCCCACAACCTCCCGTATTTAACATCAATAATATTTCTCCAAAATGCATCCCTCTCAAGGTGATATCGCCAAAGCCATTTCCCAAGTAAAGCTTTGTTGAAAAGCCTCAAATTTCGAATCCCCAAACCGCCACAAGAAACCAGTGAGCAAACCTTGTTCCAACTTACCAAGTGAAACTTTCTTTCCTCCTCATAACCGCCCCACAGAAAATTCCTGAGATTTCATGGTTTATAATTTATATACCATCTAAAGAGCTGTTGGCTCCTAATTAATTTTTCTGTTGTTAACCCCTAGGGGTTGGCTCAAGTGGTAAAGGCCTTGGGCTTGGGGGTATACTCCCCTTAGGTCTAAGGTTCAAATCCCCTTGGGTGTAAACAATCTCTAGGGGCCATCAAACTGGGAGATTTTCTCCTTGAATTACTCAAGGTGCACTTGCGGGAAACTCCTTGCCGAGGGCTTGTGCACCCCCAGGATGCTGTTTCTGGACACCTGGTGCCAAAAAAAAAAAAAAAAAAAAAAAAAACTCTCTGTTAAGTGTAGCTTTTATGCTCTCATGTATAGATATCTTCCTCATATGACAATATGAAGACATGACATTCATTAGTAGAAATATCCATGCATATATCTTAATGCAAATGCATATGCGCACACACCTATTTTTTTTTTCTCTCTCTCCAAACTTTTTTCTCTCCGTACACCTGAGAAAATACAGATTCATTTCGATGGTGATTGTTTTTAGTGATGCTTAGATTAGTCTTGGAGTCTTTGTGAGTGTTATATTTTAGAGTTAGTGTGTTGAGATGGGGTGGATTAGGAACATTGTTATTGACCAGAAATGTTTTGAGTTTGAGAAGGTTAGCGAGAGGTGGTGGAGATGTACAGAGAGCAGTTGTAGAGCTGTACATCACATTTCTCTCGACCATGGATCCTTGGGGTGGTTGGCTGCAATGGTTAAGGAGGGGATAGCACACCGGGGGTCATCAGAGTTCATTAAGTCACGCAGAAGTGGGCCTCAAGTTCTGGTAATGCAGAGACAGCGTAATTCATATGGGAGTTTCTTCTCCTTATCAGAGTTTGGCCATGGGAAACGTCGTGGCGTGTTAATGATACCAGAAGGAGGAAAGGGGGTGGGATGGAGGTATCTTGATGAGTTGCTGCAGGAACTCACAGCTTCATACTCTGTTCCGAGAGTGCAAAACAGGGGTAGCTGCCTGTGGCGTCTTCCTTCATCATGGCAGGGAAACCATCCCCTGTCGTACAGTGAAGCCGTGTCTCGAGCGCCAAAATATGCAGAGGGAGCAGGTGAGATTTCCTCTTTGGTGAAAAGTCACACTCGTGTAGGGGATGGCACGGGGATGTCGGGGGTGAATATGGAATACGTGGTTCGTGCTTTGGCTGATATGGAGAAGCAAGTGGGTTATTTGAAGGAGTCCTTGGCTGTTCTGAAACGCAGCGTTGAAGGGGGGGAAAATGTGGGTCTGGGCCAGGTAGAGATAAGGCCCATGAAGGTGGGCTTTGAGAAGAATATTGAAGACTTGGGTTTAAGGGGGGATGAGGGAGTGATAGATGGGCTTCAGAAGGGTAAGGGGCCGGCCAACAGCCCACGGAAGATATGGGTACCCACGGGAGGCCGAAATGTTTCGGCTCTGGGTTCTCTGAAGGGACCCGATACTCATCCAGGGGGCCCGAGTCTTGGACTAGGTCTTGGACAGAAGGGGCCGATGGAGGGTGGCGAGTCGTTTGGCGGTGGTGCGACGCTGAGGCTGCCGCCGGTGGAGGAGACGGCGAGGGAGCCTTCTCTCGGTAAAGTCAGGGAGCCTAATGTACCATAGTTGCTTCTGTTTTCTGAGGCTGAGCAGGTACAGAAGGGATCGATGGAGGCCTGTAAACCTTCAGGGGAAAGCTTGTGCATAGAAGAGGGGGAAATCTTTGAGGGTGATAAGCTGTCTCCGAGAGTACGGGAACAACAAGGGGAAGGAGTGGTTTTTTCATTGTCACCCGAATTAATGCAGGCTAATTTCAGTTCTTGGAAGGATGTGTGTAAGATGGGAGAGGTACCGGAGGTAGTTGAAATGAATTCCTTAGCTATGGTGACTAAAGAGGTCACGGCAGATCAAGAGTTAATAGAGGGAGAGGGAAATTTGGTTTTGTTTGAGCCGTGTGACAGTGTCTTAGAGGGGGAGGAAGATGTTGAGGTAGACCCAACCCCTATCAGTGTGGTAACCCCTACTAGATCTTCAGATTGGATTTTGAAAAAAATAGAGGACCTTCAGAACTGTCTGGGAATCTCTTGCGCGGGTTATGAAGAACAGTTTAAAGCCCTGATTATAGCCATTGAGGCAGGTCAGAATGGGGCTGGGACTAAAAGAGAGAGAGAGTTGAGGAGATTGACCTGGTCCATTAACTATGATGGTAAGGAGGGGAGCGCAAGCCGTGGTAGAAACAAAGGGAGGGTCGGATCAGTTGTTAAATGAAGCCCAAAATAATTAGCTGGAATGTTAGGGGTCTTAACGAGATTAATAAACGTCTCCGGGTAAGATCCTTATTAAGGCAATGGAAGGGGGATATTATTTATCTTCAGGAAACTAAGTTGAAGCATATTGATAGAAATATTATTAGAAGTTTGTCCAGCTGTATGTATGTAGGCTGGATTTACTTACCGTCAAACGGGGCTTCCGGGGGGATCCTGGTAATGTGGGACAAGAGGGTGGTGGAGAGCATAGATGAGTTCGTGGGAGAACACTCGGTGGGATGTCTCTTTAAAAATACAAATGATGGTTTTTTGTGGGCCTTTGCTGGGGTTTATGGTCCTAATATAGATAGTGAGAGGCGGCTACTTTGGGAGGAGTTAGCTGGGTTATGCTCATGGTGGGAAGCTCCATGGTGTATCGGAGGGGATTTTAATGTGACAAGATTCTCTAGCGAGAGAGCAGGAGGGGGTCGTCAAAATCAAGCCATGGTGGATTTTTCAGACTTCATCTCCGAGATGGGTCTTATGGATATACCGTTAATGGGTGGGGAATTTACTTGGTCCAACAACCATGTGTGGTCAAGGTTGGACAGATTTATTATTTCCCCGTCGTGGGAATCACATTATCCCGGCTTAAGTCAGAAAAGATTCCCGAGACTATGTTCGGATCATTTTCCCATAATGCTAGATGGTGGTGGTATACAAAGGGGGAGAAGGCCTTTCAAGTTTGAAAATATGTGGCTAAAAGTGGAGGGGTTTGTGGACTTGATTAGGCAATGGTGGAGTTCATACTCCTTCGAAGGTAATCCGAGTAAGGTGTTGGCGGATAAGCTGAAAGCATTGAAGAAGGACTTGAAGATATGGAATGAACAGGTTTTTGGTGATGTAACCGCTCAGAAAAAGAATTTGTTTTTAGAGTTACAAACCTTGGAGGGAGTAGGGGAGGAGAATAACCGTAAAGTCCAAGTCAGTGCTGAATTAGAAAGATTGATTCTAATGGAGGAAATATTGTGGAGGCAAAAGTCAAGGGCTTTGTGGCTAAGAGAGGGGGATAAGTGTACACAATTTTTTCACAGGATGGCTAATGCGCATAGGAGATTCAATGCCGTTGAGTCCATGAACATTAATGGTGAAAATTTTTCAGATCAAGAGGTGATAAAGGAACATGTGGTTAGTCATTTTCAACATTTGCTAGCGGAACCGCACGATTGGCGGCCGACCCTAGATGGATTAGCTTTTGAGACCATAGACCAAACTAGCAGAGATTGGTTGGAGAGACCGTTTGAAGAGGAAGAAGTACACCAAGTTATTAAGAAAATGAATAAGGATAAAGCACCAGGGCCTGATGGTTTTACTTTGGCTTTTTTCCAATCTTGTTGGGAGGTGGTGAGAGAAGAGGTAATGCTGGTTTTTCAGGAATTCTTTACGCATGGAAAATTTGAAAAAAGCTTAAACGCTACTTTTATTGCCTTAGTCCCTAAGAAGGCGGGGGCTATGGAGGTTTCGGACTTCAGACCAATAAGTCTTGTGGGCAGCGTGTACAAGATACTTGCAAAGGTTCTTGCCAATAGGTTGAGTACGGTAATGGAAAAGATCATTTCTAAATCTCAAAATGCCTTTGTGAAGGGGAGGCAAATTTTAGACTCGGTTCTTATAGCAAATGAGTGTTTGGACAGCAGAATCAAGTCCGGAATCCTAGGTATTTTGTGTAAACTTGATATGGAGAAGGCGTACGACCACGTGAATTGGGATTTTTTGGTGTATATGTTGGTTAGAAGTGGGTTTGGGGCAAGATGGAGGCAGTGGATAAGACACTGTGTATCAACGGCGCGTTTCTCGGTCTTGGTTAACGGGGATCCAGTGGGATTCTTTAATAGCTCGCGGGGGTTACGGCAAGGAGATCCATTATCCCCTCTCTTATTTGTTCTGATTATGGAGGCACTAAGCAGAATGGTGTCAGCGGCGGTAGGGGGTGGATTTTGCTCAGGTTTTAATGTGGGGGGCAATCATGGTTCCATCATTATTTCTCATCTCTTGTTTGCAGATGATACCTTATTATTTTGTGAGGCAACGGCAGGTCATATAGAATCCCTGAAGGCTATTTTGCTATGCTTTGAAGCCGTGTCCGGGTTGAAGATCAATCTTGCTAAAACGGAGATGGTTGCAGTGGGAGAAGTAAATAATATCAGGGGGCTAGCTAACATCTTGGGTTGTGTGGTCTCTTCCTTGCCTTTGAAATATCTGGGCCTTCCGCTGGGGGCTTCTTTCAAAGCAAAATCTATTTGGGAAGGGGTGCTGGAAAAATTCGAACGTAGACTGGCTGGGTGGAAAAAGGTATACTTATCAAAAGGGGGACGAATAACCTTGATTAAAAGTACGCTATCTAACCTTCCTACATACTTTTTATCCTTATTCCCACTCCCTGCTAGCATTGCACAGAGATTGGAGAAACTTCAGAGAGATTTCCTATGGGGTGGGATAGGAGAAGAGTTCAAGTATCATTTGGTGGGATGGGATAAGATTTGTATTCCGTTGAGAGATGGTGGGTTGGGGATTAGGGATGTAAGGGCCTTTAATATGGCATTGTTGGGTAAATGGTTGTGGCGGTATAATTGTGAGAGGGAAGCTTTATGGAAAGGAGTGATTGACATAAAGTATGGTAGTGAATGTAGGGGTTGGTGTTCTAAAGAGGGAAGGGGGACTTATGGTGTGGGGCTTTGGAAGTATATAAGGAAGGGGTGGGAGTCCTTTTCTTGCAATACCCGGTTATGTTTAGGGGATGGTAGTAGGATCAGTTTTTGGATGGATAGGTGGGTGGGTGATCTGGTTCTAAAGGATGCCTATCCCACAATCTTTGCTATTGCACGGGAGAAAGCAGCTGTGGTGGCTGATTTGAGGGTGATCTTTCAAGACACACAGGAGTGGAATATTAGTCTTACCAGGGATGCAAATGATTGGGAAGTAAATGACTTGCTGGAGTTTATGAATTTACTGTACAGCTTGCCCATTGCTGCCACAACTGAAGATGTGATGGTTTGGAGGCCGAATAGAAAGGGGAAATTCTCGCACTAGGGAAGATCTTGACCACTGACAATCTTAGAAGACGTGGCCTTATTATTGTGGACTGGTGCTGTTTGTGTAGAAACAATGGAGAGACAGTGGACCACATACTCCTACACTGTAAGTTCGCAAGTGAGATATGGAACTACTTCTTCAACAGAATGGGAATAGCATGGGTAATGCCAGGTCGGGTGGTGGAGCTTTTAGCAAGCTGGCGAGGAATCTCCGGGACTCCGCAAATTGCATCTTTGTGGAGGATGGCTCCAATTTGTATTTTTTGGTGTATTTGGAATGAAAGAAATGAGAGACTTTTCGAGGATCATGAACGTTCCTCGGAAGAGTTTCGGAGTTTCTTATGGAAGACTTTATTTCTGTGGGCCATGGCTTTAGACTTTAATGGCCTAAGCTTCCATGATTTTCTTGCTTCTGTCTCTAGTTCCTAAATAGGTGTATGCTCATGTATACCTCCAGTGTACCTGGGCTATACCCATCTTTATCTTAATAAAGCTCTCTATTACCTATGAAAAAAAAAATATGCGCACACACCTGTGCTGCTGATTAGGCTAACCATGTCTGAGATATTGTTTTGTTTTTGGTTTCATATTTGCCTAAATTTCAGGAAATGACATCTGAAGCAGAGATTATTTCTACAAGATACACTAAAAGTGTGATAAAATCTTCTGCAGCAATGTCTTACATTGAAGCTCAGGCGAGGATGGATGACAGGTACTATTTTATTCCAATTTTGGCTGACTTCTGAAAAAGTCAAGTTAATTTTTGTTTGGAAAAGTGTACGATACTTTGTATCTATTCTTCTATAACAATGACGACGCATCTATTTATTTACAAAGCTAATTGAACCCCAAAAGCTCCTAATCCCTTCAAGTCTTTGTAATTGACTAAATTGCGCTTTGTTTATGATTCCGGTGTGGGCAACTCATTGCCTCATCATTTATAATTTTACTGAGCATTTATTTCATAATATTTACTTTTTTAAATTTGTTCAAAATACAAAGACACGAGTTGTGGTGGGTCCAAGCCATTGTTTTACATTATTTTCTCTTTTGCCTCTTGTTAGAGTGAAATTACCTTTTATTGTCTTCTGTTATTTTTTAATGAATATAACACTATCTTATCTGCATTTCTAAGATTTTTTTTTTTTCTTTCACTTTTAATATTGAAACTATTTGATTATTTTCATTTTATTTGCAGTCGATTAATGGATCCTCTAACAACAGAATTGAGAAGTATGAATACTTTAGCAAAGGTAATCATGCTTCGGGGATTGCTTTGCTCACTTATTTATAAGATAATAACATACACTTGGCTGTCTAAATTTCCCTCAAAAGTGTGCATATTACTTTCCTGCAGATAATGAGGTTAAAGCGTATTGAGAGAGGGGCTTTAACTCTTGCTTCCGCAGAAGTAAAATTTCAAATTGACACTGAGACTCATGACCCCCTTGATATTGGTAGGTTATTTATTGATGGCTTAGTCCAATGGCCCATTGATTCTTTAGAAGCATGCAATATTTTTTCTATTATTTTCATCTAGTCTTTACAATAAATTGAATGTGATTTCTACAGGTATGTACCAGATTAGGGAAGCAAACCAAATGGTTGAGGAGTTTATGCTTGCTGCTAATGTTTCAGTGGCAGAAAAAATCCTTAAACATTTTCCTGTTTTTTCACTTTTAAGGTAAATTGGTTTGTTTATATTGTCCTCTCTCTTTCCCTGCCCCCTCCCCCTCCCTTTTTTTCCTTCAGGAATGCTGAATGACTTCTTATGCTTGCTAGAGTACCATGAGGGTAAGTGCCTTCCCACTTTCCCTCTTACTCGCTGGGCATCTAGACCCCTGTTAGTTTTGACTATAAAGTTTATTGATATATTTTTTTTATTATTATCTAGTATATGCATAAAACAAGAAGGCATTCATATTTTTTTTCTATGTATATTGCTGAGACATTACTAATAAAATAGAGAAAAGGGTTGCAAGCTGGTAACATGATTTAAAAATTTTGGCTTGGAAACTGGTGGTGAACTTTTTTACAGATTTATATTTCTAGTAGGTAAACCTTGCTAGTTATTTCTATAAGAAGCATAAGCACTAATTTGATATAGCTGAGAAGTACTGCTTTCTGGAGTTTGTGAGGATTCACATCCGTCATCTTACCATTTCCTGGAATCACATGGGACGTATTCACCCTTACTAAAGCTGTACATATTTGATCTGAACGCTACCAGTAGACATCCTTTTGGCCAATTCTTGCGTTTATAGCAGGATAAAGTCATTACTGTTTACAAACTGTGCCAAACTTTTGTCTCTTCATGACAATTGGTTGTGTGTGCAGGCGACATCCTAGTCCAACCAGGGAGATGCTTGAACCTTTGCTGCGTACGGCTGCTGCTGTTGGTCTCAACTTGGATGTCTCTTCATCAAAAGCATTGGCTGATTCACTTGACCATGCTGTGGTTAGTTTGTGTTTGGGTTATTCAAACTATGCATTATTCGTATGGCTTTGGATTACAAAATTCGGTCATTGAATTATTGCTAAATGTACCACATTAAGCACAGAAGGATCATCATCCAAATTCTGAATTTCTGTGATCCGTTCAAACCCAAGAGTGCTAAATAACATTGCCATAAGCTCCTCGCCAACTCCCATTTAGCAAAAGATGATCACATTTTCTCCATTTTGCTTTCACATCTAACACCATTTTAATACAGCAATGTTCATTTTCTTCAAATATTAGATATTAAGGATTTTGCCCCTTATCTTCTTGGTAGTTGGCCCATCATTTTGTATACTTTCTGTGTGCTTGGTTTGCACCCCTCCGTGCTTTCAATAAAATTTGCAGTGCTTATGTTAAAGAAAAAAGGAAATAAAATAAAGCCTTATATTTTGCTTAAGTTTCATAAATTTCTCATTTATTGGCTGCTGTATGTTGTGTGATCTGCAATTTTTTAAATTTTGTTTTATACTATTTAAAAGCATTGGCATGTCTTTCTGACTATGTTTAAAGAGACATCACCAGATCTCTCTCTCTCTCTCTCTCTCACACACACACACACACACACACACACACACTCACATTTTCTGAGAAAATTAAATGCTGTCCAGGGTGATGATCCATACTTCAACAAGCTGATCAGGATATTGGCAACCAGATGCATGACACAGGTAACTCACCTGAATAGTTGAGTGGATTCAGAATTATTTTTTCACAGAAATTCATTAGATTTTTCTCTTTTGGGTTACAAATTTAGGCAGTTTATTTCTGTAGCGGGGATCTCAGCCCTCAAGAATATCATCATTATGGGCTTGCAGCACCTCTGTATACACATTTTACTTCACCTATAAGGAGATATGCAGGTTAGTGTCAATTTTTATCATGTGGTGATTACTAAGCGAACATTATACTCTAAATTGAGTTTGGAACTTACCTTTCTTTCAGATGTCATTGTACACCGATTGCTTGCTGCATCTTTAGAGATATACAAGCTTCCATCGATATTCCAAGACCGACCGCAACTTACTAGTATTGCTGACAGTATGGAACTCTTCCCTCTTAAAACTTTGTTGCCTCTTTTTTTTGGCTGAATTGTTGCCTTTCTATATGCCTGTTCAAACATTCTTTCTATTAGTTATGCTGCTGATGCTGGATAATTATGCATGATGGAAGAACAAATTGCTTGTTGTATATATTTATGCATACATTGTTTTTTATCTTTTTTTTTTGTTTGAATTAACTTAAAGTGCATGTACTCCCACTTCCTGTTCATTTGTGCTGTGGTGAGAAATTTTGATGTCGTTATTCCATCTACCATGTCTTCTATTTCAAAATGCGTAGATGTGTACTTGTAAGGAATGTATTTATCTTTTGAGGTTCACTCGGTTAGTTTTATCTCCTGATTTCCCCTTTTGTAGTTAGACTATAGAATACCTCCATATTGTTTGAACGAGGCCAATGCATTGGCTGATCTTTGAGAATGCTGCTTTTGTAATTTGTTTCCAGATTTAAATTATAGGCATAGAAATGCCCAGATGGCGGGTAGGGCCTCAGTAGAGCTACATACTCTCATCTACTTCAGAAAACGGTATATAGCATGGGCTCTCTCTCTCTCTCTCTCTCTCTCTCTCCCCCCCCCCCCCCCCTTCTTTTTCTCTCCCCCACCCCCCAAACATTATTCTAGAACACATGAAAATGTAATCTGTCTTTGCTCATGTAGGCCCACAGACACTGAGGCCAGAATAGTGAAGATAAGAGCCAATGGCTTTATTGTGTTTGTGCCCAAGTATGGTTCTAACTGCTCTCTACTTCTCTTTCTCTCTCTGGGCATTTACCATTATGTAAATTCTTGCTTCATGATGCTGCTTTTGCTTGGTCATATTCATTGAAAAGAGAAGGGGAGGAAGAGTCAAAAGGAAAGCATGAGAAAACAAAGGTTAAAAGCATTGGTGTAACTTGACTAGATAAATACTCCAAAATAACAGCTTTCTAGGTAATCCTGGAGTGCTATTAACTGTTCACCTATTCCCTGGGTATTAAGTTAACACGTTTCTTGGAAGAAAGGGGGGCAGAGGGTTGGGGGGAGGGATTTAAAATTCAAAGATTTTGTTTGGATGGCAGGATTAGGGGAGGATTTGAATTTGGGTCTTTATAATCCGATCAGATTTGAAATCGAGGTTGATTTGAAATGCAAATCCAAATCCAAATTCAAGTCTAAAACCAAATTCTTCTATCCAAACGGTACCTTTGGGTTTTTTTTCTAATGAACTTGATTTGTTTTAATTTGTACACTTGCTATTCAATCCATCATTCTTTTTATAGAATATATCTCCTGGGGAAAATCAGTTCCTATTCCATTACTTGGCCTTTGTTCCATTAGCAATAATAGCTTTGTGAAAGAGTTGAAAAGGACGCTGCTGAGATGTATTCTGTTCAATGGTTGTCAAATATAGGCATTAAGTGGGTGTGCTTTTTCCATCGCCAATTGATATTAATACCTGCTCCTGCTTATGGTTTTTTCTTCTTGTTCTTCTATATTCTTTTGGCTTTTTTTTTTTTGGTTGTGGTTTTGCCCAGGTATGGTATAGAAGGTCCTGTGTACTTGGCACCGAGAAGTGAGAAGGGTGGTGGAGAATGGTTTGTAGATGAGCAACAACAGAAGATTAAAAAGATGGATGGTAGCCTTTCTTTTAGTGTTCTGCAGACAATAAGAATTCACATGGAGGTTGTGGAGCCACAACCCAATCGTCCAAAACTCCAGCTCACCCTTATTTAGATGAGCCCGTGGAATGTTACATTGTATCTCCTTAGCAACGTTTTATGGAACTATAGTGATGTTTCATTTAAAACATTTGAGGGTGGAGCACAGTGGCATAGGGAGGAATGTAGTACGATTGTAATATAGCTCGACTTGATTTATTTGATTTTTGCGTCTTCCTGTTTTCTAGTGTGCATTTGATGAATATTCTGATTAAGCTAAAGTGTCGGTCAAGTGATATCATTGTGCTAAAGTACGGTAATAATACGAACATCTTGAAGCATATTACCATTCAATCTGTAGTACAGGGGACAATAACGACTGGTATTGGAGGATCTGTAGCAATTATGAAACCGAACGAAGACACTGTATATAGTATATACTACATCGGAGGTCTCATCAAACGACCGAGCAAAAAGGTGCGGATTTCTGTATAGGGCATCCATTCTCAAGCAAGCTCTGTGAGTATTATATATATTTCCATGGAGGGAGACTGCTACAGAGACGATGGTCAATCCAAGTAAACTCTGTAACAGAAAATAATTCACACACAGTCTAAAGGTCTGCCGACCTTTTGGTCTATTTAGCCAGTTGATCGAGAACATGAAAGCACGCAACTTTAAAGGGTGCACCTAAATCTACCTCAAAAAAGTTTTCACAAATACCTTACAAAATCAATAATTGAATTTAGAAGGGAGAAAATCACGCGATGTAGAAATGTACGTATATAATGGACCACTTATAATGGCTTTTCAACCCATATTGAGCTTTCCCATTATTTTTTCTTGTTTCAAGCGGTAGTAAACTTCATAGTTGATTCAGGCTTTCTCAAGACAAGATCCACATGTAGACTGTCGACCAAACTGTGAGAGCAACTGCTGCAACCACGTATGTCCATAGAAACAGAACTGAGCACTCTTCCTGACCCACATCAAATAACTGGGTCATAGTGCCTGCAAAATCGTTTATTTTATGTTAAGAAACAGCTATATCATCTATGAACACATGGATGAAGACATGACAAATACAGCGCTGAGATTGCGTACTGTATGGATTACTAACCAATATTCATGGCAGGAGGCAGGGTGAACTGAACCAGTAACACAAAGTGGTACAAAGGGTCTGAAGGGAGAAAGCCAAGATTGGCAGATGCTTTAACAACCCCAATGCCGATTACTGGAAGTAGAACATATCGGACGAAAAGCACTCCTGTGATGATTGATAATTTGACTTTTGACGAGCGTAAGCCTACATAACTCGAGATACAGCAAGTAACAAAGAGTAAGATTTTGTTCCCTTCTGAGGCTGTTTTAAACGTACAACAGGATGTATCAGATTTCTACTCACCTTGAGTGAGGTTGCCTCCTAGAATAAGAGTGATACAGGGAATAGTCCCGTCCCTACAGAGACCTTCTTCTGTTAGTTAGTTATATATATATATATATATAACGTAAATTGAAATTATCTGACGAAATTAATAAATTGTTGGCAGGCTAGGTGCTACTTGTGATAAATGAAAACTCAAAACATGAGTGCATAACATTCAGTTATTCAATTCAATCATTGGAAATACTTTGACCTAGTTATTGATATTTTCATTTGCCTAAATGAAAAATCAGTGTTTCATACCCGAGTAATTGGATGGAGTCTTGGATCACCCGCAGGGGGGCATTGTCACCAACCATTAAGTTTTTCAGCCATGAAATTGCTCCAAATACGAGTCCTAAGATCTGATTATGGGCAGAAAAATCTAAGTTACTAATCTTTTGTATAGACGAGACGTTGGTACCTTCTAAAAGCTTGTCAAGTATGTAGATGATGGTGAAATGTTGAGAAAACTAACGGCAGCCAGTGTTGGCGGTGCTAATAGCTCCTCCTGAATCTGCTGAAGAAATCCAATTAGTTTATTCCAGAATGACACATTTCTCTTCTCCAATCTGCTGGCCGATTCTTGGGCTACAATCTGCAGTTAGGTTGATTGAAATAGTCCAACCGATGATTTAGGGGGGTTAGCATGTGTCTGGACATATGTCACATGAGACAATATATAGGTAGGGACGTGGGGAGGACTTACAACTTCGTTCTCTGTGTCATCAACAGATTTGATTGAAGACACACTTATAGCAACTTGTTCTGGATCTTCTTCCTTGAGAAGGCGAGTTTGCCCATCACTATTGAAATCATTGTTAGGTACCTTTGAGACCTCCTCAGTTGCTTGAAGTGCTTTGAATTTCATGGATGAGGTTCTTATCAGCTGGTAAGTATAAGTCCAGATGAAGAAACCACCAATCTGCAATAGCCAATACGAACAGGAATGAGGTCTTAGATCCGGAAAAAAGGAGCACCTTCGAGGAAAGGACGTGCGGAAGAACAGTGAGCTCAGACAATGATTGTAAGTTAGGAATAGTAAGGTCACATTACCGCCATGGAGAAAGATGCGTATGAGAGTCCAACAGAGCTACAGATATTACGTTCTCCAAATGGTGTCCCATCCTCATTGCAGATTGCGGGGACGATGATAAGGAGGAGATTTCCCAGGTTTCCTGATTAAGAAGCTAATTATAAGGATTTACCCGACTTTTTACATGGATCCTCAGAAGAAGAAGAAAGGTGTAGGCACTGACAAAATACCTGACGAACATGTAGCAATGATCAGGCCTTCCAGATGAGGCTTTGGCTTCAATATTTTCACAACCACCCATCCAAGGATTCCTCCAAATAAAAAGGTAAGAGCGATGTTTACTGGCATAAACCACCTGAAGGGATAATAGCACAAGAAACGATTAAGGCTCGGAGACCTCAAGAAATCTAATGGTCCAACTAAATGCAATAAACCAATATACAAAAAAAAAAAAAAAAAAAAAAAAAAAAAAAAGCAAAACCAATATACAAAAAAAAAAAAAAAAAAAAAAAAAAAAAAAAGAGAGAGAAACTTGAGTCTGAGTGCGCTCAAATTAATGCCTAATGCAGTTTTCATCAGGGGCAGAGGCTCATCCTTGAACCTAGCTTCTTGTTTTGGTGAAAACTCTGAGAATTTCCAAAAACTCTGAGAATTTCCAAAGCTCTGAGAAAATCTCATTTGTCATTCTTTTCTCTTTTCTCTTTCTTCGTCTTTTCTCACTTCTTAGCAACTTTCTTTTACCGTCCCAACTCTGCTATATATATATATCATTGAAGAGAACCTTTTGAATTTGTTATTATCACTTCATAAATTCATCGAAAGGAAAAAAAATAAACATGTTCAGCAAAAAAACTGTGACTACGCACGCTTGGATTTTTCTCCGTCCCTAATTTTTATTTTCCCAAATAAAGAAATGAATATCAAACTTAAAAACTCTTTCTAGATTAATTACTGCTTCCCAAGGCATTTCATTTTGTTACAAAGAGGAAGAAAGATAAGTAGATGTCGAAAGGATGCCGAATGTAACAGGGGAAAAAGAGAAATTCACAGAGACTAGGACAAGAGTAACCTACCATGAAATGATGTCTTGGAGCGTAACAGTCTTGGACAGACTCGCAAATACAAGTGAAGGAGTGAAGACCATGAAGACGATCTGCATAAGGAACAAAAAATCCTCATAGATTCTAAAAGATTTAAGATTGAAAAAGAGGAATAGAAGAGCATTAACTTTTTTCCCTCGCCATGCCAAAAGTACAAGAAGCTTAGATTTTCTGAGGTGGTCTAATCATAACTATTAAGTGTGGATGCATGCATTACCTTGTTCAAGGATTTCCGGGCGTCCATAGGGAGAAGATTTAAGTACTCAGTTGCTAAGAACGCTCCCAATATACAGATCAAGAGGACTTGCAAGATTGGCATGGACGCCACCTCAAAAAGTGACCAGAAACCCATCTCTGGTTGAATTTCCTGTGTTAGGAAACAAGATGCGTTTTTGTTCCTTTTGCAGGTGGTGGCCGGGCTTCAGTTATGGTCTAATATATCTCAGCAACTTGGAACTCTACAATTAGACAGAGTACTATTACAGCTCTAATAGAAAAGAAGGAAAATCCTGCGAAAGACAGGACAGGAGAAAACAAGTCTGGTAATCATAATTCAATAAAACAGAAGTTGCAACAGACAAAAAGGAAACCCGCCAAAGCTAAAGTGGCTATTTGGTAATATGGATTATACATGGGAATGAACAACGGTCCATAACTCGGAGGCCAGGAAAGAACCATGAAGGAACACAGCACTTGTCAGCACTTGTGAGCAGTACGGTCTCTATGCGCGACGCATTAATGGTTAGATGTATATATAATGCCATTTCTCATTTGCTTGCTTTGCTTTGCTGTCATAATATACGACTATATAGTCAATAAGTCGAGCACTTTGGCCCGATCAAAGCCATCGATCTCTCTGATATTGGAATTTTTTGTTTTGTTTTTAATAATCCTAGCTAGTGTTTTGTGGAATGATGCAGAATCCCAGTCATGTACACATTGGATTCTAGAGACGTATAATAATTATAACAAATAGTTGAACTCCAAATTAGTAGTAGTAAACGAAATTACAAGTGAAGGAAGAAAAGGGTGGTTTTAGGGAGGTGGGAACAAGTACTTCAATTTGGGTTCAATATGGCCAAAAGTCATGCATTTATGTATACTTACAAGTGCTATATATATATATTTGTATGCTCTCATGGTGGCCGCAAACACGCAAAAAAACAGTTTTCTTGTAATGATGTACGGATCACATGGTCATGGTCGGACAAACACGAAGAAAAGCAGAAAATGGGCCGGAGAGGAGATCAGTAGTGTAATAAGTAAATGGAGAATGATACACTACCAACTACATTACAATTTAATTACTATTATATATTAAAATATTAATACTTTTTACTTTAATTTAAAATTTCTGTACTTGCAACAATTTAGAGTCTATAAAATAATAATTGTTTTATATCATTGTAGTAAACAAATTGTAATATAGTTGTTCTTATATCATTTTCCTAAGTAAATTAGGACATATTAAAAGCTTTCAGCTTCGGAGATGCCTTCCTTTGCTCTAAATAACTGCAAGCTGGCCAACAGCTGCTAATTAAGTGACCCTAGCTAGCTACTTTTTGCTGTCTTTTCGTTTTTAGTTGCTTCTTTACATACAAGAATAATAAACAATCATGGACTTGGTCGGTCTCATTTTATAAAACATCATGATGATGTTAATTGGTAGTTGAGACTGGCCACAAGGAAGCATTAAGAGTACTACTAAATTAACAATCATCAACTGTTTAATTAAAAGCATGCAGCATGCGTCATTAATTAATAACAATTAATTAATTAATAGATCTATTGGTACGATTTCGCAAAAGATCAATTTTAATTATTAATGTTGAAACAGTACTAGCTGCTTGATTTTGTGCTAACCTAGCTAGCTAATAATAAGTACTGATCTTACAATTTCTGAATCAAGTTCTATTATTTAAAATGGAGAGAGATAAATACATACAATCAGACAAATATTTCTACATTGATCAGAAATAGTTTATATTATCATTTATATATGTCTATTTTTTATGTCTTTCTAAATCCTAACAATTCGGATATATACAATGTATTATATAAACTACTGACCCAGATCCAAGCCAATATATATATGTATATATTTATAATATTCGTTCTGCAGTTAAGAGCAGATTATATACGTATTTGACTAATTAACCATCGGGAAATTGGAATGGTATAGAATTAATTATGATTTATGATGTATTCAGTATGATTAGAGTCTGGAGATGAAAGTCTTTGTCTGATTACGTAATGACTTGTTGACACAAACATGCAAATTAGAAGCGGCGAGAAACAGTCGAAGATATGTCGGTCGTAGATACATTCCTGCAGCAAGCAGCCTCAGGAAGACCGGCGAAGGCCGCAATTATTCCGAGAAATATTTCTGACCGATGACATCAATTAATAAAGAGTAAAAACTATATATATATATATATATATATAGCAAGCCCAGCAGCTAGCTAGGGAAGAAACTATAACATTAATTATTTAATGAGATACATGCAATAAGAAAAAAATTAAGTGGAATACTAAATGGTTTTTGAAGCATAACGGGAACGAGAGGCCGGAAGAAGTAAAAGGGAAGAATAGGGATCGATGGAGATAAAAGAGAGATGATGATCATCACTAACCTGCGCGCAATCAATTGATCTTGATCATCTGGGTTGGGTTGAGAAAGTAGTATCAGTCTCGGCGATCGATCGATGGAGGAGATAAACCCGGAGCAACAGATGATCATGAGTTGGAGACTCAATTTCAAAAGTGAATCAGAATCCTTGCATCATAATAATATTTATAGTGCTGCTGCTTGCTTTTTTAAAGCCTAATCATGAGATTTCTTGCTTCAGCCATGCATATATGTCGTACTTGATCAGCTTAATTAATTGCCCATCAGCCCCTCGATTATCAATATCCTGTGTGTATATCTATATGTTAATTATACTCTTGCAACAAATTAAAGATGAGAACAAATTATATAAATAGGTAACATTTGGTCTCGACTTTTACGCATCCAATAAGTACGAGCTGAGAGGATGAGACTCGATCGCGATCGGTTCTCGCCGGGAATACTTGGTCTTGATCATGTTGACTTGCTACTTGCTAAAGGGATAAGTATTAATTAATCATATATCAATGCATGCATCATGTATAATATTCCAGTTTAATTAATATTTTTACTATGATATATATCATGTGGGTAAGTGTTGGATGGGGGCTCACAACTAACGTAGACAGCTTGAAAACTACTTCAATAATTAGATAACCCTATCTAGCAAAACATTTTACACCAGAAGTTTGCATGTGGTTATGAATGGATACTAATCGAGTTTCGCATGCGTATATATTATAATTACGTCATTCGATTTTCTTCCGAATTCTTTGGCGCGTGAAGAAATAACTAGCATACACTTGGTTTATCTATAAAATGCTTGCTTAGAAAAAAAAAAAAAAAAAGTCTCCATCATTTTGCCTCCTCAAAATTATCATTAGTGCAATTGCATTTTTTTAAATAATTTTTAAACATATAAAATAAAATATACAAATTTTCTAGTAGTATTAATCACTTCATTAATTATTAAAATAATAATAAAAAATAAAATAGTGGTCAAAATGAGGGAGCAAAATGATGGAGTCATCATTTAGAATTTCTCATGTATATAGGACAATAGTACTAGAGGGATCGAGCTGAATGGTGCCCCTTGCACGAGAAGTGCATATGCACTTTTTTATTTTTTTTTCTTTCAATCATTTTTTAAACATTTTAAAAAAATAAGAAATATCAATCCACTAATAGTACTTATTTCCTTAACCATTAAATAAAAAAAAAAAAAAACACAGTACCGGTCAAAATGGGGAGTGGTACCATTCTGGATGCACCTATCATTTTCTGTGTATATATATATATATATATATTAACACCACGTACGCATAAACAAACTTAATGATAAATTAGTAATTAATAATCGATCTTTTGTTTATAAAGCTAGTAATTAATAATCTTCATGCACATGAGCTTGTTATATATGTACCAATATTTTACATTTATTTATGTTTTTATAGATATTATATATAATATCGATCATCGAAGGATGGATGTATAACGTACGTACGTACAACTTGATATTCATGAGCATTTCACCTACACTAGCTGGGCTCAAATTAAAGCCATTCAATTTTGATTCACAAGTTAGAGAGCGCACTAGCGCCTAGACGCGGGCGACGTCGACACATGCACTCTTATATATCCTATCTTTGTAAAAGCAGAATGCCAAGCATCCACTCATTCATTCCATCACATGCTATATATATTGCCACTCACATGCATAAATGATAACGTCGACTAGACCACCATGCAATTATTAACTGCAATGATCGAATTCCATTCCAAATGAAATTAGATCTAATTTATATATATATGCAGCATCATGATATATAAATTAAACATGCAGAATCTACAGATCATCAACTTTTGTTGGGAGTGCAAAAGTACTTAGCACTCCAATCAGTGGATCAAACATATATAATTGTCCATATTGTATAGCCGCGGGTAGACTAGTAGAACTAAATTATTAATTACATGATTGCCGGCTTGTTTGGCGGCAAGCGTACGCATGTCGTACGTAGTATGCAGTAACTCAAAGTCGACGAATCCAAATTTGTTTGTTCAATCGATGAAGAGTCGGATGGAAATATGATTAATGAGTCGTGTAGGTCGGATTAATAAACCGATCGACGCTAGCTAGCTGCCAATGGCGGCCGTCCATATGTCAAAATAATATATATATATGCATCAAATGTGGCATTACAATTATTGCCTGCCACGTACGTACATGAGACATACAGTGATGTATGCAGGACGGAAGGGATCATGCGTGGAAACGTGGTTGATAGGTGAGATGGAGATCGATCGATCGATCAGTACCTCAACATTTGAATAATAATGCGCGCAATAATATGCTGGAATGAATAATTTGGTTTAAGTACTCACCAATAATGTGGCATGCTTTTATTTTTATCATCACTATCTTATAAAAATAGTACTATTTAAAAGTTTTTATATTATATATTATCTATGTGACGATATAATTTAATTCTTAAGATTTAAATTTTAAGATTTATTTTTTAAATTAAATTATATAATAAAAAAATTTTCAAATAAAATTAGTATACGATAATAATGGCGGCGCATGTGATATAATTATCTGCTAGCTAGCTGTTTCTAATTTGGACTCTACTCCATGAATATATATATATATATATATATATACATATACATGATAACATGACAGCGTTAATATTTCTAAGAAGACACACTGATTGACCGACTGATATTTTCCAAACAAAAAATAATAATAATAATAATAATTGAATCTACCGCAGATAGATCTGGTGGTTTGATGGCGATGGTTTTCTTAGATCTGTACACTTCGAATTTTGGTTTTTTGTTTTTATAGATATACGCATGCATATATACATTTATTATAGATTTGATTTAGTTTGTATTATTTGGAATTGTACGACCGACCGAGGAGATTTTATGGTGTAAATGTAGACGCGGATTACAGATTATATATGGATGTATTTAATTAGTTTGATTTCATGTATAGTATAATATTAACGGTGTCATGTTATCATATGTATATATTCATGGAGAAGAGTCCAAATTAGAAACAGCTAGCTAGCAAATAATTATATATATATATCACGTGGCCGGGGCCGTTATTATTGAACGCTTGCCCCCACAGCCGCCATCATGTTATAAATAATTTAGTTCTGACTCAGTATCATGTTAATAATTTAGTAATAAAAAATAATTACAAAAATCACTAAATAAAAAAAAAAAAATCAAAAGAAATGCTCGAGATTGATCATTATCGAGATGCCGACCATTCCTCTTTAATTTAGTACCGCTGCTGCAGGTACGTGCATCATGCAGTATTGGTATATTATGTATGTAATTTCCACATGCATTAATTGTTTTTTTTTTTTTTTTTTTGTTTTTTTTTTATGTGATTCTTACAATTATAAGTTCCACAAAGTTTTTTATGTGACTCATGTTTCAATTATAATATGGACAATTATGTTAGGAATATTAACGCGATTTCATAAGCTGCAGCCGAAGCTGGGCGTGCGTGCAGTATGACATAAGCTCATACGTATATAGTTTTTTTTTTTTTGGTTGAAAATTGCAGTCAAGTGTGTCTTGTTAGGAATATTAACGCGTTAATATTAGCGCGGCGTACGTCCGTGGTGGGTTCCTTAATTAACGTCGATCAATATGAATTATGGAAAGGGAAAAATCTAGTGTACAAGGTGTTCTAATATATGCATTAATATAATATTATGATCAGTTAAAAAATTAATTTTATTAAAAATAATATCAATTTAAATTTTAAATATAAAAAAATTATTATTGATACATATATTATTAAGTAATTTTATTTTTCTTAAGAAAACTCGATGAAAGTTATCCCAGCCCCATAAGTCGCTCTTTGGGGTAAACTTTTGATATATATGAAGTCTAAATCAATTTTGAAATCCCTTCCGAAATAATTTCAAAAGACATTAATCCATCTACAAATTTCAGTATATATCATACTATATATTCTTGGCTATTCACACACACACACATATCAATATATATATATTATATATCACTGCCAAGCTGCAGAAACTGGCATGAAGTCTAGATCAATATAATTACTTCAGATTTATCGGCATCCATGCCCACGTGGAATATGATCTTGAGTAGTTGTCGTCATCCAGCTCTTTCTCGTTGCTTCTCGCCCAATTATTTAAGCAAAAACGTCCAATTAAAACCCATCAACTCCGATCATTTTCTTTCTTCATCATTTTAATGGGTCGAGTCCAGTACTGGTGATCGTAGATCGGTACGTACGTAGTAGCCGGTGTTACGGTGTAACACCCGGGCTGAGCATTAAGTCCAAGTCAAGTACGAGTTGTATAAATTTTTTTAGGTTAACACGTATGAGAAGTGCACTTGAGATCTAGTGAGTATTTCCGAATAGGATACATACGAGACTAGAATTTATTTTGACGGAATATAAATTTTTATTAGATTTGATATTTGGGTTAAAATGTTTTAATGGATCAAGTGGGATCTATTTATTTAGAAATTGGCCTGAAAATTTTAAGGGATGAGTGGGGCAATTTTAGCATTGACTCGAGGCTCATTATTATTTATTAAATATTGCTCGATCCATATAGATAAATCAAAGAGATTTTTTGGACTACTCCTGTCCAACCCATTTGTTTTTTGTTTTATTTTTTATTTTTTATTTTTGTTTTCAAAGGAATCATTCATTCATAAATCAAGTCACTGGAGACACATGCTTATTAAAAGCAAAACAGTCCATCATCTCTTCAATCCAGACAAACTCTTCATTATATTGTAACGCTAATTGTGCCAAAAGATGAGCCACTTGGTTGCCTTGACGACCCACGTGCTGAATCTTCCTGTGTAGAGCAGCTCCAAACGTTGGTTTGAGATCCTCCACTATTTGGCCATACCATGACCAGTTCTCCTCTGGACTAAAAATAGCATTAACCAAAATAAGTGAGTCGCCCTAAAAAACAACGTTCTGGAAACCCAACTTAGCACATAATTTAGTTGTTCTTTCCAAGGCTAAAGCTTCAGCATGTATTGCACTCGAGATAAAAGTCTGTGACCAACTAGCAGTAGGAAGCACCTCACCATAAGAATTTCGAAAGACAACCACCTCCCATCTTCCCAGTACTCTCGGTAAAGGCAGCATCCCAATTGGCTTTAATCTAGTCCTCCTCAGGTCTCTTCCAGCACACATTAGTCTTGATGGCACTATGAATTACATGCTGTATCTAAACTGGAACAATGGCCTGTTTGAATTCATCAAGCTCTAAACCTGCTCAATGCCACATATTAGTTGGAGCCTCAAAAGTATTTTCAAAAACCCAACTATTCCATCTTAGCCAGATCTTTCTAAAAATACAGGCAAACAATTCTAACTGAGATATAGAGAGAGCTTCTCCACCAGATCTTCCCAAATGGTAATGAAATCTACCTCTTGACATTTAGCTTTATGTAAAAAGCTTTTTGAATCTACCCAGACATCTCTGGCAGCTGCACAATTCCACAGGACATAATCATTAGTTTCCACATGCAGCTTGCAAACTGGACATAAATCCGTATCTGAGATATGTCGCTTAAACAGGTTACTTTTGGTTGCTAATGCTCCAGTCAGTGCTCTCCACATGAAGACTTTGACACCCGAAGGAACTGGTCAAGCCCAAAGGTTTTTCCAAGTATCCGAATTGATGTAAGATGCAGATGGACCACCCACCAGCGCATACTTCCTCTAACATTGAAGATAGTAAGCATATTTCATAGAAAATTGGCCATTTCTAGAAGGACTCCAAAATAACTTGTCCTCGGAACCCCTTCTACTCACTGGTAGACCTTTGATAATAGCTGCCTCTATGGAAAAAATCTCATCAACCAACTCTTCTTTCCATCTACCCTCAACTGTTAAGAGATTATCCACTGTGGCCTCATGATGCAAAAGCTTAATAGGTGACTGAACCTTATAAGAATGTGGTGTTGGTAACCATTTATCATACCATATCTTGATGTGCTTCCCATTCCCTACCCTCCACCTCATGCCATCCATGACCAATGCCTTTGCTGCAGTTAAGCTTTTCCATATGAAAGAAGCTGATCCCCCTGTTGTAGCATGCATTAAGTCCCCATCCTTGAAGTATTTATCATGCAAAATCTGTGCTACAAAAGAAGCAAGTCTCGTTACAATACGCCAGAATTGTTTAGCCAACAGAGCAAGATTAAAACTCTCCATGTCTCGAAATCCTAAACACCCTTGGTTCTTAGGAACAATCACCTTTTTCCATTGATACCATTGGACTCTCCTCTGATTTGCCATGCGATCCCACCAAAACCTAGAGAGTAGCTGGTATATGACTTTACAAAGTTTAGAAGGTAAAAGGAAAAGAGACATAGCATAGGTAGGCAGAGATTGCAGTACAGATTTGATTAAAACTTTTTTACCCGCCTGAGATAGGAACTTATTATGCCAAGTTTTGATTCTTTTCTCGATCCTCCCTTTTATGCTAGAGAATACTCTATATTTGGCCTTTCCTACCACAGAAGGAAGTCCTAAATAAGTCTTAGTATCTGTACAATGTCTAGCCCCAATACTCTGAGTCAGTAAATCCTGCACCTCTATCCTCGTATTAGAACTGAAAAAGAGAGAAGTCTTGTCCAGGTTTACTTTCTGACCCGATGCCACTTCATAGGACTGCAAAATACCTTTCAAAACCTGCCATTGGACCATCTCGGCACCACAAAAAATCAGGCAATCATCCGCTAACAATAAGTGATTGATTCTAGACCCTCCCTTAGTCATCACTACCCCTTTAATTAGCCCTTGGGACTCAACATTATTCAGCAAAGCAGAGAGACCTTCAGCACATAATAAAAACATATACGGGGACAAAGAATCCCCTTGTCTCAACCCCCTGGTTGGGTTAATCAATCCTCTACTTTGACCATTCACAAGAATAGAATATTTAACAGATAAATGTGATGGCATGGTATCCAGTATAGTAGATGGGCACCCCTGGCACAGGAAAGGAGACCCACATTGATAGGGAGTGTAAAAGCCTAACTCCCGGTCAAAAACATTTTGACGCACTCTGACATAGAAAATTGTCTTAATCTTCTACGAGACTGACTTAGGCATCATAGATATTTCATCACCCATCGAGCCCTTACATTACTTGCATGTATGACCATTGGGCCGATGTGCCAAACATGTCATAAAGATATAAGACAATGCTTTTTCAACAGTAACTCAGTTTTTGGGTATATTTTGGACTATATTTAGTGTAACGCTCCATTCCTGGAGATCCAAGGGATTAATTTTTATTAATTGATAATCAACTTCAACAATGCTAATATATTCTTCAAAATCCAAATATATACTTCCAAAGACTCCAAATCAAACATAAATTTCCCTGACTTGATTAACTACACATACTCATCTATTAGATCCTTAATACAATAAACCAGATAAAATAGATCAACTACTCCACACATCCCAAATAACATAATAAAATAAACTAGAGTTTACATAAATCCCCATAAACCATCTAAACATACTGAAAAACCATCTACTAAATAAAATGAATCCCCTAACAACAATACTACCCTGAGGTACTCAACTACTATCCTCAGCTAATCTTGCCCACACATTCTATTTTCGATCCTTATTTGAATCATCAAAGCCATCTGAAATATTGTGAAGATAAATGGATGAGTTATCAACAACTCAGTAAGTAAAGGACATATACTAGAATATAAATATGAGTATTTACAGAATTTAGAATGCACAACCAAAACATTTACTTTCAGAATGTAGAATCAAAACATGTTATCAAAATATTAGAGCGAAACTTTCAGAAAAAAAATATTCTTATTCAAAAATCATTTGGCATATTATAATTCGAGACATCATCTTCATATCATATTATATCATTAGATCGAGACAAATACCATGTTTAACCGTCGTGTTAGGGTTATAAACCACCATTATAATTGTGGCGGGGTCGTATATTACTATTATATCTATGGTAGAGCTGTATACCACTATTATACCGGTGACAGGGTCGTATAACACTATTATACTCGTGGTAGGGCCTTAAGCGAAATATGTCAAAAACTGAACAAAATCAGATACATATACAAAATCAGAAAGTCATTCCAAAGGTTTTTAGATGCCACATCATATCAAAACAAAGGTTTGAACAGATTTAGATCATTTCACATATTCAAAAAAAGATTCAAAACATTTTCACCTAATCAACATAAAACTTTTCAGATTTCATATTTGCTCTTTTTCATAGTTTAGATTCAAAATGCTAAAATAAGCTTCTGTCTACACTAGTCATGACAGAAAATAATTCATTCTTATACAAAGTTTCATGAGTAATGCAAAACACAACTGAGGTTGTTTTTATATTTATTTTCAAAACATATCATACACATTTTAATAAAATCAAATTTAGTCTTTTCTTTTATGCAAAGTCTAGTTTAAGAACCCCACTTACTTGACTTTCGTGTATTATCTACGTCTTGAGTCCGCACTCTAGCCGTATCATAGTAACCTAAATAAATATTTATTCACTTGTCAGTTAATCATTAATCCCCACACAAAACTTATCAATAAGATTTGAACAATCTTACACCAACATAGCACAAGCCTCTAACTAGTTTAGTTTATAAACCACCCAAACAACCATATCTCTCCATTAACCAACACATAACATTACATATCTCTCCCCACATTTCACAATCAATCCAACCAGCAAATACTTCAGTCCTGAGCATCCACACAACTTGCAATAGTTCAAAACACCAGCCCAACATGATCAACCCAATAATAGTCATATAGTAAACCTGGCCAGCCCCACGTCTCAACTTAAACCACCATGCTCATCAACCCCACAACCCTTTTTAACCCAACAAGTCGCATATCAGATCAAACAATCCAGTACCACTCAACTTCAATTGTATCTTATAGACTCGTAACAACCAATGCCAACTCAAACAATTACAACTCAAACCTGAAACCACAAAAAAAAATACGTAAGTACCTCGGACAACCACAAAACTTCACCCACATAGCCACATCATAATTCACATATAATTCCAATATAGCCAACCTATAATTCATAATAGCTGTATAACTATAATTCATAATGCCAAAAATGAGCCTAAAATGCTGAATATCTTACCTAAGCTTGTGTGTGTGACTTGTGCAAATAAACAGCGGAACAACCTTGTCGAGGCCTTAGCGATGTCCTGTGATATAAGGTAGTGAAGTTAAGTTAAACTCAAGCATTGGGTAACGTAAGACAACGGCTAATATTGAACAAGGCATAACCTTTCTGCACTTTGAAACGAGATCGTGTAATACCACTTTCTACTAGTCACGATGATGAATCTAAACTTTAGAGCAAGTGAGAATAAATGAGAGATGAAATGACAGGGGAAGCATAGAATACGTGAGGGAGATGGGGTTACCGTTGTTCAGTAAAGGAAATTTAGCCTGGACGCTTGACTGTGGCAAGGGTTTGAGAAAAGGGCCAATAAAGTAGCAGTAAACAACAATGCACAGCATAGAGGGGTAATCTACGAGTGAAAATCGAAGTGGGTGCGTAATCGAGAAGGAAAAATATAATTGCAAGCATAATTGTGTACTAATCAGTGCATTAATATGATGTGATTGGTCAAAAAGTAGATTTTATTAAAAATAGTGTTAATTTAAATCTTAAGTATGAATAAATCAGTATTGGTACACAGATTAGTGCGCAACTGTGCTTGTATGTAGCAAAACTCAATCGAGAATAGAGAGTGAGTGAGAGAAAATCTAGAAATTAAAAAGAAAGGGGAAACGCTTACCGGTGTGAAAAAGGGTCAACTGTGATGAAGTGTTAAAAATGTATAATAAAATTGTTTTAGTGAGTAATTTTTTATATTAAAAAAAGGTTGAACATTTAATTATGCATCAAATTTTAATAAAGAATTTATTGATGCTAATATTTTGCACATTAAAGTCTCATATTTGCTCTTGAAATAATTAAATTATAATATCATTTTATTTATATATTATAGGGCATTTATTGAAGGAAAGAAAGAGTGGGGATCTATGAGGAAATAGAAGAATTGATTATGGGTTTGGTAGAAACCAATCTAATTTAAGAGAAAAGAACAAAAATAGGTAGCACATAGTGGCCTTCAACTCTGGACAGCAGCACCAACTCACGCACAGCAGCTTGTCTCTCAAAGAGCAGAGCATTTCACGCCAAATGCAAAGGAAAACAGCACGGACAGAGAGGGAGCAACTTGCAGCATGCTAGCAATTTTTGGTTGGAGGATTTATTGGGATGGAAGTCGGTTTTGGAGGGGGTGTCTTTGATATTTTTCGTTTTGTCATTTGTGTAGTTGTTTTTTTCTTAGTGCTTTTTTTTTTTTTTGTTCCAGACCAGAGCAGCGTGGAACTTGTTTCTTTTCTTTACGTGTCAGTCCAGATTAGTTTTTTTCTTTACATTTTAGTCCAGACCTGAGCGGTTGGTCTTTTTATTACTTTTTGTTGTTTTTTTTTTTATTTTCATTTTAGGAGGGGAGTCAGCGGAAGCAGGGCTCTCTCCAAGTTTTCATTTTTATTTTGTTCGTTTTCTTTTTTCATTTGAGACCTGGGCGGCAGCTTTGGATGCAACTCCCTCTCGGTTGGATTTGTTCTTTTTTTTTTTCGTTCCTTTTCAGTATTGATTCGGTGGATTGTTTGATTTATTTTTTTTACAGTATTATCTTCTGCGTCGGCTCTGTTTTCTTTCTCTTAGACTCTTTTTTTGTTGTTTTCATTCTTAGTTTTTTTTTTGTACAGACTTGAGTCGGTGGCAACTCTCTTGGCTGGTTTGGATTTATTTTCATTACATTTCCCAGCTTTATTTTCTTAGTTGTTTCCTACCTATTTTATTTATTTTTCTGCATTTATTTTCATACAACAATTTTAAATGTCAGGATTTATCATTTTAAAGCATTTTACTAATTTAGAGATGATAGGCTAGATTTTTGGGTTTGGGATTCAATGAGTAACCTATGACTATTTTGGGGTGGATTTTCTTCAATGTTATGTGATTTCAATGATTAATTTGTTGGATGATATTTCAATTTACATCTAGAAAGGATTGAAGTTCTTTGTTCTTAGTTTAGATTATTTGTAGACGTAAAGACACAATTGATACTTGAACAAGTAACCAGACTTTGATGATTTTCTTTCACTATCTTATAATTGTTATATAATCTATCAAGTAGTTTTATTAGGCTAAGAATTATAGTTTATTGCTATATTATCCGACCATAACTTATAGGAATAGGAGCATGGTTGAGAGAAAATGAAAAGAGAAGTAAATCCATCTCTAAATCAGTGGGTGAAAATTGCATCCCAAGTGTTTGTTTTATTATTTCTTACAAGTTTAATTCATTTGCTACACACTTTCTCTAAACCTCTTAGTTTTGGTAATTTTAGAATCATAGATTTACCTTTATTTTCAGTTTAATTCGATCTTGAACTTCCAAAACAACCATTAATCATACTCTTAATTCAGTCCACACTTCCTTAGTAAATAGTGTCCATTTTAGTTCAAGATTTTCTTCTTTTCAAAATTTCTTGTCACCATAAACGTCAATATTTTATCTTGTGATTATAAAAGGTTTGCCTAATTCCCATTGTCCTTGTTAATTCGATTTTGGGATTTACCTTTATATTACTTTGACAGCTTCTATGCTTGGAAGACAAAATTATAAGCTGATCAAACTGGCAATGACACTTGATGGTGGTAGTGCACGGCGAAGCGAAGAAGTGGGGATGCTCTGTGAGTGTTAGGATTCGGAAATTGTAACTAAGGAAAATTGTAAATATTTATTGGCAATCTAAGGTGCCAAGGCCTTATGTCCCTCTCAATTATTGGAAATTTTTGTGATGTTCATTCATTCAACTACAGCAAAATAAATAGACTACAACTTAACTATCCATGTTATAGATGTGGTACAGGCCCTTAACTTGACTGACTCAAAACTAATCCACTAGACTTGACTAACCACAATGAGCCCAACGTACAAGACTGAGTCCACGTAACAAGCAACTAAAGAAATAAAATAAAACGATATAGTTTGACGAAATAAAGACCAACATGCAAAACAAGAGGGACAAACTCTAAGGCACGTAACAGAGACCCCTGTCCTTAGAAAGCCTTGTCCTCAAGGCTACTGCCGTCTGAGATAAGAGAGGTCTTCCCAAGTGGCATCATCTTCCCCAATACCCATCCATTGCACCAAAACCTCTACCTTTGCTGTATTTCCCTTCTGTTTAAGTCGTCTCTGTAAGATTTTCTCTGGTTCAAGGGCAAGAGCTTCTTCTGAAGTGACAATCGACAAGGTGGCACACGGCTGCATCCCTTCTCCTTGCTTCTTATTGAGGCAAGAAATATGAAATATCAAGTAGATTTTGGCCTCATGAGGTAAATCTAACTCATTTGCTACTTTCATAACTCTGTAAAGCACTTTGAAGGGCCCATAGTAACGTGGCGCCATCTTGAGGTTCCTTCGCATGGCCACCGTCATCTGCCTGTAGGGCCGTAACCTCAGGTAAACACAATCTCCAATCTCGAGCTCTTTGTCCCTCCTTTTTAAATCTGCAAAAAATTTCATCGTCCCTTGTGCTTCTTGCAGGTTCTCTCTGACGAGCGTCGCGATGAACTCTGGGGTCCTCAACTTTTCTTCCACCGCTTGTGCCTTCGTAGATCTTGTCTCGTATGGTAACATCTATGGAGGAGGTTGGCCATGCACAACTTTGAAAGTTGAGACCTTCGTTGAAGTGTGTATTGAGGTATTGCATGAGTATTCTGCTAGAGGAAACCATCTCACCTAGTCCTTGGTTGATCACTTGAAAAACACCTGAGATAACACTCAAGCACCTTGTTCATGGCCTCTGTCTGGCCATTTGTTTGGGGATGATAGGCTGTATTGAGTAAGAGTTCAGTCCCACAAATCCTGAATAACTCTTTCCAAAAGTTGCTGGTAAATACTAGATCCGGATCACTTACAATGGTCTGAGGGATCCCGTGCAGCTTAACTATATTGTTCATGAAAACCCTAGCCACTGTCATTGCTGTGTAGGGATGTGTAATGGCCATGAAATGAACATACTTGCTCAATCTATCCACGACAACCAAAATTACAGTTTTACCTTCTGGGGGGGGGGGGGGGGGGGGGGCAGACGCTTAATAAAGTCCATACTGATATCCTCCCAATTCTTCATATGTATTGGCAAGGGTTGAAGCAACCCTGTAGGGTGAAGGGTTTCAACCTTGCATCTTTGGCATATATCACACTCCCTAATATATGCCCGCAAATCACTTCTCAAGCCAGGCTAGTAAAACTCTTTTTTTATTCTACCTTGTGTTTTATGTACCCCTGTGTGGCCCCCTAATGGACTACTGTAGAAATGCTGCAGGATCTACTACTGAAAGGGAACTAATAACCCAAGATGTAGTCTACCCTTGTAAAAGAGTAACTGATTTCAAAGTGGGTAAACAGATAGGTCTAGGTCTCCATGATGGTAGTGGCTTATTAGTTGCTGCAACATGGGGTCCTGTTGGTAAGCTTTCTTCAATTCCTTTATCCATTGTGCTTGCAAGATGCTGATTGCTTGGTTTTGGAGAAATTGGGTTGGCAGTGTGGTTTGGTGTGTTGGCATGGGATTTGGGTATATGGGATGGTGTTTGGGTTGAGTTGGGTCTGTTTGGCTTGTGTTTGAGGTTAGTATTTGGTTGTTGTTTGGGTTATGGGATTCTGAGTATTTCACCCGGGATACGGCATCAGTTGCTTTATTACTTTTATCACTCCTATACTCTACTGAGAAATCATACCCAAGCAGTTTAGAGACCCATTTCTGCTGTGATGGGGTCCCTATTCTTTGTTCCAAGAGATATTTGAGTGCTTGTTGGTCAGTGCGTACATTGAAAGACTGTCCCAATAGATAGTGCCTCCATTTCCTTATTGCCAATACTAATGCCAACAATTCCTTTTCATAGGTGGAAAGGTTTAGATTCCTGCCCCTTAAAGCTTGGCTGAAATAAGCTATTGGATGCCCCTATTGGAGAAATTGGGTTGGCGGGGTGGTTTGGTGTGTTTGTATAGGATCTGGGTGTATGGGATGGTGTTTGGGTTGAGTTGGGCCTATTTGGTTTGTGTTTGAGGTTAGTGTTTGGTCGCTGTTTAGGCTATGGGGTTCTGAGTATTGCACCCAGGATAAGGCATCAGCTGTTGCATTACTTTTACCACTCCTATACTCCACTAAGAAATCATACCCAAGCAATTTAGAGATCCATTTCTGCTGTGATGGGGTACCTATTTGTTGTTCCAGGAGATATTTGAGTGCTTGTTGGTCAGTGCGTACTTTGAAGGACTGTCCCAATAGGTAGTGCCTCTATTTCTTTACTACCAATACTAATGCCAACAATTCCTTTTCATAGGTCGAAAGGTTTAGATTCCTACCCCTTAAAGCTTGGTTGAAATAAGCTATTGGTTGCCCTTCTTGCATTAAAACTACTCCCAATGCTTCCCCTAACACATCACATTCTACTACAAAATTTTAGAGAAATTGGGTAAGTAGAGCACTGGTGGCCTTACCATTGCTTTCTTGAGGTTCTCAAATGCTCCTTGTGCCTTATCATTCTAAGAAAAAAAATTTCCTTAGAAGAGCCGTTAATGGAGCTACTATTGCTCCATAACTCTTGACAAATTTCCTGTAATATCCTATGAGTCCTAAAAAACCTCGTTGTGCCTTAAGGTTTTTAGAAGTTGGCCATTCTTGCATTGTAGCCAGCTTTTGAGGATCTGCTTTAACTCACTCTCTTGAAATAATGTGTCTCAAGCACTCCACCTCTTTACTGCAAAAAATACACTTTGACAGCTTTGCATAAAACTGGTTAGCTTGTAATAACTCCAGAACTTGAGAAAGGTGTTGTACATGCTCCTGCATAGACTTGCTGTAAATTAAGATGTTATTGAAAAACACTAGCAAAAACTTTCTCAAATAGGATCTAAATACATCATTCATCACCCCTTGAAATGTAGATGATGCATTAGTAAGCCCAAATGGCATTACTAAGAATTCATAATTCCTCCCATGTGTATGAAAGGCAGTTTTAGGAATGTCATCAGGATTCATGCATATATGATGGTATCTTGACCTTAAATCTAATTTGGAAAAAAACCTCAGCCCCTCCTAGCTCATCAAGCAGTTCATTAATGTTGGGGATATGATACTTATCTTTTATGGTTTCCTTGTTGAGTACACGATAATCTACACACATTATCCAACTCCCATATGCTTTTCTCACAAGTAGTACTTGAGAAGAGTAGGGATTTTGACTACTCCTTATGCTTCCATTCTTCAGTAATTCAGCTACCAGTTTCTTTATTTTTTCTTTTTGATAATAAGGGTACCTGTACAATCTCACACAAATGGGTTTAGTGTCTTCCAGTAATTTAATTTTGTGATCAAAATTCTAGGGAAATGGCAACCCCATAGGCTTGCCAAACACCTCTTTAAAGTGGTCTAGAATTTTCTGCACCTCTGCTGGTTGTGTTACACTACCTTGACCAATATTACCACCCATAATGTGCAGCCAAATTCCCCTCACAGCCCTTTCTTTGATTTTCACCTTAGGAACTTCCTCCACAATATTGTGCACTGGTCTTTGAATTCCTTGCAACTGAATAGATTGGTCACCAAATTGAAACTTTGTAGTTAAATTAGAAAATTCCATAAAATAGATCCTAACTCACTTAACCAATCAGCCCCCAAAACTACATCACATCCTCCAAGAGTTAACATATATAAGTTAGTCATAAACTCATGATCTTATAGCTTAAAAGAGACTACCTTACATTGACCCAGACATGGAAGTGTGGCATCATTATCTACTTCAACTGTTAAGTGGCTTTCCTCCATTGACAGATTGGATTTCCTTGCTATATAAGGATATATGAAACTATGAGTACTCCTTGTGTCAATCAAAACCAAAACTTTTTGATGATCAATTTCAGCAAACAACCTCATAGTTTTAAGGGCTAATGAACCAGCCATAGCATGTATAGATATTTGTAATAATTCTCCCGCTTCTTCCTTATCAAACTCCTCAGATTGGATCACAGCCAATACTCCCTCTTCTTTGTCCACTTCCTCACTCTCTTCTTCCTCCATTCCCATACCCTCAATGAGGAATATCTTGGGCCTACTGCACCTATGTCCTGGATAATATTTTTCATCATAGTAATAACATAGTTTCTTCTCTCTTCTCTCTTGCATTTGAGTGAGGGTAATTCATTTGATGGGAAAGTTGGTTTTCTAGTCATGGTGGGTATTGGGGGTCTTGGGTTTGGTTGATTAGGAGGAGGAGGAGGTAGGCTGAGTATAAGAGGAGGTGCTAGAAGTTTGAGTTGGGTATTCAAGGTGGAATTAGAGTAAGTCTAGTATTTGGTTGAATGACCTGTGGTACGCCTTACTACTTCTTCTTCTTGTAATCTAGCTAATCCGAAGGCTGCTGATAATGTAGAATGTTTGAACATTGTTACTATAATTCTGAGATCATCTCTAAATCCACTCAAGAATATACTTATTCTAAACTCCTCAGTTATTCCTTTAACTTTGTTAGACAACTCTTCAAACTGCATTTGGTACTCTTCTACTGTATGAGTTTGTCTTAACTTAGTAAATTGCCCCACTAGATCCTCATAGGCTAAGGGCCCAAATCTCACCCTCAAGGCTATGGTAAATGCATCCCAAGTATCAACTGGGCTAGAATCCATGAGCCATGAATACCATGAGAGGGCTTTACCCTCCATGTGAAAGAAAGCTATTTTAATTCTTTGATCATCTGGGGTATTATAATATGAGAAAAATTGTTTTGCTTTTAAAACTTATTCATTAGGTTCAATCCCATCAAACTTTGAAAATTCTAGTCTAAGAGACCTTACCTGAATACCCCTAGTTTTCTCAAATAAAGGATTGTTACTCACCTGGTTATGCTGATTGGAAGTTCCCTCTCCAGAGTTATGATTTCCAAACATCCCCACTATCTGTTCATAACTTGAAGCCAAGTTATTTAACTGTTGCAGCATTGCATCTAACACCCTTTTCTGCCTCTCGTGTTCTTCTTGCGGGCGCAAATTCTCCCCCTTCAGAGATGCCATTGCCTCAATCAATTGTGCTAGCCTAGTTCCTTCAGCCATGTCGTAGGAACGCGGCTTTGGATACTACTATTAGGATCCAAAAACTATAACTAAGGAAAATTGTAAATATTTATTGGCAATTTGAAGTGCCAAGGCCTCCTATCCCTCTCAATCACAAAAAATTTTTGTGATGTTCATTCATTCAACTGCAGTAAAATAAATAGACTACAACTTAACTGTCCACGTTATAGAAGTGGTATAGGCCCTTAACTAACTCAAAACTAACCCACTAGACTTAATTGACCATGATGAGCCCAACGTGCAAGACTCAGTCCACAAAACAAGCAACTAAAGAAATAAAATAAAAGACAAGTTTGACTAAATAAAGACCAACACACGAAACAAAAGGGACAAACCTAAGGCACATAATAGTGAATGAGCAAATTCGTGAGGGTGAGGTACAAAAATACCGAGAGAAGGAGAATAAGAGTGGTGAGAGGGAATAAGAGACTTACCTTGGTGGAGTATGGCAGTTGTGACCAAACGTGGATGGCCTGCAGAGAGATGGGTACAACTTGAGAGGGTGTGCCGTTATGGAGATGAGGAATCATGGATGGACTCGGTGGAAGTTAACCTGCAGTAAACTTGGGGGAGAGAAAATTGTAAGAGATTAATGAGAGAGAATTTTTGGGGGAGGAGGAGAAGAAGAAGAAGAGCTATTGAAGGGGGAAAAGGCACTTATCGAAATGACGTTGTCTAGAGGTTCAAGGGCTAGGCTTGCCGTGGGCTTAGGTTTGGTCTTGGGCCTGGATATTACATTTGGTATCAACAAACAATTAGATGCACACATGTAAAAAAAAGGGTCAAAATTAAGAATAAATATTAAGCTAGCTGATGATGAAGTGGCTAATTACTAAGTTTGCAAAACAAGAAAGTGGTCAAACCAAAAAGACATAACATTAATTCTGAAAGAAATATTGTTAGGTAGCTATAAGATACTTTTAATTACTTTGGGAACACGTTTGGTTGAAATCACAGGTTACATGCATGCATGGGCCTACAAATATTTGACTTATAATTAATTTAGATCACATGTCTAATTATATATACCATATATGCATTGTACGTGTCAAGCAGTAGTTCCCACTAAATTCGGGAAATGCATGCGCATCATATGCTAATATTTATATAATTGTGTCTTATCTAATTAATCAAGTCCCCTTTTTTCATGCATCAATAGAATACATATTTATTTTGTAACGAGGCTGCTAGTTATACTCAATTAATTAGCGTTTACATGCAAGCAAGTACCATATATTGTATGTTGATTCACTGATTGAAATCACAGTTAATAATGTTCACACACACATATATTATATGGTAACTTAATTAATTACCATATATAGTCTCTTGATCCATTAATTCTAGCTTCAAGTACTGATCTCTCAAAGGTTGGTGCCACATCCTATTAATTAAGCAACTGATCTTCAGCCAGAACAAACAGGTAGTTAGGTATACAAATTACAAGGGAAGATAAATTTGAAGCTGGGCTTCAAAAAATGAATTTAATTGTGTAAAGGAAATGCCTCAAGCCAATATCCTGTGAGGAGATATTCATTTATAGACAGAAGATATAGAGCATCGATACAATTACAAATATGGAAACAAATATATAGAGAAAACAAACAGCTACAATTTTGGAGAATCACTAATATCTTGGTCATAATTAGAGGAATCAGATTGTCCTCTAATATCCCCCCTCAAAGTTGGTGTGGTGGAAAAAGGAAAAATGCACAACTTGCCACGATCCAATAAAAACTGTAATTTGGCCACTACTTTCGTGAAAACATCAGCCAACTGGAGGTGTGAGGGGACAAAGTTGAGACTAACAACCCTTCGAGCAACAAGTTTCTGAACAAAATTATAGTCAATATCAATATGTTTGGAGCAAGATTTGGTGATTTAGAGTTGCATAGAAGTCTCGGAGGAGAGGGAAGGATGATTTGGAGTTCTCGGAGAAGTTGAAGGGCCATAATAATTTGCTTTTTAGAGCACCATGAAATTAAGTTATGGCCAAGATAAACAACAAATCTAGTTATTAAGCATTCAATGTCGAGACAGTCGGCCTAATCGGCATCAGAGTGGTCAAGTAAAGTCTAAAAAGAATCCCGTCAGAGTTGCATGTCATAATGGTAGGTTCCTTTAACATAGTGTAAAATATGCTTCAAGGCTCTAAAATGATCAACGGTGGGAGCTTGCATATATTGACATATAGAGTTAACATTGTAGGATAAATCCATTCTCCTAAGAGTCAAATATTGCAATGTGCCAGGCTACCAGCTAGAGAATGAAACTGTGTAGCATCTGAATAGGAAGTACCATAATCTGTTAGATGAGATCCCACTAAAAAAGGAGTTCAGATAGGCTTGCAATCCACCATATCTGCTCGAGTCAACAAGTCAAGCACATATTTAGCTTGGCTGAGAAAAAGACCATTGTTACTTTTAACTGCCTGAATCTCCAAAAAATAGTGTAAATCACTAAGATCCTTCATAAAAAAATTATTTGGCCAGTCGATCAATGAGAGAACGCATCATAGAATAATTGCTTCCCATTCTAACCATATCATCGACATGGAGGAGAAAATAAATAACACGATGAGGACTATGATGGAAAAAAAGAGATGAATCAACACGACTAGCAATAAACCCAATACCAAGCAAAAATTGGTTGAAATGTAGAAACCATGTGCGAGGAGCATGCTTAAGGCCATAAAGAGCACATTGTAAGTGACAGACATGAGTTGGGAACTGCGGATCAATGTAGCCCGAGGGTTGCTCCATATAAACTTCCTCTGAGAGAAAGACATTTTTTTACGTCAAGTTGACATAATGGCCAATTATTCATAGTAGCAAGAGTCAAAATAGTTTGAACAAAAGCAAGTCGAACAACGGGACTACAAGTTTCTTCAAAAATAATGCCATGCTTTTGTGAAAATCCTTGTGCCACTAGATGAGTTTTGTGATACTCAATGGATCCGTCGGCATGAAGCTTGGTCTTAAAAATTCATCTACAACCTACAACATTTTGATTAGCTAGACAACGAACTAATGGCCATGTGTTATTATGCTTGGAAGCAGCAATTTGATCATCCATTTCCGAGAGTCATTCTGGATGCTTAACAGCTGGCTTAAAGCCGCGAGGCTCTTTTACTGTAAGATAAACCTAAAACCATAGAGGAGTAGTGAAAGCACGTAATGAATGAATAATGTGAGGCTTAGCAATACCATCCCAAGCATGGGTAATCATGGGGTAAGTAAAGGTAGACGGTTAGATAGAGAAAGAAAAGTTAGGTGGAGGAACTTTCAAGGATGGTTCAGGCAAAGAAGGCTAAGAGGATGTGATAGGAGTCATTACAAGGAGTGGAGGCTGAACTAGGAGCTGGAGTCACACCTATGGGGGAAGAACTGTCCCTAGAAAGAAAATTGGGTCAGTAAAAGTGACATAATTAGTGCCAATCGAAGAAGGAATAATGGAGATAGCATAAGGAAAATAGTCCTAAAAAAACTGAACATGGTGAGACACAGACCCAGTTAGTTATGAAGATGACTATATCCAATAAAAACACAAGGAATAGAGCAAGGTGATAATTTATTTGGCATATAATTATGTAAAAAGGGAAAGCAAAGACAACCAAATGTATGAAGCAAAGAATAAGAAGGAATTTTACCATGTAGAATTTCATGAGGAGTCTTGCCATCAAGAACAGGTGATGGGATATCGTTGATGAGATAGCATGCCGTGGAGAAGGACTCAACCCAAAGATGAAGAGGTACATGCGAATGAATCATGAGAGTGAGATTGGTTTCTATGATGTGGCGATGTTTTCTCTCTACAATACCATTCTAATTAGGGGTATAAGGACAAGTTATGTGTTGCACAATAACACACATGAAAAAAAGAAGTAAAATGATGATTGGTGAATTTTGTTCCTCCATCACATTGAAAAGTTTTGATTTGACAGTCAAATTGATTAATGACATACTTGTGAAATTGAATAAAGATGTTAAAAAATCTGACTTAAGCTTTAAAGGGAAGAACCAATTAAAGCAAGAGAAATCATCTATTAAGACACAATAGTATCTATAACCGGATGAAAAGGGAATTAACTAGGATCCCCATCAATTGCAGTGAATCCGTTCAAATAAAAAAGAACAATGTTGATTGAATTGGGAAAAAGCAAGCGGTGACTTTTTTCTAATTGACAACCAAAACACGATTTGGAATCAAAATTGCCTTTATCAGAAAATGTTATAACATCATGCTTATTCAAAGAGGAAACAATGCGAAAAGAAGGGTGTCCTAATCGTGCATGCCAAATGGTAGAAGGTGCACGAGAATTATATAGAGAAAGATTGGACAGAAAACTTTCATGACCACGGTCAAGAATATAAAGCCCTTTCTCAAGTGATTGACTCCCACCACCGTTCTTGTTGCTAGATCATGTATGGTAAAACTAAAAGAAAAAAACATCACTGAGCAATTGTTCTCACAAGTTAACTTTCTAATGGACAAGAGGTTTTTAGTAATGTGAGGAACAAGAAGAACATCGGACATTTTTAAAGGATGAGCAGTAACAAGAGAGGAGATAGAACCAATGCAAGAAATAGACAAAGCTTGATCATTACCCACAGCAACTTGTTGATTACCAATTTAAGAGATATATTTATCAAGAGTAGCAACATCATTAGTCATGTGAGAAGTTGCAACCGTGTCCGTGTACCAATCAGTATCTTGAGAATCATCAAGTGAAGTGGCAGCAAAGGCTTCAATCAAACCTTCAGCCTTAGCTTTCTTCAATAGTTTGTTGAGTTTATGGCATTTATTGGTAGTGTGCTGTTCTTTGCCATACCATTGACAAATGGTTCTAGAAGGCTTATAAGATTGTCTTGATGCTAGCAAGGGAGAAGATGGTTTGGAACGACAAAGGAATCCCCAGGGATTGGTCTACAAAAAAGCTCATGTCTGAGAGCTTTTAGAACCAGATTGGCAAAGGAGGTCAATGGCAACTGTGACAACATGGAGGTGGAAAAAATTTTAAAATCAGAACCAAGCCTACAAAGAAAGTAATGGACCTTATATGTGTCATGAACTGGTTTGCCAATAGCTACAAGATGATCACATAATGATAAAAAACAATGTGCATATTCAACAACACCACGAAAACCACGCTACATTAGCTGGAGTTCATCTTTTAGTTGGAGCTCTTTGGCCTTTGAATTGTTAGAAAATGAAATTTTAAGAGCCAACCAAGCATCACTAGCAGTAGTGTAATTAACGACTTCAGCTATACATTCCTTAGTGAGAGAGGTATAAAGAAGGGAGAGAGGTATAAAGAAGGCTAAGTAAAATTTTATCCTTCGTGTGCCATGTCTTGTAGGCAGGATTAGGAACCAGATCATTTCTAGCATGAACTTGAGCAGTAGGTGCAGACAAGGACCCATCCAAATAGCCCATAAGATCTTGACTTTCAAGCAAGGGAACAAATTGATGATGCCACAAGAGATAATTTGTGGGAGTGAGTTTGATGGTCACCCTGTGAACCATTGTATTGAGCGGAAGCAGAGAAGTGTCGGATTGGGCCATGGAGAAAAAAAAAATATCAGCAAAGGGTTGACTGATTGGCTCCAATATCATGTAAAGGAAATGCATCAAGCCAATATGTTGTGAAGAGATATTCAATTATAGACAGAAGATACATAGTATTGGTACAAGAGAATAACTTATAACCGGTGTCTCCTACAATGGGTGATAATCGGAAACCAATGTCAACATGCCACTTAAGGTGTTGATGAAGACCTTACATCTCTGCTGGGCAGGGGATCCATTCCCCCCTCTTTCTCTGCTTTATCACTCTCTTTCCTTCCCAAGTCTTTCTTTTCTCCTTCATGAAAACCCTAACCATGAACCCCCACGAAATCGAACCCGAAATCATCCCTCTCACCATATCTCTCCTTTTTCATTGAATGAGAAGGGTTTCAAATTTGAAGAATATAATATTTCACCTTCAGACCTAGGAGTAGGAAGACTTGAAGCATTGTTGTTTTCATTGAATGGTGGAATGGTTAGGCTAGAAGGAGCTGATGAACGACTATTTTGGTTGTGATTTCTTGAGACTCCCGATCTTGGTAGGAGAAGAAAAAGTTTGTTATGGCATAAAAAATATAAACAAGCAATTTCTACCACAATTCCGGTCTTGAAGATGAAAATAATGTCTGTTTTGGATGATTCCAAAATCTCAAACTCAGCTCACCAAAAATCTTGCACATTAGAAAACAAATATTTGATTAAATTCACTAATTTGTTTTTATTTAAAAAAGGGTAAGGCGATAGGATTAACTACAAAGGGAATTATATGTTACCATAAATGGCTATATCCACTTTACCTGAAGAATCTAAGCAATTACCCATTGTATGCTATCCAAAGAGACTCTTTTAGAAGACATTATACTCTCTCGTCGCAACTAGAAATTAGCAAGGAATCATGGATTCTAAATCCACGGAAGAATATAGAGGAAAAAAAATAATAATAAAAAAGCAGAAAGCAAATAATTTAGGGCGTTCACGTGTACTTAGTTTGGCCTACTACTAACTTCACGGAATTGACTGAGAAAAAAAAAATAGCTGTAATTTGATAGAGCAACTAAGCAGAGGAATAAGAAGTGATACACATGAGAAAATGCAGAGAGGGATGCTTTCGAGTTCGTTTTCATGGGTTTGGGTTAGAGTTTATGTGAAGAAGGAAGGAGAGACTCGGGAAGGAGAGTTATGGAAGGGGAGAGAGAGAGAGAGAGAGAGAGAGAGAGAGAGAGAGAGAGAGAACATCAAAAGGGGGAGTTAGGGGAAAAGACCCCCTGCAGCGCAGTTGCTGCATGTGTGTTCTTCAAATCCTAATGTGGCAACTTTTTATTGGTCTCCGATTGTCATCCATTATAGGTGACACTGGCCCGAAGTGGTTCTATTGGTACAATTACAAATATAGAAACAATTATATAGAGAAAAAAAAAACAACTACAATTGTGGAGAATCACTGATATTTGGTCATAATCAGAGGAATCAGATTGTCCTCTCATAAATTGCTTAATTAACTTATAAATTATAACATGATCCAAGCATGCAGTACCTCGTGTGGGAGTTTAGATTTCTTTCAATATTCATTCTGTACTAAATCTAGCTCAACATGACGTTGAATAAATGATACCATATAAATTATTATTATTTTTGATTCCATGAGTCTTCAAAATTTAGGTATTCAATATATATTGGAAGGGATGAAAACCCCCTCAGCCCTAGGAGCTGAGCCCAACAGGGAATAAGAAGCCTGTCTCTTGGCCTAAGTGTCTATTCAGCCTAGGGCCCCATGGGAAACAAGAAGCTCATCTCACGGCCCAAGAATCAAGCCAGCTCAGCCAGGAAATCTTTCGAAGTGATAAAAATGGGGATTGAGGAAAATGATGAAGCTTTGATAAGGAGTTGACAAAGGCGGGTGCCATCTGTGTAGATTGAGAGGTCACCGGCAAAACTATTAGATATCCACATTGCATTAGTTACCCTTCTTCGATACGCAACGTCATAGTGATTGACTCTAGCATGCCCCAAGCATTCATGAGTTGTAGCTGTTGAAGAATGTGCGAGAGAAGTAACCATCACTCGTGCACTGAGAGTGGAAAAGGCAGGCACCGTCGACATAGGCTGAGAGGTCGCCAAAGTTTTTGTTAAAGATCCATGCCGCATAAGTTACCTTTCTCCAGTATGCTACGTTGCATTAAATGCATTAGGCGGCCGAAGCATGAAGGTGATGAGACTGCTCCCTGATTACAGATGCAAGATGCTCCCCATACCTGGTATAAAAACAAGCCACCAAATACATAAGAATTTAGGCAATAACTTCTATCAAAATTTTGATAGAAAAAACTAATTTTGGCATCGGAGGGTCCCTTGACCACCACTAAGCTTTTCTTTGAATTTGTGTTGGTGCAAGTCAAGTAATCTATACCTCAATTGTTTGAAGAGACCTCCCGGTATGTACCAAACAGAAAAGAATCTGATTTTTATACACATGCATCCCGTGATTAGAGATCAAATATAAGCATGTGTTGGAAATTATAATTATAATTATTAGAGCATAATTAAGTTCATAATAGTAGTAGCTACTACGGCAAAAGCAATATTTAACCTAATTATAATAAAGGGCAATTAATTCTCATCATCAGCAGTTGGAAATTATTCCACAACTGCCGATCATCTTCTTTCTTTGTGGTGGATCGAGAGGACTATCATGTAATAAAATTAAATTAGCACGTCACTCATGATGGTATCTCCGCAGCCTACATTATAGTATACCCATGCGGGCCATGCCATCATATTTCTCCTTCTTTTTAGATAATGAGACCCAACAAATATGATTGAGATGGAGAGGACTTTTTTTTTTTTTTTTCATTCATGGAGGGGCTCACAATGTTTTCATAGAGAAATGGTTGGAGAACCGAATTTAGATCTTGAATTTGTGTTTCAAATTTCTTTTTTATCTAATAATTGAGAAAGTATTTTTTAATGATATTGTAATTTTTTTTTTAAAAATATTTAAGAATATAAAAAATTCTATTTGCCTTATTCAGTAAGTTCTCGGGCTACTAACCCACGGCTATACAATTAATTCCAGCCATAAAGATATATTTAGGAATCAAAAAGCTACTTAGCCTCTCAATTAACCAGATTTCTTTTTTTTTTTTTTTTTGAATAACAGATCACATCCATTCATTAAAGAGGACTTACAAATTTGACTTAAACAAATCAGTTACAACGGTTGATAGCTTCCCAACACACTAATGTGGTTGAATGGGTCCACGCGTTTGCACCACACAGACGAAAATAACAATGGGCGGCATGGTAGGTTTTTTTGCTTCTGCATGCCTTAAATACTACATACGATTCCTACGATCCAGGAAACAACAAAAAAAAAAAAAAAAAAAAAAAAATCCTAGGATTCTAGTTGTTGAATTACCTTACATATACAGATATTTGTACTAGGAAATGGTATTAAAAGTCTCAATTTATTTCACTGAATTCGTAGAATTGAGATTTTTTTTTTTGATTTTATTATTGAAATATTTTATATAATTTAAAGAGAAATAGACTCTCACTACATAAATTGGTTTCAGTAAGCAATATATAGTCTATGATGATTGAGATAGTCAGGCTTGGCATGGTGAATAGGGAATTAGATCATTTGGTTTTGCAACAACAAATTCCTTTTGTTAGGAACTTCTCCGCTTTAGCTACTTTTATGATTTCGTCCACAATGGTGGGGTTCAACACGAAATATCGTGTAAATAAAATAATAATAGTGTGAATGCTCTAAAATTAGTTGACCCAAAACAAGCCACTAGTGCGCGCCGCAACCTTTGCAGGTACGTCATCTATTTATTTGTTTCAGTTATAATATGTAAAGTTCAGTTCAGACAATGCCCTCACTGTGCTTCAATTTCTAACGTAACATAATCCCTGATTCCCTCTACTGTTCATTCAGGGAGGGATTGACGCTTTTATATATAAGAAGACTTTTCTTAAGATGCCTTATAAATTAGTGGCGTGGGATTAGCATTAGGATTGGGAGCAAATAATAAAATAATATGAATCCCGAGTCAGGACTTTGGTGTGTTTACACCCATGCACAAGACGTGTCACTAATGGCTCGGCTCTGTTCATAATTTCAATTTGTCCTCAATCAGTGGCACCTTGGAATTTCTTTACTCGGCTTCCTTTACTGTTTCTTCTTTGGCTTTCTGACGGTCTTCATTACTCCTCCCTCCTCATCCAGACAAAAAGCGTGGACCTTCGGGTTTGAGCCGCTCTCAATCCCACCCAACTCCATGATAGACTGGTTGGTGTTTAATTTCTCCGCGTATCTTCAACTGGCAGCGACTACAGTAGTACTTCCCCTCCATCTGAAACCGTGACTAGTTTGCTCCGCTTTCATACCTTTTTTTATGCTCGACTCCGACGACGAACCAATAAAGGCCCCGTCTTTCTTCAAAACGATACCCCCGAAACATCCCTGTAACTTGTTTATCAGTCACATTTCACCCGTCCCCCCCCTCTCTGTGTCTGAACCTCAAGCAAGAAGAATGACTATGTTTTTCCGGTGCCATCAGTGCTTCTGTGTATGGGTTCTGCTCGGAGGAGTAACGGCTTTGGCAGCAACCGAGAGCAGTGGTTCGCAGACTAGAGAGCTGGATCAGACGCCCACATGGGCTGTTGCTGGTGTCTCTGCTTTCATCATCATCATTTCCATTGCCTTGGAAAAGGTCCTTCACAAACTTGGAACGGTAAGTGTTTTAATATTAGCTTTTATGGCTTGTATTTAACTCCTCTTGTGGGTTTCCTCGTGTTCTTTAACCCGTTTGCTCCAAATTAAAGACGTTTCTAAATTTATGTTTATGTTTTTTCTGTCAACTCTAATAATTTATAAGTTATACCAATGCCGGAATGATTTTCTTTCTTTTGATGGGAATTTTCCCAATTCTTAAACTCAAGTACTTAATTCCTGTTCGGGAACTATTCCCTGCCTACCAGAAAACCCAAGTGAGATGTATACCACCAACCAACCTACCCTCAAATCTCCAGTCAGCAACTTTCCTCCGCTACATATTAATTGTTCCATTTTTTCCAAAAAACTTCTAAAATCAGAGTAATGAAGGAACTCAAAATCTAGAAATTTGAGTAGAAACAAATTTCTTACGTCTCTGTATATCGTTTCCTGTCTGTTAATTTAGCTGGCTTCTAGGGAAACTCCATTTTCTCAGCAAAGAAAAGGTACAAGACAAAAACCCGTGAATTTTGACGACACATAATAAAAAGGTGTTTAAGAAAACAATCAAATATCCCAAAGAAGTTGAAGTTGAGTTGCTCTGCTTGTTAATGACCTAAAATAATAGTTTGTTTAATTTCGTGATGTTCTACTTGGCGTTCTTTTAATTAACCCTGATTTTAAATTGTAAAATTTCAATCCAGTGGTTTACAGAAAGGCAGAAGAAAGCTCTGTTTGAAGCTCTGGAGAAGGTTAAAGCGGGTAATTCATTGTTACTTTGATCTCATGGAACCAAGAAACTCATCTGAACTTTAATCCATTTTTTTCCCCTTTATTTCTCGTGTTTTCTGTTTTGCGGTGCTTGTGTGGAAGCACATATTATGGATACATATCTGACTTCTGATGCAATTATTGCAGAGTTGATGATTCTAGGTTTCATCTCCCTACTCCTTACCTTTGGGCAGAGTTACATTGCCAGAATCTGTCTTCCTGCTCGGGCTTTAGACAATATGTTGCCATGTCCATCTGATGGTGAAAATGACTCAAGTACTGAAAGTCGTCGCAGGCTATTATGGGTTGACCGCAGATTTTTAGCTGCTGGTAGCTATGCTCCCAGTTGCAAGAAGGTAAGTGTAAGCATAACTATGGCAAAGCTTGTCCTTAGGATACTGATTCTTACAAGTAAATTTCTAATGTTTTATTGGCAATCTTGAAGCCACTGACTTGTTTTGTTATTGCACATATATGCCTCCTTGTGTTGCTTTATTTACCTTTTCTAATTTTTTATTTTTCTTTTGAGGTAATTAAGCTTCTGAACATTTTCCGGTCAAAACCTAAACATTGGTTTTAGTCACTGTGTGCATGAACATTATATTCGGTTGTCCAACTCACAGATTGAATTTTGTCAACAGGGTTATGAACCTCTTATATCTGTCTCCGGATTGCATCAGTTGCACATCCTCATATTTTTCTTAGCATTCTTTCATGTGCTGTACAGTGCTATCACAATGATGCTTGGTAGACTAAAGGTAAATGAAATCTTTATTTATTATTTTTGTTTTTCTTACTTTTGATGTTAAGTTACATACTTGGAAGGCAAAATGTGTTGGTTCTCATCTTCTGATGCCATTCAATACAATTGAAATCCAATTTGTGACTAAAAAAGCATACGTATTCTGTTGTTTCCTTGTTTTTGGATTCAAGATATAAAAAAATAAGGCTTCTTGAGACCGTTATGATCTCTTGATGAATGATATGAGCTTTTGGAAATTTCTTTCAAGAAGAAATTCTTTAGATGGTCCTCAAGGCTTTACTATCAATGTTGGTAAATTCTGTTTATCTGCACGTATCAAACTGTTTATGTTCCTTCTAGGTAGGTGTATTTCTTGTGTACTTCCCGTATACATGGATTGCGCCTTTTAATGAACTCATATTATTTATATATATATATATATATATATAAATTACAATCGGTTTCTTGCTCAGTTTTGGGTATTTGGCTCATTTCAGCTACTTTGATCTGATTTCAGTTATTACCAGAAATGGCTATAAACTGGAAAAGATCACTAAGTTAGTCTGAACTTTGAACCTGTGAAACGATCTTTAAATTAGTAGTACTGCCACTAACAAAACCGATTAGTATAGCTATGGTACAAATCGGCTATAATTGTTCCAAACCAAAACAAAATAGGCATATACTGGCTTGGATGATATGAAGAGGCCCCATTCTTTTTTTTTCCTCAACAAGGTTCGATCATTGAAATAAACTTCAAATACATAGTCATAGTTACATATCATACAAGCTTTCTAAACCATGAAGGAGGGGGATCTTTGCCACTATTGAAATCTAGGAGATATGGTGGGATAAGGCCTGTTAGGAATAGTCAAACCGAGAATGAAGATCAGCCAAAGCCTGAAGATTGATTTAAGCAAACCGAGAATGAAGATCAGCCAAAGCCTGAAGATCAATCTTCAGGCTTTGGCTGATCTTCATTCTCGGTTTGATTATTCCTAACAAGGTCGAGGGGTATGCTTCCGTAAATGTGCGTGGAAACAGCCCATTCTAATTGTTAATATTTGAGTTCTGCCCAACTCTACAAGAGGTGACCAAGAGACCAAGGCTCAAAGGGTACACCTTACAGCCTTGCTTCCCCTTGTAGCATGTGGGCACTGATCTGGAAATTCATAAAAATCTTTTGCGCATGTACCTCATCAATGTTCACCCAATAATGGTCATGATCATGTCGAGGACCACATGAACTTTATTTCAATTATATCTAACTGTCTTCTCAACTTGTTGTTGCACAGATTCGTGGATGGAAGCAGTGGGAGCAGGATATCTCATCCCATGATTATGAGTTTTCAAATGGTATGTGATCCCACAATTTAGAGAAAACATGCCTCTTTATAACATAGCTTGAAGGTTGCAGTTCCTTGCTCCTGAATGTCAATTTCATCTCTCAACAGCTGGATGCCTGAATTTTTTGCCTTCCTGAAACCTAAACTTGGATGTCTTTTTTGTAGATCCTTCAAGATTCAGGCTTACTCATGAGACATCATTTGTTAGAGCACACACCAGTTTCTGGACAAGGATTCCTTTCTTTTTTTATGTTGTAAGAAATAACTTGCACATCTTGGATTTTGTCATGTTATTTACATTATTATGATAATAAGCTGGAGGAATAAATGCCCTGATATCAACTCCAAACTTTTCAGCTGCAACTGCAATAGTTGTAGCTATATACTAATATGGATGTTTAAAATTGAAGACTAAAACCATAAATTAGCTGATTTGTGAGGAGTATTTGTTGAGCCAATGAAAGAGAGGAAATATGGATTAGGTGATTCGGTGATGAGTTATGAAAGAATTACAAAGAAAATACAGATCTGCCTCAATACTAGGAAAGGTCAGGGACATGATAAAGACTTTGGGGCATTTGACTTAATATCTAGCTAGCAACAATTAGACTAGATTCACAAAGAAGGTTTGTAGCTACTTTTTGTTCTCAACTTGTTAAAATATTTCTTTGTAGGGATGCTTCTTTCGACAATTTTTTAGGTCTGTTAGCAATGCTGACTACTTAACCTTGCGCAACGGATTCATCACTGTGAGTTTTTGTTTCATAATTTCACAGACCTCGTAGGATATTTTTGATAGGTAGACCTGGTAGGATATGTCATCATTTTATGACATTGCCGCATCTATAGGTCCACTTAGCTCCTGGAAGTAAATTTAACTTCCAGAAGTATATCAAAAGATCATTAGAGGATGACTTCAAAGCAGTTGTGGGAGTAAGGTAATGGTCACTCTATTTAATGTCTCTTTTCACTTCATCAAAACTGTGATTTTCAGTAAGCTATATCCTATAATCAGTTTGGAGCAGATGAATTGAATTACTTGTTTCTTAATTTTGTTGCAGCCCTATATTGTGGGCATCATTCGTGGTTTACCTGGTACTAAATGTAAATGGTAAGATACTATTTTCTTGGAAATTCTTCTGGAGTAGTTCTGCACTTTCCAGTAAAGCTGATTAACTCTGTTCGGTTTTCCTTTCCAGGATGGCAGGCATTGTTTTGGGCATCCTTGATCCCTCTGATTGTGAGATATCTTTTTCTTTTATGATCAGCTAGATTTCCAAATCGTGGGACAATAAAAACTTCTGAACTTTTACTGGGTTGCAGATAATCTTAGCTGTTGGAACAAAACTTCAAGCCATTTTGACTAAGATGGCTCTTGAGATCACAGAAAGGCATGCAGTGGTCCAAGGGATTCCACTTGTGCAAGCCTCAGACAAATACTTTTGGTTTGGTCAGCCTCAGTTAGTTCTTCATCTTATCCATTTTGCTTTGTTTCAGGTATTCAATAGCCCCTGTATTGCGGACTAGATCTTAAAGTTTCTACCACTTACATAAAATGAGTACAATAAAACTTGTTAGAGTTGAATATCATTTTACATACTCTTATTATAGGTAAAAGGAAACCGGTAGACTTACTGTAAACTTATGTGAGGTCTAGGCCATACTGGAGATGGTTCACTTTAAAGATATTTAAAAGAAGAAAATATGATCTGATCAGTGGTCTATTACTAAAATCTCAGTTTATCAATTAAAGAGGAATTAGCAATCTATATAACTATGTTTTGACTTTTAAATTTTCTTCATGTTTGTGACTATTCTGATCAGTTTTACTTTTACATGCAGAATGCATTCCAAATAACATATTTCTTGTGGATATGGGTAATGGAGTGTTCCTTACTTAACTTTCCTAATGGCCACCGAGTTTCTCATTTATTTGTTCTTGTGTTCTTATTCTTTATCCTCTTATATTGGCATTGTACTTCATTTCTTTCTGTGCAGTACTCATTTGGGTTGAAATCTTGCTTCCATTCCAATTTCAAGCTTGCTATTATAAAAGTTTCTTTAGGGTATGCCTTTAATTCTTTATTATTATTATTATTATTATTATTATTATTATTATTATTTTAATGTTTTTTCATTGCAATGCAAATGGGCACTTGAAAAGCACTTCTCTTCATAGAAGGGCATTCGCCTAGGGGAAAGAAGAGTTGGCTTATACGCGCATTATGAATTAAGCTTGCCAATGAAAGGCTGACAAGATTATTATTATTATTATTAATTTGTAGGGGTGTAAAAAAAAAAATAGTGAACTGGTAAACCGGACCGGACCAAATTGGTAGGTTGGGTCCGGTATTGAGTTTGGTTCGATCCAGTATCGGTTTTATTTTTCTTAAAACCGGTTAAAATTGGTCCGATTCCAGTTTTTTTTTTCCTTAAAATAGACCGTATCGGATTGGTTTATATATATTTTAATTTTTTATATTGTATATAATTTTTATATATAATTATATATAAAATAGTTTTGTATTATATGATAAATTACTAATTAATATAATATTAAATTTTAAAATCTTATATCACTATAGTTTATTTTATTAATAGTTATACTCATACTATATCACTATATATTATAATATATCACTACAGTCTATAATACAATTATAATCTATATTATAATATACTATAATATATTATCACTATAGTGTTATATACTAATATATAATATAGTATTTTAAAACCGAAAAACTAGAGCGGAAACTAGTAAAATTGGAGTACCGGTTTATGAGGGTAATCTATGCGTAATCGGTTTTGAAAAATACAAAACTTGTGCATACCGGTTGGATCTTAAATTTTATCCAAAACTGGACTCAACTGGACCGGTTACACCCCTATTAATGTGGTTTTTTTTTTTAAAAAAAAAAAGTACATCTATATATGTTATAAATCAATAAGAGCGAAGCCATGAGAAAAACCTTAAATTGGAGTATTGAATCTTCTTCTTCTTCTTCTTCTTCTTCTGCTTCATTTTTTTTTAAAATTTATTTATTTATTTATTTACTACCTTGGATTGATTGGCTGAATCTTCATAAATGTCGCAGGGTTGCTGTCCTATGTCTTTGTAGCTACATCACCCTTCCGCTATATGCCCTCGTTGCTCAGGTATTTTCACTAATGCTATGAGATTCTAAGAAATCTCTAGAAGGATTGATTAGATAAATTAACAACAATGGTAAGGTCGAAAGCATATAAGACAACATTGGTTTCAGAAAGACTTGCATCCAATTATCAATTGATTTATTGTACGTGCTCATGCTTTCAGCTGCCTATCAACGTTCTAAATGCTTTAACCTATAGGGTATATTCAGCAAACGAGCACTGTTGTTCAAGCTTGTTTTTTTTTTTTTTTTTTCTTTCCTTCTATATTTTCGTGATCTTGTGTTTGGATAAGTATGCATTCCATCTTACAATAACATAAAGGCACTTGCATCCAACAAATGGGACATGTTAACCTCGCACACAAGATGAGATAGAGTTTGCATTTCCTGGTGTAATGTTGTTAATTCATTCAGTAAGATCGTGTGATGTTTGAACTGGATCATTTATCATGATCTTCATGGTGGGAACTGCAGATGGGCTCGAGCATGAAGAAATCAATTTTTGACGAACAAACATCCAGGGCCCTTAAGAAGTGGCACATGGCTGTGAAAAAGAAAACGGGCGGGCATGGAGGAAAATCTCCTAGTACCATAACTCTAGGTGGAAGCCCTGCCTCATCAACGCTACATGCCTCTGGACGCACATTGCACCGCTTCAAAACTACGGGTCACTCAACCCACATGCCCGCCTACGACGACCATGAGAGCTCTGATTTGGAAGCTGATCCTTTGTGTCCGACCTCATCGACCACCAGCTTGATTATAACAGTAGATCCTGATCACGACCAACAATCTGAAGTACTAGATGAACACCACCACGAAGAAGGAACGATAAATGAAAATGACTTCTCATTTGTCAAACCTGATCATCTCCTAAAATAAAAGAACCCTGATGATGATGGCATTGGAGGTTATCATCCACAATTTTATCAATTTTTCTTTTCAACCGGTATTACTAGGAAATATTGTAGTTTTTGGAATGCAGCTAGTTAAAGCCTAAATATATAGCGATGTATCTTTGTACATTTACAGGCATATTCATAAAGTTACAGTTTAAACAGCATTAATAATTTCGACGACTTTGTTCTTCAACTTCTACCCTAAATTTATCTAAAATATATATTCAATGAATATTTGAAGAAACTAATTAATTAATAATTAGGCTTTGGGTTTAGAAGATTTTTGTTTTGGTCCTTAGGTTTCATGTAAGAAAAAAAAAAGATTTATTTGTGGGATGCTAGGTGGATAATGATCTATGTGGCATATTATCTGTATAAAAAATTAAAAGGTTAATAAATCATTTTACAAATCCTAAAATATTTTTGAAATTAAAAGCTTAAAAAATAAAAATGATAAGAAAAAAAAGCTTAAAAAAATATATAAGAAAATACTAAAAGTATAACATTTAATATATACTTTTTATATATAATGTATGTATGTATACCCCAGTCTACATATAATGTATGTATATATAACGCACGTATGTGTGTGTATATATATATATATCCACTTTTCAGAAATAAAAATTCTTCCTTTGGCAATTTCTCAAGTTGCTCGTGTGGTCCATTTAAAAAACACTCTTCATCTCTACAATGGGATTAAAAATGCCTATCCCAGTCTACATATGCGAGCATTCAAACATCTTTACACAACCTCCATCAGTATTTATAGCTAAATGGCTCCAAAAGACGCCTGGCAAATCTACCAAACCCACCCCCCCAGTTTTAAGTAATAAATAACTGTAAGTTTAACATCTTCAATATTTGGAGCACATCAAAGGCAGTTTTTTTTATTTTTTTTATAAGTACATCACAGGCAAATTAATTCCAGACTAACCATGCTTAGCTGTGACATGGGCAGCAGAGAACGAAACGCAACACGAAAGATTAACGAAACGCAACACAAAAGATAAGAAGTTTTGTTCATAAAACAGACTGGCTAGTGGCCTTCCCAATATCAGCTTATGGATGACGCCAAGAACCATTTTCAGGCGTGGTCATCGTCATCATCACTGCCATCCCCAAACATGGAAGCCATTTTCATAGCTAGTTTTGCTGCCATTTCCCTTCTCTGAAAATCAGGCATCAATCTCAAACTGTCACGCATGTTCCCAATCTCAGACATCAACTGTTCCAAATCCTCGAAGTCAAAATGCGTGCCCTCATCTGCCTCTGTGGCTTTCTCACATGCATTGGCTATCACACCCAGGTCATTCTCATCCTGCAACGGAGCCATTGATGTTGAAGGCTGCAGCTTTTCTTCATCAGATCCAGACACATTCTCCCGATCATGACTTGCCCTATCTGGAAATGAGGTAATACCATTTGCAGAAACCCATCCTTTATCCATGTCATCCCAAGGTTCAGCCGAACCCGCAGACAGGATTTCATACTCAAATTCATAATCAGATTCTCCTGATGACAACTCTGAGCAGAGAAGAGGAAAGAAGTTAGCCATGTGACTAGAAAGTAAGAATTCAAACTGAATGGAAGAACTCTGTTATTATTTAGTAATTGAAGCACCTTCTTTTCCAGGCAATGAAGGTTTACATATCTGATTGCCAGATTTCAAGATCATCCCAGGCCACATATAAGCAGAAAGGGCACCATAGAGCCGGTCAACCCCTTGTGAATCACCATCAACTGATAAACCTGTCAAGAATGTCTTCTTTATCTCACAATGAATAGATAATTATAAGCGCATAAACACATACAAACACACATATATGCATGCATATACTCGTTCACTTTAACAAACTTTTCATCCCATCTCATCTTATCCCATTTAATCATTACAACTTTCCCAAATTCCCACACAAAATAAAATAAACAATTAAACATTTTCAAATCCCAATACAAAAATAATATTAAAACAATATATACTAATAATATTTTATTTAACTTTCAACTTTAATCTTAACTCATCTCATCTCATTTCTGAAAAGAAACGAGGTTACACTATCAAATTAGTTGCAAATATTAATATATGCTTACAAATATTAGTTATTAGTTAAAACAATATAAGATATACAAGAATATCTAGCTACTTCTCCTTGAACCTCTCCATCAGTAAAAGAAATTTAGTAAATATGACTTCCATGTAACATCAAATGACAATTGTCTATCATGTTCTTATAGTTTTTATAATATTAAGGCCTTAACAATAACATAGTGAAGTAATAACTATATTTGTTTGTGGTTGATCTGGGCATTTAATATGAAGTAATAACAATATTTGTTTGTGCTTGAGCTAGGCATTTAATATTCCTTGGTTATGTATTCAAAATTTTGAATTGAAACATATAAAGGGAAACATCAGGAACCATAATGATTGCAAACCAGGTAACTACTGCAACCTGAGGAAAAGAATGATTTTACATTTGTCAAAATCAGCATTGGAAGCACAAGCTTCAATGAATTCAATGTTGTGTTCACTGCACCATTCCAGACATGACCGTCTAATCTCCCATGACAGTTCTTCATTCCCCAACAAGCCACTTCCTTCAGATTCAGAAATCCCATATTCGGTAAACTCTGCATCAGAATTGGCTAAGTCCCCAAGATTCTGTAAATGTCTTCTGTATTCAGCATGAGCTGGATGGCCCGAAAGGAGATCGACCTTGTTACCAATGCATAATAATATCTCAAAATTCCGAATATCAGTGCAAGCTACCCAATCCTGAAGTGCAACAAATGATGACAGCTGCACATAATGGAAAAAAAGAAAGATGCATCACATAGAAGCATTTGACATTTATAACAAAAGGTAAACATGTCAAGGGGGGAGAGACTAACATCACTCATATCAAAAACCATCACCAAGGCAGCCAACCGGTTGAACATTGGCAGTGTCCCAATAGAGAACCCATCATGAAGATGAGCCATGCATACAGAAACCTCAGCCGTGTAGTACTTTGTGTGGATGATCCAGCTGTTAATAAAAATAAACTGTCAATGCAACACCAAAAATAGATATTGGAAAGCCCCAAAGATGATTGCAAAAGTAATTCTACTAGTTAACGTAGATGGTAATAATCCTGAAGAATCGCACCCATGGACAACTACTTCAGATGATGAATCACAAGCATCATCGAAATCCACAGACATTAATCCTGCAGGCAACAACATAGCTCTTAAATTATTCATTAAATTTACAGTTTAGGTACTATATATATATATATATATAGTGAAAGCTGTAACATACAGATCCTCAAATTATGGCATAAAATAGTTTGTCTATTTATTTAATTTTAATATTTATCAAAAATATTTTAATTCGGGTTATTAGTGTTATTTTAGGGGAAAAATGTAGTTAAATTCTCAGTTTAGATTTTTCTAAAAGTTTGAATCCATTGATCGAGTCCTATTTAAAATTTAGTACCAACTTTTATCTTAGTCTCAAACTCCCATTCCTTGTACTAATAAACATCAAACTCCCACACAAAATCAAAGTCTGTCCCCTTTCTCGTTTCTCAGTGATTGTGACTGATCTTCCCTCTACGTTAGTCACAAATAGACTTCTACCCAAACTCGTCAACGTCCTTCTCGCATCTATATATCTCCCCTTCCTCTGAAATTTCAAAACACAGAACCAACTCTTTGATTTCGCTGTGCTCTTTCTTTTCCCACAGTGAGCGATTCCTTTCTTCCTCAGGTAAGTCCCTGCTGAGCAACCCTCGTCTCCAAATATTTATTTTTTTTCCAATGCCGAAAGTGATGTCTCATATATAAAGCCTGACAGGATTAGGCCTTTTTGAGTAACATTACTTTCTTGTCCTTCAAATTGTGAACTTTTGGTGCCATGTTAATTTGCTTGCTTTCGGCTCCATATAGTACATCTTACGTTTTAGAAGGAAATTACTGTAGGCCTTTAAATCATCACCATCCTTTATATATATTACCATTCCTCCCATCGTTTAGCTTAAGGCATTCTAAAGTCTTTTTAACATTATTACATTGATGCATAAACATGTCAGGGTGCTTTAAGCTTTTTTTCATTCGCCTTATATTATTTGAGGTTTGTTCTAAAGGGATGTTATAAATTCACATTGACAAGAAATATTATGGGATTTAAACTATTAAGTATAATTTTTACAACCAATTTACTGTAATAAATCATAAGAGTTAAATTTAGTAACGCATGGTACATTGTATAGGTAATCAGTTACAAAGTGAGATTGCGAAAGTAGTGCCAAAAGATAAGTAGCTTGATCGTAAATTAGGATTAGCATATGTTAGCTAGTTATATATATTATTATTAAAGTTAGTTCTTTCGAAACCAGTGTTTATGTACCATACATGTCATGATATTTGCAAGCACGCCATTCATCATGTTTAATTCTGCATATTATAGTTATGTATATATTATGCATCTCATGTTGCACAAGACATATAAGGTTTCATTAGATTAAGTGTAAGATAAGCTTATAACAGTTAATCAGATGGGCATTCAAATGCATGACACCAATGCAATTTTAGGATGGGCATGCAAGCCACGGACTCAAGAGTAGTCCACCATAGTACACCAGAGTACTGCATAGTTGGCTTCCTTTGTTACAACAGGGGAAGTTAGTGCACAACCATGCACACATGATTAAGTGTGTTGGCCAGCCAGATATGCCATATCAGTCAGATAAATCAAATTAGTCAATTAATTCAGATAAATCAATCATGCATAGCATAAGCATCAATATGATCAATCATGATTTTAACTCTTAGTATAAAATATTTTATGAAAAACCTTATGCTAAGTATGTTTACGTTATGATGGGTTTCTTACTGATTCATTGACTCATTTGAGTTATTTTTATATTTTTAAACCACCCAAGGTAAGCATGACAACGAGTACAAGTAGGTGCGCTAGGCTTAGTTGGAGTAGTTGATTAAATTCTAGACTTCTAAGAATAAACTATTTTTTTTATGACATGAATTATATTCAGTTTATTTTATTTAAAATTATATGGAGACATATTTATATTAAATAATTCTTTTTATGAAATAAATGTTTATTTTATTAAAAATTAGATCTCTTGCCGGGATATTTTTATGAAAACACGTGACATTCCTAGGCTACGGGAAGGGGGTGTTACAAAAACTAACAAAGAAATAATGGAAGAACAATTGAACCATGTAAAAGCAGTGAAATTAGAAGAAAGCAACTAAATTGGAGGATCTAACACACAACACCCATCCATTATATATAAAGTAAAATAATTTATAACAAGAAAGAAAGAAAAGAATCATACGGGAGAGGAGGGTCCGTTTGCCAACGTTGGAGGATCCGACCATGAAAATACCCGGTCTATCCTCTAGTCCATCGTTGTCGCCCATATTTCGCTTCCACAGATCTCAACTTCAGAGTTCAAAGCAGCCCTCTAAAAGTTTTACTTCCTTAGGAGATAGATGTGTCAGTCTCTGCGCAGAAGATAACTATTTGTTAATTGTAATCACACATATTTGCCTTCTTGGCATTGGTTCAACTAAAATTTTAGCAGAAGAGGCCATTTTAGCTATTTTGTCTAGTTCCATTTCAAAGGTATCCCACATTTGATTAGCTATTCCTTTCTCTGAACTAATTTTTTTATTTGATAAGTTCTTTTCTCTAAATTACTAAAATATATTTTTTATTGTTCTTTAATATTTCTTTATATTGACTTGTCCAACAGTCTTGTAGACATCAATTTAACTCAAATTTCGAGTTTGTCGACATAAAATTGTCTCAACCAGCTACAGCAAATCAAATTTATCATTCCATAAAAAAGCAAAGAGAATCATCATATCTACAAGAAATTGTCTTGAATTACAAGTCTAAATCCCCAAGACAAAACTATATGGGTCAAAAATCAATAAATTCTTCTATGTTATGACCCTGATTGGGAATTGATTGTTTTGTGGATTATGGATGCAGGGATGTAAATAGGAACTCAATGAAATGTAAGAAATGATTCAGATATGAAGAAGAACAATGTAGCGGAAGTGTTTGACAGAATGATTCACAGACTCATATTCACATGTAATTGATAAAGGAAAACTTCGAGGGTTTTCCAACCTCTTTACAGAAATTCAGACTATTCTCAGATTCCAGAATACCTTTTCCTTCACTGCTCCCTCTCCTACGGCATAACAAACCCCTCCACTAAAATACTAACACGTAAGCCTGGAACTAACTAACTAGTGACTGTTAGAAAATGCCAATTACAAGCAGAAAACGAAAAGCATCTTAAAAGAAACGGTGCGCTCCAAGTGGTCTTCACAAAACGGTGAGTTGCGTCTGGCCTCTTTCTAAACGGTGCGTGGCTTCCCTTATTCCTTCAAACGGTGAGTTTCGAGATCCATTTACTGTACTTCCTCTTCCATCAGTTCACAGAACACTCTTTCTTCGATAAGTCTTCTTCCTCACAACAGCAAGCCTCTCTCCCTTAACCTTCCATCCCTCACCTTCAGAAGGTCATAACAATCTCCCATTCCCTGGGAGGTCACAACAATCTACATCGCTAGATCAACAATAACACAAAAACCAATTAGGCTAGCTGATGGAGGGGGTTGATGAGATTCTCCTACAAGTCCAATATACCTCTTAGCCTAGGCAGTGTCACTAATTTCCGACCATACATCAAACAATTTATCTACCTTACAAAAAGAGCAGAAGAGGAAAATGAGTAAATCTGAAACTAATAACCACCAATCATCAGCAACAGGAGCCGTATATATGTTTTTTTTATTGGCACCGGGTGTCTAATAACATTGTCCCCACTAATCCCTGGGGAGCAACAGGAGCCATATATTACCTTAGCAAGAAATCACAATCCCCAGGTATCACGAGATCATCTTCTAAAAGAACACACAGGGAAATTGCAGATCCACCACTAGTTGGCAGATCACATAGGAATAAATAAACCCAAAAAAATAAAGATTGCAACCAAGAAAAATAAATCCATGATTCGTCATTTAGGGAGGAACAAAATACAAATCACAAATTTAAACCTAAAACCAGAAGGTGGGCAGTGCGATTTACCCGTGAGTCAACATCGGAAGAGAACCAGAGATGGAGGAGGAAAGATGGTTGACAATGGTGGGCGGAGTCGTTAGCTCGCTGGACTGCAGATGGTGAGTATCGTGAAAAATGAGACAGATGACATTTTTTTTTTTTTTTTTTTATCAGAAGGAAAATTATTCCTACCAGCCTCAGCAATATGTTGTGCAGCACTCGAGTCTTTTCACGTTCATCAAACCTTTTTTCACTTAAAAGCAAAATTCATTAAAAAAATTGTTTTTTAAAAGGTAGCTCATTTATTTTGTATTACAGATAAATAATATTAATTCGCTTGATTTAGATAGAGATGCTTCTATCTCATCACATTTAATTTTAATATTTAAATTTTATAAATATAAATATTTTTTAATTTTTAATTTTTAATTTTTTTATTTAATCATTACTTAAATATTATAATTTGTCTAAACTTCTAAACAAAACACAAAAAACAATTCAATCATTTTAAATTTATAAATAAAAAAATATTCTAACAATATTTTAATTTTATAATATTTTTATTTAATTTTTTTTCTCATTTCTCAAAACCTCATAAAACATTTTAACTCAAATTATTTTTAACTCATCTTATCTCAACTCAAATATCTCACTATTGTTCACAAATCATCTCAACTTACTATTTAAACCAGGTCTTTATTGTGTCTCCTCTCCTATACTTTCTTTAAAAAAAAAAAATTAAGTCTATTAGTTAAAAATAATTTTTTATGTATATTTTATATTTATTAATTTTTTTAAAGAGAATATTCAAGACTTGCATACTATAGAACTATACATATAATTTCTCATTATAAATTGATAACTCAACGTGTCTAAAATATAAAGAGTATTTGCTAAAATCACATGTTTAGCCCTCTATCTATTCCATTCAAAATCTATTTCATTATTCATCTATTCTCTATATAATAATAAAATATTATTAATTTGATATTTTATTTTTATTTAATTAATTTTTATCATATTTTATATTTCTATAGATCATATGTTAATTAATAATAATATTTTAGTTAGATTATTATTTAAACAATCATATTTTCATTTAATGTTGACAACTAAAATTTTTCCATTAAACACACCTAAAACAGTTTTAGAATGATCAATATCATCCAGGGCCTTTCCTTTGGATTCCGTGCACAAACGGGGAGCATACCCTTGTGATGATTCATGTCGAGCTACATCATGTTTGGAAATTATATCATATACATCATTTCGAACTTTCACGATATAATGCCCTGTTGCCAACTTTATATCAATTTTTGGGTTTTACTAGGGTACTCTTTAAATGAAGCAGCCAAATAATGGTAACAATCCCATTCCCGTTGGAAATATGAAAAACTTGTCCCCATCCATATTGTAAACTACAACACCATGCAAGAACGTAATCTTTCCAAATTACCCTTAATTCTTTCACTTTCATTTAATTTCCTCACACACACACACACACATTAACACACCTCCATTTCACTTTGCAAACAGAATCCAAATAATAAAAAATTAAAAAAACCATTCTTCTGTATAATACACAAAACATACCACAGTTTCAATCTCAGAAAAATTAAACAAATAGTTTAACAAAACCAACAGTTTCAGCTAGGCCTGCAACCCGTGAACCAAAGTCGGTTCTGTGCATGGTCCAATCCGACCCGGATACCCAAAACGCGCCAACCCGACCCGTCCGTACATGCCGGTTTGTACGGGCGGATCTTTTTTTTCTTTTTCTTTTTTTTTTTTTTCTTTTTTTTTTTTTTTTTTTTTTTTTTTTTCTGTTTTGATGAAATTCTGCACCCACTCTATCTATTTGGTTTTTTTTTTTTTTTTTTTTTTTCCATACAAATCAATATCATTTCATTACTAAGTAGTGAGCAAAACACTAGTACAAAACTATCAAGAGAAAAACTGCAAAATAAACATATTTTTCTATGCAATTGCTGTTAAAACCATTAAAACCTATACAAAATAAACATAATTTGTTGAGAAGGCAGTAACAAAATTCCCCTGCATCCCATTTTAATCCACCATTTTGCAAGTGAATCTACAAATCCAATATCAAATGTTTAGAAACTAACATTAGGGAAAATCAAATCAGAATTTTTAATTCATGCAAATCATATATTGGCACCTCGAAAAGTAGTCAAATTAAGTTTCAGCTGTTTAGATTAGCAAATAAATAAACTAATTTATTTATTGGATTCATTAATTTATTACTTGTTTAAAGAAAAAGCAGTAGCAAATTAAAGCATCTTCATTTCTTGTTTAAACAAAAAAAGAAAAAAAAAGAAAAAGAACTCATAAAATATTAGCCCATTAGCCACGCCCAGTCCTCTGTATTCAAAGGTAGCAAAAAAAAAAAAAAAAAAAAAAAAAAACAAAAGACAAGAATGGTTGAATATGATTGAGATACATGTTGGGTTTCTAGAGTTTGATTTGTTGTTGTAGCTGTTCTATTTAAGCACCCGAATTGACATGGTATCAGAATTACAGTCTTTTTTTTTGATAAGTCAGAATTACAGTCTTAAGAATGGACTATGACTGGAATTAGGATCTACTTAAAAGGATATTAAAGAACTAGCTATTTTTTTTCCTTTCCTTTTTATCTCCCTTTTCTCTCAGAAATTAACAGTTAAATAAAAAAAATCCAAAGGGTCTATTGATTAGAGGACAGCTGTTTCTTTTGAAAACTCAATAAATTTGGTTCTCATTATGACATTATCTCTCTTTACTCTATAAAGTAATATACATAAGTGAAAGTTGGGGAAGTGGAAATGTGGAATTTGGCTTCTCTAGAGATGGAAGATCTTGTTCGTTATTGGGTTGACACGAAGTACCAACTCCACCAACCCACAAACTAAACACACACTTCCTTCTGTCACTCTTTTACCTCAGATTTCCACAAGTTGAGAGAAAAAGTTTCATAGATCAGAAATATCAGATTTCCAAAGGAGGAAAGGACAGATTAGAAAGGTTAAGAGGATCTAAAAGAGTCATTTCTCTCATAGGAGTTTTTTTTTTTGAGCTGATAGAGGCAATGTAGATTACATTGGATCTTGAAGTGATGCAGAAAGTAGCAGTGGTTGCTAGGAGAATTTGGCTGAGAATGAGTTCATTTTCAATGCAAAATTTAAACATCCCAACAAAGTGGTGAGGTATTTGCAACAAATCCTAGAAAACCAAAACCACAGGCCCAAGGAGTACTACAACAGTTAGTTAGGAACCACCACCTTTGAACACCTATCAATTAAATTAGGATGCTGCTGTCTTGTCTCAGTGCAAGATTGGCATAGGAGTTATTGCTCGAGATTGTGAAGGGAAGGTTATAGCTACTCTGAGAGTGAATAAAAGTTTATTCCCAGATCCTTTAGTGGCTGAATCGTATGGGACACTTCGAGCAACAATTTTTGCCCTAGAGTTGGGTCTCAGAAATTTGATTCTAGAGGACGATTCTCTTCAGATCATTAACGCCATTAAAAATGCAGAGAATTCTTGGAGCAGTGCAGGTATGTATGTGAGTGAAGCCAGGGAAAAACTAAGGAATTTTGCTAAGTGGGATGTTAACCAATGTTAAAAGGGGTACAAATGTTGTTGCCCATCTTTTGGCAAAAATTCTTAACCAATCCAAAGCAAAGCAAATTAAATTAAAGCAAACTAAAAAAAAGATCTCAAAAAAATATATTCAGATCTTTAAAAAAAAAAAAATCGTTCGTATCAGTTAGAAAAAAAAAAATGCAGATCTAAACTAAGAAACTAAAGTACCTAAGCACTTATCCTTCCTAATCCACCATTAAAGAACTTCAAAACCAAAGCCAATTGCAGAACCCAACAAAGCACCATCGCCCACTTCAATAACTCCAACCAAAACCCAGCACAAAATCAAAACCCAATTCAACCAAATCCTCATCTTGAAGAGAAATACAAGCATCGTTCATCCTCTAAGAAAAACCCAGCACAAAATCACAAAAATAAATCACACGAAGCAAAACCAAGTAGAAAATCATATTTTCAGTTCAGTTTTGGGGGAAATATGTTAAATAGAAGGACTCACTCGCTTGGACGGCGACGACAAACGGTGAAGACGACGGCGACGACGAATGGTGAAGACGACGGCGACGACGAACTGCGATGCCCAATGGAGTGGTGCACTGGCTAGGGTTTGTGAAACAAAGGGAAGAAGAGGTCTGCCTTGGTTCAAAACGCACTAACGGTATCGGTTTCGACCGATATTAATTTGGTTCAACCCGTAATGACGTGGATCCGAATAACCCGACTTTTGTCGGGTGGGCTCAAAACGGTTCTTACGGACGGATCGGCCCACTGCTTTTGATGCACACTTTCAGCAATGAATTTCAAACAGCTAGCTTCAAAAAGCAACCCAACACAAGATAATCCATCTTCCAGCATGCCACTACAATACAACATAGACCATGGATTACAAACATACCAGCTTCACAAAACCAGCCCATAACCAAAATTAAAACACAATACACAACCAGATGTCACATAGTTGCCGCACCAGCACATGTGGCTGGGCAGCCATTAAATTGGAAAAAAGTGTAGCCCAAATCTATATTAATCTTTTTGATAAGTGCCAAATCTATATTAATGTTAATAAGAAACTCAAAAACAAAAGTTCGAACAACTACACACCTCCAAAAGGAATGGATGGAGATGTAGATGAGTAAGACCTCTTGCCTCGTTAATTTCCTTGCAAAGACTTTGGAAATAATCTTTCAAAGAAGAAAACCGATATTTTATTACACTGTAGCCGAAACTTGTTTTAGCTGGAAATAAATTTTCAACTTGCAACTAATTGCCTCCTCAAATACCAGCAATTAAGCATTGTATTTGTTGTGCTTCTCATCTGAATGTCAGTATTATTTCATTTGTGTTCTTGTTTGCCTGTTCAAACTATTTTCACGATTTAAAGAACTTGATAAACGTCAAAGACGAGATGCAGATTCTTACCGATCAACAGTATTAAGTATCTATATGCTATAAAAAATATAAAGAAGGTTAATTAGTTAAGAAAATTGCCTAACATGCTTGCACGAAATATAAACAACTGTAAGACTACTAGACTTTAAATGTATTGGATTTATATTGGGTCCAACTGAGTCAGTCTATGCTTTGTCAATGTGCTTTGGCTAACATGTAGCTGGGGATGATTTCCCAGAGATTGATCTGCGAACAATGAGAGCTGGGAAAGGAAAACTTTTATTCAAGAGACAGAGCTAAGTTCTTAAGGCGTTTGATACTTTTCCTTTCATGCATTTTCACAAAAAACGAAGCCAAAAAGTTTGAGATCAATCAATGCCTAAACACATGATTCGAGCATCACTCATCCAATTTATTTCTTAAATGCTATTCAGTATTATCCTTAAAGCTAGTTTTTGAGATAGAATTCTTACCACTTAATCTCTCCCATAGTCTGTCAATATATCCTGTTTTGGCAACAAAATTAAAAGGAAATTGCCTATGGACAAGGTCTTGGACATGTTTATAAGGTTGGAGCAAACATCTCTCTTTGAACTGGTTTTAAGAGATGAGTTAGACCCATAAATTTTTTCATGGTATCAGAGCCTACCATAGGACGAATGGGGCCTACACTACTTACCCCGTGATAAGGACCAGAAAAAATACTGGCTTGCACGTGAGGGAGGTTGTTGAGGAATAAATCTTACATTGCCTATGGACAAGGTCTTGGACATGTTTATAAGGTTGGAACAAACCTCTCTCTTTGAACTGGTTTTAAGAGATGAGTTAGGACCATGTAGAACTGATGTTTCTACATGGTATCAGAGCAGGCTAACCTATGACTGATGATGGGTTTCCACGACCTACTCACGATGATGGTACCAGAAATACCGGCCCACACGTGAGGGGGCATATTGAGAAGTCTCACATGGCTTAGGAACTAACTCATCCTGTGCTTTATAAGAAATTTATCTACTCCTCCTATTAGGCCTTTTAAGGGGATAAATGTGTGTTTCTATACAGTATATGTAAAGAAACGGCCTGATCTAATGTAGGGCCTTTTTATTTACTTATATAGAAAATGCAATGTGACATTTTACAGCTAAGATGACAACGAGACAGAGTTATACATGGAAAGAAAACTATACATGGAAGTTGTAACATACGAACTCAGAATGGGACATGAGATTAGTTTGATTCATATTTTTTTTATTTATTATTATTTTATTTATTTCAATTTTTATCTACTTTTATTTTATCAGATTCTTATTATTTTTCAAAAGAGAAAAGTTTCAAACTGGAACTGGTGTAAATTTTTAATTTTCACTGGCCAATAAGATGTGGACACGTAAGAGACTCACATAATTTACCATAGGTGCGCACTGAGAGCATTTCTCCTTGTTCTTTCTCTTTCTCCAAGGATTCCCTTTCAATCTTGGTCTTTCTCTCTCTCACCATCACGAATCCAATCCATCCCTTATTAACATTTTGTCTCTCTGTGTTTGTTTAATTAGAAGGAAATGGGATGTGTGGAATCGGCAATGAAGACTAATTTTATGTTGGAAATAACTACAAAATAAAATCCCACGAGTAGTTTTCAAGGATTTGTCACCTAAGAATGGACAAAATGGCATGGGTTGCAATAGTTTTTCCATGGACAAACTCCTGGACTTGTCTAATGAAGATGGAGAGAAAGAGCCAAGAAGAAGAGAAATAAGATAAGGGCTTTGTCTCTATTTCCCGTTGGCAGATTCACCAAAATTCCAATACCAGCATCACTTTCTCTTCCAAAGACAAGTATGGCTCCAAACTCAATGTTCCAATTTTCCTTTTCTTGAATTCTGCCCTCCTTACCCATATGAAAGTTTAACAAAAAAGTTTAAGAATGAAGGGCTAGAATCGAAGTCGGTAAAGCCTTGTTTTATTTTTCCTTCTCATATTATGATTATTATCCATTCCTATTTTGAGAGAGAGAGATGGATAGAGAGACCCGGGGGGGGGGGGGGTGCAAAAGGGGTGAGGAGAGGGGAGAAAGGTATTAGGAGAGAGAAGGTCCTACCAAAAGTCTCCACTGATCCCTTGAAACTAATTCTATTTCACTTTTAGAGAAACTCTTACGTGCCATCTCTTGATTGGATGGTGTAAAAAGTGTAAACACACCAAATCTTGTTGCCAGCCGCTACCTTTTTCAAAATTGGATAACAGATCAGATTAAATAGGATTAAATAGAGATTCTAGCTCATAGGGCAGCTCCCCTTATCATCATCCCCCTGTAGTTATCCCTTAGGTTTCAATTTGAAAAGATTCCTAAATTAGAACCAGCATTCAAATCCAAACTTTATCCAATCTCTAGATCATTCACGTAAAATCCCAGAGAGGAAAAACAAGACCCTCATCTATGAAATCCCACAAGACCCTCAAATTTAATCAAACAAAAATCTAGTTTACATAGAGAGGAAAAACTCACACACATAGGCTTGGTATTTTGCCAGCCAGTGCAACCACAACCGACCACCCCAAGATGTCAGAGCACCACTCACGGTACCAGAAATCGCCGACCAGCCCAACCCTGAACCCACTTCTTTCTGGCAAGTCCTCGACGGGATTTCTCCCTTCCCATGATTTTTCAGTTCTCTCTCTCTCTCTCTCTCTCTCTCTCTCTCTCTGTATGATGTATTGCATGACCCCTCAAGCTTCTCACTTCATGAATCTAAGATGAGATGAGATGATTTTAGATGAAAGATAAAAGTTGAATAAAATACTATTATTATTATTTTAGGATTTGAAAAAGTTGAATTAAGATTTGAAAAAATTTAATTATTTATTATATTTTGTGTGAAAATTTGAAAAAATTGTGATAATGAGATAAGATGAGATCGCTTCCCTATCCAAACGATTATAATCCTTAGGGAGGCTAATTTTCCACAAATGACAGTTGCCCTTTTGTTGTTAAAATGGGCCTTGGGCTCTAAGGCCCATTCGGATTATTTTTATGAAAACTGAACTCTCAGATGGGCCTTGTCAAGTATTGGGCCCGACCATTATTTCTCTTCAATGCCTTAGTTTAGATAGGCCGATGCCTTATGTATTACATAGTTAATGCTTAGGAGGTAATTAAGTTATTATGTTTTAACTATTTCAAACTTATCTTTAGCAGTATTTTAATTCTTATATTTTCACATAATTAAAACCAACTATGCTACTAAATTATTTATTCATAATTGTGTATATATACACACATATATCACAAGTATTTATTAAGTTTGCAAGAAATCAGGGTAATTACTATGTTAAATTCTATTTTTGTATTTAATTACATAAAGAATTTCGACACTTTTTTCTAGAAAAGTAGTGATGCCGGGTAACTCGTATAGGTAATGCACTATAAGTTGGAATCAGGAAGCAGCACTAAGAGATAAATAGTATGATCAGATAAATGCATGCATGCTATAAATATTAGTGTTATGTATGAAAATATGATTTGCTTATGATGGTTATCTATGCTACACTACGAGCCAAATCAAGGTTAGATTCCTTTCACAATCTTTGATGAATTATGACATTATGCTTGTATGAATGAATTTATTGTTTGATGGATTGAATGTTATTAAAATCACATGAAAGCCACGAAGTGTTCATGTAGTAATTTAAGTCAAGTATGCCATGTAATAAAATAGTCAGATCATCTATGTTATGTTCATTTAGTACTTAGATCATGAAGTGTTCATGTAGTGCTTAAATCATGTATGTCGTGAAGTGTCATAAAATGTTTAAATCATGTTATGTCATGTCATGCTATGCTATGCCATGTACAAGAATATGTCATTTTATACCATGCCATATACAAAAATATGCCATGCTAGAAGGTTCATGAAGTCAATAAAATTCTCATGCATTAAGAAAGACAAGAAATCTTAAAGGTAACACAGACCCAAGTGTATTCACCACAAGTTATGCTAAGTACTGTCACGGACTCAAGCGTGGTTACCATAAGTTAGGTGAAATATGAACTTAAGCGTGTTTCACTCCACATACAAGTTATGCAAGTTAAGTGAAACACGGACTCAAGTGTATTTCATTACATGTCATGCAAGTTATGTAAAACAAAGACTCAATCGAGTTTTACTCCATGTTATGCAAGTTAAGTGAAACACAGACTCAAGTGTATTTCACTTCATGATAAGTTATAAGGTGCCACAAACTCAAGTTTGGTTTACCATATGTTAAGTGAAACATAGACTCAAGCATGTTTCACTCCATGTTATGATAAGTTATGAGGTGCCACAAACTCAAGCGTGGTTCATCATATAATAAGTGAAATATAGGATAAACAAGTTATTCATGCATTTATGTTATATGTTGCCATGATTATGTATGTTTTCATTCATGTTGATGATAAATAGACATGCTAAGCAAGCCTATAAATGATATATGTAAGCTTGAAGAGTCTTTCAAAAATTAAGTCTATGCTAAGTTATGTTATGTTTACGGTATGATGTGCTATCTACTGAGTCTTCGACTCATTTTTCTTTGGTTATCTGTTTTCTCCTATGTCAAATGTCACAAATGAAGTTTATGATGATGCGAAGCTAGATGGCTAGGAGTAGATCTAGCACAAAGACTTAGAATTGAATAAGTCTTTTCACAAGGACTAGTTTCTTTTATGTCATTTCATTAAAAAGTCTTATTTAAGACTAGTTTGTGTTTTTAGTTTCAAGTTCCAAAGACAATTTATGTTTATTTTAGTTTAATGTTTTTTAATAAATGAAGTAGTTCAGAATGTTGATTCGCTTTACCTAGTATTATGTTATGTTAGTAACATCTCTACCCTACGGGAATGGGGTGTTATAGAAGTAAACTATACATAGAAGTAAAAATAGCTAGTGCTAACGGTTATTATAGAATATGCAGGAATCTCCTAGAGGAGGAAATCTCGGCACTAATAGTGATGATAATCTTTACATTCTCTATCAAGCTCAAGTTGAAACAGATCCGACATAGAGCATGTTACAATTTGGTTCAAACTTTGGACTACACAACACTTTTGTGAAGATGTCAACGACTTGTTCTTGACTAGAGATGTGAGCTAAAGAAATTTTACCACTTGCAAGTTGCTCTGGGACAAAATGAACATCTATCTCAATATGTTTTGTACAGTAGTGAAAAACATGGTTTTTAGCTATATCGATAGCACTAAGATTATCACAATACAAGGTGAGTGCATGTACGGTATATCCAAGATTAGAAAGGAGGTGCATGAGCCCCATCAATTTAGCTGTTGTGGTGGCTAGAGCTCGTACTTGACTTCTACAGTTGAGTGAGAAACAGTTGTTTGTTTCTTTGCTCCCCAAGAAAGAAAAATTGTTGCCCATGTAAACATCAAAGCCAGTTGTAGAGTGGCAGTCATCTTTGGACCTAGCCCAATAAGCATCATAAAATTCTTGTAAGGTAGAAATTGGTGATTTGGTAAAGTGAAGACCAAAATGAAGTGTTCCTTTTAAGTAACAGAAAATTCGTTTAACTGCAAGCACATGAAGATTACTAGGATGTTGCATGAATTTACAGACAAAGTGGACAACATAAGCAATTTCTGGTTGTGTTAAGGTGAGATATTGGAGTGTCCCAATCATTTGTTTGTAAAAGGTGTGATCAAATAAGGGAATACCATCTGTAGCAGAGAGTTGACCACTAGATACCAAAGATTTGGAGACAACCTTTTCACCATCAAAGCCAAAATGCTGGAGGATAGACATAAGGTACCAAGTCTGAGTAAGAGTCATGTCAGATTCACCACCTTCAAATTTTAAATTTTTTATTATAAATTAAATTATGTCATGTAAGTAATTTACTGGATCATATATTATCGATACTAATTTTAAATAGAATTCTCCATTCTAGAATATAGGCCCAAAAAATAGTGCAATTCACCAAGGTCTTTCATATGGAAGACAGTTGAGAGATGCTTGATAAACTGACAAATTTCAAGAGTGGAGCTACTAGTAAGAATGATATCATTGACAGAAAATGAGAAGCATTACAATGGTAGACCCAATGCGACGATAGAACAAGGATGTATCATAGGGACAATGTTGAAAACCCATTTGTTGGATGTCGGTGCTAAACTTAATGTACCAAGCCTGAGGTGTTTGTTTAAGACCATATAAAGCTTTGTGTAACTAACATAGCTCGAGTTGGATCCTTAAATCTTGGTGGTTGTGAGAGATATACATGCACTCGGAGATCCCCATGAAAGAAGGCATTGCAAACATCCAATTGTTTAAGGGACCAACCATGGGAGAGAGCCAGAGTGAAGACTAAAAAAATAGTAGGAGGTTTAACTATTGGACTAAACGTTTTGTCATAGTCAAAACCAGGAATTTGCGTGAAGCCACGGGCAACAATTTGAGCCTTGTACCTCTCAATGGAGCCATCAGCTCTATTTTTAACCTGTCTCTGATACCATATAAAGAAACAACCTGATCTAATGCAGGGCCTTTGTATTTACTTATATAGAAAATACAATGTGACATTTCATAGCTAAGATGACAATGAGACAGAGCTATACATGGAGAGAAAACAATACATGGAAGTAAAAACAACCAGTGCTAATGGTTATTTTAGAATATGCAGGAATCTCATAGAGGAAGAAATCTCAGCAATAACAGTTATGATAATCTTTACAGTACATCCTTTTATTTATATAAATAGGGTAGTGGGGATGCACCAAGAAGTTTCTTCTTAAATCCTTTGGGATATATTGATGTTGTTGATCAAAATGATGCATAAGAAGAGAGAAATGTGCAAAAGTAAGATACTGAATTAGTAACTAAGAAGCCAAGGTGAAAAACAAAAAGAATTAGGAAGTGAGAGGCTTTGTGCATTTTTCGCTCACTTTCTTAGAATCTTACCAGGTCTTGAACTAAGGGTGTAGTTAACGGGGTAATTTGTAATGTGGCAATCGCCATATTTTGTGAAAAATCTCTCAAAGAAGAAATCTAAGTCAAGCACAACCCACGAAGGAAAAACAAGAAAGCCAAATGCCCACAATCCAATTGACTATAAAACAAATCAATTACCAAAGAGAGAGAGAGAGATTTGATGCAGAAGGGAATGAAAGAGCTTCTATCGAAGAATGAGGCGCACTAAATACCCTCCCTTGCATATATATATATATATTGTACACCCATCACTACCTAGGCTTTCTATTTCTCAAATTTCTGTGACCAAAAAAAATAGCTACCATTGAGCCATTCCATTCAACAATTCCTTATGACGAGAATGAACAAGTAAGGAAACAGAGAGAGAGAGAGAGAGAGAGAGAGAGAGAGAGAGAGAGAGAGAGAGAGAGAGAGAGAGAGAGAGAGAGAGAGAGAGAGAGAGAGAGAGAGAGAGAGAGAGAGAGAGAGGAAATCACACAAACTTGGGATGACGGGAAGTCAGGAACCAATAAGGAAACATAGGATCTTCTGGACAAAGGAATGGAGAGAAAATCAGAGAGAAGAGGGAGAGAACGGGAATACCACCGTGACAAAGAGAAGAGAGAGAAAAAAGCAAGACTCTGGCAAGCCAGAGAAATATGAGGGAAAGGGAAGATTGGGTTGTTGGACGGATTTGTTTTGGATAAAAATATTCATTTGACTATCTATTTAAAACTATATATTTATGTAATGCTCGCCGCATATCATATAATTAGATAAAAATTTCAGATTTTATATTCATAATTTTATGCACCAGAAAAAAGTATAAAAATTGTTCATGTCTGCACTAGTCATGAAAGAATGTCCAATTTGCAAAGTTCAGAATAAAAAGCAGTGCAGAAAAATAATTGAGGTTGCTTTCATAACAAAATATGCAAGTTTATCGTAAAATTAACTATGGTCGATTTTTCCATGATCAATTTTTGACAAAGTCTAGTATTGAAACACTGCTTACCTGAATCTTGCAAAGAGTTTTACATAAGCCTTGAACTCGAACACTAGCAATATCAGAACCTCACCAATAAATAAATAAATAAATAAATAACACATTAATAATTCACACAAGTTCAGAAACCTAACTAACAGAAATTCTAGAATCCTAACGATAGAATAATACAAGCCTATAATCAATTGAGTTCATAAATAGCCCATAATTAACAAATAATTCACCATGGTGCCAAGTGGTGAAAGCATTGGTATTGGGGTATCACTTCCCTCAAGTTCTAAGGTTCAACACCTTATGATACAAACAATTCTTTGGGGCCACATTCCTTGGTGCAAAGCCAGTGATTTAACTAGTTCTATATAGGAAAACTTCCAAGGGTGCGGTGCACGAGATTGGGGTTTATTTTGCAGGGGTGGGTCTGAAAGGCCTTGCCTTGGAGAGGTTCCCCCACATATAAAAAAAAAAAAAAAAAAAAAAAAAAAAAAAAAAAAAAAAGGCCAAATGCCCAACCCTACCATTCTCGACATCAATTAGAGTGCCACAAATCAATTCCAACAATTTACATAATAATTTCAATCACAACCACAAAGCCCCAAACCAAAATTTCAAAATTTTAACTATATGGACACACTTATCCTCATAGTAGAGAGATCAAATTTATACCACTATTTGAAAGGTTGAATGTGGTGATTCATGTTGTCACAGTAGGGTGAGGTTGGGTTATTTGTTGGTGGTGTTGCTGTAGGGAGTCTAGCAGCACTCATGGGGAAGTGACGAAGGGATGTGGGTGGTTACTGGGTCTGTTGGAGATGGAGATAATAGAGGAAGAGAGAGAGAGAGAGAGAGAGAGAGAGAGAGAGAGAGAGAGAGAGAGAGAGAGAGAGAGAGAGAGAGAGAGAGAGAGAGAGAATCTAACCCTAGGGCTTGATGGGCAGGGCTTTTTGGCCTAGCTTTGGGCTATAATAATAATAATAATATGGGTTTGATTGTGGGTTATTACAATTTAAATATTAAAATAGAAAGATAAAAATAACAAATTACATTTTGATCAAGTAGATGTGTGTGGTCTAAGATTTTCATATGGAATTTCTTAAATTTTAAAATTTAAATATTACAAATTAAATCATGTTATATAAATGGTGTGTAGTGTAGAGATATTCAAATAGTGCTACTCGAATATAAACCAAGTTCATAAAAAAATAAATAAATAAAAATATAACAAGTGTTGAGAAAAAATGACAAAAAATAATTTTTATTCACGATTTATATGGTTATAACTTATCATTAAATTTACCAGGTGTTAAGATATCATTATCATTAGATATAAAATCTCTATTTTTATTTTAAAAAAAGACATTAGAATAGCGCTACCATAATTGCTACGGACATAAAGGGATAACACAAAGGTAAATTCATAAACTGATGTGTCTTCATGTTATCCGTTAGATTTACTTTACAATAAAAGTAACTTTACAATCTGACGTAACACATTAAATCATGCCAATTTGTAGATTTATTTTTGTGTAATCACTTTGTAGCTAAAGTATTTTTCTTGATAGAATATTTATAAAGATTTCTTCAGCATAGTTCCCTTCCCCAAGTTGCCGCACTTAGAGGCCTTGTATTTGATTGCAGTGTTAATTGCTTCATTTTAAGTGCCAATGATGTCATCTAATACATCCTTAACTTTTGTATGTGCGTTTCCTAAATACTCTTGCTACAAAATCCATGAAACCAGTAGGCTTCCCTCTCCTGTTAGCTGACTGATTCTAATTGTTATGAGTGGAAAAAGAAATGTAAGCTAGTCAATAATCTCTATTAGCTTTATGCAGTTGGGTTTCCAAAAGTACCAGTTTTCAATCCTTATAGTTCAATTTGTATGACAACATCATGGCAATGGAGGATTAGATATCATAATGAAAAGAAGGTATGCATCAGAAAAGGGCAATTGTCATTATATCTAGCTCATTTAGTTCTTGTAGAGGACAATTGTTTTTTTGCCTAAAATTTTATCAGACTGATACCAATTGAATGTTCATTGGTCTATTAGGTAGAGATGTCCAATCTAGTTCCAAATACCTCAAAACATATAAATAATAAAAATAAAACATTTAAAAAAAGGGGACAATAAAAAAGAAGGATAATGGACAGAGAAATGTAGTTTAGTTGCAAAGTTCATCATATTCTTTTTCCTAAGAAAAATACTTTAGTCACAAAGGGATTACATAAAAGTAAACTTACAAATTGATGAAGATTGATGTGGTATGTCAGATTGTAAAGTTACTTTTATTATAAAGAAGATATAATGGATTTCATGAGGCCACATCAGTTTTTGAGTTTATTCTGTATAATCTCTTTGTATTTATAGTAGTTCTCTTCTCCTGATAAGAACCCTATTTCAGATTTGTGTTTTACAATACATATACCCCCTATGGGGTTTATGAATCATCTAGCTCGAATTACAGTTGAATTAAAATCAACCAATAGTTAGAATTATAACTCTTTGACGATCAAGTCAATTATCCTTATTATTAGCAACTTGCATTACACCCACAGCAAAGAACTCTCATATGACTTCTAGAGGCATGCCTTTCGTTTTAGGAACCTTCAAGAAAATAAATATCCATGAAATGATGCATCCAATAACGTAGATACCAAAGAGACCAGCAAGGCCTATGGAGGTGAGCAACAATGGAGTTGAGTACGTGACAACGATATTTCCAATCCAATATGCGAGAGAACAGATAGTTATGCAGAGGCCATGAACACGAGTCGAGAAGATCTCTGAGCAAAGGATGTTAGGAATTACCCCAAAAGCCATGACAAAGATGGAGGTGTAGACCACTATGCCAGTGGCAGACACTGTTGCGTTAAAAACAGACCCCTTATTGACAATGCTGCTAAACACTAGTGCAATGAGCGACAATATTAGGATAGGTATTGTGTAAAGTAGCAGCGACCTATAAGAAAATAATTTAGAGTGCTATCTTCAGGAATGTTTGCATGTTATGATCTACAATTTCATATTTCTAAAAAAAAAAAAGGGAAAAAAAATATCTATGAACTCAAGGGTTCTCACAAAAGGGAACCTTACCTTCTACCAGTGATATCCATTAGGTTCATTGCAAGAGCTATGCAAGGAAGCATAAAAACCGTTGTAAGAGCACTTATGAGGAGAGATGAAGAGGTTGAACTAATGCCCATATTTGACAAAAGAACTGAAACACCTGCTTTCTCTAGAATCTGAGGACTATAGTATAGAACCCCATTTATGCCAGGAATCTACAAAGACATCACAAAAAAATGTTGTACATAATCCAATGTAGAAAAGAAAGAAGCATGAAGGGAAAAACAAAAAAACAAAGTTGCAGATTATGGAAACACAACGAACATAAGAATATGCACACTTTAATTAAGAAAAAAAAAGTGCTTTTAATCTACAACTCTGTGGGAAAAATCAAGCACTAGTACAACCGTCATCATGTACTAAAATTGTTAAGCGTAGAGCTGAGTCAAAGTAGATCACATAATTATCTTACCCGTCCACGACCTTATGCATATGATTTGCGAGAAGATTTGGTATTGTGCTAAACAACTAGGGTTCAAAAAACATTGTTATGAAAAGAACTTTGAAGGAAAAGTAGGATGTGCTTATGTACTAAGACAACAACATAATTGTGAATGGGAAGTGGAAATTGGCAAGGATTCACGTAAAAGGGAAGAGATACTGTGAGGGGAATTTCCTTCCAAGCCCTTGGGTCGAGCCCATGTAGGGACAACAAGGGGCTTGACCTGGCCCAAGTCCCAGTTAAAGAACCCAACCCATAACACACCAACCTTGGAGGTAAGCCTAGCACGAGAAGACTAGTTGACAAGGACAAATGGGACTCGCCGTCCTTGACATCCCTTACAACACTTAGTACTCGAAGACTTGCCCCAACTAAGGGTCCGAAACTTGGACAGCCCTTGATTCCCTAACAAAGGGTATGGGGGAGCACAATGCTGATTATCTACCGGTAGGACTCCACTAGGGGAGCTATGCCGCATTAATGGCACCACCCTAGACTCCACGCTGCATTAAAAGATCTTGACTGAGCTACAATGGGAGGTGAGATGAACATCTTGACATAGAGCACGGGGTGTCCTCCCCAAAACCTCATATAAAAGTGGCCCTTTATGTACAAATGTTTCTTTCTGAACTTATGTACAAATGCTACTCCTTATGGTTCAGAGAGTATCAACTTAGAGGGATGATACTCATCATCCCACACGACATACTTTATATATTTTAGAAAAATTATTATTATTATTATTTTTATTCTTGCTAAATTAATTGAGTTGCACTATTAACCATTCATACATCATATACTTATTATGGAAAAAAGGAAAAATAAAATAAAATAGGTGTAGTGTGTGGGATTATGAGTAGAATTTTTCACCAACTTATGTCGAGTTGCATCAACTCAAACAGAAGCCTGGCCAATCCATCAACGACTTCTTTAATTGTCTTTGTTACATTTGAAATCAAATTGATGTCTCTGACCCACTCTAGAAGGATCCAACTGATGCTGACATGTATGCCATTCTTCGTGATTAGCGTCGTCTCTATCAGTTTTTCATTACCCCACAGGATGACTTCGAGTTGATCTATAGTCAACTACTTAATCGCACTCTGACTCCTTCCCTTTGGATTGCTATTAATGAGTTGATCTATGAGGAATCTCGTCTGCAGACATTACAAACTCAGAATTAGCTCAATGTCTTGGCTACCACTCCATCAGTTTCCTCCACTAGCCAACCTCAGTAGTCTGGTGCTGGAAAACATGATTTAGGAATCACCGCTCCAATAGGTTGTTTTTTCATTATTGTAAATGTTCTAGCTATGTCATCATAACCTGTTACCGTCGTAACAAGAAAGGAACTCCTATTGCTTCTGTTGCTAATTCAGACACTCCTTAGGTCTTTGAAACTATTAGAAATGTGTCTCAGTCTTCTAGATCCACTATCACTCTCTCCAAAATTAACTTGGAGAACCTTCTCAATCAAGTCCTGATTCGGTTTGGTAATGCATCATTCTCCTTTTTTCTTTCTGTTTTGCCTGGTAAGTATCTCGCTTAGCTTATGGATTCTGCCTACCACAATGATATGACAACCTCCTCGTCCTTGTTCTCTAAAATGCATTTTGCATATCCACCATTTGCTATACACATTGTTAATGGATCCAATATGGTTGGTCCTAGTCAAAGCTCTATCTCTACATCCAACATTTGTATTTCTGAAGTGCTTCATGTTCCTAAAGTATCGTATAACTTGGTGTCTCTAGGACAATTGGCTCAACTTAGCTACCATGTTATTTTTTACTACTATGTTGTACTGTGCAGATCCACAGATAGGACAGGCACTTGTAACAGGTCCCAGAGTGGAGTGTATGTTTCTAATGAGCACTTTTCATCTTACCTCAGTTCCTCCCAGTCCACTAGCTAATGTTTCTGTGTTCACATATATTTCTCCTTCCTTTGCCCTCTAGCACTCTCGACCTGGTCATGCATCCTCTTCCCAAATACAGCAGTTAGTTTCTCAAGGTTTTTTAGGCTTTGTGTCCTAAGATACCTTTGATTTTATTTCTTGTCCATTATGAAACAAACCTATTTTGCCTATTTATAGTAGTGAGTCATTGTCTTCTAGTATTTTGATTTGATACACTCTAATGTTTAGGCCCTGCCCCCATAACTAGTATAAGTGGATCTCATCACTTTATTATTTTTATTGATGATTTCACTTGTTACAATTGGATTTATCTTATGCACTCCCATTCTAAACTATTGCATATTTATTAAAACTTTATAAAAATCATTGAAACTCAATTTTCTACCCGTATCAAAAAATTTTGATCTGATATGTATTTGAATACAAACAATCTACTTTTCAAAGTATCTTGCAAACATATGACACTATCCATCAAACCTCCTGTCTAGGCACCTCTCAGTAGAATGGACGAGCTGAACGAAAACCTTGTCATACCCTTGACATAGTTCAAACTCTTCTCCTCTCTGCTAAAGCCCTTGGCCCACTCCAGGGTGAAACTGCCCTTACTACAGTTCATACCATTACCCACCTTCCAAGTCCCATCATCTCAAATCAATCTCCATATGAGTGTCTATTTGGATTTCCTCTAACTATCAAAACCTTTGATCCTTTGGTACTACTTGTTTTGTCCTTCTTCAGTCTCATGAACATATAAAGTTAGAGCCACATTCTTGCCTTTGTTGCTTTCTTGGCTATGGCAATACTCAGAAGGGCTATTGGTGTTAGATCCTATTACTCATTGCCTTCACATTTCCTGTCATGTTGTGTTCTAGGAACTTCGGATGTTTATTGAGGTATCCACTTTTAATCCCTCTATTTCTCAATCCTTTGCCTTAGAACTTTTTGCAAATGAGCCATTCAATCATTCTTTGCCTGTGTCCATATCCAATGTTCCATGCATTCCACTTTCAAGCCAGAATCTCTGTCCCTTGAGCTGCCTCCCTCTCTTGTTGCAATCCCTATTCCTGCCCTACCTGCGGATCACATAATCAAGCTTTCCCTTCATCATTCTCCTAGGGTAAGATCTGGTCCTACTCATCTGCATAATTTCCATTATTACACTCCCCTTGCTACTTTGCATGTGCCTCACTCCTATCGCGAGCCCTCCACTAATCCTTTATGGCAAGATGCAATGACTGAGGAACTTGATGCATTATCTAAGAAAGATACATGGGATCTAGTTGATTTGCCCTCTGTAAAGTCTATGATTCGTTGTAATTGGATCTATAAGATTAAGACTTGCTCAGATGGTTCTATTGAGAGGTATAAAGCTTGATTTATAGCCAAAGGTTTCACACCAGAATATGTGATTGACTATGAGGAGACTTTTGCCCCAGTAGCCCATCTTTCCTTTGTTTGCACTCTTATGGCTGTTGTGATCTCTCGTCAGTGAAAGCTCTTTAAGATGGATGTCAAAAATGTCTTCCTAAATGGAAATTTATGTGAAGATGTTTATATGCAACATTCGCCTAGTCTCTTTCATCCACTAGCCAAGGTTTGCTGCCTCTGTCATGCTTTCTATGGCCTTAAGCAAGCCCCTCGAGCCTGGTTTGCAAAATTCACCTCTATGGTTTCTCACTTGGGCTACTCCCTTAGTTCCTATGACCTGGCCCTCTTCATTCATCATTCCAACAAAAGTCGCATTTTACTACTACTATATATTGATGACATGATTATTATTGGTGATGATCTTAATGGCATTCAGGAACTTAAGGACTTCCTCATTCAACAATTTCAGATGAAAGATCTTGTCACCTTAGTTATTTTCTCGGCTAGGGGGTCATTTCCTCAGTAGATGGATTCTATCTCACCTAAGCCAAGTATGTCTCTGATCTTCTGTCTCGAACTAGCCTTATTGACAGTAAGATTGCTAATACACCCATTGAGCTTCATGCACATTTGACCCTCTCATGTGGGGAATTATTGCCTAACTTCACATTTTATTGATAATTGGTTGGTTGGTAGCCTTGTTTTGATAGCCTTGTTTACCTTATAGTCACTCATCCATACATTTCTTATGTTGTGTATCAAGTGACTCAATTCATGTTTGCCCCTTGAATAACCCATTATACCGTTGTCCTACACAGGGCACTCTCTTCCATGGTTTGCACTTCTCTGCTCAATCTTTACTAATTCTTCGAGTATACTCTAATGCTGACTGGGCAAGTGCTACCACTGATCGTCGTTCCACCAAATGTTATAGCTTCCTTCTCAATTCCTCATTGATCTCTTGGAGTAGCAAGAAGCAAACTGTTGTGTCTCGATCCAATACTGAGGCTGACTATCGTGTCTTGGCAAACACCACCGCTGAACTCCTTTGGCTTCAATCGTTACTACAAGATTTAGGTGTACCTCTCACCTCTGCCACTCTTCTTTATTGTGACAATCGTAGTGCCATCCAAATTACTCATAATGATATTTTCCATGAGCGGACCAAGTATATCGAGATTGATTGTCATCTTGTTAGTCATCATTTACTTTCTCTTCAGTTGCTCTCGGTCTCCTCTCAAGATCAGCTTGCCCACATTTTTACAAACTCTCATTCTACAACTCGATTTCATTATTTGGTTAACAACCTCAGGGTGGTTTCTCAACCGTCTTGAATTTGAGGGGAGATGTTAGTGTATATGTTAGTGTTAGTATATATGTGTTATGTGAGTCTCACATTCCTTGAGTGAGGCTCTTGTATAGTCTTTGGCCTCCTATATAAGCTACCTTATATAGCACAATTAATATATATAATTGATTAATACAATTCTAATAGTTTTAACTCTTTATAGTTGATTAATACAATTCTAATAGTTTTAACTCTTTATAGTAATTGCTTCCTCACGTTTCCAAGAACCTTACAACAAGAAACCCCAATTTTGTTACAAATATCCCCCACGAAAAAAAGCACGAACGAGGAAAACTCTCAAATAGAAGAGTATTAAACAATCTACAAGGGATTGAAAATGAGAGATGGAGAAAGCAAGCGTGAGAGAAAGTATAGTGATAGGCAAGATTAAACTCTCAAATAGAAGGCCATCTCGGTTCTCGCTTGCCATCGTTTTTGACTCACGCTTGCCATCTCGCTCACGCTCCCAAGCAAGCTTGATGAGAACAATGAGACGAGGCTGAAAAGAAAAGCAAATGAGATTTGACTAGCAATGAAATACAATTCCCCAACGGGAAATTATTGGGTGCATCGGTTTATTTCAAGAAAGACATGGAAAGTCGTTGCAGAGGATTCTTATTCGGGGGCACAAAACAATAGCTTGATGCCAAGACCGGACTGATGTTATTCTCATGCTCGAAACTCCTTAGAGAATGTTCATAAAAACATTTGGGAACAACTTCGAAACTTTAAGGGATATTTGGAAAATGAGATTAGATGAGAAATTCGTGAATACTAATAAAATAGTTTGTAAATAGTGGTGAAATGGTTTGAATTATGATGTTATATAAGGTTTTAAAAAATGAGAAAGAAAAAATTGAATAAAAATATTATAAAACTAAAATAATGTTAAAATATAGTTTTTAATATTATTTTTATTTTGTAATTTGAAAAAGTTAAATTATTTTTTATGTCTTGTTTGAAAGTTTGGAAAAATTGTAATGATTAGATAAAAAAGTTAAAAATTTAAAATTTAAAAATATTTATATTTAAGAGATATTTGTAAAAAAAAATAATAATATAAAAAAAAAAAATGAGATGAGACAAACAAAACCAAACCATCTCTTCCAAACAACCCCTAAATCTTATGCTGTTGTTGTTGGGAAGAGATGACATCAGAAAACATAATAGTAATATAGACAATGCTAGGATGACTCTCATGTGTGCGCACCCCAAATGTGCCCCATGCTGCAATTGCACATTTATTTATTTATTTATATTTTTTCCATTCAAATATTTTTTAAACATCCTTAATCATTAAGAAAAAAAATCACAAGTTTACTACTAATCACTTTCTTAACCATTGAAAAAAAATTAAAAAAATAAAATAAAATACATGAAGAGTCACATATGGGAGGGACCCAATCATTTTCTTAGTGATATTTATAATCACAGTAATAATAATAACAATTACCTTGATATTTCGAACTGCAGATAAGAGTCTTCTAAGCCATATCCTCCAGCACATGCACATTAGCTTCGGCTTTGCATTTGACCATGGTTTAAAAGTGAAGCATGGCTGAATTCATATTCTTATCATTGTCGTGCTTCGATTTATGGAGACATAAGTGGGATTCCATGTGCAGCTATCGTAGACTGCTGCAAGTCGGAAGAAATACGGACGCCTTCCTTCATCGCAAGGATAGACCAAGGCCCTCGACCAAAGTCCCAGAAAAATATAATTTAATTGTTTGATTCCAATAACTTCCTTGAAATAGAAAAAGATATATTATACTCTTTCCGAATCGGGAAAATTTTCGAATCGGGAAAAATCCTTTTGGAAGTGGCAGAAAGGTCACTCAAATTTCATAGCAATGGAGGAGATATACATATTACAACATGATGTCCCACGACCCTCCCCTATTGCCGGCTGAAACGCTCAAGGATGACAGAAAAAGAAGAGAAAAGGTTCGAAAAATAGAATGACCGCCAAAAAAGGAAGCAGGTTGGGAGAAGGAAAGAAATCTACAACTCAGAAGACATAAAAAGTAAAAGCCATTTTGAAAAACCCACCCATATCAGATGCAGTCATTGCAATGAAATCTCTGCTTTCATCAACCATGCTAATGGCCGATATCCTGTAATTTAGACAACAATGAAATCATGCATCAACAAGCAGTATCACCGGATATTTAAAACATCGGCCCAGGTAGTTACCATCTATTTTAACCACTAGTCCTACTTTTTGGCCTACCCTTTACTTCTCTTTATGAGGAGGATCAACCATGGGCCAAATGACGCAAGTGGTGAAACCAGCACGATAGGGTAATAAAGCCTAAACGATTGCTATAATCCAGTTTAAATGGCAATTATATTCCTTTTTTTTTTTTTTTTATATGGCCATATCCAAATTGGCCAGGAAGCAATTCAACAACCTACCAAATATCATGTCATATTTCTAGTCATCAATGCTGTAATCAATCAGGCTTTCACATAATCTGCACCATTTCGCTTCCTTTTGTTAGACCTCGAAAAGAAGCATATCTGAGCCCAACTCTTTCTCTGCTTAACCGATTGTGACTTAACATCTCCTTTTTCCTTTTTCTCGAAGAGGTCAGCCATGTATTGAACAACAGCCTAGGATCAAGCAAGATACCATAATGAGCATTGGGATAGAAGAAAGAGGCACTCTTTAAATAATTTAGCAAGGTAAACTAATAGTCAAAACTTACCTGTGCACCCTTTTCAGCTATATGTCTGGGTGGAACTTCCAGAGGATTTTCTTCCACACGTAGTACACGTAGTCTTGTGAGCATTCTAAAAGAGCCTGGAAGAACCCGTATCTGGTTATTGCTAATATCCAATTCTTCAAGCATCTCAAGGTTCCCAATGGAGCTTGGTAGAGATCTCATATCAGCAAAATTGTTTCCTATGTTCATCTTGACAAGCGTGGTAGCTAAACATAGGCTCTCAGGCACTGACTCGAGCTCATTGAAACTGACATCAAGCTCCCTCAGGTTTGAGAGAGATGACATAGTTGTGGGTAATTGTTTGATATTATTGTAACGGACCGACAAAACCTCCAGAGTCCCAATCTTCCCTACAGCTTCTGGAAGAGCTTTAAGTCGATTATAATCTGCTCGAAGCTCCCTAAGTGAAGTACACCGACCAACAGTATGTGGGATTTCTTCAATATCATTTGTCGCTACATTCAATTTCTTGATGCTAATGAGTGATCCTATAGACTCGGGAAGAAACGAGAGCCGATTTGAGCTCAAATCAAGCTCCTGAAGACGCACCAATCTGCCAAAGGTAGCAGGCAGGGATGACAACTGGTTTCCACTCAGGTCTAGATAGATTAGGCTAAGGAGATCTCCTATAGCATCTGGGAGTTCCGAGACCCTATTTGAATGCAAATCCAGTTTTGTTAAGGATGAAAGGCCTCCTATGGTGTCTGGTAGGGCCGCAATCCGATTATCAGATAAATCTAGGGTGATCAAACTCGACAACTTCCCAGTTGAGTCGGGGAGCCATTCAATTTGATCCATCAACTTGTTCTGAAGATTGAGATCTCGGGTACCCTTTTTAGCAGACACTTCAATTAAACTAGCAAGCTTGATCAAACTCAGTTTTTCTCCATCTTGAACTACAAAAACAGAATTATATCTGGTAAAAGATAGCCATCACAAATTATTGCTTCACTCTTATTTTCAATAGAGAACACTCCAAACAACAAATAAATCCGAATCTGAGCTACGTCTTTATGAAACTTTACAGACCATGACCCCATCCAATCCCAAGAGGGAAAAGAGGAACAATTATAGGGTAACTAACTCAAGTTGACAAAACCCGAAAACGGAAAAAAGGAAAAAGAAGAGGAAAAAGATCAAAATGCAGAGAAGACTTACCTGAAGAAGTGGTAGGAGGTTTTAGAGAAGGATACAATATCTGGGTCGTGGGCGAAACAATGGGTCCAATCCCGATCCCAGTGCCGTCCACGTAGAATGTTGATTTAGCCTTGTTCACATAGCTGTCATCTTTGGCGAACAATTTAGAAGCCATTAAAGGATCTTTGTCGGTGCAGTACAAGCTCGACGACGAAGTAGTCGCAGATGACTTGGGTCTATTATAGAAACTGCCTCCTTCAGCAGAAGTAGTGAAAGGCAGACACTTGGAAGCTCTCTGAATAAAATCGTCGAACAGAGAGTGGAGGCTTTCGAGATCGAGCAGTCTCAAAGCTTCCCGCTTCTGCTCTTTGGCGTGGAAAAAGACTAAGCTCTTCTGCATCTCTTGTAACACGATGAAGAGCTCCTCGGGTACATCGGGGCTCTTTGTTTGTCTTGCAATGGCATCGAGTCTCGCTTGGTCCTCCTTCTCCAAATTTCTGATCAAGGCTTTGGCGGCCTCCAGCTCGTCGAGTCCCGGCCTGCTTGGCAAAGATCGGTGAATTCGCATAATCTCTTCCACCACTTCATCTACTGACGATGCCATTTCTTGTCTACCAAATCACGGAATCCTTAAATTTTTTATTTTTATTTTTTCCCAAGATTCAAAGAGTCCTTATCAAAGAGCAAAAATGAAGAAAGTAGAATCAAGAAAATTGAAAACGAAGAAGAAACCACGGGTGACTGCGGACCTGCGGTGAATTAAACGAGAATTAATTGAATGGACTCGCATATGTTGCTAGTAATTGAAAGGAAGAACAGAAACAAGCCCATTTTGTGGCCAGATGCGAGAAGCATTGAATTTAGGAAAAAAGCGAACAAGTGGAGTGAGGGAAAAAGAAGAGAGGCATAGCCATATTATATGACGCAGACGGACTGTGAGAGAGTGGGAAGGGTTATGCAATATGGAGAAGAAAAAGAGCAGCTGGAAACGGTCGTGGGGATTCTCGGTAACGTCTGAGAAATCCGGCGCTATCCATAAGTAACTCCATCTCTGGATCTTCCTTTCCTTCGCTTCCCCAACTCTGCTCTCGAGGATTTTTTTTCTAATTTTCTTTTTTGCTTAATTGTATATATAGCAGTAAGCAAGTATGAAATATACCAATAATAATAATTATACTGTGATGCATGAAAATGCGGATCGATCAGTTGGTGAAAGCAAAGCAAGCAAAAGATGAAGGAAAGCAAAGCAAAATACCGTGAAATCAATCGATAATGACCGATCGCTTATCTGCAACAGCAAGGTCATCTACTCATACCACTTTTTTGTCATGTACCGTACTACAATTTTCTTTTATTTGTCAGTTATACCCCTATACTCCACGCAAAATAACATCACACTACCCTCCCGTTCTTCATTTCAAAGCTTCCCTTTTTGTTTTGTTTTGTTTTATTTTTTGTTCTTCACAAAGCTAAACTTCGTTACTAAATAACTTAAAATACAATACTAGTATTTAAGGAAAGCATATAAATATTTACATACAAAAAATAAATCAAAATGAAGGGGAATCCTACCCACTACGAAAATTTAGGAGACATTAAGGAATTTTTATAAGAGGGATATTTCTAAACATGTTGGAATATACCCATTATGCAATAGAATGCGCGCATCGATTTTGAGATCGATGTATCTTTGTGGCTTTCCAAGTTTTAAAATTATTGATTATGAACCTTGTATATCTAGCTATGCCTTCCATAGTCCAATCTGTAGTTTTGTTTGGATCTTTCAATGTTATAATGGATTGTAATAAATTACTTGCTATAAGGATTTTCCTAAGCTTCTCTGCATGGGCCTTTTGGACTCCAATGAAGGCTGCATTTGCCTCTCCTTGGTTTGGATTGGTGCTTGTTGAAAAGGGTGTTATGACAAAAGAAACAATTCATTCTTGGCTTCTACAAACAACAGCTAATGTGATTCCATCTGCTCTAACAACAATATCAAAAGTACGGTATATCTGTTTTCAATAGCTGGAGGTCTCCATGGTATATTCTTCTCTCTTCATTTGTAATTCCAAGCTTGAGAATGATCATTCAAGCATTTTGAAGTTTTGGAAATAAAATGGTCAATTGAGAGAGTTTGGCCTTCATGGATAGATTTGATTCTAATCCACTAGAGATTTTCCATAGCCAGAAGGGAAAAAGTTGAAATTATGCTTAGCATCTGAAGGGATTTTTATGGTAGAGGAAGGGTTCAGAACAATTTTTATCCAATTGATGAATCCTTGGGCAACAAGCTGAGAGATATCTAGAGGCCATGGTGACTATCTCCATATTATAATGGAGTAAAGGCACTTCAAGAAAAGATGGGATAGAGTTTTTGTTTCGATTTGACAAAGAGGACAGAGCTTTTGATCATCCATGAGAGGAATACAAGTGCTTAGGAGATCTCTAGTAGGGAGAATGTTATTGGTAACTCTCCAGAGAAAATGTTTAAGGCGCTCTTGAATCTTTAAAGACCAAATTTGTTTCCAAAAATTTCCATTTTGATGAGTATTCTGATCAAGTGAGGGAGAAATGAAAGCCACATAAGAGGATTTGATAGAAAATTTACCAAATGAATTATGTTTCCATGTTGGGATATCTGGTATGTTGTGGTAGTGGAAAATTGACAAATGAATTTTTTGAATTTCATTCACTATTTCTTGGCTAAAAAGCGTTTAGAGCAAGATTATGTTCCATCTTCTAGGTTATTCCAAAGTAAGTTCAAAAACTTTCATGGATGGATCTTTTGGGATGTTTGAAGTTTTTGGTTAAGGAATTGAGGGGTTAAGTGTAATTGGAATCCAAGGATCACTCCAAACTCTCGTATTGGAACCATTGTGGATCTAGAAACAGAAGTTATTGGCTATAAAATTATTCTATTTCATTAGAACTTTCCAAAATCTAGAGTATGAAGGTTTTAAATGGACTGAAATCCAGTTGGTTCGCTTCAAGTATTTAGTAGAGAGGATTGTTTTCTAGATAGTTTTTTCATTGCTAATGAGATGCCATCCACGCTAGCTAAGCAAAGCTCTGTTGAAATTTGAAGTTTTTCTAATACCAATACCACCCATTGACTTTGGTTTGCAAATGGAAGACCAAGCTTTTGGTGTGAAATTATGAGTCTTATTTGCATCAAACCCCACCAGAAATGCATAAGTGCTTGGTCTATTATTTTTGCCACAGAAGCTGGAATATAAAGAGATGACATTTTATAGGAAGGAATAGCATTTGCCACTATTTTAATGAGAGTGGTGCGTGGCCTGGGAAAGAAGTTTTGTTTTCCAACTAGCAAGTTTCATTTGGATTTTTTCCAGAACCTATTTAAAATGAATTTTCATTGGGTCTCTAGAATTAAGAGGAAGATTAAGATATTTAGCTGTAGAAGAAGAGAGTTTAAAGTTGAGAATGCCCTTGATATCCCTGCAAGAATTGGGATTTGTGTTTTCACTAAACTGGATGGATGATTTACCCATGTGAATTTTTTGGCCAGACCAGGTAGAGTAATTATCTAAATAGTGGGCATTAAGAGTAGTGGCCTTGCTGAAGAGAATAAGATCATCCGCAAACAGAAACTGGGATATAGACAGTCCTTGACTGCTTAATCTAATACCTACAATGTTGCCTTTGAGTTTTTCTCTGTTAATAAGACATGAGAGGACTTCACTACCCAGAAAGAAGAGAAAATGAGATAGAGGGTCTCCTTGCCTCAATCCTCTGGATGGTTTGAAGAAGGGTTTATCATTTATGACAACAGAGTAAGAGACCGTAGAAATTCACTCTTCGATCTAATGGATCCAAGTCTGATGAAACCCCAAGGCCTTAAAGATGTCCATCAAGAATTTCTATTCCATATAATCAAAGGCTTTCTCCATATCAATTTTTATTGTCATTAAGTCTTGCTTCCCTTTCTTTTTCTTTAAGGAATGGAAGATTTCTTGTCCAAGAATGGTGTTAGCTTGTATTTTCCTACCAAGCATGAATGCAGATTGCATGGGGGAGAATTTTGGCATAATTATTTTGAGTCTGTTTGCTAGAATTTTTCCAAGGACTTTATAGTAAACATTGGTAAGGCTAATAGGCCTGAAATTATGGACACTACTAGGAGCTTTAGTTTTTGAAACAAGCACTATGTGTGTGTGATTCACCTCTTTCAGAATGTGATTATTAATGAAAAAAGTTTTTACAGCCTCAATAAAATCATCCTTGACAATGCCCTAGTAATTTTTGAAGAAAAATCCCGTAAAACCATCAAGCACAGGTACTTTTGAAGAATGAATTTGTTTAATGGTGGATAAAATTTCCTCATCTGTAGGGATAAAACAAAGAAAATTATTATCCAATTGGGAGATTTTTTCCGGAAAAATAACTTCAATGTTTTCAAGACCATGGGTTATAGAAGTTATGGAAGTCTGATAAACCTGTTTAAGATGGTTTAGAAATTGATTTTGTATATTTAGAGGATTTGACTCCCATTGATTTGAGGCATTTTTAAGGCAATAGATATCATTTCTCCTCCTTCTCATAATGGTAAACATATGGAAGAATATAGTGTTTAAGTCAGTAGAAATGAGCCATTGATGTCTAGATTTTTACCTCCATAAAACCTCTTCCCTTTTTAGTTGTCCATTTAAGAAAATCTTAATCATTTCTTCATGATGGTCAGAGGAAGATTGGTTGTCTTGAGATTGAATTTTGGATAGTTGTTCTGTGAGCAATTTAATGGATGTTTGGATATGTCCAAATTGAGTGATGTTTCAAAATTTGAGAGAATTTTTTACTACTTTTAATTTCTTTGCAAAACAAAAGAATGGTTTCTAAGTATCTCTTGACTCCAAGCCTCTTTTATAACCTCATAACAAGAAGGGTCTCTAGCCCATAATTCCTCAAATTTGAAAGGCTTGGGAGATCTATCCCTACCAGAAGGATTGATGATGAGAGGGGAATGATCAGATGAGAGAATGGGAAGATGAGAAACTTTAGCTTCCGGGAAGAAAGCGGTCCATTGAGGATTGGCAACCACTCAATCTAGTCGCTCTTTGATTCTACCATGGCCATTTATTTTGTTTGTCCAGGTAAATTTGGGACCATTATAACCTAGATCAGCCATACCATTAGCATCCATATAGAGTAGAAGAGGATGCAAAAGGCATTTCTCTTGATTTTTTAGATTGGTTCATAATGGTGTTAAAATCACCTAAGCTCAAGATAGGTCCAGTGATTTTCTCATGATGTTGGGTAGGACAGTAAATCAAATTAAGCATCCAAGGTTTATGTGGGGGATCAGACTGCACTGAAAGAGTCATTATATTACAAGAAACATGGATTGGTTTTACATCGACACCAGGTCTCCACATGACCAAAAGACCTCAGTTCTTCCTATGAGAGAGACTACATATATACAAGTCAAAACCTAAACTATTAACAATAGTAGGGGCATTTACAGCATTCAAAAGTGCCTCCGAAAAGAAGGCAATATCAGTTTGGAAGGTCTTGATATGTGCCCTAATGCTTCTTTTTGCAGAGGGATGAGCGATCCCTCTATAATTCTAGGAAATGATTTTCATTGATTAGTTAGGGGCAAATAAGGCTCTGCTGCCTCAGCCGTTGCTTTAACTTGTGCATTTGGATTGGAGAGATTTTGGAAGAGATTACCCATGCTTGAAGCTTTCACCTTCTTAATCTTGTGGTATGGTGAGAATTTCCTGTTGGTAGCAGTCATCTTTTCCTCCTTTCTTCGAAGTTTCCTTGCTGTTTTGATTGCTGAAAGGGTCTATTCAAGTCCACTTGAGATGCCGAGCTTCAATGAAGTACAATCTTCTTTAGTTATCTTCTGGTCTAGTTGAGTATCATTTTCTTTCAGTGTTCTTTTCTTTGGTGGAATATCTCTTTTCATTCAGGTGAATCACCCTCTTCTTTGTATCTGTTTGGTTCTGTTTGGGAGGAGTGGGGGTTATTGGTAAGGGAGCCACTTCTGAAATGGATTCTAGATAGAAAGTTGAAGAAAGAGTTTATTCAGATGATGGGGCATGGCTAGATTCTGATTGGGCTTGTTTGATTGATATGGGTTGGCTAGAGTCAGATGTTTGAACAAGGCTTGCATGTTTCATAGTTAGACAGGAGTGGCCCCGTTGGGCTAATTAGAAGAAAGAGTGTAGGCGTTGCGTTGAAAGGATTGTGAGGCCCATCCAACAATTTAAATTGGGATATTATTTGTTGATAGATAGATGAGCTAACAAAGTTGGTTGGTTTGTTAAGGAAAATGTGATTTGTGTTAGGATCCATTTAAATGGAATCAGCCTTTTGGTTTGACACTATTGGTTTAAGCATTGAATGAGGGCTTGGTGCTTTAGGTGATAGAAGTGAAGCTTTTGGGGCTAGATGTTTGAATTGACAAGGGATTTTTTCTGTTTGCAGGTTCAAAGTATTCAAACGAATAGGACAACAATTTTCATTAAAGGGGTCTGACAGGGTTGTCCACATAGAAGAAGGGAATCCACGTGTCATACTTGGGACAGATAGGGGAGTTGTGCATGGAATATGGAAAAAAACATTTCGTTGTTACCTCATCTCCTTGAATATACATAGCACTCTCAGAATGCATTTTCCCTCTTCCCTTGTTTATGTAGTTATCCTCCTATGTGCCTCTATTTCCCATATGATTTTCATTTGATCTTTGTCTAATCAGAGGATGATGACTTGGTTACTCCATTCCTTGGTGCTGCTGATAAACTTCAAACAAATTGTTTGTTCTGGAGTTGGTATTGTTTCCTCTCATCCATGGTCCATATGCCAAGGACTCCTTTCCACTTTTGTAGTTTGGACAACTTTATTGAATGTGACCAAGTCTTCCACACATATAACAGAACTTCGAAAGTCGCTCATATTTGAAGAAAATCCTTATTTGAGTTCAGTTGGGACGTGCTAAGTCAAATCCTTCTGGAAGAGGCTTTGAAATATTTATCTCAACTTTAACACGTAAATACCTCTTCAAGGCTACTCCAAAGATGGATATGTAATCAACTTCTAAGAGGTTACCTAGCATCTAACTAATTTTAACTTCTATCAGCCTTGTTAGCGACTCCAATGGAAGTCCATGTATTTGGACCCAAAAGATAGAGAGATTTAGGAGAACCTCATTTATGCTTAGACCTGGAGGCCAATGACAGAGAACAAGATGATAGCCCTTAAAGTTCCATGGTCTGTTTCCAGTACCCGTTCTTTCTCTTAAAGGGCAAGGTGAAGAGGAAAGTGTTAACTTCAATATCTTCTATCAAGAGTCCAATAACAAAACTCCAAATGGCTTTTATGGTTGCATGGAAGGTTCTTTCAGGAAAGAGTTTTTGCTTGCGAGATGAGGTTTTCTATGTCTAGAGGTTGGGTTGTTATGGTTGGAGGGAGTGGGGTATGAGGGGGGTCCACGAAAGTGGAGAGGAATGAATTGGGAAAGGGCGACGATGATGATTGGAGGTGGAGCGATGGTGGGAAGTTGAAAATGAGGGTTGGTAACTACTAAAACGAGATTGACTCACCAAGAGAAAGATGGGGAAGGCTCATGCGAGAGATAGACTATTTCAATGCTTCCCTTCTAACAACATTTTTCTTCTTACATAAAATGAAAAAAAGAAAAAAAAAAGGGGAAAAAAAAAAGATGGGGCTTAACTAGGACAGATGAGCTGGGACCCGATCATCCGATGCTCCAGCCTTCGGATTACACCCAGAGTGGCAGAAGTGTAAAAGAAGGAAATAGAAAATAGGGATGTCATTTTCTGAACAATTCTTCTACGTAAAAGCATTTGGCGGACGAATCTGTGCACCAAGATGACATGGTGTGCTGCCATGTCAGGACTATTTTTTATTAAAAAAAAAAATTACTCTCCTTCGTCTCTCCTTCGTTCTCCGTTCCAGTGCAAGAAGAGAAAAGGAGAAGCCACTTTCTTCTCCCCTCCCCCAAATCCCATTGAGGAAACTAAACTCATTTTGAGTAAGAAGCATTGACCAGGAAGTATTGCTCGATTATTGATGAAATATTACAGCTTCATGAATAATCATAATCTGGACTTTGAAGCTCCTACAAATGTTCAAGAAAGTCTTGGCAGATTTTTTTACTCATGAGATAAAAGAAAAAAAAAATACACAACCTTGAGGATAGCTGCATCATGAAGAATACCAAAAGAAAAAAAAAAAGGAGTTGAGGAAAAAGAACCAGTCTCCAATTAGATTCAATTTGGGGTCATGATTTCCAACCAATTACTTGCTCGTGTCCCACAAAAATAAGACCTCACAAAGTAAAATTAAAATTTCCAGGATATGTTTCCAACAGCTTTTTTGCAAGTAAATGGATCTAAAGTGGCATCAGGCTTCATGCTCTAGAAAAGCAGAGCATCATCCATCTTTGGTTTAACAAAAAGTCCTTGATCTTTCATGCAATTAGATAACTCATTCCGCACCATCTCACCACCTTCTTCAACGTCTGAGCTATACCATTACGGAAAATGAGACGTTTCCAAAAGAGGCCAATAGTTATGTTGATGAAGAAATTAGAAAAAATGAAGGGAAAGAAGAGGGAAAAAAAAGAGAGACCAAAGATGAGAGAGCGAAGGTGGAAGATCCACCTAAATTTTACCAATCACAGAGAGAGAGAGAGAGAGAGAGAGAGAGAGAGAGAGAGAGAGAGAGAGAGAGAGAGAGAGAGAGAGAGAGAGCTTTTTGATGGGAAGATCTACTTGGGGCTTTTCCTAGGGTTAGGATTCAGAGATTAGAGAGGAGAAGATGAGAGGAAGGGAGATCTGGTTCAAAAGAATTGGAGAAGAGGAGAGGAGACTAGGGCCTGGGCTGTAGGGGCGTCTCGTCAAGAAGAATCCACCAAACAATTCCTCCATTTTTTACTTCTTTTCATTCCTCCCGCCATTAGCCTTTCATTATTTCATTCCTTTACGCACCATTTTATTTTTTTACCGTGGCTGCCAATTGGGTTTGGTGCGCAAATGGTTAACAAAGTGCTTGAGTTTAGACTTTTCCTTTTCTGAAACTCGGTTGGTTAATTTTACAAGATAAATAAAGGTGTGTCCTGGAGGAATAACTGCAAACTAGCTGGATGCCCATGTCCCAATGGGGTTATACGTGTTACCTTATGGCCAACAATTTCTAGCTGTCATTGCTCCTTCACGGCATAACTGCTTCTCTCTCTTCCAAGTCAATGATGACTCCTACCCATTGCGGGTAACTGTCCTCTCTTGCCTTCATCCTCATCTAGGCGGGTTAATCTAAGTTGAGTTTGAGTATGAGGTAATTTCAGGTATTTTACGAATAGTAATGGAAAAATAATAATAAAATATTAAATAATAATAAATTGTTAAATAATAATAAAATATTAAATAATAATAAATAGTAATATAAAATTATAAAAAATATATGAAAAGTAATGATAAAATAATAAATAGTAGTAGAGTACGCTGAGAATGCTCCATCACCTAAACTGGCCCTTATACTTTTTATGTTAAAGGCAGTTTGTAATCATCAATCACGAACCTATGGACTTTCTGTAAAAGAGAAAAATGTGATGGTCGGGTGTGTTCGTGACACCTTTGATATCAAAATTAAAATATATGCAGTTTTGAATAAAGGAAAGAAGGGGTTAAGAGTGATTAACCATTTTTCGTTACCGGCTTTATGATATTTATATCCTCCTTGTTGGGGTTTTGTCTGCTCAGACTATCATACTATTGCATTTAATGGGACAGTCACTTGTCGGCAATAGGATTTTCTTGGGGATTCCATATTCGCACTCCATGCCGACGCATTTAATGTGGCATAACTTCTCGCGTGTTGCTTCGGTTGATGCCTGCTTGTCACGATATTGGGCCGAATTATATCTGCCCTGTCCTAAGCCTAGAGTCGCTACAGAGTACAGACATAGGTTTTGTACTATAAGGGACAAAAAGGGAAAGGTAGGCCTAAAATTTTGTCTTATCCCTTTCATGGAGGAGTGTGGGTCAACCCTCGGACACCCGAAGACAGAATCTCCACCAACGGACTCCACATCAGCAGAATCTCCATCAGTAATTTACCTCTAGTGAGGTAAAAAGTGAGAGGTAGGCCTAAAAGTTTGTCTTATCCCTCTCACGGAGGAGTGCTGGTAAGCCTTTCGCTACCCGAAAATGAATACTTACCTTTCTCGTGAGTGTTTACAAGCAAGAACAAGTCCAGTTATATACTGGCCGAACAACGTACTTCCTACGGGACCAAAGGGATGAGTGTTTGCCTAAAGCTACTCGTGAGTATATACAGGCAAGAATAGGGAGTGTGGGTCTAGCTCCCTGGAGGCCCGAAAAGCTTACCCTGACCTCCGCCATAACGAAATGTGAGTTCAGCGCTAGCCTGACTCAAACTTACTCTTCCTTACAATGTCAACAGGCGGAAGTGGGTCCAGTCCCAAACTACCCAAATAGCCTACCTCCCCACGTAGGATGATAGGTGAGTAGGTGGCTCAACTTCCTCATTCGGGAGAGCGGGACCAGCTCCCCTAGAGGTCTGAATACTTACCCTGATCCCCATCGCAATGAAGGAGCAGACTAGCCACTTCAATGTCCAAATTACCTCCCCCACGGGGTACCAAAGGGAAAGGTGGGCCTGAAGGTTGCCTTGTCCCTCTTACAGCAGAAGGCAGGTTAGTCCTCAGCTGCCTGAAGGAGAAGACTTACCTTCACTATAGGCATTAACGAGTGGGAGCGAGTTTAGAAGTAGACTGCCTGAATACCTTACCTCGTCGTGGATCATGGGGATGGGTTGAGCCAAATTTTGTCCCCTTGCAATGGAGAGCGAGATCGGCCCTTGGCCACCTGAACAACTTTCCCCGACCTCCACTGTGGTGAAATGTGGAATCAGCGACAGTCTGACCCAAAGCCTGTTTTCCTGTGGTGTCAATGGGTAGGAGCAAGTTCAGAACAGATTGCCCAAAACCTAGCTCCTGCGGGGAACAACGAGATAGGATGAGTCAAAGGCCATCTCGTTCCTCCTGCGAAGGAAAGGAGGTTCAGCCCCAAGACTGCCTGATTACTTACCCCAACCCCCACTACGGCAAAGGAGGGGACCAGCCATATCGCAGTCTAAATTACCTCTCCAGGGGAGAAAGAGACGGTTTGGCATGAGGCATTCTGACCCCTTTGATGGAGAGCAGGTCGAGTCTATGGACCTCCCGAATAATGAAGAGAAAGACACTGACATTATCAATGAAACCTCCATCAAAGGAATATGCAACAATGTAATCTCCATCAACAAAATCTTCATTAGCGAAATCTTCAACAACAGAATCTTCAACAAAGGAATCTTCACCAACAAAGTCTTCATCAACAGAATCTTTAACAATGAAATCTTCATTAGTAGAATTTTCAACAATGGAATCTCCATCAAAAGAATCTTGAACAACGAAATCTTCATCATCGAAATCTTCAACAATGGAATCTCCATCAATAAAATTTTCATCAGTGGAATCTTCAACAACGAAATCTTCATGAGCAGAATTTTCAACAATGGAATCTCTATCAAAGGAATCTTCATCATCAAAATCTTCAACAATGTAATCTCCATCAACAAAATCTTCATAAGCGAAATCTTCAATAGCGAAACCTCCATCTATAGATTTCCATCAACAGAATCTCCACTAAAGGAATCTTCATAAACAAAATGAACACTTTGAGAATGCAGGAAAGAGTAAACAAAAAGGAAAGGAAGATGCAAATGGAGAGGAAAGCAAAAGGGAAGAAAAAAGGCCCAGCGGGGTGAAGCAATAGAAGTTGAAGGACATAGCTACGGTAATAGGAACATATGGAATGGAGCTAAGGCAATATGAACAGAAGGATAGGAGCTAAGGAAATAGGAATGGAAGGAACAGAGCTAAAGGAAATATGAAAGGAAGGTTAAAGGTAATCAGGAGAACGAAGCGATGATAGTAAGGCTAGGCGAGGTAAAACCCCCTAAAGGCCAACAAGCAGAAAAACTAACGGCTAAGCAGAATGAGATGAAGTGAATGAAAACAGGTTGGTAAAATTTCCATCAGATGGGCCCGATAAGAATTGTTGGGGGTAACTATGAGGATATTTTTCTCCTGGCCCATTGAATTTCCTAAGCCCAGCCCATAGGGGGGACCCATTAGGAAAAAGGAAATAAAAGATAGAGCACATTACTAGAAGACAAAATATGAAGAAAATGAGAGGGGACAAGAAGGGATTGGAAGGTGATGGTGTCAGAAGAAAGTGAGAAAGGGAGAGGGGGCCGGTCAGACATGCCAAGCAACATCCCTCATCACTACTAAGGGGTGAGAAGAAGAGGCTACGAGAGTTTGTAAACAAGTATATTATAGTGGAAACTCCCCTCCCCAAATCCTCGTGGACGTAGGCTAGTGTCGAGCTACATAAATTTGTGTATCATTTTTTTTTAATCAGCATTTAAATGTTATTCATCACCATAGACGTACGCATCGACGCTGTACAACTGCACCAAACCACTGCTGGGAGCTCCGTACCTCACCGATTGAGGACCAACGTTGAAGACCTGAGTTGTTGAAACTTTCCCCAAAGGTGTACAAAACATGACGTGAACACCCTTCTTGGGCCCTTTTTACTTTGTTCGCTTTTATTTTGTGTTTGTCTTACAGTATTGCTACTTACATGCCTTAGGGAATTGATCATCTAGTGGCTTGGATTGTTGATGAGAGGGACTTGGAATAGGAGGTCTGTGGGAAGGAAGCTTTCATGATCTAGGCCCTTGAGAAGCGGAGAGGAATAGTGTAGTGTTTCACTTTTTCATCGACTTCTTTAGAAAGTGGCGCATGAAGGAGAGGGAGAACTTTTACCTTTGTGGCAAGGTCGCTTGTCTTAGGGTTGAGTTGGTCGAGAGAGATGAGGTGATAAGCCGCTGTCATCTCGCGGCCAAGATACTATAAAAGGAGTGTGATGCCAATTGGGACGAGCTGTCCTGCCAAGACACTAAGCTAGTAGTGTTAAGGGAGTATTTCGAGGGGCATGGCGAGGTCGTCTAGAAGATCAAGCAATGTTTATATTGCCTAGAAGAGCAACATGCGCTGAGTTATTCATTTTTTATTATTTATTTAATCGAGTTATTTTATTTTAAGTTGGTATTATTTGCTAGTTATATTATCTTTCTTTCTTTTATTTTGTGTCGTCATTATTTTTGTCTTGAAAAAATAATAAAATAAAGAAATTATTCAAAAACTTTATGTGAAATTTTAATTATACTTGCAAATGCACGAACCATACCGAAGTATAGTTTTATCAAGAACGACGTCATTTATCAAGAATGAGGTCAAACCCATAGTGACTTGTTAAAATGTAGGAAACTAATCAAATATAAACCAAATAAATTCTAATCTATTTCAGAAAGATGAGTTGTAAAATAAAATAAGAAATTAATAACTAAATAATCAATTAATCAAAGCAAGAAATAATTAATTTAAAGAACTAATCACAATAAAAAGAACTAAAATAAACTCCAAAGAGATAAAAACTAATCTAAACAATGAATAAACTCTTAATGAGGAATGAACTAAGGTTTTGGAATCTAGTTCATTAATTCATAATAATATATTTATGAAAATTGATTATTCTCGAACATCTATATAATAATCTAGAAATCAATCTTATTATCATAAAAATATCATCGTTGAAACCCTTTTCTAAGAAAAAATCTAAAGTATATTTTTCTTCGCTCAAATATATAAAATCAAATCATCACTTGTATTTATTAAAACAAAATCACAAAAAATATAGGATTTTATTTTTAACAAAATTATAAATTAGGCTCTCAGTTGATTAAGATTATTCTAGATCATGAAAAAAGTATAATTACACTCATATCAAGAACTCTATCTCTCTCAATTGATGTGAAGCAAGAACAATAGATTGTTATCACATATATAGCTGGAAAAAAAAAAAATAATCTAATAAATAATACTACTAAAAATTAATGAGGTTTCATCCTTAACTTTAGTTGAAAACTTAGCTAGCTAGACATATTCATAAAAATAAACTTCACAATCTGAATGTAAATAATCATCAAAATGATATTTAAAAGAAATTGAAGAAAAATAGAAATTACAATGCTCTTAGAGTGTAAACATAGCTGTAAAACTAGAGATTAAACTCCCGTTTTTTTCTTCAATCTGTACAAGATGCTCCAGCAGTGCTAGGTATTTTCTATTTTTTTTTCTCTCTGAGCTCCGTTCCGCATGCCCTGGGCAACATCTACTATTTACAAGCCTTGGGTCAAAATTTCCCTTTTATGATTTTTATGTTGCGGCTTTTTTTTTTTTTCATTTCTTTCTTTCACTTTTTTTTTTAATAAAACCTTTCAACTTCATTCATCAAACAGTTATCTAGCTTTCAACCATTACAAGAGGCAATATACATGATATTACATTTTCTAAGTCTATAATTCTAGTGCAAAAAGAAGTTGCTTGTTAAGCCAATTGATGAGCCACCTTATTTCATTCTCTCTTGATATGCTTTATATCCCACACTGTATCTAGCAGAATGGCTTTTACATCTCTCAGCAAACAACTTAACATATCGTGTTTTTCTCTATCATTCATCACTGCATTTACAACTTGCCTCGAGTCCCCTTCAAAGACCACATGTTGTGACCCTATATTTTTACACCAACTTACTGCTATAATCAAACCCCGAGTCTCTGCAAAAACATGTTGCACACAAAAAGTTACACGTTGCATTATTGTTTCCAAAACTTCCCCATCTTGATCCCTTAATACCACTCCTACTCCTATCTTCTGGTTTGCCTTCTTTATTACCACATCCCAATTCATTTTTAACTAGTCTGTTGGTAGAGGTTGCCACTGTAAACTTGCTTGTTGGCATTGGATTCTGCTTAAGCTACTCATCTGGTTGTGAACTTGAGTGAACTATTCATGTGCTTGTAAACTTTTGTTGAACACAATTGATGGATTTAAAAAGTTTCCTTCAAATATCCATTTATTTCTTCTTATCCATATAAACCTTGTAGTTTCTACAAAGAAGCGTATTTTTAGGGGTGTAATCAGTCTGGTTTGGTACAAATTTTGAGACTGAACCGGTATACACCGGTTTTACATTTTTAAGAACCAATCCTAGACCGGTTATCCTCCTAAACCGGTAATTTTGATTTTACCGATTCCAGTCTGGTTTGGTTTAGTTTTTCCATTTTAATCAAGTGTCAATATAATTATATATATGCTATATATAAATTATATATATATTTAAGATTAAAATTTTATGTTATAAATTATAAGATAAAATTATTTCATATATAATTATATATATTATATCTAAAAATTATATATACATATATAAAATATTTTATATAATATTAAAAATTAATTTCTTTAGATATATATTTTATAAACCGATTCGGTTGGGTGTCGAAAAGCCAAGAACCAATTTTGAACCGGACTGATTCAAAACTGAGCCAACCGATCTGGTTCGGTCTTGTTCAGGCAGGTTTTCTAGTTTAAACTTTCACCCCTATTTATTTCTTCTACCCCAATTCTGTTAAGCACCTACATAAATATATTCCCAAACTCCTCATCTATAATTAGAGCTTTTTAGCATTTTCCTATTTCCCAACAACCAAACATGCAATCCTCCATATCAAATAATGACTTTATTAGCACGTAATGTTGGGTAAAAGAAGGGAAATATGTAATATGTGGGTAATAGTAAAAATAACAAGTGTTTTCAAGAATAATTAGACTTTCAATTCTTTTTGACATTTTCATTTCATCCTTTATTTCAACTCATTTTCGATGAAGCACTAGATATTTTTTTTCATGTTACCGTTCTTCAATTTGATGATCTTTTTTTGTTTTTTTTTTTTGCTTTTTGCTCTTTGCTTTTTTTTTTTTTCCATCCTTTTCTACTATTTTTTTTTCCCAATCTCCACACTTTCACCACACTAATGTAGATTGAAAAGTCTATTCTTGAAACACTTTGGGAAAAAGGTTTAAGAAAAAAAGGCTAATTAATAGGCTCAACGGGATAACAAGTGGCAATGTATCAAGAAAAGAATGTGAAGGCTCAAAATAAACAAAAAGGGCCTAATGTCATCTCTTAAAAACTAGCATAATTCTCAAAAAGCTACAGTCGAGGATGTGTGCAGACAGTTGGGATCTTAGTAGTTTCTATATTTTGTTTTTGGTATGGACAATATCTAGGGTTTTGTAAATTTGATCATAATTAAATCAATTTTGTCTTTTTGAAATTAATTATTGATTTATATTATTCCCATTGTCTAATTGATAACTTTTATATAAATTATTAGTTAATATAAGACTAATTCTACTTATCATCCCTAGTACAAACCACACACTTCACCTATTTTATTTTATTTTTTCATTTTTCCTTTAAAGAGTATATAGTGTATGAATGATAAGTAAAACAACTCAATTAGTTTAATAAGAATAAACTAAAATAAAAAATAAAAAAATTATTTTATAATATGTAAAGTAGCATTCCTCTAATCACTGTTCAAACACTTAATTTTACATTCGAACATTGATTATTGTACCATTCGAATGGTATAGTAACATGTTCGAATAGTAAGTCAATGTCCCGCCAAAATTTATTTACTTAACCTGCCAATTCGCTATTCGTTAATAAATAATATCTATTCAAACATTGTTTAACCTTAGTATTCGAATGTTTTTGTATGATGTTCGAAAGTTAAGTCAATGTTCTGTTAAATTTTTTTACTTAACGTGCCAAATTGTCCTTCGACCATATATAATTTCCATTCGGATGTTTATTTCATTTTGTTTGAATGTTTTTTGTGGATGTTTGAGCAGTTATCTTATTAGGTACAAAATTTTTAATCCCCAAATATACCTTCGAACGGCAAACACCTTCCATCTTTTTTTTGGAATGAAATTTGAAATACATCCCTATATCTCATTTTTTGGGACGATTTTCATTTCGTTCCAAACAAAAGTTGTTCCAATAGCTCTTTTTAGCTGTAGTGTCTAGTTACAAGGGAAACTATAACTTAATATCAAACTATCTACGACTTTACAAACTACGTACAAACAATGCCACAAATTAAGCTATTATTTAGAATATAAGCAACCAATGCCATCTAAATATATATATATATATATATATATATATATAAACCAGGTGGACATAACTATATTAACTACCAGAACATATTTTGTTCGATTTCAATGACTGTAAATAGACTACGAGAACTAGAGAAGTTGAGCTCAGCTTGAACAGTATATACATATTGAGCTCAGAATTTCTAAAGTTGCAAGCGTAGAAGCTGAACTTGGGAGCCTTGAAATGCTAGTATTCGAGTTGTTATGATAGTAGTGAGTTGAGATGGTGAAATGAGTTCTGTAGACCCATTTAAGATGAGTTTAGATATTACAATGATGTTTTTTTTTTTTGGAAAAGGAGGATGGGTCTTTATTAAAAAGCTTTCACTTGTGGTAGAGGAATACCATGGTTACAATGCCAATAGCCAACCAAAAGGAAATATAGACAAATCAACCTTAAGAATAAAAGACACTAACCACCAACGTCTTATTGTAAACAAATGAACCAATGAAACAGACAGAATAAAACTAAAGAACCCGTGTAAAAACCACAGCAAGCACCCAGTGATCATGACCAAAACTTCTAACAGCTCAGACCAAAACATCAATGAACCTTTCATAATTGAGCTAAACCACTATGATTAGTGCGCATAATACCCTTAATCAAGAAAGGGAGGTCCTCTTGTGCAAACTAGTCCTCAATGTAGCCACTACTTCCCATTCGAGCAAGGAAATCCACTGCTATATTTCCTTCCCTAAAAACATGTTGAATCTAAAAATTTATCCTTGATAATAGTCGGCTAATCTCCTCGCAAAATCCTCCTAATACCATAAACTACATTTTCCTTTTTTAAACCAGTTTACAACCAACAGCGAATCCAGCTTGAGAATAATATCATCAAAAATCATATTCTTGCATTTTTGAATTCCAATCAACAGATCCATCATCTCAGCTTGATTATTAGAGCCCCTATTCGTGCTAGCAGCAAAGGAAAATTTCATATTCCTATTTTCATAAACTACTACTATCAACATTTAGTTTAAACCACCTAGGACCTGGTTTTTGCCAGGATACCGCAATAAATTTTTCTTTTCTTTTGGTATTAACTGGCAACTGCAACATGTTCAACACATCAATGTCCCTTTGTCCCAGCTGATAAACAACCTTTAACTTGATACCAACCTAGTTTATTCAGTATTTAATAGAATGCCACAAAAATCAATGGAATCCTTTTTTCCTTCTATTCTAGCCGAACATCTCCAACACAACAAATTTCAAGTGATGATAATAGGAATTAAATCAAGTAAAATACCAACTTACGATGACCTAGAAGTATGCCAAAGCCAAGCCTTAGTTGTTTCTCTCCATCACTGATTAGCCACATACGGAATTCCCAGAGTAATGGAGCAAATTTCCATATAGCCGTAGCAATTTTCCCCCCATAATGAACATGGTTTAAGTCTTCAAAAGCACCCTCCAAACAACACTTACATTTGGAGACCAGAGGAATTCCAATTCGCCAAATACATTCATCAACATTTAGACTTTGTGATAAGGCTTTCCACATCAAAATTGAAAATTTCTTTAGCAAAGCAACATGCCATATCCACTTCGGCCACTGTATTTTTGGAGCTCTACAAGTACAAAATTCCACACACTTTTGGTGGTAAAGGAACCATCCAATGTACCCAACCAAACTAGTTGATCAGAGCCACCTCTTGTACTACCAATCTTAAAGACAACTAAATCCACTTGCTCTGGCCCCACGAGCTCCACTAGGTAATCCACACCCCAATTATTATCCACCATGCATTGTTTCACGGTTAAATTTAGACCATTAACTATCGATTGTTGCTCACATAAAGGGCCTAAATCCAACCATTTGTCCCACCAAAAGGATACATTCTCTTCTCTAACCAGCCACTTAGAACGTTTTATCACAGTGAGAACTTCACAAATTACCATTTTTTAGAAATAGGTTCCTCTAGTATGTGGGACTACTGAAAAATGCTGGTCTTTAATATACTGAGTGAAAAAATCTCGTCCACAAAGAATCTAAGCATAACAAATTCCATGCAAACTTGAGATGCAAAGATTTTTGAACATCATACAAATTCTTCAAGCCAATGCCCCACTCATCAATTGGTTTGCAAAGCTTGTCCCAATTTACCCATTTTCTTTAAGATTTTCTATTGACCAAGCCCCCAAAAGAGGAACTAAATAACTTGTGCAAGTTATTTATTTTTTACTTAGGAACTTGAAGAACAGCCAACAAATGCACCGACATAATAGAAAGAACATGTCTCAATAAAATAAGTCGAGTGCTCGAAGATAGAAATTTCATTTTCCAGCCTTTAATCTTCTGACAAATTTTTTGAACCAATTCCTCAAAATAAATTCCCTTCATTCTTCCAGCAATAATAGGCACCACTAAGTACTTAACTAGAAATTTGCCTTCAAAGAAACCATTAAGAGATAAGAGCACACAACACCTATGAATAGAAACTATCTAAGAGAAAAAAATTGAAGACTTTGCCTAGTTCACCTGCTGAAGACATTCACCAGCTAACGGCCATTGTGCATAAAGACCAAGAGTGTCTTTGATCTCCTTAACTAACTATTTACCACCATCTGCAAAGATCATCATATCATCGGCATACAGTAAATGAGAAATGAAGGAACCACTTCTAGGATGAGTAAAGCAACCAATTTTTTTGGCTTCAAACTTTTGTTTTAAGAGGCGAGAAAAAAAAAAATCCTCTACAAGGATGAATAAATAAGGTGAAAAAGGGTCCACTTGGCAAAGCCTCCTACCACCCTTAGAAAAACCCATGGACGTCCTATTCATAACAAAAGAATACCATGGTGTAATAACACATTGGGATATCATTTGACAAAACTCAATTGAAAAACCAAAAGCTCTCAACACATGGAATAAAAATTTCCAATCAATAGTATCATAAGCCTTAGCAACCCTACACCCCCCCTGCCGGTGGGAACTGGCTTATTTAAATGATAGACTAACTCTTGAGTAAGGCTTATGTTATAAAAAATACTTCGGCCAGGGAGGAAAGAGAAATAAGACGACTCAATACCGAGGTTAATCGAGCCACCAATATTTTAGAGCATATTTTGTACACTGCAGAACAAAAGGCTTATAGATCGAAATTTTCCAAAGGATGACATGTTTAACAATGTTAAAATGAGTTTAATACTATTTATGAGAAGTTAAAAAAGATTGTGAGTTTCATGTATAAAAAAAATGTTGAGTTGAAAAAGGTTATGGGTCTCACGTATAAGGAGGTTTTGAATTAACATAAGTTTAATAATTTGATAAATGTATGTTTAGATGTTAAATTCAGTTTAAAATTAGATTTAACTAAATTGACCTTAGTGCATTCCAACTACCAAACTAACCCTTAAATATTCTAATATTAGCTGATTCTTTTAAAAGACACATTCACATGGGATTCGGATTCGAAAATACTTAGATTATAAAATAATGCTAGATATAAGTTTAGAGAGTCTTAGGGAGTGCGAGTTTCACACATAGGGGTGAAAGTTTAAACCGAAAAATTGGCCTGGATTGGACCCATTGGTCTGGTTTTAGACCAGGATTGATTCCATGATTCCACAAACCGTATAAAATTGGTCTAGTTTCGGTTCTAGGATTTTTAGGACCTGAACGAACCGATTCGTATTTATATATATAATTAAATTTTAATATTATATAAAATATTATATATAATTTTTATATATAATATATATAATTATATATGAAATAATTTTATATTATAATTTATAACATAAAATTATAATATTAAACTTGAACATTTGTTTAATCATATGTTATTAATATAAAATACATATTAATTAAATTTTTAGGCCTAATAAATTCTCAACATATTGCTTTGAATCATTTTGATAAATACATAATACATTAGTAATCTAATATATATTAGTATAGTACTTACATTTTGCTTTAATTAATTGGTATACATTAGTATACTAATGTATATTAATACTAATACAATATTAAATCACTATAAATTATTAATATTAAATCACTTTTATATAGTAATACTAATACTAGTATTGTATTGATATTAATAATATACTAGCACTATACTTTACTATATTATACTAGTACTTAGTGATTTAATATTAATACTAGCACTATATTAAATTATTTTTATATAGTAATACTAATACTATATTAAATCACTATAACTTATAATATTATAGTTATAATAAAATTAAAAAATGGACTGAACCAAACTGAAATTAGTAAAATTAGAAGTATCAATTTAGGAAGGTAATGAAAATGCAAAATTAGTGCAACAGGTTTAGTTTTAAAAATTATACAAAACCGGACTCAACCAGACTGATTATACCTCTATCCACACATTCTATTTGAAAAAAATAAATAAATAGCATTAATAAAATATTATTTATCTAAATTGTAACGTTGATTTTTATTTGAATTCTTCCTTGGGGATCGAGACTGGCAGCCTATTGACAAGTCCAATAATGACCAGCCTGGCCCGATTAAGGACCAAGCATAGCCCAATACTCTACCTGGAATGGATTGTTCGAAAGGATGAAATAATAAGCAACTAGATCTAGACGCTGGATCTGTTATCCGTACAGGGAAAAACTCCAATAATGACCAGCCTGGCCCGATTAAGGACCAAGCATAGCCCAATACTCTACCTGGAATGGATTGTTCGAAAAGATGAAAAAATAAGCAACTACTGGATGTTGGATCTATTTTCCTTACAGGAACAACTCCGTTTATCTATTTATCTATCTTCTCATGCATTCAGAAATGGGAATTGCTTCATCAATCAAAAAAATTCAAAAAAATAAATTTACAAATAGACCTAATAAGACACATTGTAAATTTTTATTTATTATAAAATATGAATTTATTCTTATAAAACTTTTCTTCAAAAATATATACGATAACTGCCATCTTCTTATTTTTTACAAAATCTTTCTCTGTTGTTTTCTTGTTGAAAGATGCTAGAAACTTAACCCCCACGGTTTTCATGAAAAGTGCTCCTTCTTCTATATTTGCCTTGGAAAGCTGGCAAATACTTAAGGTAGAATAAAATGAGCAATATGTTCATTCATACCCCCGGAGAACTTTCTCGTGAATGTCACCTGAGCAGAAAAATAGGCAACACAATAATATTAAAAATCTCCCAAAATTTTAATATATAAAAAAGGTAAACGGACAAGTACTCTCTCATATTTGAAAAAGGCAAACGAATGTAATATGTAACAAAATGACAAATACAAGGAACACATCTCCGCGACTCGTTTTATACAGAATGGCAAAAGAAAAAGAAAAAAAAAAAAAAATTCCTATCTTTGGATGATGGGGTTTCGATCTTCTGAAACAGAGGACCTCTTGATGAACTCCAAGCAATCTGCAATGGCCTCGGCATAGAAAGAGTTGGACCTCCCAAAAGATCTCAACCTACAGTCGGCTCGACCCATGTTGGGGACCTTCAAAACCAAACTCATGGTGCTGTTGCTGCCGACGCCGCTGTTATTTATGTTGATGCTATTTCTTCTGCCAAGACCTTTCTTTAGTGATTTTAGAGCTTGCCCATAAGATGATCTCCAACTATTTAAGAGCTTGAACAAATAAACGAACCTTGCACGAAATCGCTGCACCGAAAATCTTTTGGTATTCAGCCTAAATCCTCTGTTTCCGTGGCAGGATCTTCTGCCGTTGCCAAGATTGTTGTAGGCCATATTACACATTTTCAGCCTCCACAAGCAAACACTTGCAGAGGCAATCTCTGTTGTGGTTTATAAATAAGGTTGAGGGATGACTTTGTTGGGAGGGTGAGGCGATGCTGTAACGCAGGTATGGACTTTGGAGGGAAGGAACTTGGAAATTTGTGGCTTTTGAAGTGATTTTTGGACTTTTGGACGGTCTTGGGTGGAATGATGAGAGGCTCTGATTAACAACGTGAAATGACCAGATTATAAAGCAAAACTATAATTTTGGAATAGAACACGATGGAATGGTAGGACCAGCAGGAGGACAAGGGAACAAGAAAATGGATGCCTCTTTTCAAATTAGGTTAGTAGAGCAGCCCCCGTAATGAGACCAGATCGGCATCCAAGACTAGTAAAATTGGAGGGGCAATCAAAGCAGTACTTCTTTTGTAAACCTAACAGCTAATTATAATTAATGAAAGGTCAAAGTTTGTGTTAGTGTAAGATTGCTTTGAATTTTTTTTTTTTTTGTCTTTTTTTGAAGGGGTTGGGTAGAGTAGCCAACTTTTCAATGTGATTGGGACAGATGTCGTAGTTTTTCCATTAGAAACAACGGAAGTGGTTGGATTGTGTTGGGCATAAATATATATATATATGGTTGGGCGGGGAAAGCTAGCTAGCGGGTAATGACAAAGTAACGAGAGACTCACGTGCCAGCGGCGGCCAAACCCGCCAAAGGATAGAATGGTGCAGTACATACCATAAAGGCCCGAAGTAAAGTCTAGGAAGATTTTATGCTCAGTATGGAGACTTAACATTAATCCGTATATTTTATAAAAAAAAAAAAATTAATCCGTATATCTATAGAGTTATGCTCTTTGAGATACTCGTACAAAAAGTTATCTATGGCCGAATCATGCTCAGGAAGATAACAAGTCAGACGGAGTACCAATAATTGCGCTCCAAATGGATAATGTCATAGATTAATACTTCTAACTCTATAAATAATTAGGAATGTTATACTGTAATTTTTATATACTCTTTATATATTTTATTAATATAATTAATTATATTATTTTTTAATATACAATTAATTATATTAATAAAGTGTATAAACAAATATGTAAAAATAACTACATATAAAAATTTTGATAAATAACTAACCATGTATGTCTTATGGAGACTACTTATTATTATCTTTTAATGCAAAAAAAGTGGATTCTTCTCTTGAGTTAATTATCAGAGGCATCCCCACTGAATTCTCTGAGACTCTTGTTCTTGTTGGAGGTTAGTTGAACAACGGTGGATACCACTGAAAATTACATTGACAGATTGCTTAATAAACTATTTGCAAAAGACAATAAAAGAATATATGAGTAAACTAGGACGTAGTAATTGAAATTTGGTCAGTACATAGGACAGAGGACCAATCAGAGCACTGGGGATTTAAGAGATTTGGCACATGTATTTAATTTATTATATGCTTTTTATTTTTAGAAACGAGAACACCAAATTCAATATATAAAGTAGAAAAGAAAAACATGTGGACATCTCTTAGGTTAGCGACGTTGGTCAACTACGTTATATCGGCAAACCAAGTTGTTAAAAGGGAAAGTTGGCCGGCGATCGAGAAAACAAGTTCACAGACGTGTGGGAAGTCAGGGCAGTTCAACACGTGGAAAACTACCACTGAAGTGGTATTTCGGGAAAAACATTTCGTCTAAAAAATCTGTAATTTTGTCTCAAAAATTTTTTTTAGACGAAAAAAAAAAAATCGTCTCAATGTCGTTTCAATAACAGTTTTTCAAAAGTTATTTTAAGACGAAAATATCAATTTTATTCTAAAAAATATTTTTTGAGACAAAATCAACCAAAACCATTTGATTGCGTTCGAATATAATATATTTTGAATGATTTAGTTTCGTCCTAGATTTATGGTCGAACAGTAAAAACATAATGTTCATTTGTTAATTATGTTCCAACAAATACTTAATGAGTAGTCGATCAAAACAAAATTTGCTCAAACGGAAAATCGTTTAAATGTTAACTTTAGTGGTCAAACAGACAAATATGTTTGAATGCATTCGACGTAGTTAGTAAGCATAGCACTGTTCATCCGAGTTTTAGACCGAATATTCGGGTATACTTGGCCCGGAATCCAGATTCCAAACCCGGGTCGGGTTTCGGCCCGGATACACCTGGGTTACGACTTGGGCCGAAACCCGGATGAATCCGGGGTTTTAATAATCTGGAAATTCGGGTTCCAAGCTCTACCCGGGTCTTTTTTTTTTTTTTTTTTTTTTAACAAAGGTTATACTATTAATTTTTTTTTTTCCAGAAATAGATGTTGTAAAGCAATTTAAAAAAAAAAAAAAATCTAAAGCCTATATTCTATTACATTTGAAAACATGTTTTTTTTAATATAGAAAACTAATTTTCTTTTTAACTACATGCATCTCAAAAATAGAAATTCAGTATTTATAATATAAAATGCATGTATCACATAATACAACCCACTTCATATTACATTATTTAGTACTTAATTACATTGCAAAATACAAAATTACAAGTCATTGTATTATCATTAGTTCAGTAAGAGCTTTTGCACTATGCCAGATCCAGATCTCCTTCACTGCTCTATTTGGATCTTCATAGTCAAAATATTGACTCACCTAATGAACATCACATGAAACTAAATTTCAGATTTCTCAACTTAACAAGAAGTGCTCTTGCTAATAATTAAGCAAGTCATGAAAAGGCTGAAGAAAAATGGACTAAAATCTCAGCATTACTCTTGTATAAAATGAAAAAATAAACTCTGGTCGTTCCAAAAAATCCTGAGTAGGACTGTTCATCCGGGTTCCGACCCAGAAATCCGGGTATACCCAAACCGGAATCTGGATTTGAAACACGGGCCGGAACTCGGATGAACCCGGGTTTTGTAAAACCCGAATTCCGACTTCCGGATTGAACCCGGTTTTTTTTTTCCTTTTTTCTGAGGCTTTAAAAGCATAATTTTTTTAAAAAATAAAATCGAATATCATATTAAATATTTTTAAAATCAATGTTGAAAAGTATAATTCTCTTTATGTGAAAGCCTATATTTATTATAGAAATTTTAAAAAATAAATGTTGAAAATCCTAATTTTTTTTTCTTTTAAAAAGTCTATATTTTTTGAAAATTTTTCTAAGAGGTAATGTTAAAAAGCATAACATTGTCCAGAATAATAAAATATATAAAAATGAAAAACTTAAATGCATGCAATCCACTACATATTACATTACATTATAAAATATAAAATTACAAGATATGAATTACATATCAATAACATAGTCTTCCATGTGATTTAATCACGCCAAATAAAACTTCAAGTATATTCGTTGTAGTCACCCAAACGGAAGACAACCGCCACATTGAATTCCTAGTATATTCTCTGTAGCCACCCAAACTGAAGAGTAAGAATGTATTTCAACAGAGAAAAACACAAACTATGGAGAAAAATACTAAATTCTCCATTTATATAACTGGGTGAATAAAAAAAAGAGAGAGATAAAACTAAGGATATCAAGAGAAAAACAATCAAACCACACAAAATTATTTAATTACAACTAATTACTGGTTCTTACACTGTTAACTCAAGAAATAGACAATATGGCAACTATTGTTTGGATAGAGAAGTAGTCGTGAAATTTTTTTTCATCAAAATAGATGACTTGCATCAAAAACAATGAACAGGATCTTTGCAGCTATTGTGAAGTAGTAAAAAATAAAAACACAATAATGAACATTACCCCTGCCAACTCTGCCAGCTTTGGATCCTCAATCTTGAAAGTAAATAAGCTTGGCACTGGATCAACAATTGAATGATTGAGCTGAGCTACAAGCCTATAACCCTTTAAGAAGGACAAGAAAAGTTGATCAAGAAAAATAATTCATATACTTGCAAATAAAACCAAACCACTTTTCATCACAGCCTGAGGACTACTACCACTAGCAATCAATAGAAAATCAGCTTCAACATATTCAACATAATCGATAGTCCGCTTCTCAATCTTAAGAAGGAATTTTTCCAAACTGCTAGCAGAAGCGGTTGTCACAACTTTTCCAGTCTGCAGAGAAACTGACCGAGCTCACATTTTAGAATAGAAAGTTGACAATATATTCCATCATATTACTCATCAAAAAGAAAACCCATCATTTTACACAGCAAGCATTGAACTATGGCACAGATGGTGAGATACACAAGTCTGGTAATTTATGAACTTAAGACTTTTTGGTGATTTACTAACTCAAATCTGTGATATAAGATATAAATACTGCTTTCCTATCACTATATTTTTTTAGCATTTTATTTTCCCTTATAAAAACAATCTGTGATTTATACGGTGTGAGGTTGTTAAATAAATTGTGCATTAGTACCATATCCATTCATAAAATGCTAACAAGAAATTAACATTTAGTAAGGCATGAGGGCATCCATTCTAAAAGAAATGCCATGGGAGCTGAACAAACCACAGGAAAGATATTGTTGCTATTGTTCCTTCTGTGGCCATAGCCTAACCTTCTTTTAGAAAATCAGGATTCTAGCTCTTGCAAACAATGAACATGCACAATTATATTATGTTCTAGTAGCCTTGGGTCCTCAAAACCCAAGACCTTGCATTAGCCTCTAATTGAAATGGGCTGCCCCTTACCTTCCGAGAAAAGTACTTGCAAATCTGGTTTGGGACCCTTTGCAAATCTGGAAAAAGAAAAAAGAAAAAAAAAACGCCCGAGTGATGGTGAAAAAAATATGGCACCAAAATCTACACAAAAAAGAGACTCAGTTCACCAGATCTACACAAAACAGAACAAAACTAGCACACCCATAAAAACCTTATCTGACAGGTTCCAAACCAAAACAAAACAAGCAAACCCATAAAAATTTTCACGCCATTACAGAGAACAAACATACTCACAAAAACATTACAGATCTAACCCATAAAATACTCCTCAAATGTTCAAACATTCTCATAAATAAAAAAAATCCAAAATCAATAATGAGAGAACAAAACAAACAAAGAGAACAAGACATACCCGTAGATGAAAATGACGGCACGAGGATGAAAACGAGGCTTTGATCGGTAGAGGAGGCTAGGGTTTTGGCGAGAGAGAGAGAGAGAGAGAGAGAGAGAGAGAGAGAGAGAGAGAGAGAGAGAGAGAGAGAGAGAGAGAGAGAGAGAGAGAGAGAGAGAGAGAGAGAGAGAGAGAGAGAGAGAGAGAGAGAGGTCAGGACGTCGACTAGGGTGGGATATTTTGTTTTTATACAAACCCGGCTGTACCAGGTATTGAATACGGAACTCAGGTTTCATACCCGGGTCCAGACCGGCTGTTTCGGTTATTATAATTGTGGGTTTCAGCCCGGATCAAATCCGAACCAAAACTCGTAACCGAAACCTGGTTATCCGGGTTTCGGACCAGGCCGGATAAAAATTCGGCCCAGATGAACACCCTTAATCCTGAGGTTCTATGCTTGTAAGAAAATTGTATCTTATTGAAAAAAGAAAGACTTAAAAGACTATAGTATAACACACTATGCATGTCATTTATCGAAGCTGATTAACAACTGATAGTACTTTGACAATTGGAATAAGCCACAAGTCACGGCCATCTAAAAACATGTTATTGAACACTTAAGAGTGTCTTTCTTAATATCAATTTATTTTAAGTGGATTAACAACTTTGTGACTGAAGCCAACTAAACCGGGCTAAGAGAGTCTAGTGTTTCATTTGAGAAGGTATATACATGAATTAAAAAGGGCCAGAGTTACCTATTGTTCACGAGGGCTGAATTTGCAACACATTTTGTTATCATTGTGTGTTGGTGCACACGCATGCTTGCCAAAACTTTAGTTGTCCCTATTACAGACACAGTTTCTTGGGGCTTAGGTAATGGTTAAGTAAGAGTGAATATTCACCTTAAAAGTTGCTCTGTAGGGGCCAGACTACAAAATAGCAACGTATATATCATTTAATATACAATTGGGGTAGCTGGATCCATCTCAAATATAGACAACTTTGGTAACTTCAATAACATTTCCAGAGTACCAATAAAAATTATTTTCTAATGTTTTCTAGGTGCACTAAAAGTAGAGTAAATTATGCATCAAACTATACACTTTACTGCCCTTGATTAACTATTCCCTTCTCTTCATCTTCAATGTCTTTCTATTAGCGCTCAGTGGCTTAGGACCTCATTAAACTCACTACATTATGATTCTTTACATTTTTCTCTCCATTTCTTTTTCAGCCATCTAGCTTGGAGGTCTCTTAGTTGTGATGGACATGTACTCTAAAATAATGTTGTCTCCTAAATGTATTGTTCTTTTATTTTTAAGATTTCCATGTGCACTTGCCATTTTAGTCAGTGCTTCAGAAGATTCCAACAATATTCCATGTTGAAGTTGGTTTTTTGTAACCCTTGATAACGCTTTTTTGCCTCTTCAATCAGAAAAATAGTTGAAGATGTAAGTATGTAGTTCATCAAAAGGAATTAATAATTAAAATAATAATAACAGTACAATGATGTGTGCTTGAATGCAACACTTGCTTGGGATATAATTAATCATGATGATTAGGTATAGATCAATAAAGCATTATTCTGATATTTATAAATATTGCATTTACGTCAACCAAATCCAAGATCATTAATTTACTTAAGACTGGTAATTACACCAATCATAATGTCCACACTTTTTGAGCAGTTTTACTCAAGATCAAGCTCATAATGATTAGATGTTACATACAAGCTGTTCACATCATAATCTGCATCACTTCTTCAGATTTTCCTTAAAACATAGCCATCCATGCATATATACTTGTTCTTCCGCACAAATTATTTTCAACAGATAAATACCCACAACTTCAAAATTTCATTAAATAGCAACAATTTGTTTCTTAGGCTCTCTTATGTAAATAGCAACAAACCCATTCTTCAGATCTAAACCCATTCTTCCAAATAATAATAACCCATTATCCACGGCTCTAGCATTTTGCAGCTAACAGAATACTCCTTAAACATTCAAACAAATCTACATAAAAATACTCCTCAAACATTTAAGCATTCTCATATTAAAAAAAAAAAAAAAATCCAAAATCAACAAATAGAGAACACAACAAAGGGAAGAAAAGAAACATACTCAAACAAAAATACGTTATAATCTCTGGATTCGAAAGCACTTCCACCATTCAGTGAACCGCGCGATCAAAAGGAGATGATCGTGAGATGCGCGATCAGATTCAGATTACGGACAAAACAAAAGTGCTAGCGCTTGAAGGGATGTGTGAGAGAGAGAGAGAGAGAGAGAGAGAGAGAGAGAGAGAGAGAGAGAGAGTGAGAGAGAGAGAGAGAGAGAGAGAGAGAGAGAGAGAGAGAGGAAACTGGGGAGGGAGGTGAAGGAGTTCATCGTAGAGCAGAGAGAGAGAGAGAGAGGGAAATCAGAAGGGGGCAATGCTAGAACTAGAATTAGGGTTTTGTTTTTTGGTTTATAAAACCCGGGTACCGGGTTTTAAACCTGGATCTCGGATTTAAAATCCGGTACCCGTATCGGATTAATCCTGTTTTTTAAATTCAGGTGTCGGCTCGGATTTGACCCGGGCCGAAAAACGGAACCGGAATCCAGTTTTCCGAGCTGGGCTGGATAAAATCCAGCCCGGATGAACAACCCTAAGTAAGCATTTGAATGTTTTTTACATTTGAACTGTTTACGATTGGTGAATGAACGTCTACTACGGAGAACGATCGAATGGTTTGACTATTTTTATTGCAACGGTTTTTGGTTGTTTGAATAGTAATGAATTGATTTTATGAAATAATAAAAAACCAAAAAGACATATATAATATATTAAAAAATACATTCCAATTTGTTCATTACACATAAAATTAGCCTCATAAGTGGGAACAAAATAAATAAAGTAGTACTAGTGATCATCATACAAAAACAAAAACAAATAAATAAATTAGTTGCTTAGAGGCCTTAATTGTTGCATAAAATATATTGGTTCTTTTATTTTAAATTATTGTATTTTAAATTGGTTTTAATTTATTTGATGTTGTGTTTAATTTAATTAGTCATTTTACGGTTTTTAAAATCGTTTTCGGCGGATCTGTTTTTGGTTTCCAGAGTGAGGATTGGACCTCATTTCTTTTCTTTTCTCTTTTTCTTTTTCCCTTTTTCCTTTTCTTTTTCTTCTTTTCTTTTCTTTTTTTCTTTTTCTTCTTCTTTTCTTCCCCGTTCTCTCTCTCCCCGTGCGCAGCAGCCCATTTCCCCTTCCTGTCGCCGCCTGTTTACTAGCCCAGTGTGCCACCGTCCGGTCACCGTGTAGTACACCACCCCCGCCATTCTCTTCCTCTTCCACCAGAGATCATCCCCACCAATTTTCAAAGCCATCGGACCAGCCGTTAGCCGCCACGCACGACTGGAAGTCATGGTACCAGCCCTGTTTTTTCTCTCTGTCGCCGGTTGCTTTCTCAGCCCAGAATCGCCGCTCACCGGTGGCGTGGCCTACACCACCCACCCAGTTTTCTTCCCCTCTCACCAGTGAACATCTCCACCACCAAGTTTCACCTCCATCCAAGCCACCGTTAGCCACCACGAGCTCCTCCAAGCCACACGATTTTTTACTGTTTTCGGCGCCATCATTCCACCTTCGGCCACCATCTCTTCACAGCTTCTTCCTCCATTTCTTGTCTTCCTAACCCACCCAATTCCGGCCTCGATCCATTGCCGGATCAGCTCCCACGAGCTCAACTCCGTTCAGCCCCTTTTTGGCTTTCCACCGCCAATTCCACCACCACCCACGGCCAAAACTAACTTCCCTTATCTTCATAAATATCTCAAGACTATTTCTTATCAATTTCATGCCTTGGTTTGTCCTCGTTCAAAAGTGGGTAATTTATTACCCACGGCCACAGTGTAAAATACACTGTTACGTTGCTTTTCTTCCGTCTTTTACAACGCCGTGAGTTTTCAAAAAATACCGTATAGCACTGTAAGTATTTTTCAAACTCTACTTTTAGATTTAAATATATTCTGCTCTTATAATAATTATTTGACTGTTGGTTGTTGATTCCGGACTGAGTCCGAGGAGTTCGGGGGTCCGATGGATTGAGAACGGAGTTGTTTGGTTGGTGTTGTTAGTTGTTTGAGATATTTGTTCCTTAATGTTTGCTTTGTAGAGTGCACGCATGTTCATGTTTAAAAAGGAAAAATCGGATTTTTCGTGTAGTTGCATGCATGTACATGTGTTTGAAAAAGGAAAGCTGAGCTTGTAAGCGAGAAATGATTTATGGTATATGTGAACAGTTGGACTGACTGGTTTGAGTCAGAGGCACGTGTAGGGATGGTGGTAAGCAGGGACGGTGATGGAATCCCGCCTGTGATTCCCACCTACGGTGCTCGCGAAGGGACGGTGGTGAGCAGGGATGGTGGTAAAGTTCCGCCTGTGATTCCCGCCTACGGTGCTCGCGTAGGGATGGTGGTGAGCAGGGATGGTGGTAGAGTCTCGCCTACGGTGCTCGCCTAGGGACGGTGGTGAGCAGGGATGGTGGTAGAGTCCCGCTTGTGATTCCCATCTACAGTGCTCTGACGGTCTGGTTTTTGGGCCATTATTGGAGATAATGGCGAGCTTATGTTTAAAGGATATGTTTTGGGCCAAATGAGACTTTAGGTGTGAGTTGGTGAGAAATACGTTTTTGGGGCCAAATGGGATTTTGGCGTGCGTGGAAAAATGTGATTTTATGGGATGTGAGCATTTGCATTCTTTCCTGCATATTGTGGAGTTTATTATGTTTTTATCTAGTGGTGTTTGGATTTTACTTACCTGGGGCACTATTTTTGGTTCCGTAGATTTTGATGCAGAGTTCGAGGAGGAGGAGGAGGCTGAGCCCAGGGATGCAGATCCGCCGGAGTTCTGAGTTGGAGTTATGCTTTATAGTTTTTTTTAAAACAATATTTGTGTTTTGTAATATTTTATTATGTATGTTTTGCATAATCAAATTCGTAAGTAATTAAAGCATAACTTGACGTACAACATAGCATAATTGATATAACTTAAATTGAAACGTGAACTGAACTTGAGTTGACATGAATTTGATCTGAAACTTGACTTAACATGAAGAATACATACTTCACAGTTGTTGTGGCCCCATGTATTCTACATGTCATAATGCAGGTAAATACATACTCCACAGTTGTTGTGGCCCATGTATTCTACGTGTCACAATACAGTTAAGTACATACTCAACAGTTGTTGTGACCCTATGTATTCTACATGTCACAATTGCTGTATCTCACGTAGTGTATGCGTCACAATTGCTGTGACCCTATACTTCATGTGCCACAGTTGTTATGGACTCCACGAAACTGAATGTAACTCATCAACGAAACATGACTGGAATACGAAATGACTGAAGTCCTGACATAACATAACGTGATTTGAACATAACTTGAAAGACATGACCAACTTGAGATAGAAACATTCGTAACATGACATATAATAGACAACATATTTAATATGACATACTTGCAACAATGAATATTATATGATTTGACATACATGTAATAGATGACATACTTAACATGGCGTACTTGTAATGTATAGCAATACATGACAGAATATATTATGTAACAGTTTTCATATATATGACAGAATATATTATGTAACAGATAAAAATTGAAGACAGAATAAATTCTATGTAACAGACAATTATGTGATAACTTGGCATAGCATGACATATATGATAACACACATATATATATATACTGTAGTTCCTTTACTTAGCACACATACATAATAGACTGTTAGTAAGTTAAAAGCTAACTTACCTCAATCTCCGCGTTTCTTATAAAACCTCAAGCGCGATTACGAGGAACTGTAATAAGTGATTCTAAAAGTTAGTACTAAATCACTAATAATTTGAAATATGGAAAATACTAACTTAAAGAATAAAATTTTCATTTTACTCTCTACATGTAGGAAAATGACCGTTTTACCCATAACTTAAGGATTTTGCATACTAACTCTAAAAGTCACCAAAATTTACATGCCTCATGTAAATTTTATCCTCAACTCAAATATCAATTTAGAAAAATTTAAAACTAATCACAACTATTAAAACTCCATAGGGCCGAAATTCTCATATGCTATTTCCATTGATTTTTTGTTTCTAACTTGTTTTGATTAACCTTTTGATTTATGACTTATAAAGATGTGATCTTCAAACCAAACCATTATATGGTTTAAAAAGATGTCTTAAAACATATATAAGCTTCTAATTCAAGATCACATGGTTAAACATTAACCAAAACATAAATTAAGTCAAGAGCATCCACACTTTGGCTTATCTGAATATCTTTTTGCATAAAATTTCATATCTTTGAAACTAACATCAAATATCTTCAAATAATAATATAACATGTATATAAGATGCTTAGGATCCTCCAATAAAATTATCAAAGTCATTGGAATAGGTTTAGACCACCAAAGAGTTAAACTTTCTCAAAACAGAAATTGTTTTTCCTCTTCCAATTTCTAAGTTTTTAAATCTAAGAAAATATTTCATCAAAACCTTTAATCATGCAAAAATCCTCAACCAATAATCATATACACATGTTAACAACACTCCATAAAACTTTCAGACCAATATCTATCCATTAACTTGGTCAAAAACTCCAAACTATAACATATTCTCCAGTTTATCTTCTAGAAGGACCTTTTTATAGTTTACACAATATTTGACTGACCAAATGATCTTCAAATAGGACAAATAAGATATCCACGTAAATTAGACTAAAAAATGAACAACTTATATGAAGGAGATTTTATGATAAAACACTTACAAAAGCTTCGAAATGAGTGTGCAAAAGAACTCCTAAAAACTGTCCGAGAGAGAGTGTTTGGTATTCTTTTAATGGAAAGTGTAAATGAAGATAATTTCATGGGGGGTGGTTGGAGATACTTTTGGATGAGATATGGAAGAGATGGGGCTGGAGTGAGAGTTGAGTGTAGGTCTCTCTTACCCGGAGTGAGAGTTGAGTGTAGATCTCTCCTACTCGGAGTGAGAGTTAAGTGTAGGACTCTCTTACCCAATAATATCTACAAAAATCAACTCAAGATATTTTTACCAAATAATATCCACGAAATTAGCTTAAAATATTTTTATCTAATAATATCCACAAAATTAGTTTAAGATATTTTTATCCAATAATATCCACAAAATTAGTTTAAGATATTTTTATCCAATAATATCTACAGTTTTGAACAGACGTTTCGTCTGAAAATATGAAAAAGAGTTATTGCGCCATAAGACCTTAAATAATCCACCGAGTCTAATGGCACAAACCATAATATGTTTAGACACTTCTAACTATATCCAATAATCAAAACACACTTATGATACTATAATGAGTAATAACACTAACTATGTAGTTAGACTAAAACCTATATGATTAATGGATTCGTGAAAACTTATAGAGTTTTTACGAAGTTCCTAAAGTCAATAGAAATTCCACAATTAAATTTTTAGCAGATTGTTACACTGTAACTTGATCTACTCTAGTGAGTGATTAGTTTAACCATTAAAATGGAATTGATTAGAGTTGAGTTATTGATATGAAAATTTTCTAGAGTAGATTCCTTTGAGGATTGGAGGTAATGATCTAGTTCATGTATTTCTTTGAGGATTGAAGATATCGAGCTAGTTTAGAAAATAATTGTTGTTAACTCGAGATTATAGTGGCAGATTTTAGGAAATGATTCTATCGATTCGAAAGATATAGGTTCATCAGGTGTTGGAAATGGTAGATTTTGTGTTGGTATTGAATACGATTGAATTTGAGGCTATATGATCCGTAGATTTTGGGAATGGATTCGTAGCAGGTTTAAGATCCTTCTTGGTACCAAACTTTAAACAATGGCTAGTTGCTGATTTAAGGATATAAGTTGAGTAGAATCAAGAATGATTCTTGTTGAATTGAGGATATAAGTCCAGATGATGGAAATGTGATAATGAATCACTTGTACGTTTGGATGATTTTTGGTGTTGGCTAAGAGTACATGAGATCAATGAGTAGTAATGGTAAGTGCGTATGGATTCCGGGGAGTGCGGGTCCTAGTCTCATCTATTTTTGGCTTGGTAGGAGTTGAAGAGGAATTTGTGTGGTAACATTAAATTCAAGAGATTTTGGCTTTGAGTTGTTTGGTAAGTTGAACGGAATGTGCAGTCGAAGCGGGGTTACCTTTGGGATGATGGTTTGAAACGACTGTTGTGTTTATCTTGAGAAGTAATTGTGACTTGAAGTCATAGGAATTTAAATTGGTGAGGTTATACTTTTCTTTGGAAATCAAGTATCCAGTTGAGAGAATTGGGGATATGGTTATTTAACTTGAAAAGAGATCGTTAGGTCACCATATGTGGTGTATGAAGTAATAAATTTTGGAAGTTGAAACTTATGCATCAAAGGTGGGTAGCATAATCATATGTATGAAGTAATAAAGTAGTAGGATCCTTGAATATTGTTTAATAGTTTTTGATGGATTGAAGATTTAAACAGTATGGCCTGTCTTGAGATTTATTTGTGAAGTACTATTGAAGGAATTAGTTGTGCTAAAACTAGAGTTTTTGAGAGTACAAGTAGGTGGGTGAGTTACTAAGAGCGTTTCGATTATGTCTAAGTGAAGTCAATGGTAGTTTATAGTGAGTTAGTTATTGCAAGATTAGATGTTATTCATAATATAGGTTATGAGTTTGAAGTAAGGGATATCGGATAGAAGTTATAAGAGCTCTCGTTGGTTGGCCGGGAGGGACTTGGGCCTTTTGGAGATGTTCCTTATCTTTAGAAGAGACATGTGTATTTTGGGATGATGTTATATGTTTTCAAATTGGGGCCTAGAGGTTGATTAGTACTGGTTTCCGTCATCAATCAATGGATGTATTTTTGCAGAATGTTAGTTTTTGTTTAGGGCAGCGATGGCCAACTGAGGAATGAGTGGAGATTTATGATTTTTTGGATGTATATGATTTTCTATGGAAAGGTGGTAAAGATTTTCTTGTGATTAGGTGTGGATTGAGCTTATACTTCATGATATTAATTTTTGAGGACATAGCCTTTATGTATTTTGGTGAGTTATCAGAGTGCGCGCGAAAGCATGATTTTTGGAGATTCTTAAAAGTTTAAATTTTGTGTTGATTTTGAGGAATTAGTAGTGATTCGAAGTTTTAATGGAAGATTAATCTTTTGGTCATGCAATTTGATTTATGGATGGTTAACTTTGGAAGTGGCTATTAGATTAACAAAGCTGGAATGAGATGAAAGTTTGGAAGGTAAAGCAGAGACGTCGTTGATATTAGTCATTTATGGTGTGGAGATAATAAACTTTGGATTTGTTGGGAGTTGTCCATGATATGTATTTCTCAATTATGTTCAGAGTTGTATCCTGTATCTTTTTGGCGCTAGTGTTTGATCTTGTAAATTTCGAGGACGAAATTTGTTTTTAAGGGGGGAGGATGTGATGACCTGCTTTTACGTGTATTTTCACTGAATGAGTGTTTTTAATTTACTTAATATATTGATTCTTTTATTTTAAATTATTGTATTTTAAATTGGTTTTAATTTATTTGACGTTGTGTTTAATTTATTTAGTCGTTTTACAATTTTTAAAATCGTTTTTGGCGGATCTGTTTTTGGTTTCCGGAGTGAGGATTGGACCTCATTTCTTTTCTTTTCTCTTTTTCTTTTTCCTTTTTTCCTTTTCTTTTTCTTCTTTTCTTTCCTTTCTTTCTTTTTCTTCTTTTTTTCTTCCCCGTTCTCTCTCTCCCCGTGCGCAGTAGCCCATTTCCCCTTCCCGTCGCCGCCTGTTTACCAGCCTAGTGTGCCGCCGTCCGACCACTGTGTAGTACACCACCCCCACCATTCTCATCCTCTCCCACCAGAGATCATCCCACCAATTTTCAAAGCTATCGAACCAGCCGTTAGCCGCCATGCAAAGCTGGAAGTCACGGCACCAGCCCTGTTTTTCCTCTCTGTCGCCGATTGGTTTCTCAGCCCAGAACCGCCGCTCGCTGGTGGCGTGGCCTACACCACCCACCCAGTTTTCTTCCCCTCTCACCGGTGAACATCCCCACCGAGTTTCACCTCTATCCGAGCCACCGTTAGCCATCACGAGCTCCTCCAAGCCACACGGTTTTTCACCGTTTTCGGCGACGTCGTTCCACCTCCGGCCACCATCTCTTCACAGCTTCTTCCCCCACCTCTTTCCGTCCTAACCCACCCAATTCCAGCCTCGATCCGTTGCTGGAGCAGCTCCCATGAGCTCAACTCCGTTCAGCCCCTTTTTGGCTTTCCACCGCCAATTCCACCACCACCCACGGCCAAAACTCACTTCCCTTAGTTTCATAAATATCTCAAGACCATTCCCTGTTAATTTCATGCCTTGGTTTGTCCCCGTTCGAAAGTGGGTAATTTATTACCCACAGCCACAGTGTAAAATACACTGTTACGTTGCTTTTTCTTCGCCTTTTGCAACGCTGCGAGTTTTCAAAAAATACCGTATAGCACTATAAGTATTTTTCAAACTCTAATTTTAGATTTAAATATATTCTGCTCTTACAATAATTATTTGACTGCTGGTTGGTTGATTCCGGACTGAATCCTAGGAGTTCGGGGGTCGGATGGATTGAGGACGGAGTTGTTTGATTGGTGTTGTTATTTTTTTGAGATATTTGTGCCTTGATGTTTGCTTTGTATAGTGCACACATGTTCATGTTTAAAAAGGAAAAACTGGGTTTTTCGTGTAGTTGCATGCATGTACATGTGTTTGAAAAAGGAAAGCTGGGCTTGTAAGCGAGAAATGATTTATGATATATGTGAACGGTTGGACTGACTGGTTTGAGTCAGAAGCATGTGTAGGGATGGTGGTAAGCAGGGACGGTGGTATAATCCCGCCTACGGCGCTCGCGTAGGGATGGTGGTGAGCAGGGATGGTGGTAGAGTCCCGCCTGTAATTCTCACCTACGGTGCTCGCGTAGGGATGGTGGTAGAGTCCCGCCTGTAATTCTCGCCTACAGTGCTTTGACGGTCTGGTTTTTGGGCCATTATCGGGGATAATGGTGAGCTTATGTTTAAAGGATATGTTTTGAGCCAAATGAGACTTTTGGCGTGAGTTGGTGAGAAATACGTTTTTGGGGCCAAATGGGATTTTGGCGTGCGTGGAAAAATGTGATTTTATGGGATGTGAGCATTTGCATTCTTTCCTGCATATTGTGGAGTTTATTATGTTTTTATCTAGTGGTGTTTAGATTTTACTTATCTGGGGCACCATTGTGATGACCCGCTATTGAGTGTATTTTCGCTGAAATGGTTGTTTTTATTTTAATTAATATATTAGTTATTTATTTTAATTTAAGTGCGTTTTAAAATTTGTTTTTAATTTATTTGATGTTGTGTTTTATTTCTTTCAGTTGTTTTGTGGTTTTTAATCCCTTTTCGGCGGTTTGTTTTGTTTTCCCGGAGTGAGGATTGGACCTCATTTCTTTTTGCAGCTCTTTTCCTTTTTCTCTTCTTTTTCCTTTTTTCCTTTCTTTTTCTTTTTCCTTTTTCTCTTTTTCCTTCTTCTTTTCTTTTTCTTTCTTTTTCTTTTTTTTCTTTTTCTTTTTTCTCTCTTCTCTCTCCCCGATCGGTCCCCCCCCGAGCTCTCTCTCTCCTCCCTCTCCCTCACGCCGGACGTTTCTTCAGCCCAACCCAGTGCCGTCCGGCCACCGTTCGGCCCCCCACCGGTCCCATTCTCTTCCCCTCCCTCCGGTGCACCACCCCTCCAAAGCCCACCCCCAACCGGCCGGCCGTTTGGCCGGAAAAGCTCCAAGAAGGGCGCACGAATTTTGCTCCGATCCGCCGCCGTCGCTCCACCTCCGGCCACCACTTCTTCACCACTTCATCACTGACTCCTTGCCGTCCTAACCCACCCATTTCCGGCCTCCAACGACCACCGGAACAGCTCCTACGAGCTTAGTTTCCGATTTGGGTTTTTGGCCATTTTCCGGCAATTCCGCCGCCACCCACGGCCGTTCATCACTTCCAATAGCTTCACAACCATCCCTAGACCATTCCCTATCAATTTCGTGTCCTAGTTTGTCCCCATTCAAAAGTGGGTTTTTCAAACCCACGGCCGCAGTGAATTTTCACTGTGACGTTGCTTTTCCGCCGCCGTTTGCAACGCCGCTTGTTTTCTAAAATTATCGTATAGCGCTGTAAGTATTTTCCAAACCCTATTTTTAGATTTAAATATATATCGCTCATACAATTTATTTATTGTTGTTGGTTGTTGATTCCGGACTGAGTCCGAGGAGTTTCGGGGGTCGGATGGATGGAGGACGGAGTTGTCTGTTTAATTGTTTTATGTTGGTTGGTTATTTTATTATGCATTGATATGGCATTTCATAGTGCATGCATGTGTGTTTTTGTTTATGTGTGAAAAGCCTGTGTATTGGCGTAAGTGGTCTTACGGGTGCGTGTGTATCACGACCCCAAGCCGGGATGGGGTATTATCCCGGTGAAGCTCCTCTGGTCACTCGGGAGCGGAATAAACTGAGCGATGTCCCCTGAGTTGTCGCTAGACGACGGGAGCGGGGGCTAGGGGTTGCTTGGCTACGAACGCACCGGGTGCGGAACCGAGTATCGCTATACGCACCGACTCCGTGGCCCTTCGCTGGTGAGGGCTAGAGGATGCTTGGCTACGAACGTGCGGGGCACGGAACTGGGCATCGCTCGTAGGTGTCACATGCGTGGTGGTACTCTGCGGTGTGGCACTGGAGCCAGGGTGTGCGGATGACCCCTAGGGGAGGTCATGGTGCATACAGATAAAAAATGTGATTTTTGGCGTGTGTGGAAAACTGTGTCTTTGGGTTTTGTGCATTGGGCATGGTTCATGCATATTGTTTGAGTTCTATATGTGTTATTATCTGGTAGTGTTTGGGTTTTACTTACCTGCGGTACCATTTTTGGTTCCGTAGCTTTTGGTGCAGGAGATGAGGATAAGGAGGAGGAGGCTGAGCCCGAGGATGCGGCTCCGCCGGGTTGCTGATGTTATGCTTTTCTTTATGGTTTTAAAACTGTATTTGTGTTTTGTAATATTTTATCTATGTACGTTTTAAACAGCTTGTATTACGTTAAGAAAAAAATTCTGGTACTTAGTTATGACTTTCGTTATCCGCTGCGTGTTCTTTCGTGCACATTTGTTGCCTTTGCACACACTCGGCACCCGTCGATAGGATGGTGACCCGGGTTATCACCATCCGGACGTCTCGATTTCCCCGTGTTCGGGCGTGGGGATTTGGGGGTGTCACAATCATTTTTGATTCCGTAGATTTTGATGCAGAGTTCGAGAAGGAGGAGGAGGCTGAGCCCGGGGATGCGGGTCCGCTGGAGTTCTGAGTTGGAATTATGCTTTATAGTTGTTTTTGAAATAATATTTGTGTTTTGTAATATTTTATTATGTATGTTTTAAACAGCTTTGTATTAAACTAAGAAAAATTCTGATACTTATTTATATGACTTTCGTTATCCGTTGCGTTTTCCTTTGCACATTTGTTGTTTTTATACACACTTGACACTCGTCGATAGGGTGGTGACCCGTGTTCTCATCATCCGGACGTCTCGATTTTTCCGTGTCTGTGTGTGGGGATTTGGGGGCGTCACAAAACATCTGCATTTGGAGTTCCATCTCTTTCTCGAACTCCTCTTGTTGTTGTTCTTGCTGTTTTAGGCATATCTCCATGTCTGCTTGCACAAATTTTCAAATATGTTTAATTAAAATATATAATAATTTTACATAATTTTCACAGGCATCGGGATGAGTTCACTCTCCATTATGATCAGTATGTGATGCAGTATACAATTTTGTAAGATTATAATTGATATCTGAATCTTGCTACATATTTGTTGAAATATTAAGTCATTACAACACATCCAAATAAAAAATTATATACAATAAAAAAATATAAAAAAAATTACCAATTTCTTAGAGAGGCGATGGAAAGATATTGAGCTTGCATGATGATGAACCTTCAACTCAATCTATTTGTTTTGTTTATAAAACTTCGCTCCTGCAAAAAAGTTGTAAATATTAGGAAGTAAAACTTATAAAATCGAACACGTAAAACAATTAATTTAATTTACCTTGGATGATGGATTTTCAAACATGTTACAAAGGTTTTTCCAATCGAGGTCGGACATCCTAAAAAGGATGTTGGTGTGTCTCTTCTTTATTCTTGAACTTATTATAATGCTTATGACACCTCGCCTTACATTTGTAGAATGCATTACACATAAGCTTATCAATAGTCTACACATAAGTTTATCAACAATCCTACACTCCTCTTTCCGACTAAAATTTAATTCGAAATTGTCCTTGAAAAAATATATACACAAAGAAATTATCACTTGCATATTATAAATCTTGCATGCATATTAAATAATATTATAAATCAAGAAATTTTAAATATTACCAAACAAGGCTTCTTGATAACCTTTTTCACATCTTGGGGGACTTTCAACCATGAACTCGTAGTGAAAAGGGTATAAGTTCATGTAGGAACACCAACATGTAATGCAAACCAAGCTACTAATTTTACTTTACCTCTGATATGTTCGTCAGAAATGTTAACCTTAGTTTTATCCAGTACTTTACGATATTTTTCTAATATCACGTCTCTAGTAGTGCCTCGACTTTGATGAGATTTTATTGTTAACTCTACAGAATATAATATTCATTGTAGAAATAAGTAAATGATGGTTAGAAACAATGTAATATGTATGAATTACCTTAATTGAAACAAAATGACCATTTAGATTTTTACCTTTTTCTGTAGAGTTAATATCTAGTTGTGAGTCAGACGGAAAGCTAGGAACAGGTTAATATGGGATGTGAACTTCCTTACACTTTGGTGGCATAATTTCAAAGCATTGATACATTCATTAGATAAAAGATTTGTTATAAAGTGTCATGTGAACACAACACCAATCAATTATCGCAACAACAATTTTAGCTTCAATATCTTTCCTATGTAATGGAATCATCTATACTCAAGAAGCATACCAAGAGAATCAACGTCCAACAACTATATACTATTATTATACTATAGTTATATATAACTATATTATATATGTACCATATAATATATTTATAAGATGTAGTGTATACTATAATAGTATAATATGTAATATAATATAGTAGTAGAGTCAGAACTATATATGGGTGGGTGTAGACGCCTAATTCTACCGATAAGGCATAATGCATTTTTTATTTTATTTTTTTACACATTTTTTATATCTTTAAAAAAAAAATGTTGGTACACACCATCACGACCCAAGTCTTGGTAGGTTTAACCTTACGGACAATGCTAGGGTGCACACCAAATGTGCGCCCCAAATATGCACACTAGTGCAAATGACTTTTTTATTTTATTTTTCTATAAGTAGTTTTTAAACATATTTAACCATTTAAAAAACAATATATAAATTCACGAATAGTCATTTCCTTAACCATTAAGAAAAAAATAAAAATATGAGTAGACACATGTGCTGAGCGTATTTGGGAGCCATACTATCATTTTCTTATCCATGGTGGAAATATTTTTCTCAAAGTGGACATGGCTAAAGCGTATGATCAAGTTGATTGGTCTTTCTTATTGGAGGCCCTTTGCAAATTTGGATTTTCTTTCCAGGTATGTGATTTAATTCAGGTTTGTATTTCATATATTTGGTACTCTGTTATGATGAATGGAACCTCTAAGGGTTTTTTTCAAGGAGGTTGTGGTTTGCATCAAGGGGATCCTCTTTTTCCCCACTTGTTTATTATTCTTCAAGAAGTCATTTCTAGACTTCTTAAGAATAGTGTTGTGGAGCAAATATTTGGTCAATTTTCTCAAGCCAGAGGTACGATTCAAATCTCTCATCTTATGTATGCTGATGTGATGATCTTTACTAATGGTAGCAACTTGGTCTGGCCAGAGTATTAATAGAGAAAAGACGACTACATTTTTTTCTAAAAAACTTTCTTCAGGTCGTAAGAGAGCTCTTAAGCATATGACTAGGTATTCAGAAGGTTCTTTTCCTTTCAAATATTTATGGGTGCCTATTATTTCGGGGAGGCTCAAGCAAGTTCACCTAGAGGAGTCCGTAACAAAAGCAGTAGTTGGAAGATGAAACTTCTTTCTTCGAGAGGTTGCCTAATTCTCCTGAGGCATGTCCTTTCTAACATGGCTTCACATTTGTTTGCGGTTTTACAAGTTCCTCAATTCATTATCAAAGAGTTACATTGTTTAATGAGCACTTTCTTTTGGGGAGAGGCTAATGTGAGAGGTAAGAAAAAATAGGTGGCTTGGAAGCACTTGTGTGTAAACCAACGGAAAAAGGTGGCTTGAGATTGCATAACCTAGATGATATGTAGAAGGCCTTACATATGAGGTTTGCTTGGAATTTAATCCAAGGTAATTCGTTATTCATTTTTTCAAAGATAAATATGTGGGTTCAAAACTTTGGATTCTTATTGATAAGCATAAGGCAAGATTTTGGAAGATGATTGCTAAATGTATTATGTTGGTTCTTAAGAACTCAAAGTGGCAAATCAGGGAAGGCAATCTCTTCTTTTGGTATGATAAATGGCGAGATCAGGGTCCTTTATTTTTTGATCTTCCGATTGTAGGTAGTTTATTGCTTAAAGTCAATGATTGTAATCTATCAAATTCATGGGATATGGATTTTTTGGTTAGCTTTGTGGGTCAAGAAAATGTGAATGATATTCTGGATTCTTTAATAGTTTTCAAGAGAGGATCGGATGTGTTGATATGGACGAAGTAAGATAGTAGCTGTTTTTCTTTAAAATCAGCATGAGATTGTATCCATATCAAGAGTTCTACTATGGCCTGGCATTCTTGGATGTGGCATAAAATGCTTCCTTTGAAGGTTTCAGTTTCTATGTGGAAGGCTTGGAATAATGCTTTCAGTGTGGATGATCATCTCTATTGTGTTGGCATGCTGATTGTTTTTAAGTGTAATTGTTGTAGTGCGGGTAATTATGAGGATCAAAATCATGTTTTTTTTAAGGGGATTTTATTGCTCGGGTGTGGCTCTATTGTGGAGCTATTTTTGGGTTACCGCTTTGAGGAAATTGGAAAAAGACTATGTCCGTATGGTTTCGTCGTGCATCTTCCTCTTCTCAGGTTGGTATTATTGTGGGCCTCCTTCCTTGTATTATTTTTTGGCATCTTTGGCATTGCAGATGTGTAGCTCGTATGAAAGGTTGTCTTGAGTCCTTTAGTGTGGTTTGACAGTTTATTGTTCATTAGATTAGTTCAGTTTGCCAAGACATCCACATTGTTTTGAACTGCTTAAGGCATGATTCTCATATTTTACAATCTTTGCTTATTCCGCCTTTAGTTCTGCCAAGGTGACGATCTAGTTTGGTGGTCTGGCGAAAATCTTCTCAAGGATGGTTTAAGTTAAATACAGATGACAGTAGCTTTGGGAATCCTAGGCCGTCTGTGATACCCCTATATGATAAGATTGAGGGTAGGTGTTGTATGAGATCCCACATTACTTGGGAAGAAGTTCTTGCTCTTTATAAGGTTCCAATGAGGCTCCAATTGTATCATTGACTAGTCATTTTGGAATATAGGCCATGTGGTTTGGGCCTTTCATTAGGGTGTTATAATTGGTATCAGAGACAGGTTTGAGGTGCTGTAGACTATAGTATGTGAAATTTTGGAACATAGACAAATTTTTGAAAATTATTTTCAGATTTGATGGTGGATTAGAGAGGACGATAAGAAATAATTTTGTTGGTATTTTAGGACTTAGAATTTTCAGATGCTAAGAATGATTTTGAGGTGTAGAATATATAGGTTTATGAGTTGGTTTCATGATAGTTGAGGTTTGTTTTGATGTCTTGATGATATAAAGTTGGTAGAGATGATTGCATGAATGTTATGAAATCTTTGGAGATTTTATTATATTGGGAGACCCGATTATAGATGACAGGTAGTGATTCTCCAACCCTCTCGGGTATGGGGCGGGTGGCATTATCAGAGATGCTCACGGAAATTTAACTCATGCTTTTACCTCTCTCCCAGATGTTGGTTTGAATAATAGAGTTGAGTTATTAGTTATGCTATATAGCCTTAAAGCTAGCAAAACTATGAGGATTTGTTATGTGAAAATTGAACTTGACTCACAAATGGTGGTTTCATGGTGGAAGCAATGGAGATATAGGGTTTGGTATCTTTAGGACTTTTGGGAGGAGATTCTTGGACTCATGGATTATCTAGTCTATTCTGTGTGTCATGTCTTCAGAGAAGGTAATAAAGTTGCTGATTGACTTGCAAAGTATGGTGCACTTGGTCATCACATGGAGTAGCAAGTGATTGGGGATGTGCCGAGGCTACTAAGAGATTTAATCCTCTTGGATAAGTTGGGTCTTCCTTCTTTACATGTCTACTAATTTAATTTGCTTTTTGATGCTTTTATACTACTTTTGTTGCTTATGGTTTTATAGTTGGTTTTGTTTTGTTCTATTGCATGGGCTAATCTTGTTTTTGCAGGTTGTTTTTGTTTCTTTAGCTTTTAGTTTTTCCTTTGGTTTATTCTAGATTATTTTATACTGTGGTTTTATGATTTTAATGTTTTGATGTTTGGGTTTGGGTCTTATTGATTTATCTGTAACCCCCATGTGCCCAGTTTGTAACCAAGGTTTTCCTCTGCTAAAAGTGAGGGTTTTCAATAAACATGGAATACTGTTCTCTTCCTAAAAAAGAAAAAATACTATCATTTTCCTAGCTTATTGTTACTAGTATATTAGTGCATGTGCGAGTTACCCTTTGAACGTTAAATATTCACATTTGAACCTCATATGCAACATCAATCGAATGTTTCATTTTAACATTTGAACAGGACTATTTGAAAGTAAATATACGTTCAAACAGTTTAACACATTTAAACGATGTATGAACTTACCAATCGATCACAATCTCTCTCTCTCTCTCTCTCTCTAAACCACAAAACAAAAAAAACCCATTGAAAGCTCCTCCTGGCTTTGAACTGCCATTGTCACTGCTGTGTCACTGCCACATCAAATACCACTTCCACTCAAGAGGTACACAACTTAGTGACGTTTAATAGGGTTATTCCGTGTTCTTTTCATTGATTTTTTTTTTTTTTTTATAGAAAATAAGAAAATGATTAGTTTTCATCTATAATACACCGTAGGTGGCCAAAAAACACAAGGCCAGGATGCCTCTATGCATATCCCGACCTTGTAGTGTATTAATTGAGGAAGAATAAAAGGAATCGGTGGATTCCTTTCATTTCAATGGCCACCGAGTTGACTCAGCCATTCTTGAGCTCAATCTAGAAACCATTCGAATGATGGTTTATTAGTTCGAATGGGTGTGACTCCTATCTTGAACGGTTGAGTGACTAACCAAAAGCATTCAAATACATATGTTTGATGTTCAAACGCTTTTATGCTTTCAATAATGTTTGAATGGTTGTGTAATTGTTTGAGTTTTTTTGTATTGTTTGAACGCTTAATTATTTGTTTGAACAGCATAACACAAAACAGTTTTAATTCTATCAATTACTTTATAATTTTGTGAGGTTTATGTATCATATTTTATAACTAATTTTTCTTAATTTTTTTTTTTTTTTTTTGCACCAGCTATCCAAGAACAGTGTCTCAACTAATCCCAGGGGTTCACAGGCCTCCGGCAAGGATTTTCCTGCAAGTTTACCTTGGGTAATTCAAGGAAAAAACCTTTCAGTCCGATGGTTTCTAAAAATTGTTTGCATCTTAGATCTAGGAGGAAGATTTCCCCAAAGCCAAGGCCTTTACCACTTGAGCCAACCTCTAGTGGTTAACAATCTCTTATAGGGGACAACTAAAAATAAAACTAATAGAGATGTACTCAATGACCTCTCTGATCATGAGATGAGCCAGTTGGTTGTTGGTTCGGATGCTCCTCCTTATGATGGGATGATGGGCATCAAACATGCATATCTATCTAGTTTCTTCAAGATTATGAACTCAATCATCGTCATCAACATTGATCCTTAGTAGCACAAGACAAAGATTGGCAAGAATTGGGTGAAGTTTATGATATGCATCACTCGTTTAGTGCTTATTGACCTAGTGGGTTATATATTCACTTAGATTCAATTAGAGGCTAAGTACATTTCGATAGATATATTACCATTTGGGATCCTGATCACATAATTTCTACTACATGTCGGGGTCTTGCAACATATTGCAAAGTGTGTCTAAGAGCCAATTGAACTAATCAGCTCCTCTATCTTGTCACGAAGCATGGGTCACTCGAGACTTCGTCTTCGTGGTCCTATTCCAAAGCCGGTCGATACACAGGGAGATGCACATCTGAGAGATCACGGAGTATCGACTGATGAGACATCCATGCAGGCCAAGGTATTGTGTACATGTACTCATGAGGAGATGGCAGCTATAGTGCGTGCAGAGATCCACAAACAGACATAAGTGATGATTGATGCAATGCATACAGAGATCCATAGTGTCATCTCTAACTTAAGTGCAGAGATTAATGCTAGCATCTCTGACTTACGTATAGAAATTGATACCATATCTGCAACTCAGGTCACGATCATTACTCGACTAACACAGTTAAAGACACGCCTAGATGTAGTTGAGGATGTGTGCATAGAGTTGGGATCGTAGAAGTTTGTATATTTTATTTACATTTTTTTTTTTTTTGTTTTTTGTATAGGCAATATTTTATGTTTTGTAAATTTAATTTAATTATGAATCATCTTTATCTTTTCTAAATTAATTATTAATTTCTATTATATATATTATTTAATTGCTAATTTTTTATATAAATTAAATATTTGTCCATAATTAAGTAAGGTATTATATTGTCATAAAAAAATGTAAAAATCCTATCACCATTTGAACAGAATATATACCGTTCAAACATTTCTCCATTCTCACTAGATATTTCTGCAATAAATCTCTGTTCGAACTCTTTATTTTACGTTCGAAAATTGATTAACCTATTCGTTTGAATAGTATAATAATATGTTCAAATGGTTAATGTCCCGCTAAATTTAGTGAATTAACCCACTAATTTCCCGTTCGATCATATATAATATATGTTCAAACATTGATTAATCTTGATGTTCGAATGTTGTTTTTATGTTGTTCGAACAATAAGTCAATATGTTGCTAAATTTTGTCACTTAACACGCCAAATTATTGTTTGAACGAATGTTTATTTTATTTTGTTCAAACGTTTTTTTTTCATCCCTACATATACTGTCTGAACTGTGAATGCCTTCCATCATTTTTTAGGGATGAAACATCTCATTTTTTGGGAAGATTTTCATTTTGTCCCAAACAAAAATCATCCCAAAAATGAATTTTTGTTGTAGTGGAAGGTGTAGATCATTTCATGTTGATAATTTGGAAGGCCGAGATGGAATAGAGTGAAAAATAAAGACATTTATTGAAGAAAAATTCTAGTCAACAATCAGCTGCAAATGTGAAATTTCATTTTTTTAAATGGTCCTCAACACCGGCCTTCTCCTCCTTCCTATTGCCATTGCTTGGAATCTCTCTCCCGAGCTTCACCGCTAGCCTGCCCCATGCGAACACATTATGACATTAATGAAAAAGGTGAATGGATGGGTATTCAATTATAAGCTTCTTCACCTGGAGATCATCATCTAGAAATTAGGTCACAAGCTTTTGTATCTGATCTTGACTAGTTCACAGAAATTTGTATTGAAATATTGATGGTAGGAAGTAGTTGCTACTCTCGTATTAATTCAATCGGTCATGTTGGTTTGATGGATTGGTCTTGATTAGGGCTAAAACTTGGTAATTTTGGGTATCCCAACATTGTGAACAAGTTGGCATGCATGTCAAACGCTTCTCAATTTAATATAATAGAAGTTTTAGAAACCTATTAATGGACTCTCCGACCTTCTCGTCCCCCATAGAGATCACAATGATATCATTGATCATAGGATTCTTTACACCTCTCTCTTTTGGTTTTGTTTTGTTTTTATTTTTTATTTTTTTCTCTTCTCTTCTCTAGGTCATGATAGACTGGTTTAATTCTCTCTTTCCAACCATGCCCTATTTTCACTTGCCAATATACCATTTATTGAAGTAGAAGGAGAGAAAATAAAGAAAAAGAGTTGAGGAGAGAAAGGGGATGAGTGGAAGGGGAGTGCTATTTCCTCGGCAGCACTAGACGATAGAGAACGGTATAGACACAAGGGAGATTTGGTGTAGGGGAGAACTTCTAGCAAGGGAGGGAAATTTGAATAATGACATTTCAAAATTTAGGAGATGCACCAAACACGTGTTTAGCATTGGAGGAAAAACAACCTCCATATCATCATGTGTGCGATGTAGGGATGCTAAGTGGAAGAATTCTTATTGAATACTTCATTCTTTTTTTCCAATTTAGAGTTGAAGTAGGAGGGAATGGGACAAGTATTTGTACGTTTGGAAGTTTCACAGAGAGAAATAAGTGAGTAAAAAGGAATAATCATTATTTGAATCTCTAATCATCTCAATTTTGTTGTAAAATTAATGAGAAGTAGTAAGAGAATTGAAAGATTGCAATATAAAACTAGCTCTTCATGAGTTTGATACCATTCACTTCAAATTTCTCATATTATACAGATGATCCTTAAGACATCATTTTTCAAGCATAGAGGGTACACAATATGAAAGGGTCGAGGATAATTTGTATATAGAAGTTGATCCTCAAGACACCATTCTAATGCCCTTCAGTTGGTGTAGACATGTATCTTGCTATTGATTTAAAATATAATATTTGGTCGTGTACTATCTCCAATAAACATTAAAGCACTAATTGCATTTACATATGGTTCTTTAGGATCAAGAAATTGTCATTGTTTGCATCAACCGATCACTTTTATCCATGTAAAAGTGCTTTAGGACTTTTTTCTATATATGTTGACTGATATACTATTTGAAAAATGCTCAATTTACAAACCAAGACAAAATCTTGTTTTTCCAAGTTCTTTAATTTCAAGCTAATTTTTTAACTAATTTGCATTTTATTTTTGAGCTTTTTTGGACGTCCAGTAAAATTTAAATAATCTATATGTACTATAATAATAGCAAATCCAGAATTTTACTTTTTAATAGAAACACATGCAAACTGAATTATTTTCAAATCATTCTTTTATTAGATAGTGACATTAATTCTACAAGAATTGCTTTTATCCATTTTGGCCAATCATTTATTCGTCAACATGCTTCAATGGTTTTTGATTCATTTTCATGATCACTTCTAGTGATATCTAAAGAAACTTTAAATAAAAATATCTTGTCAACAATAATTTTATTTCAATCGAATAATTCTCTCATACTTACCTAATGTATTGGCGTCTTGTTATTTTCAAATACCTTTTCCTATTTAGGTGATAATTCTTCAAAAGACTAACAGAAAAAGTTTCAAGCTCCTCAACCCAGATCCGCCTTGCACGACCATCCACCCCCAGTAAACCACCACAAGCTAGTAGCACCGCTCGACACCAACCTGCAAGTCTCGGTGCATGGTTAGTGCACCACCAAATTAAAACAAGTTCCATGAGACTAACTAGTTGCACCAGCTGCTACTCCCCTTCCCTCGTTAGCACCACCCATTGCCACCCTATGTGCAGCCTCTAAACTTTCTCCACCTGTAATGCATTAAACCTGCCCTCTAGTTCAACCTTGCAAGTGTGAAGGCGCCATGATCTTCCCTCCGCAAGTTTGAAGCTGCACTACCGAGCCTTGCCATCCTCTCTTTCTCTCCACCACTCACATGAACAACCCAATGCATAAGATCGTAAGGGGTTGCACCAACCCAAACCACCCAATGCACTTCTCTTAAGGATGATTAATATTCACTTTGCACTATTGAGGAAATTCAAAGAAGTTAACAAGCCTAGGTAAGTGGTGCTCCTATACTAGAACTTTGCTGAAAACGGAATGAGGTTGATTTTGTAAAAAAATGTGCATATTCTGTTATGAAAATACCCTCAATTATTTTTGCCCTAGTCTCTGTATATCCACATTTAAATGTGACATTTTATCATGACTGGTGTAGATATGAGTAATTTTTGCAATTTATTTCTCTACTACATTAAATTTCAATATGAAATCAGAAACATTTCATTTGATTATATAATATTATCTAATCAATATACTATTCATATTATTGTATTGTATTTGAAAATTTTGAAGCATAAGATTATGTTCTAGTATGATTTTTGGCCACACCATGAGATATAATAGTGGTTTATGATGTCTGGACCTAACATGTTATAAAATAGTGATCTCTGTTTGAATGCAAACCACTTTGGTGACATAGTAATTTATATTCTATTTGGCTACCCACGGATTCCACAACCTTGCCACAGGGGAAAACATGAAATCTATTTTGTGTGCTTCACTGCGGTGACAAAACAATAATTCATGTTCTGCATGGCTAACCACAAATATGCATGTTCTCCAGGGGAGTAAACATGGCCTTTGTTTCTGTTTCTGATGTTGTTCAATATGCTTGTATCTAGGGTCTTTTTGTTATTATATGAAATGCTTATGAAAATATTACTGCTATTTTTTAAGAAAATGGTTTGTTTTTGCATTTTCTAACTAGCTCATATTTACATAGTAGTATATGTTTGTTAATAGGTGGACTCACCCATTTATCCACTATTTATTTTTCAAATACTTGATGGCTATGACAGTTGGAGTAGATGGCACGTGACAAGACTATAAGAGAATGGGAGATAAGTGCCACGTGGGATAAGTGTGTTAGCTTGAGTTAAGAGAAATTTTACTTAGAAGAATTTTTGAGATATTTGATTTTAGAGGATATTTTGCAATTAAGTTCGTCGTTATTGTGAATTTCAAGTAAAAGAGGACACCCCGGGTATGGGGTGTGACACTAAGAGTAATGTCATTTGCATGAGCATATAACTTGTTATACAAACATGCTTGAATCAGTGTCATTTGTTTGCAAAATTTAATGAGTACTAGAAAAGGGGACACAAGTTTTTCAATTATTTGAATAACTAGCAGATATATGTTGTAATGAAAATAATTAAACATGTCAGGAAAAAAAAATTATTTCATCAGTTGAATCCAAAATAAAAATAAAATAAAATGGTCAGTTAGATCTATAATATAATTACAGATGCTGAATAAAAAATCCACAAATTTGTTCATAGGATTGACTCAGATTTTACTTACATTGATATGGTATTAATTGTTTAGTCTAATGATAAATTGAAGCTAACAGGTTTAAACGGCTGGGCAATTAGCTGGGCCAAGTCTTTAATGTTTTCAACGCCCGATTTTCTTCTAAGTAGTTAGGAATTTATTAGGTCATTTGTTTTATAAATAGTGATAAGACTTGTAATAAGGGCATAGAAAAACATTATGAAAAGTAAAGTCGCATAATAATTTGCGTATCAATATTAATTCATTCATATTTAAAATTTAAATTAATACTGTTTTCAATAAAATCTACTTTTTGACTCATCACATTAGATTGATATACATTAGATTGCATATCATACACATTAGAAAAATCTAGTTGTACTTGTAACTAGATTTTTCCTTATGAAAAAGTCTACTTCTTCTCTCATCTTCAAAAGGTTTGACTAGCCTCGAATTTAGTCAATTTTCTTGCATTTTCTATTCAATTTTCTATCATTTTCCAAACATATTAATTCAGGAGTGTTACAATTAGCATAAAAGAATTGATCCCAATATGGCTGACTTGAGTAATCCTAACTTTGTTTTTAAAATTATATGTGTGCACTCCATGATAAATTATTTAGAGATCTTGGATAGAGGGTTTCCATTCAGGCTGCAAATGAACCAAGTAGAGCCACATTCAAACAAGGCTGCTCGAGGTTGGCTAGCATATGTACTTGTTCTGACTCGGTTCAAACTAAAATATCATTATTAGAAAATCGATAATAACACTAGTGCTATATTACATGATACACTTTAACTAATTTTATAGAACAACTATTATTACAAACATAAAATAGCTTGATATATCATATAGCTTGTAATTTAGTACACAATTAAATATAGATAAATAATTAGATAAAATATCTTCTATAAACAGAATACAAAGTATTCTACAGGCACTTTGAAAATATAATGAATATATTAAATGAGGTAAATTATATGTAAATTTATAATATATAATTCAGTATATAAAACAAATTTAATATGTGATAAATATAACACATATAACGAGTTTTAAAATGAGCCCAAATGAGGCAAGTAGAATTTATACTAGTTTTGTTCAAGAGTTAAGCTTATATGAGTTTTAATATTCAATCCAATAATAATATTAGTGTTTACGAAAAAATCATTTCTTAAATGAATCAAGGTCGAACCGAGTATATATGAGCCAGTAGGTCATAGAACCAATCAAGTCAGAGTCAGTATGCCCTATCTTCAACTCCAACTCCGACTTGTCGGAGTGGAGTTGAATTTGGACTTTTTATTTTTTATTTGTTTAACTTTATATTTGGCCTACTTTTTGAAAAGGAATTTTTGTGTGGCTTTTAACTATCATTTTTTTTTTCAAAAACTACAATCTAAAAATAAATAATTTAGTAATTCAAATTATATACTGCATGCATGCTAGTTGTCACAAAATTGCAATATAAAAATAAATAATATCGTACCATGTCGGTGCCTATGTCAAAATATTTACACCCAAAATCATCCACACCCATAATCCATCATCCACATCCATCATCCATCATAATAATATTTCCTTCCAACTACAATAAATATTTCCTTCCAACTGTTACAATCCATCAACCCATTTGCAGAACCCATTTGCAAAAATGAACAAAGAAATGGGAATGCTGGTAGGTTTTGGCCTTGGAAGAGTACTTGAGGTGGAAGTAGATACAGAAGGCCATGGATGGGGCAACTTCCTAATAATTAAGGCTAAAGTCAATATCTCCAAACGTCTTGTAAGAAGTCACTTCCTCAAGTTTGGCAATAAGTAGTATTGGCTCTCTTTCAAGTACGAGCGTCTACCCATGTTTTGTTTCAAGTGTGGGTGCCTCATGCATGAGAAAGGAACTTGCCTAGAAAGACCTCCATAGACTCAAGCATAGGAACAGTATGGGCAGTGTCTTCGAGCAAGCCACCTCCCTGCAAAAGGGATCTACATAAAAAAATATGGTGGCTCCAAGGAACAGGAGCACCGGGGATTAACCTGGAGATGGAGCCAAGAGGAGGAAGAAGGCAACAGTCCCCACTGTGGGGAGTCCACAACAAAACCAATAAATGAGACACTTACCCTGGCAGTGGCAGCAGAAGTCTCGAAAGTGAACCCAAGTTGTGTTGGAGAAGCTCAACCTAGGGAAGGTCAGGTGATGTCGGGCATGGACACCCCTCCACATTTCAAAGGCTCCAAGACTTACCCAATACACGAAAGTTCTGTTCAAAGACAAGAAAGTCTCCCAAAGGACCCTACCAAATTTCCCATTCAGGTAAGGCCTTCGTACCAGCTGCCCATACTTTTGATGTTATTATGATGACACCTGAGGCTCTAGCTTTAAATATCATACATAAGGCAAAGAGAGGGGCTCCCCACCCCCGGAAGAGTGGCCTAGAAAACAAAGAAATCCTCCTCTGCAAGTCAGTGAAGGGCAAAACTTGGAAGAGAAAAGCGAGGGACTTGCCAACCCCCCTCTCAGATGTCACAAACAGGATTTGTAAACCTCCTCCCCACATTAATACAAAGAGACCTCTTAGAGAAAGGGTTAGTATAAAAGCAAATGTGACAAATAAAAAACAAAAACAACAGCTCAAGCTTGATCCAAGCAAAACTCAAGCATGCTTGGCGGAGGCTGCTTTGCAGCCCCACCATTCCCAATGAACTGCTTGAGTTGGAACTGTCAAGGGCTTGGGAACCCTCGTATAGTTCAAGAGCTTCACCTCTTGGTGAAAACAAAGCAGGCCCACTTAGTTTTCCTCACAGAAACTAAGTGCAACAATGGTAGAATGGAAAGAGTAAGAGTTAAACTGGGGTATAATAATTGCTTCTCTGTTGATAGTAGTGGGAAAAGTGGGGGTTTGGCACTTCTATGGAAAGATATAGTCATTGTAGAGGTGCTCAATTACACCAATTGGCACACTTCAGCCCTTATAGACTCTCCCCTAGGAACAGCTAAATGGCAAATCACAGGCTTTTATGGCCACCCTAATTCAGCAAAAAGTCAAAAAAGTTGGAATCTTCTTATGGGATTAAAACCTGTTGGAAATATCCCTTGGTTGTGTTTAGGTGATTTCAATGAAATCACTCATCAAAGGGAGAAATTTGGTGCTGCTAACAGATCCTGTAGACAAATGGTTCAATTTAGGAATGCATTGTCTTTCTGCAACCTATATGACTTGGGTTTTATTGGAGATAGGCTTACATGGTCAAACAATAGGGAGGGAAGGCACTTTACTAAGGAAAGACTCGACAGGGCATGTGGTAACACCACTTGGCTTACGCTCTTTGCAAACCATAATATGTCTCACCTAAATTGCTCTTAATCTGATCATAAACCTATACTAGTATAGACAATAGACCTAAGCAACATAGGTAAGAAGAAGAGGATCTTCAGGTTTGAGTCAGCTTGGTCCAAGGAAGAGGATTGTGAGGACCTCAGTAGAAATGCCTGGGTCTCCTCTAACAATAATACAAGCAGACTACATAGCACCCTACAAGGGCTCAACCATTGCCAAGAAAAGCTCAAGGCATGGAGTAAGACCAAGAGAAGGGATCAAGGGAAACTTTTAAAAGAAAAAACTGAGCTGTTCAAGCACTTACACGAGAGAAACCAGAGGGACCTATATGAGGAAATCAAGAAGGTCAAACAAGATATCAACTTCCTTATGGATGCTGAGAACCTAAAGTGGCAATAGAGAGCAAAATAGGCATGGCTCAAAGATGGAGATCGAAACACCAAGTATTTTCACAAGTGCTCAAGCCAAAGGAAAAAGAAAAACACCATCAACAGGCTACAAACACCATCGGGCCATTCAACTCAGAATCCTCAAACCATTTGCAAAACCCTCCAAGATTTCTTCAAAGATCTCTTAACTTCCTCCCAACCAATAGGTATTGAGGTTTGTCTGAATCCGCAGAAAGTCATAACAGAAGATATGTACTCTACTCTATTAGTAGCATTCAATGAAACAGAAGTCAAGGAAGCTATTTTTAGCATGAATGCCCTCGGATCCTCTGGGCCTGATGGCTTCCCTGCCTTGTTCTTTCAAAAATACTGGGAGATAGTGGGCAATTGTGTTTGCAAGGCTTCCCTTGAGGTCCTAAATGGGGGTAAATGGGACAACACTCTAACTGAAACACTTATAGCTCCATCCCAAAGAAGTTGAACCCAAGCACTGTCACATATTTTAGGCCTATAAGTTTATGCAATGTTCTTTATAAGATCATTGCAAAAACTTTGACAAATAGGCTAAAAAAAATCCTACCTAGCATCATATCCCCTACTTAGACAACATTTGTACCAGGAAGGCTCATAACAGATAACATCATTGTAGCCTTCGAGTCCTTACATACTATGAAATCTAGATTGAAAGGAAGGGATGGATATATGGCTTTAAAACTAGATATGAGTAAAGCCTATAACAGGATTGAATGGGACTTCCTGAAATCTGTCATGAAGAAAATGGGTTTTCTAGCAACTTGTATAGAGCTTGTTATGAAGTGTGTCTCTTCAGTATCTTACTCCCTCATTGTTAATGGAGAGTCTCAGCCTTTTTTCTACCCTACCGAAGGAATAAGGCAGGGAGATCCCCTCTCACCTTACCTCTTCATTTTGTGCACAGAAGCACTTAGTTGCCTCTTAAATCATGCTGAGCAGAACCATCTGATTACATGCCTACCAATCAGAAAAAACCACCTGCACATTAATGACTTATTTTTTGCAGATGACTCCCTTCTTTTTTGCAAGGCCAACTCCATTAAGTGGAGTCAACTCTACTCCCTGTTGGAATGCTATGAGAGAGCCTTTGGACAGAGACTCAACAAAGACAAGACTTCCATCTTTTTTAGCTCAAACACCAGAGAACAAACCAGGGACACAGTAACAAACATTGCTGGAATTCGTGGAACTAACTCTTTTGAGAAATAACTAGGCTTACTAGGACTTGGACCTTCCGTAGGAAGGTCCAAGTCCTGGTCTTTCAAAGGCATCTTAGACAAAGTTCAGGCAAAACCAAACAGTTGGAAAACAAAGCTCCTCTCTCAAGCAAGAAAGGAGACTCTTATCAAGGCAGTCATCCAGGTCATTCCAACCTACAGCATGGGAATCTTCAAGCTGCCAAGACAACTACTCAATGAGCTTAACAAACAAGTAAGAGGCTTTTGGTGGGGACAACAAGCACAGTAGCATAGAATCCACTGGGTCCCATGGAAACAGATGATAAAACCCAAAAAATCAAGAGGCTTGGGTCTAAGGGATTTTGAACATTTCAATAGTGTTCTTCTTGAAAAATAATGTTGGAGGATCATGTCTTCCCCTAATTCCCTTGCTGCTAGGGTCCTTAAAGAAAATACTTCAAACATAGCTCTTTCCTAATTGGAAAAAGTGGGAATAATACCTATTTCCTTTGGCAGAGTTTCATCACTGCAAAATCTTTGATAAAGGAAGGACTAATTTGGCGTGTTGGTGATGGAGAAACCATAGAAATCTAGAATGTCAAGTGGTTTCCTCAACAATCAACATTTAAACCATAGAGCTCAATCAGATTCCTCCCTTCAAACTCTAAGGTTGCTATGCTCATTGATAAGACCTCGAACCAGTGGAACTACCCACTGATTGAAGTCGTTTTTGATAGAACAGAAGCTTAGCTACTCAAAAGAATCCTCTTCAGAACCTACCCCACCTCTGACAGAATGATATGGAGAGGCACCATTATGGGTATTTTCACTGTCAAGTCAGCATACTACCTGAAATCTGAGATGGAAAATAAAAAATATGGTTAATCCTTTGCAGCCATAATTGAAGCTATGCCCTGGTCTTTCATCTAGCAACTAAAGATCCAAAATGCAACCAAGAGTTTCCTATAGAGGGCCTGCCTAGATGCCACCCAAAGTAAAACTACACCAGAGAAAGGCTGCTGCTGATGACTCCTACCCCCCCCCCCCCCCCCCCCCCAATTTGTAAGCTCCACCCTGAAATAGTTGAACATGCCCTATGGAATTGCCTCTTTGCCCAAGATGTGTGGAGCCAAAGTAGAAAGAAGATCCAAAAAACTAGCATGCCTTGTCAATCATTCAGGACTCTATTGGAACTTCTTCTCAATACACTAGAAGAAGAAGAGATGATGGAGTTTGCTCTCACGACTTGGAAGATTTGGAAAAGAAGAAATGAAGTGATCTTCAACAACACCTTCACTCACCCAAATTCAATCATCCAAAAACTCAAACTGCTCATTAAAGACCTACCAACTTGTTCAGAAGTGCTCTTCTTCCTCCAATGCCCACCTTAACTAGGAAGCTCCTCCACAAGGGAAACTCAAAATAAACTGGGATGCCGGCTTGGATAAAACTAACTGCAAGGTTGGAGTTGGGGCTATTGTACATGACTAGGAAGGGAAGGTGCTAGCCACCCTGAGAATGAACCATATGCTCTTCCTTGACCCCCTTCTAGTTGAAGTTTTTGCTACTTTCCAAGCTTCTTTGTTCCTAAAATCACTAGGGTGGTAGGATGTGATCATGGAGGGTGATTCCTTACAAGTAGTCAACTGCCTAAAGTCCCTAATAGATACAGACTCTTATGCAGGCATATTGATCAAAGCTACAAAAACAACATTAGACTCTTTCACTGTATGGACAGTCAGACATATTAAAAGGGCATGTAACTCCATAGCTCATGCCTTATGTCAAGTGTACTAAGCATCAGTAATAGCATTACTTCTATTGATGTTATTCCCTTTTGTATTCAAACTTTGTTATAATTGAATGAAAACACATTGTTTCCCTAAAAAATAAAAATAAAAAATAAAAAAAGTAGTCTTTATGGTATATTGCTTGGAATGACAACACTAGCAAGCTATAAATCTAATAGCGCTATTTCCAAGCAAGTAGAACCCTTGTCTTCTTCTTCAATGACCATATAATTGACTAATAAAAGTCCAGAATCAAAGTATAGAATAATCAAAGCACGTTCTATTTATTTATTTAACAAAAATAATGAAACACCATTATAAAATGGACAGCACTTCAAAATACCATTAAATTTGAGTTAATTAAAGGTATTTTATCTACTTTCCTATATCTCAAACAATAAGAAAACGGTCTCCCAAATGATTCATAAAGTCAGATTCAAATTAAATCATACCCAACAGATTCACAAAGTCAAATATAGATCAAAACACATTGACAGGTTCAAAAATTATACGTACTGACAAAAACACAGCCCCAAAATACGATTCATGTTGCAATTTGTGAATCACAAAGACATGTTGAGAAAAACACAGCCCTAAATAAATGAAATCATACCAACAGATTGAAATTAAATCATATCAATAGATTCACAAAGTCAGATTGAAATTAAAACACATTGACATATTCACAAATTATACACATGAAGCTATTTTGTTACACAGATTCACAAAGCATCCACCCATCTACGTACATAGATTCACAAAGCATCACGAAATATATCAATCAATTTTTCATTTGCACTTTGAAATCAAATTAGCACAAAGATTCACAAATTTCAAAAAACTCACCTTGATGCCGTGATGACACAACATGGAATTTTTCAGGGCCTTTTTAGTTTTTCCAGCTTTGTTAGCCTCGAGAGCCTGGAGAATTTTAAGAGAAAAACAAATCCAAAGGAGAGAGAGAGAGAGAGAGAGAGAGAGAGAGAGAGAGAGAGAGAGAGAGAGAGAGAGAGAGAACACGACGGGAGAAGAGGTAGAGAAAAAGAAGGGAGAAGAGGGAGAGGGGCTTACCAGGTCTCCAGAAGAGAGAGAGAGAGGTCGTGCGGTTGCCAATGAGGTTTTGAGAGAGAGGTTGTGCCGGGGGAGGGGGGCAGGAAGCCGTGCGCTTAGGGTTAGGAAAGAGAATCTAGAAATCAGAGATTCATAAATGAGAACAATTAGGGGAAGGGGTGTGAAACCCTTAGGGCTTTAAGTACCATATAAAGCGGCATCGTTTTACTTGGACTGCGGGTTGGGCTACCATTTTGGCCCTTTTGGGGTAGGCTGTTGGCTGTTTTTTTTTTTTTGTTTCCCTCTACACCCTAATTCAAACACTAAATGCCTAACCAAAACCATAAATCAATTTTAATCTTTGACAATTATTATTTAACTAGTGTCTAATTACATGTTATTATATTATAGTATTATATGTTATTAACTCATTATAATATTTTATACTAACTTCTAACTTATTCCTATTAGTTTTATAGACTTGTACTATAGTTTTTTTTTTCCCTGAAAAAATACCTTCCTCTTTATATTCATTGTCCACTGATAAAAAGTTTGTCCTAAATGATTAAACTAATCACCTCCTTAGGTACATCTTCTATTCACACACATTCTTCATGTACATTGAGTGAATATCTAGCTAAGTTGTGAGCAACCTTGTTGCATTCTCTGTATTGTATGTTGTACAGACCAATCGGGTCTATTCTTCAAGATCAATCTAATGTCTTCTATCATCTGTCTATTCCATTCCTAGTTAGCTTCCTTGCCATTCACAGCTCTAACAACCCTTAAAAGCATCACTTCAAACTCAACTTTAGCAAAGTTTGGCTCAACACACAGCTTCAAAGCCCTCCACAATGCATGAATCTTTGCAACTTCTAGGTTTGTCACCCACTACTTCAATTCTAGAGTGAAGCCAGAACATCGCCTTGATCATCTCTTATAACCATTCCCATTCCCATTCCCATTTTCCCTTCATTTCCTTGTAGAGCTACATCCTAGTTAGCTTTCACTAAGTTAACTACCGATTTCCTCCATCTACATACACTTCTAGTTGCAGCACTACCTCCATGCTCCCTTATTGGCTTTTCATTAGCCTTCTAAAACTCTGCTCAACTTGACATGGTCTGCTTAAAAAAGTGCTCTAGGATCAGCAAACAAATTCTCAAATACAAAGTTATTTTTTTCTTAACCATAGTTGCCTCATTACTGTGGCGACCAACTTAATATCTTCTATTGACAGTGTTTTAGCCATTTTGTCCCAAACCTCAAACAGATCCCCTTCACTACTTACCCATTTCTACACTGGACTATTCATCTCAGCCCACACATATGTTGCCCTAACACAGCTCCATAGAGCATGGCCAATGGATTCCTTTTCCCTTTCACATATAGGACAACAAGATTTTGCTACAATCTTCATTTTTACTAAGTTCACTCTTGTTGGTAAGTTGTCATTTAAGGCCTTCCACATAAACATTTTTAACAACCCTTGGAACCCTTAACCTCCAAAGTGCCTTCCACCCCTCTACATCTCTCCTCGACATCTCCCCTTTAATGTTCTTTTTCCTGAACGTATTAAGATGATATGCACTCTTGACACTAAGTATTCCATTTTTGGTAAAAGCCCATATCTACTTGTATAGCAAACCTGCTCTATTGATTAGTATGATACACACTAGGCCTGAATCTTCTTCATTAAAGCTTGCTTTCACCAAATCTTCTTTCCATATCCCACCATCTATCTCAATTAGTTCCTTCACTCTTGCTATAGCATCAAGACCCTTGACTGGTGACTGAATGCAAAATGATGAGGATCTAGGAATCCATTTATCGTCCCATATCCTTATACTATGTCTATTCCTCACTCTCCATACCAGTCCCTCCCTAGTAAATCCAGTGAGACCCACAAACTCCTCTATATCAGTGAAGGCCTTTGATCCAAAGTTGCCTCGAGTAGGTGTACATGCCTGAAATAGTTTTCTTTTAGCACCACTGTTGCAATAGATTGAGGCATTGACAACATTGTCCAACACTACTTAGCAAGCAGTACATTATTAAAGTTGTCAAATTCTCTAAACCCTAGGCCCCCTTCTGCTTTAGATCTCCCCATCTTATTCCAACTACACCACTGAGTTTTTTTGTCATTTTGCTATAACCCCACCTTGCCATAACTGTTGCCATCTCTTTTGCACAATACTCTTAGCAGTTTAAAAACATTCATATAGTAGTTAGGGATTGCTTGAGCTACTGCTTTCAATAATATTTCCTTCCCAACAAGAGATAATAAATGATTTTTCCAATTGTTGACCCTCTACCAAATTTTGTCTTTAATTTCTATAAAGGAATTATATTTAGATATGTCTACCATCACAGGCAAATCCAAATACTTTTCACAATCAGATTGCACTCGAGCTCCCATTCCCTGTACAATTATGTTCTTTACTTCTAGCCTCACATTTGGACTAAAAAATAAAGTGGTCTTCTGTTTATTCAGGCTTTCACCCGATGCCCTTTCATACAACTCAAGAATTCCACATATCTTTAGCCATTCAACCCAATTAGCTCTTCCAAAAATAATGCAATCATCAACAAAGAGGAAATGGGTAATTTTTGTCCCACCCTTTACAACTGATACCCCTTTCAATTCATTTTTGGAAACTACCTTACTTATTAATGTACTTAAACCATCTACACACAGAAGGAATAAGTAAGGGGACAAGGATCTCCTAGTCGTAACCCTATTTTAGGATAGATTGTATCCTCATGTTGACCATTAATTAGAATTGCAAAGGAAACTGAAGTCATACATGCCATAATCAACTTGATCCACCTTTCCCCAAATCCCAGTCTCTCCATGACTGCTTGCAGGAAGGGTCACTCCATCCTATCATATGATTTAGAAATATATAATTTCAAGGTCATACTCCAAACTCTCCCCGTCTTTCTAGTATTCATCGGGTACAACACTTCATAGGCAGAAATTATGCTATCAGTTATCAGCCTACCGACTCTGGCTTTTAGATTCCACCTCATTCAACACCCCCTTCAATCTATTAGCCAAGGTTTTAGCAATTATATTGTATAATACATTGCACAAAGTAATGGCCTATAATCATTGACAGGTTTAGACTCTTTTATCTTAGGAATCAAAGCCACAAAAGTATGATTTATGGAATGTGACAATACCTCCACCATTTAGAAAGTTAAGAGCTGCCTCACTCACATCATCTCCTACAATACTCCAATATTTATGAAAGAAACTAGCCCCAAATCCATCAAGACCTTGAGAATTAAGAGGTCCAATCATCTTTAGTGCCATCTCCATCTCCTCCCTAGAGAATTCCTTCTGCAACTTCACATTCATAAACCCAGAAACCCTATTGTCCATTGCATTCAAGCAACTATCAATTGCCTCACTTTTGGGTTCAGCAGTCTTGTAAACTTTAGAATAATGACATTTGAAAGCTTTTGCTATTTCCTAATGCTCAGCATGCAATCTATCCCGGGAATCCATTACTGACATTATCTAATTTCTCCTCCTCATTTGATTTACACAGGCATGAAAATATTTTGTAATCTTATCCATTAACCTGTACCAATCCTTCTTTACCTTTGTTTCCATTTAATGTCTTCCTGCTCCAAAAGAATTCTCACTTCCCTTTCCATATCATTCAACCTGGCACTATTCTATAGCTCTATTTATTCTTGCAATTCTTTAATCTGCCCTGTTAACAGATCTATGTTCTTCAATCTATCTTTATCTTTCCCTTTAGCCCACCTGCCCAATTCACCTCCACACATCTCCAGGGGATTTTGCAGTCTCACTATAGGGCTTTTTTCCTATAGCCCACTTTTGCCTCACCACCTCTTCACAACCCACCTCAGTTGTCCAACTACTTTCAAATTTAAAGGAAAAACCTCTTCGAGTTCTCTGTTGATTGAGGGGCATGATCTAAAGCTTTTGTAGTAATCCCCTCCACCCTCGTCTCTTTTGAAGATTTCCTTCCAATTGATATTTATAACACACCTGCCTAGCCTCTCTTCTGTCCAAGCATTACTCCAAGTAAATGGATATCCAAAACACCCTAAATCAAAGAGATTATTTCCCACAAGAGCCTCTCAAAATTTGCTCCTTTGTAGTTCAGCGCTCTGCCTTCCTCCACTCTTTTCTTCTTGACTCAAAATCTCATTGAAGTCTCCAACCACACACCAAGCAAAATGGTCCATAGGTTTCAACCTACCCAAACAGGTCTTAAGACTGGCTCCTCTTCCCAGTATTAGGATGTCCATAGAATCTAGTCCAACACCACTCCTTTCGAGAACTCTCATTTCTAATTAAAGCATGAATATGCCATTGTGAAAAATCTAACACTTCAACCTCCTCTTCCCTGGCCTCTTCTAGAACAAAGCTATTCCCCCCCCCCCCCCCCCCAATTTCCCCATTGGATCCACCATAAATCACCCTTCCATCCATAACCTTTTTTTCAATCCCTCTAACCTCCTCCCCCTCAACATAGTTTTTAAAACAAACATTAGATTGTGATGCTTTTCTTTCACCATAAGGCAAAGGTCTTGAACTATTCGAGGGTCTTAAAGCCCTCGACGATACCAACTTATGATTTTAATAATGCCTGGCTGGGTTGTCTAGCAGCATCCGCCATACCCATCTCTTCACTGGCTTCTTCCAGGATCCATTTCCTAGCTTTTTTCTCACTATTTTCCCCCACATTCTTCCCATTCTCCTCAACCATCATACATTTTGTACCACTGCTGTAGGTAAAGCCTCACCACTACTAGGTCTCCCCCTCGCCCTTATTTTCCAACTACTCTTTTTATTTTCTTTTACAATCCTTAGTTCCTATTCTCCATCACCACCTCCTCCCCTTTCAACCCAACCCCCCTCTCGCCATGATGGGTCTTAGTAATAAGAAATGTCTCTGGACTCAAAGTGACCTTACTACAAACATCCATGTTACAAACCTCCTCACTCCTTCCTCTCTCTCGATCCCAATTAGATCTCCACCCCTTTCTGATTTTTTCCTATCCCCTACCTCCAACACCCTCTCACTCCCTACTCTTTCCTCCCTCACCTCTTCTACAGTATGCAAACCCTTCCCTCCCTTTTCTTCCCTCTTATTCTCCCTCAGCCCACCAGAAGAATTCAACCCATTAGAACTATACTCACCTTCAGGATCTTGCCTATTGTTCCCCTTCCTCAATGGCCTTCTACGATTATCCGTGATAGCTCTAAGCCATAGGCCATATTGCTTCTCCCCCGATCCTTCCTTCAAACATTCCTATGAATCATTCACTATCCTTCCACAATTAAAGTAGATTCTTGGTAGCTTCTCATATTGAAAAGGAACCCATAATCGATCCCCCCCATTGTCACTATTCTCCCCCTTGCCAATGGTCTTTTGAGTTTGTGTTCTACTTTGACTCTTAACATCCTCCCCCTATGCTAACCCATCTTCCTGTATATCAACCTCTATGACCTTTCCAATCATACCACCTATCTGTTCACCCATCCCCTTGTTCATGAATCCCAAAGGCAAATTATGCATCTGCATCCAAAATCCTACTTGATCGAGGTCCATCTTACTTTTTTAAGTGTTCCCATCAAAATTCTTCAATACAAACAGGAAGTTATCGAATAACCACGGGTATCCATCCATAAATCTATACTTATCAATTGATTTTGCAAATACAATAACAAAGTAGTTCAATCCAGTTTCCCTAAACTCCATCGGTTTCCTCACCTTCCATATTTTCTCCATTGTAGTCTTCACTGTCTCTCTACCAATCTGCCGTTCAGAACATATCTTCCCCACCATACTTCATAATTCTTTCTCCTTTGACTGCTTATGCTTCCCTCTATCCAAGACAATCGGACAGTTTTCCTCCTCAATTAGTTTCATATGAGCCCATTGCTCCTCCATCTCCTTCATGCCCCCACTCTACCCACCACTGCGAGTAGATACTCTTCCAACCTCCTCTGTCAAAATATAAAGTACTTTCTCACTGCTCCTCAATCACCTCTTGAAAAATGGTTGAGAGCAGACTCCACTCTCTCTAGTCTCTAAAACATATATTTGTACTATAGTATTTAATTACATGTCATTGTGCTAAAGTATTACATACTAGTTTCTAACTTAATTATATACTAGACTTAGTATTATATGTTTATGTTATTATACTAGTGTTATTATATAGTAGTATACATGTTATTATGCATTGGTTATTATATATTAGTATTACCTGTTATTATATATTGGTTATTATACATTACTATTACATGTTATTATACTTAGTTATTATACATTACAATTACATGTTATTATACTTTAGTTATTATACATTAGTATTACATGCTATTATATATTAGTATAACATATTATTATACATCAATGTTACATGGTAGTAATATTATAATGTTTACATATACTAAACTATTATTAGTCAATTTAGTCTATATATATTATAGTATACATATATTATTTTATAATAATCAGCTCATACTAGTATAATATTGAGTTTAACTAACAATATAAGTTATATAAATTTAATATAATTAATATATAGAAAAAGACAAATAGTTTTTAAAAATATGTACAATGCCATAATTGGAGTTAGGGAACAAAGTTGGTATGTCAAACTTGGAACGGAGTAGAGTTGGAGTTGGTCCGACTACACCTTCAATTCCCACTTTCCAGTTAAAAAAAAAAACTTCAACTCTGACTTAGATTTTCCAAAGTTGGAGTTGGATTTTTTTATCAGCCCTATGACCCGGGTTTGAGCTGTTCACGAACTTTGCTATTCATTTGCAACCCTAGTTCTCACATTGAAGCCATTAGATGGTAAAAATATAGAGTAATGCTACTGTACGTACAGAAAACATAGGGATTTTTACGTGATGGCAGCCTCTTTAATTTTTCTTCATAAAAAAAAAATATATCAAAACATAAAAGAAAGAATCACCCAGCTATTTTCAATCCAATTATTACTCATTTTGAAATTGCTCTTACCATCTTCTCCCAAACCCTAACCACTTTATCTTTGAAATTTGGACCAATCTAGGTTATAGGTTCTGGGTTTGTGCCACATGATTTCAAGTTTACAGATTCTTGGGTAAGGACCAAATGAGAAATTGATTTGATCTGATTTGTAGTATAAGGTTATCTGCAAGTTAATTGGATCTAGAGACCAATTGAGACAAAAACCATGGAAATTGGTAACATTAAACCTTTTGACATCAAAACTCACCACTATCAGGGTAAAAAAATTTACCTCAAAAAATTAAAGTACGCATGAAGTAAAGTCTTTCTCTCGTCTGTGATGTGAAAGTTTTCTCCTTCCTGCGAAGCGAAGGTGTGAGTTTGCGACACGCAATGTGATCTCTTTCTTTGGAGGTTTGGTGTTTCTTGGCTAATTTTTTGATCACCTCTAGCCACTAATGGAGGAGGATATTACGACTTTGTGGGATAGATTGTCTCTAATGGAAGAGGAGGATCAGGATGTAGGTGTAAGGACAAATGATATCCATGTAACGTTGGAAAGGGGCAGATTTTGTTTGATTGGTAAGATTATAACATACGAGAGAGTGAATCGTGAGGCTTTCAATTCTACTATGTTGAAGATTTGGAAAGTGGATGCAACTGTAGACATTATTGACGTGGGCCTCAATATTTTTCTCTTTGAATTTGCTAATGAGACTGCATTCCAAAAGGTGTGGGATGGTCAGCCTTGGTTATTTGATAATTGCTTCATTTGTTTCAAATATTTTGATGGTCTTACCCCTCCCTCTGATATGTCATTCACGCATACTTATTTTTGGGTTTAGTTTTATAATTTTCCATTTGGGTGTATGAATTATGATATTGGTTTTCAATTGAGTAGTTTAATTGGTAGGGTGTTTCAAGTGGAGGCTGATGATATGGGTACTAGTAGGGGTCTCTTTTTATGTGTGCTGAGTAAATGGACTTTACTAAGCCTCTGATTCATGGAAAAATGATAAATATACAAGGAAAGAGGGTCTTCATCCAGTTTAAGTATGAAAGGATTCCAAGGTTTTGCTTTTATTGTGGTATGATCTCACATGGCATGAATGGCTATTCTCAAAAACCAATGGTTGGTTCTGAAAGGGATGTATCTATAGTGTAGTATGGAAGTTGGTTGAGAGCCACTAATTCAGTTCCATTCATGGGACTTAGTCGATTTGTTCTTTCTCTTCCACAAGGATTGAGTTCTTCTATAGATGTTCAGAAGAAGGTAGTTACTGAGGATTTGCATGAAAATGATAACTACTTTGGACAGTTACATGGTGATTTAAAAAAAGCTCACAAGGGATTGGTTGATATGGTAGTTATGCTCACGTGTCCTAATAGGAACATCATGGTACCTTCAAAGATTGTAGCTGAGAAAACTGTCACCATGCACACTTTGACCCCTACTATTGCAAATCCACTCTTTGCTTCAACAAGTGCAGTAAATGTTGATATGGTAGAGGAAAGGGAAGTGCTATGCTTTAATGCTTCTCCATTAACCTAGATGGACAGTATAGGCAGTGGCATCTTTGGATCGGGTAAAGATTCTGGTAATTCATTGACGAAATGGAAGAGACATATAAGGAAGGGTGGTAGGATGGGTGTTTCTAACTCCTCAACTCTCAAAAGTGGTCGTAAGAGGAAGTCCTCTCTCAAAGGTTCTGACTTGCCATCTAATTTTCCTTTTAAATCTTATAGGAAAACTAGATCACATAGCCAGAATGAGAATGTATCAGTGGAAGCTGTGTTACAAGCCCATTGGAGAAGTGAAACTCTTAAGTTTGAATTGTCGAGGGATTGACAACCCTCGAATAGTTCATGATCTTAATTGCATAATCAAGACTCACAAGCCAACTATTATTTTCTTAATGGAAACTAAGGTGTTGAAGTATAAATTGGATAATTTAAAAGTTAAATTGGGTTTCAGAACTTATTTACTGTGGATGGGGTTAGGCAGAGTGAAGGTTTGGCTATTTTTTGGAAGAAAGATTTGTCTCTTTCTATTCAAACTTTCTCACATAGGGATATTAATGGTTTGTTGATTTTCGAGAAGAACACTAAGTGGATGCTGACTTGTTTGAATGGATATCCAGTGACTAACTTGAGAATGTTAGGTTACAATATTTTAAGAGCTTTAAAAGATTTAAATCCTTGAATGTGGTTTTGTATTGGTGAATTTAATAAGCTTTTGTATAAACATGAGAAATGTGGTGGGGCTGAGAGGCATCAGAGGTAAATGCAACTTTTTCACTAGGTTTTGCAGGATTGTCATGTGTGACTTGGATTTTGGTTATACCTTTTTTACTTGGTCCAATGATAGAAAGGATGCTAGTTTTCCTAAAGAAAATTGGATTGAGCAGTAACTTCAAAACAATGGTGTGAAGTTTTTGAAGATGGTTACATTCAAGTTCTGCCTATTTTATCATCGGATAACTATCCTATTATGATTTCCATATTGCCAAGAAAGCAACAAAATGTGCCTCACTATAGAATTCCAAGGTATGAAGCAAACTGGTATTCTTATGATGATTGTGGAGATGTGGTTAAAAGGATGTGGCAAGCTTCTAAGAACTCTCAGGTTTCCTTTTCTTCAACATGAATAAGCTCAAAAGAGGCATGTTTGCTCAAAGAAGGTGGAGCAAAGGTAAGGAGCCACTTACTAATTCTATTCTACAGGCCAAATTGGACAGATTACATTTCCTGCAATAGTTTATGAATGTTGCTTTTGTTGGGAAAATTACACAATTGTAGAAATAGATTGATGAATTCTTATATAGAATCAACATTAGATGGCAACAAATGGCAAAGGTGCACTGGCTTCAGAAGGGAGAATGAAATACAAAGTATTTCCACTTCTATGCTATACAAAGAAAGAGAAGGAATCATATTTTGAGTATTACTAATCAGATGGGAACTGTGTATACCAAATTAGAGGATATTGGGCAAGCTTTCACTAGCTATTATCAATCATGTTTCACTTCATCTAATCCATCTAATACTGACTTATGTCTTGCTGCTTTAATAGAAAAGGCTTCTACTGAGATGAATGAAAAGTTAAATCATCCCTTTACAATAAGAGAAGTTGAATGTGCTCTATTTTAGATGGGTCCACATAAAGCCATTAGTCTTGATGGCTATGGTGCATGCTTCTTCCAAGATCACTGGCCAACAGTAAAAGAGGAAGTTTGTCAGGTAGTACTTTCTTTTCTGAACTCCAAGAAATCAATAGCTATGATTAATTTCACTTATCTTGTTATGATACCACAGAAGTTCAATCATCAGTTTCGAACTGAATATTGACCAATTAGTCTTTGTAATGTGATTTACAAGATGATTGCAAAATTCTTAGCTAACAGATTGAAGTGTATACTGCCAACCTTAATCTCTCCAACTCAATGTGTTTTTGTGCTTGGGCATTTAATTTCTGACAATATATTAGCACCATATTAAACTCTTCATACAATGACTAGTAAACTGTATGCAAAGAAGGGTTATATGGCATTAAGTTTTGATATGAGCAAAGCTTATAACTGTGTGGAATGGATTTTTCTAATGGCTGTTATAACTAAGTTAGGTTTTGCACATAATTGGATTCAATTGATTATGGAATGTGTATCTTCTTCTAGTTTTGCAATATTGGTGAATGGCTCCCCTCAGCATATTTTCAAACCATCAAGAGAATTAAGACATGGCTGCCCTCTCTTACCATATCTCTTCACTCTATGTGCTGAAGTTTTGAGCTCTCAACTCTATGCTACTGAACATCAAGGATTAATTTTTGGTGTGCTGTCCATGAATCATATGTTCTTTGTAGATGATATTTTGATGTTTTGTCAAGCATTGGTGGAATAGGAATTAAGCTTACATCGAAAGGCTTTAGGGCAGCTACTTAGTAGAGAAAAAACTTCTTTATTTTTTAGTAGAGATACAAAGCTGGTTTGAATGACTCATCTAACATGTAGAAATACTTGGGACTTCCTAGTTTGGTGGGTAAATCTCGATTGAGGACTTTTCAGAATATTGTGACTAAAGTGCAAGGCAAGAGCAGAAACTGGGAAAATAGATTTCTATCTCAAGATGGAATGGAAGTTCTTATTAAGGCAGTGCTTTGATCAATTCCAACATACTGCATGAGTGTATTTCTTTTGCCTAAGACCTTGTGTCAGAAATTAAACTCTTTAATATCCAATTTGTGGTGGGGTGGCATGGAGGATAGGAATAAAATGCATTGGAAATGTTGGAAAGTACTATGTACTGGTAAACAGAAATGAGGGTGTGGATTCAGGAATTTGAATACTGGTTTTAATCTGGCCTTATTAGTTTAATAGACATGGAGATTTCTCGCAGTCCCAAACTCCCTTCCTAGCAGAATTTTTAAAGCTAATTACTCTCCTTCATCATCAGTATTTCAAGTTAATTTGGGCCCAAAACCATCTTTTATGTGGAGAAGTATATGGCAAGTTGCAAGGCTTTTAAAGGATGGACTTATTTGGAGAATGAATAATGATAAACATATTCACATCTGGCATGACATATGGATTTCAAGGGAGAGTTCGTGTATGATCCAATCTCCAATACAAACTTTGGTGCTTTGGTGAAGGAATTAATTGATAAATAGATTGCTCAGTGGAATGTTCAATTGGTTCAATTTGTTTTTAATGATGTCGACTCTGCTACAATACTACAAATCGCTCCAATTAATGCAAAAAATCTTCAAAATATATTCTAGAAGTTGGTCATCATTACCATGAAACACCTCTATAAATAACAATAAAAGGTAAAACATTGACATTACATTCATACACTTACTCAGGACTACTTCACTAACTTAAGCATTAGAATTCAACTAGACACCTTGAGCCGTTCTCTTATTTCATTATAAGTATCTGTACAGTTAATGGTGTGAAACACGTTCTTAACAAGTGTAAATTGAGAAGTTTTTATTCCCCATTAGGGTATCAAATAGGTGATATGATAGCTTTATTATCTGATTACAATTTATTTGTAACTTATTAATAAAATAATATTGTTTTAAAATTTCAAACACATTAAATTAAAATCAAAATTAAAATAAATATTTAATAAATATTTTTTTTAAGGTTGTAGAAAAATTATAAATAGACAGTTATTTTATCATTTTCATTGAGTAAATACTCTGGAAAGCCGTACTGCACCTCAGTACTACTTCTACATACGGAAATAACACATGGCCATATCGAAATAAAAACACCTCAGTGCTACTGCTACGTACCGAAATTTCCAATCCAACTGCCTTTCCCGCAAGGCACGCGACCAGCGGTTCGTTGTGCCCTGTTGTCCACTAATGACGAATATGAAAAGCTACATGCAGAGCTTCCACCTGACTCCTCTGACCCAAATCTACTCAAAATTATTTGTACGGCCATGTTCATCATACGCTTTACATGATTTCAATTCCATGTGAATGATAGGCCAATTTTTTTTTTTTCATAACAAAATCGAACTTTCACATGTTGCGTGCGCAAGCAGCTTTCCAGATATAATGGTAGGAAACGTGGAACAAAACCCATTATATATTATAATCCTACTCTTTTTCGGAATTAAGTAGTACTTCTTTTTGGTTGGACATGAAACATTTCGTTGTCCACCACACCACGTCATGTTCTATGAAAATTTGCCATAATTTTAAAGCATTGTCCCTATCTACGTTTTAGGTTATGAAATGTTGGTGACGGAGATACATGTGACAGGGGCAATGCTAAGTGCTTTAAAATTGTGGTGAATTTTCATAGAACATGACGCGGTGTGATGGACAACGAAATGTTTCATGTCCAATCATAAAGAAGTGCTACTTAATTCGATCTTCAAAGAGTAAGATTAGAATAATGATAGGCTTACCACTATTTTATTACTTTTTTATCATTTTTTTTTTAATTTTTAAAATTTTTTTTTATTTAATGATTAAACAAGTGACTATCATTAAAATTATATATTTTTAAAAAAATTTTTAACAACTAAGAATGTTAAAAAATTATTTTAAAAAAATGATAAAAAATAAATATATTATAAATAATAAATTAGTAATGATAAACGTATCGTTACGGGATTATAATATACAATGGTTTCACGTTCCCCACCATTATGTCTGGAAAGCTGCTTGCGCACGCAACATGTGAAAGTTCGATTTTGTTTGGAGAAAAAAAAAATGGGCCCTTCGTTCACATTCACATGGAATTGGAATCATGTAAAGCATATATTCAACATGGCCGTACAAATAATTTAAAGATAGATTATTAAAAATAATTATTAATTGAAGTTCTTTATATTATCTCATTTACAATCAATTGTATATTGAATATATTACTAGATCATATTTTTAAATTTAAATTTTTTTCTTAAATTATTGTGATCGAATCCAATTTGAATTTGTTGGTATTTTATTCTAACAAGAATACAACTTTTTAAGTCATTTTCATGTTAAAAGTCTCGGTCCAATTCAAACTAGTTATCACCAATTTCTAAATCTTTTTATAAATATCTTCATTCTGTGTATTATTTTGAAACAAAAAAAAAACAAAAACAATAAACCTCCTAGTCCAGCACCGTGATCGATTTTGTCAGAAATTTTAGGAAGCAATATTATAAAATAAATAGTTTGATAATAAATTAAGATTAGCATACATTAGCTATTATATATACAATTATTAAAGTCAGTTCTTTCAAAGCTAGTATGTATTTACTACGAATGTCATAATATTTACAAGCACGCCAATTATTATGTTTCGTTACGCATATTATAGTTATGTATATATTATGCATCTCATGTATCTCAAGTTGCATAGGACACATGAATTTTCATAAGATCAAATATAAGATAAATTCAAAAAAGTTAATTAGATGACCATTCAGATACATGATAACAATGCAGTTTCAGGATAGGCGTGCAAGCCACAGACTCAAGTGTGGTCCACCGTAGTATGCTAAAGTACTGCACAGTCAGCTTCCTTTGATGCAGCAGGAAAAGTTAATGCACAACCTTGCAGACAAGGTTAAATGTGTTGGGCTATGACCAGCCAGATAAGTCAGATTAGTTAATTAATTTAGATAAATTAATCATGCTTAACATAAGTATTAGTATGATTAATCATAATTTTAAGTTCAACATGAAATATTTTATGAAAACTTTATGTTAAATATGTTTAAGTTATGATACATTTTTTACTGAGTCTTCAATTCATTTTAATTGTTTTTAAATTTTTAAACTATCCAAAATCAGAATATTTATAAATGTAAAGCTGTAGAACAGAATTTAGTCTAAGGAGACTTGACAGTAGCCTAGATCATGTAAAGAAATTTTAAGTTATGATTTTCATGACAGATTTCAAGAAATTTTAATAAAGAAGAATTTGATTTATTATATATAATCTTTGTATAGCGCTTTCTTTAGAATAAAAGAATATTTTTAATTCAAGGAGAATTTTTAAAAATGATTTTACTTTAAACTGTGAGGAAGAGAGGGTTATAAGAGGGGCCTCGGTGAGTGGTAGCGAAAATACCCTTATGAAAGCCCGTAGTAGGCTCGACAATAAGTTTTCTGGAACGGCAGAAGTTCATGGACATTAAGAAAATACTCTTAAATTGATTAATCTTTTGACCAAACATGCATTCATAATGAGAGATGAGCTTAATAAAAGTGCTGAGGCTATTTTGAGCAATTCATGAAGATCTAAAGATCGCCGGCAAACAAAATATGAGAAATGGAGGGACAGCCAAGCATCATTTTACAATTTAAGCATCAGTTTCCTTTTAGATCTGATTTGGTTTTACAGACATTTCAAATCATATTATTTTATTTTAATATTTAAATACTATTTAAATATAAATATTTTTCAATATCAAATTTTTAACTTTTTTTTTATCTAATTATTATATAATAATTAAAACTTTTTCAAACTTTCAAATAAAACATTAAAAACAATTCGACTTTTTTCAAAACTTAAAATAAAAATTTTATTAAAAAATTATATTCCAATCCTATTTTAATTTTATACTTTTTTTATTCAATTTTTTTTTCTCTTTTTCCAAAATCCCATCAAAATCTTAATTCAAATGATTTCACTACCATTAACAAATTATCTAATTACTACAAAGGGTTACCGTAAAGTAGTTATTAATTAATAAAATTGAAGTACCATTTTAAAAAAAATATAGAAAATTAATTTTTTTCTCGATTGTACTTTTTAAGTTATTTAAAAGTAAAACATATTTTAACATATAACACCCAACAACCTAATTTCTTTTTTATTAAAGAGTTTTTAAGATTGTGACGCCCCCAAATCCCCACGCCCGAACACGGGGAAATTGAGACGTCCGGATGGTGACAACCCGGGTCACCATCCCATCGACGGGTGCCGAGTGTGTGTAAGGCAGCGGATGTGTACAGAGAAACACGCAGCGGATAAAGAAAGTCATAACTAAGTACCAGAATTTTCTTAACGTAATACAAGCTGTTTAAAACATACATAAATAAAATATTACAAACACAAATACAGTTTTAAACAAATATAAAAGATAGCATCAGCAACCCGGCGGAGCCGCATCCTCGGGCTCAGCCTCCTCCTCTTCGTCTTCTAACTCTGCACCAAAAGCTACGGAACCACGAATGGTACCGCAGGTAAGTAAAACCCAAACACTAACAGATAAAAACACATAAAACTCAAACAAGATGCATGAACCATGCCCAATGCACAAAGCCCATAAAACCCAAGTTTTCCACACACGCCAAAAACCCATTTGGCCCAAAAGCATATCCTTTCTGAAAAACATGCCAAAAGTCACATTTGGCCGCCAAAAGTCCATTTGGCCCAATATCTCGCCAGAAGTCCATCCGGCCCAATATCTCGCCAGAAGTCCATCCGGCCCACGCCAAAAGTCCCATTTGGCCTCATAAACCATTATCCAATTTTAACCGTATGCACCATGACCTCCCCTAGGGGTCATCCGCACACCCTGGCTCCAGTGTCACACCGTAGAGTACCACCACGCATGTGACACCTAACGAGCGATGCCCAGTTCCGCGCCTCCCGCGCGTGCGTAGCCAAGCATCCTCTAGCCCTCGCCAGCGAAGGGCCACGGAGTCGGTGAGTAGGGCGATGCCCGGTTCCGCGCCCGGCGGAACCGGGCATCGCAGCGGACATGAGGGAGCAGTACCCGTATCTGTTCGAATGATGAAGGTATGTATTTTAATCTTGATCGCAGTTGGTTTATGAGCGTTTATGTGGCTTGCTTTAAGTTGGTGGTTGATTTGCAATTTCGAGGACGAAATTGTTTTTAAGGAGGGGAGGATGTGATGACCCGCTTTTGAGTGCATTTTCGCGAAAATAATTGTTTTTATTTTAATTAATATATCAGTTATTTTATTTTAATTTATTTGCGTTTTAAAAATTGGGTTTTAATTTAATTTATTTTATTTGAGGTTGTGTTTTATTTCTTTAAGTTGTTTTGTGGTTTTAATCTTTTTGGCGGTTTGTTTCGTTTTCCCGGAGTGAGGATTGGACCTCATCTCTTTTCACATCTTTTTCCTTTTTTTCTCTTTTTCCTTTTTCTTTTCCCTTCTTTTCCTTTTTTTCCTTCTTTTTCTTTTTTTCTTTTTTTCTTTCTTTCCTCTCCCGCTCGACCGAACCCCCCCCCCCCCGTGCTCTCTCTCTCTCTCCTCCCTCTCCCTCGCGCCGGCTCTCTCTCTCTTCCAGCCCATCGCCGTCCGGCCACCAACCGGACCCCCACCGGTCTCAAAAGTTCCCCCTCCCTCCGGCGCACCACCCCTCCGAAAGCCACCCCCAACCGGCCGGCCATTTGGCCGGAAAAAGCCCAACAAGGTCGCACGGATTTCACTCCGATCTGCCGCCGTCGCTCCACCTCCGGCCACCATTTCTTCACCACTTCATCACCGACTCCTTGCCGTCCTAACCCACCCATTTCCGGCCTCCAACGACCACCGGAACAGCTCCTACGAGGTTAGTTTCCGTTTTGGGTAATCCGGCCATTCCGCCGCCACCCACGGCCGTTCGTCACTTCCAATAGCTTCACAACCATCCCTAGACCATTCCCTATCAATCTCGTATCCTAGTTTGTCCCCGTTCAAAAGTGGGTTTTTCAAACCCACGGCCACAGTGAATTTTCACTGTGACGTTGCTGTTTTTCCGCCGCTTGCAACGCCGCTTGTTTTCTAAAATTGCCGTATAGCGTTGTAAGTATTTTCCAAACCCTATTTTCAGATTTTAATATATATTGCTCATTCAAATATTTTACTGTTGTTGGTTGTTGATTCCGGACTGAGTCCGAGGAGTTTCGGGGGTCGGATGGATGGAGGACGGAGTTGCCTGTTTATTTGATTTATGATTGTTGGATTATTTTATTATGCATTGTTATGGCATTACATGATGCATGCACGTGTGTTTTTGTTCATGTGTGAAAAGCCTGTGTATTGGCGTGAGTAGTTTTACGGGTGCGTGTGTATCACGAGCCCAAGCCGGGATGAGTTATTATCTCAGTGGAGCTCCTCTGGTCACTCGGGAGCGGAATAAACTGAGTGATGTCCCCTGAGTTGTCGAGAGAGATGACGGGAGCGGGGCTAGGGGATGCTTGGCTACGAACGCGCCGGGCGCGGAACCGGGCATCGCCCTACTCACCGACTCCGTGGCCCTTCGCTGGCGAGGGCTAGAGGATGCTTGGCTACGCACGCGCGGGAGGCGCGGAACTGGGCATCGCTCGTTAGGTGTCACATGCGTGGTGGTACTCTACGGTGTGACACTGGAGCCAGGGTGTGCGGATGACCCCTAGGGGAGGTCATGGTGCATACGGTTAAAATTGGATAATGGTTTATGAGGCCAAATGGGACTTTTGGCGTGGGCCGGATGGACTTCTGGCGAGATATTGGGCCGGATGGACTTCTGGCGAGATATTGGGCCAAATGGACTTTTGGCGGCCAAATGTGACTTTTGGCATGTTTTTCAGAAAGGATATGCTTTTGGGCCAAATGGGTTTTTGGCGTGTGTGGAAAACTTGGGTTTTATGGGCTTTGTGCATTGGGCATGGTTCATGCATCTTGTTTGAGTTTTATGTGTTTTTATCTGTTAGTGTTTGGGTTTTACTTACCTGCGGTACCATTCGTGGTTCCGTAGCTTTTGGTGCAGAGTTAGAAGACGAAGAGGAGGAGGCTGAGCCCGAGGATGCGGCTCCGCCGGGTTGCTGATGCTATCTTTTATATTTGTTTAAAACTGTATTTGTGTTTGTAATATTTTATTTATGTATGTTTTAAACAGCTTGTATTACGTTAAGAAAATTCTGGTACTTAGTTATGACTTTCTTTATCCGCTGCGTGTTTCTCTGTACACATCCGCTGCCTTACACACACTCGGCACCCGTCGATGGGATGGTGACCCGGGTTGTCACCATCCGGACGTCTCAATTTCCCCGTGTTCGGGCGTGGGGATTTGGGGGCGTCACAAAGATAGTTTAAATATTTTTTTTTAGTCGATGGCTTGAAGTGCTTTCTGAATTGTCAAATTTTTTCCGTTTAGATGTTGAGTTAAGTTAAGATATATTGAATTCTTATAGTTAAAATGATATAGTGAGTTAAATAATTTGATTTTGAGGAATTTTAATAAAGAAGAATTTGATTTATTATATATAGTCTTTGTATATGGCGCTTTCTTTAAAATAAAAGAATATTTTTAATACTCCGATTCCGAGAATTTTTAAAAATGATTTTATTTTTACTGTGGGGAAGGGAGGGTTATAAGAGGGGGGGCCCTTGGTGGGTAGTAGCGAAAATACCCTTATGAAAGCCCGTAGGAGACTCGACAATAAGTTTTCTGGAACGACAGACGTTCATGGACATTAAGAAAATAATCTTAAATTGATTAATCTTTTGAGTGGCAGTTGAATGGATGTCGCCAAGAGTTGGGGTGGGGGGCCTGAGAGATGAATCTTGAGGTTTCTGGACCATGGTTTACGGAGTAGGCTCCCAGAGTGGGTATCCAACCATAGTGGGTCCCTCGACTCCTTCTAGCACCAGCTCACTGCTAGTGAGCACAGCTCTTGTCAAAATTTTCATCAAAAAATGAAAAAAAATCTGATATTCCATCATATGCGCTTATGCAATGACTCTTCCTTTCAGATTTGATGTTTACACCGGAAATTCGAGTTCGTGGGGAATACCCTATTTGCAGGCAATAGGGTGACTGAAATGCTTTAGTTCCTTTCTATTTCGTTAAGGAACACATTTCTGTTCCAATCTGTGGTACCTTGAATTTTAGTTTGCAGAGGAGCTATTACGAGTGTTGTAACCAGGTAATTAGTACCTTTTTCACAGAATTGCTGTTCGAAGTTGAATTCCAAAATCATTTTTCATGATTTGAGAAATTCGTTATCTACAAATTTGCATTACAGGTCAATGATCTTAATTTAGAATCCATTCCAACTCAACTGACCTCTAAGATACCCTGTTCACACCTTAGCACTTTGCATGAGTGAATTTATTTACTGGGTCTTATATGTTTGTTTCATGCTCTTTCAACATTATTCCGATTCAAAGTTTCAATTATTTTGAAACGCTAATAAAGTTTCAACATTGTTCTTGATCATGTGGATACGGGTCTGTTTATTTGTAGAGAAAATTGGCAACCGTTTCACCAGCTCTGAATCACCTTCAACCGTACTTCTGCGTTCGAGTGCTGCAATTTGTGATAGAAATCCCCGATTAGGAATTCTTTGCTCCCGGTCTGTTGCTTTAACTTGCTTTAACTTTAATGATTACGATGTGTAATAAAGCAGGGGTCACACTTAATGGGCGGGCCCCTGCCACTTCCTTTTGTCTGGGATTCCAGACATAACGCGTGGAATTACTCCAGGCATCATGCCTGGAATCATGACATTAATGTTGGCTGGCCTTTATAGTCACCATGCGCATGCGGAACATTTTAAGTTCTGTGAATAAGAAAAATCTCTCAATGAATATGAAAAATCTCTGTTATGTGAGTGCAAACTCTTAATTGTGGAATATGTGAGTGATCTTCTGGCTTTCTATTACATAGCACAGTTTACCATTGATGGGATGATTTTGACCGAATGACGACGACGACGGAAAATCTATGGAACAACTACGCTAGGATTCAAGATATTTTTGAGGAGGTAATGTCACTTTCATTGTGTACTTTGATCTAGTATTAAAAATACAATGGGTACATAGTTCTGTTTATGAGGCTTCTACCACAATGACATCCTGTTACAAGTTATAACTACAAACCTTTGAGCATAGACCACAGTAACGGATAGTAATCTCAACATTTTATTCTTTTCTCCACCATGTTCTATTCGAGTTTTTTAAATAGTTTTGCTTTGCCAGGGACGTTGATACGATTGTTTAGGAGTTCCGCGGAGAAGTTCTCAATGGGATTCGTAAACCTGTTCGTTGTTGCGTTGATGCCAGTCCTCAAAACGCTCCTGATCACTGGTGTTGGATTATTGCTTGCAATAGACCGTATAGGTCTCTTAGGGCCGGATGCAAGGCATATTTTGAACAACGTGAGTTTTAAAACTTACATGCTTATAGTGGCGGAAGCACCTAACAGTAATATTGATTGGGCAGTCGTTTCCTGTTCGAAAATTTGACACATTTTAACGTCTTTTTAATGCATATTAGTTATCTGTGAATTCTCAATTATGGCCTGAAAATAATGAAATCTAATGTATTTTGGGGGCTGGGATCCATTAATCACCTTCAAAGCCTTTCGAGTATCCAAAAATTGTTTACCTTTTATTTTCTGGATATAAGTGTGGAGAGTTTTAAATCCAAGTTTTTTATTTAAACAACCAAGTCATATGTCATCAGGCTATTAGATAAAATTATATTCAAATAATATTTTAATTTTATTATATTTTTTATTCGATTTTTTCTTTCTCATTTTTAAAAAATAATTAAATATTTAATTAAAACTATTTCATTATTATTCACAAATTACTTATTACTATTTATAAAATTTTCATTTCTTCTCATCCCTTTAACATCCGTTAGCTGGGACTGGCCCTTGATTTAAAAACTTTATCAAGGACTGACAGCTATTTTAATCATGGAACAGATTGTGTTTTTTGTGTTCACTCCTGCACTCATGGTTAGCAACTTGTCAGAGACTATTACATTTCAGGGCCTGATCACTCTGTAAGTTTCGGGATTTCGTACTCCTCGTGATGCCTTCTCTTTTCCTCCTATTTCAGCAAAGCAAATAGCTAGTCTCTTGTGTTTCTTGGTATAATTTTATTGAAGTGGTAACTCTTGGGAAAATGCAAATGTGAAGGTGGTTCATGCCAGTGAATATCCTTCTCACATTTATTATTGGCTCAACACTTGCATGGATACTTGTTAAAATAACCAGAACTCCTAGACATCTACATGGCCTTGTAATCGGTTGCTGTTCTGCAGGTACTTTAAGATTTGTTCTGCATCTTACTACTATTTCATAAAATTTCCACTTTATAACTTTTTAAGTCAGGTGGACTCTAATCTATGCAATACTACAAAAAAAGAAAAAAAAAAAAAAAAAGATTTTTGTGATCAATTTATTACAACGAAAAGATTATTCGCAATCAATAATATTTTCATTGCAATAAATTAGTCACAAAAATTTGTTTTTCTTGTAGTGCAATATTAATAGCAACAATGCTCTCTTTGGAAAAATGGATTCAGATAAATACTTTCAAACTTGTAATTAAAGTAATTTTCTTGCTGTTTTCTTTTAGAGAAGAATTATTCTACTTGCCATATTAGAGTTTTTATAAGTGAAAAATCTCACCAGATAGTTTTCTCCTGATGTACTCATGACCTCTGAGTTTGCCATCTATAACCACGGCTGAGTATCTTTGGCCCGTAGGATATAATATTTCTTCCTATGTTGGGAGAAGACTTGATTGAATTCTTTTTTAGCTAAAAAATCAATTCATCCAAAAGTTTTAACCTACAATATTATATATTATATTATATTATATTAATAATCGTGACTTATAGATACCAAAGTATCTGTAAGATTTATATACATGACTCATTGCAAATCAATCCACGAAAGTCGTATTCCCCACAAATTAACATGTGATACATATAATATACACGAATATAATATAAAATAATATAAAATAATATAATATAATATATAGATCCATACAGAATATTAATCTTTATAATATATAACAAAGAATATATATACATGTATTACGAGCTTTAAAATGAGCTCAAACGAGTTGGATTGAGTTTACATGAGATTTATTCACAAGTTTAAATTGAGTCGAGTGAACTTTTACCCATTTAGCACATTTTAAATATTTAAACCAACATCGATGTTCATAAACAACTTATTTATTAAATAAAAAAGTCAGACCTTATATATGAGTTGAGCTCGAACTATACATGAGCGATGCTATTAACATTCTGTCCTACTTGTAACTGAGACCAAACATGCCACATTGATCCCTTTAATCTCAATGGGAACCATATAATTTCTGTTAGGTCTTTTCTGGGAAAGAGCTTTTGATGCCTTTACCAACCCAAATTTTAACAGAAAGCTTAAAAATTAAAGTACCTCATAATACTTATAACTCGGACAAAGCATACAATGTTATTTGGGACAACAGAGTTGCCGTTTAATCATACTTAGGAGAAAGGCTTTCATCAAGTCTGTTCGGTTTATATGTAAGTACTAGATGTCTGTAGAATATTATGCTCTATCACAAGTTTCGCATTTCAGGGGGTGGGTTAATGTGAACAGGAAATTTGGGAAACTTGCTTCTGATTATTGTTCCAGCAGTTTGTGATGAAACAAATAGCCCATTTGGAGATTCATCTACTTGCTCGACAAATGGTGAAGTTTATGCTTCACTTTCTATGGCGGTATGATTTATAATTCTTATATATGTTTCAAGTTGTCTAATAATCGAAGCTTTTTATAAAACTAATCATGCATGGGAAAACACGAAACACCCCCAAGCCAAAAGAAAAATGTTCATATGAATTAGAGATGCCAAACTCTGGGAGATGATATATGACAATGGGAAAAATATAGTTACAAACATAATTGTGCATTAATCTGTACACCAATGTGATGTAATTGATCAAAAAGTAGATTTTATTGAAAATAGTGTTAATTTAAATTTTAAGTATGAATGAATCAATATTGGTACATAGATTAGTATGCGACTGTGCTTGTATATAGCAAAACTCTTTGACAATTTGCGGAAGTTTTTTTATTTTATTTTTCAAGACCACAATATAACACTATTTTTTGGTTTACTTTTTATTTATAGAAATACCAACTTCATTGAAGATAAAATGATTACATATATTTATCAAGCCAAAGAGCTTGAGAAAGAAATTCTAGAATACAATCTCTCCACATCTCAATATTCTCAACATTCCATACATATCATGCAAGCCTATTTGCTCTCGAGTTACCCTCTTTATATACATGTGTAAAAGAGCAAGATGCAAAACAAGTCTTTAATCTCATAACTTCAACATAAAGAGCCCAAGTTCAGAGTCAAGCATATCTTTCTTCTTCAACAAATCAACAAGCAAAAGGCAATCAGACTCTACAATTAGGTTCAGAACACCCATACCAACATACAACTGCATCCCACGAAATACAGCCAAGAGTTCAATGGTTTCTAGATTTTTCACTTCATTTTCAACCTTAATTACCTGTTGCCATAAGCATTTCACCTTTGTCATCCTTGAGAATCACCCCAATTCTAACCTTCTTGAAAGGCTCCAAGGTGAACCAAGTCTTAAAAATCCCTTGCAAGTTTCAAATGAAGCAATCACAAGATCGAGAGCTAAAAAGAGTAAGGAAGCAATGCAATGATTGGTGCAATCCACTTGAGACGAGTCTAGTAAGAGCCTAATATTCAAGATGGGCTTGAAGGAAGGAGAATCAATTTTACTCCATTTGATACAAACTATGGAAGAGTGCAATATGATTTAGGATTAAATGATTTATTATTTGGGAACATGGTCTCATCGGTATTAAGCTTTAAGAACTTAGCTGGAGGTGGACACCACCTGAGATGCTTCTGTAATTGTGTATGAGACTGACCCGTTATAGATTTGAAACTCCGTAGAAGGCCTAGAGCATGTTTAGCAACCTATTTTGTAGGCAAAACCATATTCTCAAAAGCCATCTTATTCCTTCTATACCAAAAATCCCAAGCCAAAGAGTAAAAAATGGCCAAACTGTCATAATCCTTCATTTGACAAAGCTGAGAGACCAAATCAAATAGCTTAGCATTTGGGTTCATAGCCAAGCTAGGGACAAGCTTTTTCCAAGCATCTCGAAGTACAATGCAACTAAAGATTGCATGATTTAAGTCCTCAATTGGAAGCTCACAGAAGCTACATTTACCTTAAGTAATGACCTTTTTCTTCAGAAGATTATCTTTAGTGGGATGACCATCTCTACATGCTCGCCAAGCAAATACTTTTATCTTACTTGGCACTGGTAATTTTCACAAAGCCTTCCATACCACCTGTTGTCTACCCATCTTAGAAGCCTCTACTGCATTAAACCTTAACTGGTTTGATATAAAGTGATAGCAACTTCTAACTATAAACTTTCCATTCCTTTCATGCTCCCAAATCTATTTATCAGCTGTATTTTCTATCCCTATCATCAACTTACTTATTGCTGAGACTACATTTGGATTGAAGAAAGATCTAAGCATCACCATATCCCAACATCTTTGATTTTAAGCAAACAAATTCTCTACCATATCCTTCATGTTTTCCTCAGAATTTTCATAACCTTCCTGAATCAGATCCTTATGTGCAGGTATCTATTTTTTAGCCTACAATTGTGTTGTTTTTCCATCCCTAGCCTCTATCTACATCCCTCTTTCAACCACTTCATTGCTTCCCATATACATCTCCATGTGTAGGAAGGGCAATGCCCCAAACCTGCCTCAAAGAAACCTGATTTTGAGAAATATCTTGCCTTAAATATTTTATGATGCAAAGAGGTTTCATCTTGAACCAATCTCCATCCTTGTTTAGCAAGAAGTGCAAGATTGAAGGTCCTAAGATCGTTAAAACCCATGCTCCATTCTTATTTCCTCTGAAACATACTGCTTTAACTCACCCAATGGATCCTCCTTTTCTCACCAACGATATATTTACTCGCATTCTCCATTTCCAATTTTCATGGACTTGCCGATCCTATCCATGAATTCTCACAAAGTTATAGATGTCTTCCTCACCAAGTCTGCCATGAAGGGACTTCAAGGCCATGCCTCTCCTAGGAGGATTGCCAGTGTTATTTTCTTATTTTGATCATTCAATGTTACACGCTCCTTGTCGATTTAGGTAAGGTATCTCCTTAGGCTTTGATCGTCCTACTTTATTGTGAGAAGGTAGGTAGCCGACTGTCTCCTCCTTCTACCCGCCATGAATTGCATGATGAACTACTTATAAAGTTTCTCAAAATTGGTGATCAAGCCTACCTACAAATTTTCGAACCACCCTTTTGCCACACCTTTGAGGGTTAACAGGAAAGCTCTATATGCGATCTCCATTGGGAAGTTGTGTAAGGTCATTTCGGTGTTGAAGGTTTCCATATACTCTACTGGATCCTTGGACCCATTGTAAAGGTCAATTTGTGGGAACTTGTACTTTAGCGAGAAGCATCGCCATTATCTCTCGGCTATACGGTATGTCTGTGCTATTGAGTTGGTTGCCAACCAATGATGACACTCCCACTCATTTTGCTATGTCCTCATATATATCCATAGGGTCCCACAAGCTATCATGCATCAATTTCTTCTCCACCTGGTTGTTCAAGGTCATCCCTCTTTCACTTCGAGACTCCTAATCGCGCTACCTATCACTATCTTGACCAATATCTCCTTTGTATCCTGCAACCTTTCATTTTAGAGATTCATTCTCCTTCTACAAGGCTTCCATCTCTAGAGTTATTTTATGCAATCTTTCTTCCCTCTCTGTGAATCTCCTATATATCCATTCTATTATCCATTTGTCTGTCCATCGCGGTCATTTCCTGGTCACAAATTATGTGAGAATGTGTGGTAGCTGGCATATGGATCTTGCTTCACTAGCTAATCAATCAGTATCCTATGAAATTCCAACAGATGACGCCAAACTATTGATACAATTTTTGACTATGTCCTTCATGTACCCTACCAACATACACAACCAATACAAGAGCCTTAAGGAACCTAGTGGAGATGCCTTTGATGGTAAAATTAGATATTGAACTACTTCTCTTAGAAATCAACTTAGAATCCCTTTAGAATTTATCTGATAGGGTATTTATAGGGATGGGCTGTTCTACGATGGCATTTTCTTTTCGGGGGCACAATTCATAGTGTCTAGTTGGAAATGTTACCTTCCTAAACTCGATTATGCTATTTATAGTGCTCTTCTAGTACGAGTATCTTGCTCGGACTTATTATGCAAATTCTAATCTTATAAAGATAAGATTGGTTACGATTTTCCATGATGAACATGACGCTCTTCTGGGCTTTATCTTTAGGCCCATATATATAATGCATTTTGCATAACTTTATTCTTTGCTCGCCTTTAATCATGTGAATCCTAGGTGACTTCACCATTCTTGGCAAGCTAGAGTTTGCCAACGATATATTATTGGCACCAAACAACATTACATTTTCTGAATCTAAACATATTTATAAGAAAAATGATACTTTTCCTCTCAACAGGAAAATGATACTTGAATAACACTTGACGAGCAAAGTGGACCAAATATGATTAAAGTTCATTTATCTTTTCAAAAGTTTATAATTTTTAAATAAAAAATGACTTTTCTAACTGAATGTTCTTCTGAAAATATCGGAAACAGAAAAAATAGAAAAACAATTCATTAATTCGGTCAACATTGATTGTAAAGTGTTCTGCCAAGCAACTATATGTAACGAGTAATGCTAGACTGCCGTTCAATGGTTGGGCGTGCATGAACAGTTGGCAAAATTTATATTTTTAATTTTTTTATTTATATTTTTAAAAATTATAAAAATATCAATACGTTAATAGTTATTTTCTTAATTATTAAGTAAAAAAAAATTAAATTTATGCGCAGTCTAAATGATTAATGAAGGACAAAATGAAGGGACAAAATAATATTACTCATATTTAATAGGCTTCACAACTTTCACAAGTTCTGGTAAAATCATATATAAATGCAGTTTGCTCAAAATTTAAATAACTTTTGAGAAAATTTCAACTCTTGTCGTCCTTACGGCTTAAGGCTAGCCAACAGAAGTACTGCACGTGTTTGCAGTTGCTCTAATTCACGATTTTTGTCACCCCTTTTGTCTTTTTTTGGCTGCTGCTGTCAATTTCCCATCTGCATCTTATTGCCGAAGTAAGTTCGCAAAGTGATGCGTCTCAATAGCTCCTTTTTCCAAAAAAAAAAAAATGTTGATAAATATGTTTATTGACACGTAATTTAACTTGGCAGCATGCCTTCAACTTGGATTTTGATCGCTTTAGCTTGGATCCTTCTCCCTATCCAACTTAGCCCGACTAATTCGATTCAATTGCCCGCTCCGAGCCACATCATGCACCTATTTCCAAACTCAAGCTTTGGTGATCTGGAGTTTGAAGGGATGTGTTAAAATATTCTCAAAACATTATTCTATAAATCATAATTTACACATGATAATGATTTAGTATAATACATATATATATATATATACCTTGTGGAAGAATGATTTTATTAGTGCAATAAAGATCTAGTTTATACTGCGTCAACTACCTCTATTTTCTGCCATATTTTCTACGTCTTTCTATTTTTTCTATAATATGCTTTGGCAAATGATCAGAGAATTCCAACCTTTGCTAGAATGGCACTTTTTTAGTATGTCTTACAAGATGTATGTGGTATTTATCGGTATACCTTGATCTTATGATGCTCTAGGTTGGTGCGATTTATATATGGTCTTATGTATATACGATCATGCGGATATTTGCAAATAAAAGCATCGGAGAACCGTCAAAAACATTTTCAGAGACTTGTACGGTATCACTACTTCCTTCAAGCGACTGTCCAAGCTTTGATGACCATTCAGATCAAGTTGAACTGCCTCTCAATCTATCTGGGGGAGAAGTGAAGGTATTCCTTGCTTTGCCTATTTTTAATTCTTTTTTATTGCCCAAAATACATCCTCTGTTCTTAATTTAAGAAAAAAAAAAAAAAAGAAATTACTAGTAACATGTTGGTACAAAAGGGGTTGCAAAACAAAAAATTTTGAAAGAAAAGTTTGTTTCAAAATGCAATACAATATTGTTTTCCTTTCACAATATTCGCCCACACTAATAATAGTATGCATACGGGTTATAAGCGAATTTACCTCTAAAATATAATAAAGCCCATAACAAATCTGTTTATCTAGTTAATTGTGTTATGTATACACAAAATTAGATCCTAAATATCTTCTGATATTCAATCAATAAATTAGAAATCTATTATTTCGAGAACAAACAAATTCTAACAAGTTTTGAAAAAAATAAAATATTTTAGAGAGAGAGAATTTCAAAATCGCCTTTAGAGAGTCTCAAATGACGAGCAAATAGGTCTATTTATAAATGACCAAAGGATGAGAATAAAAAGTTATCGCTTTTTGTTTTTTTGAAAATTGTTCCGAATAGGTATATATTTATTGTGTTTGTCTCTATGACAACTCTTGGACGTAGTCTAATAGTCACCTTGTTTCCCTTCCCAACTGGTTGGCACCTATTCGAAACCTAGTAGGCATGCTTTGGGAATTTAATTTTTCCCATGCGTTGCAGCGCTTTGCTTGTGCCTTTTGACGCGTTTCAGCGCCTCGCACATGGATCCTAGTCCACATTGGTAGCGCCTTGCGCTTTGGTGCTAGGCCATGGTCCGCATGAAGCCATCTCCAAGGATCAATACAAATCCCTTCTTTAAAGAAGGCGTGGCTCTAACTCAACCCCATGAGTAAATGTAGAGCCTCAATCCCACTAAGCCATAAATGAAAATACATAAATAAAGGTGTCTTTTGGATTTGAAATTTCAAATAGTAAAAATACATTAAAGCTAATTAGATTAGACATAGTAGACATATTTTGAACTAGCGATTCTATACGATTAGTCGGAGATATCTCACATATAAATTTTCTTCTCTTTGAGTAGTTCATAAGAGTATATATGTGGATTGGCCTTGTGTCTATATCCTAGTTTCATGAATGCTCTAGAAACAAAGGCAGCACCATCCCTGACACTCATATAGGTAGATTTATTTAAAGTGTCCTGTAACTAAATAGTTTAAAAAAACCATGTTATCAGTCTATTAAGAGCTTATTGCTTTGCCTCTTATTTTTATTACAGTACCAGGCACTTCAAACTTTAGGATGGTAAATTAGTTTGAAAACTAATTTTAATATCATAGTGTTTGCAAACTATGAACATATAATGTACTTTGCTCATTGAACTTGAGTCTTGATATGTTCATGGGTTGACTTGAGTTTTCATTATTGGTGATTTTATTGTTTAGGCTTTAAACTCATCAATTTGATGTCCCACATCAATTCTCTTGCAAGTTCTTTAGTTCATGGATATGCTAGTTTCATAAATATCTTGTAAAATCAATAGTAATTACTCCATCTATGAGTAATTGACTTAATATGCCTAGACTTGCCATTATATATATGGCTTAGGCCTATGATAGTATAGCCTGATAGTCACAATGCAAAAATATTTGTGGCATTGATTGTGGCATTGATTTTGGCCAAATCCGAGATCTCTATTAATAATTTCTTAATTTCACCACTTTGCCTCTTTGCTACAAGAAGGCAATCCTATAAACTCAGTCGTTATGGTTGAATAAGTTATGCATACATGATTCTTTGATGCCAAGAGATTACTTCTCCACCATGGGTAAATACCCACCCACTAGTTGATTTGTGATCATCATGCTAAGTTCCCAATTGGCATGTATATTCCTTCTACAACCGAAAGAAAACCTCCTTCTATAACGGAAGGAAACTCAGTATACTCAATACTATAATTTATATGATACTTTTCAAATACCATAAAATGCTTTGTACACCTATCCAATTAACTTGGTTCTTTGAACGCATTACATAAACATAGCAATATATAGAAAAATCATATATATAAGTCACAATTTGTTTTTATTATTGCTTTGCATTCATATTCACAAATTAAATCATATCATTTCTAGGCTTCTAGCATTAATGTGCTCTAAACATCAATGTTGTAAATAATATAAATTAAGCAAAACATTAACTTAATTATTAATATCAAGTTTGAACATGCCTTCACTGAGATATCACTTCCCAATGAAATTACCCTTTTTGGTCAACATAAATTTATTTGACTCAAAACTAATTTAAACCCAAATTTATTTAGAAGACTACTAAATACAGTATTCTTTAAGAGTAACAACTTTTCCGGAGGTAAACTCCGTTTTTATTGTCCCCTTGCCTTTAACTACAGCACTGAATGAGTTCTCCATGTAAAGTACTTGAACTTCTTCCATTGGCTCGTACCTCTTGAACAGGCTCATGTCTTTACAGATATGCCTTATTGCTCTTGAGTCAATTCACCAATAGTTATCTCATTCAAGAGTGTTAGTCTCAGAAATCATAACCTCAAAATTCTATCTAGAATCAGAGTTACATTGTTTCTTTTAAAGAAAAAGACGTCCTCTTTTGTATTGGCCTTGTTTGCCACAATAGAAGCAACTTACTCATAGATTCTTTTGATTCTCATTTTGGAAGTGATTTTTTTTTCTTCCAAAGTTATTCTTTCTCTTTCAATTTTCATATTTGGATTGATTAGGTTGTCCGGGTTTGTGGGTCTTCCCTTCCTCTACCATGTGCATGTTGGAAGTCAAAGAGTCACACTCTTCATTAATGTCACTAAGCCTAATTTCTTCTTCTATACGAAGATGTTGGCCTAAGTTTTCTACAAATATTTCCTCCCTTCTATGTTTCAAACATATTTTATAGTTTTCCTATGATTGACGAAGTTTATCAATAATGAATGAAACTGATATTGATTCATTCATTTTCATATCATGTTGAGAGAATAGATAAAAAAAAATATGCATAATCTCATGGAATTGTTGCATGGTTGTTGATCCTTGACAAAGCTTATATTGAAAAACATTTTATAGCTCATGTTTTTAGAGTTTAGGACTGGGTAGATTGTAATTGTAATTTTTTATTTTAGTTGACAAATCCATTGGCTCGTACCTCTTGAACAGGCTCTTGCTTTTATAGTCCTACTTTTATAGGCATGCCGTGTTACTCCTAAGTTAATCCAACATGATTTATCTCATTCAAGAATGTTGGTCACATAAATCATGGCCTCAAAATTCCCTTTATAACCACAACCATATTGTTTCTTTTTAAGAAAACAATAATCTCTTTTGTAATGATCTTGTTTTCCATAATGGAAGCAACTTATTCCCAAATTCTTCTTATTCTCATTTTTGAAGTGCCTTTGTTTTCTTCCAAAATGATTTTTTTCTCTTCTAGTTTTCAAATATTGATTCATTGGGTTGTCTGGGTTTGTGGGTCTTCTCTTGCTCTATCATGTGCATGTTGGATGTCAAAGACTCATGCTCTTCATTACTGTCTCTAAGCCTAATTTATTTTTCTATACGAAGATGTTGACCTAATTATTCTAGAGACATTTCCTCCCTTGCTTTTATAGTTTTTCCATGATTGAGGAAGTTTATCAATAATGGATGAAATTGATATGGATTCATTCATTTTCATATTGTGTTGAGTGAATTAATCAAGAATATGAATAATTTCATTGAATTGTTCAACAACAAGCCTAAAATCTATCATGTTGTAATTGAAAAAATTTGTAGCCAAAAATCTCTTCCTTGTAGCATCTTTTAAAAGATACTTAGCCTTAAGTGTATCTCACAGATCCTTAACAATTGCTTTATTTTGGTAAGCATCAAACAATGTGTCAGACATTGCCTTGCAAATACGTCCCTTACAGATGTAGTCATTTGTCTCCATTTGATTCTTGCCTGATTCTGAGCGATTGTCTCATCCTCATTTGCAAAAGGTCTAGAAGTGGTTAGAGAATATACCACAAGAGAAAGTGTATTTTCTTTTGCTAGTGTATTTGCTCCAGCAAAGCATTTGAGTTTTAAAAAATCCATAGCAAACTCTCTCAAACCATGCACCATTAGTAATTTAATATTATCTTAGAATTTTTGGTGCAAAGGGAAAAGAAGAAAATAGTTAGAGAAAAGAGTTTGATTCAAGGCACATGACAATGTTGCTTACCTTAAGACAATATTCACCTCCACAAGTAACGGGATGCACGCAAGTTATAAGCAAATTTCCCTCCAATGTACAATGAAGTCCGGAACAAGTATGTTTAACTAACTATGTGATTCATACATGAAATTAGACCCAAAGACTCTCAAATTTTACTATTCAACCAAAATATTAGAAATTTATTCTCTGTAGAATAAATAGATCGTAATAACAAGTTTTTGAGGAAATGAAAATTTTTAGGAGAGAGAATGTTCAAATTAGTTTCTAGGATATATTATTTTGCAAGCCATGCGATCTATTTATATATAGCCAAAGGATACAAACAAAAGGGTACACTTTTTCATTTTTTTGAAATCTGTTCCGAATAGGTATATATATATATATATGCATCTATTTGCCCAATAGTCATAATGGTTTGATTTGGTCCAATGGTCACATTGCTTCTTCACAAACCTGTTTGCCCAAAAATTTGATTCCCAACTAGAGCACCTTTTGCATTTTATTTTCCAACAAGCAAGAACTGCCTCTTCATGTGTCCATCAATTGATTAAAATCATAAAATTTAAAACCTATTTCTCTACATGCAGTTGATTCGACCCCTTCCACTTGTAGGTGAACCAAGGGCATCATTTCCACTAAGCCAATGAATGGGTTATGTTTAGGCTTGTGCAGAATAGTTGCTGGCATGAGCCGTCCATTAGCACGACCTAACCTGATCGATAAAAAGCGGGTTGAGCTTACTTGTGGGTCAAATCAGCTACATGTCGGTTTCAATCTAACTAACACATTTTAATAGCTATCCAAATCTCAAACCCCTGAAATCCTTCCCCAAATCTCTTTGTCATCATCGTCGACTCCATTCGTCATTATTGTCGAATCATGAACTCTTTGATTATGCAAAACTAGACCTTGAAAAATGTGGGTTTGCTTTTACTTGGCACCTCTATCTTCTCTTCCTTCTTTATTCCTCTCATGGAGGTAAATGGACCATTTCCCATGTCTCTTGACGATCTTTCGAGACCTACCTCTCTTTTTAGGGGAGGACGTTGTCCTTCGACACTAGCTTCCCAAATCTCAGAAAATACGAAAAAGAAAAATTCATAGAAAGAAAATGGAGAGGCAGAGGCATACGGAAATCATTCTTATTCTTCCTACAAATCCAGTTTATATTATATTTCCCCCTATTTTGCCATCATCTCCATTAGGCTGGAAAATCTCTAGCTTCTGAAATATCTTTCACCCACCATTGTTCTCACCATTTGTCAATCCTTCAAAATCCATATGGAATAATGGAAGTGTCATTAAAAGACGATGTATGAATCACTATGCCCCAACCTCCCACAGTCAAATTGCTGTACAAATGAGCTCTCAATCTCTAAATTTCTCAGATTTGACTCACGCTGCCGTATGCCTGTTGTTGTTTGAACTTTGAACTTTGAGCCCGATGCCTCAACAATGTAATGGTTCTTTTGTCATGTTCGTTTGGATTTCCGCTATTCCTTTTCTGTCATAGAAGGATTCTTGAAGCAGATGGGTGATGCCCAGGATGTAGGAAGCAGTGAAGGGGTCAGTACTCCTTTCCACATTCATCTTTCTTGCAACACGATTACTAGGCCTTAGAGCCTTAGAAGGCTGTGCAAAGCCTTAGGGGCCTGTAGGGACCTTTAACCCAAAAGTAATTGGTTGACTTGACTGGGTTGGGTCGGATCTTTTTTGTGTTGCCCTGAACATCGGGGCAGGCTCAAACCCATATAGGATTGGTCAGGTTATAGGCCTTGTTATGTTACATATTTCGACCCAATTTATTATAATCATAAGCATGGGATTATAACCTTTCCATAAATTTTCTTTTTTCAAAATAATTTAAGAATTTTAAAATAAATCTCAAAAATAATATTAATAATAAATATAATATATAATTATTCTAAAACTACTTCCACTTGCAGGCAACGATACTTAATCAGATTATTGAGCGCATTAAGATGTATGCGGAGCACATCAATCTGAAAATGTTGGTCGCGCCGTCTACAATTGGTGTGGTATGTACTAGCGCAGCAGCGCTTCTATACCCTGCAACATTGAAATCTTTAAGTAGTTAAGCAGTAAGGAATTTATTTGTTCTATATATATATATATATCATCCTTCTAAGATATCTGAGAGAAGTACAAGTATTATTAGCTGTAATCATCGTAACCATTGTCATTATAACTAGTTTATTGTTACTAGTAACTTTAACCAAATCGATTGTTGTCCAAATATATTTAATTGCCTCCTTAGCCAGAAAAAGGAATGACATTTTGGACTGCTAATTGCAAAACCAGAAAATTATTTTAGGATGCGAATAACTCAGTTATTTTCTTTTAATTAAATTTACATATAACTTGATATTGTCTATAGCTAGCCTTGATCAGACAAGTAGAAAACTGAGATCCTCTCCAATTTTTTAGCTGACATTTAAAAAGAGATAGACATAACATAAAACACTCATATGGGATCTACTCTTTTCAAAGTCATCCAATACCTCTAAATAAAGTTAAATAACAACAGAGATTAGAGACCGATGTCAAGTCTCGTTTCAGGTGATGTACTTAAGTAGGCTATAGAGTGTCTCAGTTTATTCAAATGGCATCTTGCTTGCTTTCCAATAATCTCACGTAGTACATTCCATGCCACAACTCATTTTTACGAGGAGAGGGCATGAGAAATGGTGATTACCTAAAAGTAAAGATAGAAATCTCCATTCTCATCTCGAAATCTTGTTCACTTTTGAGGGGCCATTTTAAGATCTATGAATTATTTCATGATGATTAGTGCAGAATATGTTGAGATAAATATAATTATTTACTTTATATTTTAATATTCACTCTAACATATGGCCGGACTAACTCTCATTTAATAAATGGCTTCCATACTTAAATATTTAATTATATCACCACTTATTTTAAAATTTTAGCCAATGAAAAAGATAATTTTAATTTTAATTTTATTTTAGAAGAAGAGGGTGGTAAAAAAAAAAAAAAAAAGAACTCTAGCTTTGGATATCTAGCATGAGTGCCCATTCACACGTCCATGCAATTTAAGATTTCAGTTTTTGTGTTGAGTTTGTAATACGTGAACAAGCCATTAATTTGCATTTGTTTTCTCGTCTAGGCTGTTGGGTTGATCATCGGAATAGTTTCTCCAATAAGGAAGCTAATGATTGGTGACAGTGCTCCTCTTCGCGTGATCACTAGCTCTGCGTCTCTGCTTGGGTATTAATCTCATACTTCCCCTGTTGGGCACCAGATGGTGGAGATTTTTTTTTTTTTTTTTTTTTTTTTTTTTTTTTTTTTTTTTTAAATTTCTAAGCAAGCACGCATTCAATTAAAAGAAACAAGATGCAAATGTAGAGGTAAGTTTTCCTGGAAAAAGAATAAAAACAGTTATGGGACTTATAAATTGATCCCCACCCGTACTCATGATTTGTGAAAATTTTAAAGAAGAAAACATATTAACTTGTGATTTGGATATCAAAATCATCTTAACTCATCTCATCTAATCATTATAAATTTTCTTAATTCTTAAATAAAATGCAATAAATAATTCAACTTTTTCAAATCTCAAATTAAAAATAATATTAAAATATAATATTCTAACAATCAAAAAATAATATTCTAAAAATTATTTATTCAAATTTTAATTTTTATTTCAATTTATTTTATCTCAATTCATTATCCAACCTCTATATCGCGTTGGCGATGGTGACTAGTTGGATTACATTATAGTTTATTGCTCTGAACTGCTTAGACCGCTTCCTCACTCCCAAAATCTATTTAAGCCAGATCACATTATTATTGGTTGTAGTCATATATATATATATATATATATATTTCCTTTTTGTTAGTTAGTTTAGCATTATGCTAATTAGTAAAGCTCTTTGAATTTTATAAAAAGGGGAAGTTGACTTTATGCTTCCAAAAGCTTAATGAAAATTAATTGTACTGTGTCTCTCTATTTCTCTAAATCTTGGTGGTTTCTCACCTCTAAGCGAGCTATCTACTGTTGGGCTTCTTTGTACGGAGCCTAGTTTTGTTTGTGTGTAGTCTGATTTGATGACTCAACTTGATAAGGATATGCTCAAATTGTTTTGATAGATTTTCAATAAGACTTGAGTCATGGAGTAGAGTTTTGGACACTAGCTTTTGGATATATACCCAAATACATAGGCTTTGCCCAAGCATGTAAGAGAGACTTCATATTTAAATAGGTGGCAGAGATGTTGACACACTAGATGATATGTACCTGAGACATGCTAATGCCAAGTTCAGATAGAAGGGAGTTAATCATATAATCTTAGCAGTTGTATCGGCTACAACTTGATATCAACTTTTATGCTAAGTAGGTTGATGTATCTAAAGCCTCATATTCAATGATTTGGTTATAGAGTTTCTTGAAAGAGCTGGGTAAGAAAAAGGAGAATGGTACCTTTTATAGTGACAATCAAAGATCCAAATTCCTTGTTGTAATTCAGCATTTCATTCTAGAGCTAAACATATTCAGGTTATATATCATTTTATTCATCTCTTATGGATGATGGTAAGTTGATACTTAAGAGCATTTGTGGAATTAGGAACCCTACATATATGTTGGCTAAGGGTGTTACACTTGATAAACTAAAATTGTCTACAACTTTAGTTAGTCTTCTAGCCTGAAGACATGAGTTGTACTAGTCTCTAAGTGAGCTATAGAGATGGAGATTTCAGTTTTAGAGGCAAGTGGTTGATATTTGTTGCTGTACCAAACTCTAAGTAGGAAAATTGTTGGGCTTCTATGTGTGAAGCCAAGTTGTGTTTGTGGCAACTTGGTTTGATGAATCATTTCGACAAAGATTCGTTAACATTTTTATGTGAATTTTCAATAAGGTTTGGGTGGAGCAGAGGTTTAGGCCTTAGAAATCCTCTTCACAGCACACCAATGTTGGATTTGTTGACGACAAAGGTGAAGTTAGGCTGCATGATGGAGAGATATTGAAGTTAGCCAACTACACTATGGTAGAGGGTTGAGTTCGAGAATTTGTCACTAGAAAATGTGTGAGGGAGGATGCCAAATTATGAGATGGTCTTGCTCAAACCAAGAGTTGTAAGTAAGATTTAGCAAAGAAACAACAGTAGAAGAGAGACTAGAGAGTATTTTAGGAGGGGCCGAGATGCTACCATCAACATAGCCACAAAGTTTTTGACCACAGAGATAAGGTTGTAGTTGAGAATGCCAGACAACATAATTGTCACAATTTAACTTGAGGATGTAATGAAATGGGAGGGATTTCTAGGGGATCAGGAGCAGCAAGCATGATAGATAATTGAAGAGAGGAAGTTATGGAGGTTGAAGAGGCCATGGATAAATGAAGTGAGTCTATTGGCTCTATTATACCATAGAAAAGTTTAGACAAGTTTTATTTTGTGAATATGCTTCCTTTACAAATAATGGAAGCCATCAAGTATAGTTATAAGAGGAGTACTTATCTTAGAAAGTACAAAGATTCAAAAAACTGTAATCATGATGTCACTTTATCTTCGGAAGCTTCATCAGTTTTCAATTGAGGTGGTTCTAGTTTCTACTGCTTGATCTTCGGTAGGTTTCTTATCTTGAGTTTGGACTGGCTTATCATTTTGGTTCGAGAAGGTTGTAGTGCCATCTGGAACTCTTTGGTTTGAATTTTCTGCCTTGGCTAAACTTGGCTTAACGATTCTTGTTAGTTTTTTTAGTTGATTTTGTTTTGTGATGGTTCGATTTGATGATCAAATTCAACCATATAAATATTATATGAGAAATACTTTTTGAACCGATGAAATAGACCATTTCTCTTTTTTGATTTTTAATTTTTTTCTTAATGATTTAAGGAAGGAAATGTTATTAAATTTATGTATTTTTTTAAAAATATATATAAAGACGTTAAAAAACAATACTTGAAAGAAAAATAAAATTGCAATTGCAATGATCGGTTGGGACCATTGACACGAGTAGCATGATGCATATTATATTGATTAATTTCCTTTTTGTCGTACTTTTCTATGATAAATTCTTGCTCGCGGTTATCTCTATTTTTAAGCAGAATAATAGATCGACTCATTGAGCTCGAACATCTTGTGGTTCCTCTGCAACTAGAAAAGAAAACTCCTAACTGTTATCAATTGATTTTGCTTTCTTTTCACATGAAACAATTGGTAATAACCCCCATTTCATCTATCACACTTGCTTATGTTACAAACCTAGGGTTCTCCTCTACGAGAGGCATACGAACTAGAAGATTGAAGACTTTGTCTTTACTTGAGTTAGAGTCAGTTGTGTCATGGGCCATGGGTTGCGGGCTGAGAGTAACTTATTTTGGGTTAATTGGATGGGCCTCATGAACGTTAGAAGCTAGTCTTATTGTAATCGGTAGTGTCTTAGTGTTGTAGATGAGTAAGGGTATTATTGTATTTTCCTTTTCAGTCAGCTATGGATCTAAAGAACTAATATTGAAGAATTTTCTACAAAGGGGTTATGAATGAATTACATAGGCTTTTGCCAATCTGGAGGTTTTTTGATTTCTTGAATTATTGGAATCAATTACATTACATTTGTTTTTCCTTGTTTCTATTAAGAATCCTTGTGGGTTTTTATCAATTAGCATTATAACAGCAAGCTATTAGAGACCACAATAGCTATGGCTAACAGCACCCGCTACAAGGAGCTTGAGAAGTTGGTCATAGGAATGAAGCAACACCAAGACTTGCAAGAATGAGTAGAAAGTCATCACAAGTATTTGGATGAGTTAGCAAAGAAAATGGGTCTGTTGCTGGAATCCCTAAATGGGGGTCCCCAAAACCCACGACACCACCACAACAAAAACCCTGAAAAAGAGTTCCAATCTAAAGAGTTGGGAGCATAAGAAGGAATGCAGTTCTGATTTATTAAGCTTAACTTTCCCAGATTTGATGGGGAAAGCCCTACTGAGTGGGTCTACAAATCTAATCACTATTTTGACCTACACCCAATGCTAGATTACTAGAAATTCTGTTGTCTTCCTTCTACATGGAGGGGGATGCCCTAGTTTGGTTTCAGGATGTAGAAGAAATAGGCAACCGTCACACTTGTGAGGCATTTGTCCAAGTACTATAGATCCGATTTGGGAGCTCATCTTATGATGACCCAATGGAATCAATTACTAGACTATCAAACAACCATGGTGGTAGCCTAGATGAGGTACTTTTAAATCATTTAAGGGGACTTTCTGAGAACTATAAACTTAGTTATTTTTTTAGCGGACTTAAGGATAAAATCAGATTGCCCTTAAGAATGTTGAAACCCCACAATTAAATTCAGCTTTTGGTTTGGCCAGAATACGAGAGGAGTATTTATGCTCTAAAAGGACGAACAAACCACTGAATGCTTACATTTCTCCCTTCTCAAGGGGTTTTATAGGGGGAGGGGCCACAGGCTCCTCGCATATGTGAGCTAGGAAGGAGTTTTTGCTCCTACAAGGACCCCTTATAAGAGTAAATTCCTCATTCAAAAGGTGAGTGCCATAGAGATAAAGGATAGGAGGGACAAGGGATTGTGTTACTATTGTGATGAGAAGTGGAACCCCACCCATAAATGTAAAAAATCTAAGTTGTATGATCAAGGGAATGGAATTTGATTATGATGGTGACAATGATGACGAAGGAGGTGATGTTCAGACACTAGGGAATGAGAGGATAGAGGGGCATAACCTGGTGGTAAAGGCACCTGAGATCTCCTTACATGCAATTGATGGGTCTAATAGCCCTAGAACTATGAGGGTATTGGGGAACATCAAGGGGCAAACAACGGTAATTCTAATAGATACGAGCAGTATCCATAATTTCCTAGATCCCACCATCATTCCTAAGGCACAATTGACCCCTAATTCTATGGAGCAAATAGAGGTAAAGGTGGCCAAGGGAGAGTTGATGAAAGCTCTTGGAAAGCTGGAAGGGGCAGAAATACTATTGCAAAAGCAACCATTTATTATAGATTTTTTCTTACTATCCCTAGGGATTGGTCCTTGGCATGCAATGGTTGAGAACACTTGGGCCTAGTGGTGTTTTTGATGAACCAAAAAAGCTGCGCTGACAAAGAAGTTGTAACCACCGTATCACACTCAGTGGTGGAACTATCCCTATTTCAGTGCATCCTTACAGGTACCTATATTATCAAAAGTCGTAAATAGAAAAAAACTATGCAATAATTTACTATATGCTGGAGTTACTAGTGATTGTAGGATTCAAGGACCTTATATAAGATAGATCTGGAGCTTAAATTGTTGTATTAGAAACTACATCAGGGTCAGTTTTCAAACCAGAAATTTTCTTTGGTCAATGGTTTGCTACTGAAGAAAGGTAGAATTTATTTATCAAAAAACTTTTCCTTCAAGTCAGAGGTTTTACAATATGTGCATGATAGGCCCTATGGGGGGCATGCTGGCTATAAAAAATCCCTTCACAAGGCCAAGGCCGACTTTTATTGGCTAGGGATGAAGGATATCAAATCCTATATTAAGGAGTGTCTAACTTTTCAAAAATGCAAATCTGAAAATTTACATCTTGTTGGGTTGCTACAACCCTTTCAAGTTCCCTCAAGGAGTTGGACAGACATTTCCATGTACTTCATCGAGTCCTTACCTCCATCCAAGGGATTCACAGTGGTTTTTGTGGTGGCAGATTGTCTCACAGATTATGGCCATTTTATTCCTCTCTCTCACCCCTATACAGCAACCATGGTGGCCAAACTTTTCATCTCACACGTCTTCAAATTACAAAGCATGCCTTCCAATATTGTCTCTGATAAGGAAGCTACCTTCAAAAACTTAATTTGGAAGGAAATGTTCAAGATGCATGGGACTCAACTAGCTTATAGCTTTGCCACCCCCCCCCCCCCCCCCCCAAAGTCTGATGGACAAATAGAGGTGATGAACCAAAGGATTTAACAATACCTTAGGTGCTTTTTCAGCCATCTTCTCAGGGAATGGGTGACCTGGTCACTATGGGGAAAGTGGTGGTATAACACTAACAACCACTCTTCCACTAAGTTAACTCCATTCAAGGCCTTATATGGTTATCCTCCACTCACACTCCTACAATATGTAGCTGGCACTACCATAAACCTAGAGGTTGACTCACAGCCTAAGTCTATAAATTAGATCTTTACTATCATTAGGAAAAACTTAGTAGCAGCCCAAGCAACAATGAAAAAATATTACAATCTCAAGCATACTAAGCAAGCATTTGAGGAAGGAGGCACGGTATACCTCAAACTTCCAAAATATAGGCAGTATAGTGTTACCTGCCACCAAAGCTCAAAGCTTTGCCCCTGGTTCTTTTGCCCTTTCAAGGTTGTATAGCATATCAGAACTATGGTTTTACAAGTTATAGCTACTGGTAGGCTCCATGGTCCACTATGTTTCACATATCATGCCTTAAGAAGCATCTGGGACCATTGGTAGTAGTCACACTAGGGTTGCCGTCGGCTGACCCCAATGGATCTTTATGTGATGAGCCTGAATAGATCCTGCAGAGAAGGATGTCAAACTACAACAATCAGCCTCTAATTGACTTGTTGGTGAAATGGAAGGGAGAACTTGAGGAAAATTTGACATGGGTCCCAATCAATCAGCTGCGCCACAACATCTTGACCTTGTGGGCAAGGTCTTCTGAGGGAGAGGTAGACCTAATGTTCTCCTCTACGATAGGCATACAAATTGGGAGATTGAAGACTTAGTGTTTAATTGAGTTAGAGTTAGTTGTGTCATGGCCATGGGCTGTGGCCAGTAGTGACTTAGTCTAGGTTAATTGCCTTATTAACGTTAGAAGCCAGTCCTATTAAAATCGATAGTGTCTTAGTGTCGTAGTCCAGTCAGGGTATTATTTTATTTTCCTTTCCACTCAGTTAGGGACCCAAAGAACTAATACTGTAGAATGTTCTACGTAGGGGGTATGAATGAATTACACAGGATTTTGCTTAAATTGGAGGTTTTTTGATTCCTTGAATTATCAAACTCGATTACATTACATTTGATTTTCCCTGTTTCCATTAAGAATTCTTATGGGTTCTTATTAGCTTCACAATGGATTCTTTAAACCCTAGATCATTTGAGTATCCTTTGTGTTTAGCCATTCGCTCTTGCCTAATCGCCCATTAGTTTTTGAAAATCATCAAAAGCATGAATTCATTTTTAATTGCCCCTTGTCAAGATAATTTACAGAGCGTTTTTAATTTTCTTGTCAATTTTAAATCTGAAATGCAGGGAGGCAACTATTCCATCTATGACTTTGATAGTGGGAGCAAACTTGCTTAATGGTACTTTCCTAAACTAATTTGATCTCTTCTCATGCTAATCTTGGTTTTTCCTAGTTCTGATTTTGCCTCAAATTTGCTAAAGAAATAATAAAATTCTATCTAAATTAGTTTTATATAATTTCTAACCATTATATCTTCTATCTTTCAGGGTTGAGACGATCTGAAGTAAGTTTGCTACTTACTGTAGGTGTTATGGCAGTAAGGTATATTGCATTGCCGCTTTTGGGTATTCTTGTCGTTAAAGCGGCATATATGTGGGGCATGGTTGGATCAAACTCATTATACCAATTTATTTTAATGCTTCAATATGCACTTCCACCTGCAATGAGTATCGGTATGCCTACTCTCCCTTTGTTTAAAAAATGGAAAGTTCATTTCTTGATTGTTTGCCTTCTTTGTAATTCTGTTCTTGTTGCAACTTGCTTACTTGTATCCTTTTATCCTCTACCTTTGAATTTTGGAAAAATTTGTACTCATAATCTAGCTTAAGATCATTCATTCACACTACATAAAATTACTGTGGCCACAGGGCAAAATATCATTAATGTATTTCACAAATAGGCATACCATTTTTTTTTTAGGATCTAATAGTCCATCTATTTTTTCCTGTAAGTGTTAAAGAATTTCTGTTTGCAACTTGCAAAAGAGGTTCAAATGTGAACAAAGCACTATACTTGTTTACTGTGTAGTGTAAATGTGAACAAAGCACTAAATTCTAGGCTTGAGTTTCATGTTCCAATTTTTCATTTGTAAATGCAAAAATAGCATTAGCATATGCAAGGTTCTTTAGGATTTGTATTTTATATTACTGAAATCCTTCATTTTGTGAATGTTTAAACTCCAATCGAAGACTAAATAAGATGCATTTATAGCTTAGAATCATTAAAGTTCTTTCTACATTAGATGTTTCCCATTCATCAAAGACTTCTTTTAAGAATCTTCATCTTCTCATTTGTCTGTCACTTTGATGAACTTGGCAGGTACGATTACCCAACTGTTTGGGGCTAGTGAGTGTGAATGTTCTGTTATCATGCTATGGTCATATGTTGCAGCTTTATTCTCTATTACACTATGGTCAACCTTCTACATGTGGATTGTCTCATAAACCCTATTCTATATTTGTTATATACAACTGTGTCATTCACTCCAAACCTGAGACATACCTTATACAGCCAGCGTCAAGTATAAGCATAGCAGTGGTTGGAGTTGTTTACCTGTGACTACTACACTGTTACAATTCACTGTGTCAATTACATTCAAAGGGTGAGGTGAGAATGCTTTCTTGTTAAGAATATTTATTGGACATTATTTCTTCATTTTGATTGTATTGTTAATAATTCTTAATTTTAATGCATGTGTTGAAAAATCATTTTATTATTTTGCCCAATTGAGCCACATACTTTGGAAGAGTGGTGATGTAACATGCCTTGTAAAACATAAGAAAAGGTGACCTCAGTGAAATTTTAAAGGTGTCTTCTAACAATTAAATAAGTACATAGAGTTGGGATGGTACTTCCTTTTTGCTAAAGGGAAATTGGCAAAATATCAAAAATAGAGTTTGTGTTTGTGCAAGATGGGATTTTACATAGCATCTTGATTTCTTACTATAGTAGGTTTTGATGCATGTTTTGTAGCCATTAGGCAAAGACAGTACTCCTGCACCTGTAAGGGTGGAAGAAAGGGTGGCGGTAGGTGACCATGTTACCTTTGATGCCAAAGTTCAATATTTGCTATTAGGTTCAGGAAAGCTAAGGAAGGTTAGAAAGATATACCGATTCCATAACCCCCAACCCGTTGTTAGCTTGATTCTATTTATAGTCGATTCCCTATGGGGTTTCTCTCTAGCTGCAATGATCATCTTTGCCTCGGATGACATGACGTCACATTTAGCACGTCCATTCCTATCAGTTGCATGGGTCCTACCTCAGGGCTGGCCACTTCGAGTTGCATTCAATGTGGTCGGTCTTGTTCGGGATAGGATCCTAGCTTGTTTGTTCTCAATTAATGCATAGTGATTGGGGGAACCGTTGGCTATTTTCACCCTTCCTCAGGCCCTTGGGTTCGCCTGGGCCTTCTCCTATTGGGGGTCCTGGGCCTCAACACGATAGACCTGGGTTGAATACAAAAAACCCATTTCCAGGTTCAACCTCGAAGCTGGCCACTCCGAGTTGCATTCAAAGTGGCTGATTTTGTAGGGGGTAGGATCTTGGCCTTTTTGTTCCCCATTAATGCATGGTGAATGGAGGAACCATTGGCTCTTTTCACCCTTCCTCGGGCCCCTGGGTTCTTCTAAGCCTCCCCATGTTAGGGGTCATGGGCCTTAGCGCAATGGGCAATGGGCTTGGGCTCAACTCAACTGAGTACAAAAAAATGCTTTCCAATAAGAGTGTTATTTTTATTTTTATTACAAAATTTATTTTATTAGTTGTTTATTTGGCTACTTTTCTTTTTGGAAAACACTATAGACACAAAGGGATCCCACACATTGATGTGACATACTGATAATGTGCCACGTGTCCTTTTTTTTTTCCTTTCTACCCCTTATCTCTCCATGCCTTTCCACTCTCCTCCTCCACTGTGCCTATCTCTTCCCCCTCTCTGTGCACCAGCTATAGTGTTTAGGGACCACCTCAGGGTGGACAGAAGCTGCTAGCAGTCCAAGCGGCACTGTCTTAGGAGAATTTTAACAAACAATTGTGGTCTTTCTCTTTTCCAAGAAGAGATATCTAACTTTGTGGTCTCTACTGCCCATAAGGATCTCTTTCGTTTATTTGGATTTTCCTTTGATATTTGTGTGACAAATATTGGGTATTTATTGGTATCAGAGTAATGTCAGACATTAAGAAGGGGATTCAAATTTTGGATTTTGGATTGCAGGAGGTTATGATGGTAGCAATGATATATACTTGCAAGTGGAAAGCTTTAAAGAGTTTCTTTTTCTATCACACCGACGCTCACTAAAGTAACTTAGGTGAACTCCACATAATCACAAGGAAGGCTCATTGTAATGAGTCATGAACCCCTTCCTATTCGAGAGGAAGAAGTGTGAGACAATAGAGTCATGCACGATAATTTAAAATGAGATTTCCTCATTACTTTGACGGAGATCCAACTGTATGGGTTGATTGTGCATGGCCACTCTTTGGATTCCAAGGAACAATTGATGATTAGAAACCAGTTTTGGCCTATTTCACCGTGAGGGAGAGACTAGCATGTGGTGGTAATATGTTCAAAAGGCTTATAAGAATGGAAGGAAGGAAGTCCCTTGTAATGACTGTGCATGAACTATTTGATCCCTTTGGCCCCATTGCCAAGTAGGAAACCTCCGTGACTTTCTAGCTAAAGTCAGAGCATCTAGCAACTATGGTGATTAGGTGGACTGAAAAGGCATTAATTGAGACTTTTATAGGTGCTTTGAAGGACGAGATTGCAGAGGAGATCTGAATGTTTAAGCCAAAGACTAGGATTGAATTGGTGCAAATGTGTGATGCCAAATTGAGCAAACAGATTCTAATTAAGAATCGTCGTGAAAAAGGGCTGTTTCAATTGTAACTAGCGACTCACATCAGCCTCAAGTATTCCTCAATAACAAAGGTAGAGTGAAAGGAGAAAGATTATGGGATACGAGGTAGCCTTTCAATTTCTATCTTTGCATCTTGAGAACAAGATTCTAGTGGAAGGTGGGAGGAATGATAAAGTTTGTGTTTGTGTAGGATTGGATTTTGCTTAACACTATGATTTCTTAGCATAATAGGAGTGTTTTCTTTTTCTATTTTGGAATCTTATTGGTAGCTATTTATCTTCCATATATGCTTTTTCTATTAAGTAGTCCTCAAAGAAATTTTAATAATTTTATTAATAACTTTCACTTGAATTAGAAGAATATCATAATTTAAAGAGTTTATAGCTGGTTCTAAGTACTTGGGGTCGAATAAAAAATATCATAGAAGTGTTCTTTCTCTACTGTAGACATGGATTTAGACAATGTGCTTAAGAAGTGTTGTTAATGGAGATGGTCATGGAAGTTGCCTAGTATTCTGGAAGAGTTTTAGACATTTTGCTTTATACACAATTTTTCTTTGCCTTTTCTGGATATGTGGGAAATGGGTCCTCTGTTTTTAGGTGGTTCTATAATGGTTATGGGAGGGAGAGGAATTGTTCTGGCTATGACTATCATGTAAGACCCTTGGTTGTTAGGCATGATACTATCATGCCGGTCTCTAGTGTGGTTGAACCTTCTCATGTCATCATTTTCTGCCCCCATCCACGATCCAAATGTAGGTGCTTTTGTTAGTATTGTCAAAAATGGATAGGCTTGCTGAATATGGCCTAGACGATCACAACAGTAGCAAAATTATGATAATCTCTCATATTTGAAAACCAGGTTGCAGGCCTACTTGTATGAGATAAAGGAAAGCTTTTGAGGAAAGGTTTATCTACATTAATTTCTACTTGCACTCTTGTGAACCTTCTTATAGCTATTCTAAAGCTTGAGACTTGATCAACTTGGATGAGATTACCCCGTACATTTCCTATTTTTTTTGGGCATTTGAATAGGTCATCATTTCTAGTGGAAGATCACGAATTTGCAACCTGAATATTGACATGTTTAGCGTGATTTCTTGAATGCTTAGGCCTTCCTAAATGAGCTTATGAAACCCATTGATATTCCATGGTCGTTGGGCTAGTACACGATCTTTTTCTAGATTTGTCAAGAATGTGAAACAAAAGGTATTAGTATTTAGATCCTCAATTGTGAGACCAATTACAAATCTCAATAACATTGCCTTTATAGTAGCATGTAAGGTATGCTTGTTGAGAGGTTTAGATGATACTACATGTCCAATAAGAGCATGGAATATCTGAAAAATATATTGAGATCATAATCGATGCATGTATTCCATTGTGCAATAGGCAACTTCCAATTAGGCCTGTGCAGGAAACCGTTTGATCCGGCCTGTCCATGAAACATAACCCGACCCAACCCGAAAAACTCGATTTGAACTAATGCACGGGTTCGACCCGTACAACCCGTTGGTAACCCATCTCTTAAAACCAATCCCACGTTTGATGCCTTGCAAATGAAACCTAGCCATTGCCTCCATTCCCCTTTGTGAAGGCTTAGATTTGGGACACTACCAGGATGATAAAGATGGGAGGGAACTTGAGAAAGTAATTTGCTTGATGAAGCAAATAATCGAACCAAGATGCTTGATTCTCCCAAAGCAAAGACTTGAAAGTCTTAAAAGGAGCAAATCCTTCGTGCTGATATCCCTCTTCTTCTTCCCATTTCTCAATCTCATTATAAGTACTCGTAAATCTCTTGTTTTTCTTTATGAGATGCTTTTATTTTCCTTTGTTTTCTCTTACATAGGTGCTTACTGCAATTAATGTTGTTAATCTAGGAAACTTATTTCCAATCCCGTCCTCTCTCAAATATCTTTGCGAGTCTTATTTTCTTTTCACTTTTGTATGGTTCTCTAGCCCTTTTAAGAGAGAATGATGTGAAGCCTAGAGACAGTGAATGCAAAAGGTGATTTGAAGCTGAGGCTTGGTCGATTTCTTTGACGCTGTGATTTTTCTGTTGGCCTGTTCATTTATTTCAGACAGCATCAAACAGACAAAAAAAATATTTGATTTGATGTTCAGTTCGCTTGTTCTTTTTTTTCACGCTGTGATTTTTCATGCTACTTTATGTTTGGTTGCCGAGAAATGGGCACTCAGGTACAGGAGATTACGGGTTGACCCGACTCATGTCAGGTCGGGTCTATTTTTGCTATCATGAAAGACGGGTCACTGCGGGCCAGGCCCAGCACAGGTCGGGTTTGGTCGGTGTGCACCCCTACTTCCAATAATATTTATGGATGCATAACCCTTTTGTCAATTCATCCTAGATTTTCATAGTGGCAAATATCCTTGATTTACAGGCGTACGTGTAATTAATATGTATATAGTAGACTTCTGATTTCGTAACTCATTCTGTTATATTTTATAATATATGTATGCTACAGACAAGAACTTGTGCTCTTTCTATTACCTAGAAGGTAGTACTTATCTTTGTGGTCTCTCCTATTTGAAAGTTTTTCATTTGTTTGAAAGCTTTTTTGTTTTTTCAAATGAAATACGCAGAACTTGCATGCATATCTTTTGACTGTATCATTTATTAATGATGTAACATAATGGGTGTTGTAAAGTCATGTAAACTAGTCATAGGGAAAGGGAACTCCCTCCTAGGTGGTTTTGTTTTGTTTTTTTAAGTTTTACTTTGATCTTAGTTTTTTTAAAGGTTTTGATTTTATAATATGTTTTTATGCTTTTATTATGATTTTTAATAAATGATTTGATGTTGACTCAATATGTCACAAATTTTTTATCGACTCACATGCATCATATTTTTCACGTGACATATTATGTTGTTCAAGACTATCTTATGTTGGACGGAGTGATCAGATAAGCTTTTGATGAAAAAAGGTGAAATCCACACACTAATTTTAGAATTAATGGTTAATTAATTAAGAAAATAGAATGAAGAATATCTATATATATAGAGAGAGAGAGAGAGAGAGAGAGAGAGAGAGAGAGAGAAGGACAAAAAAGAGAGAAAAGAGAGTGTCGCGGGGGGGGGGGGGGGGGGGGGGGGGGGGGGGGCAAGCAGTATATAAGTAGTAGGAAGTTAACAGGAAGGAGACTTTAGAAGTACAAATGTACAGAAGAAGCTAAGCGTTAAAGCGATAACGCCCCCACACGGTTCCAGACAGTCCTGCCTCCGGAAAGAGACAGAGAAAGAGAGTAATGTGCAATTACCTGGTAATGAGGTAATAGCTTATGCCTGATGGTACGTGTACATATAAGAATTTGATATATCACGTTCATTTGATGGTAAGTGTTGGCGTTCACTTGAACGAATCTCACTCTATTTCCACGGTTAGTGGTGCGTATTCTATTCTTGTTTTTAATTTCGCTTTTGGTTTCAAATTTGGAATCCAAGGATAAAGTCGGAAACGCGGCAAGCTTAAATTTAAAGGTGACTTAGTTCTCAGCCAACTTTCGTCTCTCTTCTTTCCCAGCCTTTTGAGGTTTCTTCTTTGGCAGGGGTACCACCAACTTCCCTCCCCCACAACCTAAATGATCTTTCATGCTTCGGTTAGTCGGTGTTCTGTTCGTCCAAAGACCAACATGCACGAGTTTCTGCTCCTCTCGTTGTACGTTTCTCCCTGGCATTTTTTCTTCTATCTTTTTCCCCATCTATAAGTGCATATTAGTAACTATATATTTAAAACACTTTCAAACATTCTACATTTATTTAAAAACATATTAAAAAGTGTTTTATGAGATAGAAATAACGATTATTTAATTTTTAAGAAATTATAATCATATACTTAAAAGTTTAAAAATTAATTATAATTATTTTAAAGTTATATTGATATTTTCGTCTATTGATAATTTTTTTAAAATTTGAATTACATTCCACATTATTTAAAAAAATACGTTTGAGAGAAAATATCAATTTTGATAATTTTCTTTAAACGTAATTTTTAATTTAGTTGAGATTAAAAAATACTTTAGTAATATCCAAACAACCTAATTTTTCTATTAAATAACTTTTAAGACGATTTAATCACTTTTTAAAACTCTAGCTCCAAATAGGCTCTAAAGTTAGATAGAAAAAACTGTTTCTTATTGGCATTTGTATTTTCAGCGGGCCTGATTCTTTTTCCTTGTCTAGCAGTACTTCCGAATTCGCTAGTTTGCGGTGGTAGGAACCAGGACGTGAACATCAGCTAGTAGCATGATATTTTTTTTCCATATATTACAAAAAAGTCAATGTTCCTAGAATGAACTATCAAACATTCATTGCTTCCTCTATTCTGTTCTGTAGGTCAAGTATGATTTCTGCCTGATTTCAATTTCGTTTCTAGCATCGGAGAAAGTGTTTGTAAGTTTTGTCTAGAAACAAAGTCGCAGAGCTTTTTGTTTTTACTTTTAGTGCATATTTGAGATTATGACAAGTAATATAATCTACCTTCTTATAATTGTAGAACTTAAGTAATAAGCTTTTCAATTAAAAAGTTATTTACTATTTAGTAACTATATGTCAAAAATATTTTCAATTAAATATGTTACATTTGTTTCGAAATAATATAAAAATGACATAAAAGGTCATTTGAAATTAAGTTGTAGCATTGTGCATAAAAATATCAAAGTATAAAATTGTTATTATCTAAAAGTTATATGGGTATTTTTATCCATTGACAGTTTTTTTTTTTTTTTTTTAAATTGAAACTATATTATGCATTATATATATATAAAACATGTTTGAGAAAAAATGTAAAATGTATTTTTTAACTTATTTGATATTAAAAAGTGTTTTAATATATAACCGCGCCTATACAAGCTAATTTTATCATTAAATAGATTTTAATGTTATTTAAATACTTTTGAAAACCACTAAGTACCCAACCCCAAGGAGGCCCTTAGTCACTCTCGTAACTAGTGGTTTCTTAGTGTACATGTGTTTATCATTGATTATTATCTAGCTGAACATTTGCATAAACTGTTGGAGATACCTTCCCGTGTTTATTGCTTGCGTGCGGCTTTTGTCCAATGTTTATTTTTGCTATTTGGAGAAATGCAACTTTGTTGCTTAATTTAACTTACTTTGCTTTTTGATGTGCCACTAAAAAGGTAGTGTGATGTGGTTTATTTAAAAAAATTAAAATACGAACATAAAAATTAGGTAAAAAAAAATCTAGAATTTTAAAATTTTTTTGGGCGTCATTAAATTTTAAATATATATATTTAATTTTTTTTTAATAAGCTGGCATATAATATGGGAACTAGTAAAAGTACTCTTCCGTTTAATCCCTCGCAACCAGCTCATGGTACAGTTGGCGCTCCTGATCTTTAATTTATAGAAAGGATAGAACGCATCTGTATTTCAAAATATTCCCGAGTCGTTTACTAATTATATATCTTGGCTGTCAACCTAGCTTCAAGTAATAATAGATATTTGTTTCAAAAAAAAAAAAGAAAAGTAATAATAGATATTCCTTAACCAAAGTTCAGTGAAATCTTTTCCCTTTATGTAGGAATGGCATAGATTTGCAATTTCGATAGAATCGTCCCAATGGGCCTTCTAGATCTATTTTTTGTAGCATCCATCCCGGTTTTGAAAGTACTACTATTGACGGCACTTGGGCTATGTCTAGCACTGGATCGAATCGATGTCCTGGGGGAGAATGCAAGGAAGCAATTGAATACTGTAAGACATCTGTTAATTTCATCAGAGGGAAATAATGCTTAATTTGTACCTTCGAATTATCACTCTTTTTACAATATGCAATTTAAACCGTGAAAATTAAATCACAATGTATTTAAACTACTGATAGGTTTCAATGTATACCATCCATTACGATCTAATAATTAACATGGACAAAAATAATTCACATGATATAATCTTCGTGGTTAGATGTTAAAGAAAGGGATTTGTTCTCTGTTTCCGAAGACTGAATGGACTAACAATCACACGATTTGTTCTTAATAAGGTGGTCTTTTTTGTGTTCAATCCGGCAATTGTGAGTAGCAACCTGGCTAAAACAGTTACTCTTGAAAGCGTTGTTGGTTTGTGAGTATCATCATTCTGACAACTGAACTTTTATCTTTGATTAATGATCTGGAATGTGTTATTTCCATGTAGATAATTTTCAAATCTTCTCACTTTCTGTTCAACCTTTGATTGAGTATGTAGGTGGTTCATGCCATTCAATGTTCTCATTACATTCTTAATTGGCTCTGCACTAGGATGGATACTGGTGAAAATCACAAGACCGCCCCGACATCTGAAGGGCCTCGTATTGGGTTGCTGCGCAGCAGGTAGCCACTGACAAACCCTTAAATGTATATTCATCATTTTCAAACATAGCCATGATAGCTAAGTAATTGTGCCAGCGCTGACTCTGGCATTGTCCACCCCAGTCCCTACCAACTAAATGCACCTTTGGTTTAAATAGTTCATGTTTCTGGTTGTTGTGAACAGGAAATATGGGAAATTTGCCTCTAATTATCATCCCAGCAGTCTGTAAAGAGAAAGGCAGTCCATTTGGAGCACCAGATGTCTGCCATAAATATGGAATGGCATATGCTTCACTTTCTATGGCTGTATGTGATTTCGTTTGCTTCATCTCCTATTGATTCCAAAACCAACAAACAATGTTAAGATGAATGGTATCAGCGTATTCTTATAAGCTCGTTGAACCTTACCCTGCGGGATTGCAATTTTTTTATTCAAAAATCTGCATCATGTCATCCGTACTGTTTCACATACAAGGAATTCGTGCACGCATGCATACTTTCACTAGCATTGTCAATTATGGAAACTCAAAGGTAAAGAGTCTCATGTCTGCAATTGCATTTTACTAGCCGTGTATGACTATATATGCGTACGTGGTGGATGAGCCATTAGCAGAACCTTTAGTTTGATAATGATGAAATTCTTTCTTGGATCGGGTTCTTCAGATTGGGGCCATTTATCTGTGGTCTTATGTATACAACATTGTGCGGATTTTCTCAAGGTCCGTCAACGAAAAAGACAACACAGCTGAATTCACAAGCAAAATGAACCTTGGTGGGGGAACAGCAGAAATACTCCACGGGAGTTGCTCAGATCAAGAACTTCCTCCTCCAAAAAACTGCTCCATCTCTGTGAACTATGCAAATAAATGTATGCTTCCTTCCGAGGCAAAAATGAAGGTTGTCTCTACTCCTTTCCTGAAAACGAGATTAATCTTTATGATTTTATAGAGTTTCTAATCGTTAATGCGAAATATTTGTGTCGGTAAATTCCTACTTTTGTGAAATTTGTTATGAAATCTGCTGTGGTATCATTGCTCCTTTTAAAATTAGGCAATTTAAATTGTGATTTATTAGCAGAAAAAATAGATTAATTATAAATATGAGTTTCTCAAACTTTTTACTGATTCTTGATCACAATAGATAGCATACGATAAATCCAAGACATTTTAAATAGTTTAATTAAAATATTCAAAATATGCCAAGAGCTCGATAGCTTGATGGAATATGACACAATTCTCTAAATAAAAAAAACCCTAGATTCGAAACCCTCCACCTGGTTCCATTTGAAAATTGGGTCATATGTGCCATCGAGTACCATTCAAAACATCTTTAAACATTTTACCTTGTATTATATTTATTCATTGGAAAAGTAATAATAAAATTAGAGAATATTTAAGTGGGGGTTTTTCAAAGAGAGAAATAATTATGAGCAATCAATAACCACAACATGTAACCTGCATAAAAATCATTTTTCTCTCTCTATACTTGAATTAGTCATAATAAGTGATAGGAGCAGAGCTCCTACTTCTAAACTTTTATATGTTAGATAGAACCAAAAGGTGGATGAAAACTTAAAGGGTTAGATATGGACAAAGATGAGATGCAGGGTAAGGAGGAAAATAGCAAGAGGTTCGGAGTTTAAAAAATTAAAAAGAAGAGAAAACCAAGCGATTTTTGTCAATAAGAGCGAGATGTTATAGAATGCTTACAATAATGAAATTTAAACACACTTTTAAGACAATGACAAGGTAGCATAATATGAATCAAAGAAAGATACTTCGAAAATTATATGAGCAATAATAGATGAGCATTCTCACCCTTCGTGGCAGGTACCGATCTTATATGCTATTAAAAACAGCTTAAGGATGTTTGCAAGAAAGATCAATCTAAGGGCCTTGTTTGCACCTTCAACAACTGGAGCGGTATGTATGCTTTGAGTTCTTTTTTATAATACCATGCATGGCCATCCTCTTTGGCCAAAACAATAGCTAGTTCTTTGAATTACCGGGAAGGATGTGACGTTCTTTACCTGCTGACAAATTTGTTCCCGGATTCATTAAGATATTGTACTGTATGGGCCGTTACATTCGGTGTATTGCCTTAATGCAAAGAGTGCTGCGTCTTTTGTTTTCTTTCACATACAGGCAATTACCTTTTGATATCAGCTACACATGCATTTTGGAAAAAAGCTATAACTTTTCTGATTTAAAAATTGCAAAAAAAATGAAAAATCTGATTGTAAGCGATTCTGCATGCCAATATGTACATACATCTAATATAATTGTTTAGAAACTCATATTTTAATGAAAATCATGTCAATTTAAAATTTAAATATAAAGACAATAGTATTAATATATAAATTAATATGCAAATTTACTTTTATGTAGAATAACTCTTAGAAAAAAATCCAACCAGAATGTTACTAGCTATCTAATAATACTGGGTGACAAAGCTAGCCCAGAGGTGTTCTTCTGGGAATCAGCTGATGACTGAAATTTACACGTTACATGTATCATATACAGATGATCGGGTTTATCATTGGTGTAGTTCCGCAGATCCGGAAGTTCATAATTGGTGGTACCGCCCCTCTACGTGTGATTCTGGATTCTGCTTCTTTTCTCGGGTATATACGCTAAATTTCGGCTTCGTGATTGTAGGTTTTATATATCTCAAACCCATTCTAGTTGGGATATGAATGCTACAGGTCCGAAAATGATTTCTCGTTACTTTCAGAATTCATGATAAAAAGTTCCTGACCTTCCTCTTCTCTCTCCTTATAATCTTCAGCGAAGCAGCCATCCCAACTCTTACTCTAATATTAGGAGGAAACCTTCTTAAAGGTAATCGAGTATTCAATATAATGTTTGTTATGATTACTTCATATTTCATTACTGTAGCATTCAATAGTGATGCCGTTCATCGTATTTAGGCTTGAAAGGATCAGGTGTTCTGCAGTGGCTCATTATTGGCATCATAGCAGTTCGGTATATTTTCCTGCCTCTCTTGGGCATAGTCATTGTTAAAAGTGCACTACGTTTCGGTTTAGTTCACTCCGATCCATTGTATCAGTTTGTTCTTCTACTTCAATATGCACTTCCACCAGCAATGAACATAGGTAAGATGTGTTTGTCGCTTTTGAAAAATGAATTCACTAAACGCAAGCTCGATTCGCCTTAGATATAATTTTCTGTCAGATTAATGTCTTTGCAGTAACCATTCTAGCATATTTTACGTTTGTATGTGCTATATGTTTATTTGTCCTTCAAAGTGAGCTCTGTCAATCTTTCCTAAAGGTTGAACTTTAGTTAATTAGCTGCTTCCAACATTGTACCTGAGTGCGTGTGCTATATACATTTACAAAGAACGTGGAGGCCTAAATACATGGCTTCTCTTGGATGGTATTTAGGCTCAGAAGAGAGATAAGATTAGGGTGAGGATGACAGGACAACCATTGAATCTTCTACTACAAGAGATTTGCCTTTCAAAATGAAGTCAAAGTGGGAAAGTGCACCCTGCAATCAAGAGAAATGATATTTGCATTTGTGCAATAGCGCCGTGCAATCTTTTTAAAAAGAGTGAGTAAATATAGAAAAAAAAACTAATTTTTTAATAATAGACTTCACTATTTTTTAAAAAGATTGTACAATGTTTGCGTACTCTACAACTATATGTAGTATTACTCTTAATTGTCTATCATTTTCAGTACTTGTTTTGAGCCGCCATTAGAGTGTCAATCTTATCATCAGTACTGGCAGTCTGGCTGCTCAACCAAGGATGTGCAATCGAAATATTCTTGCTGATCTTGTTTATCTGCCACTTGACGCCGATATGTTCTGTTGTCCATGTCAGCTAATGCCTCTTGCATACTCAATGTATTCCAGTATATTAGAGGTTCTGGAATAACATGTTTGAATCTGAGTTTAGCACGCAGAATCATGCCATGTAAAATATCAAATGAAAAACAGCCACACAATGAAACACAACTATATTTACAGTCAATGACAACCAAGATTCACCATCAACGACATGGAATGGTAGTAGTCTACTTGTATCTCGATAAGGACGAATCTAATTATCAAACATCTATGCTGGTGCATAGGCATTCACTCCAGGACTATGGGATATTTATCCATTCATACTTCTTCCTTATTTCGTATGGCAGGCACAATCACTCAATTGTTCGGAGCTGGCAAGAGTGAATGTTCTGTTATCATGCTGTGGACATATGGGTTGGCGTCGATTTCCTTAACACTTTGGTCAGCTTTCTTCATGTGGCTCGTTGCTTGATCTGCAACAAAAATGCTCGACAACAAGAATGGGTGATTAGAATTTATGTAGCTCTAGCCCCTTTAATCACAGCAGGTAGTAATTTACATGACCTGAGGAGTTATGCCAGGAATTTTAGACAGCAATGTTTTACAAAGTACGTACTATTATATATACATAAATATATATATATATATAATTCCATGTCATGCTCTTTTTTATTTTAAGTTTCGGTTGTAAAATTTATTTCGTGGTTGCAATATGTGATTAATAAATTAAACCAGCGTGGCATAAGACGAGATTAAAGTAGCTAGGTCAGAAAACAAGAAGTTCACGTAAAGAAACTTTCCTCCGTGACAATTATCTTCAAGCGTTTATATCATTTCTCTTATATCATATTCGTACATACTATGATACTATCGTTAGTATAGATGGTTGTATATAAGTGTTAGAGTTTCCCAAATTATTATTGGAGGGCCCACACTACAAGAGATATGATTTTTTGAGACAAAAAATTTTGTCTCAAAAAATGAAAATTTTGTCCCTAAAAGTTTTGGGAGACGAAAAAATTTCGTCTCTATTTTGTCTCAAAAAGGCTGTCTCAGAAAGTTTTCAGAATATTTTCGTCTTTGAAAAGTATTTTTAGGGACGAAATTGGGCGGAACCGATCGAAACCGTTCTAACTGAAATTTTTTTCTGAGATAAAAAAATGTCATCTCAGAATCAAGTTCGAACGAAAATATTTTTGTTAGAACCAAAAACCATCTCTATTCGAATCCGTTCGAGCAACACAGTTTGAAGTGACTTTTGTTCGAAGAAAAAATTTAACTTTTCGAACAGACAATATATTTATGGAAATATTTTATTCGAACGAGGTTTTGAAAACATTGTTATTCGAATGAATATTTAATTGTTCGAACAAAGGCACTGATTGTATTTTTCGATACGTTTGAATGAGTTTTTTGTGTTCGAATGGATATTTTTGTTCAAATGTATGCATAAATGGTAATTTATTATTCGAACGCATTATTTAACGTTCGAACGGTATTGATCAAACAGAATAAAATTTAATTAAAATGATAATAGTAATACAAATTTAATCAAACATACATCAATTGTTCAAATGTTTACAAATATCATAAATAAAGACAATTAAAAAAAATTAAATGAATTATGATTGTGGTGGTAGTGGTGGCATAGGGTTTTGGGACATTATTGACTGGAATTGTTCAAACATTTTTCGGCTATTTAATTGTAGCATATATTCTAATCTTGCCTCTAAATCTGCTGCTTGATTTAATCGGGTCAGCAACTCTTTTTCCTTTTACCTCAATTGTTCTATCTCAAGTGCAGCTTCATCTAACCTCTTAGTCTTGTCATCATTCGATCTGACTTTAGAAGAGGATGACGATGTTGAGGATGACTTCACGCATCTTCCTAATCCCCTCAAATATCCAGAACGTGATCCAAGAAATTGAGAAAAGATTTGAGCATCGTTGACAAATAATTCATCAGATGGATCTGCAACAGTGTTTTTAAGAGATATCATCTTGTCCTACAAAAAGAAAAACAGTAAAATTAGTATAGGTAACAAAAATATATTTAGACAATGGAATTAATAAATTTAAACTTACAAAAATATATTTACCCACTTTCCTTACTTTCTCTATGTAGACACCCCTCGTATTGTCTCTAACTCGGCGCTGGTTTACAACAGCTAGCTATATATACAAAAATTAAAACATATATTTTAATTAAATTATTTTATTTAAAAGATATGCAGTGATAAAATACATTGTTCTGGTTCTGGTGATGTTGGCCCACCATTATTGGTAGGTGAATCACACGGGGAGTTAGTAAGTGGTGGGGATGGCTCACGTGTTCTTTTGCGTTTAGGAGACATATATGTTTGAAATTATAATAAATATATAAAATGAAGTATTAATCTATTTAATTAGACTACTTAAATATTTTTAATTATACATTATAATTCTTTAATTAAATATTGTATAAGTATATTCCATCATGTTAATCATCTTAATTAGAGTACTTAAATATTTTTAAATATTTAATTATAATTTTTTAATTAATTATTTTATAATTATATTTTAACTAATTAATATTTTAAATGTCGTCTCATAATCATATATTTTAATTATATTTTATTAGAGTACATAAATATTTTCAATAATTCATTATAATTATTTAACTAAATATTTTATAAGAGTATTTAGAGTATTAATCTATTTAATTAGGGCATTTAAATATTTTCAAATATTTAATTATAATTTTTAATTAATTATTTTATAATTATATTTTAACTAATTAACATTTTAATTAGAGTACTTAAATATTTTCAATAATTCATTATAATTACTTAATTAAATATTTTATAAGAATATTTAGAGTATTAATCTATTTAATACTCGTACTTAAATATTTTCACTAATACATTATAATTCTTTAATTAAATAATGTATAATTAGATTTTAAGTATTAATCTATTTAATTATAGTACTTAAATATTTACAATTATACATTATAATTACATTTTATAATTATATTATAAATATCTACGTAATTGGTACTGTTCGAACAAACAATCAAACTGTTCGAACGGAATTCTGGTCGAGTTAGATTCCGTTCGAATGGATAAAATTCAATTCGAACGGTATTCAAAGTGTTCGAATGGGACCAAGCTAGAAACCATTCATGAAACAGAGCAAAAAACTGAACCATAAAACACAATTTTCACATACACTACAGCACATTTCAATATAATACATTGAAAACTAAATGATTATCCCTAAATATGATTATTAAATAACTTAGAAAACTATAAAAACTTACCTCTAATTTTTGCAATCCAATAAAAATATTAATCCACAATACCTATATATGCATAAAACACATTAAACCATTGTTCTATCCCAACAAATAAATGCAACAAATATCAAGATACTTGTAAAAAAAAATTGGAATGAAAAAAAAAAAAAAAAAAAAACATATTACCTCTTATCCTTGTCTTTTCTCCCTCAAGAATCTCTTCTCTCTCACTTCTTTAAGCTCTCTCTCTACAACACTCTCACAAAGCCTCTGTCGCTCTCTCTGTCCGTCTCTCAAACTTCAATCCGAGTGAAAATGATGTGAAATGATCAGGTTAATAATATGTGAATTTACGTTCGAACGGATTTTTTAACAGTTCGAACGCGAAAATTCAAAAAGACCGCCAATTTTTCCACAATATTTTCCCGTTCGAACTAATAATATAAGCATTCGAACAAAAAAATAGAATATTCTCCAGCATATACCGATAATTTGGCGCGAATTTCCCTCCAAACAAAAAAAATTCGTTCGAACATACTTTATCTCTATTCGAACTCTTTTATATTTGTTCGAATAGATAATTCTAGAAATATATAAATATACATATAATATTTTCAATATTATTATTAGTATTTGTAAAAAATATATACACTATATAATACTAAGTATCACTAATAGCATAATACTAAGTTTCTTACCAATCTATAATATTAAGTATTACTAATAGTATAATATTTTATTTAGTATCACTTATAGTGTTATACTTATAATTAGTATCACTATAAGTATAATACTAAGTATCACTAATAGTATAATACTAAGTGATATTATAGTATAGATAGCATAAATATATGAAAACTAATAGTACTATAATACTTTATTATATATTCTAAGTACTTGGTTTATTACTAATATACAAACTAAATATATTAGATATATGTATTTTGTACTTATATTTAATGCAATGTTTTACTATATACTTAGTATATTACTTTATAATGAAATGCTTTACACAATACTATTTTATACTCATCTAATGCATAATATATATACTAGTTACTTACAATATATATAAGTAACTAATTAAATACTCTATACTATATAATATAGATATCTAATATATATTATATATACTAGTCCAGAAATTTTTTATTAGTACTAATATTAGTATTATATACTAGTATTAGTAATATAAAACGTATTGTTTTACCTCTTGTACTTATAGATATATATTTTTATGAATTATTATATAATTCATTCGAACTTATATCCTTTCCGTTCGAACTTATACTCTTTCCGTTCGAACTTAATACAATTTCCGTTCGAATGAAATTATGTTATATATGCCGCGATACAGTTTCTTCTCTAACCCCATTTTGTTGTTTTAGGACCAAATGATACAAAAATAATCGGTAGAAATGATGGGGCTTTACTCCTAAATCATTTCTACCAATTAAAATCTTGGATTATGGTAAAAAACTAGTTTGTAGATTTGGGACTGAGTCGACTCAACCATATCTGTTTGGCTTAGTTCCGTTCGAATGAGCATTCCATTCGAATGAAATTCAAGACCATTCGAATGGAATTTATTGCCATTCGAATGGAATAGAAGTTCATTCGAATGGACTTTAACGTCATTCAAATGAAATTTTCGGCCATTCGAATTGAATTTTAATCATTCGAACTAAAGATAATATTTGGCAGTCCTTATTGTTATTTATATTGAGGGATTTCATTTAGCCAATCAGGGAAAAGTTAAAGGACCTGGAAGGATACTTACATACCTTACATGAGGATTTTGATTTACTTAATAAATAGATATTGTTAGTTATTATTTTACTATTTTTATGTTGTATAGAACGTTTAACTCTTTTTAGGATGTAATTAATGTATGGTTTTTATTTTTAGTGTTTGCTAGCCTCTTTATTATTAATTATATTTTATTCTCATTACTCTTAATGTTCACGATAATTAAAAAAATGACAATATCTTTAAAATAATATTTATTTAATTAAAATATTTTTAAATTAATTACATAAAATTAATTTATGAATTCGTAAATATTTTAATTCATTGTAAATCATAATATATGATATATAGACATTTTTATTTACTTTGAAAACAATAAAAAATTAATATAAAAAATATATATTATTACAATTTTAACAATATATCTTTTCAACTAAATAATACCGTTCGAATAAGGTAATACTCATTCGAACCAATTATTTTGCATTCGAATAGATTAATTATCTGTTCAAATTAAATTTTATTAGTTCGAACGGTTTATATTTTTGGAGACGATCTAATTCGTCCCAGAATCTCCGGTTCGAACTAATATGTATTAGTTCGAACGGATTTATAAGGTACTCCATGTTTTGAGACGAAATTTAAATTTCGTCTACGAAAAATATTTTAGATTTCGTCCCTAACAAATTTCATCTCTAAAAATTAAATTTCTTGTAGTGCCATTTGGTGCTTCCAGCCCAATGGAAAATGCTCCCTGTCAACGGGCCCAAACTAAAGAGCCCAGACCTAGCAAGGATCTACATGGTACACGGCACCTTACTTGGGAGAGAACGAATATCATATATGTACGTGATTGTTTTGGTTACTTAGAGATGATCTAAGTTGATAAACACTACGCAAAATAGACATCACATGAAGGTGATCTCATATAATGCTGATCTAATCCAACAAGAAACCTCCATATATATTAGTTGTATCATGCTAGTGTTGTTTAACATTGTGCAGGTGAGTGGTTACATTCAAGGTGGTGGGACATGTCCTTAACAGTGACGTCATCTATGGGATCTCTTTCTAGTTTCTCATTGCATATCAATGTGATTCTCACATGCCGACTATAACCCATTCTTTAACAAACCAAGAGATAGAAACGTTACCGATAGTCATGAAAACATGACTAGCAGCGACTGAAGAAAAATTGAAGAAGGCATTAGAGGCCATGGAGACTTTGAAGAAGGAAAACGAGAACTTAAGGTGAAAGAACGCAGAATCTAACGATACCATCACACCCGGTCACAGTAAGCAGGGTAAAGATGAAGCATAGTACAATGGGGAGTCAAGCCTAGGAATGGTGGAGAAGAGAAAGATGCACGACGAACTGAGATGTCTAGAGAGAAAGTATGAAGAAATGGTGAAAAAGATGAGAGGATCTTCCTCGGTAGAATTCCTGCTAAACCAAACTGATTTTCCATATAGCAAGCAGATCATGGTTATGCTGCTCCCATCAAAGTCCAAGATACCCCAAATTGACATGTATGATAGATCCAAAGATCCAGTAGGCCATCCAGAGAACTTCAAGACCCATATCACACTGCATGGTTTTCCAGGGGAGAACACCTGTCTAGCTTTTGCTTTGACCCTAAAGGGGACCGCAAGAGGGTGGTTCGGGACCCTCAAGCCAAAGTCAATAAATAGCTTCAAATAGTTGGCTAAGCAGTTTCTCACCCATTTGATGCCCAATCGTCTATCTACTAATAGTCAAACTGATGGAAGATGAGAACTTGAAAGCCTACCTTACCTGTTTCAACAAGGAAAGGTTAACAATGGATGACCAGGACGAGAAGATCACCCTCGCCGCCCTCCTAGGCGAAATCTGGCCTCGGAGTCCCTTCATGGCTGAACTAGCTAGAAAGACCCCCTCCACCCTTAGGTAATTCATGGATAGGGCAGCTGACTTTGTTAATGCTGAAAATACTCTCCAGGCGTTAATGGATCCAAGGAAGGAGAATAAGAAGATCGGGCGAAAAAGTGGACAGGTTGACAGGAAGCATGGATCAAATCGTCAAGAAAGAAAGAAAGAAAGAAAGAAGGTCAGACCATAATCCTAGGATGATACACAACAATTTGAACGTGCGAGAAGAAGAGAAGAGCAACAAGGAATAGCACTAGACTAGGACATGTAGTCGCTATTGCAAATATCACCATACAGGATTGCATTGGACTGAAGATTGCACAACTATGAAGAAGAGGGTGACCGAGCTAGCGGGAATAGGAGAGTTGGAGCAAATGGTTGCAGAACGCTCAAAACCTAGGAGGCGCTAAGAGTCTGGACGTGGTACCCAAAGAAGTACCAATCCTGACTAGCGACTCCAGTATCAGGTTGGTGTCCACCAAGACAGCAGGGATAGGGCGCCCCTGAAAGGCGACATGAACAGAGCGCCCACAGGAGAAATCTGAACAATAGAGAGCACTTTGCTGGAGGAGGCATGTCCACGTCTAGCCAAAAGACGTATGCACGAAGGGCAATGTATGAGAAAATATACGTGATAGATAGGGCCCCTAAGCATAAAATATGTAATGCTCAAGTGGAGATATCATTTGGGAAGGAAGACCATGAAGGGGTGTTGTGTCCGCACAATGATACCTTGGTGGTCACCCTAGTAAAAGTTAAATATAGGACCAGGTGGATATTAATTGACAACAAAAGCTCGATAGATATACTATTTTGGGAGGCTTTCACCAAGATAGGTATAAATGCCAATACGCTAAGACCCTCCCCGATGCCATGAAAGGGCTTTTTCGGAGATACAATAAAGCTTGTCAACGCCATTACCCTCTCGGTCACCACCGAAACTGGTACACGGATAGCCACCACCATGGCTGACTTCATGGTGGTGAAAGCTCCATCCTCCTACAATACTATATTAGGTAGGCCAACACTTAATCACCACTTAATTACCTTAAGGTAGTAACATCCACATACCATCTCAAGATAAAATTCCCAACCGATGGTGGGGTAGAAGAGTCACGGGGCTAACAAGCTTTAGCATGAAAATGTTATGTACAAGAGTTGAAAAATAGCCAAAGTGAAGTCTAGGTCGTTACAAAAGAAAGTGAAGCATTGTTACCACCCATGCTGCCACCTCTGGCGATGACTTTAGAAAAAGGTGTGGAAGTCAGGGATGAACAGAACCTACAATAGGATGAAGCCAACGAACCACTGGAGCTAGTAAAGCTATACCCAAACCACCCTCGAACTACCACGCGCATCGAGACCCAAGTCCTTATAGAGGATAGAGAAGCTCTAAAGCAATTGTTAATAGAGCACAGGGATGTGTTCATGTGGAGTCATGAGGAGATGCTCAGTATAGACAACAATATCATCAAGCAATGCTTATGCATGGATCCCGCGCAAAAGACAGTGCACCAAAAAAGAAGGTCATTTAGTGTGAAAAAGTATGTCGCCATTAATGAAGAAGTAAAGTGTTTACTTGCTGTTGGGTTTATCAAGAAAGCTCATTATCTAGAATGGTTATCCAATTTTGTCTTAGTAAAAAAGGAAAATGGGAAATGGAGAATGTGTATGGACTTTGTTGACTTGAATAAGGCTTGTCCAAAGGATAGCTTTTCTTTATATGCATTGATATCATTGTGGATGCAACAACAAGACACTAGATGCTAAGTTTCATGGATGCCTATTTAGGAAACAACAAGATCCGAATGCACACAGCGGATGACAAAAAAGTATCGTTCATTATAGATTGTGGGTTTATTTCCTACCAGGTTATGCTGTTTGGATTGAAGAATGTAGGAGCAACTTATCAAATATTGGTTAATCGCATGTTTAAGTAATAGATTGGGAGATCCATGGAGGTGTATGTAGACGATCTATTAGTAAAGAGTAAGGAACCCGCCAAGCACCTTGACGATCGAATGCCAGTACAAAATGAGGCTAAACCCTGCAAAGTGTGCTTTTGGGGCTAAGTCAGGGAAATTCTTGGGATTTATTGTGTCTAAGAGAGGAATCAAACCTCTCCTAAAAAAATAAAGGCCATATTTAACATGAAACTGCCCAGAAATCTGAACAATACTCAGCGGTTGGCGGGAAGGATAGCCGCCCTAAGTAGATTCATAGACAGGTCTATGGACAAATGCCTCCCTTTCTTCTGAGTACTATGCAAGATGCAGCCCTAGAATGAAGAATGTGATGAGACCCTTGAAAAGTTGAAGCAACACCTAGCCAGCCCGCCACTCCTAAAGCATCCAGAGAAGGATGACATATTATACGCATATCTAGCAGTCTCCCCACACTCTGCGTCAGCCATTCTAGTAAAAGAAGAAGGAGTCACCCATCTTCCTGTGTATTATATAAATATAAATCGGGCTTTAAGGGGAGCAGAAATAAGGTATCCCTGGGTCAAGATGTTAGCTTTCGACTTGGTGACGGCGGCCAGAAAAATCTGACCATACTTTCAAGCCCACACAATACAGGTGCTCACAGAGAGCCTGCTAGCAAAGGTGTTAAAGAAACCTGACAGTTTAGGAAGGTTGGTGGGATGGTCGATTGAGCTAAGTGAGTTTGACATATAATACATGCTAAGGAAGGTGGTAAAGGGGCAAGCACTGGCAGACTTTGTGGCGGAATTTTCAGGTTTTCCTCAAGAAGATGTAGTAGCTCTAACAGGAAAGCCATGTGAACTATTCATAGATGGCTCATCTTGTCAGGCGAGCGGAGACCTGGGAGTGCATCTGTTAAGTCTCGACGATAAGGAGCGACACTACATGGCAACATTAACGTTTAAAGTAACCAACAATGAGGTAGAGTATGAGGCATTGGTGGTAGGGCTCTCTATGGTCGAGTATTTAGATGAAGGAAAGTTGCCTAAAGGAAAAGAAAAGGCAAGAAGGATAAGGAGAAGGGCTACAAGGTTCATGCTTATCGATGGAGTCCTTTATAAAAGGGGTTTTTCGACACCATTACTATGATATATTTCATCATAAGAAGTGCAGTATGTCTTAGCATAAATACATGAAGGCATATGCAGAAACCATTCTGATGGAAAAGTCCTAACTAGGAAAGCGATAGGGTAAGGTACCATTAGCCCAATGCGTTAAGGGATGCTCGAGAATTCACTAGAAGGTGAGTCGAATGCCAAACATACGCACTGATACCTCACACTCCCCTTGAGGAGTTGACATCCATGACAGCACCATGGGCTTTCACCCAATGGAGCGTGGATTTGGTTGGACCTTTCCCTCCAAGGAAGGGCAGTGTGATATTCATAGTCATCATAGTGGATTATTTCACAAAGTAGGCAGAGGCAGAGCCACTGGCAAACGTGCACAATTTTTGTGAAAAAATGTCATTTGCAGATATGAAATCCCGTAAAGTATAGTTACAGAAAATAGATGCCAGTTTGACTCAAACCATTATAGGGAATGGTGTACGGAACTAAAAATTAAGGTGACATACTCATCGCCAAGACACCCACAAGCAAACAGACAAGCAAAAGCAACAAATAAGGCATTACTCTTAATCTTAAAGAAAAGGGTCGTAGAAAAAAAAATGAGAATGGTCAAATGAGCTGCTAGGGGTACTTTGGGCATACAGAACATTGGTAAAGACTCCAATAGAGAAATCGCTATTCGCACTAAAAGCGATCCCCCTAGTTACCGAACATGCTACTTCTCAGTACCCCAAAACAACAAAAAGATAGAGGAGTACCTTGACTTGTTGGAAGAATAAAGAGAGATAACGAAGGCCAGAATGGCGAACAAAAAGGTTAAGGCCGAGCAATACTGAAACAAAGGAGTAAGGCCTAGGACTTTTAAGGTAGGGGACCTAGTCTTGAAGAAAAGTGGAGTGACTACCCAAGATAACAAGAAAATGGGGCCTCAATGTAAAGGGCCCTTCGTGGTGGTAGCAAATAATATACAGGGTTATACCACTTGAAAGACAGCCAGGGCTAAGAATTGCCACATCCATAGAATGCAGAGCACTTAAAGAAATTCTATCAGTAGCATTTACATTGATTTCATTTATTTCATGTTGCCATTGTTGCATTTACATTTATATTCACATTTACATCCATTTACTACTACTACTTAAACCATATCACAGTATGCTTCATTGATTTTCTACTGGTAAAAATAATTATACACTAGGCGGGCATTTGTGCAAAACTTGGCGTGTGCAGAATGAAAAGGGGCATGAAGGTCATTAGACCACGCCACCCTTAAACACCTATGATAAGGCTTAGCAGCTTGTAGTGTCATGATAAGGGGCTCGAAGGTCATTAGACCATGCCATCCTTAAACACCTATGACAAGCCTTAGCAACTTATAGTGCTATGAAAAGGGGCACGAAGGTCATTAGACCACGTCACCCTTAAAAACATATGTAGTGCAATTAAAAGAAAAGGCCAAAGACGTGTGTAGCGCAATTAAAACAAAAGGCTAAAGACATATGCAGCGCAAGTAAAATAGAAAACCAAAAAACATTCACCATCACAAGCTTTAAAGTAAACCAAAAGTTATTATTACAAGAGCTTGTAAGAAAAAGTAAAAGAGATACAAAAGGAAGGAATTAAGATGTTAGGGGGTGTCATTTCCAGTAGGCAGCTACAACGGAAGGATGCCTACAAAAGCATCAGGCATCTCATCCCGCCCAAAGGTGTCAACTCGACTAAGGGTAGCTGCCTTAGGAAAGAATAAACCCTAGTCCAAGGCCACGAGGTTAGTAGTAGGATCAGTCAGGAGGTGAGACTTGAGCCTCAGGATGCCAGCACCATAGCCATAGGCAAAGGCACCATCCTTGGTGGTAGGGGAAAGAAGCTAACTGGCCGCACATGCGTGCAATATCCTCCTGAGCAACAACTAGCTCATTCTTCTTTTCGGTCACCTATTGGTCTTTGGCGAGAAAGGCCACGTTTAACTTCCTAAGCTCCTCATTTGAGCCCTTATGGCTATCCTTATATTGCTAATGGTGTTGCTTGAGCTCTGCCAAGGCCCCATGCGACTCAGAAAGGTCAAGGGTGGTAAGGCGGGTCTTCTCCACAGTGACTGCCAACTCCTGTGCTAGCCCTCGACTATGTTCTTGCAAACGAGTCAATTCCTTGTGAGTTGAGTCTAACTCCCTGATACGGGTGAGAAGGTCAGCATTAAGGCAAGCCAGCTCAAACTCAAAGCTCTTCTGAGCATCAGAAAACCAAGACTAGCAGAATACCTTTTTGACTAAAGAAGCCTTAAGGCAAAGTCATCCCTGACCTTCACCTCTTGGGCACAACGTGTAGCATCACGATGCTTAAGGACTTCGTTCTCAAGAATGTACAAGTCACCATGCAAGGAGTGGCAGTAGCCCTCTAACTGCTCCAGTTGTATCTCTAACTCCATTTTCTTCTCAACCAGCACCTCTAACTCCATCCTATCCACCCGCCATTTCTCACTGTTCTAGGACTTTCTCTTCTAGGTGGGCCCAGTCTACCATAATCCAAGCCACCAGGTCATTAATTCCCTACAAAAATGACAAAACACTTGAATTAGAACTACAAATAAGCACATAAAGAAAAAGAAGAAGTCCCATGACTACAGTTCCTCAAAAAGCTAGTCGTTTAGACGGCTGACCATTTGGGCGATGGCCTCAGCTTGGGTGTTGGCAGAAGAGGAGGAAGCACCACCACTAGGCTTTTTGCCAAAGATCTTCTCGGGGCTGAGAACACCCCCTAGCAGAGAAATTATGTCAGGCCTTACTGTTGAGTTTGCCACTCTTTCTAAAGAGCATCCAAGGCCCATAGATTGGAAGGAGTCCCTAGTATAGGCCAAGTTAGCTTCAATTAGGCGGGCGTCTACTCCCATCAAATTGCCCAAGACCTTTATAAGGTGGAAATCAGTGTCTCTACCAAAAGATGGGGTGAAGAGGGAAGGAATGGAGAGGCTCTCGCCATTAATATTCAACAAAAGGGGTTGCCACCAGAAACAATGGCTGGCGGGGTCTCTAAAAGTGGTCGCTGGATTCCAATTCTTCACCGACTTCCTTGTGGTGAGGGAGCATGCCACTAATCACACTGCCTAGGTCTTTATCCCTATTGCCGAGGCATTATCTATGGGTGGAGGCAATGTCCACCCCACCAATTGGGGAGGTACTTATTGGTTCCCCATGCACACTCCCAATTGGGGAAGGTGCAAGACCTTCCATCACAGGTGGGTGAACTCCTTCACCCATGATAGGATCCAGGTTGAGGCCAACATTAACCTTGGCGTCTAGCTCACCTTCACCCAATAGGTCCTCGAAAATAGGGAACTCAAACATGGGACTTTTCATTGTGAGCGCCTGCTGGGGAGTCTCGAGCTGAAAGGTGGCGGCTAGATCAAAGAGGGTTAAGCTAGCCATCAGTATCTCCTAGACCAGAGGAATGCAATTGCATGGGGGAGCTGCTAGGCACAGGGAGCGAAGCAATGACTGGCGGAGTGGATGTTTGGACATGGTCGCCCTCCGAGGGTGTCAGAATCCTTTTTTTTGTTTTAGGGCATGGGGAGAGGCGTCCTTGGAGTAAACCCTCTTCCTTTGTTTTTTTTTTTTCTTCTTTCTCTCTTTTTCTTTCTTCTCTTTCTTACTTTTCTTCTCCTTCTTTTCCATGCTTCCTTTTTCTTGGCCTGCTTCTTCTTTTCTTTTCTCTCTTGCTTGGCTTGGTCGTCCTTCTTGTCTTTTTCTGGAGATTTCTCTAGCGGAGATGGGGGACCTATAGCTGAAATCAAGAATGAATGCCCTTGAACATGGGAGCGGTTGGGGGACATCAAGAAGCAATCAATATGGGCATGAGTCATTAGGAAGTTAGTCCAAAGATGGTTGGGGTGAGCCTCAGCCCAAGAATGAATTGTTTCAATTCAAGCCATCTCTTGAATTGACAAGAGTTCCATGTTCATCGACAAACCCTTGTCATCAGGAAGAATGCCCCAATTCGCCCTAATTGGGAAATCTCATTGAGGGGTTTTGAAGGAGGGAAGCTCCCAGCCCTGGCCAATGATAAAGAAAAATTTATCTGTCTAATTTTTAGCATTGGAGTACCGAGTTTCGAACCGGGCCAAGGTCTACTCTTTATCCTTCTTGCAGAAGCTAATGACATTGCCCTTGGTGGTTGGCCTCAAGTTGTAGAGGATAGGAACTCTCAAGCTGTCAAATCGAGGTAAAGATCCCCAAAGGGCTCTAGAACAATACAAGATACTATGTAGGCACACAAATAGGCCCTCAATATGAAGGGATGGATCTGGGCAGGAACCAAGCTAAGTAGGTCCAAGATGTCGCGAAGAGGGTGACAGAAGGGAATCCTTAACACATGAGCCAACAGAGGCACGGTCAGGGTGACCATGCCTAAGAAACCCTTGTTGTCGCAACACCTACGTGGGGGAATGTGTCACAACCCCTAGGAGGATTGCCCGGCTCTTGAAGGGTCAGACAGTCACATGGCTAGCTTGTATGCATGCCTTGGCTCAGGCCTTGACACGTAGCAAACTCCCATGGAGGCTACGAGCCGCGCATAGCCCCTGCATGCAGGCATGCGCATTCCCTTGCACAAGAGCCTGCGTGCCCCAACAACACTCAGCAAGGTTAGTGGCGTGCCCTCACAAGCACCCCATCCAGTGTACGGCTCTAGCCCGTGTCTGGCAGGTAAGGCTAGTGGCATGCCTACTAGGCATACCATCTAGCGCATGGCTCCAGCCTATGCCTTGCAACCCTAGCACCCAAACCATCAGCTTGGGCCATGCATGCCCATCACCCAGGCCACCAACCTGGGCCATGCAGGATCATCGCCTGAGCCACTTGATTGGGCCTCACAATAGTAGCACAACGACGCCCTGTGCCCATAATCAAGCCTAGGCTTGGCACCATGCCATGCCACCATCAGTAGGCCATGCACAGCACCATGTCGTGCCCACCACTAGACCAACGCATGGCATCATGCCATGCCATGCAGCCGTGCCATCCAGCAGACCTATGTGTGGCACCATGCCACACCCAGCAGCAAGCCATGCACAGTACCAAGCCATACCAACCATCAAGCCATGCACGGTGTCATGCCTTGCACACCATGAATCACCATGGCCCATCCATGGGCTGTAGTATGCCACGAGCCACCATGGCTTGTCCATCACTATGTTATTGATTTTAGTTTATTTATTTAATTAATTTATTTTGCTAGGGACCTTTTAGGGGTTTCCAACTTATAAGCTCTATAAATAGGACACTTAGTCATTTCATTTACATCTTTTGGCAATTACCCTAGAGGGAGATTATTTATTTAAGAGATCTTATTTCGGTGCCTTTGCACTTGGGCCTTTTGGGTGAAATTCATGGATCGCAAGAAGAGAATCATCACCTTGCAATTCATTGAATATGTGTGATTCAATTTATCAATATATGAGGTATTCTTTTATCTTGGTATAATTCTTGAATTGGAGTTGAGTTTTCATGCTTGTTCATCATATTTCCATCATGTTCATCATTTTTCTTGCATAATTCCCATCTCCTAATCATCAATCATGCCTAACACATTCCCACTTCCATAGATCTATAATTCTCACATGCCATAGCTTAGTTCTATAATTTCATATCCTCTCCATAAGACCCAAGTCCATATCATACCACTTCCAGAAAGCCATAAAACCGATCTGACCTAAATCTACTTTTTTCACAAGCCTAGCAAAAAACCCTAGCCTCCATGAGGATTTTCTACTAAAGATCATATCTCTTCTTACCCTAGCCAAACTCCCATAAACCCGAAAACACTTCCTACATTTTTGGATCTTATCCAACATGTCACCAACCCTAAGAGCCATTCCATACTCCAAATCCTAGGAAAACACCAAAGTGGTGCCAACCCTATTGTGCCTCACTATTGCCGTGCGCCCCATCACATGCATTGGAGTTTCATCACTTCATCATTTTCCATCATTCCCATACATCAAACCAGCTCTAAACACCAAACCTCACCTTACCACAATTACCATCATTGCCATTGGTGAGCAATAACCAAGCAAGAGGGATTAGGCAATCGGTCAACCCTAGGAGAACCAAGGCGTGGAAAACCTTAGTGTTTGGGGACTTGACGAAGGTTCCCAACACAATGTCCAACACTGACATCTCAAGAATACGATACTCTTCTCGAATCACTACTAAATCCCTCTGTCTGAAGGCTGAGCGCCACCTATATCCCTCAAAAGTTGGGATGTCCAAAGCGTGTGACGACTGTGCATAACTGCCATTGTGTTTGGCCATGGAAAATGGAAGTGGAGAGTAGAAAGTAAACAGAGAAGAAGAAATAAGTAAGGGAAAGGAAACAGGGTCAGAGAGAAAGCACTAACGAGATAGGCACAAAAAAGTATAATGAACAAGGGAATAGTAAAGATGCTCAAGAGAAATGTATTCAAAAAAGGCGAATGTGGAACGCCAACTGCCGTAGGCATCATGGCCTGACAAGGGAGCAAATGGTAACCGTTGCACGTAAACCCATAACCGTTGCCACATTAGCGATAAGCATGAGTACCCCTAACTCTAAAAAATGAGAAGCGGAGCAAAAAGGAATTGTGACGGAACAACGGGGTAATTAGTGGTTTGCAGATGAGCTCGAAGGTGCTTAAAGGGGACTTAAAATGTAAAAGCCCATAACAGGGTTCGTGTGGGTTAAGAGAGAGAGAGAGAGAGAGAGAGAGAGAGAGAGAGAGAGAGAGAGAAATATGTAAGATTTTACAGCATAAATTCCCCACGCTTTGGAGCGAAGGGAATTAGTGGGATAGTTGGAGGGCCCATTTGGTGCTTCCAACCCAATGGAAAAAAGGCTCTCTGTCAACCGGTTCAAGCTGGAAAGCCCAGGCCTAGCATGGATCTACACGCTACACACCACCTTACTTGGGAGAGAACGAATTCCACGCATGTACGTGATTGTTTCGATTACTTAGAAATGATCTAAGTTGATAAACACTATACAAGATAGACATCACATGAAAGTGATCTAATATAATGCTAATATAATCCAACAAGAAACATCTATTTATACCAGGCGTATCACGTCATCTTTGTTTTACATTGTGTAGGTGAACGGTTACATTCAAGGTGGTGGGACACATCCTTAACAATTATGTTTATAAATTATTCTACTTTTATATAATTATATAAATACTAATATGTGGGTTTATTCAATTGAAATATATGTATTTAATAGTTTCTAATCTGTCACGCCTCTTACCTAAGAAATACCTAAGAAATATGCAATATACAAATATAAATCTTAGAAAAAATAATCTTCCAAAATCAAATACCTAAGAAATCTTTACAAAGAAAGCAAACTCTTAAAACATGGTGAAGATAAATGGATGAGTCCACCAACTTAGTAAGTAGCGAACTTATACTAGTGTGTAACATAAGTCAGATGCCTAATGTAGAACAAAATGGTTTAAAAAAGAATAGTGGTATTTTAGAAGCATTTCATTGCTATAATAATATAGATAAAAATCTTAGGCACAAGCTATAACTTCCGATAATCGAAAGGTCAGGGAGTTAGTCCTTGTTACTTAAAAATCACATCCTAACAATATAGGTATAAACTTCAAAGGCTCTATAACATAGAAAACTCATTTGTTCAAATCAAACACATACTTTCCTCTACAAGAATATCAATGAACTATTCCAACATAATTAATCAAGACCACCACTAAGTCTCAATAACAGCATCAATAACCCAAAATAAAACTCGAAAGAAAATGACTACTTTGTTGAATAAAATCATCTAATAGACTCTAGTAACATTTGGTACTTATTTTACTACCATCCACTAATCTTGGCCATGCTTTCTATTTTTGATATTTCAGTTGAAACATAAAGATTATATGAAAATTAATAGAGATAATTGGATGATTTGTCAACAACTCAATAAACAGTTAATATGTCCTAGTGTGTAAACATATGCCCATGTACATAATGCAAAAAAAGAAAAAAAAAAGAGGGAACATATTATCAAAATATCAAATATCAAAGTGACAGTTTAGAAATATTTATTTACAATAATAAGATATACAAAAATCTTTTGGCATAAGCATAATTGAGTATGATCATAACAGAACATGTTTCATATTTAACCCCTGTGGTAGGGTTATACCATCTTCGATGGACAAATTAGGCAAAAACATAAGTGAAATCTTTCCATTTTTAACTTGGTGCACCGAGTGTTCATATAGGAAAGACCACATAGAAAACCACTTTGTCTCCAAAGTGGGTGCATTCATAAACAAAGTAGTTGGTACCAATGCAATAACAAAGGCCACAATTTTACACCTTTGGTAAGGTTGGGATGAAACCAAAAATAGAATGTCATCCCAGATGGTTTTAGACATTTCACCATACCCAAATATAGTCTGAATAGATAAACATTATATAATCATTCACAAATCTTAGATTTCATATTCGCTCTTTTTATACAGTCGAGAACAAAGTACAAAAAAACCTCATGTCTACATTGGTCATGATAAAAAAATATATTAGTTTTTTGTTCAAATACAAAGAAATAGTGCAGAAAGGTGACCTGAGTTGTTTTCATAAAAATAGATGGAGAATATACAATGAGGGTGAGAGAGATAGGCGAGGGAGATCTCAACAACAAAAACCCGAGGAGCAGGAGGTGGATTGAGGTGTGTAACACAAGACCTAATCGTGGGGAAGAGAGAGAGAGAGAGAGAGAGAGAGAGAGAGAGAGAGAGAGAGAGAGAGAGAGATGGATCAAATGAGAGAGACAGTGCACAAAGAGAATGAGAGGATTGGATAGGGTAAAATAGAGGTTAGGTGTGATGGAAAGGGTAGAGAAAAGAGCCATGCCAAAAGGGAGAAGAGGCTTCGAGGGAAGCAGGAAAAAGGAAAGAGCCTTACACTTCCAAGCCCATCTTCCATTACATTTTTGCAGAGATTGCATACTCACTACTGCATACTTGTTAAATAGAACTTCTACTCTATTTATCTCTTACAAAACACCATATGAGATGTTGTTTTCTAGTACTCCCCCTTATTCTCATCTTTGAGTATTTGGATCCCTTTGTTATTCATCCATGCTTTCTCATAAGCGATCTAAGTTCTCTTCTAGAGCTCGTAGATGTATCTTCCTTGGATATCCTTTTGTTGTTAAGGGATATAAGCTATATGATCTTGACTCTAAGTCTGCTTTTGTCTCCCATGATGTGATTTTCCATGAAACTATTTTTCCTTACAAGTCAATTGCTTCTAAGCCTATTCATTTTGATAATGGTCCTTTTCTTGTTCTTCCTAAACCCATTTTTGTACTGGATGACACAAATAATACTACCTAATAATACCTTTTAAGATATATTTTGTCCAAATCCTTCAAATGTTCCATGAAGATCCACTAGAATTAGGACTACTTCTTATTTGCAGTCTTATCACTGTCAATTGCTTCATCTGCTGCATGTTCATCATCTTCTACAAGTAATATTTTAAATGATACAAGTAATACTCACTCTCTCAGTCACAACCATGGCAATTGAAATTTCAGCTCGAGTCTAATAAAACATGGTCACTCACTGATTTGTCTACTGATAAAACACCAATTGGATGCAAATGGGTGTATAAAGTGAAGTATAATTCTAATGGAACTATAAAACGATACAAAGTAAGGTTGGTAGCCAAAGGCTACACCCAACAAGAAGGGCTGGATTATCCGGACAACTTTTCTCCATTAGCTAAGCTTACTATTATTCGATTTTGTTGCTTGCTCTAGCATCCATAAATAATTGGCATCTTTAGCAACTTCATGCCAACATTGCATTCCTACATGGAGATCTAAGAAAAAATATATAGTCTTTACATACTTGGTATTGTTAGCAAGGGGAAATAGCATGTATGTAGATTGTTGAAGTCCCTCTATGGCTTAAAACAAGCCTCACGACAGTGGTATTATAAGTTGTCCAGTTACTTGACATCTAATGGCTTATCTAATCAAACCTTATTATTCACTTTTTACTAAGCATTCTACATATTTTTCATTAGTTTTCTTGGTCTATGTTGATGACATAATTGTTGCTAGCAATAACCTTTAAGCTGTGACAGATTTTAAATCATCTCTGAATGACAAGTTCAAAATAAAGGACCTTGGTTTACTCAAATACTTCCTTAGTTTGCAAGTTGCAAGGCCTGCTAAAGGCACTTACATCACTCAAAGGCATTATGCTCTGGAAATACTTAATGATTTTAGTTTGCTAGGTTCTAAAGCCACTCATTTTCCAATGGATCCTGATTTGAAACTCACGAAAATAGGTATTGATTTGTTGTCTGATCCAACTGCATATAGAAGACTTGTTGGTCGACTACTTTACCTTGTAATCATTAGACCTGACTTATCTTATTTTGTAAAAGTGTTAAGTCAATACATGGATAAGCCTACACACTCTCACATGACATCTGCACAGCGTGTTCTGAGATATTTGAAGTCAAGACTAGGCAAAGGAATTTTTATGTCGGCATGTTCAAGTTGTCAGCTAAAAGCTTTCAGTGATTTTGACTAGGCCTCATGTGTGGAAACTTGGAGATCAGTTATAGTTTTTGTATTTTCCTTGGGGATTCTCTTATGTCTTGGAAGTTAAAGAAGCAAACTACAATTTCTCATTCATCAGCAGAAGCAGAATATAGAGCTCTAGCTTCTAGTTCCTATGAAATCACATGGCTCATCTCACTTCTTAAGGACTTTGGTATTGAACACAATCAGCCAGCTTTACTCTTTTGTGATAGTCAGTTTGTACTACACATTACAGTCAATCCAGTATTTCACAAAAGAACAAAGCATATAGAGATAGATTTCCATCTGGTTTAAGACAAGATCATGGCTGCAATGATAAAAAAAATTGCATGTTTCTTATGGAAATCAATTGGCTAACTTGTTGACTAAGCCCTTCCTTGCCCTCAGTTTCATTCATTTCTTCCCAAGATCATTCATTTCTTCCCAAGATGGGTGTGATGAACATCCACATTTCATCTTATGAGGGGAGTGTTAGAACTTGTGTAAATTACTTATAACAAATTCTGGTATTGTAAATAGCCAATAAGATAGCTTCTTCATTATGTATACATATATATACCCACACTTTGTGTATACTCACTCAATACAATTCACTCATTTCAAGTTCTCCGTTTCAATTTCTTCCATTTTCTGATAAAACAGATAAAGCTTTGGCTCCAGCTTTATTTAGATTATCAACCACTACATTACCTTCCCTATATTCATGTTGAATAGAAAAAGAGAGAACCTAATGAAAGGCCAAAATATCATCCAAACTTCAACAAGCCAAATAAGAGTGAGACAAATAGGAGTGAGAAGCAAACAAAATTACCAATACAGTTGAATTAATTTACCAATTTTCAATACAAATTACTGACACAATGTCAGCAAATCCCAGAAAAATACAATACATAAGGCCATGTCTCAATACCATTACTTCAACAAATGCGTTAGTTTTCTCGAAGATAATATCAAATCAATAATTTGATTTGATATTATCTTGATTTAATTTTGATAATGTTTAAGATATTTTCAATTTGATGGTTACATTTTTGCTATCCTCAATTGTTATTAGATACAAGGCATACATTCCTATTTATAAAAAAATTACATTAAGATAAAGATAAGTTAAATATCTTAAATATTATAAAAATCAAAACAAACATCAAGTCAAAATGATTTGATAATCATGGAAATCAAATCAAGATAATATCAAATCAAGATAATTATTGATTTGATATTATCTTCAACAAGATTCAGATCCCAATTAAATAAAAATCCAAAAATGAATCTCCCATATTCATATCTCAGAATTCCCCCACAATCAACTACTCCAGGTTTACCAAAAGAGGCACCATCAATGTTAAATTTCACATTCTCTCTACTAGGAGGCATCCAATAGGCCTCTTTATCTTCACTTACAAAGGCATCAATCAACTAGCACCACTAAATCTGACAGTTCTTAATGGTTTAAGAAAACCAGCAAAACAAAGTTCCATTGATGTTTTGCATTTATTTGGATGGTTTTGTATTAGAAAAACATGAAATTGGAATTTCTTGTGAATAATAAAATTAAAACCTGAATGTGACTTTTCCCACAGGTAATGGAAAATTGTATCAACTCTTTTAAAGAGTGAAAAATGGAGGCGGTAATGCTAATTACCTTGCTGCACTACACCGCACTAACATATGGGATCTCTTTTGAATATTATGAGAAAACAAGCAGTAAGTATTAGTTGTGTCATAGTCCATGAATGAAGTACTTGGGCCATGGGCCAGTTTAATTTCATTAGTAACTTTCTTTATTTTGTTATTTGGACTATAGGATATTTAGTGGGCTTGGACCCTCTCTCTCTCTCTCTCTCTACGGCCATGGCCCACAACCTTATGAGGCATCTCATAGCTTGCGTCAAGCTTTGCAATGACGACACCGTCTTCGATGTCCACCATCTCATCCAGTATGATATCTTCGGATCTCACCTCGCACTGCGGGTCCTTTACAACAAGCAGTGATCCCCTCCGGCTTGCCAATCAAAACCAAGTATGGCCTTCTTTCTATGCTTAGGTCACCGCCATTATTACCTCCAACAAGCGACTACATCGTTAGAAGGACAAGGTTGTTCCTTCAAAGTGGTGCAGTAGTACGCGGTGGAGCAGCTGGTTGCTCCCATCTTCAAAGGAACTCAACAGTTCGTGCCCTACCCTTCAAAGTCTTGCGATAGTACGCAGTCAAGCACTAAGCTGTGGTGCTGTCAGATCGATACTCTAGTGGTCAGAGGAAGGGGATGCCTATGATCGAAATAAAGGTCTTTGTGTTTCCTCTCTTTTGTTTTCTGGTGTGTTACAACCCAACCTTTTCGGTCCACCAGCTCGTTGCAAGTGCAAATCACCTGATTGCTACCATGGTGAGTGGGTTTACTACTGCTTGTGTTTCCCTGGTCAATTGAATTCAAGTGGAATGGACATTTGTGGTTACACTTCAAAGGGTGGCGTTGAGATATTGAGGAGTTACGATCAGAAATTATCTAGAGGAAATGTTGCTCAGGAGTTGTTAGATGAAATGCATCAAGAGACCCTCGCTGATTGGAATTCAATAATCTCTGTGTACTCAGAGTTGGTAATTATTTTCTCAGCAAATCTTGGTGGCATTGCCTTCGCTTGTTCTAGACAGCCAATTATCACTGAAAATTTGCTAGCAGTTTGATTGGACTTGAAGGGTTTAACTTTGCCAGCAATTTGTTCATAGCTAGGGATCAACTAAAATGTGATTCAAGGAAATGGAAACATGCATGTATGGCTGTGAGGCATCTTGTTGAATGTCTTACTTCTAATTATGCTGCTATGATAGAAAATATCTCCACAAGGACTATCTACATAATCTCAGAAATCCTCGTGTCTGATTATTTTGAATTAAGTCTTTTCAGAAATTCATCTGAGAAATAATTTCAATGGAGTGGAAATTTGACAACAATATCATCTCAATTTCAAAGCAGCATGTTCCAATTATGAATCTTTTGCTTCCAATAATATCTTCCCTTACTCTTCCAAAAAAGAAACTGAACTTGGTCATTTTGTTAAACCTCTTGAGAACTTGCATTGGCTCGCAGCGATAGCCAAGACAGAGAAGACTCAAATTGTTGGAACTACAGATTTTCTCTATGAACTTAGTACTCCACAAACTTATGCCTATGAAGGTCTTGATAAACCTAGGTGAAGGTTTTGGCTAGCGTTGAGGCTTCAACCGTTACATTTTTTTCTAGATTCTTGGTAGATCGGCATCGAAAGAGTTGGTAGACAGTTGTTAACTCTAGGTTGATTATATGGGTATACCACTCTGATTCCTAAAAAATTTTATATAGTTCTTTTCTACCTAATGAACCAACTTGGCAAGAAATGCACGTTGTTGGAGTTTGATACTGGTTTACTAATACAACACAATTGCATGCACGAATGGAGAAACTAACAAGCTTACACTATCTTAAGAATAAAGATCCCAAGGAATGTGCTTTGTTATATAGAACATTGAATAGACTTCAAGTGTTGGCTGGTTTTTTTTCTTTTAATCAACAGGGATGAGAAGGATAAGCTTTTGGTGGCTTTTCTTGCATGGAATTTTCAAGGGGAAAAAAACAAGGCAGACGCTTTGAAGAATGCTTATGTTTTAATGAGGAGACATGTGGCCATTGCTTCCTTTTTGCTTGGAGGTGATACTTGTTCAGCTCTCAATGTATGCTCAAAGAACCTTAGGGATGAACATCTTGCAATAGTAGCTCCTTAGCTTGTTGAAGGGCGTGGTGGACTATTATAGCATCATCTAATGACAAGCTTTTAATTCCATCAGCCATTGAGTGACACTTTATCAAGCTTCCATGTGCAAGTTAATGGCTGGTGCGCAACAGCTTAAAGAACTACTGCTATAAAGTGGGAACTGTTCTTGTGTTTGGGTGATGTTACGAATAGAATGAATCTTATCCCTGTAGCCTGAATGAAGGCGACATGCTTTGCAATAGTTGTTTTTGGTGGGGAACCTATGAAACCAGACTACAAAAATGTACCTCTTGTTGTGTTCAGCAAACCACCCCTTTTTTATAGCGGGCCTAAAAAATGGTGTGGAAAAATATGGTGTGACTGCTAGAATGAGAAAAATCTTCATTTTTGATCCTAGTGATGGGACAGTTATAGGCAAAGATACCACACACATTGTAGACAAGATGCTTTTATGAGAGATAGTTTGTCACAATCTATGAACGAAATATGTGAGCCATGGCCTGTTTAATTTCATTACCAACTCCTTTATTTTGATTTAACATGATATTTGGACTATAGGATAGTTAGCTAGCCTAGACCCTTGGACATTTTTTTTTTTTTTTTTTTGGTATGCTTTTGGTTTTGTTGGCCTGAGCCCCTGTAGGGAGCATCTTGTTTAGTTGCGAGCCAAGGGCTCTAGCGTTCATCAAACTAAATCTTAATACACTTGATTTTTCCAGTTTTTCTCTTCTTCTCGAATTCGATCCCATTTTCTTATATATTCTGCTCATCCAAACACCTTCCATCGAGTGTGTTACAAGGTGCTCGACTAAACGAAAGAAAAAGAACGGAAATGTCGATCGTACAATGCCGTATATGTCAATGGATTGCACGAACATTTAAAATAAAAAGTAATGGGTTTCTTACCCAACAAATTATGATTGATCTTTCCAAAACTAATAACTAATAATTTAAATTATCAAAAGATACAAGCATGAAGGTGCAAACGTTCTTCAGTCGACGAAGCTGCTCCTTTTTAAAAGTTTGTTTTTGTAATAATATCAAAGGAAAAGTGTAATCAGGATAATAATACCAGGAAGCAAATGGATCTCTGCGTTGCAAAACCTGTAGGTAAGAATAACATCTGTGGATATACCTTCTCAGCAAATGGAAGACAGCAAAAGCTTTTATATGTGTGTAAGTATAATTATTTTTTGATCGGTTAACAAGATTTTATTAAGAATAACAATAGGCAAGAGCCAAGTATAAAAAACATGAAAGCAGCAGAGTGAGCAGAGAAGAAAGAAACATAAAAATGGACACAAATAGTCTCATGGTATTCAGATAAATAATCTACCCCCCTGCAAAGTTGAGATCATGTTCATAATTCTAAGACATCTTATTTTTCAGAATAGGATCCTCTCCCTTTCGGAACAGGATCTAATCAAAGAATTTTCAGCTGAAGATCAGCATAGCCAGCCTGTACTTTGTGCCTTTCAAAGAGATCTTGAAGCGCTTCAACAAACTGCCTGTGAGCTTCAATGACCTGAAAAGCAAAAAGAAACTAATAGACCAATTGACACATATAAACAAACCATAATTTCCTCATTTTGAGTGACGAGCTTGTTGAACTACAAGTAGGTATAACTGGCCCACCACAAAATTCCTTTCAGAGGTGAACTACTTGTATGCTGCTATGAGAGAATGTAGTGAAATTTGAGGCAGTTTATACCTCACTTTTTAGCATAGGCAACAGCTCCTCAAGTCAATAAACAAAATAAATGTTTGACTAGAACAGCCCCTCAAGGAAATAATGCTTTAGAAGATAAGTGCAGGGCAATAGGAGTTTCCTTATCAGGACGAAGTAATCTAACTATGATCCAACGCAGTCCTGCTACTCCAGCCAAGTGAGATCCCTCCACTTTTTAAAAGGATGAGGCCTAAGGGCCCACTATGGCCGGAAATTTGTGGCTTAAGGAGTGTTTCTATTGCAGTTAGTTACAAAATGAGTCCTTGAGTTTTCACGAATTTGCAAGAAACACCCTAGGTTTCTAGTTTTAGCAATTAACTCCCTGTGTACTTGGGCAATGCCTATTTCATTCTCTTGAATAAAGTTACTTATCAACAAATAAATAAACCCTTGAGTTTACAATTTATTGCAATCAACTCCCTTAGTGTATCTTTCGTCAAATACACTAAGGGTAAGAATGTGGCATGTAGCACATAAATGACGTCAGATTCTGATTGGTTGCCATGTGGCAACCTTAGGATGGAGTTAATGAAAATTAGTAACCTAGGTATAATTTACAAATTCATGAAAGCCTAAGGTTTATTTTGGAGTTATCTCTTTCCATTATTTGAGGGGGTGAGGAAAAATATTGCAAAGAAAAATTAAAAGAGATGAATATGACATACATGAATTGCTAAAATTCATGAGTTCATTGCAAAAATAGAAACCTAGGAAAAGTTCTCCAAATTCATGAAAACCCACGGATTACTTTTGCAATTAACCCTTTGCATTATTTGCAGGGGGCGAGGAAAAAACAAAAAAGCGAGGGATAATTAAGATGGATGAATATGACACACATTATGATCAAATGTTGTAGGGGCATACCTCTTCCATAGTGGGCTGTGGATTTTTCTTGAGCTCAATTGGTCTACCCACCACCACATGCATTGGATGTCTAAAGGGTAAAGGAGATCTGTGAAAGAGAAAACTGGATCGAAGTAAGAAGTAGAGCATGAAAAAAGGAGGGAAGGAAGGGAAGGAAGAGAAGAGGAGGGGGGCAGAGGGGGGGGGGGGGGGGGGGGGGAGGGGGGTTTGGTTTGCAAATAAAGTAGACAAGAACAGAAGTTATACGCACCCCAAAATTCCCCAGAAGTAAATTGGGGTGAACTTGATGGCCCTAGAAAATTTCAGGAAGAACTTCCCACCTGGTTTCCACCATTTATAGGCACGTGACTGTTGCAAAATTGGGAAAATGAGAGGAGTAGATAAACATATTAGCTGCTTAGGTAAAGGAGATTCATCATCAAAAAAGGAATATTAATCAACAAGATCATAAGCAATTGACTTTTCTTGTGAATAATAAAATTAAAACCTGAATGTGACTTTTCCCACAGGTAATGGAAAATTGTATCAACTCTTTTAAAGAGTGAAAAAATGGAGGCGGTAATGCTAATTACCTTGCTGCACTACACCGCACTAACATATGGGATCTCTTTTGAATATTATGAGAAAACAAGCAGTAAGTATTAGTTGTGTCATAGTCCATGAATGAAGTACTTGGGCCATGGGCCAGTTTAATTTCATTAGTAACTTTCTTTATTTTGTTATTTGGACTATAGGATATTTAGTGGGCTTGGACCCTCTCTCTCTCTCTCTCTCTCTACGGCCATGGCCCACAACCTTATGAGGCATCTCATAGCTTGCGTCAAGCTTTGCAATGACGACACCGTCTTCGATGTCCACCATCTCATCCAGTATGATATCTTCGGATCTCACCTCGCACTGCGGGTCCTTTACAACAAGCAGTGATCCCCTCCGGCTTGCCAATCAAAACCAAGTATGGCCTTCTTTCTATGCTTAGGTCACCGCCATTATTACCTCCAACAAGCGACTACATCGTTAGAAGGACAAGGTTGTTCCTTCAAAGTGGTGCAGTAGTACGCGGTGGAGCAGCTGGTTGCTCCCATCTTCAAAGGAACTCAACAGTTCGTGCCCTACCCTTCAAAGTCTTGCGATAGTACGCAGTCAAGCACTAAGCTGTGGTGCTGTCAGATCGATACTCTAGTGGTCAGAGGAAGGGGATGCCTATGATCGAAATAAAGGTCTTTGTGTTTCCTCTCTTTTGTTTTCTGGTGTGTTACAACCCAACCTTTTCGGTCCACCAGCTCGTTGCAAGTGCAAATCACCTGATTGCTACCATGGTGAGTGGGTTTACTACTGCTTGTGTTTCCCTGGTCAATTGAATTCAAGTGGAATGGACATTTGTGGTTACACTTCAAAGGGTGGCGTTGAGATATTGAGGAGTTACGATCAGAAATTATCTAGAGGAAATGTTGCTCAGGAGTTGTTAGATGAAATGCATCAAGAGACCCTCGCTGATTGGAATTCAATAATCTCTGTGTACTCAGAGTTGGTAATTATTTTCTCAGCAAATCTTGGTGGCATTGCCTTCGCTTGTTCTAGACAGCCAATTATCACTGAAAATTTGCTAGCAGTTTGATTGGACTTGAAGGGTTTAACTTTGCCAGCAATTTGTTCATAGCTAGGGATCAACTAAAATGTGATTCAAGGAAATGGAAACATGCATGTATGGCTGTGAGGCATCTTGTTGAATGTCTTACTTCTAATTATGCTGCTATGATAGAAAATATCTCCACAAGGACTATCTACATAATCTCAGAAATCCTCGTGTCTGATTATTTTGAATTAAGTCTTTTCAGAAATTCATCTGAGAAATAATTTCAATGGAGTGGAAATTTGACAACAATATCATCTCAATTTCAAAGCAGCATGTTCCAATTATGAATCTTTTGCTTCCAATAATATCTTCCCTTACTCTTCCAAAAAAGAAACTGAACTTGGTCATTTTGTTAAACCTCTTGAGAACTTGCATTGGCTCGCAGCGATAGCCAAGACAGAGAAGACTCAAATTGTTGGAACTACAGATTTTCTCTATGAACTTAGTACTCCACAAACTTATGCCTATGAAGGTCTTGATAAACCTAGGTGAAGGTTTTGGCTAGCGTTGAGGCTTCAACCGTTACATTTTTTTTCTAGATTCTTGGTAGATCGGCATCGAAAGAGTTGGTAGACAGTTGTTAACTCTAGGTTGATTATATGGGTATACCACTCTGATTCCTAAAAAATTTTATATAGTTCTTTTCTACCTAATGAACCAACTTGGCAAGAAATGCACGTTGTTGGAGTTTGATACTGGTTTACTAATACAACACAATTGCATGCACGAATGGAGAAACTAACAAGCTTACACTATCTTAAGAATAAAGATCCCAAGGAATGTGCTTTGTTATATAGAACATTGAATAGACTTCAAGTGTTGGCTGGTTTTTTTTTTTTTAATCAACAGGGATGAGAAGGATAAGCTTTTGGTGGCTTTTCTTGCATGGAATTTTCAAGGGGAAAAAAACAAGGCAGACGCTTTGAAGAATGCTTATGTTTTAATGAGGAGACATGTGGCCATTGCTTCCTTTTTGCTTGGAGGTGATACTTGTTCAGCTCTCAATGTATGCTCAAAGAACCTTAGGGATGAACATCTTGCAATAGTAGCTCCTTAGCTTGTTGAAGGGCGTGGTGGACTATTATAGCATCATCTAATGACAAGCTTTTAATTCCATCAGCCATTGAGTGACACTTTATCAAGCTTCCATGTGCAAGTTAATGGCTGGTGCGCAACAGCTTAAAGAACTACTGCTATAAAGTGGGAACTGTTCTTGTGTTTGGGTGATGTTACGAATAGAATGAATCTTATCCCTGTAGCCTGAATGAAGGCGACATGCTTTGCAATAGTTGTTTTTGGTGGGGAACCTATGAAACCAGACTACAAAAATGTACCTCTTGTTGTGTTCAGCAAACCACCCCTTTTTTATAGCGGGCCTAAAAAATGGTGTGGAAAAATATGGTGTGACTGCTAGAATGAGAAAAATCTTCATTTTTGATCCTAGTGATGGGACAGTTATAGGCAAAGATACCACACACATTGTAGACAAGATGCTTTTATGAGAGATAGTTTGTCACAATCTATGAACGAAATATGTGAGCCATGGCCTGTTTAATTTCATTACCAACTCCTTTATTTTGATTTAACATGATATTTGGACTATAGGATAGTTAGCTAGCCTAGACCCTTGGACATTTTTTTTTTTTTTTTTTTTGGTATGCTTTTGGTTTTGTTGGCCTGAGCCCCTGTAGGGAGCATCTTGTTTAGTTGCGAGCCAAGGGCTCTAGCGTTCATCAAACTAAATCTTAATACACTTGATTTTTCCAGTTTTTCTCTTCTTCTCGAATTCGATCCCATTTTCTTATATATTCTGCTCATCCAAACACCTTCCATCGAGTGTGTTACAAGGTGCTCGACTAAACGAAAGAAAAAGAACGGAAATGTCGATCGTACAATGCCGTATATGTCAATGGATTGCACGAACATTTAAAATAAAAAGTAATGGGTTTCTTACCCAACAAATTATGATTGATCTTTCCAAAACTAATAACTAATAATTTAAATTATCAAAAGATACAAGCATGAAGGTGCAAACGTTCTTCAGTCGACGAAGCTGCTCCTTTTTAAAAGTTTGTTTTTGTAATAATATCAAAGGAAAAGTGTAATCAGGATAATAATACCAGGAAGCAAATGGATCTCTGCGTTGCAAAACCTGTAGGTAAGAATAACATCTGTGGATATACCTTCTCAGCAAATGGAAGACAGCAAAAGCTTTTATATGTGTGTAAGTATAATTATTTTTTGATCGGTTAACAAGATTTTATTAAGAATAACAATAGGCAAGAGCCAAGTATAAAAAACATGAAAGCAGCAGAGTGAGCAGAGAAGAAAGAAACATAAAAATGGACACAAATAGTCTCATGGTATTCAGATAAATAATCTACCCCCCTGCAAAGTTGAGATCATGTTCATAATTCTAAGACATCTTATTTTTCAGAATAGGATCCTCTCCCTTTCGGAACAGGATCTAATCAAAGAATTTTCAGCTGAAGATCAGCATAGCCAGCCTGTACTTTGTGCCTTTCAAAGAGATCTTGAAGCGCTTCAACAAACTGCCTGTGAGCTTCAATGACCTGAAAAGCAAAAAGAAACTAATAGACCAATTGACACATATAAACAAACCATAATTTCCTCATTTTGAGTGACGAGCTTGTTGAACTACAAGTAGGTATAACTGGCCCACCACAAAATTCCCTTTCAGAGGTGAACTACTTGTATGCTGCTATGAGAGAATGTAGTGAAATTTGAGGCAGTTTATACCTCACTTTTTAGCATAGGCAACAGCTCCTCAAGTCAATAAACAAAATAAATGTTTTGACTAGAACAGCCCCTCAAGGAAATAATGCTTTAGAAGATAAGTGCAGGGCAATAGGAGTTTCCTTATCAGGACGAAGTAATCTAACTATGATCCAACGCAGTCCTGCTACTCCAGCCAAGTGAGATCCCTCCACTTTTTAAAAGGATGAGGCCTAAGGGCCCACTATGGCCGGAAATTTGTGGCTTAAGGAGTGTTTCTATTGCAGTTAGTTACAAAATGAGTCCTTGAGTTTTCACGAATTTGCAAGAAACACCCTAGGTTTCTAGTTTTAGCAATTAACTCCCTGTGTACTTGGGCAATGCCTATTTCATTCTCTTGAATAAAGTTACTTATCAACAAATAAATAAACCCTTGAGTTTACAATTTATTGCAATCAACTCCCTTAGTGTATCTTTCGTCAAATACACTAAGGGTAAGAATGTGGCATGTAGCACATAAATGACGTCAGATTCTGATTGGTTGCCATGTGGCAACCTTAGGATGGAGTTAATGAAAATTAGTAACCTAGGTATAATTTACAAATTCATGAAAGCCTAAGGTTTATTTTGGAGTTATCTCTTTCCATTATTTGAGGGGGTGTGAGGAAAAATATTGCAAAGAAAAATTAAAAGAGATGAATATGACATACATGAATTGCTAAAATTCATGAGTTCATTGCAAAAATAGAAACCTAGGAAAAGTTCTCCAAATTCATGAAAACCCACGGATTACTTTTGCAATTAACCCTTTGCATTATTTGCAGGGGGCGAGGAAAAAACAAAAAAGCGAGGGATAATTAAGATGGATGAATATGACACACATTATGATCAAATGTTGTAGGGGCATACCTCTTCCATAGTGGGCTGTGGATTTTTCTTGAGCTCAATTGGTCTACCCACCACCACATGCATTGGATGTCTAAAGGGTAAAGGAGATCTGTGAAAGAGAAAACTGGATCGAAGTAAGAAGTAGAGCATGAAAAAAGGAGGGAAGGAAGGGAAGGAAGAGAAGAGGAGGGGGGCAGGGGGGGGGGGGGGGGGGGGGGGGAGGGGGGTTTGGTTTGCAAATAAAGTAGACAAGAACAGAAGTTATACGCACCCCAAAATTCCCCAGAAGTAAATTGGGGTGAACTTGATGGCCCTAGAAAATTTCAGGAAGAACTTCCCACCTGGTTTCCACCATTTATAGGCACGTGACTGTTGCAAAATTGGGAAAATGAGAGGAGTAGATAAACATATTAGCTGCTTAGGTAAAGGAGATTCATCATCAAAAAAGGAATATTAATCAACAAGATCATAAGCAATTGACATCCAGGGCCATGGAAAACCTGCAAAAGCATGATTCAAATAGCTCCATAAAAAATTGCAGCAGCATGTTCGAGCACTAATAAGGCAATTCCATCAAACGCATATCAAGCACAATCAGCAATTATAAATACCAAAATGAATGACTTTGCAGATGCTCCAATACAAGGAAAACAGGAGTAGGGACAAAAGGAAAAGTTGAGAACCAATACCTGACCAAAGCAGAACACTGGAACCAGAGGGTGCCCCATCTCCATGGCTATTCGAACAAATCCTCTTCTCGTCTTGAGGAAGGCAATCTATGAGTATAAGATGTTAAAAAATCACCAATGCAAGTATAACAAAAACAACAACATGCTCTCTCAAGATATGTGTGTGTGTGTGTGTGTGTGTGTGTGTGTGTGAGAGAGAGAGAGAGAGAGAGAGAGAGAGAGAGAGAGAGAGAGAGAGAGAGAGAGAGAGAGAGAGAGAGGGAGAGAGAGATGGACATTCATGATCAAGCTTAATAAATCAATGAAGTGATAATACAGTGACAAAAGAGCTTAATATTCCCATTTTGTTGTATAGATATGAAGAATGTCAAGACACCATATATTTATAAAACAGTGGTGCTCAATTATTATCCCCTATCTGAATCCATAAATGGATGATACAGGTAAATATAGACTGAAGGTAAACATACAGCATAAAGAAGAGATAAAAGGGTTAAACCTCAGAACCATGCTCCATAAGAAAGGTCTCTTGTACTCCCCCTGGCACTATGATGCAACTATAACCAGCATCTAAGAGGGAGACAAAATTTTTCTTTGCCGCCGGAGTAAGACCCAACCATGTCCATATGTGCCTCAAAAAAGGTGTGTAGAACACCTGATCATTTTCTCACATATGTTGAGAGAGACTGAACATAGAGGAAGGCTCCTTAAAATGTATACAACTTCAGGTTAAAAAATCTTACAGCACTACTTGCGAGGACTTTTATCTTTGGGAGTGGCATGAAACCTGTGAGGTCAGCAAGTGCAACAACGCCAATTGGCAAAACTGAATGTGGTTCATAACCAAAGACTGCATGAAACCAAAACAAAGGTTAGTAATTTATCAAAACAAGGAGAAACAAACCAGTGAGGGTTATTTAGCCAACTACAATGCTTTCAAGAAATTTTAATTGGTGCTTAAGCGTTGTATTTGGAACAATTAAACTATCAAATTAATAATGTATTGATAACTTAAATTCCACAGGCAAAGTGAAATGGCCTCCCTAACCACTCTCTTGACATATGGCTAACAAAAAGTAAAGAGTTCAATTGTCATACAAGCACTTTACATGATCCACTCATCATGGAACTACAATAACGTTCTAGTGACTTAAAAAACCTCTCCTAATAAATCGCCGAATATAGTTCTAAATATCTAATCATACAAGTCCACCTTGGCGCCCATCAATAAGAGTAACCACATCCCTCCCATAAAACTCTACCAATACCTGAACAAGGTACTCACTCAAAATCATATTGACGGGCCTTCACATCCTAGATCATCCAAAATAACAAAAGCCTTGCCAATCCATCAAGCATACTAATATGTTTATATCACTAACAAAACATTAAAAAGGAGAAAAATAAACAAAACAAAAGTAGACCAGGTAAATTACAATGATACATAATTTGCTTCAAAATTTAGGAGCTAAACTAATTACCCTTAAATTTAACAGCTGTTTAAACTTCGCTTACAAAAAAACTGCTAAAAAACTCTCATGTGCAGTGTATTTGGCAAATCGCTAGCATTTTATGGGACTCAAACCAGTAAAATGCTGGCAATGAAAGGAAAAAATTGCAACATGTGGCCGTTTTCAGCATAGTACAAAAGAGTTCATCAACTGGGACCATCTGATTCTGCAATTTGGAGGATAGCCAATTTCAAGATCTTTCATTTAGGGGAGAGGGAAAGTGATAGGGAATAACCATTTGTATGAATTGGTATTGCACCTAGTATCTTATTAATATCCTTCCCGTACCATGCTTTCCCAAGAACGTAATGAATATTAGGGAAAGAGATTCTTCCTGACTAGGTGTTATCTCTTGTCTAAATCCAGTGTAGTTGATTATGCTTACTGATATTTAAATAAATAAATTAAAAAAAAAAATTAAGAGAGAGATTCATTTTTCCCCCTTTTTTCTCCTAAGCAGATGCTATTCATAAATCAAGAAAATAATATTTTCAAAGAGGAAGAAAAATTGTACAAGTAGAAAATAAGATTGACGAGTGCTTAGATACTAATAGCCTGACGTCGCATACCATTGGAAATCAACTTAATCTAGGGACGGCGATTCAGTATAAAAAAGTGATTGATAATCCTATATTGCTTCGGGAAAGTAGTTCAAGTCCTCTATAATAACTCCAAAGAGCCCCAATTCGAAGTATAAGGCCAAATGTGGCTTAGACTTCTGCGTCATTAGTCATTACAAATAAATCCCATTCACCAATATCACAACCCCGAGCAGAAGAAAAAAAAAAATGGTCCCAGGTTACCGTGACCTTTTTCACCGACTCAACCCAATTTTCATAAGTGTTTATACAAGAAATAATAATTAAATTGGCGTAGACATTGGGGCTATTGACACCAGCCCTATATTTTGGTTTAGAACATGGAGTATCTCAAATGATTTGAATTGTACTAATTCTCGGTTCGAACCTGAATAATTTCCTCGTGATTAGACGGGACATTATTTGTGAAAACCCGATGCCAATAAAAAAATAGTCGAAAAGCAACCAAAAAAAGCTATGTAATTTTTCTTTTAATAAAGACCACAGATTATAATGCTTTCATGGATAAAAAGACAAACCATAAGGACGATCAGAATGGAAGGCTTGTAGATCCTCTACGTGCAGAGTAACTGGGAAGTAATTGCAAACATGCTTACATATATACCTGCAAAGAACCCCGCTTTAAAAAGATTGGTAAAAAAAAAAAAAAAAATCAAAATAGAGTAAACGGATATTAGATAAAGTATTGATAATAAAGGATTGAGAATTTGAGAGATGGGAGGACTCCGGAGATAGGATAGAGAGTAGCGGTAGACCTAGACACTCGCCGTCCCAATCTGCTTTTCTCATCAATGGGAATGACCATAAGAATTGCAAGCAATCCTAAAACCCTGATTAAGGACAAAAAATAAAAAGTAAAAAACAGTGAAAATTGAAACGAAAAAGAGAGAAGAAAAATTGTGAAAGGTCCAGAAAGACACGAACAAAAGTGCTTTAGAAAGAGGTAGAAAGAAGAGGGAGACGAGGAGCAAAGCAACGTTAAAATGGATGGCTCCCAGCCATAACCCCAGTGCTACTACTGAGTGCATTCTAGTCGATTCGAATTCTTCGGCCCCTTTAAATACTCTCGGCTGAGGCTGAGCCTGTGCTTTTGATGACCTCTCTCTCTGCATATCCAGTTCGGTGACCATCATCAGCTTTGATCTGCTGCCTTTTGCTCTTCCAAAAAGCAAGTTCAACCGATGGAAAAGCTCTCTACACTTTCACAGGCAAAACAAAGAAAAACAGAATAAACGAAAAGAAAACGGGAGCATCGGAGTCACCGCCTATGTCTACCCCGCACGTATCCCAACCAAGTAAATTAAATAAATATAAATTAGTCTGGATCTTTCTAGTTTCCATCGCGAAGTCGCCTCACGGCATCGACATTTATTCATTGGCAATGGTAATTCCTCTATTAGTTAAAAATTAAATTTTATTAAAAATAGTATTGAGTCCTTTTATACGGCATCCCTACAAGTGACGTGTCATATTTCTTTTTCTTTTTTTCTTTTTTTTTTTTTTTTTTTTTTTTTTTTTTTTAAAAGAAAAAGAAAAACTAGAACGTTAGTTTTGGCCTTTTGGTGTTATTGTAGCCCCAGTTCAAAATTTTCCCCAGCCCCCGCCAATTCGAGATTTTCTCCATTTGAGCACAAAGGATTTGTCTTGGTAACGAACGATACTTTGCATTGTCGTGTATAAATCGACTGATATAAATGTGTTAAAAAATATTTGTCTAACAAATCTAAACCAGATAACTAATGTAGCAAGAAACTGATACTCATTTCATTGTTCTATCCTGTCCCTTTTATTTGTGAAGTTGAAAAAGAAATTTCATACATTAAAGGCACTGCATTCCTGGTCCTCAGCCAATACCCAATCTTGCTGACACCTAGCAAAAGTTATGGCCACATCACTCAGTGTAGGATATTGGCACTCTAAGGGGAATGGTCAATCCTATTTTATCAAGAACTCTAACTGAGACCTCGCTTTAATAATCAAAATTACCGGTTAAGGTTTCATCATAACTAGGGTTTCCTAAACTTTTGGTGCTAGATGTCCAAAGTATGGCCCGTCTCTTCTTTTTTATTTGAGCTAGTTATAGATCTTAGGCATCTCAAACATCTGTTAGGTGCTTTATGTACTAGATTTTCCCATATGAACATAAATAATGAATGAAATACCTGTGTACTTGGGCTGCGCCTACATTTCCATTATAAATAAAATCATTAACTAGATTTTCCCATATGAACATAAATAATGAATGAAATACCTGTGTACTTGGGCTGCGCCTACATTTCCATTATAAATAAAATCATTTACTTAAAAAAAAAATAATGAATAGGAAAACATTATTTCATCTCTCTGTATTTACTCAAGTAATTGTGGTTTGTTTCAGGATGAGTCTATATTGATATGGTACTCTGGAAAAGAAGATGAACAACTTAAACTAAGTCATGTTTCAAGGATTATTCCTGGACAATGCACTTTTCAAATTTGTATCATTGTTCTTTCTTTCCTAGAAATTGACAAGGATATAGCCTCTCAGGGTAATTCAAGTGATTTTTGTCATGTATGTGATGAAGCATTCACATCAACTATGCATGAGTTCAAATGAATGTTCATGTAATGCTGACTCTTTGGTCTTTTTTTCAATTTACTCACTGTATTTTGGTGACCATGGCTCATAAGTGTTTGCATTTTGGGCTACACATCCAGGGTTCGTATTTTTATTATCATTATTTTACAATTTGGTCTCTGATTTTTGTGTTTGAGTTCGAAAAGGCTTCTTGTGTTGTCCTGTGTACGCTATATGTAAAACAGAAAAATCACTGGCATATTGTATATAAACCTTTCTAATATGTCTCTTTTTTCTGGTAGATTTTAGACTTGCAGAAAATATTTGATGATGAATCACAATTTTGCGACCTCCCAGAATATCCATTTAACACTATCACACAACTGATGTCATTGGATAATGAGGAGGTGTGAGGTTTTGCTTATTTATTTAATTGTTTCGATGCATTTTTTCGAAAGTTATTATGCATGTGGTATTGAAATATTATGTGTTGTTTCAAGTGTGTGACCATATTGATGCAATGTAATTCCATAGAGATAGGTGCCTAATTCATACAATGTATAAAATTTTTAATTATTTGTATGCTGGTCTACTATTAGTGTGCGAAGTTATTGACTAGACTTGGACTTATTTCTTGGTAGCATTGTGTGACTGGATAGGCGACAATTGATATTTTTTGGCAGCTTGTGTACATGCCACTTTCCAGACATGTTGTGGAGATGCTATTTGTGGACATAAATATTGGCAGCTTGTGTAAATAAATATTGTACATTGTGAAGATGTTGTTTGTGTCTAGTTGTATATACTGTTTGTGGATTACGTCCAGGTGTATGTGTGATTCAAGGTTTTGTGTCCAATTGTGTATGGATTTTGTGTATGAGTGGGTTGTGGAGACCATGTGTTGTGGAGATGTATAGCTTGTGATTCCAGATCAAGAACTAGGAGTACATGTTGTAAAGCTTACCATACAAAATTTGTTTTTGAAATCAATCATGCTTCAATGTTAGTTCAGTTGATTTGTTTCTATGTGTGCATGAGTTTGGGAAAAAATATATCTAGCTTGTGCAGATTTTTGCTCACTTATGATCCTATGTGTATAATAGGTAGGAAAAAATCTATATAGAGGGTATTTGTTTTTGTTCCACTTATCATCCTGTGTATAATAGATTGGAAAAAAAATGTTATGAAAAATGTCATAAATAAGCTCAAAAGTGATCAAAACAGATTGGGAAATGATCTATATAGCGCAGCAAATTCAAAAAAGTGATAAAAACACTAGATTTTTCATAACCTGCACAGTACCTCTTTCCTTATACAAAAGAATGTCTGATCAAGTACCCTAATGGTACTCCCATAGTACCCTTACAGTTGATCCATTCAAAAAAAAAAAAAAAATCTTCTTATTTACATGTGTACTATAGTTTATCCAAATCAAGCAGAAACTATTACAATTGATATAACCTAATACAAACACAATAATATTCGGGTATTTCTATTCTCGACTTTTAGCAAATTTTGTTCGACCTCAACCTTCTGAGCATCTCTCTCTCTCTCTCTCTCTCTCTCTCTCTCTCGATCTCTCTCTCTCTCTCTCTCTCTCTCTCTCTCAGTTTATCTTCCCTTTGCTGTAATGAGCTTTGCTGTCCATCTTTAAGTTGACCCTTATACGTGTCCGTACTCGCCTTCTCCTATTGAGTTCTCCTTTGAAAAACCATTTGTTGCAAGATGTATCTTTGAAAAAATAAATCTCATAGAATCCTTGACATACAACTCAGTCCCACAATGAGCACAAAGAATAGGTGCCTCCCGGATTGTTGTTGGAAGACTTGTTTAGGTTGGTTTTGGACAATTTGAGAAGCACTGTTATATCTACTTTTTTCTTTGATGTGTATTCCTGGAATTAAAAAATATATACATTATTGTAGCAAAGAAACTGTTCCCAAAAGAATGAGATTGACATCTCTTACTCCATGGGAATTAAAACAATGGAAAAATTAAAACACTCTAACACGAGGACCATAAACATAGCATCCTTATTTGTAAGCAAATGAACTAGAATGATTATAGTAGCTCCATATTTGTAAAGTTTGGTAAACTTCTTTGCTGCAGGTTAATTATTCTTTTCAAGTTAAACAAGGCTCAACTATAACTAAGTGCTCTGGTTAGATCTGACTGATGTAGATCTTAATAGTTGTTATAAATTAGTTTGTTAGCAAAAAATTCATTCTATTCTGATCATTTGCATTACAAATATCAAACTGATTGATTTTTCTCCTCTTTATTGATGGGGATCTAAAATTAGGTCTAAATCAATGGCAATGCTGGATGGTATGAAATTGTGTTTAAAGTTTTGTTTACTTCATCTTGAGCTTGTATCTGACTCTCAGATTGTGGTAGCTTTGTCTCTATTGCACAGATACCTAAAGAATGTGTGAGATGAAAATTTTTCCCATGTCTTGACACCACCATTTCTTTATGAGGTAGTTAGATCTGAAAAGTTTCATTGTTCATTAAAGAACTTGATTAATCAAAGTTCGTAAAGGCTCAAAAGATAATTTGTGGAGAGAAAAGGACGACTAAACCATCCATCATTTTTTTTTATTCATTTAATGAAATGAATGCATAAGTACATAAGTGAATTACCAAGGTGCTTAGCCTAAGATGGCAACAATAAAATTGAAAAAAAAAATGATATTTTTTAAAAATTTCCTAATTAAACAATCTATAATTGGCGAGTGCCAACAACAAATATGATTCAATTGGTTATCTGATTTCTTGAGTTAAAAAGGCATGGAATCCATATGAAGATCCTTCTTTTTTTTTTTTTTTTTTTTTTTTTTTTTTTTTTAATTTAAAGGCTTGGAAGTTCATTTGGTGAAGTAATCATTCTGTCAAACACAACATGGACACAAACAAAATCACTAGAATCATGATAAAATTAACACAAAACCAAGATTAAAAAAAAATTACAACAATCGCAATCTCAACAACTAGAATCGCAAAAGAAAACAATCACAAAAGAAAACACAGTTGGATACAACAATCTCAACAACTACAATCGCAAAAGAAAAAAAATTGAATGAATTGGTGGTACTTGCAAGTATAAACTGTAAAACATTTCATCATGGAATCAATGTGAATGATTGGTGCTGCCCACTATTGCTCACTAGTGGGCAGCGCCATTATACATATATGGCCACATTCTATTAGAATAAAGTTCATATTCTAAAATATAGATTATACAAATTTTCTCAAATTTTTGTAAGCTTAGCTTGGAATATATAGAGGCTAGAGGGAAAGAAACAACACACAATCTACTCCCTATATAACTTATGGCTGATGTTATGGTAGAGAGCTTGAAAGAAAGATTACCACCGTTGCAATTGCACCCATAATTTATTTATTTATTTTTTTGCAACTTCAGAATTACTTCCCTGAATGATTTAGTGTTGATTTTGCTTAATTCCTGGATATTATGTAGTCAGTGCTCACTTTGGGATAAGTATTATAAGTATTGAGTTCAATACTCAAACAGTCTTAGATTTATTATACTCTCTAAAGTATTTTGTTTCTTTTTTAATTCTAAGCAATTAAGACTTTTTCATATGTTTCTTTTCTTTAAGATAAAATAATTCCTGATCAATTTCACATAATATTATTATTAGTCTCACATAGACTGAAAATTTTGGACACACACAATGTCCTTTTAGCTTAGTAATTCTATCAAACAAATGATGGGCACAAAAAATATATTAAAAATTTCATGCAAGAACTAGCACAAAACAACTTCCATACAAAAAACTACACTCAACACTAGTTAACAATCACACTTAACCAACCAAGATCAGTGTAAATATATACCAGAAATACTAGCTTACATCGTCATTGTCTTGGATGGAACCATAAAGTTGGACTTCGCCAATGACAAAACCTTCTAAAATATGAGACTTCGTAAAAGTAGAGATTTCAATACCGGTTTGTCTAAGAATATAATACTTTGTAAAGATAAAGATTATCATCCCTCAACCTCCAAAGGATGAGAGGTATCCAACCCTCATCCTCTAAAGGAGGAAAATCCATACACCATCCCCCAAAGGAGGAGCGGGAAAACTATCTCCCATCCTCCAAAGGAGAAAATGGTTCTCCTACTCTGGACAACATGCCCATTAGTCTATTTTTTTTTTTAACCTAACACAAACAACTAACAAAAATACGTAGGAAATACTGAAAATAAAAGAAATACAACAACACAGAAACTTGAAACAACATTGAAAATTGAAAAAACATTGAGCAAGGAACTTTTAGTGGCGCATGAAGAAGACACACCACGCTAGGAGTGTGCCAGACCGTCGATCCTTAAGCTACCGAAATCGTTGGCCCCAGAAATGTTGTTTGTGGTGGCAATAGAGTCCTCTGTGTGGTGGCGCGTGGGGGCCACGTGCATACTTTGACCGACTTGCACATGTGGATCACATGCTACTCCTTTTGGCGGAAACTTTGGCAATAGATGATATATTATTGAATTATTATCCCTCACTTGTTATTGACTTCAGTACTAGAATTGTTACAGGCAAATAATGCTACTTACATAACGACTTATAGATTAATGATCACGTTCAACGGTGGGACACGTCCTTTACAATGTGGATGACTTGGAATTGGGGATGACCTGATGAGAGCAAATATGTGTCTCATGTGCATGACTTTCACTCTACTTTTGGGTATGGTCAGAGCACTAGCATTGGCTTATTTATCTTCATCTTTCATCTCCAAATTTGAATAATGTGCCCTTAAAATCATTTGCATTGGCCTATGCATATGTAAAATTTTACATAGCTACAAACAGTCATTCTTCATCTTTGAAGACATATTTTTCACTCTTCAAACATTATTTTTAATGTTTCTCTCTCTCTCTCTCTCTCTGAACGGCTCTCTCCTGTTGCTCTCTCTTCGACACCCATTTCAGAAACTCATTTCATAAACCACTCTCTCTCGTTGCTCTCTCTTCTCTCTTCGACACCCACATTTCAAAAACCACTCCATCGCCTTCTCATATGCTCTATTGCACCATTGCCTAAAGGTTGGCTCAACAACAACGCCCACAAGGTCATTTCGTGCAATCCATTTGTGGATTTTTATGGGAAATTTTTTTTTGTGTTACTTCCAGTGATTAGAATTTTTAGGGTTTTTTTATGTGATTTTCCCTGATATTGAACTAAGAATAGGAATACAAAGAAAAAACTGGTTTGGTTCTTCGATTTTTTCCCCCAAATCTTGTACATGCATTTAGATTCGATTTTTTCTTTTTGGGCTGGAGAATTTGATACTAAGGATGGAGAATTTCTGGGATAAGGTGAGAGCAAGAGAAGCCAAGGGTCAAATCGTGGCTTGTCAAAGCTTTCCATGGATCAGTTATATCTCCAGGCATCAAAGCAATGGCTTGAACATAGGGCTTAGGGCTTAGGGTTTAGGGTTTTAGGGTAAAGGGTTTTACGGTATAGGGTTTAGGGTTTTAGGGTTTAGGGTTTTAGGGTGTAGGGTTTTAGGGTGTAGGGTTTTAGGGTATAGGGTTTTAGGGTTTAAGTGGATTAGGGTGTAGGGTTTTAGGGTTTAGGGTTTAGGGGTATAGGGTATTAGGGTATAGGGCATAGGGTTTAGGGTTTAGGGTTTTAGGGTTTAGGGTTTAGGGTTTAGGGTGTAGGGTTTAGGGTTTAGGGTTTAGGGTTTTAGGGTTTAGGGTTTAGGGTTTAGGGTTTAGGGTTTTAGGGTTTTAGGTTTAGGGTTTAGGGTTTAGGGTTTAGGGTTTAGGGTTTTAGGGTTTAGGGTTTAGGGTTTAGGGTTTAGGGTTTAGGGTTTTAGGGTTTAGGGTTTTAGGGTTTTAGGGTTTAGGGTTTAGGGTTTTAGGGTTTAGGGTTTAGGGTTTAGGGTTTAGGGTTTAGGGTTTAGGGTTTTAGGGTTTAGGGTTTAGGGTTTAGGGTTTTAGGGTTTAGGGTTTAGGGGTTTAGGGGTTTAGGGTTTAGGGTTAGGGTTTAGGGTTTAGGGTTTAGGGTTTAGGGTTTAGGGTTTAGGGTCTTAGGGTTTAGGGTTTAGGGTTTAGGGTTTAGGGTTTAGGGTTTAGGGTTTTAGGGGTTTAGGGTTTAGGGTTTAGGGTTTAGGGTTTAGGGTTTAGGGTTTAGGGTTTAGGGTTTAGGGTTTAGGGTTTTTAGGGTTTTAGGGTTTAGGGTTTTAGGGTTTTTAGGGTTTAGGGTTTAGGGTTTAGGGTTTAGGGTTTAGGGTTAGGGTTTTAGGGTTTTAGGGTTTAGGGTTTAGGGTTTAGGGTTTAGGGTTTAGGGTTTAGGGTTTAGGGTTTTAGGGTTTAGGGGTTTAGGGTTTAGGGTTTAGGGTTTAGGGTTTAGGGTTTAGGGTTTAGGGTTTAGGGTTTAGGGTTTAGGGTTTAGGGTTTTAGGGTTTAGGGTTTAGGGTTTTGGTTTAGGGTTTAGGGTTTAGGGTTTAGGGTTTTAGGGTTTAGGGTTTAGGGTTTAGGGTTTAGGGTTTAGGGTTTAGGGTTTTAGGGTTTAGGTTTAGGGTTTAGGGTTTAGGGTTTAGGGTTTAGGGTTTAGGGTTTAGGGTTTAGGGTTTAGGGTTTAGGGTTTAGGGTTTAGGGTTTTAGGGTTTAGGGTTTAGGGTTTAGGGTTTTAGGGTTTAGGGTTTAGGGTTTAGGGTTTAGGGTTTAGGGTTTAGGGTTTAGGGTTTAGGGTTTAGGGTTTAGGGTTTAGGGTTAGGGTTTAGGGTTTAGGGTTTAGGGTTTAGGGTTTTAGGGTTTAGGGTTTAGGGTTTAGGGTTTAGGGTTTAGGGTTTAGGGTTTAGGGTTTAGGTTTAGGGTTTTAGGGTTTAGGGTTTAGGGTTTAGGGTTTTAGGGTTTAGGGTTTAGGTTTAGGGTTTAGGGTTTAGGGTTTTAGGGTTTAGGGTTTAGGGTTTAGGGTTTAAGGGTTTAGGGTTTAGGGTTTAGGGTTTAGGGTTTTAGGGTTTAGGGTTTAGGGTTTAGGGTTTAGGGTTTAGGGTTTAGGGTTTAGGGTTTAGGGTTTAGGGTTTAGGGTTTAGGGTTTAGGGTTTTAGGGTTTAGGG